>NC_091246.1:49422142-50653571 GCF_042477335.2 Ovis canadensis | reverse complement strand
CCTCCCACCTTCAGTCTTTCCCAGCATCAGGATCTTTTCCAATGAGTCAGTTCTTCACATCAGATGGCCAAAGTATTAGAGTTTCAGCTTCAGCATCAGTCCTTCCAATGAGTATTCAGGACTGATTTCCTTTAGGATGGACTGGTTGGATCTCCTTGCTGTCCAAGGGACTCTCAAGAGTCTTCTCCAACACCACAGTTCAAAAGCATCAATTCTTTGGCACTCAGCTTTCTTTATAGTCCAACTCTCACATCCATACATGACTACTGGAAAAACCATAGCTTTGACTAGACGGACCTTTGTTGGCAAAGTAATGTTTCTGCTTTTTAATATGCTGTCTAGGTTGGTCATAACTTTTCTTCCAAGGAGCCAAGCATCTTTTGATTTCATGGCTTCAGTCACCATCTGCAGTAATTTTGGAGTCCAAGAAAATAAAGTCAGCCATTGTTTCCACTGTTTCCCCATCTATTTGCCATGAAGTGATGGGTCTGGATGCCATGATCTTTTTTGAACATTGAGTTTTAAGCCAGCTTTTTCACTCTTCTTTCACTTTCATCAAGAGGCTCTTTAATTCCTCTTCGCTTTCTGCCATAAGGATAGTGTTATCTGCATATCTGAGGTTATTGATATTTCTCCCGGCAATCTTGATTTCAGCTTATGTTCATAGCTCAGTTGGTAAAGAGTCTGCCTGCAATGCAGGAGAGACCCTGATTCGATCTCTGGGTCGGGAAGATCTGCTGGAAAAGGGAAAGGCTACCCACTTGAGTGTTCTGGCCTGGAGAATTCCACAGACTGTATAGTCCATGGGGTTGCAAAGAGTCAGACACGACTCAGCGACTTTCACTTTTTTATCCAGCCCAGCATTTCACATGATGTACTCTGCATATAAGTTAAATAAGCAAGGTGACAGCATACAGCTTTGATGTACTCCTTTCCCAATTTGGAACAGTCCATTGTTCCATGTCCGATTCTAACTGTTGCTTCTTGACCTGCATACAGTTTTCTCAGGAGGCAGGTGAGGTGGTTGGTATTCCAATCTCTTTAAGAATTTTCCACAGTTTGTTGTGATCTACACAGTCAAAGGCTTTAGCGTAGTCAATGAAGCAGAAGTAGATGTTCTTCTGGAACTCTCCTGCTTTTCCTGTGATCCAATGGATGTTGGCAATTTGATCTCTGGTTCCTTTACCTTTTCTAAATCCAGCTTGAACATCTGGAAGTTCACAGTTCATGTACTGTTGAAACCTAGCTTGGAAAAAAAAAAAGAAACCTAGCTTGGAGAATTTTGAGCATTACTTTGCTTGTGTTTGAGATGAGTGCGATTGTGCAGTAGTTTGAATGTTCTTTGGCATTGCCTTTCTTTGGGATTGGAATGAACACTGACCTTTTCCAATCCTGTGGCCACTGTTGAGCTTTCCAAATTTGCTGGCATACTGAGTGCAGCACTTTCACAGTGTCCTCTTTTAGGGTTTGAAATAGCTCAGCTGGAATTCCATCACTTCCACTAACTTTGTTCGTAGTGATGCTTCCTAAGGCCCACTTGATTTCTCACTCAAGGATGTCTGGCTCTAGGTGAGTGATCACACCATCATGGTTATCTGGGTCATGAAGATCTTTTTTGTATAGTCCTTCTGGGTATTCTTGCCACCTCTTTGTAATATCTTCTGCTTATTTTAAGTGCATACCATTTCTGTCCTTTATTGTGCCCATCTTTGCTTGAAATGTTCCCTTGGTATCTCTAATTTTCATGAAAGATCTCTAGGCTTTACCATTCTATTGTTTTCCTCTGTTTCTTTGCACTGATCACCTAGGGAGACTTTCTTATCTTTCCTTTCTGTTCTTTGGAACTCTGCATTCAGATGGATATATCTCTTCTCCTTTGCCTTTTTCTTCTCTTTTCTCTGCTATTTGTAAGGCCTCCTCAGGCAACCATTTTGCCTTTTTGCATTTCTTCTTCTTGGGGATGTTTTTGATCACTGCCTCCTGTATAATGTTATGAACCTTGGTCCCTGGCTCTTTAGGCACTATATCTGTTAGATCTAATCCCTTGAATCTATTTGTCATTTCCACTGTATAATCATAAGAGATTTGATTTAGGCCATACCTGAATGGTCTAGTGGTTTTCCCTACTTTTTTCAATTCAAGTCTGAATTTTGCAATAAGGAGTTTGTGATCTGAGCCACAGTCAGTTTCTGGTCTTATTTTTATGACTGTATAGAGCTTCTCAATCCAGCTGCAAAGAATATAATCAGTCTGAT
This sequence comes from Ovis canadensis, assembly GCF_042477335.2. Classification (NCBI taxonomy): domain Eukaryota; kingdom Metazoa; phylum Chordata; class Mammalia; order Artiodactyla; family Bovidae; genus Ovis; species Ovis canadensis. The sequence goes on along the minus strand of NC_091246.1, from coordinate 50,651,316 downwards.
TTCGGTATTGACCATCTGGTGATGTCCATGTGTAGAATTGTCTCTTGTGTTGTTGGAAGAGGTTGTGTGCTATGACCAGTGCGTTCTCTTACAAAAATGCTGTTACCCTTTGCCCTGCTTCATTTTGTTCTCCAAGGCTAGGTTTGCTTGTTACTCCAGGTAACTCTTGACCTCCTACTTTTGCATTCTAGTCCCCTGTGATGAAAAGGACATCTTGTTTTGGTGTTAGTTCTAGCAAGTCTTGTAGGTCTTCATAAAACTGTTCAACTTCTTCAGTATTACTCATTGGGGCATAGACTTGGAATACTGTGATATTGAATGGTTTACCTTGGAAATGAACAGAGATCATTCTGTATGTTCCTTGAGCCTTTTGATATCATTGCCTTGGAGAAGGAATTATTGCCTAAGTGGCTAATGATTACTGAAATTATTAAAAAAAACAAAACAAAACAAAACAGTCCAGCTCCAGGCACTTGATGTGGACTTTTGGAGAAAATGTAGACGATATAGGAAATGAAAGATAGTAATTTGCCCTTTCTGACTTGGGATAAACAATAGGAACCAGTAGAGCTGGATCTCCAGAAGGAGCAGCCCAAGGTATGGCTGTGGATATACAGACTGGGCAAAAGCTGAAGCAGAACAGGGTCCAGGCTCCTTCAACCAAAATGTCCCTTATGGTATGGGCTCTTACTCCTCCTCAGGGTCATAGCTGAGCTGGGAAGACCCAAAGAAAGGCCACAAAGAATTGTGGCCAAGTTCTTTAATAAAATATTGCAGCAAAACTATTAAAGCTCTTCTATCTGAACAAACTGTCTGATAAAGAAGTGAGAATCAAGTATCTTTGAATGCTAAAACTCAAACATGCTGAAGCTTTGTTGAGGTCTGTTTTATATAGGGGTGGTAAATGTATGGAGCTTTTATTTGAAAGGTGAAGTATGGCCTGAGGATAGAAAGAGCTTGCTGAGGGTTTGGCTTCCCACTGTGGGTCACTAATAAATTGAGGTAAAGGAAGGATGTTGAGGAGCACCTTGCTAACATTTACCATTTGACATTATAAAGGAAAAAATCTAAATCTGCTTCCTTGGCAGGATCTTTGGGTTTGTGTTACCAATAGTCATTGGGGGCCACTTTCAGAGACCAGTCACCCAGAACTGGACTTGATCAATCATGTTATTTCTTACATTCTTCCCAAGGGTTGGCAGGAATCTGGATCAGTTCCAAGACTTCAGTAGGAGGGTTCCAATCTATTCCAGGATGATTAGGTCCAGGGTCCTCTGGTTACCTGAATCTGCTTTATCAGTGTAACTTAGAATCCCAGCGTCAGCATTCTGTGTGAAGTAGGATGGCAGGCAACCAGCAAGCATGGTAGGTGATATCTGCCCTCGGTTATTGGTATCCCCCAGCTACCCTGAAAACTTAGCAGATCCAGCAGTACCCATAGCTTTACCCAGGCAGGCAATAGACTCTGGAACCTGGTAGGCTTATAACTCACAAAGTTACACGGAGGTGCTGTGGTGGGACCCTTAGGCCAAGTATGGGAATCTGTTGTCACCAATCTCAGAAATTAATTTTGTATAACATTTATTTGTGGCTCACCTAAGTTGGCCTACATAATTTGGGGGTAATGACTTCATTCTTGCCACCACCCACTATTAAACCAGCTGTAACATTATCTCCCTACCCCACCCAAAGCATGTAGCTAGCGTCGTTCTCTGCTGGTGGCTACAGAGAGCAAAAGCTGCTTGTGGAGCTCATGCTGCTTCTCACCACCTTCCTCCTTCCTGGAAGGATCCCATGCTAGGCAAACCACCAAACTACTGCTGGAGCCTAGGCCTTTGCCAGTGGAGCATCCAGGACTGCATTGCTACCAGGAGTCCCCATGAGACTCTAGGTCCCAGGAATTGGGCACTCGGGCAGAGGTGAAGATGTCCTAGGAGACCCCAGAGCCAAGAGTGCAGCCAGTACCTTTAATATTTGTAGAGCTCAATAAACAAATGATAGAGTATGGAGTAAATAATATGTATGTCATATGTGGGTTTAAAACAGCCTTTGCCTCCAAAAGAGGCATTATTTCCATTCTGTGTGGGGCTTTTAAAAGCTTCTTTTCTGCTAGTAACAAATAGGTTGACACTAGTGTTTTCTGCCCTGCTAGTAGTTACCAAGAAGATAGGAAGACACTCCTAAAGGAATAGTTTGTTAAAGTTCTAATAGGACTACTTGGGCCCCAAGTAGAAGCTGGAACAGTTCAGAAAGCCCTGTTCTTGTGGCATATCCCCCATCTCCCTGGCCAGGTGACTCTAGTGCTGGTACAGCATAGCCTTAAAACTCAAAAGGCTTCATCCCATGGCTGAGATAGCTCCTGTTACAGGAGCCACACTTGATTTGCCAGGTTTTCCATTCTGGAAGGAGGCCTTTGTTGGAATTGTCTCTGAGGACTTAAAGCCAAGGAAACAACAGCCTATTTATGGCAGAAGGGAAAATAGTGAACTAGAACCAGGTGATTGCAGTTGTCAATAGCAGAAAATTGTAGAAGGAGGTAGAAGAGTATCCTGAAAAAAAGTTTTTCTTTGGGAAGCGTACAGTTTAAAGAGGCATTTATCTAAAACATGTCATCTCTTTAAGGGTATCAGAACTCAGCATTTTGTTGTGATTTGTTTGGTAAGTTGGAGGGAGGGGTTGTCACATGATTTTGTTTATTTTCTAGGGTTTGTTTTTCTCTTGGAGAAGTTAAGTTTCATTGGTTTTTCAGAGCTTGAGACTTGTCCATATGCACCTTAGTTAAGGCAGAACTATTAACTAGATTCTCTTCTAAGTAATCCACACAGATCTCCAGCAGCCTGAGTCAGAATCTCTGGTTGATTCCTGCTCATCTGGCCTCCTCTGGTGTCTTCCTTTCCGCTTTCTCTCTTCCCTTCCCTTGAGTCTTCTCTCAGCCTAGTCCTCCTCTAAAAACTCCTTGACTGTTTACTGTTACATTTGCAAGGTCACTGCGTTGCTATTGAACATTTGCTCTGCTTTGTGGTGTGTTGGACTTTGGTCTTGTTTTATGATTCCACACTATTGCATTCTCCTTTTTCAAGATATAAATGTTTACTAAATCCACATTCTCCTCCCTGTTGATGTAAGCAAATCTGAGCCTGGCACCAAAGATGACAATAGAAAAACAGAGTAATATTAGTGAATTCCTATAGCTTTCCTTCTTCCAGCTTGCTTCATCTGTGTTCTTTTCCTTTAATTCAGGTACGTGGGCAAAGACTACTCTGCTGCTCAAGAATTAATGGAAGATGAGATGAAGGAGTACTACAGTAAGAATCCTAAGGTCACCCCAGTCCAGACTGTGCAGGTTGGCCAGCTGCTGGCTGTAAATGCCGAAGAGGATGCTTGGTTACGAGCACAGGTCATTTCAATGGAAGAGGGCAAGATAAAGGCAAGCATTATGAAGACAAACACATTATTTTTCAAATAAAAATACTGCTTCTAATATGGTATCCTCTAACAGTATTTAGTTTTCTCCAGAAGTTAGATAATATATGTAAAAAGAAATAATAATAATTATCCCTGTCAGCTTTTAAGTCAGTGATAGTTATATTATCTTAGAGTTTTAGTTTAAACAAAGAAAAAAATTCTTTTCCATTGGAATACCATAATCCATGATATAATTAATCAGGAAAATAAGCAAACCTGCATTCCTATTCCTCAGGGTTACCTAATGAATACTGATCAGAGCTCTATGGGCTTCTTATCAGGGTCAGTACTTGGAAGTGAAGGAAATCATATAGATTGGAAGAGATGACATTCTCTCCTTTCTTGCACAGCCAGCTGAGGGGAACCCCAAGTAAGACTTGACCATGCCCCAAGTCTTGCCCTTGTGGTCATCTCGGAAAGGTCAGAGGGCTCTTTCACTAGTCTATTCCATCAGAGGCTCCAGTACTTCCAGACTTGGCCACGTTCATGGTGACCAGCCCCTGCCCTGCTGCCTTTTCCTTCCTTCACCTTAGAGACCCAGAATGAGAACTTGCTCATCAAGACACAGTTTTGTCTAAACTTTGAAAATCAGGGTTAGCACATCTCAGAACACTTAACACTGCAGGGGGTGGGCAGTCCAGATGATTAGGACCCTAGTCAGTATGTGGCCCTGTCACTAATGTGTGTTTAGTGAGAAACCTGAGTGACCTCTGGATGATGGGGAATGACTGTCCTAGATGTTAGCTCAGCTTCAGTCCACTTCCTGACTGTTTCCCTGCCCTTAGGAAATTCAAAACTTAGCTGCTTGAAGGCACAGGGATTGCTCATGAAGAGAAGAACTGTACAAACCCTGATGATATGTTAAGGGTGTGTCAGGGTTTATAATAAACACTGCGAACCCTCCACAAGATCATCCCCCAGTCTGAGATCTACAGGGCAAAAATCACTTGGGCCTCCCTTCCTTCCTTACCTCTGCTTTGGGAATTTAAACTATGGAGTCATTTAGACCTGAGTTTGAGTCCCAATTCTGCCACTTCTAGCTGTGTGACCTTGGGACTTCTATGATTCCTTACCTATAAAATCAGACACTATCATCATGCTAGTATCTGCCTGTTATACTTTTCATTCTTTTTTTCCATTGTCTTAGGGAAAGAGACAAGACTGACAAGGCTTGTCCTCAAGAAGCTTTTATGCTAGTGAAAGAAGACAGATAATAAACAAGTATACAATAAATGAAAAGACAGTGAAAAGCAGTGAAGGAAATAACCAGGGTGCTGCAATAGAAAATAACTGTGAAGGAAGGGATAAGCAGGGAGATGTTATCTGGTTTATTTGCTTCAAAGGTTGTTGCAGTGCCTATGTGGGGCAAAGGTTGTAGTGTAGGGCAAAGATCAAAAGTAAGACCAGTTAGTTGGCTGTTGTAGTAACCAGCAGTTGCAACGGGAATTAGGGCGGAAACAGTGGAGACAGAGATAACAAGACAGACTCAAGATGTGTTTGGAGGTAGAACTGACAGGACACTAATTCATTGGATGTGGAAGAGAAGAAAGGAGAAGGTTCAGGATGGCTGATGAGTTCAGGACTTGAGCAGTTGGGTGGATGGTCATGCCGTTTATTGAAACTGGGAAGTCAGGGAGAAGAATCAATATATAAGAAAATCAAAAATTTTGTAGGACCTAATAGGTTTGAGAATAGCTGTCTGATTTCACCTGGATGAGCCTGGAGCTCAGGGAGAAGTCAGGACCAGGGTTGGGGGCATCGGCATGTAAGTGCCCCTTGAAGCCCTGGGACTAGGTCAGGTCACCTAGAGGAAGAATCACCCAGAACCAGGCTCTGAAACACTTCAGCACTTAGATGGAGGGCTTGAGAGGAGCAAAGGAGACTGTGAGAATGGCCAAAGAATGAGGAAAACGAAGAGGACCATGTCATGGGAACCAGAACAGGGAAGTGCCCCCATGAAAGACAGAACAGGAAGCGACCAGCTATGTCATTGCTTCTGAGAGCTGTGGGCTGGTGTTAGGAATAAAAGGTGTATCTTGGTTTGTTGTAGATAATAAGCTCTTTAAGACAGTAGTAGTTGTGGCAATCCTGGCCTGATCTTGTTCCCATATTCCCGTGAACCAGACAGAGATGAATTTTACACCTTACTAGGAGAAACACTAGCTACTCAACAAGTCTTGTTTCTCTTGAATTTTGCTGTGCCTGACAGCAAGTATCCATTCCCTCCTTGATTTCCACAGATTTTGGTGAACATGAGAAACAGGAACTGGCGGTCACCCCTCAGGTTGGTGCCAGTTTTACCTGGTCCAGACCCACATCCCAGAGGTGTCTGCTGGTTATTACTCAGAAGGCACTGTGAGACCTGTGACCACTTGAGGGAGCCAGAGAGCCAGGAATGGACTGGGGCCCAACGCGAGGATAGGGAAGCTGCTTGTGCTAATCCCGGGGCTGAAGGGCAGAGGGCTGTGAGAGTCTAGCCGGACGTCCACGGGCAAATGTTTTATGAACTACAGCTGACATGCAAATACATGATATCATGATTCCAAAGAATAAAGAAAAGAAAAGCTTCAGAGCTATAGAAGCCCTTTGAAGAATTTAGAACAGTATTCTTTTGTCTCTTGCTGCTGGGATTACATTCTGAATTGCCCAGGAATCATGATTTCACATATTATGTTCTATTCTCAGAACACGCTGTCTCCATTTTAGGCCTAGGAAGAGCAGAATCCAAGTTGTGGGTGGTGATTACTATTAAAGGAAACAAAAGCTGTGTGGATCCTGAGGTTTTGGGGAAGGAAATGCAGGTGCTAATTTGGGGTTGGAGAAATTGCTGGCTGTAGTGTGGGGACCCTGCCAGGGATTGAGGCCTCAGGGAGCACTGAGTCAAGATGTGAGCTCAAACAGATGATGCTTTTCAACCTGGAATACGTAAGCCCCATAGCCCCAGTGAGCAGGTAGCCAGGGAAAGACTTTAGTTGTCTCTCTGTGCTTTTCTTCCTTAGATTCTCTGATGGGGGAGAGTTTTTGTCTTGGATACTTAATACCAGAATCTCAGTACTCAGAGGCTGTGGACTTTATTTTACTGCAGAAAGTAAAACTCTTTGGTATTTCTTTGCCACGCCTTTGCCCTGCCTTGTTTTGTCTTGTTTTAGTAATTATCATCTGCTTTAATTAGAGAAGCATGCTAAATTTTAGCACTGTACCTCCTATTCCTAGGTGTCATTCTAAATCAAAGCTTAAGGTCTCTAGATTTAATTTTTCTCCAAAAGGAAAAAGGCTTTGGTTATATAGTCCTTTTCAAATAAAGTTTTATTAATACACTAAACATGCTGTCCAGGCTCTCAGTGATCTGTGTTGGTGATGAGAAAGTATCATGCAGGTTTCTGTAAACACAGAACTCTGTCTGGCAGACTTGGGACCTTTTCCTGAGCTGGATGAAAGCCTAACCCAGCTTCCCAGCACTGAGAAAAAAACAGAATTATCTACTTTTACAGTGTAGGATTTCATGTTATCCAGCTGCAACATCATTGCTGTCATAGACAGCATCTCAGTCCCTGGAAACATAACCGCTGAGAGCAGGCCATCATAAGTGCTGCTTTGGGAGTATAGAATCTGACAAATACCCCAGTGTGTGCCTCCTCTAGAAACAAATAATGGAGGGGTGTAAATCAGAAAAGAAGGAGGTGATATAGGCATTATGATAGTAGGGCAAGAGTGGAGCAGCCAGGGATGGCAGATCAGATATGTGTGCTGCTGACAAGCTGGTAACAGAAGGCACCGGAGCTCAGCAGTCTTCCCTCTGCTCCCTGTTGGCAAAGGAGTAAACTGAATCCAATTAAATGCATCGTGAGTTTTTGTTTTTATTTTTTTAAGAAGTAAGTATAAAGAATTTTATTTGAACCTAAACGTTGTTTCTGTTATCATTAGGTATGCTATGTTGACTATGGTTTTAGTGAAAATGTTGAAAAGAGCAAAGCATACAGATTGAACCCGAAGTTCTGTTCACTCTCATTCCAAGCTACAAAGTGTAAGCTCGCAGGTAAAAAGAAACTTTTATAAGAGCTCTCCACTTTGGTGTGTATCATCTTTGTATTTTGGGGTAGTTAAATCCTAAAGCGTACTAAGTATTTCCAGGTGTTAAATGTGTTATTTCTTGAAAGGCGTAAGTAAATTCATGTTTAATGTCCTCTCTATAGGATATGATCATTATAAAAATGTTATAATGTTTTTATATATTTTTGTTACATTATACATAACATATGGGCTTCCCTCATAGCTCAGTTGGTGAAGAATCTGCCTGCAATGCAGGAGACCCAGGTTCAGTTCCTGGGTTGGGAAGATCTCCTGGAGAAGGAAATAGCAACTCACTCCAGTATTACAGTTTTCTAAGAATAAAGAATAATTAGACTATGATAAAATTCACCTAGTACCCATATTACATTAAGCAGCATTTAATCTTTCTTTCATAAATCGGAAAATTCTTCGGTATTCTCAGTGCCATCATGGTGTACTTGAAAAGAAAGGGCGGGGGAAAGCTATCTAAATTTTCAATAAATGCATGTTTGTGAAAGAAATAATTGTGTATACTTAACTTAGAAACTGAAAAAAAAAAAAACCACCAAGGTTATACTTTTAGGAAGAATGTTACAAATCCATGACTATAAGACATAATTGGTTGCTAATTTTTTATATGCATTAGTCTCTTTGTTTTAAATATGTGCTTGTATATAAAGTGAAGGCTGTTTCTCCTAAGGTAGAAATTCAGATTGATCATCAACTTCTCTTCTTGTTGTAAGATTGCCTGCAGCTAGACGGAGGAGCCTGGTAGGCTGCAGTCCATGGGGTCGCTGAGAATCGGGCACAACTGAGCGACTTCACTTTCACTTTTCACTTTCATGCATTGGAGAAGGAAATGGCAACACACTCCAGTGTTTTTGCCTGGAGAATCCCAGGGACAGAGGAGCCTAGTGGGCTGCCGTCAATGGGGTCACACAGAGTCGGACATGACTGAAGCAGCTTAGCAGCAGCAGCAGTGTAATCACTCAAAAAGACTTTCACATTATAATGAATATTTTTAAACCTAAGGCTGGATACTACAAAGAAGTTTGTAAAACAAAGCTTCCCTATAAAATTTAAGAATTTTGTAGTAGATTCATGATTGTAGTAAGTAGCCAGAATGAATACAATCAATGTTTCTTAAAATGTTTCTTCTAATTAAATAGAAATTTAAATATTCAATATTTTTCAGGGTTGGAAGTTCTAAGTGATGATCCTGACTTAGTGAAAGTGGTGGAATCTTTAACTTGTGGGAAGATCTTTGCAGTGGAAATACTTGAAAAAACTGACATTCCACTGGTTGTTCTGTATGATACCTCAGGAGAAGATGACATCAACATCAATGCCACCTGCTTAAAGGCCATATGTGACAAGTCACTAGAGGTTCACCTTCAGGTACCACCATGACCCCTGTTGTCTGTTCACACATAGCACAGGTAATAAATTCACCAGAATAGAATGCGGTACATTTTAGGCTAACGTTAGATAGAGACAGAATACATATGTATTGAGAAAAAAGATAGAAGGGAGTTAAAAGTGGGGGAAAATGCCAAAACATAAATAGTAATTGTTAAGAATTGGATTTTTTAAAAAAAGAATTGGGTTTTTATTTTATTTTCAAGTTCCTACAAAGAGCATTAAGAATTGGATTTTTTATTTCTGAGTTCCTACAAAGAGCATATATTAATTTTATATGAAATTATTTTGCAAATATAAGGGAAGATAATTCAAAAGAAGGGAAAATTAGATCAGTGAAGATGTTCATTGAATTGCTAGCTTTAACATTTTTAAAATGTGAAGAACATAGATGTCTGCAGGAAAGGACACCTTTAAATAAATTGTGGAGCAGCCACTGTAAAGAATAGGATTAGGTGTTAAAAATGATTATTTTAGAAACTTCATAACAACATTGGAAAAATATTGTTTTAATAATTATCAATAGAACAACAGTGAATTGCCTTCATACTTCATATTATGATTTGACTAAAAGTGGCTAAAATTAAACCTTTTCTGTTTTTTTAAAGTTACTAAAATTCACGTGGGCCATTGGCAAGGATTAGAAAGTAGACTAATAATGAGATTGATCTTTTGAGAGTTGTTTGTTTTCACTTCTGTTAATATTGCAAAAATATTTATATAATAATTCTTTTTCTAAATTAATGGGACTAAGATCTTGGCATCCGGTCCCTTCCATGGCAAATAGATGGGGAAAAAGTGAAAACAGTGACAGACATTATTTTCCTGAGCTCCAAAATCACTGCAAATGGCGACTGCAGCCACGAAATTAAAAGACGCTTGCTCCATGGAAGAAAAGCCATGACAAACCTAGTGTTGGTTGCTCAGTCTTGTCTGACTCTGTGCGACCTCAAGGACTGTAGCCTGCCAGGCTCCTCTGTCCACGTGGTTCTCCAGGCAAGAATACTGGAGTGGGTTGCCATTCCTTTCTCCAGGGATCTTCCTGACCTAGAGATTGAACCTGGGTCTCCCTCATTGCAGGCAGATACTTTACCGTCTGAGCCACAAGGGTAGTCTCAAACCTTAGACAGTGTGTTGAAAAACAGACATCGCTTTGCTGACAAAGCTCCGTATAGTCAAAGCTGTGGTATTTTCCAGTAATCATGTACAGATGTGAGAGTTGGACCATAAAGAAAGCTGAAACTGAAAGTGAAAATCGTACAGTCGTGTCTGACTCTTTGCAACCCCATGGACTATACAGTCCATGGAATTCTCTGGGCCAGAATACTGGAGTGGGTAACCTTTCCCTTCTCCAGGGGATCTTCCCAACTTAGGGATCAAACCCAGGTCTTCCACATTGCAGGCAGATTCTTTACCAGCTGAGCCACAAGGGAGGCCCAAATAAGGCTGAGTGCCAAAGAACTGATGCTTTTGAATTGTGGTGCCAGAGAAGACTCTCAAGAGTCCCTTGGACAGTAAGGAGTTCAGACCAATCAATCATAAAGGAAATCAACTCTGAATATTCACTGGAAGGACTGATGCTGAAACTCCAGTTCTTTGGCCACCTGCTGCAAAGAGCTGACTCATTGGAAAAGACCCTGATGCTGGGAAAGATTGTGGGCAGGAGGAGAGGGGGATTACAGGGGATGAGATAGTTGGATGGCATCATTAACTCAGTGGACATGAGTTTGACCAAACTCCAGGAGATGGTGAAGTACAGGGAAGCTTAGCATGCTGCAGTGCGTGGGGTCACAAAGAGTCAGATATGACTTAGCAGCTGAACAACAACAAAATTAATGGGGAGAAGATAAACCAGAGTTAAAGATATTCTTAGCCTATTAGGGGAAAGTGGTAATAATATAATATATGCAGAATGTCTACTCTGTGCCTGATACAACTGAGAGCAGATACTCCTTTTGAAAGAGAGATAGCCAAACTAGTTTTTCACATTTGCATTATGAATTTCATTCTATCCTATCTGTCTTCCGACTTGCTTCGAAAATTGTAAAATGCAGAGACTTTCAGTGAACTAGGTCTATCCCCTTAGGTAGGTAAGAGCTGCACTCTCCTCAAGCATCCTTGGTATGTCCTTTGTTCCAGGTTGATGCCATGTACACTAATGTCAGAGTGACTAACATTTGCTCCGATGGCACACTCTACTGCCAAGTGCCTTGTAAGGGTCTGAACAAGCTCAACGACCTTCTGCATAAGATAGAGGAATACTTCCACTGTAAGGTATGGCTGAGCAGCATCTATTTCCAAGATGAGTCCTAGCATTGCAAACAAGAGGCGTCACTAAATTGTATTCTTGCACTAAGTTTTGAACAGTTTAAGATAGAATCTCTAAAAATGTAAGATCCCCAGACTTAAGAATTTGAAACAGAACCCCTCCATGCTTTCTGCAGGGTAGAATGAGGATAATAATAGTGAGTATCCACAGGGCCTGGCTTATAGAAAGTGCTCAATGATGGGTCAAGGTGCAGTTGAGGAGCCTACAGTGCAGCTGCCTGTGACTGTCGTCTTGTGCAGCTGGCTCCTCTGCCTGGACAAAGACAGAACCATGGAAACTACAGGGAGAATAAAACTTACAAGGCATCATTCCCCAAGCTCTTCATGGTCCCTGAGAAAACCTGTACCCTGGTAAATGTGGTTCTACAGTTATACTTATTAATAATCTCTTACCACCTATAATGCAGGAGACCTGGGTTCGATCCCTGGGTTGGGAAGATCCCCTGGAGAAGGGAAGGGCTACCTGCTCCAGTATTCTGGCCTAGAGAATTCCATGGACTGTATAGTCCATGGGGTCGCAAAGAGTCGTACATGACTGAGCTAGTTTCACTTTCACTCTTAGTTTACCCTTTAATTCTAGTATCATTTTCTCTGAATCAAGATCTGTGAAGGTTTTCTTTTAAGTTCCTAAAGGAATTTCCTTACCTCCATTAGGACATTGTGGTCGTAATCCACAATATGCTGTGGTTTCCAAATGACTAAACTCCTGTGCCCCTTCAACTATGACCCCCTTACCCTAGAAGTGAACGCTTCTCTCTAACCTACAGAGCACCTCAAGGGCCTCACAGCACTTGTACGCAGGATTGTTTCAGCTGTTTGGACGTTTGTTTGCTTTACTAGAGTGTAGGCTTCCTGAGGGCAGAGACTGAGCCTCCCCAGGTTCTGGTAAGTACCTAATTCATTTAGGTACTGTAGTATGTTATCTAGTGTCTTACATAAAATCAGTATTCCAGAATATTTGCTGAATCGGAATAAACTTGTGTTCAGACTACAGCCTAGAATCAAGACGTTAGATCTGTAACTTTACCTCTTTCTCCATTGCAGATATCTTGGAGGTATCTCAGGAGCATTACTTAAGTTTGATTTGCTAATCTATCCTAGAGAAATCTGAGACACCCAGAGGGTGGACTATAATTATTCATTTACATGTATGTGCTTATTATCTATAGTGATGAAAAGCACCCTTGATAGTTCTTAGTGCCCTGGGAACTCAAGTGGAGGGAGATATTGCCTTTGGGGAGAGTAGAAACATTTACCCTGAAGGAAAGAAGCAATGGCAGGTCCCCAGCTTCAAGCTACAGAGAGGAGGAGGATGAAGATACTGAACTGGCACTGATATCCACATTTGTATTGATAACATTTCTTTTGTTTTGGAATTAAATCTTTTCTTTGAATCTGAATGTTAACAGAAGAGAAGAGGAGGCCTAATAGACAGTTAACCTAACCACCTCCCTCTCGTCCAGGCTGTTCTTTTTATCAGATTCATCCTCCTCCTCTGTATTTAACTAATGGTGCCAGAGCCTTGATGAATCATCCTGACCTCTATGCTATCATTTTTAGACATGTTAACAGGGCTGATTTATGATCCATGTGCAAGGAAGGAGAATAGAAACATTCACTCTAAAGGAAAGAGTAGACGGCTGCCACCAACAAGCACAGGAGAAAAAAGACCGAAGCCCTACAAGCCCAGTACGCATGCTGTGTCCGCTGCAGTGCAGGCCTCACTGGAAGTCTGATCATGGGCAGGGAAGCAGTCGACCTGCACCACAGCAGGCATGTGGCAACGTGCTCTTTGCTGTGAGTAATGAGTGTGTCATGTGTTTGTGTTTTGCAGCACATGACTTCTGAGTACTTCGTTTCATTACCCTTCTGTGGGAAAGTCTGCCTCTTCCACTGCAAAGGAAAATGGCTACGAGTAGAGGTAAAATTAGTCACTTGACTATTTTTTAAATTTAAGATGAAATATTTCACACGCACAAACAACATTTTTGTTTGTTTGTTTAAAAAAAAAATCACCAGTTTAAGAAATGAAACATGACTATTACAGTTGACCCTGCCTGTCAGCAGCCCTTGTTTTTTACTTCCTCCCCTGGGGATACCAGCTGAATTTGGTATTTCTCATTCCTCTTCACTGCTTTATACTTTTACTATATTTGTGTCTATACAAACACACTTTTACTATCTGTATATTTAAAAATAGAAATAATCAAAATACAGAAATGAATAGTATGTATAAAGTCGTTCAGTTGCCCAGTCTTATCTGACTCCTTGCAAACCCATGGACTGCAGCATGCCAGCCTCCCTGTCCCTCAGTATCTCCCAAAGTTTGCCCAAGTTCATGTCTATTGCATCGGTGATGCCATCCAGCCATCTCCTCCTCTGACGCCCTCATACTTACAGTAATACTTAAAGTAAAAACATAAATACTTAAAGTAATACTTATAGTAAAAACGTGAATAAAGTATAACTGAATGAATGTTTTAAAAATTTATATAAATCGTAAAATGTATTTTACGAAAAACAAAAGAAATGCAAAAAAGCACAGTGGCTGTCTGAGGAGGCCTTACAAATAGCTGTGAAAAGAAGACAAGTGAAGAGCAAAGGAGAAAAGGAAAGACATAGCCATTTGAATGCAGAGTTCCAAAGAATAGCAAGGAGAGGTAAGAAAGCCTTCCTCGGTGATCAGTGCAAAGAAATAGAGGAAAACAATAGAATGGGAAAGACTAGAGATCTCTCCAAGAAAATTAGATGTACCAAGGAAACATTTCATGCAATGATGGGCTCGATAAAGGACAGAAATGGTGGGGACCTAACAGAAGCAGAATATATTAAGAAGAGGTGGCAAAAATACACAGAAGAACTGTACAAAAAAAGGAGCTTCATGACCCAGATAATCATGATGGTGTGATCACACACCTAGAGCCAGACATCCTGGAATGTGAAGTCAAGTGGGCTTTAGGAAGCATCACTACGAACAAAGCTAGTGGAAGCAATGGAATTCCAGTTGAGGTATTTCAAATCCTGAATGATGATTCTGTGAACGTGCTGCACTCAACATGCCAGCAAATATGGAAAATGCAGCAGCAGCCACCGGACTGGAAAAGGTCAGTTTTCATTCCAGTCCCAAAGAAAGGCAATGCCAAAGAATGCTCAAACTGCCACACAGTTGCACTCATCTCACACGCTAGTAAAGTAATGCTCAAAATTCTCCAAGCCAAGCTTCAGCAGTACGTGAAACATGAACTTCCAGATGTTCAAGCTGGTTTTAGAAAAGGCAGAGGAACCAGAGATCAAATTGCCAACATCTGATGGATCATCAAAAAAGCAAGAGAGTTCCAGAAAAACATCTATTGCTGTTTTATTGACTATGTCAAAGCCTTTGACTATGTGGATCACATAAATTGTGGAAAATTCTGAAAGAGATGGGAATACCAGACCACCTGACCTGCCTCTTGGGAAACCTGTACGCAGGTCAGGAAGCAACAGTTAGAACTGGACATAGAACAACAGACTGGTTCCAAATAGGGAAAGGAGTACGTCAAGGCTGTATATTGTCACCCTGCTTATTTAACTTCTATGCAGAGTACATCATGAGAAATGCTGGGCTGGAAGAAGCACAAGCTGGAATCAAGATTGCCAGGGTATCAATAACCTCAGATATGCATATGATACCACCCTTATGGCAGAAAGTGAAGAGGAACTGAAAAGCCTCTTGATGAAAGTGAAAGAGGAGAGTGAAAAAATTGGCTTAAAGCTCAACATTCAGAAAACGAAGATCATGGCATCTGGTCCCATCACTTCATGGGAAATAGATGGGGAAACAGTGTGAGACCTTTTTTGGGGGGGCTCCGAAATCACTGCAGATGGTGATTGCAGCCATGAAATAGAAGACGCTTACTCCTTGGAAGGAAAGTTATGAGCAATGTAGACAGCATATTAAAAAGCAGAGACATTACTATGCCAAGAAAGGTCCGTCTAGTCAAGGCTGTGGTTTTTGCAGTGGACATGTATGGATGTGAGAGTTGGACCGTGAAGAAAGCTGAGCACCAAAGATTGATGCTTTTGAACTGTGGTGTTGGAGAAGACCCTTGAGAGTCCCTTGGACTGCAAGGAGATCCAGCCCATCCATCTTAAAGGAGATCAGTCCTGGGTGTTCATTGAAAGGTCTGATATTGAAGCTGAAATTCCAATACTTTGGCTGCCTCATGTGAAGAGCTGACTCATTTGAAAAGACCCTGATGCTGGAAAAGATTGAGGGCAGGAGGAGAAGGGGACAACAGAGGATGAGATGGTTGGATGGCATCATTGACTCAATGGACATGAGTTTGGGTGAACTCCAGGAGTTGGTGATGGACAGGGAGGCCTGGTGTGCTGCGGTTCATGGGGTTGCAAAGAGTTGGACATGACTGAGCGACTGAACTGAACTGAACTGAAAATGTATTGAGTCTTCTGAAACATGCTTTTTCATTCCTTATGTTTGTGATGTAATCTGTTTTCCGTGCTATATAACAGTGTATTAATATGCCAACATTATCACTCCCTTCACCTGACAGTGATATTTAGCTTGCATCAAATTTTTTATTATAAACAGTGCTACCCTGAAACTTCCCATGCACATCTCACAGGGTGCATATATAGGAGTTGGATTTCTGGGTGTAGGGAGTTGCTCTCCAGAGTCACCCTCCCTTAATGTTGTAGCCCTTTGAAAGTTCTGACTTCTTGGGGGAGTCTCATGCCCTCCCTCCCCCTTGCCTAAGATTGCTTGGGTTTCAGTTTTCACATACTGTTCCAGTGCCTAATAATTGTTTTATTTTTCTTGCAAGCTCAGTTATGAATTTTAAGTGAAAGTGAAGTCGCTCAGTCGTGTCCGACTCTTTGCGACCCATGGACTGTAGCCTACCAGGCTTCTCTGTCCATGGGATTTTCCAGGCAAGAGTACTGGAGTGGGGTGCCATTTCCTTCTCCAGGGGACCTTCCCCACCCAGGGATTGAAACCGGGTCTCCCGCATTGTAGGCAGACGCTTTACTGTCTGAGCCACAGTTTTCTTAGTGTTCCCTAACTTTGGGCTTCCCAGGTGGCACAGTGGTAAAGAATCCACCTGCCAATGAAGGAGATGCAGGTTTAATCCCTGGGCCAGGAAAACACCCTGGAAAAGGAAATGGCAATCCAATCCAGTGTTTGTGCCTGGAAAATTCCATGGACAGAGGAGCCTGGTGGGCTACCGTCCTTGGGGGTCAGAGTGGGACACTACAGTGGCATCATAACTTTGGACTAACTGTATGAACGTGGCTGTAGGCTAGAGGTTTGACCAGAGTATGTGGCACTTCAAAATACTACTAAATATTCTAATATTCTGAAAAGCCCGTGTGATCATTGTCTAGTCAGCAAACACCAATTCTGAAGAATCAGGATGTGGATGTTTAACAAGTATATAGAATTTTTGTGACCAGAGTTCAATATAGCTAGCTGTAGTGTTATTATTAATACAGGACTTGTGTGTTTTTCTCATGGGCATGAGGACATCATATTACACTTTCTGTTTCTCAGCTTTTTGTTTTCTCAGCTTACTGTCAAAGTCTGTCAATATGTTTGTTTGAAACGAAATCAAAACCAAATTTTAAACGGAAAAAAAATTGCAAAAGAATCAGATTCTGGCTTCAATATAGTTTGTATCTGTAACCTGATGTTAAAATGCTTTTACAATGCTATTTAGGAAGGCACAATTTGGTAGCTTCAATTTTTCACTTATAGCTTTTTCTAAACAAGATCCCAAAAAACTGCCACCTTAATTTTTTTTTGCTTCAAGTACTTTTAAGCACTTCAAGGTTCAATATGAAGTGCAGGTAAAACCCTCTCATTTTCAAAATTACTAAGAGTAAACAATACACTAGATAGTGAGCAGAATATGAAAATGCAGGCTACTTCATCAAAAATTTTAAGGGATTTGTTATATTTTATCATATATTTCTTTGTTTTTCAGAGGCAGGTTTTGGATTTTTGTGGTTGCTGTTTCTTTCTTTTCAGCTGCTGCTGCTCTTTTTTCTTTCTTTCTTTTTTTTTTTTTTTGATACCTAGTTTTCCCAGTTACTAAATTGCAAATCTGGGCTCAATTTCATTTTTCCTGCCTTTCCTTTGTTATAGTGGTTCTTAACCTAGGTGCAAAGACCTCTACTTACAGGGAGTGCCTGAATCCATCTACCATAATCATATCCATATTGGGTGTGTGTGTGTGTGTATATGTGCATGATGTATTTTGGAGGGAAAGTATTCATAATTTTCATAAGATTCTGAAAGAAACCAACCCTAAGAAGGTAAGAATCATTGCTTTATCGAGTTTTAATACAACATAGCAACATTTTGATAACTTAATTGTACTGACTTTCCCTTTTAGTAAATCTTAATCATGACCACTTCAATAAAAGCATCAGTTTTGAAATAATTATTGTCATTAATGTGAATGTGTCTTAGAAAGTCGAGATCTGGGTATATGACTAAAAGTTATGTGCTTAGCTATAAACTTCAAAGCATGACTTGTTAAAAAGAACACAACATTATTTGAATTTTAAGGCTCTGTGCTGTCTAGTGTATAATATATAAATGCATAAATGCTTAATTTTTAAGCCTTTTCTTTTGAAAGTTGAAAAAATATTTCAGAGTTCCCATATACCTTTACCTTTTACCCACCATCGCCAAATGATAACATCTTGTATAACCATTATCAAAACCAGGAAATTAACACTGATACAATATTATTAACTAATCTGCAGAACATACTGATGTTCCCACATTGTCCTCCAAATGTCCTTTTTCTGGTCCTCCAAGTTGTATTTAGTTGTCCTATCTATCTTAGTTTCCTCTAACCTGACAGTTGCTCAGTCATTGTTGTTTGTGGCCTTTTGAAGAATAGCAATATTTTGTAAAGTATCTCTCAACTTTAGTTTCTCCATGTCAGTTAGAACTGGGCATGGAACAACAGACTGGTTCCAAATAGGAAAAGGAGTACGTCAAGGCTGTATATTGTCACCCTGCTTATTTAACTTATATGCAGAGTACATCATGAGAAACGCTGGGCTAGAAGAAACACAAGCTGGAATCAAGATTGCCAGGAGAAATATCAATAACCTCAGATATGCATATGACACCACCCTTATGGCAGAAAGTGAAGAGGAACTAAAAAGCCTCATGATGAAAGTGAAAGAGGAGAGTGAAAAAGTTGGCTTAAAGCTCAACGTTCAGAAAACTAAGATCATGGCATCTGGTCCCATCACTTCATGGGAAATAGATGGGGAAACAGTGGAAACAGTGTCAGACTTTATTTTGGGGGGCTCCAAAATCACTGCAGATGGTGACTGCAGCCATGAAATTAAAAGACATTTACTCCTTGGAAGGAAAGTTATGACCAACCTAGATAGCGTATTGAAAAGCAGAGACATTACTTTGCCAACAAAGGTCCCTCTAGTCAAGGCTATGGTTTTTCCAGTGGTCATGTATGGATGTGAGAGTTGGACTGTGAGGAAAGCTGAGCACTTAAGAATTGATGCTTTTGAACTGTGGTGTTGGAGAAGACTCTTGAGAGTCCCTTGGACTGCAAGGAGATCCAACCAGTCCATTCTAAAGGAGATCAGTCCTGGGTGTTCTTTGGAAGGAATGATGCTAAACCTGAAACTCCAGTACTTTGGCCACCTCATGCGAAGAGTTGACTCATTGGTAAAGACCCTGATGCTGGAAGGCATTGAGGGCAGGAGGAGAAGGGGACGACAGAGGATGAGATGGCTGGATGGCATCACCGACTTGATGGACGTGAGTTTGAGTAAACTCCAGGAGTTGGTGATGGACAGGGAGGCCTGGCGTGCTGATTCATGGGGTCTCAAAGAGTTGGACACGACTGAGCAACTGAACTGATAATCAGGTTATACCTTTTTGACAAATACTTTTTCATTGCATGCTCAAATACTTTCTCATTGCATGCTCAAATACTTTAGATAAATATCTAGTATTATTTTTATTGCTATCAAATTGTGATTATCTACCTTTCAGGTAGCAGAGGTATTCATTCTCTTAATGACACATAGAAAGTTAGGGAAAGAAAGATGATTAATGAAAAGCAGATCCTGTGTTTAAGTGATGTATTTGCTCTTGACATTTCAACTTGTCTAACTTTAGCACATACGTATTCTGAACTTATTCCATACATCCAGCCAACTTTATTCAATGCAGAGGCCATTACTCCCCATTTCCCTGTAGAAGTGATCAGCCTTCACTCTGCACCATCTTCCAGTCAATCTTCAATCACTGACACTTGACTTCTGCCCACACTCCATCAGAGAGCCTGTTCTTGTAAAAGCGTCTTTATTATGCAGTCAAATTAGTATCTTCCAGGTCTTATCTTTCCAAACCTCTTTGCACCAAATAGTGGTGAAACTTGAAATTCTCTTCTCACTAAAGTACCATATTATCAAATGCTAATCTTCCTTGTGATAGTCTAATGATTCTTTCTCTTATTTTTCACCCAAAACCTCCCTCCATCCCCACTTCTGAAATGTCACTGTCAGTGCCCCCAAGTCCTATCTTGGCTTATCAGTCTTCTTGGCCTCTTTATCCTTCTGGGTAATCCTGTCTCGTAGTTTCAGGTACCATTTCAGCCCTAATGACTTCCAAATTCATTTTCCAGCCCCTGGTGAACTGTAGATTTAAGCAAAAAGCCAGCCTAATTGTTCATTTCACAGACTTTAAGTTCTCTGTGTCTGAAACCAAAATACTTTCTCCCCATCGTTACCTTTTTCCCATGTCTCTGTTTTAGTGGTACCTCCCTTTGTGCAGCCATTCAGGCTATTTCTTAAGAGTTATCTTTGAATCCTACATCTTCCTCAGCCCCGCAGTGTAACTTATCACCAAATGCTGCTGATTTTACATCTTTGTCAATTCTTGCCCAGATCACTGCAGTAACCACGCCAACTGTTTTCCTCTGCCTTCACCGTTGTCTTCCTCAAGTCAAGCTCTGTACCACTAAGATTGAGCAACCCAAAATGCAAATAGTAACACATCCAGTTTATGATGAGATTTACTGTTTCCACAGGACTACTTGTTGTTTGTTAAACATGACTGATCTCATTTAATGTTTGCAAAACCCTGTTATCCCTGTTTGTACTGATGAGGAAAGTAACTCAGCTAATAAGCAGGGTGATTGACATGTAACTGTCTGAGCCACCAGGGAAGCCCGAAACCAAATCTATCAGATCCCAAAGCCCTCATTAGCAATTTTATAAAGTTGACCACCTCATTCTTCTACTTAAGGCATGACATTGGCTTCTAATCTGCAGGGTAAAGTCTCAGTTCTTGAAGACATGTCTGGCTCTGCTGACCGTCCGTTTGCCTGTCTCCCAGCCTCACCTGTTGCCTTGGCTGGCCTCTCACTTGATGCTCTAATATAACCACAATGCTTGTAGTCACTACATGTGAGAAATATGTGTGTGCCTTTGCCCATCCTCTCCCCTCTATTTGAAATGTCACAGTTAGCCTCTAACTAGACTCCTACCAATCAATCTGGTTTACTCCCATTCATCATTTAAGGTCCAGCTCTGAAAGGACATAAATTTGTGAAATTTACAAAACTTCAGTTTGTGAAAAAGGAAATACACATGACTAATAAATGTGATTATTTCTTAAAGTGACAAAAATTTACACAACTTAAATTATCCAAAGTGATTTGTTAGATAAGTCACAATGGATAGACTTAGGTAAAATTACATAGAAGACAAATGACATGAAATATTTTTATGGGACATTGTGTGGAAGGCTGTCAACTATGAAATAGTATCTACAAACATGTTGTAATTTTTGTAAATCTAATTATTGTGAATCATAGATAAAAGACTAGACAGATAACTGTAACCTACAGTAGATGAAGAGTGATTTTTATATCATTCTTTTTAAGTATCTAAATGTTCTGTAGTGTAGGCATTTTACTAAAATAAGAAAAGTAAATTTTGGTGAAAAAAGTACCAATTCTAGGCTTTCCTTCCTCCTGAAAGCTAGATCTAATATCTACCTCCTGCTGGGTCAGTTAACCACCCTGTGTGTTCTCATAATACCCCATGCATATCTTCATTATCACCCTTAGTGCAGTATAGTATGGCATGTATTTGTCTCCTCTCTCACAGCACTAGGAGCTTTTTGAGAAGGGGTGGTATATCTCTGTAGCCCAGTTATGCCTGGATATGGCAAGCATCCATACCAATGTATATATTTGGTATGTGAGCATGAATAAATGAATAGATTTAAAAATATTGTTCCATGGGACTGTTTGTGTTTATCATATCTTAAGAGGTTTAGAAATTTATGCTATTAATCAGGCATTACCTGGGGCAGTAGAAAAAGGCTTCACTTTTGGTGAATCTGACTTCAAGCTGAGAGTGACCCAGTTCTTGACAGTCATCGTATTGAAAGCACCACCACCACGCTTGGGTAGCAGTTAGTGCAGTTGTAGATGTGAAATCTTAGCCCAGATAACCACCCCAGTGGGGTTGTATTTGGCCAATGTGAATATTTACCAGGCTTTTCTGATGGTGAAGAGAAAGCCTTTCAGCAGGTAAAGAATCCACCTGCAATGCAAGAGACACAGCAGACACAGTTTCAATCCCTGGTTCAGGAAGATCGCCTGGAGATGGGCATGACAACCTACTCCAGTATTCTTGCCTAGAGAATCCCATGGACTGAGGAGCCTGGCGGGCTCCAGTCCCAAGAATCGTAAAGAGTTGGACAGCTGAGCAACTAAGCACAAACACACACAAATATTTAACAATGGCAAATACCACAGTGGTATTTTAGGGGCATCTTAGGGGAAACTGGGCTTCCCTGGTGGCTCAGACAGTAAAGTGTCTGCCTACAACACGGGAGACCCAAGTTCAATCCCTGGACCGGGAAGATCTCCTGGAGAAGGAAATGGCAACCCCACTCCAGCATTCTTGCCTGGAAAATCTCGTGGATGGACAAGCCTGGTAGGCTACAGTCCATGGGGTCACAAAGAGTCAGACACGACTGAGCGACTTCACTTCAGGGGAAACTGGGCATTTAAAGATACATCCAGAATCTCATATTGTGATGTTGCCATTTGACCACAGGTTGGTAATTATTCAGTATTCTTGGGCTTCCCTGTTGGCTCAGATGGTAAAGAATCTGCCTGCAATGAGGGAGACCTGGGTTTGATCCCTGGGTTGGGAAGATCCCCTGGAGGAGGACATGGCAACCCACTCTAGTATTCTTGGGCTTCCCTGGTAGCTCAGCTGGTAAAGAACCCATCTGCAATGTAGGAGACCTTGGTTCAGTTCCTGGATGGGGAAGATCCCCTGGAGAAAGGATAGGCTACTCACTGCAGTATTCTGGCACTTCCCTAGTGGCTAGATAGTAAAGAATCCACCTGCAATGTGGGAGACCTGACTTTCTTGGTTCCAATTTTTAGTTATGCCAAATGATACAAATTATCATTGGGCTTTCTGACTAGGCTACAAAATAGCAAAATATGTTTTAAAAATATATAGTATTTACCTACTACAAGTGAAATTCTGTCTCTGAATTCTATTAATTTCCTAATTACTGAGACACAGTAGTTTTTCTGTCCCTCATGTGCTAATATTTTGCAGAACTGCATCTTATACTCAACATCATATAATGATATACCAAATTGTTTTATAATCATTGGTGTCCTAGAGTTGCAAACATAGTAATTATTACTATATTTATGAATTAACAGCAAGATGTCAGTTCTACTGTAAAAGAATATCTATTTGGGAAACAAGTACATTTTAAAATAAGAGAAAATTTAACCAGCATATAGTCTTTGTTGTTTTTTATAATGCATTTTAGAGTTGTATGGAATGAAATTGAACAGAACCATTTTGGCCTGTTGGATATGCTAATAAATCAGCCAACACTTGTCTCTCCACAGATCACAAATGTGCACAGCAGCCGGGCCCTTGACGTTCAGTTCCTGGACGCTGGCACTGTGACGTCTGTAAAAGTGTCCGAGCTCAGGGAAATCCCCCCTCGGTTTCTCCAAGAAATGATCTCAGTGCCACCTCAGGTACTGTATGTACAGCCTGGGAGACTAACTGGAGGGAATTTGAACGCATTCATAATCACATTGTGAGATGCTCTCTCAGGTTTTGATAATGATTGAGCTTACAGCAAAGCTGGAAATAATCCAAATGTGGAGTGGCCAACTGGATTTCAGATGTAAAATTTTGCTTAGACAAGGCCGCCAGTCAGACTTAGAGAATGTTGTTTGATAAATGTTTTTTCAAGCATGTTGAGTCATCAGGCTATATTGTCCAGTTAGAGAGTCTATTTTAATAATTAGATGACTGTGCTGGCCTTCTACACAGTTTCAGGATATTATATGTCAATATTTACTTCCAGAGTTCTTAATTAAGTAACCTGTCTTGGATATGTTTATATTTAACCTTTTCCACATAGATTTCGGGGGCTTGCCTGATAGCTCAGTTGATAAAGATTCCGCCTGCAATGCAGGAGTCCCTGGTTCGATTCCTGGGTTGGGAAGATCCACTGGAGAAGGGATAGGCTACTCACTCCAGTATTCTTGGGCTTCCCTTGTGGCTCTGCTGGTAAAGAATCCACCTGCAATGCAGGAGACCTGGGTTTTATCCCTGGGTTGGGAAGATTCCCTGGAGAAGTATTCTGGCCTAGAGAATTCCACTGACCATATAGTCCACAGGGTCGCAAAGGGTCAGACATTACCAAGCGACCTTCACTTCATTTCCATAGATTTCAGTGAAAAGATTAACTATAGTCTATCATTCCTCTCTTGATAGAAATCCAGATGATAAGAAGTTTGAACACCTCTGACCTCTGTACCCCTTGTTAGAACACCCATCCAGGGCCAGCCTTACCTAGAAAAGGTTCCCAGGGCTGGAGGGGAAGGGGGATCTGTCCTACTGCTTCTGAGTGTCTGAAGGTTATGCAAAGTGTACCTTCTTGGTAAAAGCCACTATAAGTTTTTCTATTAACCTTACTGAATTTGTTGTTTGATAATTGTGAAGTTGGGAGAACCTTTATAACCAGCTAAGCCAAGCCTCTGGCTAACAGCATCTCCCTAAGAGGTTGAGAGTTGCAAACGGATGGCCTTTGGCCAAGGCTGATCCATGAATATTGAATCTGAGCTGTTGGCTCGTATAGTGTTTTAAAATGTGAGTTAGTCGTTTGCTTCTATCTTCTGAAACTAGAAAATGTGACTCTACTGAGCAGTCCCTTTTATAGGACAGCACTCTAAGGGAGCTTGGGAGTGCTGTTCTCTGTAGGGGAGGGTGCAAGCTCTCCAGTGCCCAGGCCCCAACCAGCCTGCCTCACTCCCTCATGCCTACTAGGTAGCGTCTGGTCTCAGTGACCACCCCACACAAAAAGGAGCTTCATCCAAGGGGCACAGTGGGAGACTGGGGGCCCTCAAGGGTGAAGAAAGGTGTGACAGTGAGCGTGGGGCTCAGAAAGGAAAGGAGGAATGTAAGAATCCTGGAAGTAAATTTGATCTCCTTCACAAAATTGCCTCCATCAATTCAAAGGCTCCCATGAGACTGGAGGGAGTCCCTGGGGTTATCTTTTCCTACCTGAGGTAGACATTCTCCAGAAGCTTGTGCAGTGATGGTGGGAGCTAGAAAGCATCAGGGAAAATGAGGCTTTTAGGTATCGACAGGTTTCAGTTTTTCTTAGCCTTCTTAATTCTCGTAACAACCTCGTTCAAAAGTGAAAGTGGCTCAGTCTTGTCCGACTCTTTGCAACCCTGTGGGCTGTAGGCCATGGAATTCTCCAGGCCGGAATACTGGAGTGGGTAGCCTTTCCCTTCTCCAGGGGAATCTTCCCAACCCAGGGATAGAACCTAGGTCTCCCACATTGCAGGTGGATTCTCTACCAGCTGAGCCACAAGGGAAGCCCTCCTTCAAATAAGTGAGCACGAGTGCCTGGGGTACTCTAGAAATGCTTTATGCAGCAGTAAATCTCCACAAAGAGTTCAACAGTGAGTCAGATTTCCTCCAAATGACACTTCATTTTTTTTTTTTAAGTTGGACTTAGAGGAAGGATTTCAATATAAGTCCTAATCTTGTTTTCATGACCTTGTGACCTCACTTACACAGGTTAGTATGTCTGAGTCTGTTTCACCATCTGTGAAATCAGATGGCAACACTAGCCGGCCAGTATTATAGTATTGTATTGTAAGGTGAGAAGTCCGTACCTTTATAACCCTGGCTCATAGGAATAAAGATAATGGTAGTAATATAAATAGGAACACAGACGCTCCAGCCCAAGAGCTGTGATTGTCACTATTAGCTGTTGCTTGCTTTCTATCTTGGTAACATTTGACTTGTATGAAAATAATATTGACATTACTCTCAAGTACCTATTTTAAGATGGTGTGCCCTCTTTTCCATTGTGTTTTATTTTCAGGCTATCAAGTGCTGTTTAGCAGATCTTCCGCAATCTATTGGCATGTGGACCCCTGATGCTGTGCTTTGGCTAAGAGATTCTGTTTTGAATTGCTCAGACTGTAGCATTAAGGTTAGTTATCTTAGTGGTCTTGATAAACAGGAGCTTGTCAGCCAAAAGGACTCATTTGGTTTTTGTGAAAGAATTTTATCTTTCTGTAAATTGATGCTTTCACATCTGACACACTTTTGTAGTTAGGAAATTGATTACATGTGTAGCTATGAGACATTTCATGGTTTAATTTTTATTTAAGAATTTATCCTGTATCTGCAGTATTATGTTTAAACCTTTTATATAATTTTTTGATTATTAATAAAGTAGCAGATAGTTTTCAGCTCTTAAATTTGCTCCATGATAAGGAATTAAGTACCCAACAAAGGACCACAATCTCTCTCTTTTTTCGTTAAGATTTATTTACTTATGTTTATTTTTTTGGCTGTGTTGGGTCTTCATGCTGCATGAGCTTTTCTGTAGTTGTGGAGAGCAGGGGCTACTTTCTTGTTGCGGAGCGAGGACTCTAGTGCACTGGTTCAGCAGTTGAGGCACGTGAACGTAGTTGCTCTACAGCACATGGGATCTTCCCAGACCAGGGATTGAACTGATGTCCCTTGCATTACAAGGTGGATTCTTAATCACGGGACCACTAGAGAAGCCCTGGACCATATATTTCTTGATAAATGTTTCTTTAAAGGCCATTTAAGTAAGTCCTGTGTGTCTTTTTTTTCCTAAAGTAAAATGAATTATAAACAAATTTTGCTTATAATCTTGGTTTTTTGTCTCTTTCCTGCTGCTGCTGCTAAGTCGCTTCAGTCGTGTCTGACTCTGTGCGACCCCATAGACGCAGCCCACCAGGCTCCCCCATCCCTGGGATTCTCTAGGCAAGAATACTGGAGTGGGTTGCCATTTCCTTCTCCAATGCATGAAAGTGAAAAGTGAAAGTCAAGTCGCTCAGTCGTGTCCGACTCTTAGCGACCCCATGGACTGCAGCCTACCAGGCTCCTCTATCCATGGGATTTTCCAGGCAAGAGTACTGGAGTGGGGTGCCATTAAACTTATATAAACTGCTTGCTTTCTTTCACTAATGTGTTTCTTTTTCATACTCTTCAATCTTTATATCAAAAACACTGTTCATATTTCTAAGAATAGAAATATAACATTAAAAAAAGAAATGTAAGATAGTATTTCTCTATTTTAACTAATGTAAATAGTGTTATAATTTTATACAAGCATGTAAGAGTTAACAGTGAAATGTCCTTGAGAAATCTCTTCATGAGATTTCAGTTATTCTAGCCCACACTGATTTTCCTGTCTTCATTCTCCTCTAGGGCTTATCATAGACAGTCACACAGTTATGCACCATTTTGTATTCTTCAGTTGCCACATGAATATTGTTTTCTCAGCTACATTTTCAGCTCCTAAAGCCAGGGTATTGGTCAATAAAAATGTTTTTAGAGGTTGATGGTTGAAATAGTGTTTCTGTACCATTAATATCAAAATGAATTAACAGTCAGTACTTCATTAACCCTCCAAAAGATGAATTTAAATTGACTCCTCTTGCTACAAGGAAAACTTTTAAAGTAAATGACTTTAGAAGGATTGCCATGTTGGTGTTTCCTTGTCTTCATGTCTGTGTTCCTGCCTTTCATTTCTTAGCCCAGTTTGGTAAAAGATAGAAGTATCTCATTTTTGTTATTCCTAAGATAAACCAGAGGAGCTGGTGAGAAGAATTAACAGACACCCAGCCCTCGGGGGCACACAGCAGCCTAGTCCCAGTTACCAGCGTGTGGGGCTTCTGTACAGACTCTCCCACTGCCAACAGAAGAATGTAGACAGGTCGTCGGAGGTCTCCTGGGCAAAAGGTGCAAAATGGCGACTAATTTTGGCCTACTCAATGGAGCTTTCTTCCTCTTTTTCTCCCAAGGCCCCTCTCCTCTTATGTAACTAGGGAAGAGGAAGAGGGGTGAGAACAGATATTAGGACCAAATAAGGAATTTGGACCCAGGGTCCCAAAAGATATGGTGAAAGGCAAAGCTTTTTCCTTCCCCTCCCTGTCTGAGGGTACACCAGCACTAAGCAGAATGCTTATAGGATGTTTTGCTATTTGTGTTGTTTTTATTGTTGAAGTTGGATGATGAACACATGGGGATTCACCATGATATTCTTTCTACTTGGAGTGTTTTAACATATCACTAATTTTAAAAAATTAGTCATGGTAATTGGACTCAGACCTTTAGTAAGTCTTAGGTATTTTCAGTTTTTAGAGGTTAGTAAATTTTCCGTTTCTACAAGGTGCTGCTGGTTTCTAGACTGCTTGGACCTACAAGCTTATTCTTTGCTGCAGCTGTGATAGACAACTCATCTGACCTTAAATAAACTGATTTTTAGCAAGTTGGGTTTTTTGCAGAGTGCTGTTTTTTAATATTTAAAGTTAACATAATGACCTCTAGGAATCCAGCATGAACTTGGATTTCTTAAATTGGTGTTTTGTGTTTTCCAAAGGTTACAAAAGTGGATGAAACCAGAGGTATAGCACATATTTATTTATTCACCCCCAAGAACTTCCCCGATCCTCACCGCAGTATCAATCGCCAGATTACAAATGCAGACTTATGGAAACATCAGAAGGATGTGTTTCTGAGTGCCATATCCAGTGGAGCCAGCTCCCCCAACACCAAAAGTGCAAACACCCCCATTTTGGGCAACACTGGAGAGAATTTCAGAAAGAGCCTGACGGATGTCCTCAAGAAGTCTGTGGTCAACCACCCCAGCTCTTTCTTTACAAAGGAACTGCCACCTCCTGTCCACTTATCCAAGCCAGGAGAACACATGGATGTGTATGTGCCTGTGGCCTGTCACCCCGGCTACTTTGTCATCCAGCCATGGCAGGAGATACACAAGCTGGAAGTTCTGATGGAAGAGATGATTCTCTATTACAGTGTGTCTGAGGAGCGCCACGTGGCAGTGGAGAAAGACCAAGTGTATGCTGCCAAAGTGGAAAATAAGTAGGTCCTTAGACAGAGCCTTCTATTCTCCTCCTAAGAAAAATCTGTAGAATGATACCAAGAGTCCTTAATCCCTGCAGGGGGACTTGTGTTAGTTCCCCATTCATGCCCGACTCTTTGGGATCCCGTGGACTGCAGCCCACCTGGCTCCTCACTCCATGGGATTTTCCAGGCAAGCATACTGGAGTGCCATTTGGAACTACACAAATGGGTATTCTGAATGTGAAACAAGACCAGTGAATTATGTGATTTTCTAATATTTAAAATGATGTTGTTTAGCTGAAAATTGAATGATCATGTTCCTGTTAAAACCTAATTATATCAGAAGTGAAGGTTCTACTTTCCTGTGAGAAAAAATATTTAGTATTTATATTTACTATTTAGGAAATAATGTTTTTTATGGATGACTTTTAAATTTTAAAAATAAGATATTTACTGGAGAAAATTTAGAAAATCCAAAAAAGTATAAGAAAACAAGATCAGCCAACCAGCATAACCCCTATTAAACTACTTATGTATTTCTTCTAGGTTTTTTTCATATACGTATTTCTACAATCAGTATATTACTATATGTAATTTCATACCTACTTTTTTCATTTTAATATAATTCTGTGAACCGTTTTTCACGTGATACCATTTCTTCATAAACATTTTTAATGGCTAAATATTCTATCATAAAGAGAAATCACAATTTACTTACCATTTTCTTTTTTATAGGTTTTTTTTCCTCCCAGACTTTTCACTGTTGTAAATAATGTTGAACTGAAATCTTTGTTCAACTCTCTGGTTATTTATGGGATAGATTCCTAGAAGAGAAATCCCTTGTTTAAAGATTACAGGATTTTTGATATAGGCAGTTGGTTGCTTCCTAGAGAGCTTTTGCCACCTTTATAAGGTACAGACAGCAATGCATATTTCACTGCTCTTTAGCCGTTGTGTTTCCCTGGTGGCTCAGATGGTAAAGGGTCTACCTACAGAGTGGGAGACCCAGGTTCAGTCCCTGGGTCGGAAAGATCCCCTGGAGAAGGAAATGGGAACCCATCCCAGTATCCTTGCTTGGAAAATCCCATGGACGGAGGACCCTGGTAGGCTACAGTCCA
Source organism: Ovis canadensis (assembly GCF_042477335.2). Taxonomy (NCBI): domain Eukaryota; kingdom Metazoa; phylum Chordata; class Mammalia; order Artiodactyla; family Bovidae; genus Ovis; species Ovis canadensis. The sequence continues at coordinate 50,621,461 of NC_091246.1, read as the reverse complement.
TGGGGTCACATAGAGTTGGACATGACTGAGTGACTTCACTTTCTTTCTTAGCCATTGGACAGTGAGGCTTTGTTTAATACTTTCAGTCTGTTTTCTCATGTTTGCACATTTGGATCCACACAAAGAACTGTCTCTCCCCCTACCCTTCCTGACCCAGCATACACACAGGCACATACCCCTAAACTCAGTTTAAAAAAGATCAACTGCTTATTTTTTCTAGAAAGTACTTTCATTTATTCTTACAATAAATACCTTAACCATAGGCATTTATAGAATTTTGTTATTTTTGTGGGGGGAAAAAAAATTTTAACTCAAAATTGAAAAGTATAATAGTCTCATTCTGAAGAGCGTTCAAGTTATATGTCACAGCTTTTCATCTTTAAAAAAATATTTTTACTATGTCATGTTATTTACAGTCATAAGCATAAATGGGTTTCAATACAGGAACATAGTATAAATTTACCCTTCAGAATTGCTGTTGGATAGTTTAGTCACAGTTAAAGCTAAACTGATGCTAACTCTTATCTGAGGAGCAGATTAATGGTGACTAGTGGTGAGTAGGTCCCGCTGGAGCGAAGGGTCCTGTGAAGAATACCCAAACACTGGAGACTGTATTCAGGACTTCAGACTCCACCCCAACACCTCTTTGGGTCTGACAGCTCTGCTGAGTCAGGACTCTTGGGTTAGATCAGTTAACTTGTCTTAGATAACCAAGGGATGCCTTATCTGTACGAAGAGATTGTCTAATATTTTTTGAAACTTTACAAACTGAATCCATTTAAAGTGCTTAGAGCTTCTATCTTGCTTACAACCCAGGACTATTTATTAAATTTTGCTCTCAGCTCTGGCAAGTTAAGACTTAGGAATTTCACGTATACTTTTGATTACAGTGGTTTCCAAAGTTACCACAATATAGGAATAACCTAGACAACTTATTAAAAATGCAGGCTCCCCTTCCTCGCCCCTGGACTGCTGAGTCAGAATCTCTTGACAGTGGAACCCCAGAATCTGTTTTAAGTAAACTCTCCAGGTGATCCACATGCAGCCTTGTACTAAAATTGGTAATGTCGTCAAAACTGAAGCCTTATTTAAGCTGTTAGTTTTGAAAGTTGAAAGCTAAATAGAATGCAATATGTAGGTTTTTCTGATGGTTCTCTCCTCACTGCTCTGTACCTCTTTTTATAGACTGAAAGCACAGACCACTGTCAGTCATTTGCCTGGTACAGCTTAAAGACAGTGTTATTGGTGGAAGCCAAATGTTTTTATCTCCTTTTATACTTACACAAATCAGCAGCCTGCACCAAACTGGTATTTCCATGAATGGAAATTTCTCTTCAGATTAATCTAAGTCTTATTTGCACAGCTTATCTTCATTTGAATAATACTTATGATAATGGCTACCATTTGCCAAGTGCCTGTTATATGCCAAATGAATGTGTTAGGTACTTAAAATGTATTATTTCTTCAAGTAAATTAAAACTAAACATTACGCATGAGGTGACTGAGGCACAGAGAGGTTAAATGAAGAGCCTGGAGTGACATGATGGGAAAATGACCCAGATGGGACACCAGCTCAGGTCTGTTTGGCCCCCAAAGCTCATGTACTTTTTATGATACCTTTTTGTGTCCCTATTGTCTCTGTGGTTCATGGATTATTGCTTGCTGCACTTTGGGCTTATCTGAAGGCTTCTGGAGTTCATCCCAGAAACTCAATCACATAGAATGTTTGAAGTCAGTCTATGTAGCTTTCTTCTGGCGTTCATGCTACAGCATCTGTGTGTGGGTTCCTGTACCTGTTTTTGCCCAGTGTGCTCTGGCTGGAGAATCGGCTGCTCCAGCCAGCCCCCGCCCAGCGTGTGTTGCAGTGATGAGGCTGCTGTTCCACTGGGCTTGTGGCTGATGATCTTGTTTCAGGAGTGGCTGGGTCTGCTGCCCAAGGCAGAGCCTGACCCACAACTTTCAGGAGCAGAGACACTTACATTTTAGACGTTATCGACAGTCATCGTTTTCTTAGTATAATAATACTCTTTAATCATGTAATCAAGACATAGGACTTTAAAATGATCCTTCATACCTAAACTTTGAAGTCTAGGTTTTTCTCATTTTGATTGAGATGATGTAGGTCCAGAGGAGGAACATATATTCATGTGAATTTCTTTCTCACATCTTGAACTTGAGGTCGGAAATCATACTCTTCTTCCTCCCTCCCCCTACCCCCACACACTCTGTGCTTTCCTATCCTTTATAGGTTCTCTATTTTAGGGGGATTAAATTTTGTGTTTCGCGTTATCTCAGGTTTGTAATTCCTTACTTGGCAAAATTAAAATGATCAATCAGTGTTCAAAACTTCTTGTCCTCTTTTCCCAGCCTGGCTTCCCAGTCTTTCTGTCTCTTCCATTCCTCCACACTCCACTTTCCAGCTGCACAGTAGCCACCTCACTGCTCCACCCTGCCCTGCACAGTCTTCTGTGTTTTTGTTTTTTTCCTCCTGCGTGTCCTCAGCCAGCCCTGGCTTGCTTTCCTCTTTCTTGCTTTCCTCTTTCTATCTTTCACACATGGCATCACTAAGTTGCGTCCGACTCTTTGCAACCTATGAACTGTAGCCCACCAGACTCGTCTGTGCATGGGATGTTTCAAGCAAGAATACTGGAGTGGGTTGCCATTTCCTCCTCCAGGGGATCTTCCCCATCCAGGGATTGAACCCACGTCTCCAGTGTCTCCTGTACTGGCAGGTGGGTTCTCTACCACTGAGCCACCTGGAAAGCCCACCACACATGGACCTTGTTCCAAATGTGTGGCCATCTCCTGTCTCCCCATCGGAGTGAAGGGATCCATTAGCCTTGTCCTGGTTGTCCTCCATGCCACTGTTTTCCTCCTGCTTAGAGGTGGTTCTCCTTTATCAGCTCCATGAGGCTTGTAAAAGGGTATTGAGTGAACAAATTCCATCAAATGAGCCAGTGGCAAAACAGAGAATAGTAACCTCTGGAAAAAGAAGAAGCAGTCTCCTAAAAACTTCTATAACAATACAGTTTTATATTTTGATGAACAACATTTATATTAATTTTTCTTTTTATAAAAAAAAATGTTGCCCTTAAAGCAAGTGTTGACTTTGTTTTTCTTCTCTCTTAATCCAATGCACATCTAGGTGGCACAGGGTGCTTTTAAAAGGAATCCTGACCAATGGACTGGTGTCCGTGTACGAGCTGGACTACGGCAAACATGAATTAGTCAACATGAGAAAAGTGCAGCCCCTGGCGGACATGTTCCGCAAGCTGCCGTTCCAAGCAGTCACTGCTCAATTAGCAGGTAAGTTCTGGGGAGTCTGAACATCATTGTTTTCCAGTGGATTGTTGAACATTTGGGTTGTTTATGCTTTTACTGTAGAGTTAAGAAAAAGCCCACAGCTACATATACTAGCCAAAGTAAACAGATGGAAACAATGAAACAACCAACAGGAGGAGAACATTGCATGATTAATATTTCATAATTTATTACGTAAATTATAATGTATTTACAAAATGGACTTTCAGAATTATGAAACATTCGTGGCTTGTAGAATATGACCATTTTCATGGCCAATATTTGCATTGCCGCTAACAGCACAGAAGTGTGTGATTTTAGCACATTCACTCTCAGCCCATTGACTCTCATAAAATCTGAGGTGCTAAACTAATAGGCATAGAGTGGTACTTCTTTATGATAGTGTCTGATGAGGTTCGTTTTATCTTCTATGAAAGCAGTGCAAGTGTTGGTGGCCCCTCCATGTGCCCTCTACCAGCAGTTAACATGGGTGCCTAGCTGAAGCTCTACCCAGACAGCTGGCAGCATTAACAGAGGGTCTAGAGGTCAAGAGGGCTGAGGGGTGCCGACATCTCCAAGCATCTGGGCTGTGTGTCCTGCTGCACTGGGAGTTGGGGGGAGTGACGACCACATGTGCCACCCTCACTCTTTGCCCCCAACTCGCCCCATATGCTTAGTAGTGGCAGAACTAACTTGATCTCAGAAATGAGAGCAATTGTGTATCTAAATTCTTATTGACAGCTTTTATGAAAGAGATAGGGATAGATGGACAGAGATGGTCTTATTTGCCAGTTTCTTTGTCTCCTCCTAGACTTCAAACGAAACTCTCATGGTGGGCAGATGTGAACCAAAACTGGCATCTTATGCATGGCATGGCTACCATTGATCTGCTCTGAACTCAAAGTTCTAGATAACTAATGGTTGCATTTTTCATTTTCCCTTTCTAATGTTCAGGTTTTGCTGTCAACACCTGTTGTTAAACATGACAGTCAAACCTTCCAGTGAGCGTGTCTCTGTGAGTGAGGGGTGCATGGCACCGTCATCCCCACCCCCAGCTTTGTGGTCACAGTCACTGGTGCTGCTTGTGCAGGGGACTCTACAGCCACTTCTTGTCACTGAATTCGAACCATGCTGGGAGGTTTAGGCTCTGTTACCACCACTGAAGCAATGATTTACAGACTATTCTAGGCTTCCCTCATCAGAAGTTCTTAATAATATAATCCAAGAGGTTAGCCCACTCACTGATAGGTCTTTAAAATTATATGTGAAACTCCCATACCTTCATCACTATGGGGCATAATTTATAGTTTATCTAATCTAGCATAAGTGAACTTAATTTTTATTGGCTTAATAGTATTTCTTGAAAAATACATAATTCTAGTCTCAGTTTTGTTTTAAAACCTAATTCAGAATTCTCTAACTTGAGCTCTCAAGTTTAAAAGTCATGAGGATTTATTAATAGATATGCATGAGATTTTAAATTCATCTGGTCCAACCATTTTATTTTGTGAGAAGTAAACTGAGGCCTGAAGGATTAGCTGGTTTCCCTAAGATCATATCATTGCATAGAGGAAGGGCTAGGAATAGTAACTGAATCTCTAGACTTTCATTCCAGTGCTTTTACCATGATGATGTATGTGACTTTAAACACTGGAAGTGTATTGATTCTTCTTTTTTTTTTTAAACTCTATCTGGTTCATCAGAAAAAAATATGTGACTAAGAGAAATGTCATTGATATATTTTTCTCATCATCAATCTGTTATCTACATATACTTAAGGAAAATGGGCAGTCTTTATTACAACTTGATTTTATAACATTCAGATGAAATTTGTGTCTGTAATTGAAGGTTTACAGGAGTAACCCCATTCGGAATAGAAAAACTGTAAGCAAGACTATTTTGAGATTGCTTGGCATCTCTGTTTTCAATTAGGCAAGTCTAACCTGGTATGCTAAAGCTACTTTGCAACTGACTAAATAGTTTTCCATTATAACAGATCAAAGAAAGGCTCATTTGACCCTTCATTGATCTTCGAATCCTTGTCTTTCTCTTAGGAGTGAAGTGTAACCAGTGGTCTGAAGAGGCTTCGATGGTGTTTCGAAATCATGTGGAGAAGAGACCTCTGGTGGCACTGGTGCAGACAGTTATAGAAAACACTAACCCTTGGGACCGGAAAGTAGTGGTCTATTTAGTGGACACATCGTTGCCGGACACCGATATCTGGATTCATGATTTTATGTCAGAGTATCTGGTAGAGCTTTCAAAGGTCAATTAATCACTGATTGTGAGTCCTTGACAACTAATTCAGATTTTTTAGCAATAACAAAAATGTAGTAGGCTTTTAAAAAAAAATTACCTCTGCTACATGGCTTTGACTGCTGTGGGAAGTTGAAAAGAATATGCTTATTTTTTATTTTAAGCTTATGTTTGATGAAAGATATTTAACAAGTTTTGTCTTAATGGAGTTGACTTTCAAAGAGAATTGCACTTGAATTACTACTATAATATTAGAATTAAAATGTTTATCAATACAAAAACTGATTATCTTACAATTTCTCGGCTTTCTGATCTTAAAGGTCCCTTTCCCTTTCCTGTTCATGTTTTCTTCCTTGTTGTGCTCAGTTCTTCTCCAGTTAGCTTGAGAATTTCATGGTTTAACCCTGCCCTAGTCTGGTGGTGGGTCCCAAAGCAGGTGGTCACCACACCATGTGAAGTCTCTCCCAAGTCTTCAGCACATCCCTCACCCCAGATCACCCCAAATCTCGAGTAACTTCTCATTGCCCAGAGAGTGTGGACCAAGAACCCAGGCCTTCTACCATCTCCCTGCCCAACCTCACTATCCACTGCTTCTCCCTGCACCAGTCACACTGAACCTTCATCTAGTTCCCAAACCCCAAGCATGCTCATCCAGAACTGCTGATGTTCTAAAATAAGTCTTCCTCCCCTCCAGACCACTGCTGCTGTCTTCCCCTCAGCCTGCAACTCATTTTGTCTCCACCATTCTTGTCTGTCGGTATCCTCCCTGACTTCCCAGGCTTATCTGGTTCCACTCCCCAATTCCCCTCCTACTGCATTGTACTTCCAACTCTGCCTCTCATAGTGCCCAGACCTCCCTGAGCTTCCATATCAATAGTTGTCTGCACCAATCACTCCAAATAGATTGTGAGCACATTGAGGGAGGGAGGGGGGGAGGGAGGGAAGTATCTTAGTCATCTGTCCAGTCATATCCTGGTAAATATTTGACAACTGGTTCTAGTGGGTATGTGTGGGGGATGGGGCCAGTGAGCCTTGATTTGTAGTATCTGATGACCCCCGTGTTATAAATATTCCTGCAGTTGTTGAGTTCCAGGTAACAATGTGAGTTAGGAAAAGATGCACCCAAGTGGCTCTTGTGAATTCTAGGATGGTGAGCTCAGTTTGACTGGGAAGCTTAAAATTTTGATTTTGAACATATACTGAGTTTAGGCTAGTTGACCCCTGTGTGAAGATATGCATAAATAATCAGAATATAGAGTGGATTTCAGGGACAGAGATAAAAATCGTTAAATTCATTTGCTTATTTTTATTTGTGAACATCGAGGAGGTAAGAACAGAAAGAAAGTACCAGATGTTTTAAATTTTTCATGTAAAATGTGTTGAAATTATCTTTCTAGCTTTTTAAAATTTACATTTAGCATTTATAATTAAAGTGATTTAAAATTCAGGAATGATTATCCCAGTGATTTAAATAATCACTATGATAAAATAAAAACATTCAAATACATAAATATTTAAGTAAAGTAGTATAAACTTTTTTAAAAATAATGGTTTCTTTCCCTAACAACAACCAAAGAAAAACCCACAAGTATCTTCAAATTGTCTACAGGTAAGAAATAGGTGGTTTCTACTACTTTACTAACTTTAGAAATGTTTCTATTACTTTTTAAAATAAAACAATTAATTGTTGATATAACTGAAAAGTTAATCTAGTGCTGAAACAGTTTGACAGACAAATGAGACTTGCCCCCTACCTCATACCATATTCGGAAGTCAATTCCAGGTAGACTGAAAGCCTGAAAGTGAAAGGCTACTGTAGGAAGATAACACAGGAAGCTACCTTTATAATCCAGGAGCAGAAGGGATACCTTAAACTGGATGCACAAAGTGCTAACAATAAAGGAAAAGGTTGACCCTTGAACATGCTGAGGAGAGGGCGTTTACTGGTGCCAACCCTCCCTGCTCTGGGAAATTCCTGTGTAACTTCACAGTTGGACGTCCTCATATATGTGGTTCCTCCGTGTCTGTGGTTCCACATCTTCAGGGTCAACTGTCCAGAGATGGTGCAGTAGTACTATAGTATTTTCTGTTGAAGAAAGCCCATCTGTATATGGGCTTGCACGGTCAAACCTGTGTTGTTCAAGGGTCAGCTGTACTAGACAACGTTAAAATAAAGAACATCTGTGCATTGAACACATTATTATGAAGGTGAAAAAGCAAAGCACAGATTGGAGGTTATATACATACACATACACACAAGAAAAATAGATTACATATATTCAGTAAATTATCCAGAAGCAAAATGGGAATACATCTGAACAAACACTTCACAAAAGAGGAACTCCAGCTGGGCCGTAAACTTGAAAGATGCTCAACCCATAGGACACAGGGAAATGCAAATTCAAACCTCAATAAGATACCACTGCTCAAGTGCCGGAATGGGGAAAATGTTTCTATTTCTGTTAATTCCAAGTGTGTTGAAGATGTGTGCACTTGTGCAGGAAGATGCTGGTAAAGAAAGTTCACAGCTAAACATCTGTAATATCTAAAACCCAGAAATAACCTACATGTCCGTTAATAGTAAAATGGATCTTTTTAAAAAAACTGATATATTCATCCAGTGGAAACCTCTGCAGCAATGAGAGTAAACAAACTACAGTCATGTGAACCAACACGGATTAATGTTAAAACACAGAGCTGAGCAAATGAATATAAACTGGGGGGGGGGGGGGGAAGAGGCAAGTAAGGGAGTGATTACCACACGAGTAGAGAAAAGTGGGAACTTGAGGAGGGCGTTGTGACCCAGAAAAGCACAGGTTGACTTTTGCTGGCAGTGTTGCCTGCAACAGGTGTTTGAATGATAAAAACTTTGGACTTTCTTTGTGGTCAGTGGTTAAGAATCCACCTGCCAATGCAGGGGAAATGGGTGTGATCCCTGGTCTGGAAAGATCCCACATGCCATGGGGCAACTAAACCCGTGTGCCGCAACTACTGAAGCCTGCCCACTGTAGAGCCTGTGCACCACAACAAGAGAAACCATGCAAGGAGAAGCCCACACACCCCAACTAGAGTTGCCCCTGCCCACTGCAACTAGAGAAAGCCTGCGTGAAGCAACAAAGACCCAGTGCAGCCAGGAAAAATAAAAATTTGAACCAGCACACTTACATTGTATGCCCTTTTCTCAAATGTTTGATTCCACAACAAAAGGATTTAAAATTTTAAATCTGAAATATTAAAGCATTGCATTGTTTAAAAATAGGGTATGTGCCCCTTGACAAGAGTATTTTCTTATAGCCTTGAGGGTTTTGCAATGTAGGAATACATTTCGTGGAAGCAAGAGTGTTCAAAGGTGTTTCTCATTAGTGATCTGTATACCAATATTAAAAAGTTTATATTAACAGGCTCTACCCCCACCAGAAACTTTCCTGTGATAATCCAAAGATACATTCCATCTACACAAACTCCTTTTTATGGGCCATGTTTAAAATTAAAACACTTTAAGTTTCTTGTTAAATGGTTTGCTCTGGAAAACACATTTGGCTTTTAAGAAGGTAAGGCTTTTGAACACCAAAGTAAAACAAATGGGACTCAGTTCAGTCGCTCAGTCGTGTCCGACTCCTTGCAACCCCATGAATCGCAGCACGCCAGGCCTCCCTGTCCATCACAAACTCCAAGAGTTCATTCAGACTCATGTCCATCGAGTCAGTGATGCCATCCAGCCATCTCATCCTCTGTTGTCCCCTTCTCCTGCCCCCAATTCCTCCCAGCATCAGAGTCTTTTCCAATGAGTCAACTCTTCGCATGAGGTGGCCAAAGTACTAGAGTTTCAGCTTTAGCATCATTCCTTCCAAAGAAATCCCAGGGCTGATCTGCAGTGCAAGGGACTCTCAACAGTCTTCTCCAACACCACAGTTCAAAAGCATCAATTCTTCGGTGCTCAGCCTTCTTCACAGTCCAACTCTCACATCCATACATGACCACTGGAAAAACCATAGCCTTGACTAGATGGACCTTTGTTGGCAAAGTAATGTCTCTGCTTTTCAACATGCTATCTAGGTTGGTCATAACTTTTCTTCCAAGGAGTAAGCATCTTTTAATTTCATGGCTGCAGTCACCATCAGCAGTGACTTTGGAGCTCAAACTGTTTCCCCATCTATTTCCCATGAAGTGACAGGACCAGATGTCACAATCTTCATTTTTTGAATGTTGAGCTTTAAGCCAACTTTTTCAATCTCCACTTTCACTTTCATCAAGAGGCTTTTTAGTTCCTCTTCACTTTCTGCCATAAGGGTGGTGTCATCTGCATATCTGAGGTTATTGATATTTCTTCCGGCAATCTTGATTCCAGCATCAAACAAAATTTTTTTCCCAGTAAAGGAAATTCATCAACAAAACAAAAGGCCACTTACTGAATGGGAGAAAATATTTGCAAATGATATATGCAATTATGGGTTGAGGAGGCCTTACAAATAGCTGTGAAAAAAAGAGAAGCGAAAAGCAAAGAGGAAAGGAAAGATATACCCATTTGAATGCAGAGTTCCAAAGAATAGCAAGGAGAGATAAGAAAGCCTTCCTCAGCAATCAGTGCAAAGAAATAGAGGAAAGCAATAGAATAGGAAAGACGAGATCTCTTTAAGAAAGTTAGAGATACCAAGGGAACATTTCATGCAAAAATGGGCTCAATAAAGGACAGAAATGGTATGGACCTAACAGAAGCAGAAGATATTAAGACAACGTGGCAAGAATACACAGAAGAACTATACCAAAAAGATCTTCATGCCCCAGATAATCAGGATGGTGTGATCACTCACCTAGAGCCAGACATCCTGGAATGTGAAGTCAAGTGGGCCTTAGGAAGCATCACTACGAACAAAGTGGAGGTGATGGAATTCCAGTTCAGCTATTTCAAATCCTAAAAGATGATGCTGTGAAAGTACTGCACTCAATATGCCAGCAAGTTTGGAAAATTCAGCAATAGCCACAGGACTGGAAAAAGTTAGTCTTCATTCAAATCCCAAAGAAAGGCAATGCCAAAGAATGCTCAAACTACTGCACAGTTGCACTCATCTAACACGCTAGTAAAGTAATGCTCAAAATTCTCCAAGCCAGGCTTCAGCAATACGTGAAGTATGAACTTCCAGATGTTCAAGCTGGTTTTAGAAAAGGCAGAGGAACCAGAGATCAAATTGCCAACATCCGATGGATCATCAAAAAAGCAAGAGAGTTCCAGAAAAACATCTATTGCTGTTTTATTGACTATGCTGAAGCCTTTGACTGTGTGGATCACAATGAACTGTGGAAAATTCTGAAAGAGATGGGAATACCAGACCACCTGACCTGCCTGTTGAGAAACCTATATGCAGGTCAGGAAGCACCAGTTAGAACTGGACATGGAACAACAGACTGGTTCCAAATAGGAAAAGGAGTACATCAACGCTGTATATTGTCACCTTGCTTATTTAACTTATATGCAGAGTACATCATGAGAAACGATGGGCTGGAGGAAGCACAAGCTGGAATCAAGGTTGCCGGGAGAAATATCAATAACCTCAGATATGCAGATGACTCCACCTTTATGGCAGAAAGCGAAGAGGAACTAAAGAGCCTCTTGATGAAAGTGAAACAGGAGAGTCAAAAAAGTTGGCTTAAAGCTCAGCATTCAGAAAATGAAGATCATGGCATCTGGTCCCATCACTTCACGGCAAATAGATGGGGAAACAGTGGCTGACTTTATTTTGGGGGGCTCCAAAATCACTGCAGATGGTGATTGCAGCCATGAAATTAAAAGACGTTTACTCCTTGGAAGGAAAGTTATGACCAACCTAGACAGCATATTCAAAAGCAGAGACGTTACTTTGCCAACAAAGGTCCATCTAGTCAAGGCTATGGTTTTTCCAGTAGTCATGTATGGATGTGAGAGTTGGACTATAAAGAAAGCTGAGTGCTGAAGAATTGATGCTTTTGAAGTGTGGTGTTGGAGAAGACTCTTGAGAGTCCCTTGGACTGCAAGGAGATCCAACCAGTCCATCCTAAAGGAAATCAGTCCTGGGTGTTCATTGGAAGGACTGATGTTAAAGCTGAAACTCCAATGTTTTGGCCATCTGATGCGAAGAGCTGACTCATTTGAAAAGACCCTGATGTTGAGAAAGATTGAAGGCAGGAGGAGAAGGGGATGACAGAGGATGAGATGGTTAGATGGCATCACCGACTCAATGGACATGAGTTTGGATTAACTCTGGGAGTTGGTGATGGAGGCCTGGTGTTCTGCAGTTCATGGGGTCACAAAGAGTCACACAACTGAGCGACTGAACTGAACTAAACCCAAAATATACAAAGAACTCATACAATGAACAATTTTTTAATCCAAATTTTAAAATGGGCAGAAAATCTGAATAAGTGTTTTTCCAAAGAAGACATATAGATGACCAATAAGCATATAAAAAGATGTTCAACATTACTAATCAGCGAAATACAAATCAAAACCTCACTGAGCTCTTACACATGTCAGAATGGTTATTTTCAAAAAGACAAGAAATAAGTTGTTGAGGATGTGGAGAAAAGGGAAGCCTAGTACAGTGTTAGTAGCAATGTAAATTGATGCAACTACTATGGAAAATGGTAGAGGTTCCTCAAAAAAAAGAACTACCAGGCAATCCATCAAATTCCCTCTGGGGATTTATACAAAGAAAACAAAAACGCTAATTTGAAAAGATACATGCACCCCTAGCCAAGATACAGAAGCAACCTAAGTGCCCATCAATAGATGAATGGATAAAGAAGATGTGGTGCATATATATATATATATATATATATATATACACACACATATACACACAATAGAACATTAGCCATTAAAAAGAATGAAATCTTACCATTTGCAACAACATGAATGGATTTAGAGGGTATTGTGCTAAGCAAAATAACTGAGACAAATACTTTATTGATTTCACTTATATGTGAAATCTAAAAAAGCAAAACAAATGAACAAATATAAAACAGGAACAGAGTTATAAACAGAGAACAAACGTGGTTGCCAGAGAGGTGCAGGATAGAGGGAGGAGAGAAATAGATCAGGGAGATTAAGAAGTACAAGCTTCCAGCTGCAAAATAAATTAGCAAAGTATGAAATGTACAACGTGGGGAATTTAGTCAGTAACTATGTAATGTCTTTGTATGGTGACATTATCACTGGACTTGTGATCAATTTGAAATATATAGAAATATCTAACCACTATGTTGTCCAAAAGGAATTAACATGTTGTAGGTCAATTATACATCAAAAACAAACTCAAGGAAAAAAAGATCACATTTTTTGTTTTGGGAGCAGGGCTTGGATGAGCAGTCAAAAGGTACAAACTTCCAGTTGTAAGATACCTACTAAGGATAAAATGTACAGGATAAATATACTTAACACATGAAACTTTTTAAGAGTAAATCCTGATTTCTCATTACAAGAAAAATTGTTTTCTTTTATATCTATGTGAGATGATGGATGTTCACTAAACTTGTGATAATAAATTTATTATGTTTATAAATCAAACCATTATGCTGTACACCTTAAAGATACAGTGCTGTATGTCAATTACATCTCAAAAAAAAACGGAACAAAGAACAGGTGGGGCTTTTTTGGGTGGTTGTTATTTTAACCATGTGCCTCTGATGGAACTACGTGTTCACAAATTGTTCGTGACTAAAGCTTGGGCTCAAACAAGACTCAGCTGGGTTGCTGATGAGACGGGGATGGGTCGTTGCTTCAATTAAAGCAGGTAAAGGTGTGGCAACCGCTTGGCTGGCTTTGCTCCATACGAGGACCTACCGATTCTTAGGTCTTAGACCCAGCAGAAATGAAATCCGCCCACCTTTTAGTAGACAACTACCTGGTACAAGTAGGGAAACCGAGACGAAGACAGGAGGTGACGTGCACCCACTTGGTCAAGAAGCCCATCTTCTGGGCGGCTGGAGCCCTTGCCCCGCGCTTCCCCAGCGGACGTCCCTCCCCGGCGGGGGACTGTGCGCTGCGCCCCGGCGCCCCCGAGTGGAGGGAGAGCTAAGGAGGGAGAGCCGGGCGGGTGGGGCGGGGCGCGGTGACAACGCAGAGCCGGGCCCGCCCCTGGCTCCTACCCCCGGAGCCCACAGCGCCCGCCCGCTCGCGGCCGCCCGGGAGCTCGTCCAGCCCCGCGCTCCGCTCGCCCGCGCCCGTCCGCCGGCCGCCTGCGCTCGCCCAACCGCCGCCCGCGCCCGTCCGCCGGCCCCCGCGGCTCCACGGCTCGGTAAGCGTCCTACTGGCCAGGGGTCCCCCTCGTGCTCACGGGGTTCCCTGCCCCCGCGCCGGGGCCCCAGCCATATCTGGGCAAAATATTCAGCTGTCGCCGCCGCAGCCGCCAAGAGGGACTGAGCGTGGCTCCCTCTATAAATAGCCGCCGCCTGGGGTTGCCTCTGGGGCTGGGGAGCCGGGTGTCTGGGTCCGGACCTGGGCGCTCGCGTCCCCTCCACTCGGCGCGCGTGGCCCCGGCTAGGGCGCCCTTCTCTCTGGACCCTGGCGCCGCATCTGTAAATGGGAGAAGGACCTGGGAGCTCCGGAGGACTGGGGTCATGGCGGGGCCAGCGCGCGGCGCCCCGGGCGCTCAGCGGGTACAGGTGCAGCCGAGCCGGCACTCAGGCGCAGCCTGGGTCTGGCTACCGAGGCTGTGCAGGTGGGAGTGGGGCGCCTACGCGCTCAGGTGGACTTGATACTTGTGGTCGCGCTGCTCCTGGTTGCGGCAGGAAAAGTTTCCCAAACTGCGGGAAAAGACAAGGTTTAAAGCCCCACGGTAACTCGCCTTTCGCTCGGAGGCGGAAAGAAGAGGGGGAGAGCCTGAAGGCAGAAGTCCCCCCACCCCCGCCCCGGGTATCGTCAACCCACTGGGTGGACTTGATAAGCCTCCTCCCTCTCTGGGCCTCGATTTCCCCATTTGTGGGGGCAGGGTTTGGTTCCGCGCTGGAGCTGGTGGCTGGGCCGAAAGCAGTAGGGCGCGCTCTTGACCTCCGGTTCTCCCCCGACCTGTTCACCAGCTCCAGGCCTGGGACCCTGGGGGGGCACAGACGCGCACATCCGGAGGGGCTGCAGAGACCAGCGACTCTGCCGCTCCCTCTGACTCGGATCATATACTAGACCTAGTAGGACCCTCGGAAAGCCGGGCCATATACACCCAGGAAGCACGCTCCACGGTAATTATGGGCATCTCTGCTGGGTGGCAGCCATCACCTTAGCAAAGGAGCTTGTGAGTCAAACAGCCATAGACCCAGTGAACTGGGCAGGGCTAGAGGCTCCAGTCCCGCTGCTCTCTGCCCTCTGTTTTCACATCTGTATGAAGCTTATGATGCTGCCTCAGAGCCCTACACACACCTCCTCCCCCCCCCCCCCCCATCTCTTCTAGCCTTGACCTTGGCCCTCTCAGACCCTTGGAGATGACCTGGCCTAAGCTTTTCCTTGTCCGAATCACAAAACCAGACCCTAACCCAGGTTCTAGGCACTCCGAGGGGGCACCTGGAAACCTCCCATTTTCCCCCAGTGATGACAACCATTTTGTTTCTGGGGAAGGGAGGCAGGGCCCCCTGCTCAAGGTCACACACTACTGGGCGTGCCAGACAGTCTCCACCAGCCTTTCTCACTCTCTTCTCACACTTGCTTCTCAGGCAGGCCTTGGGGATCCACGAGCACCCCACCAATGCTCCCCTTTCCTTGGTCTGCTATTGTTTAGGACTTTCTCTTACTCAGACAACAGCACCCTCACCTGGAAGTTTCATTTTTGTTTCTCCTTTACTTTGGATTTTTTTTTTTCTAAAGCCATCTTAAAGCCTCACAGATAGAATGAAGAAGAAATGGAGACAAATAGTAAGGTTCTCCTCAATTGCAGCAACGCATCAAGTAGGCAGAGAGTGAGAGCAAAGAGTGCTATCACTCTGATGTGTTAATTCTATTTAATGAACCAGCCTTGCAGATCCACCATTTAGAAGATGTTGACTCCTGAGTTTAAGTGGAAAGCCTGTGTTGTCTAAAAATAGTCTCTGCCCCACCTTATCAGGGTCTCACACTTTCTCCCTTCTCTGGGGTTGGGCTGCTTCCTGCTGCTCAGCAAAAAGCACAACTAGGAGTGTAGGTAGTGGCAGCTGTGAGTAACAGGCTGACCGGGATGTTAGGACACCCTGCCTGCCACTGACTTAGAGTGACCTTGAGCAAGTGGGTATGATGTCTCCACTGGATTCAGTTTCCCTGGAAGATTTTCTCTCATGAGAAAAATGAAGTGCCAGGGATAAAATTCAGGGGAACCCACTCTGTGAAGAGGAAGGAAAGAGCAAGGCGAAACTGACTCCCAAGAGCCAAGGGAGGAGAGAGATTGGCAGTGCCAGTTGGTGCAGAGAGACAGGATGAGGGCTGGGAAAGGGCCACCATGATTGGCAGGCATCGAGGGTGACTTTGGCCAGGGCATTGCTGAGGGTTCAAAAACGGGATCTGCCACTGCTTTACTGAAGCCAGTGGCCCAATCTGTCTGAGCCCATTTCCTTCTCCATACAATGGGGATAATAAGAGCATCCATTTCACATGAGTTTCTGTGGGGATTGGTGTCTGGGGGATGATGCAGGGAAAGCCCCTGGTCCTGTGCTTGGTACCTGCGATGCTGTTAATGCTGGTGAGAGGAGGAAGATTCTAATGGGAGCTGAGGGTGTGGAGACAGAGCCCACAGATCTTCTAAAAGCTTGGAGGAGAAGGCAGTAGGAGCTGACAGGAGGGGTTTCCAGGCTGAGGAGTGTGAGAAGAGGCTGAGCCAGACCACAGACCCCGGAGAGGGGAAGAGGGAGAGGAGAGCGTCTGAGGGACTGTGCACAGGAGACTGAGGGCCTTCCTTCACCACCTGCTGAATGTCACAGGCTCTCAAACATCGCATTCCTCTAGATTCGGGCTGAGCGAAGAAAGGGTAAAATGAAGCCAGTCCTGGCTCAAAACCTGGTGTCCCCTTGGGAGACTTTAGTATCTGCGAAGGGGGGTGGTGATGGGCCATGAAGGGTCGTTTGATGCTGCCAGAGGCCTTGTGACCTTGGCTGGCTTATTTCTGAAATGACATCATCTATTGATGACTCCTGCTGAGCCCAGTCGTAATGGCCTTTTCCAGGCAATGTTTTGATTTTTCGGTCGTACTAATGGGCCAGCCAGGCTGCCAACATTTCTAAAGAGGCCATTTCACTTTTTGCTTAAAGCCAGAACACCAAGTGATCAATTATTTGGCCACTAGGAGCTATTACCAGTTTAAAGCCACAAATGGTCTGTATGGAATAACATGAATCACATGGCAGGACTGGGGAACCATTTCCCGTTTCTTGTTTTGTTGTGTAAAATCCTCCTTTGATTAATCACAATAAGACCAGACGCTCTGTTTTTAACAATAGGAAAGAGTGAGCTCACTGAAGTCAACCTAGGACAGCCTGGGAGTTTTTCTTCAATGTTAGGATGTGCTGGATCCAGATCACTTCTCATCTGAGAAACTAAACAAGCTCAAGCATTTCTTTCGTTTCTCCTTTTCCTACATCCTTTTGTTCTCCTCTTGGAGAAAAACAGATCTGTCTCTGTCTTGGCTCTTCTCAGGGCCCCAACCCTGGCCCCGACTCACTCTGGGGCTTCTAGAGAGGTCCATTTCTGGAAGATGCTTCTAGTGGGTGATGAGCAGAAGGGCCTTGAGCCTCACTCAGCCGTCCTGGACTCATCTCTGCCTTCTCTTGAATCTTAGTGCCACTCTCCACCTTGCTCCTTTTCACCCCATACCCTCCTCCTGTCCTATTCACTCCCAGGGCTCCTACCACCCACTCAGCACTCAAACTCCCAAATTCATGTGCCCAGCCTGGACCATTCTTCTCACCTCTAGGCATCTATGACTCCAGCCATTGGACAAAGCCAGAGGGTGTCCCAAATGCACTGCACACCCAACAGGCCTGACTCAGCCTCAGCACCCAGTCTTCTTCCTGTGTTCCCACCTCTTGGTTAACAGTAACGTCGTTCGCCCAGGCTCTGAGCCAGAAACCTCCCTACCTTTCATCACCCCATTCATTTGGTCAACAGTCCTGTCAGTCTACCTTACTTAGTATCTCTTCTTTTCACGTCTGTCCCCATAATCACTACCCCAGTCGAATACTTTGCCATCTCTCCCCTGAGCGAATGTCAGAGCCTCTTAAGAGTCTTTCTGCCCCAGTGTTTTCTTCTCATGCTATTGTGAAAAGATCTTTGTATTAATAAAACGTAGCTTAGACAGTGTTATTCCTCTCCATTTAGGGACTCCCCACTTCCTGCCAGATTCCTTGGCATTGATCACCAGGACTATCAACGATCTGACTCCAAGCTGCTACTCCAAAGCCATCTCCTGACACTCCTCCCAGTTCTCTGCATCTTCTGGTTATGGTGCAAACATATGTGACTTGCTGCCTTTGCCCCTGCGGTTCCTTCTGCATGGAATGCTGTCCTCTTCCTCATCTGCATGGCAAACTTGGGCTGTTCATTCGCTAAGTCGCTTCTGACTCTTTGCCATCCCACGAACTCCAGCAAGCTAGGTTTCCCTGTCCTTCACCATCTCCCAGAGTTTGCTCAAACTCATGTCCATTGAGTCGGTGATGCCGTCCAGCCGTTTCACTCTCTGTCACCCCCTTCTCCTCTTGCCCACAATCTTTCCCAGCAAACTTGTTGCTTCACCTGTGCTCCCACAGCCCCAGCTATGGTGAGTTCTAAGTGTAATCAGCTACTTTCATCCTTATCTCTGACCAGATTGATAGGTCCTTGAAGGCAAAAGTTTATGGCTCATTTATTTCCGCTTCCCCAGTGTCGAACTCAGAGCTCAACCCTGGGCAGAGTGCGAGTGTTTTATGTTTTAATCGATGGCAGATCACTGAATGAGTGAATATGTAAAAGAATAAGCAAATGAAAGTCCTGTGTAACCGTGACGATTACACAACAACAGTTACGTGTTTCCCCATCCCACCACCATGTCGGCTCCCTGAGGGCAGAAACCACACCTGTTCTGCTCCCCACCAACCCTGCAACCTCTTTCAGCCTTCTCACAGTAAATGGAATGAACCCATGATCTCACTGGAAACTCACAGTAATCCTGGAAAGGGAGGGAGGGCTGGTATAATGACCCCTTTTTGTAGATAGCCCAGTGAACCCCAATAGGAATCATTCCAGGTAATCCAGTGGGGGTGTGCTCTCCCTGGAGAAAACCCAAGTGCTCTCCAGGGTTTAGTAAACTTGAGAAATCGGGGTCCTTATGTTCTGCACTAGTGGTTCTCTAGCATTAGAATCTCTTCAGTTCAGTCGCTCAGTCGTGTCCGACTCTTTGCGACCCCATGAATCGCAGCACGCCAGGCCTCCCTGTCCATCACCAACTCCCGGAGTTCACTCAGACTCATGTCCATTGAGTCAGTGATGCCATCCAGCCATCTCATCCTCTGTCGTCCCCTTCTCCTCCTGCCCCCAATCCCTCCCAGCATCAGAGTCTTTTCCAATGAGTCAACTCTTCGCATGAGGTGGCCAAAGTACTGGAGTTTCAGCTTTAGCATCATTCCTTCCAAAGAAATCCCAGGGCTGATCTCCTTCAGAATGGACTGGTTGGATCTCCTTGCAGTCCAAGGGACTCTCAAGAGTCTTCTCCAACACCACAGTTCAAAAGCATCAATTCTTTGGCGCTCAGCCTTCTTCACAGTCCAACTCTCACATCCATACATGACCACAGGAAAAACCATAGCCTTGACTAGACGGACCTTTGTTGGCAAAGTAATGTCTCTGCTTTTGAATATGCTATCTAGGTTGGTCATAACTTTTCTTCCAAGGAGTAAGCGTCTTTTAATTTCATGGCTGCAGTCACCATCTGCAGTGATTTTGGAGCCCCCCAAAATAAAGTCTGACACTTAGGATGTTGTTAAAGCAGATTCTACCTCAGTAGGCCCAGGAGGGGGCCTGAGACTCTAAGTTTCTAATAAGCTTCTTAAATAATAAGCTTAATGATTCCTAATAAGGACTAATGCACATTCCATAATGTGAGGGTCGTCCTGCATACTCTGACAATGAAACCTTGGGCACCAAGGTGCCCATGACTTCTCTCAGTTTCCCCATGGTGATTGCATTTTTTTGTTGTTTGGTTGCTAAGTTGTGTCAGACTCTTTGCAACCCCATGGACTGCAGCATGCCAGACCTCCCTGTCTTTCACAATCTTCCAGAGTTCGTTCAAACCCTTGTCCATTGATTTGGTGATACTATTCAACCATCTCATTCTCTGATGCCCTCTTCTTCTCCTGCCCTCAATCTTTCTCAGCATCAGGGTCTTTTCCAATGAGTCAGCCCTTTGCATCTGGTGGCTAAAGTATTGGCACTTCAGCATCAGTCCTTCCAATGAATATTCAGGACTGATTTCCTTTAGGATTGACTGGTTTGACCTCCTTGCTGCCCAAGGGACTCTCAAGCATCTTCTCCAACACCACAATTCAAAGGCATCAATTCTTGGGTCAAAGGCATCAGCTTTCTGTATGGTCCAACTTGATGGGCCATTGCATTAAGAGAGTGCTTTTATTAAAATCTACAAATGAATTAATTTAAACTTTGACTCCAAATCAAAAATCCAGGGCTCTTCCTGTTTTGGTTGGTTGGTTGGTTTTGTTTTTGTCACATAGGGGGCGTGAGGGGCATGACAAGGCCAGGGCGTGTGGTATGCAGTGGGGCATGTGGGAAGCCCAGCTAATTCGATGTTCAGGGCGCGGAGACTGGCAAGGGGGCAGGGGATTGGGAAAGGGCCTTGTGGCCAGGTGGCTGGGGCACATGGTGGGGTCACGTGTCCTGAGCACACTGGCAGGGAAAAAGCCCCAGGAATGGCAGGCTGCTGGAAGGGTCAGGCCTGCAGCTGTGGGTTATGTCCACCTTCTATCTTCCTGCCTTCTCCTTTCCTCTTCAGAGAAATTTAGATTCAGAAATGACTTTTATGTCAAGCTGCCTAGTTCCTGGTGAGCCTAGATTCTCCCCTGAGTGCCAGAACTCCAGGCTCCTGTGTCTGATTGGGTTTTCTCAGTGCACATCACTTACACGTTTGCTATCCATGAATCCAGCGTGAGCACCTGGCCCATGCAGGGGTGGGAACCCGACTCCTGCCTCAGAACCAGTAAAAGACAAGAAAGAGAGGAGCCAGGAAGGCGGAATTCCTCCTCGCAAGTCCAGGAAGACTTAAAAAGTCAGAATGAATGGCAGCATTGAGTACATTTGTTTATGGTTTTTCTATTGCATTTCACTTACACCATTAAAAGGCTATGAGATTGCTTAAAGTAAACCCACAGCAGCCACATAATTGGTAAAAACAGAAGAAAGGGAGAGAGGAGCGGAGATGGCAGAAAACTTGAAATTTAGGATCATGAAATTCTGAGAATCTGGTGGGAGTCATGGACCCTTGCTCCAGAAAAATGAATATACCCATGCACACAACAGTTTGCATGTCATTTCTGTGGATGCATGGGTCACTCTGAAGGCCTTTCACAATGCACAGCACAGAGTAAGGAGAGGAGTTACTTCATGTCCTAGCTGAAGATGGACATTCCAATCAGCTCTGAGATAAATCATGATGGCCAAAGGGGAAAGGGAGAAGAGACGAATTAGGGGCCACGTCATGTCTGACTGAAAAACACCAGTCCTTCAGGAGAAAGAAATGTTTTCTTAGCCCTGGTTCTGAGTCTTGGGAGGTAGTTTTGCATAGTGGTTATAGACATACCTTCCTGGATTCAAATCTAAGTTCTGTCAGTTACTGGCTGTGTAAACTCGGGTAACTGCTAACCCCGTGTGCCTGTTTCCCTATCTATAATGTAGGGTTACTGTGGGGATCTCAGTTCACACATGATTGAAGTGGGGTTGTTGTGGGGACTCAGTTATTATAGGCAAAATGCTTAAGCCAGCATCTGGAACATTATTCATATTAGAAAATTATGTGCTCTTATGAGAGCACATGAGAGTATGTGAGTACTCTAATGAGAGTATGTGCTCTTATGAGAAGGCGGCGTGGAGCAGTGGTGATGAGTACAGGTTGCCTGTCTGGATTCAAGTCCTGGCTCTGCTACTTATGAGCCTTGTTACCTAGGCCACTTTAGTAGGTTAGGTACTGTCCCCTGAAAAGTCATGTCAATCCAGAACCTCAGAAGGTGACCTTCTTCGGAAATAGAGCCTTTGCATATGTAATGAGTTAAGATGAGGTCATGCTGGGTTGGGGAGGGCCCTAACTGCAATGACTGGGGTCTTTATGAGACATAGAGTGGACTGACCCAGCGAAGAAGGCTGTGTGACCACGGAGGCAGAAACTGGAGGGATGCAGGTACAAGCTAGGGAATGCCCAAGGCTGCTGGTCATCACCAGACGCTAGAGGAGCATGGAGCAGAGTCTCCCTGGGAGCCTCCGGAGGGAGCCAACCCTGCCCATGTCTCAATTTCCAGTTTCTGGCCTTCTGAACTGCAGCAGGGTGAATTTCTGGAGTTCAAAGCCATCCAGTTTGTGGTTATTTGTTATGGCAGCCCCAGGAAACTGCTGCAGTCAGATTACTGCTTTTCCATTTCTTCAACGAAAATGGGAGTTAAAAAGTACCTACTTCACAGACTTAATTAGGATTGCATGAGATAATCCACATAAAGGGTTTGGCACTGTGCCAACCTGTGGTACATATAGAATAATGCTTGTAATTAGAAGGTACCTTGACATAACTGGCAATGGTAGCCTCAAGGATGGTGTTAGTAGCATCCTATTGTACATCTGCACTATAATTCATTTGCCCTATTGATGACTTTTTATGTGGTTTCCAATTTGGGGATAATATAGATAATAACCAGATTCTCTGGTTATTCTGATTATTCTCTGCCTCACATGGTGAAGAATTGGCCTGCTATACAGGAGACCCAGGTTCACTCTCTGGGTCAGGAAGATCCTCTGGAGAAGTAAAAGGCAACCCACCCCAGTATTCTTGCCTGGAGAATCCCCATGGACAGAGAAGCCTGGCAAGCTACAGTCCATGAGGTCACAAAGAGTCAGACACAGCTGAGTGACTGACACTTTCAGATAATAGCCAGATAATTTGTATGTGTATCTTTGTACAATTCAGTGATTCCACTAGCAGAATAAATTCCTAGAAGTGGAATTGCTGTGTTAAAGCCTGTATGCATTTGGGTAGATGTGGCTTAATCCGTCCTGAGAGACAGTGTACCAAAGCATCCTTCTATTCTGTGTGAGAATGTTGATCTCCACATCTTGTGAACACCAGGGATTCTCACTAAATCTAACTCATCCTTTAGATATAACTCAAATGGTCCCAAATTATGAAGTCTTCCTTATTCGTCTTACTTTCAACCAGAATTTGTGTCTTCCTTCCCTGTTTCCCTGGAGTCATTTATGCATCAGTGTCTCCATCCCTCCCTTTCTCCAGCCTTCCCTTTTTCTTTCCTCTGCTCTCTCCATTCTTTCCTCCACCCATCTACCCATCACCCAACATTCAAGGCACTTCTTATCTTTGTTGATCTGATAGAGGAAAACTGATGTCTCATTTCTCGATTTACTTTTCTCTTATTATGGGTGGATTTCATTCTCTGCTCATAGGTTTATTAGCCATTTCTGTTTCTTTTTATGTGAATTGCCTGTTTTTTCCCCTCTTCCCTTATTTTTGCTGGGCTATTTTTTTTTTTTTTTTTTTACAATTTAGGAACTCTTGTCTATTAAAAAAGTTAGCCCTTATTCAGTGTACAACAAGTATTTTCCCCCCACAGCTTGCCTTTTGGCATTCCCCATGCTACTTTTTCATCTTGACTTTTTAGAAAATACAAAAATGTGCTTCATAAAGCTGTACGTCTGTTAACTGCTGCTGTAAGGCAAGGTGACAAGGTTCACAGGTGTGAAATGGAGAGTGAGAGTAGGAGTGAGTTCGCAAGCTTTTCTACAAGCCAACTTTTAATTCCACCAAGGCTTTTGTTTTATGGCTACCAATGCCAGTAATAATGCCAGGCATTCATTCATTCACTTATTCAACAAACCTGATTTCGGCCCCTGAGAGAGGCAGGACACTGTGATGGACCATGGGAGACAAGGATGTTTCTTCAAGTAGCTTTCAGGCTTAAGGTAGATGGGGTACAATAACATGATGCTTCTGATGGCAGAACCCTGATGGCCCCTTCCCTTGGTGTCAGCTATTTAGCTTGCTAGTACCCTTTCAGCTGATATGGAGAAAGACGTCATGGGTTAGGGTTAGGGCACGAGGCTGGTGAGAGATTGTGGTGGCCTGAGGCAGGGCAGTTTCAGAGAGGTAGGAGGAAGGAACTACAGTGTGGAGTATGGCAGGATTTGCAGGGCAGGTGGACCGGCCAGCTGGGACAGGGCAGTGGGTTCAGCGTCTTTCTGAAACACTGTTGCTTACAATGACTCATGCAGTGGCTCAGACACAGTGATGACCTCAGGAGGTGCAGAACGATGGTGCACACACACATACACGCACTTTGCTAATTTAAACCTGTTGACCACTCTGACGTTTGGACCTTTGAGGCTCCATGTGAACTGGGATCTGGCTCATAGCCACTGCAGAGAGTGATGGAGTCAAATGCTGTGTTTTGTTGCCCTGCTTTTTTTCAGAAGGCCCCTTGTGAGTAAGAGAATGAGATTAGCCAGGGAGAATAAGGCAAACAAACCAGAAAACAAGTCTTTCAAAGAGAACTGATCATCTCTGAGTCCCCATGTTCTCTACTCAGTGGCCCCAAACATATCTTTCATAACAGAACCAGGTCTTGAGGGGCCTTATAATCTCATCTTGTCAATTCCCCAAACCCGCCATCAGTCAAGATGTCAGCCCTCCCTGGAAAACTGCGTTTAGGGCTCTAGGCTTTCTGCTCACATGCCTGGCATAACAAGCGCTCACCACCTCCTGAATCAGCCCAGCTCCTCCTCGGGCATTTTTTATTTTTAGACAGTTTCTTGTGCTGATTAGAAATCCACGCCCTGGTCACCTCAGTTTTAAATCTCTGTCTCCTGAGCGCTGAGATCCATAGACCACTTTTGTTCCTTCCTCCGCAGGTCAGTCTATTAGAAGTTTGCTGAGTGCGACCATGTTCCCTCTGTCCTTCAGCTGTTCTTCATACAACACCCTGCCCCCCTTCTCTGGACTTAGCTAGAAATACTCAAGAGAAAAGGCCCACTTCACAGGAGTGGTCACCCATGTGGCCAATAATCATATGAAACGTGCTCAGCTGACATCCTTCATCATCGGGGAAATGCACAATGAGACACAGCCACCCACCCCTGTAATGGCTAAAATGGAAACTTACTGACAATACCAAGAGTTGGCAAGGATGTGGAGCAACTGGGTTTCTCAAACACTGCTGGTGGGGATGTAAAATTATACAATTACTTTGGGAAACTGTTTGACAGTATCTCCTGAAACTAAGCATATGCCTATGCTGTGATCCAGAAACTCTACTCCAGGTACATACTCAGAAATAAGTGACTATTTCTACCAAAAGACATTCATTGCACTACTTATAATTACCAAATACTGGAAATAACTTAAATGTCCATTGAAAGTAGAGTAAATAAATTATGAGTCAGGTAATGGAATACTACACACCAATGAAAAAGAATGACCTGCCGCTCTAACACACAGCATGAATGAATCTCAGATATACTGTTGAGTGAAAGGAGCCAGACACAAGAACATAACCAATGTATGTGTCCATTTATATGATGTTCGAAAATAGTCAAAGCCAGTTTATTAGAAGGTGTTAAAAGTTCAAATGCTAGTTACCTTTGAGGGTGATGAACTGGGATGGGGATGAGAAAGCCTTTTGTTGGGCTAGAAATGGTCTGTATCTTCATCTGAGTGGTGTTGTCATAGGTGTATGCATATGGGAAGATTCAGGGAGCTGTGCTCCTAAGACTTGCCCACTTGACTGTATATAGCCAATGCCTTATTAAAAAAGAAAGAAATTGCACACCCCCAGTGCAAGAGTTGGGGCCCAGAGCTGAGCTCCAGCCTGAAGCTGAGAAAGACCATCATGCGCTTACTTTGCCCACCGTAACTTTACTAATGCAACTGAGGTCACACCGTGGCTCTGGGGTCCCACATTGATTTATGTTGAATGGACTGTCTCTGGAGAAGCCCCATACCTTCCTCATGGTTGCCCAGCCATGACCATCCTTCCAACACTTGTTGGCTAGGCTTATTGGGCTGGAGCTCTGTGGGACTGAGAAAGAAGAAAGAAATCAATTTGTGCCCTCACCATACAAATGAATCCATGAAGCTCAGAGGCACTGAGTGCCATGCCCATGTCTGCCCAGCCAGTTAGAGGCAGGGCAGCCCAGGACTGCGTGACCCCTAGTCCATGCTTTCACCTATCATTAGCTCAGCCTCCTGCTGAGGGTGGCGGATGAAGAGAGGATGTGTGTGATACCACTTCAGGAATTTCTATGTGGGTCTTATACTCCCGACTGAATTGTAACCTTCCTGAGGATCGGAACTCTCCTATTAACTTCTGTCTCTCCCAAGAAGGCCCTCTATGCCCTGCACAAAGTGGGTGCTCAGTAAACAGTGAATTAGGTTGTGGAAACAGATCCAGAGAGGTATAGCAACGTACTTGAGGCCACACAGCAAGCCCTCAGCCACAGTCAGGACTGGTAGGCAAGGCCCCTGATCCTATCCCAATGTCCCTCTGCCACTGTGCAATGTCTCTAACTTCCTGTGGACTCCAGGGACTGGAGATTCCAATCGGTTGGAAGACACTCGGGAAGGAAAGGACCCTCCTAGGTGAGCCAAGACTGAGTCTAGCCCTGGGGCCTGGGGGGAGGGAGGTGTCCTGGGAAGAGGGCTAGGAACGGGTTGCAGTTTGTACAGCTGTATGGACCCCTGCTCTCAGAAGTACCCTGTGCTCAGCAGTCATTTCCTTGAAATTCTTTATTTTACTTTTGGATGTATATTTTTAAGTGAAGCCCTGTGGACAATGGAGCACACACCGGGGCTTTGAGTCTGAGCTCACATGAGGTCCCGTCTCCTGCTGCCTATCTGCTTCCTAGGGACAGGTTCTTAGACTCCAGCTGCCTGGCCTCCTGACACCCCCAGATCCACACAGCCTCCCCCTCCCCATCCCCACCCAGCTGCTACCGGGGCTCTTGCCCCGGGTGCATTCAGCTGGCAGCTCTGCAAGACAGCCTTTTTGTCATCCCTGGATCCAGGCATTTAGTGTCCTGGTGCAGAAGTTGGGGTACCATGGGGATCACCCATCTCTGCGTATTGGACAGTGGCCCCACTGGAAGGGGAGATCCCTGGCCCAACTGGTGGGTGCCCTACCAGGGCAGAGCGTGTGTGTCCCACCTGGGCCAGGGGAGGGAAGCTGGCAGCCAGAGGGCTTGGCCTGCATGCACTGAGTCACAGCACCCAGGCACCTGTGTACATCACAATATCCAATCATAAGTGTTAAGGACAGTGTGATAGATCGGGACAGAGACCATGAGAGGAAGGGAAAACTTCATGTCTCGGTACTTTTAACGGCAGTTTCTCCCTGTCTGAACTCGGGCCGCCACAGTCCTGTTTTGCGCTGGACTCGGTGGATACCTCAGCCAGCCCTGGCTGGGAGAGTCCCTCCTCAGGGCGAGGTGAGCAGCCAGACTCTCACGCAGGAGATTGGGCTCTCTCGGCCTAGCACTCTCCCTCTCCCTGTCTCTCTGGGCCCAATCACAGGTGAGGAGATTTGGTGCTCTCGGCCTAGCACTCTCCTTCTCCCTGTCTCTCTCGGTCCAATCACAGGTGACAGCACACCGAGGCGCGCGTGTCCTGCCTTGCAAGGGGACATGAGACTGCAGGCATGAGAGCAGTGTTTTGGCTTTGTTGCGTTGATCTGCAAAGTTAATCTGCCCTTTGGAATTGTTTTGCTGTAATTGTTGCCTCATGTTTTATGACGCTGTTCCAAAATGCAGACATTGAGGAAGGCAAGCCCTGCCGCAGCCTTCCAATACCCACTTGTCTACCTCTTCCACAGCCTACCCCCGCCCCATCCAGTCAAGCTGACTTTCTTCAGTTGTCTTTCTTCCCTTTGCAGTCACTGGCCTGGGCTAGAATTCAGGTGTTCCCCAGCTCCAGACGTCTGTATCCCCAACTGACCTGCAATAACGGCGTCTGCGGTCTGACCTGTGCACAAGATGCTGGTCAGGTGGGGCGCCACACCCGCCCAGTCCAGCCTGGGGGCTGGAGGGTATGGGGGCCAAGGTCTCCTCCACGGGGCATGGAAGCACAGCAGGAGGCCTCAGCTCTCCAGTATGGAGGTGGAGAGAGGGCATCCAGGCTGAGCGGACCCAGAATGTCAGGGTGCTCAGGGAGGGGTGGTGGGTGCAGCTGGAAGGGGAGGGCCTTGTGGGGATTGGAAGCTGGGACAGCGCAGAGCCGGCCGGGTCTCCAAGCGCCTCAGGCCCCAGGCTGGGGAGCTGGCCCTGCATCTGTCATAATGGGGACTGTTCAAGGAGGCTTCAACTCAGGAGCAGCGTCAGAACTGACTTTCACAAGCACCGTTTGGAGGCTGAGGGACATGTGGACAGAAGGTAGGAGAACTGATAACACGGATGCAAAACGGGCAGGCGCCATGACGAGGGAGAGGAGCGACAGACGCGCAGAAGGCTGGAGAGAGGCGAGTCGGTCGCCAAAGGACGAGTGCGCGATTCCGCTCGGAAGAGTCTCTTAGAGTAATCAGATGGGCAGAGGCCGAAGGAGGAGTCTCTTAGAGTAATCAGATGGGCAGAGGCCGAAAGCAAAATGGGGGCTTCAGAGGCTGGGGAGGGGAGGGGCTTAGGGCTTCAAGGGGGACAGAGTTTCCATTGGGGAAGATGAAAACGTTCTGGGGATGGGTGGTAGTGACGGTTGTACAACAGCGTGAATGTATTTAAACCTATAGAACTAACTGTACGCTTAAAATGGTTACATTAATTTTGTGTTATGCATTTTACCACAATCAAACGACAGCAACAACAAAAACTGTAACATTCAAAAGAGTCAATGAGAGAGAGGATTGACAGGTGTGGGGACCTACCAGAGCTTGGGAAGGCTAGGGGAGGGTTTTGGGCTGGCCCCCAGGTGTCTGGCCTGGGTGGCTGATGGCAGCAGGGTGAGGTGGTGGTGGTGGGAAGGTGGCCACACTCAGGGCTGAGCTCATGGAGCCAGAGGGGCTCCAGGAGATGTGCCCAGCAGAGCCCAGGCTGGAGAGACCATGGGAAGGCCATCAGCTTATCACTGGACACTGACCCCCCACCTCGGAGATAGCCCCCAGGGAGGGTGTGAGATGCAAGCAGAGGGCAGTAGCCAGGAGAACAGGCAGGCCAAGAAGAACCTGTCATCAGGGAGCCTGGGGAGGAGTGGGGAGAAAGGAAGGAGGCAGACGGAGACAGTCAGGTTCTTAGGCTGCAAGGAGCAGGGACTCAGCCTGAGTGCAGCGAGGGAGCATGAGGAGGGGCTGGGCCTCGAGCGGATGGTGGCGCGATGAGGGTCTGATGGGAATCCAGCATGAGCGGCAGCCATCCAGGCCCAAGGAGCAGGGATGGGACTCTTCTGGGGACACCATGTTGCCCATCTCTCAACTCACTAGATTCTCCCTCAGAGCTTCTAGAAGGAACCAACCCCACCACACCTAGATTCTGGACTTCCAGCTCCTAAGCTGAGAAACGGTGAATTTCTTCTGTTGAGGCCCCTCCATTTGTTAGGGCAGTCTCAGGAACCAGTACAAAATGCCAGGAAATGAAGGAGCGCATTCATCCAACTCTTTTTTTTTTTTTTTAATCCAAGCCACCACATAGGTCATTGACTAGCCAATGAATCAGCTGTCCTTGAACCCAGCATCTACTCTGTCCAGTCATCAGGGGAGGTGGAGGGGTCATGTGGGGTAAAGCATTGCTGCCCCCAGAGGTGCCCTGGGGAGGAGGGCAGTGGGGAGACTGCTCTCGCGGGAGGGACAGGGGACCCAGTGGAAGGGAGAGGCGCAGGGATGACGGGCATAAATCCCGTGTGGCCAAAATGTCTTCCCAAAGAGAAGACGAGACAAAAACAGAGGGGAGAGGCTGTGAGAAATCAGCTTTGTTTTTGTAAATCCACCTCCCTTTCCTGTGGCTGAAATAACAAGATGGTATAACTGGAAAATATTCATTTAAACTTGTGACTCAGCTCTTCCCGACCTCGGGGAAGTGTGGTCTGTAAATCAAGATGCGGCTCCCGCACCTCCTGGCCAAGTGTCCCCCGGGGCAGATGCTGGAGGAGCCACAGCAGATGTGACTGTGCCCACCTCCTGGGAAAGACCTGTTGGTACTCCAGGGACTGCTTCCAGAGCTTCCATTCCTGAAGCTTCCTGAGGGATGGCCTCAGTGCTTGACCCACTCATTTTTGCTGTCCACCCTGCCTACTTTTACTCCCTGGCACAGGTGGTAAATTCTCTTTTTTGCATATTTAGCAGCAGCTTAAAGTTCCTGCCATTGAGAAGCTGGGAGGCCAGACATGCCATTCATGTAAAAATACACAGGGTTTGGAAGACTAACGTTTTTAAATGTGTTTTAAATTGGTCGAACTGTCCTTTTCTTTTTCTTTTTCTTTTTCTTTTTCTTTTTCTCACCAGCTCTCGCTCAGGAGCCCATCTGTAAGGCAGGCAGCAGCATCACCCCTTCCTGCCCATCCCTCTCCTCTCGGGTTCCCAGCCCTCCAAGATCTTTCCACTTTAAAGATGGGGAAGCAGAGGACCCAAGAAGAGAGGGACTTGCTCCAAGTTCCCAAGACACTAGATCAAAGTCCAGATGTACTCGTGCCCAACTAACACCATCCGCAGGTGCAGGGCTAGGCTCCAGGACCATAAGGATAAGACACAGCTCCTTACCTGAGGGCATGGCGGTCTGACGAGAGTATAGGGGATGCAGCGGGGGAAGGGAGCAGCCCCAGCAGTGGCAGTAGCTATGGGAGCCTCGTAATAATGTGTTTGATAGGTGCAGTGCTCATGCTAACCATGCCCCAGCCCCAGGCTTTTGCCCCTTACCTGCTTGCTGCAGGCTCATCATCACAGCGCCTATGGGTACTCCAGGGGCTGCCCTGACTCAGAGCTTGAGTACTGTAATCCCCTCACTGTGCAGATGAAGAAACTCAGTCCAGTGGATATCAACCTTTTATTTTAGTAGGTGAATCCTGTTGTCAAGAGCAATCTTCTATGGAACCCCCAATAAATCAGGCAGTACTGGGGAAGCACCCTTGCTTAGTCTTTCCCACTTAACCCCCTTGCAGGGGTCTGGAGAAACTTCTTGGAACCTGAGGTCTCCCCTGAGCACAGGGTAAACACCACCCCTGGGGGCTAGGTTGCAAACAGAACTTCCTGGTCCATTTATACTCACTTTACAGATGAGCAAACAGAGGCCCAGGGGAGAGGAGGGATTTATCAAGGGCCACCCCAGCGAGTTACCTCCTCAGCTGGCACTCTGGCCAAAGTCCTGTGAATCTCAGACTGTGTCCATCTGTGACACCTCTTTTAGTAGGAAACAGAGGCTTTTACTAACAGCTATAAAATACCCTCTCTTCCAAGCCATCATTTAAAGCCAAGCTTTCAGTGGGCTCTTGTTAACATGGTGTTTTCACCTCCCTCCCGCCCTGTGTCTCTCTGACCTCCAGTTTCCACACGTCACTGAACACAGGAGAAGAATCTCACTTTAGAGAAACCACCCCTGGGAGCCAAGTGGATGAGTGTGGCTTGAAGCTGACAGCTTCATAGTTTACCTTAGGAGTTCGCCGTTCCTCTCAGCTTATTTAATGAAATACCTTGTCGCTCTGTTCATGGGACACGTGACATTAGAAAGGGCCTTTTACATCCTTTGAAATATGATTTTTAAATTCATTGGCACCTCGGAGTATGTAAGTGGGACAGTAACTTTCCTGTGTGCACTAAGACGGAGACTTCTCCAGGAACTTTAAAGACTGCAGCCCTCAGGAGGGCATCTCTGAAGGTGCCTGCCAGCCAGCCCCACCCCTCCTTTAGCAGGCCCCTAGTTGCCACCTACATGTCTTCTCGCCTCTTCCCAGCTCCTTTCTCCCCCGACTGCTTTGACATGGATTCCTCTCTCCCCTGTCTGTTCCCTTGTCCCAGTTTGTCCCTTCTCCAGGGTCCGTCCATGACTTTTTCTAAGGATTTTAGTGCAAAGCATCTAGGAAAATGAGTCAACTGGCTAAGGAGTCAAGCATGGGCAGCTCCCAGGGTCCCAAACCTGTCTCAGCTGGTCCTCTCCCCCAGTCCCTTCTTGTCCCTCATGTGACCCAGAGGTGAATCCAAGGCTATGTTTCCCAAACTTTGTTCCGTGAGGTTCCGATTCCAGGAAAGGTTTCTCAGAGATGTAGTTTCCTGGCCCAGAGGTCAGGGTAGCTCTGCTCGCAGCCTCACCATCGTGGTGATGGACCTCTGTCGTAGCAAGCACGCCAACAGTTTTGAGAAGTCAGGGGGAGTCCAGAGTCCCGTGCAACTGTGTACAACCCAGGATCTGTCTGAGCACCAGAAATGTGTTTTGCAGTCCACCTGAGAGAGGCTAGTTTGGAGATGTCTCTGTGATGTTTAGGAAGCATCTGAGCCCTCCACTAGGGTCCTCTTGGCCCCGAGATGGAAATCACAGGGCCTCTCCTGGCTCCCTACTCAGGAAAATCCAAATTAGGCCATTCTCTGAGAGCCTTCAGGAAGGGTTGTTTTTCTTTTTCATCTATACCATTGTCGGTTGCTTGTGCTTTCTTTGGAAACAAATAGAAATGAATCAAGGGGTGGGGGGGGGGCCCATTTATGGTCTGAACACTGCAGTCTTGGGGTCTGGTCAGAGGAAGACATCAGGTCAAGCTGAGCCATGCTTAGAAAAAGGGATAGCACTGGGCTTTTCTGTATTTGGGAATCAAGTCCTTTCTTATCAAGCCAGCTGTCACACACACGGGCTTCTCCTACAAATAGCCCCACACAGGCACGGACTTGCACTAATAGGTGGATCTCTGCTTTCTTCCTGAAATGGAGGCTGCTTCTGGTAGCTGAGTCAACTTTGGTTTTTGTTTATTTTTAATTACTTTGTTTTAGATCAACAATTACTCCCAGCTTTTTGATTGATAAGTTGGTTCTTTTCCTAGGTTTTGTTTTTCTCTACTCTGGAAAATTCCATCAATCATTTCACAGATGAGCCATGGGTTTTGTTTGTATTTGTTTGCACTGGGGTCTGAAACCACAAACTGCTGCAAGAAAGGTGATGCTGATTGTATTAGTTGCTATGGTTGCCATAATAAAGTACCGCACACTGACTGATTTAAAAAGCAGAGATTTATTGTCTTAAAGTTCCAGAGGCCAGACATCCAAGATCAAGGTGTTGGCAGGATTGGTTCCTTCCAAGGGCTGAGGGTCTGTTCCAGGCTTCTCCCCAGGTTCTGGTGGCTTGCTGGAATCTTTGGTATTCCTCGGCTTGTAGAAGCATCACCTCCGTTTCTGCCTTCATCTTCACGTGATGCTCTTCCTGTGTGCCTGTTTCCATTTCCCTTTTTCATAAGGACACCAGTCCTATTGAGTTAGGGGCCCACCCTTCTCTGGCATGACCTCACTGAACTTTAATTACATCTGCAACACCCCTCTTTCCAAGTACTGTCACATTCTTACTTGGATCATGGTATTGGGTTACTGAGGTGGGGAGGTTAGAATTTCAACAGAAGAACTTGGAGGGGACACAATTCAATGTTAGGTGAGAGGTGGTGTGGTGCAGTGGAAGCACTGGGGTCCGGTGACAGGGATTCTGAGTCAAGGCCTAAGCCATCCCTCAATTTCTTTGTTGACAAAATGGTTTTAGTTAAAAGACTCAATTTACAGGGTGTGGCACCAGGATTGAATGAGTTCTCAAGTGTGAAAGTGTCCTAGTTATGGAAGTACCAGAGACGGGATCCAGACACGGGTGTCAGTTACCTCTGTGCCATGGGGAATGAGCAGTAGGCGTCTCTAGCAAAGAGGACAGCTGGCAAGTGGCAGACCTGGACCCCCTTTTCCCAGACCCCCTCCCTCCCATTAGTCACTTCCTCTCTGAGCCAGCTCCCTCAGAGGTGAAATGAGAGATCTGGACAAGGAGGTCTCCTTCTGGCCATGAAGTTAGGGGATTCTGTGAAAAGGTGTGGATGCAGTGGCTAGAACAGTGCAGGCTTGGAACACAGCAGATCTGGTTCAAATGGTGATCCTTCTGCCTCTCGGTAGTGTGATTGGTGAGTCCCTCAACCTCTCTAAGGAGAAGGAAATGGCAACCCACTCAAGTACTCTTTCCTGGAAAACCCCATGGGCAGAGGAGCCTGGTAGGCTGCAGTCCATGGGGTCGCTACGAGTCGGACATGACTGAGCGACTTCACTTTCACTTTTCACTTTCATGCATTGGAGAAGGAAATGGCAACCCAGTCCAGTGTTCTTGCCTGGAGAATCCCAGGGACGGAGGAGCCTGGTGGGCTGCCGTCTATGGGGTCGCACAGAGTCGGACACGACTGAAGCGACTTAGCAGCAGCAGCAGCAGCCTCTCTAAACTCAACATCCTCATCTACAAGATGGGAATGAATGCCTGCCACAGAGGTTAAATTATTAATAGGATGTCCTTGGGAATCACTTAATCACAGCTTGGTGTATGGTAGTATAAGTTAGCTATTCAGTTCAGTTCAGTTCAGTCACTCAGTCGTGTCTGACTCTGTGACCCCATGAATTGCAGCACGCCAGGCCACCCTGTCCATCACCAACTCCCGGAGTTCACTCAGACTCACGTCCATCGAGTCAGTGATGCCATCCAGCCATCTCATCCTCTGTCATCCCCTTCTCCTCCTGGCCCCAATCCCTCCCAGCATCAGAGTCTTTTCCAATGAGTCAACTCTTCGCATGAGGTGGCCAAAGTACTGGAGTTTCAGCTTTAGCATCATTCCTTCCAAAGAAATCCCAGGGCTGATCTCCTTCAGAATGGACTGGTTGGATCTCTTTGCCATCCAAGGGACTCTCAAGAGTCTTCTCCCTATTACCAATTAAAATTTTTTTAAAAAAGTTAGCTATTAGCATCAGCTGTTCTTCACGAGGATTGAATGAGATGTTGTAGAAGAGCCTGCATACAGCAGGTGCTCAATGGACCACTGATGTTCACCCTGCTTTTAAGATAGGCCTTGGCAGAATGTCCAGCATGTTTTCCATAAGGATATATGGGGTGGAGAGTTGTACAGAAAATATTTGAACTACTTGAAGAATGAAACAGTTTTCAGGCACTCATAGGCCATTTATAATCATCTATTACTTGTAACTAATGGCCTTGCCAATTACAACAATTACATTTTGTTGAGCCGCATGCCCTCAGGACTTTAACCTTGCACAGTTTATTAGAGAATTAATCCAACTTAATTCAGGATTCCATTATAGTAATTATTATCCTGACAATTCATAAAACATGCCCAGGCCTCCTTGTGAGTGACAAGCATCTACTTGCTCTGAGAATGAATCCAAGAAGGATCTTTCTAAGGTTTTTCTCTTTCCAGTAGGTCAGCACAGAAAGCTCTTTCACAATGTCGTACAGACGAGAACTAGAGAAATACCGCGACCTGGATGAAGATGAAATCCTTGGAGCTCTAACAGAAGAGGAGCTAAGGACCCTGGAAAACGAGCTGGATGAGCTGGACCCTGATGTGAGTAGGCACCGAAAGGGACACATTGTCACACACACAGCACGGTGACTCTTGCCACCTGGGGGAGGGGCAGGCTGACTGCCTGGGGCACCATTTCGCCTTTCCTTCTGTGGCAATACCCCTAGAGTGGTCTCGCCTTTGTGTGTGTGTGTGGGGGGGGGGGGGGGGGGGTGCGTGTGTGTGTGTTGTGCTAGTCATGATTCTCTAAAGTAATAGAACAAATAGTATAGATACATAGATTTAGATATGAAGAAATTTATTCTTGTAAGTAATTGGCTTCCATGATGATTGAGGCTGACAAGTTCCAGGATCTGCAGTTGGCGACCTGGAGACCCAGGACAACTGAAAGTGTTGTTCTAGCCTGAGTCCAAAGGCCTGAGAACCAGGAGAGCTGATGGTATAGTTTCAGTACAATAGCTAGCAGGCTCAAGGCCCAGGAAGAGCCAGTGTTTCAGATCAAGTCCAAAGGCAAGAAAACAAAACAAAAGCAATTACCCAACTCAGAAAGGTCAGGCAGAAAGAAATTCCCTCTTACTGGTAGGAGTTTCAGCCTTTTTGTTGTATATGTATTCAGACCTTCAACTGATTGGATGGGGCCCACCCACCTTAGGGAGGGCCATCTGCTTTACTCAGTCTACCAATTCCGATGTTAATGTCATCTAGAAATACCTTCACAGACATATTCAGAATAATGCTTAGCTAAATGTTTGGGCAGTCTGTGACCCTGTCAAGTTGATGCATAAAATTAATCATCACATGTCCACTTGTGGTCAACTTGGCACCCATACACATCTTTTTAAACCATACTTTTCTCTATATAGGACAATAATAAGGTCATAATTCTGCCTAATGTGATACAAATATCCTGGATACCTGCCAGAAGAAGAAGTAAAGTCCTTGAGTAATGTTTACTTTTCTCCTTGATAGCCTGAAACTTAATACTATGATATAAAATTAACAATACTTAAATGCCACCATATAAAATCAGTACATTCTTTATTACATATTAAGAGAATAATAGAGGAAAGAAAACAAAGATATTTACTTAATGCATACACACATACATAGACTCACACATACGCAAACATGTTCATAAAAATACAGAGGAAATACTCATAACAATATTGTCCTCGTTTGTCTAACTGGTCACGTGGTCATAGCTGGTATTTATAACTGCCTTCTTCTACTACCCATTCCCTGCTCCCTTTGCCTTCAGCAAGCACCTTAGCTGGCTGTGAGTGTTTGCCTGATGGAATGAATCTACTCCCGAAGGGCCTGGACCATTAGTAGTCCTGCCTGGATTGAGTTACTATAGTTTTCCATTGACTTTAATTCCTGGGCCTTGTAATACTGAGAAAGCCCTATAGAAATACAAGGAATCCCTTGTATTTCAGGGGGATGCCCTTCTTTACCACCCTTCTGGAGCAGCAGCCTAATTTTCCCCTCGGTAATCAACACACATCACCCCAGCCAGTACAGAAATTCCCTTTCTGCCTATTCATTCAGAGGCATAAGAAGCCCCCAAAGTGGCAGTTTTAACTTCCAATCCAATGGAATCATTGCTGTGTCTCCTAGTAGAAGTATTCCTCTCTTTGGAACTAAGACCTTGAGGCCAGCAGAGCATAAGGTCACAGGAACAGGAAGCAAAACTTTTGCCAGTGGGTCACTAGGGGTACCAGTTGTGATAGTGAGTGGGTTGTTGTTTTTTAGTCTCAGTCGTGTCTGACTCTTTGCGACCCCGTGAGCTACAGCATGCCAGGCTTCCCTGTGCTTCACCACCTCCTGGAGCTTGCTCAAACTCATGTCTGTTGAGTCAACGATGCCATCCAACCATCTCATCCTCTGTCATCCCCTTCTCCTCCTGCCTTCAATCTTTCATCAGTGTCTTTTCAAATGAGTTGGCTCTTCACATCAGGTGGCCAAAGTATCAGAGCTTCAGCTTCAGCATCAGTCCTTCTGATGAATAATTAGGATGATCTTCTTGCAGTCCAAGGTACTCTCAAGAGTCTTCTCCAACACCACAGTTAAAAAGCACCAATTCTTCAGCATTCAGCCTTCTTTATGGTCCAACTGTCACATCCATACATGACTACTGGAAAAGCCATAGCTTTAACTAGATGGACCTTTGTTGGCAAAATAACGTCTCTGCTTTTTAATATGCTGTCGAGGTTTGTCATAGCTTTTCTTCCAAGGAACAAGCAACTTTTAATTTCATGGCTATAGTCACCATCTTCAGTGATTTTCGGAGCCCGAGAAAATAGTCTGTCACTGTTTCCATTGTTTCCTCATCTATTTGCCATGAAGTGATGGGACCAGATGCCATGATCTTCATTTTTTTGAATGTTGAGTTTTAAGCCAGCTTTTTCACTCTTCTCTTTCACATTCATCAAGAGGCTCTTTAGTTCTTCTTCACTTTCTGCCATAAGGGTGGTGTCATCTACATATCTGAGGTTATTGATATTTCTCCCAGCTTGTGCTTCATCCATCTTGGCATTTCGTATGATGTACTCTGCATAGAAGTTAAGTCAACAGGGTGACAATATACAGCCTTGATGTACTCCTTTCCCAGTTTGGAACCAGTCCATTGTTCCATGTCTGGTTCTGACTGTTGCTTCTTGACCTGCATACAGGTTTCTTAGGAGGCAGGTAAAGTGGTCTGGTATTCCCATCTCTAAGAATTTTCTAGTTTGTTGTGATCCACACAGTCAAAGTCTTAGGTGTAGTCAGTGAAGCAGAAGTAGATGTTTTTCTGAAATTCTCTTGCTTTTTCTATGATCCAGAGGATGTTGGCAATTTCTGGATCCCTGTGCCAACCCTTGACTCCTGGACCCGTGAGTCCTGGTCATGGAGAAGCAGCACCACATACTGGACACTGAATCAGAGCATGTTCAGACTCAGAGCGACCCTTGCCCCAGCCCTGCAGGGTTTCGCCACCTGGCTGCACTGTAGCTGAGTTTTCAAAAGCCCTATCCACCATTCCATTAAGCCAGCTGCTTCAGGACGGTAGGGAATGTCTGTCATGGAATGACTTAACTGAGAAGTGAAGGGCTTCCCTGGTGGCTCAGATGGTTAAGAATCTGCATGCAGCGTGGGAGACATGATTTCGACCCCTGGTTTGGGAAGATAACCTGGAGAAGGGCATGGCAACCCACTCTGATATTCTTGCCTGGAGTATTCCATGGATAGAGGAGCCTGGCAGGCTGTAGTCCATGGGGTCGCAGAGAGTCAGACACAACTAAACAACTAATATACAAAGATCTACTTCCACTGGTTTGATGTCTTTATCTTTGCGTTTCATAAGTAGTACATATAAATGTGTTTAAGCTCAGAATTTGCCTCTGCAGCCAGGTTATGGCATCCCAAGACAGGAAGCTCACTGGTCACATCTGTGGTTTGGCCAGTCACCACAGAGCTGTGACAGAACCAAGGGAGGGACTCCAAGGTGGCCTGCTATACTATCGTTGTATCTGTATATCCTTGGCACCCCGGCTGATGACCAGTTCAGAGAAGGTACAGAATGAATATTACTGAATTAAGTAAATTTTCCATTTGATATATTTTTATTAAAAATGGGATATTTCATGTCTCTTTTTTAAAAAAGCTGTCACTCTTCAAACCTAGTTTAACAGTGATCCATACAGTAAATACTATTGTACCATTTCACTAACCCTCCAGTAGCCACAGCTCGTGTACAGGGAGTGTAGGTTAGCAGAGAAGATGCAAGACAAGAGGTTAGATGTTCCAGGGGCAACCCTGGCTGTGTCTCTCACATTCACATCACCTTGAGCCAGTTGCTGTCCTTTCAGACCTTATTGGCCCAGTCCATGGAATGATGGAGACTCATTGGCCCCATTCAGTACTGTTTCCATGAGCTTATAAACTGGTCCTACCTCCAGATTTGATTAAATGTCTTCTTTAAGATAACCCAGAATCTTTGTCTAGGGGTCCTGGGTTTTAGGCCCCACAGAGTGACAAACCCCTCCAGGAATGTATCCTCTGCCCACAACCCCTTGCTCACACCTACACCCAACCAGGAGGAGATGGTCCCCAAGGCGAGGCCACTGGAGTTGACCTCAGGTGCTCAGTCCAGAGGGGAGCGGGCGCAATAAGCCACACCCCAAGTGGGAGCACACAAGGAGCTCAGGGAAAGGATGAATCCTTTCGGTAGGAGGCTTTACAGAGCAGGTGATACTGAAACTGGGCCCTGGATTCTTCTAAGCCATGAATAAAAACAGTTGTATGTTGAGCGAAGGCCACAAGCAGAGGCCCAGGCACAGAGAGCAGTCGGTGGTGGGGAGTGTAGGTGGGGTTCTGGTGGAGGGCTAGCTGAGCCTTGAAGGGGGCTAGACATGGGGGGAGAG
Organism: Ovis canadensis; assembly: GCF_042477335.2. Taxonomy (NCBI): domain Eukaryota; kingdom Metazoa; phylum Chordata; class Mammalia; order Artiodactyla; family Bovidae; genus Ovis; species Ovis canadensis. Next base: position 50,581,827 of record NC_091246.1, on the reverse strand, counting down.
GGAGGTGTAAGGCAGGCTAAAGACTATGGACTTCTCTCAGCAGCCCAGGGAGTTCTGAGGACAGAGAGTGAGTGGGTTTGCTGACAGAGATCTTCCCTAAAGATAAGCAAGGGCCCTGCCCTTCTCTGCAACCCTTCCACCATCTTGAAGAATCTTTGCTGCTCCCAGGGTGAAGCACAGATTCCCCAAGAAGCCCCCAAAGCCTTCTGCCTCTGGTTTTCCAGGCTGTTGGAGTTGCCCTGAGTCCCTGGATGGAAATGAGTTAGGATTAGGCTGTGGCTGCAAATTGGATGCATGATGACAAGGTTCAGAGCCAGACATCAGACCTTGGACTAGGCAGATAGAGGAACCCTCTCAGAGTAGAGCCCCTGAGAACTGTTTGAGCCTTAGCTTGGAGCTCCATTTTCCAAACTGGCAAATGACCCCACTCCTAATATCAAAGTATCTGGCCCCAGAAGCAAATTCCCAGGGCCTCTGTGCCCTTACACACCTGAGCCCTTCTTGCAGGTGGTTAACAGGAAGGTATGCCTGCGAACACAGGTGGGATGGAGAGCCTGGGGCACAGAGAGCTGACTGTCTCGCCCTGTATCACAGGACCAGGGCATGGAGACTCAGGTTTCAAGCAGGCCTCAAAGTGTGCCACCTCCCCCTCTGGCAGGAGGAAGGTTCAAATACACTTGAATTTTGGAGTAGGGTTGGCAATCCGAGACCTGGGATCCTCATACCATTGTGGTTTCAAGTGGACATTTTCAAAGACCGCTTTCTCTCTAAGTTCAAGAAAAAGAGAAGAGAAATCAGAGCAAGGATAGGAGATAACCAAGACCAGTGGGGTTTTTGTCTCCACCTCACAATTGGCCCCTCACTGAGGTGCCTCTGTTACCTGATTTGCAAGTCAGGATGGGAGCTTTGAAAAGGTCTAGTGGGGCTCCATTCCTGCTGAGAGCACAAACATTCCAGCTTGAGTTTCACCTGACCTCCACCCATGTTCTGAAATCACAGCACGGGGAGAGGCCAAAGGTATGCAGACCTCAAGAGGCCTCCGGGCCACTGGCCTGGAGGGGACGCAGAGACCAGCAGGTGTCTAGCCCTCCAACTCACAGAGCAGAACCCGAGCCCAGAGAGAGGAGGGAACTTGCACTGGTCACATGTCTGGGCCCACTGTCCTCTCTCTTATATGCTCTACCCCTCCTGTTTTAATTTTAGTTCAACAAGCGCTTAGAGGGCACTTTTTATATGCAGACACTGTTCTTGCATTTTGAAAATATTAATTCATTCAACTGTCATCCTAATCCTGCGGTACAGGCATTATTGTCATCCCATTTTGCAGATGAGAAAACTAAGAGGTCAAGTAACTTGTCCAAGAAACTGCAGTGAGGCGGTGGCAGAACCATGACACAGCTCTGAGTCCACTGAGCCCTGACACTAAAAGGCTTCACTGGAGTCCTCAGGAAGAGAGGTTGAGCCATGCATGTGCTCTGGCTTTATAGTTGGGGAGGGTACTGTGTGAAAGACTGTCCCCTTTTCCTCCTAGAAACAACCTGAGATGCAGAGATCCTTAATCCTGACTCTGCTCCCAACTTAGGCAAGTGCTTTTCCCTCTCTGGATCTCAGTTTCCCAGTCTGCAAAATGGACACAGTTGGCCTAGATGCCCTCTGACACCTCCTCCAGCTCTAAGCATCTCTGATTTTATGCACAGTTCTTCACAGTCTTATGACCTGAATTCAGTTAACAGGTAGTGTTGGAGGGGGTTAGGTTTGCAGTGATGCAACTGTTAAGCCTCAGTGTCATGTGACACAGTAGAGTACGGAGAACTGGAAAGCTGCTTTGTTTGCAGCAGAAGATTCCAAACTTGTGCACAGTAAAAAAAAAAAAAAAAAACAGTCCTCAAAACTTTCTTAGTCTGCGGCCTGGAAAAACTCGAGCTTATCATGAGATTGTTGCACTTGGACTCCCACGGGAGAGGAATGCTCCATGTGCTAAAAGTATCCGCTGTTGACTGATTCCCCAAGTGGACCTGCCCTTTCTTGTCTCTGTGGAGTTAAGTGGATGCCGCTCTGAAGCTGAGCCAGCTGCTCGGCCGTACCAGACGGCGGGGAAAATGGGCAATGTATAGCGATGTTTGAGAATGACAGGTCACACCATGGCTTGAGCAGGGTACAGTGTATGAGTTCTTAGAGCATCAATAGATAGTCAGCATTTACTATGACAGAGCCCTGCATGGATTATCTTCTTTAGTCTTCCGAAAGTTTTGGTTATCAGCCCCATTTTCCTGGTGGCTCACACAGCAAAGAAACTGTCTGCAATACAGGAGACCCAGGTTCAGTCCCTGGGTCAGGAAGGTCCCTGGAGGAGGAAATGGCAACTCACTCCAGTATTCTTGCTGGGAAATTCCATGGACAGAGGAGCCTGACAGGCTACAGTCCATGGGGTCGCAAAGAGTTGGACACAACTGAATGACTAACACACACACACCCATTTTAAAGATGGGGAAACTGAGGCTTAGAGCAATGAAGTAGCTTGCCCAGGAATTGGGACTCCAGCCCAGACAGTCAGACACAGTAGCCTGTGCTGTTAACTACCACCTCCAGTGAAGGCATGTGGGATGAGCCTGGAAGGCAAGTTGGAGAACAAAGTTGGGAATTACCAGCAAATTATTTTTTCTAATTCAGTTTCTTTTGAAGTCGTTGCATTATTTTCACATAAATACAAATCTTAAAAAAAGAAAAAAAAAAAAAACAAGAACTACCAGCCTAAAAAATTTAACTATACATGTTACTTGTTAATGAGGCTTTGAGGAAAAGGAGTAATATTTTTTAGTGTCTCAGTAAGAGGATCAAAATATTTGCATGAAAGAAGGCAGAGATAATCCCAGACTTATAAAGAAATTGGATCCTTCAAATTGATTCTGAAGTCTGCAGCTGGGAATCTGTGACACATTATAAAAACAACAGTAGAAAACAACAGGCCCCTGCCAGCAACAATAATTTTAACACTACAACGATTCTCTGTTGAGATCATCTTACGTGTCAGGTGCTGGCCTGTGTTTTATAGGCCTTGTCTCATAAAATCTCCATGAGGATTCTGTGGGATTGATCCTTGCAGGTTGGGGTTAAAACCACCCTAAGAAAAGGAAACGGATGCCCGAAATCACACAGCCGGTAGGCGACAGACCTGCCTCCCCCAGCCCATAAAGTGTTAAGAATTCTGGGACCATGAATTGCAGGGAGAAATGACGGAGGAGAAAACCTCTAGAACTGTAGGATCTCAGAATTAGAGGGACCCTTAGGGATGATCTAAGCCCCACCTCAGTCCCTGCCTGTATGAACACAGCATGGGTAAAAGAAACCCTGGTTTACAGAGTTTCTCCTGCACACATGTCATTCACCTGGTGCTTTCTGTGTCTCATCGAATCATTACTCCTGAGGTTAGGAGTGTTACCGCCACTTTGGTGATGAGAAATCAATATGACAACAGCAGCCTGAAACCCAGGGAAGGGAAGGGGCTTGTTCAGGGTCACACTGCAAATCAGCCACTGCACCGGGACAGAATCCTGGGACTTCTGATCACACTGCATGACTTCCAACCACAGTCCACAAAATCATAAACCCTCCCTATTTGTGGCCCGCATCCTATCCCATAAACCAGAAGACACTCTTGGCCATGCAGGAAGCGGCCATGTCTGGTCCACAGGGCTGTGGTTCTCCCTTGTAACACAAGCCGGCAGATTCACAAGCCCAGGACAGAAGTAAACAGTTGAAATGGAAAGAAATCTCTGCTCTAAAAATAGGCACACATCCTTAGAAACACTGCCGGCCGTGCACGGAGCCAAGGGTGGGCCTGGCGGGGTCAGGGCGAGTGAGGCCACGTGTCGGTGTGTCCCCAGCCCACCCTCGGTCTTCTGGCACCCTGACCACCTCCCCACCCCGCTCTGCACCCCGCCACCTTCCTCCAGGTAGGCCTCCAGAATCCCCTCCTCCTCGCTTCTGCTTCTGGGTGACTTCTCGGATCTGGAACCCTTTATTCTCAAGTCAGAATCCTCCCATTTCTCAAGGCCCAACCTCTCCACCCCTCCCTTGGGAACCCTTCCTGACCCTCCCCCTCTAAGCTCCCAGTGAAGCACCTGCCCCACCAAAGACGGCCCCACTGAGCCATTTCCCTTTTCATTTTGATGTTTTTGATAGAAAATATGTTAAACATATAGTAAGGTACAGAATACGCCTGTGTTCCCATTATCCAAATTTAACAAATATAAAAATGTTGCTTTTTTTGATTCAGATTCCCCTTAAAGAAAAGTCATGGTAAAGTTTTAACCCTGCCTTCCCACTCCCCCAGTTTCTTCCCCATCTCTCTCACTCCCTCACTTTCTACTCAAGAGGCAGCAGACAAGCCCCCACAACATCAGGTAGGTAATATAATGAAGGAAGGAAGCTGGGCCAGTTTTCTCGAGGCACATGGCCATCTTGGGTCGTTTCTTTCTTTTCTGCTCTTGAAAAGAGAGATGGACGTAAGAAAGTTTTCATTTACCACTTCACCCTCAAGGAATAAAAGCAACAGAGCCAATGACTGTTAACTGTTTGTTGACCTCTGTGTCAGAGACAGTAGGGAGTGGTGGGGACTGAGGCAGACGGGAGAGTTTGCGTTTGGCTAGAGGGCACCTGCTATTCCACTCTACCAGATGCTCTCCAGTACGGTCCCATCATCTAAGTTTGCAAGAAAGGCTGGACATCTGAATTTTTATGTGCAAGTTTCCTATCTGAAAGTGTTGGCCAGCTCATTCAAATATACAGACAAAAGCAACCAAGTTTTGGCATTTGATTGGACTTTAGACCTCCCAGTTTCCAATTTTGACTGTTCACATGACAGATGGAAAAGTACCTAGCCCAGTGTCTGGAACATAATAGGTGCTTAATACATGTTTATTGAACATGCATATATGACTTGCCCACTGGAATCTAGGGTTTTTGCAATTTAGAGCCGCATTGTACCACCACAGACACAGGGCAGCCAGGTACAGTTGTACAAGTTGTGCACTGCGTAGCTCCAGGAACCACTGTTCATACAAACCAGAGAACATATAGTGCCCTTGGAGCTGTGCAGCGCACAGTCTGCACAGTCAGATGCTGCTGCGCTCACAGGGCTTCCCCATAATGCGGTGTCTTTTCAGTTGAATGGAAGTGAACAGTTATGCCCTGTGGTGACAAAACTGATTGCCATAATCTGCTTCTAATATAGAGTTCAAACCTTTATTCTGAAGTTTCAAAAGATGATTTTTGACCATTTTACAGAAAGGGGATTCAAGGTCCAAGAGCACCAGTGCCCTGTGTGTGGCCTCAAAGGCCTGGGATGAGAACCCAGGTTGTCAGTTAGAATGCAGTTTGTCTATAAGTAATAGAGATTCAAAATAACATAACTGAAGCAGTGGTAGCTCAGTCAGTAAAGAATTTGCTTGCATTGCAGGAGACCTGGATTTGATCCCTGGGTCTGGAATATCCCCTGGAGGAGGAAATGGCAACCCACTCCAGTATTCTTGCCTGGAAAATCCTATGGACAGAGGAGCCTGGTAGGCTACAACCCATGGGCTTGCAAGAGTTGGACACAACTTAAGAGACTAAACCACCACCAAGCAGTGTTTTATTCATCTCTCAAGTAAGTCCAGAGGTGGGAAGTCTAGGCCAGATACAGAGCTTAGCTCCCCAGACTTCCCAGAGTCCCAAGGATCATTCAGCTCATCTTCCTTCCATTGCTAAGGTGTAGCCCCATTCTCATGGTCCAAAGAGCTGGCCATAATCACTGCAGTCCAGACATTAGAATAGAGGGAAAGGGTGGGAGGTGGGGAGAAAAGGAAAAAAGGCCATTTTTCAAGTATCTTTTAAGGAAAGTTACTGGAAATCGCCACTGGACATTCTCATACTGTGATTCAACCTAGCCACAAGGGAGCCTGGGAAATGTAGTCTTTTACCGTGGTGGCCATTGTGCAGCCAAGCGTGGAGTGCTTTTATTACTGGAGAGGGGAGACATGATATTGGGGACTATTTGAAGTCTGTCGCTCTGAGTTTGCCAGTTTTATGGCCTGATGTTCTGCTCTGCCGAAAGTTCCGAGGGGGAGATGGAGGAGCTGATAGGAATTTAACCAAATCCAGATCCCTGAAGGAAACATTACAAAGGTCTTACTCTCTAGTTCAGCATTTCCCAAAATCTCCATCAGTAAATTCTGGTCCCATGGTGGGCACCCCAACTCTAGCACCTTTCATAATGTTTCCCCTTCCCCAGAGCTGCATGGGGCAGCAGTTGGGTAGACCAGCAAACATCTCAGGGTAGCAGGTGTGATGCTGACCTGAAGGGCGTCTAAGAAATACCATCTTTTCCCTGCTGGAGCATCAGTGCTGTGTGATTCTGGACAATTCAAAACACATAGCACCTATTACTTGGGATTGGGCAGAGAAGACTAGGATATATCTCAGCTGGCCTTCGAGGGGCATTTAGTCTCTTTGGGGAGAGGGATATGGCATAAATGTGCTCCAAGACAAATTAGAAGGAGCATTATATAAGAACTGGCAAGATGCCTCCGGGTGGTTGGAAAGAGAATCACCAGATCGGTGTGGGGAGCACTGCAAAGGCTGGACAGGGTGCCCAAGAGAAGGGCTTTGAGGGATGAATGCAGTGGGGGAGGAGGGGTGGAATTCCAGGCAGAGGGCATAGCTTGAGTGATGCCCTGGCAGGGTGATGGTGTGGGGCGAGGCTGCGGAATGCGGAGCAGCCTGGAGTGGCTGGAACATGGAATACTTCAGCGAGAAGATGGGGAGGCTGGAGTTCGTTGAGGTCAAATCAGGAAAAAGCTCTCCATGCCAGGCTGATGAATTTGATAATGATTCTGTGGGTTAGTGGAGGTGCTGAGTATCTGTGACTGTGCTGGGGAGTGAGCTGGTCAGCTACACAAGTGGGTGCGGTACACAAGCCAGCCAGGTCAGGTACACAAGCCAGCCTGAGGCTACCCTGATGCTCTCAGCAGGAAATACCATGGCTTGAACTAGGCTGGTGCCTGCGGGACAAAGATGATTCTGAACCCTGTAGCCTCAGGCTCCTTCCCCTGACAAGTCAGGCGCTCTTATTCTGCCAAGCCTCTGTGTTGTGCTTTCTGTCCCCTGGTAACCTCCCTCTTCTCTCTCTTCACCTGGCTGTTTCCTGCCTGTGCCCTGGGACTCATTCAGCTCAGGAACCACCTCCTGCAGGAAGCCCCAGGTGAAGGAAGCTGCTCACACTTGTGTGTGTTGCCCCATCTGAGAGCCCCTGTGGAGTGTGATCACTCATTCATTGTCTCAGGATGCCCAGTGTCCCCCAACAGCAGGGAAATGCAACATCTTCCTTGAACGTGAGGCAGAAAAGGAGGATAAGGAGAACACCAGGAGGGACAGGTTTGGCCCTGCCTTGTGTCATGAGATACGCTGTGAAGAATCAGGTTGTATATATGCTGAACCACCAGTCTGAAGACAGCCATACTGATCCTTGAGATACTAGTCATGTACATGTCACCTGTATATCAGCTCAGCCTTCCTGGATGTGTGACTAACGAGGTGTGTGACTTTGGGCAAGTGACTTCAGTTTCCCATGCCTCAGTTTACCCAACTGGAGATGAGAGAGTTGGCTCAGGGGCTCTCTTCCAGGCTTTGCAGCTCTGAGCTGCCAACCTGAGATCCTTTTAACACATTGAGTGTGTGTGTGCATGTGGATGCATGCACATATGTGTTGCCTGTGTGTGTATACATGGTGCACATGTACTCTGCTAACCAACCTGCAGTGGCTGTAGCCGAGATGGCTCCTCATGTAGCCCCAACTATCTATAGCAGTGATAATTGTGCAGATACTTAATATTTGGCCTTTACTGCACCTGTTCACAGGGTGTTAGAGCTCCTAACAGTGCAGTTGAGGATTTGTCAAAGTTTCCATCATCCTTTGGGCAGCTGGATTCCAGAGCTTGGGTGAGAAAACTAAATAAAGATACTAACCTATCAAGCTGTACATCCAGCTTTTAAATTTACAACATTTAAAAGAAAATCGCCATTTAAAAAACTACAACCAGGAAAGTACAGGAAGAGATTGCTTAGTTTTACCTCTTATGATTATTAAAAACAATTTTTTAAACCTCTGGATTAAAAAAAAAAAAGATGTATCTGCCTCTTTCTTCCTCTAGCCCAGAGCCTGAAATGAGCAAGATATTCAGCAAACATTTGAGGGATAAATGAATGAGTATCTTAACTTCCTCTGTCTGGAATTTCAGTCTGATAGGAACTCAGATCAGACATGGCAAAATGGCAACCTGTGGGCTAAGACTGGCCTCCAGCTGTGTTTTATTTGGTCTGAACATTGTTTTTAAAATATTTGGATCATGTGTCAATATTTAAAAATCAAGAACTTTCACATAAAGATCAGCAGATCTAATAACACCACCACGGCAATTCTTAGCTAGAGCTGGGTAATGTGGAGGCATTGAAATCTCCAGTGTGCCACAGTCCTCCTCGCTCCCAAGTGTGAAACAGCTATAATTTTATATTTTGGCTAGATCAAAGAGTACCTAGAAATTCTTCCTCCTTAAAACCAACACTAGGGACTGCCCTGGCAGTCCAGTGGTTAAGATGCTCTGCTTTCAATTCAAGGGATGCAGGTTTGACCCTTGGTCCGGGAGCTAAGATCCCACATGCCACATGGCTTGGCCAAATTAAAAAAACAAAACAAAACAAAACAACACCACCAACTTTCCTGTTTGGAGATAACAGAGACATTACCCACTGCCCTCCTCACATGAGTAAATTTCTAATTGTAAGTAAGGACCTTGAAGGCATGCTCAGAGTCGTATACCCCAACGCTATCTCCCAAAGCAAATCTCACCCTAATCCACTGGTCTTCGGAGTGAAGATGTGTGTACGTGTGATGTGTGCATGTAGATACGGATTCCCTCATGCAGAAGTGACATCTGTCCTGGAGAAGCAGACAGCTGCCTCCCTTTGAACTAACTGTAAAGAAAGCACATGCCCAGCAAGTTTATGCTGTGCAGACGTTAAGATTAGGAAAACGAGACTTAAGTGCCTTAAAGGGTTAGATGCTTCCACTTACCCACAGGCACCATGGACGCATATGACTTTTACAGCAATGTAGAGGCTAGTTATCAACTATTCTTTGCTATTCAGTAAAGTGGACCCCACTTTAGCATCTTGATTAACCTTAAAAGCTAAAATAATTCATTCTTTTGCATACATGCTGTAATTGAGACTTTTCTCTCCTTTTAGCCTGCTTTCCCTGTTTACTCAGTTACTCCAGATTACGGCGTCCCTGGTCGGGCCCTGGCCCTGTGTCTTAGCACACTACCTGGCTTTGTAATACTCACCCTATAAGTGTTTGTGAAATGAGGAAGGAATTTAAGAAAAGATACATTTCTACACAAACATGTTTAGCAAATATTCTCCTGGTTAAAGGTGATGACAAAATGTTGTGGAAACTCTTTCTTTACCAATTAAATGGCTGGGTCTGAGAGTCAGTTTTAGGTTCTAATAGTTATAAGAGATCTAAGGCAATATTTTTTAACCCATATAACGCCTCCATGACTAGTTTGCATAATGTGGCTCCTCACTCTTTAAAACAAAACGCCACGTTAAATCTGGCCAGCTCTAGCCTGCCCAGTCTCAGCATCATTTTTGGCCACTGACACACAAAGAGCCTGTGTTCTTAGCATTCTATGGGCACTTAATGTATTGCATTGGCCATTTTTGTAATTTTTCCTTCAGTAACATTAAAAAAAAACCACCTTTTTTGAAATATAATTCTCATGCCATAAAATTCACTGATTTACAGTATACAACTCAGTGTTTCTTAGTATATTCACAGAGATATACAACAATCACTATAGTCAATTTTAGAACATTTTCATCAACCCACTCCAGTACTCTTGCCTGGCAAATCCCATGGACGGAGGAGCCTGGTAGGCTACAGTTCATGGGGTCGCTGGGAGTCGGACACGACTGAGCAACTTCACTTTCACTTTCATGCACTGGAGAAGGAAATGGCAACCCACTCCAGTGTTCTTGCCTGGAGAATCCTGGGGATGGGGGAGCCTGGTGGGCTGCTGTTTATGGGGTCGCACAGAGTTGGACATGACTGAAGCGACTTAGCATCACCTCAGAAAGAATCCTGTTCCTGATAGCTGTCATTTTGCATTTCTCACCATCCTCCTCAGCTCTGGGGCTTCCTTGATAGCTCAGGTGGTAAAGAATCCGCTTGCAATGCAGGAGACCCTTGCAATGCAGGTTCGATTCCTGGATCGGGAAGATCTGCTAGAGAAGGGATAGGCTACCCACTCCAGTATTCTTGAGCTTCTCTTGTGGCTCAGCTGGTAAAGAATCCGCCTGCAGTGTGGGAGACCTGGGTTCCATCCCTGGAGAAGGAAAAGGCTACCCACTCTAGTATTCTAGCCTGGAGAATACTATGGACTGTATAGTTCATAGGGTTGCAAAGAGTTGGACATGACTGAACAGCATTCACTTTACTTCCTGCTCTCTAGGCAACCATTAATCTACTGTCTGTCTCTATAGATTTGATGTTCTGGACAGTGCATATTAGTGGAGTCAGACACTATGTAGTCCTTTGTTACTACTGGCTTCTTTCACTAAATATGATGTTTTCAAGGTTTCACCTATGATGTAGCATGCACCAGCACTTCATTTCTCTTTATTGCAAAACAGTATTCTGTTGTAGGGATATACCACATTTTCTTTATCCACTTGTCATTGATAGAGATTTGAGTTGTTTCTACTTTGGGGCCATTATAACTAAGGTTACTATGAACATTCATGTATAAGTTTTTGTGTGAACGTATTCTTTTATTTCTCTTGGGTTTACCTAGAAGTGGAATTGCTATCTCATAATGATAACTCTGTTTTTAATCTGTTGAGAAACTACCAGACTGTTTTCCAAAGGGGATACACTTTTTACATTTCCCTTCATTGGAAGGACTGATGCTAAAGCTGAAATGCCAATACTTTGGCCACCTCATGCAAAGAGTTGACTCATTGGAAAAGACTCTGATGCTGGGAGGGATTGGGGGCAGGAGGAGAAGGGGACGACAGAGGATGAGATGGCTGGATGGCATCACCAACTTGATAGACATGAATTTGAGTGAACTCTGGGAGTTGGTGATGGACAGGGAGGCCTGGCGTGCTGCGATTCATGGGGTCACAAAGAGTCGGACACGACTGAGTGACTGAACTGAACCACAGTGTATGGATGTTTCAATGTCTTCACAGTCTCACCAACACTTGTTTTTACCCATCTTTTTTATGGGCAAAAGGGTGTGAAGTGTAATAGCTCATTCTGGGTTTGATTTGTGTTTTCTTGTTAATGATGTTGAGAAGCTTTTCATGTGCTTATTTTTTATATCTTCTTTGAAGAAATGTCTATTCAAATCTGTTGCCCACTTTTAAATTCTGTTATTTGTCTTATATTTTAAGTTAAGAGGTCTTTATGTATTCTGCATACTAGATCATTCTCAGATATATGATTTGCAATAACTTTCTACCAAATGGTGGATTGTCTTTTTACCTCTTAGTTTCCTTTGAAGCACAGACATGTTCAATTTTGGTGAAGTCAAATTTATTTTTTCTTTTGTTGCTTTTTGTTTCAGAATCATATCTAAGAAAACCATTGCTTAATCCAGGTCACAGAGATTTATGCCTGTTTTCTTTCAAAAGTTTTATAGTTTTAGCTCTTACATTTAGGTCTCTGATTTATTTTGAGTTAATTTTTGTATATCAGGTGAATTCACATGCTGTTTTTTCTATCATGTGCTGTTTTTGAAAACAAGTTAAAATGATAAACAATCAAGAGTTTAAAAATATGCAACTGGCTATGGTTTTAGTTGAAAATCATGTTATATTTCACTAAACGTACCATTTAATGGAATGAAAATAAACTCCCAACAAGGATAATGCTCCCAGTATCTACTTTAAAGATTCAATAAGCAGAGAATTGTTAGAAAAAGCTTGTTATGTTTTTGTTTTTTAAAAATCAACTGCTTTCAATGAAGATAAATAAAACTACATTTTAACATGCCACATAAGTAATATTTTTAAAACACATGAAAAGCATCTTTACTCCCGTATTGCAATGATATGGGTTTCAGGTTTAACACAGTGGTTCTTAATCAGGGGTGACTTTGCCCCCCACAGGGGACATCTGGGGATGTGTGGAGATATTTTGGTGGTCACAACCTGGAGACGTGCTAGCGGCATGTTAGGCAGAGGACAGAGATGCTGCTAAACAGCAAGGATGCACAGAACGGCTCCCCTGACAAGGAACCATCCAGCCCCAAATCTCTCCTGTGCTGAGGTTGAAAACCCTACTTTTCCCATCCCAGTTTTATTGAGATATAATTGACATACAGCAGTATAGAAGTTTAAGGTGGACAGCATAATGACTTCACTTACATACATCATGAAACGATGACCGCAAGTTTAGTGAACATCCATTATCTCGTGTAGATACCAAAAACCAAAATTTTGAAAAAAGTCGACTTCAAATCACTGGCCTCTATCAGATATATTCAGAAAGAGATGTAAGTTTGCAAACCGCTTTCCCCTCAGTTACAACCTCGTGGGTTTTTACCACCACAATACGATCCTTTCGGAGGCTAGAATGCACCCGAGCACCTCACCACCATCAAAATCCTTCATGGTAACAAGAATCTGTCAGGTCTTCCCTTGTGGGGATCATTGGGAACCACTTGCTTCACATGCTTAATTCATTTTATATTTGTATATATTCATTTTTTGAATTCTAAGACATATTTGGATAACACATCCCCTGTCCAGCCTACATATCTGGGTAGCCTACCTCCTGGAAAAATGTATTTTATCTGATCATAGAGCAGCAACAATAATCAGCGGTAATTTGTGCGCTCATTGTGTCAGGCGCTGTGTGCTAAGCACTCTTCTGCATTATCTGATTGAGTGTTCTCAACAGTTCTGAGAGAGTGGCTATCATTCATGTTTTACAACTGTGGAAATGAAGGAACAATGAGGTTAGTTGACTTGCCCAAGATCACAGTGCTGGAGATATCGTTACTCCAAGTGAGGGCTTACGTCTGGGGTGGGGTCAACTGTGAGGTGCCAGCATGTCACAAAGAATTTGGTTGCTCATCACGGGTAATCACAGTTGGACGTTTGCAGGACAGGTAGGCTGTCCCCTCAGCTGAGCTATAGTAGATGTAGTTACTCTGAGTGGACACACACAGGTAGCCACAGGAAGTCTTATCTCACCTGGGACATGGCTCATCCATGGACCATCATCACATGGAAAATGTCTAAGGACTGCTGCTTAGGGAAAACTGGGGCATCTGTGGCACCACTTACATTCTTGGCGATCACCCACAAACCAATCAAGGCTCAGTTTTCTACCTACTGGCCATTCTTTCATAATGTCCTCTCCAATTCCCAGGTGTCCCTCCTGACTTGTGGCCTAAGTCCATTTGCGTGGACACCACCCCACTCTCTGAGCCCCAGTATATACTGATACTGATGTCTGTACCAGGCCCTGCTCGACCCAGAGTAGGGTTCACACTCAGTGTCCTGATCTCGCACCCACTGCTCTTATGGAAATGGCACAGTGGTAAACTATCCTGTAAAAAATAAATCAGACTGCAGCCAAACAGTAGTATTTGCCTCCCAAGCTTTATCCCCCCATGTGCCAGGCCCAGAGCTCTTGTCATGTGCCAGACAGCATTATCCTCTCAGAGGGGGCATTTAGGAAAGGATTTGGAGTGTGAGTGGGTGACTGAAGAGATGCATGTTCTTACTGAATGGTACAGAGATGGGACATTGAATGGCTCTCTAATTTGTCCAGTGTGGGAGTGCAGCAAGAAATGAGGTGAGACTCTGCTCACATCACCCTTCCTGGGATCCTCCCGACCTCCCTGAATGAACGGGGGCGGGGGAGAGCACTGATCTGACCAGAACATTTCCCTCTTCCCTCAAGTCTGCAGAAGGAGCCTGATTTGAGTTTTAGATTTGCGCAAGTCTTTTTCTGCCCTTGGCCTCAGTTTCCTCCTGAAGGGAGTGCTTGTGCAGTGGCTGCTGATCTCTGAGCATCCTTTCCAGCCATGAGTGTCTTTGAATCTCTGCATTACTGAGTTAAAGTGAAACCCGTGTGATTCAAATCCACCCTGATTAGGAGCCTGCTTTCGTAGTGAGCCCACACCTAGAAGCCTGCCCATGTTTGAAGAAGAAATCACGGGGATTGGTTGACGATATCTTCCTTGAGAGACCCATCTCCAAGGGCAACGTTCAAAATATTTAACAGCCAGCGTGCATGAGCACGACGGTCAGGAGGGTAGGAAGCAGCGGGTAGGGCCAGCTGGGGCCTGCAGCCTGACAGCCTGCCTGGCCCTTCCTGCCATCCTGCCCAGCTTTCTTTGCTTGTTTTGGGGGGCCTGCCTCTTCCTCCCTGATTCTGCATCCAAGGCCCTAACTCAGTCTGCCCCCTCCAGGCTGCTTCTCTCCCCAGCTACTTTCTGCATAGCGCCTGGAAATACCCTCATGCATCCAAACCCTAATGTCATCCTATTTCCCCCTCAGCAGATGCTCTGGCAGTCTGGCCCCTGGTCAGCTGACCCTCCCCCTCATGCCTTTATAAAATATTCCAGACTGGGAACGGGTTTGGTTAAGAGACCTGAGTCCTAGCCGAGCTCGGCCCCTGTCTGCCGTGACCTCATGTGTCTCTCCGTGACCTCGGCGAGTCCCTGCCCCTCCCAGGGTGTTAGTTTCCTTACCTGTGAATGAACAACTTAGATGGCGCTCCCGTGGTTCAGTGAGGAGTTTCTGGAGAAATGCGAGTCTTCGGCAGCTGACTGCTCTCTCTCTTTCTCTCCCTCTTTCTCTCTCTCTCTGCACCCACCCCGCAACCACCACTGTAGAATGCACTGCTGCCCGCGGGCCTGAGGCAGAAGGATCAGACCACCAAGGCGCCCACAGGCCCCTTTAGAAGGGAGGAGCTCTTGGATCACTTGGAAAAGCAAGCAAAGGAGTTTAAGGACCGAGAAGATCTGGTCCCCTACACAGGGGAGAAGCGAGGTACTGGACGATGTTGTGCTTTTGAGTACGTCACCCCTCCATGCATCACTGAGTGCCAGCTGTAAGCCAGGCCCCGTGTCGGGCCAGATGTGACTGGGCCGCCTTACCTTCATCCCTGCCTGGCCCAAAGTTACAGCCCAGCTCCAAAAGCATCAATGTGTGAGGTAGATTTAGCGAAGTTTGGGGCTCAACCAGGCCCGAAACACTTCCCCCTAAGTCCCCTCTAACTAGGGTGTCCTGATTACTCTTCATCCAAACCTGATACAGTCGAAAGGGAAAGAAGGAACTATTAAAATGATATCAGGACATGAGGCCCAGACAAAGTCTGTGCCCTCCAACCAGAAACAAGAGATACCCTCTCCCTACCCTAACTCCCTGCTCTTTCCCCACAGCCCCTCTCTCTGGCAGCTGCAGCTCCCCTTCCTTCATCTGTCCCCCGTGACTCTCTGCCCCAGCCTAAGGCACACCATCCAGAATCGGGGAACAGAGAGGCACCCCGACTACCCAACCCTTCCAGAACTTCCCCTACACTCCAAACCCTCCTCCTGTCCTCTGGGATCGTGCTCATCCTTGCTCACTGCCCTGCTGCCCCCACAGGCCTCTTTCTGTTCCCCAGACACTCCCAGCTTTTGTCCACCTTAGGACCTTTGCACAGATGCCTTCTGCCTGGAATGCAGGTCCTCTGTCTGGCTCCATGCTGTCTTCAGGGCTGGCTCCCCTCTTCTGTAAGAGATGTGATGGTTAGAAGCTTAGACTGGAGCTGGGTCTACTCTGGCTGCAATCTTGGCACTACCCCTTACTAGCTGTGTGAATTTGAGTACATTTGTTTGTTGGCTGCACTGCAAGGCTTGTGGGATATTATTAGTCCCCGACCGGGGATGGAACCTGCACCCCCTGTGGTGGAAGCTCAGAGTCTTAACCACTGGACTGCCAGGGAATTCCCTCAAGTACATTTTTAAACCTGCTGTGCCTCCGTTCCCTCATTTGTGAAATGGGGGTGATGAAAAGAATATTATTACCAGCCTCCTGAGGGTGTTCTAAGGATTGAGTTTATATATATATATATATATATATATCACTTAGCACAGCACCTGGCCCATCATGAATGCAATATCAGTATCAGCTATTATTACCCTCTTGGTCTCAACTGTACTGTCTCCTCTTTCAGGAAAGCCTTTCCTGTCCCTACTGGTTAGCACATTCCATCCATTCAACTCCCCCTCAGTTAGTCTCCATCTCAGAAGCCTTTGTGTGTTCTTCAGAACAATTTATTCACACCGGCCTGTAAGCTCCATGAGGCAGAGAGGTGCTGAATGAATGCTGCTGCTGCTGCTAAGTCACTTCAGTTGTGTCCAACTCTGTGCAACCCCATAGACGGCAGCCCACTAGGCTCCTCTGTTCCTGGGATTCTCCAGGCAAGAACACTGGAGTGGGTTGCCATTTCCTTCGCCAGTGCGTGAAAGTGAAAAGTAATGCGTTCAAATTGATCACATGCATAATGGACCTTGTAGACTTTTTCCTTAGAATATAAGCTCCATGGGTACTAGTACCACACCTGTCTGGTTCATTGTTATATTCCTGTACCTCATAAACCCTAGCACATTGTAGGCACCCAGTAAATAGCTGTTGAATGAAAGCATTAATTCTAATTAATTAATTGGGTAATTCTTTATTTTTTGCCTCTTCCATTGTCATCCCCCCAAGGATGTCAGCATGGTGAGCCAAGGGTCCCTGTCTGTGGCTTTGTCCCTATGTCAACAGAGCAACTGAGCAGGCATGCCCTGTTGTGTTAGCACAATCCAGTACACAGAGTAACTGCCTGATAAATAATAAAATGAAAGAGCAGGGAGGGGTGGATGCAGGGAGGATGTCAAGCCACCCAGTGCTTGCAGTTGGAGCTCAGTCCAGATTTTACCAAAAACTTGGAAGGTCAGGGAAGCCCAGGAGACATCTGGATCACAGAGCTTTAGAAAAATTGTGTGATCTGAGGCATCCTGGAGTGGGAGGCAGGGGAAGGGAGCCTGGACCATAAAGCCTAGGTGTGCCTGGCTGAGAGTATAGGTGCAAGCTTGTTTTAAGCAAGGTACTTGTGCCTTGAAGAGTGATTTCAGGTGCAGCAGGTAAAGATTAAAAAAAATCTCTGGATTTCGAGGGGTCTTAAAACTCCCACTAGCCCACCTACACATCTGAAAACTGGGGAAAGCAAGGCTGTGAGAGTCAAGAACAAGCCTGGATGGACAGTTGGTGAGTCATTGCTGCCATCTGCTCCCTTGTGTAGCCCTCCCCCTCCCAGGGGAGGAGCTGGAGATGAGATGGGGGATGGGGAGGGAATCTGGGCTGCACACCAACCAATCTTGCTGCCCCTTCACAGAATGCTGACCTGGCCCTGAGCCGGGAACAGCTCTCCAGACTCCCAGAGCCTGAGTGCCTTCATCAAAGGCCAGGCTGACCCAAGGAGGGTAGCTATAATTTATTCTATTTTTACAATAATGACAAGCCTAAAAGGTTTATCATCACTAACATCATCGCCACCAGCATCATCGTCATCATAAAATATTTACATGATGATTGTTGGAGTCCATGTATATTGAATAAGTGTGGGTCTCAACAGAGAGAGTGTGGAAGGAGACATTCCAGCTGTAAAAGGCAGACTCAGGGCCATTCAGCCCAGCCCTGCTGAGCACCTGCCCCACACCGGGCCTAGAGGGAGCCTAGGCTGAGGGGAAATCGCATATCAGTCACTATAAGATCTGGCAGGATGTAATAGGGGCCATAAACTGGTACAAAATCTTGAGGAATTTGGATTTTCCTTCACTCTCATTCAAGTGGGGGAATCAGAACAAAGTTCCAAGCAGGTTATTTTCATTATGCAGATTTGGCTCCATGTGCTAGAGAAACAAGTAAAATGAAAGAGACTTAAGATGAATATTTAGTTTTCTTTTACTTAGTAGAGCTGCAGGGTTAGGCATTCCAAGGTTGGTAAGACATCTTTCTTGGGGTTAGGAATCAAGAGCTTTTCCAGTTTTTCATTCTGCCATGCTTGCAATACATCTTTGTCCTCATGGTTCTTTTGGCTGCTGAAGCTCCAGTCAGCATAGCCATATCCCAACTAGTAAGATGAAGGAAGGGAAGAAGTCTGAGCCTTGTGATATCTGAGTCACCACCTCTATGGAGGCACCTGCTACAGTAGTGTAATAAACTAAAGTCTTAAATATTTACTGAATGTTCATCCTAGTCACTGCATCAGCTGTTTTCACAGTTTGTTTTCTTTTTCGCCATTTTTGCCCTTTCCCAGATCCACCTCTGGTGAAAGTTATTATACATCTTCTCCCAGATGATTTTTTGCCTGTTCTGCTTATATAGGAAACTGATCTTTGCTGTAAACATTTTAAGTAATAAAGAAGTAATTCTTTCCACTGAGAGATGGTCCCCTGGTCCTAGTTTAGTGAATATCCTTGTGGACATTTCCCTTTGCACTTCCCATCCCTCTTCATCTGTGGTCCAATTCACTATCATCTGTCATCTAAACTTTTGCAGGAGACTCCTAACCATCAACCATCTCTTGGCTTCCATCCTGGCCCCATTTCAGGTTATTCTCAGTCAATTGCCAAAGTGAGCAGTTTTTTTTATTATTATTATTAAATTCACATAACATTAAGATTAACTATTTTAAAGTGAACAATTCAGTAGCATTTAGTATATACACAATGTTGTGCGACTACCATCTCTATCTAGATCTAAAACATTTTCATCCAAAAGAAAACCCTGTACCCAAGAAGCAGTTATTCTCCATGCCCCCTGTCCCCTACCCCTGGCAATCACCAATCTGTTTCTATAGATTTGCCTATTCTGGATATCTCCCCTAAATTATATCATATAATATGTGACTTTGTGTGTCTGGCTTCTTTCACTTAGAATATTGTTTTCAAGACTCATTCATTCCTTTTTATTACTGAATGATATTCCCCAGTCTGTCCATTTATCCATTGATAAACATTTTGGTAGTTTTTGGCTACTGTGCTTAGTGCTTCTATGAGCATTCCTGTATAAGTATTTGCTTGAATAACTGTTTTCAGTTCTTTGGGGTATATATCTAGGAGTGAAATTGCTAGATCATATGTAATTCTACATTTAATTTTTTGAAGAAGTACCAAACTATTTTCCAAAGCAACGGCACCGTTTCACTTTCCCACCAGCAATATATGAGGGTCAGTTTCTCCACATCCTTGCCAACACTTGTTAGTTTCCATTTTAACTTTTGATTTTTGTTATAGTCATTATCACGATTGTGAGAAGGTCTCTCATTCTCATTCTGATTTGCATTTCCCTAATGACCAAAGTTGTTGAGCATCTTGTCATGTGCTTGTTGCCCATCTGTACAACTGACCCTCCATATCTGTAGGTTCTGTATCATGGATTCAACCAACCATGAATCAGAAATATTGTTTTTAATTCCACAAATTTTAAAAAAGCAAAACTTGAATTTGTCTCACACTTGCAACTATTTACATTGTATTTACATTGTAGTAAGTATAAATAATCTAGAGATGATTTAAAGTATACAGAAGGATGTGTGTATATGCAAATATTATGCCATTTTATATGTGACTCGAGCACCCAATCCCCCTCAGATACCGAGAGGCAATTGTATATCCTCTTTGGAGAAATGTCTATAAGCCCTTTGCGCATTTTTAAATAGGTTGTTTTTCTTTTGGTAGTTGAGTTGTTAAAGTTCTTTATATACTCCGAATACTAAAAGTACATGATTTTTGAATATTTTTCTTCTTCTATATGTTGTCTTTCTACTTTCTTGATGATGCCCTTTGATGCACAAAGGTTTTAAATTTTAAATTCAATTGATCAATTTTTCTCTAGTTGCTTATTCTTTTTTGTCATATCTAGGAATACTTTGCCAGATCTAAGGTCATGAAGATTTATGTTTATGTGCTCATCTAAGAATTTTATAGTTTTAACTATTATACTTCAGTCATCGATCTGTTTCCACTTGGGTTTTTGTGTACGGTGTGAGATAGAGATCCAGCTTTATCTTTTGGCCTATCGATATCCAGTTGTCCCAGAACCATTTCTTGAAGAAACTATTTTTCCCCATTTAATGGATTTGACAAGTTCATCAAAAGTCAGTTTGCTTAAGATGTATGGGTTTATTTCTGGACTCTCAATTCTACCTCATTGTGTTGTATGTCTATTCTTATGTTAGTGCCACATTGCTTAATCTTATAGTAAGTTCTGAAATCAGGAAGTCTGAATCCTCCAACTTTGTTTTTATCAAGATTTTTTGACTGATTGGAGTCCCTTACAATCATATGAATTTGAGGTTTGGCTTTTCTATTTCTGCAAAAAAAAAAAAAAACCATTGAGATTTTGATAAAGATGGCTTTGAAGCTGTGGGTTGTTTGGGGCAGTATTACCATTTTAATATTGCCTTCCAATCTTTAAAATTGGGATTCCTTTTTGCTTGTTTAGGTCTTTTTAAATTTTTTTCAGCAGTGTTTTGTGGGCTTTCCAAGTAGCTCAATAAAAGACTCTGCCTGCCAATGCAGGAGATTGTACAAATCTTTCACCTCTTTGATTAAATTTATTCCTAAGTATTTTGTTCTTTAGGATGCTATTGTAGATGAAATTATTTTTCTAGTTTCCCTTTAAGATTTTTCATTGCTGGTGTATAGAAATACAGTTTAGTTTTGTATGTTAATCTTGTACCCTGTTTTTTTGTGTGTGGAATCTTTAGGGTTTTCTACATATAAGATCATATCATCTGAGAGCAGAGATAAGTTTACTTTTTCCTTTCTAGTCTGCTAAGTCGCTTTAGTCGTGTCTGACTCTGTGCGACCCCATAGATGGCAGCCCACCAGGCTCCCCCATCCCTGGGATTCTCCAGGCAAGAACACTGGAGTGGGTTGTCATTTCCTTCTCCAATGCATGAAAGTGAAAAGTCAAAGTGAAGTCGCTCAGTGGTGTCTGACTCTTAGCGACCCCATGGACTGTAGCCTACCATGCTCCTCCATCCATGGGATTTTCCAGGCAAGAGTACTGGAGTGGGGTGTCATTGCCTTTCCAGTCTGGATACCATTTATTTCTTGTCCATTCAGTTCGACTAGAACTTTATGTACACAGTTGGGTAGGAGCAGTGAAAGTGGGCATCCTCGTCTTATCACTGATCTGAGGGTCTCATTTCCCCACTCTGTCGGATTCCAGCTCACAGATCATCTTCCCTGAAACACCCTATCCCAAAGAGCAGAGTCCACCTCACCCACACCCCAGCCTGGAACTTCCTAATCTTTTGCTTGGCTTTATTTTCCTTTGTGATACTTAGTGCTATCTGTTATCTTTACATGTTTGCTTATTACCTGTCCTCTTTCACTAAACAGTAAACTGTTCCCTGCTGTCCACCTAGTGCCAAGAAAGGTACCTAGAACATAGGAAGGACTCAATAAACTGTTAATTGTAGTTCAGTCACTAAGTTGTGTCTGACTCTTTGCAAGCCCATGAACTGCAGCACGCCAGGCTTCCCTGTCCTTCACTATCTCCCAGAGTTTGCTCAAACTCATGTCCGTTGAGTCAGTGATGCCATCCAACCATCTCATCCTCTGTCTCCCCCTTCTCCTCTTGCCCTCAGTCTTTACCAGCATCAGAGTTTTTCCAGTGCATCAGCTCTTCACATCTGGTGGCCAAAGTGTTGGAGCTTCAGCTTCAGCATCAGTCCTTCCAATGAATATTCAGGGTTGATTGCAACTCAATAAACATATTGGATGAATAAAGATATGTGTGTGTGTGTGTGTGTGCATGCACAATTTTCCAGGCTTCCCAGGTGGCACTAGTGGTAAAGAACCTGCCTGCCAATGCAGGAGACGTAAGAGCTGTGGGTTCAATCCCTGGGTCGGGAAGATCCTCTTGAGGATTGCATGGCAACCCACTGCAGTATTCTTGCGTGCAGAATCCCATGGACAGAGGAGCCTGGTGGGTACATAGGGTCACACAGAGTCAGACACAACTGAGCAACTTAGCATGCACACATGCAATTTTTTATAACCAGAATTAAATAATTTATGCTATTCTGTAAGCTTGCTTTTGATAGCTTACAGTGAACGGTGTTGGATTATTGATCTCCGAAGAAGAAGATTTAGCTTCGGGACCAGGGACCAGGCTTGATCACTCAAGAAATTTTGTGTAGCAGAGTTTTACTAAAGTATGAAAAGGGACAGAGAAACCTTCTGACATAGACATCAGAAGGGGGACAGAGAGTGCCCCCCTGCCAGTTTTAGCAAGGTGTTTTATGTCTGTTAGAAAGTTATTAATCAGATAAGAAAGACACCTCAAGGCTGACGGAGTTTCACCAGGCCCCTCTCCCACAATGTTCATTTTTGAGATAGGATGGCACGAGGTGTGTCATCCCCCAGCCATAAAACAATTGATATGAATACAGGTTTTTTGAGCTATTGTCAGCCAAAAGTTAGTCTTTGGTGGAACCATTTTGAAGAAAGGCAAATTCCAAAGCAAATACATAGTTTTCATTAACATAGCTTAAGGAAAACATTTCCAGAAGAAAAATGCATTGGTTAGCTCAAGGTTTGAGAAAAGTTAAGTTCGGGTGGAACCAGGTGTCATCATAGCAACACAGAATTTTAAGAGACTTGCAGCCTATTTCCTCCATTTGGAGACCCCTGGCCTTCCTGCCTGTTAACCTCTCACTTTTTCACACATGTTGTCTTGGGCATTTTCCTTTCTTAGTGAGTAGAGCTCTCTGTCATCCTTTTGTGGGATTGCCATTGTGTGGATGCCCCATAATTTCTTCAAAAGGCCATCTTGGTGCACTCTGCAGCCGCCAGCCATCCCCGTGTGTGCCTCTTTGCTCTCTCATTCAGTTATGAGTCTGACACTTTAAAAATATAGTGTCCCAAGTTTTTCCCTATTCCTCTTTTACTAATCTGAGTGTATGTATTTGTTTTAGAAATGTTTCTAAGTTTTTTTCTCATACCAGAACCCTTGTTTAGAGCATTCCAGATTGTATTTTTCTTTTGCATTTTTTTTCTACTTACTGATTGTTAAAATTAATGACCAGTGTTTTCAATAGTGAGCAGTCTCCTCTGACCAAGTTCTAAAGTTCTTGTTTGTTGGAGATCTCTGATTCCCTTTCTCTGAGCCAGTTTGGCATTGGGTCCCCAGAGAGAGAAGTTTTCAGGATATCTTGGCACGGAGGGATCCACAGGACTCTGGACGGCCCACCTGGGGTCATCGCCAGAGGCTGCCCCAGTGCAGTGGCGCTCCATGTAACTGGCATCTCATGTGTTTTCAGGAAAGGTCTGGGTCCCCAAGCAGAAGCCGATGGACCCCGTGCTGGAAAGTGTGACACTGGAGCCAGAGCTGGAGGAGGCCCTGGCGAATGCCTCGGACGCGGAACTCTGTGACATCGCAGGTAGGAGGCATTCCTGACACTTCCCCATGTCCTCTAAAGCATTTGACCTGCATCAGCAGGGGAGCCTTGAGTGACGTATTTCAACGTAAATACCCTCTCTGTTTCTAAAAAGGACTAGAGGAGATGGAAACCTATTATCAAGAACCAAGATGAGTGAAATAGAGATAAAAACACCCAAACCCTGTCCACCTCGGAGCCCATCCCAGAGGAATGTGAGAGGCAGCCTAAGCCCTTTACCAGCCATTGCATCAAACCCTGCCCAGGCCTCCTGGGAAGAAAGACGAGAGGGGAGGAGACTGAGGGCTGCCGGCATCTCCGGTCCAGGGGGCTCACAGATGCCTGGAACAGGTCATCTGATTTTACCACTTTGCACAGTTCAGAGAGCTGGACTTGGAGCCTATCACCCCATATCTCATATTCACACAGCACCCTCCATCTTCATGTGTGTTTCCATGTGATCTTCACAAACAGCCCCGAAAACTCCGGAAGGTGGCCTGGCATCCAGAGGCCTTCACCACCTGCTCTTGTCGCCTTATGACTGTCTGGTCCCTGCCCCACTTGTTGGTATCCCTTTGTCACGGGGGTCAGGCTCTGGCTGTAGTGTGCCCACCGTCATGCTGTGCTCCCTGGACCAGTGGGGTAGCCAGTCTTTTTATTCAGCAATCTTGGGGGGCTACTAACCCTCACCCAGATGATGACAGGAGGGTGGATGGAGAGAGACTCAAGGCAAGTGGGAAGGGGAGAGGAAAGACGGGGTCAACTGTGAGTTCAGGGGAGGAGCCCACTTCTCCGGGACTAAGTTGGTGTTGTTAGTGAAGGTGGGTGCCCTAGTCTGCCCAGGCTGCCCTAACAAGATACCACAGGCTAGTGACTTAAACAACAGAACTGTGTTTTTTTCAGTAGTTCTGGAGGTTAGCTGTCCAAGACCAAGGTGTCCACAGGGTTGGTTCCCTCTGAGCCCTCTCTCCCGCGCTTGCACATGACCGTCTCTCTCTGTCACTCTGTGCATGTGTCCGCTGGGGTCCCTTTGTGTGTCCTAATCTCCTTCTCGTAAGTACACCAGGCAGATTGCATTAGGGCCCACCTTAACAGCCTCATTGTCATTTAATCACTTCTTTAGAGACCTTATCTCTGAAAACAGTTACAAATTCTAAGGGGCTAGAAATTACCTTATTCAACATAGTAGAGGGACAAAGCAGGACATAATCAATTTAATTTTGGAGGGACAAAATTCAGCCGTAACAGTGAGAGAGGGACAAGTATACGGGAAATAAGGCCAATGGCCACCCATAGGGGGGCAAGTGTATATGAAAGTCCTTGAGTTCTTCCAGCGTCCACACTGGAGATAGGGAGGTGGGTGTCATTAGTATCGGCAAGCTCTAGGGTGGAAGGCCTGGTGGGAGTGGGGTCTTTCAGCTCTGGAGGCTAGGGCCCTGGCTGGGGGAGAAGTCTTTGGGAGAAGAGTGGAAATAGGATGAAGGTAACCACCATGGATACCACGAATGGGCTGGGAACCCAAGGCCAAATCAAGATGGGCAGAGCCTAATACAAGAGCTAGCAAGACAGTATGAGTGTTCAGGGCCTGCCGGGAGACTCAGAGGCAATGCCAGAGGCCAGTGAGGCTGCTGTTGCCAGGGGACTCAGGTGGCTGCAGTGTCTTACGCTTTTCGCATCCTCCAGCTTTTTGTGCGTGCTGTGTACCAGAATGATGACATTCTTAGGGGAGAGGGGGACAGGGAACCAGAGCCAGGTTGCAGCAACCTGAGGAGTGAACAAGGGGAGCCAGTGTGTAGACCCTCAACCCAGACAGCCTTTCCTGGGGAGGCGGAACGTTTGGGAAAAGGCAAAGGGCAGTGGCTTGAAGGGTGTCAGGGCTGACAGAGAAAGGTGTTCACTTTCACTATGAAGTACACGGCAGTGAGGGTGTGACCCTGGAAATGCAGCACTTAGGTCAGGATACTGAACTGCTTTGCTCATCAAAACCCACACCTGTCACATTAGATCCCACATTAGGCTCCGGTATTAGGACCAAACTGTCTTCACGACTCAGAGTTTGCTTGCGTTCTGGTTCATCTGTGCACCTGGGCAGTGGGTGGGGGGCACAGTTATCCAGCATCTCCACAAGGGCTCACCCCAGCGACTGTTTTTGTCCTGGTCCTTCTCCTCTGATCACCCTTGTGACGTCATGCTCCTCATTAGGCAGTTCAGAGGGATTATCAAATGACTCCACTGTCAGAACCGGCAGTTCCTATGCCAAAATAGAACTGCAATATCATGCTAAGTTTCTGTCTTGATTTCTTGAAACTATTCCTCTCTATTTTTGCTGGCATGGCTGATTACTAGTATCTGTTCATGATGCCACACACTTCCAATGCCCAGAAAGGAGAGCGGGAGCTGCAGGGCGACACCAGCGTTAACTGGCTAGCCTTGGACGCCTATTGGTGCATGTCAGCTATCTTTGAAAGGTGGCCATGGAAGAAGGTGTGGAACATTCGTTGACCACTAACTATGTCCTCACTGCTGTGGGCGTTGCTTTCCACACCTTGCTGCATTTACTGACCACAGTGATCCTATGAAGTGAGTTTTATTGAAGTCCCCATTTTACAGATAGAGAAAGTCAGCATAGTGAGGTTATCCTTGCCCATGGGTTTGAACTCCGGCAGCTTGGTTCTAGGGTCTGCTCACAAATTACCACCCAGTACATCCTGGATAAAGCCTTCCAGGGTAGGGAGGTGGACACAGAGTGG
Organism: Ovis canadensis; assembly: GCF_042477335.2. Classification (NCBI taxonomy): domain Eukaryota; kingdom Metazoa; phylum Chordata; class Mammalia; order Artiodactyla; family Bovidae; genus Ovis; species Ovis canadensis. The sequence goes on along the minus strand of NC_091246.1, from coordinate 50,555,535 downwards.
GGAGAAGGGTGCATGGCTGAATCTCAGAGTCGGCCGGGGCGAGGATAGGAATTAGGAAAGGCTCTAGATGTCACACTAAAGCATTGAGGCCTGGGCTGGGGAGTGTTGGGAGAGGCCAGATGAAAGCAAGGATTTGGGTAGAGAGGTGGTGGTGTTGGGGGGCTGAGGGGATGGAGGGGACAGGCCCCAGGTGAGGCCAAGGGCCAAGGTGGCCTGTGTCTGAGATGTGTTTCTGAAAGACCAGCTCCTCCTAGAGCTGGATCAGAGGACTAGAGGCTGAGATGATGAGATGAGTGTGGGCTTTTGGTCTGAGGCTCCAGAAAAGAGAGCTGGGTGCCTGCAAGGACCAAGGAGAGCTGCCTAGCCAGGAATCAATTTAAGAGTCGCTGGAGGTGGGACATCTTGTTGGAGTGCTAGGGGTGTTGCTGGCGGTAGCTGGAGCCCCGAGTGGATGATGCATTAGGGAACGAAGAGGAGGGCGTGCTGGGCACAGGGTCTGCAGGTCCTCTCTGCGCCCTGCAACTCGATTCTCAGGCAGAGCATTTCTGTTAACTAAGCTTCCAGTTGCAGTGGACTAACCATAAGAAAGCAGCCTGGTTCCTGCCTGTGCAGAGCTGAAGTTTAATAAACCCCGAGGCCAACATGCAGGGACAGGTGGGAGCAAGTGTCCTAGGGAGAAAGGGCTGAGTGCAGGAGAGGACTCGTCAGGTGGTGGGGCCGTAAGATGAGGTGGGGACCAAAGCTGAACCGAAAGGAGGAAGAGCAGAGGTGAACTAGGCCAGGAGATGGGTCCCAGTGGGAAAGAGGCTCTGAGCTGGGGATGAGGCAGCCCCTCTGAGCCGTTGCTCTACAGGTGCACGTGCGGCAGGCTTGATACCTGGCTGTGACAGGAACGTGCAAGGGGACACCCAGTAGGTGTGTCACATGAGCCAGACCTGTGAACTCTCACTCACTCTTTGTTTTCTCATCTGTGCATTCACTCACGAGTCAGCGTATACTGCTGGGATGAATCAGATCCAGTCCCTGACCTGGGGGCCCCAGGATGTGGTGAAGAGGACAGAACAGAGACATACAAATATCAACATGCGGTGTCATCATAGGTGATGAGAAATGTGCTGGCCCCCAACCGTGCTAACTCGTGGCACGTGGCCTTGAGTTGTAGCTCCGAGGCCACTGGGAGTCAGCTGCAAGCAAGGGCATGATCACTGTCTCCCCTCCCCAGTCAGGGGCATGACCTTGACTCACCTTTGGGGAACTTTCAGGCAGGGCAGGACCCAAGAAGGAATTGAGGGTAGGGCAATGGCACCCCACTCCAGTACTCTTGCCTGGAAAATCCCATGAGCGGAGGAGCCTGGTAGGCTGCGGACCATGGTGTCGCTAAGAGTCGGACACAGCTGAGTGACTTGACTTTCACTTTTCACTTTCATGCATTGGAGAAGGAAATGGCAACCCACTCCAGTACTCTTGCCAGGAGAATCCCAGGGTCGGTGGAGCTTGGTGGGCTGCTATCTATGGGATCGCACAGAGTCGGACACGACTAAAGTGACTTAGCAGCAAACTTACCCTTCAGAACCCCCAGGCCACCCCAGGGCAGTTTGTGCCCCCAGCTCCTAGGATGATCAGAGGCAGTCTTAGTCAGACCACCCAGCTTCTGCTGTACTTTGAAGTCCTTAGGCATCTCTTCTCCCCCGACACTACAAGGGTCAGGGTGTGGCTTACTCAGAAGTAGTTGGTTCAACTGCTCTGAGGTCCTGGGCCGGAGCCAGCTTCCCTCACCTGCTCCTAGGATGCAGGAAATACCTTCCGGCCTTCTGCCCGAGTCAGTCTGCACACTTGGCAGCTGGGGGAGCCAAGGATGTGTGCCGCTGTCTCTCTGTGTCCTGAGTCAAATCACCAACTGAGTGAACCCTGCCAAGGCAGAGTGAAGAAAGAGAACTCGATGTTCTTTTTCAGAGTTCAAAAATAGGCCTTTTTGAGTTTTGAGGAAGATCTAGACTTTTTTTTTTTTTTGGTAAGAAATCACATTCCCCTGTGCTAAATTCAGCCCTGCCCGTATCTACAAAGAATGAAGCAGCAGGCAATGTTGATGTGCTGTTTTTCTGTCACTCACTCCTGGTGACATGGAGTGTGCAAAACCAAGCGAGGAGAAAGTCATGGTTTGGTCCTCGGGTCTGGAGAAGGGAATACCGGCTCCGGAGCCACCGGGCAGTCTGCTCAGTGGTGGAGATTTTACTTGGCCCCTCCCCCTCCAATCCTCCTCCCTCTCACCTTCTTGGAACGTTAATCTCCTCTGAATTGCAAAGTTGTTTTATTTCTTCTTATGGCTGCTATTGATATACATTACCTCCTAGAATATGTGTCGTCTGTCTTTAGAATTCTGAGGTTGAGGAGAAATTTTAGAACTGTAGACCAGTTGGTAACCTGGTATATGGAGGTATGGGTGAGGACATTAACTTAGAAGCCAGGAGGGTCTTCACCAAATGGTCTTTGACCAACCATTACCCTCTTTAGCCTGCTAGGAAAATGGGGGTTGACAGTACCTGTCCTGGATGCTGCTCGTAAAAATCAAACACTGTGAGACGGTGAGAAATTGTCATGTGGCTATTAAGGCCCATGAGAAGGTATGAGATCATCCCTCAAACATGATCCATTTTAGAGGTGAATACACTGAGACACAAAAAGTGGAAGTTATCTGGACAGGGTTACTCAGCAAATAAGTGCCAAGGCTCAGTCCAGGGTCCAGGTCTCCTTCCTCTGTCCCCCAGCCCTTCCCTGCAACCTTCCTGCCTCGGCCCCCTCTTTCTGGACCACTATGAAGAGCTATCATTCAAGCACAAAATGCATTTTCCATTTTCCCACCACTCTATACACTCTAAGCAAGAGAAGCCATCTGAGGTTACATCTTTCCTATGATTCCCAGCAACCTTTGCAAACTGTTTTTCCAACCCTAAAACCCAGAAGCAGCTCAGAACCACCATCAGAGCCGCTGTCTGGGTGGAGCTGGAAGAGCCCACCCCAGAAGGTGACTCCAGGTGATCTGATGCACCTGCTGCTGCATCAAGCCTCAGCTCCCTCTGCGCATGGAGATGCAGCCTAAATTAAGGCCCACAGAGCTCAAAACAGTGCAGAAGCTTCTCTCCTTACCAGTTCTTAACGATGAGCAGGCAGGTCTAATTTTAGCAGAAAAGACTCATAGAATGTGAGAAACAGAAGGGACTTTCAGATCATCTTGTCTTGTGGTTCTTAGCTCCCACTGAGCATCAGAAATCATCCACGGAGATTAAAAATACATCTCCAGGGATTAGATCAGTTTGTCCAGGAGGACCACTGGTGGTGTTGTAAAGTTCCTTTGTATGTGTAGCCATGATTGAGAACCAGTGGTCTAGTCTTACCCCTCATTGTACAGGAGAAGCTGAAACCCAGAAAGCGGAGTGGGCTTATCCAAGGACGCAGCAGCATCAGGGGCAGAGTCAGGACTGGAACTTGGGTCTCTTGACTCTTCACTAAAGCTTCCCATGTTGTCTCTCTAACTAGAAATTGCATCTAATGAAATGGCCGGGGGAGGTTTTTTTTTCTTTTTAATGAACAAATGTTTACCAAATATCATCTTCTGAAAGAGGTCCAAGACAGAGAATACTCTTCCCTGATCTCTGGAAGCCCACAGTCCAGTAGGGGAGGAACACATATACCCAGAAAGCGCTAACTCTGTTGACTATGACTGTGACAGGGACACCAGGTGCTATGAGAGAGCTAGAGGGAAGGAGGAATCCAGGAGGACTTCCGGGAAGGAAGCATTATTCCAGACTTAACGGATGGGGAGGAAGAGTTGTTAGATCAGATACTGGATGTTCAGTTGGATTTGAATTTCAGATAAACAAGTTTCTCATAGAAAAAGTTCTCAAATGCTAAATGGGGCACACTCATATCAGAACATTATTAATTGTTTATCTGAAATTATAGCTTAACTGGGTATCCTGTAATTTTATTTGCTAAATCTCAAAACTCTCCAGTGCGGGGGTGGGCTGCATTTCAGCGGTGGGTAGTGTAGATGGAAAGAGGCTCGCCAGCAAATGGGTGGTGTTGGCAGAAGCAGGAGCAGCCACTGAGCAGTGGCCGCTGGTGTTGCCAGAACAGAAAGGTCTGGGCGAGGGAAAAGGCTACTGAAGCAGGGCCAGCCCAGGGAGGATGGGTGAAGCCAGGCTTTGGGGTCACAAAACGTCATCCTCCCAAGTGAACACTGCGCCAGCCTCACAGTCCCACAAGCCTGTCCCTGCCCTCTGTGGTCAATGCTCCGCATTCAGCCTGAGTAACAGGAGCCTGAGTCAGACCATCTCACTCCCAGTTCAGGCCACACCTAGACAAAGATATCTGAACTTCTTATCTTGACCTAGAAGGCCCTGTAGGGTGTGACCTGGCCTATTTGAATCAAATCTACTCCAAAGCATTGTTGTAAAGATTCAGGGGGATGACGTCAGGCAGTGTTCTCAACCTTGGCTGCCCACTGAAACCTGGAGAGCTTTTTACATTTTTATTGGAGTATAGTTTTGATTGATTTACAATGCTGTGTTATTATGCGGAGCTTTTAAAAAGGCAGATGCTTGGCCCCAGCCCTGGGGATTGTGGTTTCCTTGGTCTGGGGTAGTCTGGGCATCAGGAGTTTCAAAAGATTCCCAGTGATTCGGGTGCACAGTGATTGAGGGTCACTTCTGGACGGTATGCTCTCTAGCCCCACAGAAGCAGCTGGTGAGGGCATGGTGCCCTCTGCCGCAGGTCCAGCTTCACCTCCATCCATCTTCAGTTTCCCCTTCTCTCCCTGGCCTGTGGTTTCCTACCCACCATCCCTCTGTCCAAAATATTATACCTTCTTTTCACTCTGCCAGTGTCTCATCGCTCCCATCCCTCTGTCCTCTTCTCCCAGAACACATTGAACTTTCTCTTTACAACACTCAGCATACTCTGCACCTATGTTTTCAGTTGTGACTTACTTAGTCTCTAGCTCCCTGCAGATTGTAGGCTACATGGCAGAGGCCCTGTCTCTCTTACTCCTCGCTATCCCCACCCCCACCCCACCCCAGCCCGGAGCCGGACACATGATGCTGGCACTCAGTAAATGCCGAACAAATGAATGGATGAAAGAATGACTGATCAGGAGAAGGGTACGGTCAGGCTTGCATTTCCAGAGAGATCTTCCTGACTGCTCTGTGCTGTACGCTGCTGGGGGAGGGTCAGAAGAGACCAGAGCCAGCATACCAGTGAATCCACAGCTGGAATCACTGGCGAGAACTGATAGGGCCCCAACCAGGACAGAGGTGATGGAGTGGGAGATGGGACAAATGAGGGATCCCGTACAGGAGGGTCAGGATTTGGGGGGAAGGGTGCCATGTGACTGAGGTTCCACCCCAGGGGACAGCCAGGATAAGAAGATGAGAAAGAGGAGTTCTGTTTTGGCCAAGTTGGGTTGGACATGTCAGGGGGACACCTAGGAATCTGAGGCCAGGGACTAGAGACACCTAGGCTGGGGATGGAGATTGGACAGTCACATCAATAGAGGCAAGAATAAAACCAAAGTGTTTCTTGCCATTTCTGTGAGCAAAACTTTCTGGGGCATGGAATGTCTGTGCCTGGGAAGCTGTCTGTCTGAGAAGCGCGTCACGGGCCCTTGTGTCCCCGCAGCTATCCTCGGCATGCACACGCTCATGAGCAACCAGCAGTACTACCAGGCCTTGGGCAGCAGCTCCATCGTGAACAAGGAGGGACTCAACAGTGAGTACCGGCCCCGCTCCCTGCCCCACTGCGAGGGCATCTCGGAAGTGAGGGATCCTCCAGAGTCTTGCTACCTCCTCTCACTCTCTGCAATCTCATTGCAGAAGATGTCAAATTCTGCTAGCTAAAACTGCCCACCTCTTCTTTTTACTCTCCTGGGATCCTTGTGACTTGATTACAAAGGCCTTCCCCATCCCAATATTATGAGAACATCCTCCTTTATTTTCTTCTGTACGTTTTAGAGATTTACTTCTTATACTCCACTTCGTAATCCTCCTGGAGTTCATGTTTGTGTGCGGTGTGAAATGAGATCAAGCTTTCACTCTCGTATATCAATATTCCATTGTCCCAGCACCACTCCTTGCGAAGTCCGTCCTCTCGCCTCTGGCTTGGGGCTCCACCCGGATCATAAATGTCCATGTGTCCACATGGGTCTGTCTCTGGGTGCCTCTCTTGCTCCACAAGTCTTGTCCTTTCCTGTGCCAACATTGCATTGTCTGAATTGCTCCACTACATTGTTCCAAGCTGGCAGTTTGGCCCCAAAGAGAAATAAAGGCGCCCAAAGCACAATTACCCTTTCCTCTGTTAGGCCTACACGTTTCTTTCCCATCCAGTCTTCATTTTATCCTCGCAGGAACCCACTGGGTAGAACGACTGTCCACACTCTACCGTGAGGACACCGAGCTTCAGACAGTTTAGTGAATTCCCCTAGTTCTTGCAAGTTGGCAGAGGCATTATCCAAGTAGGGCCCAGACTCCTGGCCCAATCCCTCACCATCCTCCTCCTACCCTCCCCTCAGTAGCCCCCGAGAGGCCCAGCCTTCCATGTCCCTGAGCTCGACTGCCACTTCCTTCTGATGTCCTGTGTTGAGAGGAAATGACGCCCCATCTCTGTGAGCCATCTCCCTGTTGTCGGTCACTCTAGGTGTGATCAAACCTACACAGTACAAGCCTGTGCCTGATGAAGAACCAAATGCCACCGACGTGGAAGAAACACTGGAGAGAATAAAGAACAATGACCCGAAACTTGAAGAGGTCAACCTCAACAACATCCGGGTGAGGCCCCCTTCACTCTACTTCCCCCGTTGTGGGAATGTGGGGGAAGCCGAGTCCACTCAGAACCAGACAGCCCAGACCAGACTGCACACAGACAGCAGTGTCCTGCTTGGACTCTGGGTGCTTCTGGATCAGGAATAGAGGCAAAACTTTGGGGAAGGAGGACAGTATAAACCAGCACAGCCCATCATCTCGGTTTCCTTTGGGGCCTGACATCAGACCCAGGTGTTCACCACAGCCAACCCAGCTTCAACTCTGGAAACCCACCACCTTATCCACAACACTGAGAGTTTCTCAGAGATAAATCATGAGTCAGACACATATGGCTGCAGGGATCTCAAGGCTGGAAAAGCCTGGTGCCCACCAGGTTCATGGGGTAACCCAAGCCTGGGGAGGGGCCTAACCCTGAACCTGCATCTCATGCATGTATTCAGCCTCATTCTGCAACCCTAGATGGGAACCATTGGCCCAGCGTCCAAAGTCATGCTCTAGGCTGTTGGCCCACATCTCTTTGGACCCTTCCTGTGTGACCACCAGGCAGAGCGGGGACGGCTGGACAGGCTGTGGGAGGAATGCAGAAGCAGGCCCAGCTGCCTGCTCACCTGCTCAGCCCGGGAGCCAGAGAGATTAGTTCTCAAAGGGGGTGGATGTAAGCTAAGAAGTGGGCCCCTCACTTCCCCGCTCCCTTTTCCTTTCTTCTCTCCTTTCTTTTAAGTGGCTGCCAGCCTCCTGGCATAATCAGATTGGAAACCTGCAACTGCCGTGTCTCCTCCACCTGGCCTCCCTGCGCTTTGCTCCCATGGGGGCTAAAGTGACGCTCTGAAATGCGAGATCCATTCGGGTGCCTCCACTATCTGCCATGTGCGCTGTGGGAGACACTGGCACAATTCAGAACTGTGCACCCTGGCCACGTCTATGGGCTCAGAGAAGTGTGGGATGGGGGGACCTGGCCACGGCCCTGTGCCTTCACCGTGGGGCCTCAGGCAAGGGCTCGCCCGTTTCTCCTCTGCATGTGAGGCAGTTGGACTAGGTCAGTGGTATTCACTTGAGATTAACAAAATAATAAACGCCAATGCCCAGTCCCTCTCCCCACAGAGATTCTGATTTTATTGGTCCAGGGCAGGCCTGAGCATCAGCATTTTATGAAAGTTCCCTAGCACCTCCAATGTGTACTAGGGCTGAGACCCTTTGGGACAGATGTCTCTTAAAGATTGTCTAGGGCAATGCCCCACCTTCGTTTACGGAAACAAACTCAGAGAGGGGCAGAGACTCCCCCAGAGTCACACAGCAAGTCAGCAACATTGCCTATTGCACACACCCACAGGCCTGAGCTCTCGGCACAACACTCTCCTGCACCTTTGCCTTGATGTTTTCCTGCTCCTTCGGTCTCTACAAAGAGAAAACTACAGGTGCTATCTGAAATGTTCAGGGAAGACTTTCTCAATCTGTTTACCAGAAAGTTCTCTCCAAATCTCAGCCATCTAGGGCAAAGCAGGAACCCTTTGCCCATTCAGCTCTTTGGTCAGGGACATGCTGGGCGTCAGGTTGCATCAGTTGTGAGAGAATTACTGCACCATCTCTTTGCCTTGCCTGCCCCTGGCAGGACTGCTGGTCACTACTTGGCTTTCTCTCTGCAGAATATCCCCATACCCACTCTCAAGGCATATGCAGAAGCCCTCAAAGAGAACTCGTACGTGAAGAAGTTCAGCATCGTGGGAACACGGAGCAATGACCCTGTGGCATTTGTATGTACCTTTCTGTTCTGTTGCATTGAGAGTGGGAGGCATAGAAGCAGGAAAGTTGACATTTGTGGCCTCAGGACTGGCCATGTGCCACTGATGAAGGACCCTTGTGGTGAGCTGTGATGTGGTGAAAGACACAGGGCTAGGAGCCAGGAGGGAGTGTGGACAGAACAGCCATTATCCAGGCACCATCTGTACATTATCCTAGTTAATCTCCATAATCATCCCAGATCCCAGAAGTGCAGGGCTCCCCACTTTACAGATGAAGAACCCAGGGTAGAGGGAGCTCAGACAACTTGCTTTATCCAAAGTTTCACAGCAAGTGAGAAGTGGAGTTGAGGTTTAAATGCAAGTCACATGGACCTTAAAGTTGGATCTCTGTCTCCACTCAGGGTGTAGACAAGGGCCTGCCTTTCCCTGGTCCTCAGTTTCCCCATATCTAAAACTATTGTCTTCATTGGTGGTTTCCAGTGTTCAATTTTATTTGATCTTTCCTGTGTCTTAAAAATAATTCAGATTAGATTCAGTTCAGTTCATTTCAGTTGCTCACTCATGTCTGACTCTTTGTGATGCCTTGGACTGCAGCACACAAGGCTTCTCTGTTCATCACCAACTCCCAGAGCCTGCTCAAACTCATGTCCATCAAGTCGGTGATGCCATCCAACCATCTCATCCTCTGTCATCCCCTTCTCTTCATGCCTTCAATCCTTCCCAGCATCAGGGTCTTTTCCATTCAGTCAGTTCTTCATATCAGATGGCCAATATATTGGAGTTTCAACTTCAGCATCAGTCTTTCCAATAAATATTCAGGACTGATTTCTTTAGGATTGACTGGTTTGATCTCCTTGCTGTCCAAGGGACTCTCAAGAGTCTTCTCCAACACCACAGTTCAAAAGCATCAATTCTTCTGCACTCAGGTTTCTTTATAGTCCAACTCTCACATCCATACATGACCACTGGAGAAACCATAGCTTTGACTAGAAGGATCTTTGTCAGCAAAGTAATGTCTCTGCTTTTTAATATGCTGTCTAGGTTGGTCATAGCTTTTCTTCCAAGGAGCAAGTGTCTTTTAATTTCATGGTTGCAGTCACCATCTGCAGTAATTTTGGAGCCCCTAAAAATAAAGCCTGTCACTGTTTCCACTGTTTCCCTATCTATTTGCCATGATGTGATGGGACTGGAAACAGTGAAAAAGTGGCTGACTTTATTTTTCTGGGTTCAAAAATCACTGCATATGGTGATTGCAGCCATGAAATTAAAAGACATTTACTCCTTGGAAGGAAAGTTATGACCAACCTAGACAACATATTAAAAAGCAGAGACATTACTTTGCCTACAAAGGTCCATCTAGTCAAGGCTATGGTGTTTCCAGTAGTCATGTATGGATGTGGGAGTTGGACTATAAAGAAGGTTGAATGCTGAAGAATTGATGCTTTTGAGCTGGGGTGTTGGAGAAGACTCTTGAGAGTCCTTTGGACTACAATGAGATCCAACCAGTCCATCCTAAAGGAGATCAATCCTGGGTGTTCATTGGAAGGACTGATGCTGAAGCTGAAACTCCAGTACTTTGGCCACCTGATGCAAAAACCTGACTCATTGGAAAAGACCCTGATGCTGGGAAAGATTGAGGGCAGGAGGAGAAGGGGATGACAGAAGATGAGATGGTTGGATGGCATCACTGACTCAATTGACATGGGTTTGGGTGAACTCTGGGAGTTGGTGATGGACAGGGAGGCCTGGTGTGCTGTGGTTCATGGGGTTGCAAAGAGTCGGACATGACTGAGCGACTGAACTGAACTGAACTGATGGGACTGGATGCCATGATCTTCATTTCTTGAATGTTGAGTTTTAAGCCAGCTTTTTCACTCTCCTCTTTCACTTTCATCAAGAGCTCTTTAATTCTTCTTCACTTTCTGCCATGAGAATGGTGTCATCTGCATATCTGAGGTTATTGATATTTCTCCCTGTAATCTTGTTTCCAGCTTGTGCTTCATCCAGCCCAGGGTTTCTCATGATGTACTCTGCATATAAATTAACCCTGCATATAAGCAGGGTGACAATATGCAGCCTTGATGATCTCCTTTCCTAATTTAGAACTGTCAGTTGTCCCATGTCTGGTTCTATCTCCTGCTTCTTGACCTGCATACAGACTTCTCGGGAGGCAGGTAAGGTGGTCTGGTATTCCCATCTCTTGAAGAATTTTCCACAGTTTGTTGTGATCCATACAGTCAAAGGCTTTAGCGCAATCAGTAAAGCAGAAGTAGATGTTTTTCTGGAATTCTCTTGCTTTTTCTAAGATCCAAAGGATGTTGGAAATTTGATCTCTGATTAGATTAAATTGTATTTATTATAAAGTAGCCATCAACTCCTTTTTTTAAAATATTCAAGGCATATTTACGGAGTGTGTATGTCCAGCACTGAATTAGGCTCTGAGAATACAACTGTGACCAAGATAGTCACAGCTCCCACTTTCATGAATGTAATGGTCCAAAGCAGACAGATAAAGAATAACAGTACAGTATGATTATTACAATACTCATAGCAGGTTAAAAGGTACATGAATTAGCCTACCAGCCATGGCAATTAAACATTTAGTAGCAATCAGTTTTGTTGATATCCACAAAATAACTTGCTGGAATTTCAACTGGGATTACATTGAATCTGTATCAAAATGGAAAGAACTGATATCTTGACAATACTGAGGTTTCTTGTACATGGAATATATCTCCATTTATTTAGTTCTTCTTTAATTTCATACAACAGAGTTTTGTAGTTTAGCTCATATAGATCTTGTACATATTTTGTTAGCTTTATACCTAAGTACTTCATTGTTTGCGGTAATAACAAAAATGGTATTGTACTTTAAATTTTAAATTCCACTTGTTCATTGCTATCTATGGGAAGCAGCTGACTTTTCTTTATTAACCATATCCTGCAACCTTGCTATAATTGCTTATTAGTTCCAGGAGTTTTCTTTGTCAGTTATTTTGTATTTTCTGTGTAACCAATAATGTTATTTGCAAACAAGTGCAGTTCAGTTGCTCAGTTGTGTCCGACTCTTTGCAACCCCATGGACTACAGCACACCAGGCTTCCCCATCCATCACCAACTCCTGAAGCCTGCTCAAATTCACATCCATTGAATTGGTGATGCCATCCAACCATCTCATCTTTGCAAACAAAGACAGTTTTATTTCATCTTCCCAATTTATATGCTTTTAATTTCCTTTTCTTGCCTTAGTGCATTGGACAGAACTTCTGTTACAATGTTAAAAAAGAGGGCTGAGAGGGGGCATATTTGCCTTGTACCTAATCTTAGAAATAGTTTCAAATTTCTTACCACTAAGTATGAAGTTAACTGTAGGGGGTTTTTTTTGTAGATAATCTTTATCAATTTGAGGTAATTGCTCTCTGTTCCTAGCTTACTGAGACTTTATCATGCATGGATGTTGGATTTTGTCAAATGCTTGTTTTGCATCTATTGAAATGACTGTTTTTTCTCTTTTAGCTTGTTGATGTGATGGAATATCCCGCTTAGTCATAATTCAAAATACTTTTTAATTTATGTTGAGATTTCTTCTTTGATCCATGTGTTATTTAGAAGTGTGTTGCTTAATCTCCATGTATTAGGGGAGTTTTCTACTTATCTTTTTGTTATTGAATTTCTAGTTTGATTCCATTATGGTCTGAGAACAGACATTGTATGATTTCTGTTCTTTTAAATTTGTTATAGTGTGTTTTGTGGCCCAGAATGTGGTCTATTTTGGTGAATGTTCCAGTGTGCATGAGAAGAATGTGTATTCTGCTATTGTTGGATGAAATAGTCTATAGATGGCAATTATATCTAGTTGATTGATGGTGGTGTTGTGTTCAGTTATATCTTTCCTTGTCTTTGACCTGCTAGAGCTGTCCATATCTACAGAGGTGTATGGAAGTCTCCAGCTATGATAGTGGATTCATCTCTCTCTCTCTCTCTTTGCAATTCTATTATTTTTTGCCTCATATAGTTTGATGCTCTGTTATTAGGCACATTCTCATTAAGAATGAGAATGTCTTCTTGGATAATTGAGCCCATACTATCCTTCTTTATCCTGATAGATTTCCTTACTTTGAAGTCCATTCATAGCAATCAATTATTTTCTCATTTTTAAAATACATAGGACATTTCCTTGGTTGTTTTCAAAATGATAGAAATAGCTCATAGTCTCTCACTGCTGCCAGTGGAGAACCTCTGGTTAGATGTTCTCTGACCTCAGGATATCTCCAGTGGATCCTGAGTGTGCCCACAGAGACACAGCTGGCAATCACATGCTCTGTCCACTGCTGTCACTGGCTCAGAAACCAAGCCCATCTGTGCTGGCAGTCAGCTTGGCTCCACAAATATTTACGGGGAATTGACCCTGTGCCAGGTCAACAGCTGATGTCATACCCTTCGCACCAGGATACCCATTGTTGAAGATGAAAATACTTCTGGAACAATTGGTAACAAGCTACCGGAGCTCCATTAGTGTCCGCACTGCCTGCCCCAGCTCTTCTCCTGCCCATTTCTTTACTCTGGTCCGGCAGACAGAGTTGACACCTGGTATGACACTGCCTATAGGGCCAGCTCAGTCACTAGTATGTCTACCTGGATCAGCCTGCTATACTTACATACTAGCTGTCAAGTATTTTGATTATCAGGCCACACCTTTCCTGGGGAGCAAGAGGGATGTTGTGGGTGGGCACAGACTGGGTCCATCCCCTCAGGAGGGTCCAACCTACACAGGGTTGGAGAGGACGCTGACATGTCATCCTGGAGCACACGAAAGCAGGGGAGCTGAGGATTGGGGCTCTGAAGGCATCCTAGGAGCTGAGCCTTGCGAAGCCTTCAGCAGGCAGGGCCAGTGGGAAGGGCATTCCTGGACCAGATCGTCATTTCAGACAACCAGGACCCACTGATCTTACATCCTGGCTCATCAGCTGCTGGTGTCTCCTTTCCTCCATGACACATCGTTTCCACCACCTGCTAATTACTTCATTTCCTCCAGAGGCTCTGATTGTCATCTACACCCCCTGGCTGAAGTCCTCCAACGTGCTGGGGCCACCTGAGCTTCTGTCTTCCGATTTGCCCTGGTCACTTGCCCAGTGGGATGGCTTCCCAGGCTCCCCTCTCTGCTGTTCAAAGAGAATGACAACTCCATGGAATTCCAACAGGGTCACAGAAAAGACAAGTTGAAAGCATATAGGGAACTTGGGACTCCACTAGTCCAGTGACCAGTGACTGAGGACCTATTGTGTGCTGAGCACTGTGTGGGTGGGAGGCTCCCTTGGGGTGATTGAGGTGCACCAACAGCCCACCAAGAGTATATAGGCTAATGGAGGAGACAAAACCTCTATAAAAACGACTCTAAACACAGGAACACAAGTTCCATGAGGGAGGTTATGGATAAAGTCTGTGAGGTTCAACAGGGCAGGCACAGCAAGCTAGGGGGAAAGACTCTTAGAGAAAGGGGCATTGAGAATGGCCTGGAAGGATGGACAGGGTTTGGACAAGTGAAGCAGAAAGGAAGGGCATTCCAGGTGATAGGGAAGGATGAGGAAAGGCAGAGTAGAGGGAGAGTGCTGGGTGCTGGGGAAACTGAGGGCACCACCACCAAGAGGGGCAGCTGGAGTTGAGGCTGATCAGGGTGGAGGAACCAGGTAATAGAAGATTTGGATGCAGGTTAAGGAGCTGAAACTCTCCAGCTGGGGTCTGGAGCCACAGCAAGCCAGAGGAAAGGAGAGACACAGAATGGTGCTTGGTGAAGGAAGTTAAGGAGATCTTCTTGCTGGTCCCTGACTGTGTGTGAAGGACTCTCACTCCCAGCAAGGCTCCCTCAATATTTTAGGTTCTACCCACAGGGGTTCCAGCCTTGATCAGGTAATTCACGGTACCCTACCTTTACTCCTATGGTCCAAGGCCCTTGCCGAGATGCTCAAGGTGAACAAGGTGTTGAAGACGCTGAACGTGGAATCCAACTTCATTTCCGGAGCTGGGATCCTGCGTTTAGTGGAAGCACTTCCGTACAACACGTCTCTGGTGGAACTGAAGATCGATAACCAGGTGAGATGGGCAAGGGCCTCCTTGTGTCCCTCACTTGATGCTTGCAGTTCTGCATTTTTTCATTTGCTGCTGTAGGGACTGGACAGAGCAGCTGCTGCTGCTTATGAAAGCTCCAGAGCCCAGCTTTAAAGAGCCCTCCAAGGTCATCCAGTCCATACCCTCTACATGCTCACAGTTCCTTCTTCATCATTCCCACCAAGTGCTCCACTAGCTTCTGCTTGGGTACCCCTAATGAGGGGAGGCTCACTCTTTATTGAGATCACCCCTTTCATTTTTAGTGAGAATATCCTTCCTTATATCCAGTAGAAGTCAGCTCCCTATAAGTCCTGTTTGTTGAGCTTAATTCCGTTCTCTGCTGCATATAGGGTATATCTGATGCACAGATCTTATAAACTGCTGGAGCCTTCCTCACTAGGCAAAACAACACCATTTTTACCCATCACCCCACCCACACCACTCAGTGGGCTTTTGAATACCATCAAGGTTATTCCCTGGGCAAATTCTAGTTTGCCTTTTTCCTTACAGGGTTATCATTTCTCTATAACTTGCATAGTTCAGTCATTTATTTTCAGGGTGACCATTTCAGTTCTAACTTTCTAAGATGATACTAATAACAGTATCATGTCTGTTGCACGTGTTGAGGGTTCCCTGTGGGCCAGGCCATGTGCTATGCATCTTATACACATCATCTCTGATCTTCCCAACTGCCCTGCAGGATGTGAGTGTTATCCGTCTCAGTTTTCAGAAAAGAAAATGGCCCAGAGAAGCTGAAGGCTAGCAGCTTTCTCAGGGCTGCCAAGTGAGCACTTTCAGAAGCAGGATTTGAATGCAGGTCTCTGACTCTGAAGCCCACTCTTTTCTGGTACAGCATGTCGCTTCTAGTGCTAAAATGCTTTCTTCTTTATGGTTTGATAGAGAACCTGCTTTTTTTCCCTACATGAAAATGTTTGCTGAATGGTCATATAAATGTGTGTATAGGAAAAAGATTGGATGAAATAGAACAAAATTGTATACAGTGGTTGTTCCTGAATGAGATTATCTCTACTTTTTATCCTCATTAAAAAAATACTACAAATGTATAGAAAAGTGCATAGAAGTTAAATCCACAGCTTAACGACTCATAGGCAGGTAACCTGCGTCAAGAGGTTAAGCATCACCAGCTTCCAGAAGACTTGGGCGGTGCCTTCCCTGGTGGCTCAGATGGTAAAAATCTGCCTGCAATGTGAGATACCCAGGTTCGATCCCTGGGTTGGAAAGATCCCCTGGCGAACAGAATGGCTACCCATTCCAGTATTCTAGCCTGGAGAATTCCATGGACAGAGGAGCTCAATGAACTACAGTTTGGACATGACTGAGCGACTAACACTTCTCGCAATCTTAAACCTTCACAAGTCTTTACAGTTTGCTCCCTACTTACTTTCATGGCTCCATGACTTAGAGCTATACTTTTCTCTCCCCAGGAACGTCCCCCCCCTGCCCTGACCCCTTCTCTGCCTAGAGAAATCCTCCTCTTCCTTCTGATTGGGCTGCAGTCGCTCCTTCTCCCACTGGTCCTAGAGCCAGCCTGAACCACCTTGCTGGAGCTGACTGTATATATCCCTTCCCAACTCCACTTGAGTGATGGCACACTGGTACCTTGAAGTTGCTCCTAGTGAGAGCATTTACACTGTGGATATTGGCAAACACTACAAATCCAACCTTTGTTCCCCCCCCCCCCCGCCCCCTCGCAAGAGCCAGCATTTAACTGCTTTCTCCCTTCATTCAGCCTGCCACAGGGCCTCTGAGCCTCCCCACGGAGAGAGTTTAAGAGCTCCTTTCCTGATTCTCCTAGCACTTTGGCTTTCTTGTGAGCTTCTCAGAAGCAGGGGCTGTGTCTAAGTCATCTCCATATCCCAATACCCAGTTCAGAACTTGGTCCTGCAGTGGCACTTGATAAACAGGGCTGCCCTGGATGGTTGTATATGTTGTTCACTGTCTAATGAGGAGATGGGACAAAACCCAACTCATAATCTACTCTTTAAAATTTCGTACAGGACTTTATTCGTCCAAAGAAGGCACTTTTCTCTAATTCATAAAGAGAGGCCATATGAGCCTGCAGCAGCCGTGTCATGTGAATTTGCTGCATTAAATTCTTTCCATCCCTCACATGCCAGTAGCCTGCTGCTGTAGCACCCATTCCCAGCCCCCATTGCTTCCATCCTTTCTTCCATTGCTGACCCTGCTCTATTGCAGGCAGAGGGGGCAGATCAGATGGAACAAAGGCATGTAACATGCCTGGCAGTAGCCTTAGGCCAAGCCCTGGGATTGGCTACTCATGTGACACCAGGCCTACCCGGGCAGGGAGTCAGGATCTACGCAGCGTCAGCTGAAACCTGATTCCTGGGGCAGAATGTCGGCCAAAGATGACCCAGAGCATTTGCTTCAGGTCATTGTGGTGGCAGCTTACAGGGAGCAAGCTGCCCACTTCCCCTCCCATTGCTTCCCCGCCGGAGACAGAGCCCGAGCCGACCATCACCCTCACCCCAGCTAAACATCCGTGCAAGGACATCCACTTCCCTGAGCCACAGTTGCCTCGTTTGTAAAATGGGGATAATAAGAATCTCTACTTCTAAGGAGCTAAGAGGTGAATACTATGAAGTTGTTCACTTTTATATTTACTCTGAAGGTGACCAAGGGAGTTTACACATTATTCTAAGAGTTAATGTACTGAGCAGGTACCATGTATCCATTATCTCATTTAATGCTGGCAAAGACTCTCTGGGTGGATGTCACAGCCTACCCTAGTATTGTGGATGAAGAAACTGAGGCCCAGGCAGGCTATGTAACCTGTCTGAGGTCATATAGGAAGTAAGAGAGGCAAAGTTAGAATCCAGGTCTATGTGACTCTGAAGTCCATGAACTGTGCCTGTCTGGGTTCTTGAATCTACTGTAGTTTTGTGCAGGTCTTGGTTCTTCTCAGCTGTCCTTTTCCCTTGGTGCCAGGCCAGAGCACTGGTCACCACCTGCTCCCACCCCATCCTAGGACTGTCTCCCTTTGTTTTATCTCAGGGTTTAGTAAGTGCCTGCTGTACCCAGGGCTGTGCTGGCCTCTGTGTGTGAATACTGGCTCTGTTCTCTTGAGATTCCACACTGGATGAGATGACAGACAAGTGTGCAGTTGATCATCCAGCCAGGTGCTCTAGCAAGCCGCACACAGTGGGGTACTGTGGGGAAAATTTTCTGTCAGGAGCAGGCATCAGGGAGGGCTTCTTGGAGGAGGTGGAATTTGAGATAAACCCTAGGGTGGACAGTATGTCAGAGGGTAAAGTGGAGGCCATGGCATTCCCCAGTGTAGGGAACCACATGAACAAAGAGAAGGAGAGAGGACAGCTGTAGAGTCAGTTCAGAATCAACTAATGGGATAGCCTGAGGAAAGCCAGAAAGGGAGCTGGGGGGAGCCCAAAGGGCTGGGAGTGGGCAGTTCGAGGGGAAGTGGCCTGTGGGCTGTCATCAGCACCCATCACAGTCATGCTCTGCAAAGACGGTTCCCGGCTGGATGGGAGAGGGTTGGGGGCAGGAAGAGGGCATCAGGGCTTGGAGACCAGAGGGGGCTTTGACCACCCACATGCAGGGGGGCCGTGAGGAGGTACTCCTGGGAGCCTGAGTCTAGAGACTGGACTGAGACCTGGTGGGGGACGTGGGGGGCTGAAACGGGACTCGAGAAGGGGGCTCTGCTTGCTTGGGCTAGGGGAAGGCCACCCATGCCTCTCTCAGTGCCCCAGGAGGTGTGGGCTCTGGGGGAGTGTGGCCAAGAGGAGGTGATGAGTGGTGCTGGATTTATTCCTCGTTCTTGTTAGTCACCGAGGTCCCCAGAGGCCACAGCTTTCTCCTCAGCCCTGTGCCTGTAACCTGTGTCAGAGTCCTCCCTTCTCCTTATACGGCCAAGGAGAGGGACTCGGGGAGTTCTGCCCAGGGTGACACAGAGCCTTGCAGGCTGGTTCAGAACACAGACTCAGGATAGGACTCTGAGGCTGCTTGTTGACTCAGCCAGGCTCTCTTTTACTTCCATGCTCTTGCTGCCTGGAGTCACCCTGGGGCAGCAGGAGGTGCAGGGGGCTGGCTGCAGCTGAGGGCTCTGAGACATGCCTAGTCCAGCCCCCCTTTTGCAGATAGGGAAACCAAGGATTTGAGAAGGGATGGGACATGCCCAATGTCACGAATCAGGTTAGGCTCAGAACTGGGCTGGAACTGAAGCACCCAGCTTCCAAACAGGCTGTGTTAATGAACAGACAGGAGAGACCCTCCTCCAGCGCGCAGGAGGTAGGCAGGACACATGGGGTACCTGCAGGCCCATCCGTCCCAAGCCAACCATGTCCCAAGCGGCAGCTCTTTGCCCCTCTTGATCCACTCCCCTCTCCCACAGAGCTCCCTCCAGCAGGCTCTTCCCAGGACACTTGGGCATGGGACACTCTCCCTGCCCCTCAGCAGAGACAAGGCCTGAAAATAGGCTCCCTCTCCACATGAAGACATGTGCAAAGTCTAGGGGGATTTCGCTGGGTGTCTCGCATTTCATTCCAATATTTGACAGGGAGAGTATGCTTAATATTTTGAAAAAAAGCTAAAGGAAGTGGATCATGTTTTCTTGTTTTTCCAGATTGGATTGTTTTCCTAGTGGAAATAAATTTAGAAAACAAAAGCTATGCTAGAATGGGATCCTGAAGGTTTTCACACATGGTGACACCCATTAATTTTAGATTCCACACTCAGGGCAGCTTTTAAAATGAGGCTGAATATAGCTTTTGGTTTTGCAAGATATAAGGAAAACACACTCTTGAAAAGTAAGAGAGCAAGACCAACTGTGTTTTGTTTTGTTCCTTATAGTTTTAGCTTCTGAGCAGCAGCTCTCCGTCTGTGCATAGTTTTTGAGTCTGTAGTCTCATTTTGTATTGAAGTAATTCAGTCTGGGAGTATTCAGCCTCCTTGAGAGGACAGGCGTGTGTTACTGTCCCTTCCTCTAAATGTCAATTATGTTCTTTTACTGCCCTCACTCTAAGGGAGAGATGAGATGAAGTCAGTGGAAGTGATAGAGAAAACCCTTTTCCTATGCAGATTGGAATAAACCAGAATAAAGATCTGTGACCACCTCACACCATGTCAGGGCCCCACTGCAGGCTGTGTTTGGAAAAGCTAGGCAGGAGACAGGCTGGCCCAGGGGCCCCCTGGCTTCAAATCTCTGACATTTGAAGTCAAGCAAGGGATCGAGTCCTAGCTAAGCCCCAGCTGTGTCATGTTCTTTCTGTGCAATGGGGGGAAGTCACTTATTGTATCCATGCCTCAGTTTCCTTACATGTAAAATGGGAATAATACTCCTACTCGCCTAATAGGGCTATGCCTCATATACCTGACATATAGTCTTTTCTCAATCAAGGGGGGAAATGTTTCTATTGTTAATTAGGCCCAGTCAGTGGTGGAAGGGTTGGGTGGGGAGGACCAACATCCGAGAGATTCTAGCTTATGCAAGGAACAACTTTTAACCACTTTCTTTTCCTCTCTTATTCCCTCTCTTCCTTTCCTACTTGAGTTTATTTTTTATTGAAGTTAACTTTTATATACTGAAGCAAATGCATCTTGAGTAGACAACTCAGTGGATTTACGAATTTATGTGTAGCTGTGTGATTACCACCAAGTTCAAGATGCGGAACACTTCAGCACCCCAGCAGACTCCCTCAGGCCCCTTTGCCAATCAGCACCCTGCAAATGCGTGAATATTTTAATTCCTGTCATCAGAGATGAGTTTTGCCTGTTCTTAAACTTCATATAAATGGAATCTTTCTGTGTCTGGCTTTTTTTGGTCAACATTGTCTGTGAGTCTATCAGTTATCTACAGCTGTGTAACAAAGTATGCTCCCTTCCCCCCAAAAACTTAGCCACTTAAAACAACATGAACACGCATTTAGCTCACAATTTCTGAGTCAGGAATCCAGAAGCAATTTGACTGCATAGATTTAGCCCAATCTCTAATGAGATTACAGTCAAGGCTTGACCAATGCTGGAGGAACTGCTTCCAAGTGGCTTCTTCCATGGCTGTTGGCAGGAAGCCTCAGCTACTTGCCATGTGGACCTCTCCATAGGGCTGCTTGAGTGTCCTCACGGTATGGCAGCTAACTTCTCCCTGAGCTAGCGATCCAAGGCAGAGAAAGAAGAAAGCCAAGCCAAAAATGCCTTTTATGAGCCAAAACCTTGGAAGTTACACAATCACTTCTGCCATGTTCTGTCTGTTAGAAATGAGTCATTAAGCAAAGCCACCCTCAAGGGGATAGGAATTAGGCTCTACCTTTTGAAGGGAGAAGTGTCAAAGACCTTGCAGCCTTTTTTTTCTGGCTGCATTGGGTCTTTGTTGCTGCACTCGGGCTACTCTTCATTGTGGTGTGTGGGCTTCTCATTGCGGTGTCTTCTCTTACTGTGGAGCATGGGCTTTAGAGAGCCCTGGCTCAGTAGTTGCAGTGCATGGGCTTCGTTGCTCTGCAGCATGGGGGATCTTCCCAGACCAGGGATCAAACCCATGTCCCCTGCATTGGTGGGCTAATTCTTAACCACTGGACCACCAGGGCAGTCCTGCAGGCATTTTTTAATTGGCAGAGTGAGAATCATTTCTATCCTTTTTCATTGCTGCAGTTTGACCAGAAGGGCCTTTCTAACCAGCAGAGCAACCCAAGGATGGAGCAGGCAACTCAAAGAGTGGTGTACTCGCATCCCCAGGGGTGTGTGTAAGTGGAACAAAACAATCTGGCAGCTGTAATAAAGGAGGGAATGTTAATATCAGCCAGGATTTGGGACTCTGAAGTTGGATTAGATAATTCCCAAGGCTCCTTTCTGTTGTTTTTTCAAGTGTTCTCAGTTGTCCATATTTTCTGGATTAAAGAAAAGGCCATAACCAGCCCCATGAAATGTATCAAGTGAGCTTCTCGGTGTCCATGGCACCTCTGTCCAGCTCCAGGTCACAGCTCAGTTGCACCTGAGTTGTTGGATGGTTGTTTCATTAAGTAGTGAATCTGATCATCTTCTCCTCAGATTGATAATACATGGTCAGAGTAAAGGCTGAGGGAGCAAGAGGTGTCATACACCCCTGAAGGGCACATCAGTGTTTGTGTCCTTTGGGCAGGGCAGTCACACATTTAATTCAAAATATGCCTATCGTTTTAACCCACCAATACTATATCTCCACATCCAGCCTGAAGAATACTCCTCCCTCTCCAGCAAAGCCCACTCCTGCATTGTGTATGACAGGGAAAACTGGAAGCAAATGAAATTATCTGTCTCTACTAGGACATCCCATGAAGCAGTTAGAAGGAATGAGGTAGTTCTCCATGTGCTGACCTGGAAAGATTCCAGAAAACATTAAATGAAAAAGATAAGTTACAGAACAGTAAGTACAGTATGAATCCATTAAAGGAAAAAATGAAAAATAAGAAAAATCTGTATATTTTTGTTACATATTGCATAGAAAAAAAAATCCACAGGAACACATCCTGTTGGCCATGGTGGTTTCTTCTGTGGAAAGTGGGTAGGAATGAGGATAAATGATGTGAAGGGAGACTTTTAATTTATTTCATCTGCTTTAGTATCATTAGAATTGCTAATAATGAGATTATATTTACTCACACGTTTTCAAGCATGTCTGAAGTGGGGCAAGAGTTCTTCCCAATGGCCTCTCCCTGGCCCTACTGCCTGAGTCCGCTGCTCCACTTCAGTCTCCCCGCAAGAGGCTCCTAAGTGTCTTATACACACTGTCAAGGTCACCTCTTAATTTGTTATGCCATCCCAAGCAAGCTAGTGATAGACTCAGTGCAGGCTCTGGAGGCCTTAAAGGTCACGGAGCCTAAGCCTCCCCCAGCAACATCTAGGAGACCCTGATGGGATGCAGTCTGCCATCTCTTCACACACCTCCAGGGACAAGCAGTCCACTGCCTCGCCAGCCACTGTTGATGGCTAGATGGCAATCTGCACGCCAAGCCAAGTCTACCTTATGAGCTCTTTCAGAGGCACTCAGCTGAAGTGGGAACTAGCCAGGCTCTGGGGTAAACTGTGCAGATCCTTTCTGCAACTGACTAGCTCTGTGATTGGAGGGAAATTTCTTAATATCTCTGCTTATCTTGTCTCTTGTTTGTAAGATGAAAGTTATAAGAATACTACATATTCCATTGGTTTATAGGGAAGAGAAATTGACTTAGCTTATGTAAAGTGCTTATGCCATGCCTAGGACATAATGATCCCTAGATAATAAGAGACCATAGTCCTGACTCTGTCCACAAGGCCCCCTCTCTCATCTATGAAGTGATTGACATTCTTCTAGTCTCAGAGTCCCTGGAGAAAGGAAGGGCTTGAGAAGGTAGTAAGTAGGAACCTTCTTAAGATGTATGCACATTTTCTATTTTAATGTAAAAATGTGGTTTGGGTCAGAGATTAACACTCCAGGCAGACAGGCTGTGATTATCTAATGTCCCCTCTGGCACACACCTGACATGTCTGCATGTATTCCAGGGCTGTCGGAGAAGGTGATGCTGGAGCATCCTCTGAAGTCCTTCCAGCTCCAGCTTCAGCTCTAGCCTTGGCTCTCATTTAAGCAGAGAAAGCACAGCCTGGCTTCCATATACACACAGGCTCAGTTTACTCATCCCCAAGTCCAGGGTTGCCTATTCTTGCCTGCCCTGCCGATCTCCCGGGGAAGGTGGGGCAGTCGAAAGGGGCAGTTTGCATCTGAGTGCTTCGTGCTCTCATCCAGGCAGCACGATGTGTCAGCTTTGCCGAAGCAGCCCCTGCAGTCACTGGCAGTCCCTCCACTTGGGACACTGGTGCTTTAAAGACTAGTCCATCCTGCTTTCTAGCAGAGCTTGCCTGACAAGTGACAGCAAGGAGAGCCAGGCTTCCTGCTTAGTGGGGTGGGCGGGGGACATGCCAGTTCCTTACTGGGGTCTCAGACAGTCTGTATCATCTGCCAGACCAAGCCGGCCAGAGCCCAGGACTGTGCTGGGTCCTTCGAGGACAGCGCTGAGCTCTTCCCAGCACGATCAGAAGCCTTGCCAGAGGGGGCTGATGGAATCTTACTGTCCTCCCTCTGCCTGCCCTGGTCTGCAATTCCGGCTCTGTCTGAACCTACACAAGCTCCAGTGAACTCAGGATACCTGGGAGGAGTTCTCTATCAACAGTCTCAACTGCAGTTCCACACTTGTCCTTTTGGATATTGGCCTGATGTATCTTCTCAACCTCCCCAAGTTCCTGTGCACTAGTTCAATGCCTTGACCTTGCCCTAGAGACACAGGGTACTATGTGCTCTCTAAGGGCTCACAGTCTAGGTTAGCAACCATCCAACAGAATTTTTTGTTGATGGAAGTGTTCTGTATCTGCACCAATATGGCAACCACTAGCCAGTGGCTCTTGCACACTTGAAATAGAAATATGCATTAAATAGAAAATGTGCATACTTCTTAAGAAGCTTCCTACTTACTGCCTTTCTCAAGCCCTTCCTTTCTCCAGGGACTCTGAGACTAGAACTGAATTTTAAATTTTATTTCACTTTTAATTGAAGTATAGTTGCTTTACAATATTATAGTTTCAGATGTACTGTGATTCAGAATTTTTACAGATTATATCCCATTATAAGTTATTACAAGATAATGTCTATAATTCCCTATGCTCTACAAGATGTCCTTGTTGCTTATCTATTTTATATGCGGTGGTTTGTAGCTCTTAATCCCCTATCTATATACTGCCACTCCCCACTTCTCTATCCCCTCGGGTAACCACTAGTTTGTTTTCTATATCTGTGAGCCTGTTCCTATTTTACTGTATATATTCATTTGTATTTTTTTAGATTCCATATAAAATTTATTTAAAAAATTTTTTAATCAAAAATGAGCAGAGAATCTGGATAGTTTCCCATGGAAGACATACAGATGACCAACAGGTACATAAAGAGTTGCACAAAATCACTAATCATCAGGGAAATACAAATCAAACCACAATGAGCTATCACCTCACACCTGTTAGAATGGCTATTATCAAAAAGATAAGAATTAACAAGTTTTGGAGAGGATATGGAAAAAGGGAACCCTTGGGCACCATTGGTGGCAATTACAATTGGTGCAGCCACTATGGAAAATAGTATGGCTGTTCCTCAAAAAATTAAAAGTAGAACCATCATACAATCCAGCAACTTCACTTCTGGGTGTTTATCCAAAGAAAATGAAAACACTAATTTGAAAAGATATGTATCCCTATTCACTACACCAGTATTTACAATAGCCAAAACATGGAAACAACCAAAGTGTGCGTTGCTGGGTGAATAGATAAAGTAAATGTGGTATATCGAATAGGATATTATTTAGTCATAAAAAGAATGAATTTTTGCCATTAGTGACAGTGTGGATGGACCTAGAGGATATTGTGTGAAGTGAATTCAGAGAAATATAGATACCATATCCTCTCATTTGTGGAATCTAAGGAAAAAAAAAAGATAACAGAGAACAGATTGGTGGTTGCTAGAGGCAGCGGGTAAGGGGTGGGTGAAATGGGTGAAAGATGTCAAAAGGTACAAACTTCCATTAATAAGGTGGGAGGGGGGTTCAGGATGGAGGAACACATAACACCCATGGTAGATTCAAGTCAATGTATGGCAAAACCAACACAGTATTGTAAAGTAAATTAATTAATTTTTAAAAAGTAATGCATGGAGGTGTAATGTATGATGATTATAGTTAATAATATTATATTGCATGTTTTAAGGTTTCTAAGATAGTACTTTTTTTTTTTGGTTGTGTGGTTTGTGGGATCTCAGTTTCCTAATCAGGGACTGAACCTGGGCCATAGCAGTGAAAATCCAGAATCCTAATCACTGGGCCACCAGGGAACTCCCAAGACTAAATCTTAAAAGTTCTCATAATAAGAAACTATGTATGTAACTATGTATGGGGATGGATGTTAACTAGACTTAGTGTAGTAATCATTTCACAGTGTATATAAATATCAAATCATTATACTATATGTCTGAAACTAATGTTATGTCATTTAAAAAAAGATTTAAAGAGCCCTATGCAGCTGGTGACTGCTCTACTGAACAACACAGGTCTAGTGGGAGAGACAGTTATGAAGGCAGGTGACCCAATAATGCAGATTGACTGGGCTGGGGGTAGAGAGGGACATAACAATGCTTGAGTGTCAAGTAGGGAAAGATGGTTTCCCGAGGTAAAGATCAGGAAGGCCTCATCAGGGAGGGGGGCATTTCCGGTAGCTATTAAAACATTGATGCTGGGAAAGAAGAAGGCAGGAGGAGAAGGGGATGACAGAGGATGAGATAGTTGGATGGCATCACCGACTCAATGGAAATGAGTTTGAGCAAACTCTGGGAGATGGTGAAGGACAGGGAAGCCTGGTGTGCTGCAGTCTATGGGGTCACAAAGAGTCAGACACATATGAGCAACTGAACAACAACAAATTAAAGCACTACGACACATCACCAGGAGGGTGAGGGAGGGTAGGAGCATTCCACATGGAGGCAAGAGGACACACGAACCTTTAGAATGGACCTCTGCCTGCATCAGGCATCAGGTCCCAGACTCTCCATCCCTGGGGTAACCAGCCTGAGGACAGATTAAGAGAGGAAAGGAAAGCGAAGGGCTTCCCTGGTGGCTCAGAGGTTAAAGCGTCTGACTCCAATGCAGGAGACCCGGGTTCGATCCCTGGGTCGGGAAGATCCCCTGGAGAAGGAAATGGCAACCCACTCCAGTATTCTTGCCTGGAGAATCTCATGGACAGAGGATCCTGGTAGGCTATAATCCACGGGGTCGCAAAGAGTTGGATATGACTGAGTGACTTCACTTTCACTTTCAAGGAAGGCGAGGACAGAACTGTGCAGGGCCTGAGTGCCAGGCTGCAGAGAAGGCAGGGCTTATCCGGTATGGTTATTGAATGAACTGAGACCCTACAGGTAGGGCACAGGGCATTGGGAACATAGTAAACTCTCAATAAATGGCAGCAGTTATCAGCTGTGAGGAGTCATTGGTGGCACTTCTGTGTTTGTTTGCTGCTTCTCTAGGTCAGTTTGGGAGTATTGCCCTCTTAGCTGTATTAAGTCTTCTGATCCATGGATATAGGATGTTTTTACATTTATTCAGGTTCTCCTTAATGTACAGTGCTCTTTTATAGTTTTCAGCATGCAAGTCTTTGTTTCTTTATTGAATTTATTCCTAAGTGTTTTAATGTTATTGTAAATGAAATTATTGCCTTAATTTCACTTTGAGGTGGTGGTTCATGCTGGTGTGTAGAAACACAGATGGGTTTTGAATAGCTTGCTGAACCTGGTGATCAGCTCTAATAATTGCTTTTTGTGGATTCCTTGGGGTTTTCTAGATACAGTACTGTGTCACCTGCAAATAGAAATAGTTTTGCTTCTTCCTTCTCTATATGGCAGCTTTTCTTTCTTTTTCTTACTTAATTGTCCTCCAGACAATGTTGGTGAAAGCGGACATTTTTTGGTTTGTTCTTGTTTTGAGGGGGAATGTCTTTAATCATTAAATAATACTATGTTAGCTTTCCTTCCGTGTCTTTTTAAACCTTTTTAAGATTATGTTTACTCTTTAATATCTTATTATACATGGTAACAGAAAACTCAATACAAAAAGAAAACAAAAACTCTTCTTGAAAAGAGATCTCTTTAAGTAAGCTTATCACCATACTTTTGCATATGTATATGTGTGGGAAATATAGTTAACTTTACATAATAAGTACAACCCATCTTGTCACTAGGCTTCGTCTATTCAATATTGTGTCACAGCATCTTTCCAGGCTTGGGCCCAGTCACATTGTTACTGTACAGCTGCCCATGTTCTACTGTAAAGCTTAACCATCTTTTATTTGAGAAACTGCCTCTTGATGAATGTTTGTTTCCCTTTTATTCCCACTATTATAAACAAGAAGGATGAATATCCACATCATATCCTTCCCAACACTGTGTATTGTCATGTTTTCCTTTCCATCTTTGTCAGATGATCACTATGGATCTGGGGTTAGAGAACTAGCATAATCAGAGTGAGGCTTTAGGAAGCTAACTGTAGCAGTCCCAATCTTTTGTGTGACCTTAGACAAATCCTCTTCCCTCCCTGGGCCTGTTTCTTCATTTGTAAATTGAAGAGATTTATAAATCTCTAGGGTTGGTTAGCCAACCTGACTTTGCCTTGAAATCACCTGGGGAGTTTTAAAAACCATGGACACCCGAGTACCGAGTACCGAGTACCGCAGCCAGTGATTTAATTAGTATGAGGGATAGCCTGGGTTGTGGGATTTTTAAATCTCCTTGAGACTAAACGATATGAAAGTCCTTCCTGCTCAGATAGTCCAAGAAGGCTGCTGTGGGGCAGCGGAAAGATCTCTTCTTCAGCAACACTAGGCTTGAATCCCAGCTCATTGGCTCCTGGCTGCCTGACCTTTCAACTTCTCTACACTTCCGGCTTCCGGTTGTCCTGCTCTTGGAGTGGGCTCGGGCAGGGAAGTACTAAAATCCCAGCCCAGCGCTGAGGGTTTCTGCGGGTAGAGAAGACTTAGGTGCCGCACAAGTGAGCAAGAAGTGACTGTTTTTTCTTTCTTTTTTAAATCAAAGAGCCAGCCTCTGGGCAACAAAGTGGAAATGGAGATTGTGAGCATGTTGGAAAAAAATGCTACACTCCTCAAATTCGGCTACCACTTCACCCAGCAGGGACCCCGGCTGCGAGCGTCCAACGCCATGATGAACAACAACGACCTTGGTGAGTGGACCTAAGCCCCCTAGCCGCCGCCTGTCATTCTTCGTACCGGTCGGAGGAGATATGGCAGGGAAAACTCCACTGTTGCTTTGCCCAAGGCAGGCCTCTTCCTGGGCCTGACTCTGTTTTCATACTAATCCCATACTCTTGTTTTCGGTGTTTGCGTCTTGCTTCCCCCCGGAACCTTCCCCAGACTGCCAGAGCCCTGCCTGCAGACGCCGAGGCCAGGCCCTCCTCCCCAAAGGTAGCTCAGCTCAGCACAGGACTAAGCCCAGAGCGCACCCTCAGCCTGTTAGCCTAGTGAGTGAAACGTAGGCGGCACAAAGCCAACACTGAGTCTCTTCCTCTTCTGATACCTTTTTTGGAGCCCAGTTCAGTTCAGTTCAGTTGCTCAGTCGTGTCCAAGCCCAGAATCCTCTCCAAATCATACAGTCTGGCCCAAGCCCCAGATCCCAAAGCAAACAATCAGCCTTACTACCCACACCTGAAGCCTGGGCGATTTCATATTGCTTTTAAAGTAAAGGTTGAAAATGTTGACTTCATAGTAAAGTATAACAGGTTACATTCATTTAATTATTACAGGCATAGTTTGTATTTTTTACTAAAAAAATAAAAAGAAAATGTCACACTCTTTCTTAGTAAATATTGAATAGAAGTACAAGTCAGTTGAGCAAAAAGAAAGACCAATCACCCACTTAGTTCCAGATGCTAATTGTTCTCAAGCTCTGTGGGTAGTTGTTTCTCCTGTATTTTCCTGCTGCCTGCTTGAAGAACTTGATAGTGTCCAAAGAGGAGTATGTTTGATGAGGCTATAGGAAAATAAGAGGGGGGAGAAAAGAAAAAACAAGAAAAGGAGTGGGCCTGTTAACTTAATTGATCATTATATTCAACTAGTTACCTAGACTCAAAGGCAGGAGGAAGACAAGCAAGTTATACTATTCTTAGAAGGAAACAATGAATTTTTTAAAAAGAAGAAAGCTTCTTTCTGAGATTGAATTATGAGCTAACTGTTTTTAAAGGATGATGTGTTCAGTGAGTTTTTCATCAAATTTGAACCTGCTCGAAATGTGTTTCTTTTTGTTTAGTTTTTGTTTCTGACACTCACTAAAATGCAAGGAGCTTAACACTAAAGCACATCTCAGAGTTCAGGTGTGTCACTTCCTGGTGATGAATCTGAAGCTAGGTTAATACACGAAAGGCCTAGAAGAATGGGGGTGAGTGTGTAGGTGTGTATGCAGGAGGCAGGTACTCACAGAACCTGTGCTTAGAGAGCCACAGAGCTACTCAATTCAACAAATATTTGTCAAAGACCTATCGTGCACTGGGTGTTGAAGGTGATAGGTTCATGTTCTTAAGAAGCTATTTATTCATTTCTTACCCTAGCTGTTACTTTTTTCTAGAGCTGCAGATCTAGAAAAGTCCATCAAACAAAAACCCACACCAAGTGTCCTGGTTTGTGAAGTGTCCTTATTTGCAATAAAACATGAGCAAACGCAAACCACTAAGAATTATAATTATCATGGTGTAACAGAGGTTATTGTTAAATTGCTTAGTTGTGTTTGACCCTTTGTGACCCCATGGACTGCAGCATGCCAGGCTTCCATGTCCTTCACTATCTCCTGGAGTTTGCTCAAACTCATGTCCATTGAGTTGATTCAACTATCTCATCCTCTGTCACCCCCCTTCTCAGTGATAGCTACACTGAATTGTTGAGGACAGCCCATAACCTAGACTCTGTTGGCTGCAGAACCAGCACTAAAAAGCCTTGAGTTCTATTCTGATATGCAGGAACCTCACTTTAAAAAAAAAAAAAAATCTCAGATTAAATGTCTTATGTGTTCCTCAGTGCCTGTCTCAGGGCTAATTGAGCTTTGGTCTTCCAGTGGCAAGATGGCTTAGAGGACTTCTTTCTAGGATTAGAAGTTTCCAGATGAGTCAGGAGTGCTGTAGGGGGGACCCCGGTATCAGCTGAAGGCTAGAGGAAATGGCCCTTGAGGACACTATGTCCTGAGAGTCTGTGTTCCAAAATCCAGGCCCAGTTCCTATCACCAGGGACTTGGTGAGGTCATGGCAGGAGCCTTGCGTGCCATTGCTGGACAGGACTTCAGGCTCCTCCTTCCGTCCTCTTCTGGAGGAACTGAGGCCTGGGAGGGACTGCACTTCTAGGCAGTGGCTCGGTCACGTCACACCTTTTTTAGTTACAGTGTCACACCTGAGTTACAGTGAGTACTTTGTTAGCACCTTTTGGGTGCCCAGGGCTGTGCGAGGTGACATAAGCGGTAGCAGAAAGCCAGTTCCCTGACTCAAAAACCTTTACAACCTCTTAGTGGAGAAAAAGACTCAAAGTCAGATCCCTAGATTCAGGAAGGCCTACAGACTGTATGCAGACAAAACAAGCAGATAATTTGTGAGGACAGAGGCCAGTTTAAGCCATGCCTCCTGGTGAGGGTGGGCTTGAGTCAGCCTTGTGAAGAAGAGGGAGGTTGGCAGGAGTTCCTGGTGGGGTTGCTGGCAACGGCAGGGTGATAGGACCCAGTATGCAGGATAGGAGAGACAGGAGGTTCTGAAAGGAGGGAGGAACTGTAATAGGAGAAGCAGGAGGCCACAGAGAAGGAAGGGAAGGGCATTGCCAGCAGAGGGAACAGCATGGGCAAAGGCAGGGACGATGACCAGGCACATGGGTTGTTCATGGGAGTGGGGCTGAGGGGGTAGGTATGGGAGGCTGTGAGCCAAAGGCCTTTAGTGCTGAGCTCAGGACTTTGGTGAGGAAATCAGGTGGGTAGTGGGACAGTGGCAGTTTCCTAGGTGGGAATGACAGGGTATTAAAGTGGGTTCCCCCTGAGACCTGTGCAGCGGTTCCATTGGGTTTTCCCACAAAAGGAATTAGAGCAGAATGATCTAAGTGACTGCACACAACAGAGTACCAGTTGGTGAAGTAGGATTTTTAGCTTTAAGAGCAAATTGTGCCTGTCTGCTAACTTTTTGTGAAAGAAACACTTCCAATTCTGATGGTGCATCAGTGTCCTCCTCTAAAAGAAATTGACTGTCTTTGCAACATGTTTTTCTCATCCTGCTCCTGATGCTCTGATGAAGCCAATAGGCTTTTGCATTTCCCAGCTGAACCCGTTTGTCATTAGAGCCCAGCCACGGTGGTTGTGACTCGTCTGCTGCTGCAGTCCGGCGGCAGGTAGCAAGCTCTAGATGGAAGGGAACAGGCCTCTTCGGCTTCCTTCTCTCTCCAACCAACCTCTGAGCTGGCTCCTGGCCATGGGCCAGGTCTGCAGGGCCTAGGCTTTGCTTGCCTGCAAGGCAGGTGGGCTCCTCGGGAGACATGTAGTCCTCAAGCCCATGGGTCAGCCAGTGGCTCTGCAGACAAGCAGCCTGCCCAGGACCCATCCTGACTGGCATGTCTTTGGTCCTTCCCGCCCTGGGCTCTTAGCAGTGTTCCATGGGAGAGAGCAAGGCGTCAGGAAGGAGCCAAGGATCCCCATCTCTGCTTTCCCAAGGTGGTACCTCAGATGACTCCTGTCTCCACACTCTTTATAGCTGACAGCCAGGCTGCTGCTCAGGGTCCTGTAACTCTGCCACTGACACTCTCATCCCTTAATGAAATCTGAATTGCAGCCTCCAGGTTAAGACAGTTGTATGTTTTTGGAGGGGGTGGGGTGGGGAGAGAGGAACATGTTTGAAAGCAGAAAACATCCGTTTCTGGGAAAGTCACTCCTCTACTGTTTTCTCAAGGTAGACCCAACAGGCACCCAAGACACAGCACACACATGCCTCCCGAATCAGTTTCATCATCTCGGGAAAGAGCACTACTTTCCTCACCGTTTCAAGCCAGAAATCGGCCCCTCTGTCTGTGCTTCGCCAACCTGGCCAGCCACCTCCTCACCATCCATGTCTCCTGGGCCCTGGTCCAGCCCTCATCACCCGTACCCAGCATTCTGCAGTGTCCTCGGGCCCCTGCAGCTCCTCTAGGGCCGGCATCTCTCACAGTGCTCATCCCAAAGCTTATCCCACCACTCTGCTTAGAACCCTTCTTATGTTCCCACTGCTCTCAGGTTAAACTCCTTGACGTGGCTTACAGGTCCCTTTGCAATCATAGCTGATACTTACATGGCCATTACTGTGTGCCAAGCACTGCCCTAAACCCTTCAATCTTACTAACTCGTGTAACATTCCCAAAAACCAGGTGAGGCAGGTACTGTTGTCATCCCCATCCTACGGTAAGGAGATGGGGCCTAGAGAAGTAGTAAAGTTACCTGCTGTCAGTGGGCGGAAGTGGGACCGGATCTGGTAGTCGTTCTGGCCCCAGAACCTGTGCTGTCTGCTCTAGGCCAGGTGAGGCCCTGCCAGATTCATCTCCTGACACCCCAATAAGCCATCGCCTTGCCATATTGGTATCAACCAGTCCAGGAAGGCTGAGTGTCTCCCAGTGACCTAGGCAAAAGCTGCCCTTTGGGGAACTGTTACTCCTAATGCTCCCTGCACGTTCCCACCATCTACCCCTTTATTGTTTAAGATTCAGTGGAAACTTACCCACCATCCTTGGAAGATCTGACCACTTTGTTCACTGGGCCTCTCATACTTGATGAGCTCTACCAGCGTACTTGTAATATTTTATCTAATTTCTTGTAGATTTATCTTAGTCCCCTGTTACTTTATTTCTGATCCTTGTGCTTGACACATCACAGCACTCTTGTCATTGCTCCTGCATATAAATGTATATAAGACATGCCCCAAAGGCATGATGGAGGTATAAAGCTTGGCAAGTGGTGGAGGGAGTGTAAGATGCTGATGGGGATTGGTCCCGATGACTTGAGACGCTGGGAGGCTCTGACAGTGAAAGAGTCTCTGGCAGTTGTAATGACAAGCAATACAGAGGAGTCTGCTTTAATGGAAGGAAGAAGCAGGTTGATTTGAAGGAACCTGGAAGACCTGGCATCTGCTCCCAGTTGTGTCTTTTATTCACCATGACTTGAGGCAAGATACTTTTCCTCTCTTGGCCTCAAGTTTCTTCATTATTAAAATGGGGGAAAATAATTCCAAAGTGGTGCCTTTCTTTTCTCCCCATCCAGTTCCTGTAGAAGCCAGCGCCTGGGGAACCCTGTGCAGATGCAGCCCAGCATACTTACTGAGGGCATGTTGGGTTAGACCCCATGGGGTTCCTTTCTTACCTCAAGCCACGGACTGGGGCCTCAGGTTCGAGTCCTGGCTCTGCTACCTTGCCCTCAGGAACCCTGGCTCCCTTCTCTTCTCCAGGGGAAAGGAGCTGTCCCCTTGTGAGACCCAGATGAGACGTGTATGTGTACAGCCTGCATAGACAGGGCCTGATTGTACCGAGGGAGGCGCTGGACCGAGGCTTAAGATGAGTCACAGCCTTGGTTCTGTCTGGTGCCAGCTCTGTTGTTTTGTTCCCTGCCATAATTCCCTCATCCATGGCATGGCAGTGGTGACTGCACTGACACTCTGGAATTGTTGGAGGGGCTCCAGTGAGGGGCTGAGTGTAAATGGGGTGTAATGCTTACTCAGCTAACGTGGAGATGCTGCCAAGCCTGGTTTGTGTAAACCCTCTCATCACTCTGGGCAAACCTCTTCTGCTCTTTGGGCTTTGGTGGTTGTTCCCCCCACGTCTCCCTCCAAGCTGTTACACATTCTGATGGTCTCCAGGAATCTGGCCAGACACACTGTCTTCTCTCCAGGAGACAGCCCGCCGATTTGCGTTCATTGCTCTTTCCAGGGAGGTGCAGGGGAGAGGAGCAGCCCAGGCAAAAGCTAAACTCTAGGCCCCAGATGGGGCAAACTGTGTGTCTCCCCACCAGCTCCTAGCCACAACCAGAGTAACACACCTTCCTGGGTGGTTCTGCTTTGTACGCTCAGTGTCACACACAGGCCGATTCGGTTCTTGTTACAGCTTGTAAGCATCCATCTGAGATCTAAATTTGTTTAGCTCGGGAACTAGAAGGTGTCTGTGTAGACAAACTTTTTCCCTCTCACAATAGCATCCTGTCTCTGCCACACCTGCAGCCCCCTTGACTGCCACCCACTGGCTCTACAGCCTTTGACCTGCCTTTCTCTTGTAGCTGATGTGACTTGCTGCTTGGTTTTCATCTGCAGACACTGTTTTGTTTCAAACACTCTCCTTTATTACAACAAAGGGGACCCTTCCCCCTGGCCCCCACCATCACCGCCATCTCATAAGCTAATGACTCCGCCTGCAACCCCCTGGCTAATGCTTTCCTCTTTGGGACATTTAACTCCCCTGCTATGTGAACAGTGTTTGGACTTGATATTGTCTTGCCTCTGGGAAAATGTCAAGGTTAACCATAAGGGATACAGATAATGCAGAGTAATCTTCAGGGCAGATGCTGTTGTTTACACAGGCAGGCCAAGAACTCTGAGGAAGGGCCGAGGGAAACCTTACCAGCAGGTTAAGATTTCATTAAGATGGACTGAACTTAACCTCTGTCTGACCTGGAGTAAGGATCTTCAACCATGGGGCCTCTGTATACAAAGGATGACAGTAGAGTTGGATAAAGCGGGTTTTACACTTGTGTGGCCAGCGCTTCACAAGTACTTTTTGAACGAATCTACACCACTAGAGGCCCTCCTCTC
Source organism: Ovis canadensis (assembly GCF_042477335.2). NCBI lineage: Eukaryota > Metazoa > Chordata > Mammalia > Artiodactyla > Bovidae > Ovis > Ovis canadensis. Next base: position 50,520,507 of record NC_091246.1, on the reverse strand, counting down.
AGTAAAGGCTCACAAGCTGTCCTTTAAAAACAGACTTCAGAGTGTGCTCAGCAAAGTTGTCAAGAAGCTTCCCGGCGCTTTCCAAGCCACGGTGGTGGTTCTGGGGCCCAGGGACAGCTGCTCACGTCTCATCTCCATTCCTTTCCAGTGAGGAAGAGGAGGCTGGCAGACCTGACCGGGCCCATCATTCCCAAGTGCCGGAGCGGCGTCTAGTGTGTGCAGGCGCTGACCACGCCTTTGAACTGGACGTGTTCTACTGATAAGCTGTGCTCTGCGGTGGGAACCAGAAGGCAGAATGCCAGCACAAACCCTGTTGTGGTTCAGTTCTTCATGCACTAAGGTTTTAGGTTAGCTAGTGGTTGTAGCTGAAAATTTTATAAACTATGGTTAATGTGAAGTTTTTCTTTAGTCACAGAAATTCAGTCTGTTTATTATTTAAAAACTAAGAAGCCCCTGAACCGACAGATCTTACTGAAGATGATGTTAGAGCAGCAGTGACTTAACCCCAGAAGTCCAGTTTCAGTGACCTTGGTATGTGGTGTTTCCGGTCTGCTTAAAATGTGTAACATGAACAAACAGCACCCTCTTCCACATGGTTGAAAAGCATTATAAAATATTTTATTACAAATTTTATCTTAGCTCTTTAACAAACAGATCATCATTCTTTATTAATCCTCCTTTAAATTTTAAGAACCTCAAGATTAAAGTTGCTAAATTGATTTCTGGATCAAGAACAGTTTTTGTTTTTGTTTTTTTAACCTCAAGAAAGACAAGCCCACAGAGCTTTGCCAGCAATCAAAGAATGATCCTTTTGCTGGTTACCAGGGAATGATAGAAAAAGCCAGTAATGAAAATTCATTTTAAAAATCATCCTTTTTGAAAAAACAAAAACCAATTCCAGGCAAAAGCATTTCCCTGGGTGTTCTTTATCAACATCTGGGATTTATTTACAGTACTGGAGTCAGAAGAATTGTTTCCTTACCGAACGCCAGCCTTACAATGGATGTGAAAACCTATGGCCAAATACTTGAAAACACTCATAATTGCACAGTCAGTAGTAGGCCAGTGCCTTACGTGAGGTGAATCACTATTGAGATGAATTTCCAGTCCATCATGGCTTATGCTTACAGACTTCAGGCACCGTCACATCACTTATTAGACAAGTCACCGCTGATCTCGCCTGTCAATGAAGCCTCTCAAGGGCAATGGTGAAGAAAATCTAGATATCTGAGAATTAGGAAACCTGGCCAAGCCACCCAAGATGGTGAATTCTGAAAATGTAATTTTGGCATCTCAGCCAGATCCCTTTTTAACATCACGTGCATCTCCTGGGATCCAGCAAAAATGTTAAGCCACACTGCCCTTGTGCCTTTTAATATACCACAGTGCCAGTTAAACTAGTATTTCTGTTGCTTGGGGAGTTATTTTTATGAGTGTTTCAGCAAATCTTAGAACAAAGGACAGGCCAAAGAGCAGACGAACATAGACCAAGCTGCGGAGCACTGAGCAGAGAGGCTTTTGATGAAAAAAGTCTTGCACACTGAACTGTAATGATGTGGACAGTACAGGGTAACCAGAGATGGAGCCAGGGCTCACCACCATGGAGGAGTGTCTGCTGAGACTGCAGATGGGCCCAGGAGTGGCTCCGTGCTGCAGGGACAGCCAGCCCCACTCGGCTTCTCCTTGAAACACAATTGCAGCTGTATTCTGCATCACTGGAAACTGCACTATACTATTAAATCTGTTGGTCTGTGGATGGCTGTGCATGTGTTTCTTGGGTCTTGTGCCTGACGTGTTGGCCGGAGGCTGGGAAACCACCACAGCAGTGCTCAGTAACCTCACGCAGGATGTCTTATGTTCTGAGGTGTTTACCTAAAAACTGCCGCCCAGATGTCAGTGTCATTGAGCTCATAAGGTGGTACTCTCAAAGATGCTTAAGAGCTAGCAGTGTGGATGCTGAGAGCAGCAGAAACTATTACAGGGAAATCTCTCAAATCCATAAAAAGTGAAGATGGCCATATCTTTAAGACTGTCTCCTCCACCAGATGAGCTGTTCGTCTAGACTAGAGGTGGCAAGGTTTTTTTTTTTTTCTGTAAAGGGCCAGATAGTTCAGGCATATCTTGCTTTACTATGCTTTACAGATATTTCGGTTTTTACAAATTAAAGGTTTGTGACAACCCCACATTGTCAGATGACAGCATTTTTAGCAATACAAAATTTTAATTAGGTGATATACATTGTTTCTTTAGACACAATACTATTGTACACTTAATAGTCTACAGCATAATGTAAGCATACCTTTTATATATAATAAGAAACTAAAAAGTTCATGTAACTCATTTTGATGTGGTGGTTTGGAACTGAATCTGTATCTCCGAGGTACACCTGTAAACACTGTAGGCTTTGCAGGCCATGTCTTTCTTGTAAATGCTTAATTCTGTCAAAGATGATATGTAAGTGAATGGCTGTGGCTAGTCCAATAAAACTTTATTTACAGAAAGAGGTGGGCCACGTGCTGCAGTTGGCAGATCCTGGTCCAGTGCTCTGAGGCTAGCAGGGAAAAGAGGAGGGTAGGGGTGGATGGTGGATCGACCTAAGAGACCCAGTTCTGAGAAGTCCACTTTTAGGGCGACACAGCTTTCATTTTTGCCATCAGGACAAAATGTGCAAATCAGACAGGTGTGCTGATAAAATGACTACCGCCAGCCCTGTGCAGAAGGGGCAGGTCAGGTCACCAGGTTCAAGGCTCTCTGCCTTAGGAACTTTGGGATCCCACAAAGCTCACTTTTTCTGTGCCCTAGCACCTTCTGAGCCAGAATGTCTCTGGTAAGAGGTCAGCACCCAAATCCCTCTTCCCTCTCTTGTGGAGGGCAGGTGCTACCATGGTGACTAGCTGACCATGGTGGCTCTGGCAGCTCTGAAGGTCCCTGTGTCTTTGTTAGTGCAGCCCTAATGTTCTCCAATACGTGGCGGCCCCAGACCTAGCTGTGTGAATGCCTGGGGGAACACAGAGGGGCCGCTCCCATCAACATCCAGCCTGGGCCCCAGGCTCGAGAGAAGAGGCTCCTGCTGCGAGAGGCCCCCGCTGTGAGAGCTCCCTCGGTACACGTGGCCTTCGGGCTGTACACTCGCATTCCTCTTTAAAGCTGCTCTGGGCTGGGCTTGCAGCCTGTCTGTTCCCTTTGTCTTGACACGTGGCACAACAGGCTGTGAATCCTCGTTCTTGGCAGGCAGGGCAGGTCAGGACGAGCTGGCGGCACTGGGGAGTGCAGCAGAGTTTATAGTGGTCCCATGGGACCCCACAGTAGGAACATTCTGGGAAGAAAGAAAAGCCTTGTTATAAGAACACAAGCACACATGCGTGAACACACACCGTGTAGGCAGGCACTTCTCCAGTCCCTAAGCCCAGCCCTTTGCTCATCAGCATCTGATTATCCTTTCGGGCCTGGGGAAGGTTTCTAAACAGTGTAAATCTCTTGTCTTCTAACTGACAAGGTCCCCCACCATCCCCCCTTTTTGGGGTTAGGTTGCTTCTAGGATTTGTCTTTTGATTCTAGCATTCATGGACCCATTTTTCTTTTCCCCATTTAGAAAACAGGTAGTAACGTTTTTCTGTTTCATCAACTAGTCCCAAGCTGGCCAACACCCTTTGTTGGCTTTTTTCCTTAACACCATTCCCTTTTGCACCAAGACACAACACGCCTGAATACAGGTGACTGCACATCGAAATTCTGCAGTCCACACCCGTCTCCCCAGGCCTGTGGATCTGCTCTTGCCAGGGCACACTCAGCCACACGAGTCCTAAAGCTCATGTATCTACTTTCTCAGCCTCTTTTCCCTGCTGACTTCCTATTACCACTGATAACATCATTCTTCAAGTCTCCTTACCCAGCTTATCTAAGCTACCTTTGGGCCCTCTCTCCCCCCTTTTTTCTCCCCCCTTTTTTCTCCCTCTAGCGCCATTAGAGATCTGAAGTTGCTTCCAATAAGACAAAACAAGACCATTAAAATGAATAAAAAGATCAAGAAGAAAGGGGAGAGGAAATCAAACTCCCATCTTATTTATTATCCAGGTATTAATTCAATCTCAGTCCCTGGTCAAAGAAGCTCTAAAAAATTCTGACAGTCACTAGGGTTGTCTGCTTATGACCTTTCCATTCAGAACAGTGGCATCCAGAATGAAGATCTATTTGCTTAAAGATTAATTTCATCTTCCTCCTCCTGACTGCTTTCATCTGGTACCGCATGTCATTGTGGATTCCAAACTACAGTCTGAACGCAGGCTCCCTGCAGCCACTCTGCCTCTGGCCCTGGGCTCAGCTCCCACCCTGGAATGCCCCACCCACCACTCTAAACATGCATAACACATGTGTCCACACACCATCTAACTAGGGGTTCTTTTATTTGTGCCATGAATGCAGAAAATAAAATACATAAGATCACAAAGGAAACCAACTATGCAGAAATACAAAAGAACAATATTCTTCAAAGTCTGGGATACAGTATGGTATTTCACACATAAAATAATAATATTTAGTGATGGGCCTAATAACTTTCCATTTTGAAGCAATGATGCACGTAAATGCTATTTTGAAATATTCACAGCAGCTGTAATAATGAAAATACTGTGATTTCTATTGATGACAAAGTCACAAGTACATCCAATACACCCGATTTGCTTCTTACATTCATAATTGAAGTGCTATATTTAGTGAGGGGTTATGAAACCAAAGATGAAGTTATTTTCCAGTCCAAATTCATAGGCCCCTTTAGTATAATATTACCAACTCCAGGTTAAGACCCTAGATTTAGCCTGTTGGTTCAACTCTTAGCAAGTGGACAGAGTGAGTGAGGTTATTCCCATTTTAAAGGACTTGTTCAACTAGTAATCAACAGAGTCAGATCCTAGCCCAGGCCTCCTAACGGTCAGGGTTCTGCCTGCTCCACCACTGCATCCCCAGCTCTGGTGGGAAACAGTGGTGCTGGGCAGTCCTTTTCCCTTGCTTTATTCGTCACGTACTCAGTACTGGCCTGCCTTCCAGAAGGTTAATCAGAGGGTGTGCCTGCTCAGGAGCTGCGGTTCCAAGCCAGTGCTGACCTACCTGACACTATGTCATTGTTGAAGGATAAGGCATAACGCTCATCGAAAACAAACAACTTCCCTTTGTAAAAACCATCAGGAAACTCTTCCAGGTACTTGTGGATTCCACCCTTGAGCTGGAACACTTCTTTGCACACTCCCTGTGTGTGGAAACACAAGAGGAAATTTGAGGAGACTAGCAAAGAGCAGTAGGAAGCTCCACAGAGAAGCGACATGTGGTAGGAATGCCAGAACGGGGGTCCTGGTTCCCTTGTGGGACACTGAAGAACTGCTGACCAAGGGGGGCGAGGAACCAACTGGCCAGACCTTGCCCGCTAGGGGGATGGCTGAGGACAGCAGTTAGGGCCTTCACTCTTGAGATCTTGGGAAGCCCAACTATTTTTGTGGCTCCCTAAATATAGGTGGACACCTGTTGGGACATGTAATGTTACTGAATTTGCTCTTCTCAGGATCAAGCAAAAGGATTAGGAAAAGGGAGATGTCAATTAATCTTTCCCTTTTGTACTTGATGAGTCTCTAAGACTGATGAGTGCTTTTCACATCTTGAGATTTAAGAACTTCAGACTTTATACTTAGAAACTCTATGCTGGAACCATACAAGGGGACAATAAATCCTGCTGGCTGGGGGTGGGAGCTTCCTTCGCCTCCATGCCTGCAGTGCCCTAAGGTTGCAAACTCACCTTGGTTTTCAGGTAGGCTGAACCCCGCTCACAACGGATGCCCCCAGTGCAATACATCAGCACCCGCTTCTCTTTGAAAAGTTCTAGATTTTCATCAACGTAGCTAGGGAAATAACTAAATTTCCTGATGTCTGGGGCTAAGCAGCCCTGGAATCGTCCCTATAATATAGAAGCAGCAGAAATAAAATTATCAGAAAAACATACCTGGTAAGAACAAAGATTCTTTCTGTGTCAACCACCACTCCTCAGCCTTGCCTTGGCAAGGAAGCACTTGCTCGCTGCTGTTTTCATCCCATACTCTGATCTTTCAAACTTCAAGAGCTAAAACTTAGAAACAAGGCTGGGTGGGCTGTGTGTTACCCATTCAGAGACCTTGGGGAACTGGAGAGGTTGCCCAAGGCAAACTTGACAAGATCCTGACATGTGTCTAGGGGTAGGCATATAGGAGACAGTTCATTTTGTGCAAGATGTCTTTAATCCGTATTTTCTTAGCCTTTCTCACCAGATTCTGGGTTCAAAGGCTCGGGTTTTCTCTGCTAGCGGCGGGAGGAGAGCCACTGACTGGGCCACAGGTGGGCACACAGTGTCCCCTTCAGAAACATGCTGTGCTGCAGGAACTCAGTTGTGGTTTTCTTACTTACTATTTTGCTTTCATAGAAGTTTCTGCAGTCCAATAGGATAGTATCACTTTCTTCTTGATTTGCCTGAGACAGAAACTTTTCTACTTCTTTATGAAATTCACCTGGGGATAAATGGATTCCTAAAACCAAACAAAAAACTGGTTAAAAATAAAACCAAATCACACAGGGCCCAGCCCAATGATTTCCATTTGTTCCTCCCCACCTAAACAGTTCCTCTTCATAGTTACAATTATGTCTGAAAATAATGCTATCTGATCAGTATAATGACAGAATTTAGTAATTCCATGTCCTCATTCTCCCTCCTAAGATGAGTGCTGTAGAGACCTGGCAGTTTAGAAATAATTAGCCAAAGAATTCTGCATTCTCATACTTGGCCTAACCCAATGATAAAAGCCAGACTGTAGAGATGTAAACTGCCATAGGGGTTTGCTGGTCCATGTTATGGCCAGTGTTCAATTGTTCCTGTATATGGAGGGGCCTGGACGTGTATATGCTTGACTACAGGCTTTAGAAACTGTTCTATACCGACATCAAGTCCAAGGTTAAGAACCTCAGGCAGGTGTGAGCATATGGTTAAGGAACAAGGTTTGAATAAGTCTCTAAAAAATATAACAGAGAAGAATGTGTCTAAGTTTGTGTGCGTGAGTCAAGGAGAAAAGGGGTTGACAGCAGGAATGAAATCTGAGAAAGAAGCAAGAGAGAAAAGATGAAAGGCCAGAAGAAGGAGAGAAAGGAGATGAAGTAAAATACAAGGAGACTAAGAACAAAGAACCTGTCTGCTGGGGCCTTTTGCCTTCTCTACGCTCCAGGGGAGAAATATTCCTATACCTTTAGGGGTCCAGACATCTCAGTAGCTTGTGAAGAACTTTTGGTGAATCTGGCAGGGGAGCAACCACACCTCATGGGTGGGGGCTCTGATGCGTCAGTTACCACTCATGATGGATCCCGACAGCCCCGTGAAGCTGCTGGGCACCAGATGGGGTTAGAGACCCAGAGCTAGATTCCTGCCTGCCCATCTGAGGACTGCAGGGAAGAATGTAACAAGGCCGGATTTTATATGTGATTGTCACATAATTACACAGTCACCAAAACAGTGGGGTGGAAAGGGAGGTTCAAAACTGTGATGACAAGCATGGAAATCTGTTGAGCCTTCCCCTTACAGGGAGCTGCAGGGAACCAAACCTGTTCCTGCTGCTGCTATTACTGTGGCTACTCTCCTGGCCCTGTGGAGGCCTGATCAGTGACTCACATAGACCTGCTTAGAAGAAGTGCTTTCAAATAACGCAGCTCAAATGAAGGCCACACAGCACTACCTGGAGCCCATTCTCCCCTCACCTCCACGGCGAGGTCCTGTAGTGCCGACGAGGTCCTCCTGCCAAGGTGAGGACACTAAGCAGACACGGCCCTTTGGGGCCTTCTGTCCTCATAAATGTGTCTCCTTCCCCAGATGCTTGTATCTTACTCCCATTTCCCTCTGGTTTAACTCTTATCCTTTTTAAATATTTACATATTAAAAAATGAACATAGAGCTAGTCAGACCTATTTCCTGATGAAAGGAGACAATACTACCTATGAAGTAGACTTGGGGGAAAAAGGAAAAAAAAGAAAAATGGTAATCAAACCTGAATCTGATCAAGCCTCTAGATGTGAGCTGTCTAATATGGCAGCCACTAGCCAACATGTGGCTAACGGGCACTGGCAGTGTGGTTTGAGATGTGCTGTAATAAGGGTGCTGCTGCTGCTGCTGCTAAGTCGCTTCAGTAGTGTCGGACTCTGTGTGACCCCATAGACGGCAGCCCACCAGGCTCCCCCGTCTCTGGGATTCTCCAGGCAAGAACACTGGAGTGGGTTGCCATTTCCTTCTCCAGTGCATGAAAGTGAAAAGTGAAAGAGAAGTCGCTCAGTCGTGTCCGACTCTTCGAGACCCCATGGACTGTAGCCTACCAGGCTCCTCCGTCCATGAGATTTTCCAGGCAAGAGTACTGGAGTGGGGTGCCATTGCCTTCTCTGTAATAAGGGTGACATGTGCAGAATTTCAAGGACTTAGTATACCACAAAAGAAAAAAGTACCATCTCTCTTTGTTGTTACAGTTTGTATTTCTTTTTGGCAGTACTGGTCTGTGTTGCCGCGTGGGCTTTGCTCTAGCTGTGGTGAGCAGTGGCTACTCTCTAGGTGCGGCGTGCAGGCTTCTTGTGATTTCTGTTGTTCCAGAGCACAGGCTCTAGGGCACGCCGGCTTCAGTCGTTGCGGCACGTGGCCTCAGCAGCTGCAGTTCCCTGGCTCTGGAGCACAGGCTCAATAGTTATGGCACACGGGCTTAGTTGCTCTGCAGCCAGGTGGGACACTCGTGTCTCCTGCATTGGCAGGCAGATTCTTTACCACTGAGCCACCAGGGAAGCCCCTAAAATATCTTATTAATAATTTTTTGCACTGGATACAAGTTGAAATAATATTTTGGCTACACTGCATTAAATAAAGGGTATTACTAAAATTAATTTCACTTGTTTCCTTTTACTTTTTAACATGTGGCTACTGGAAATGAAAAATTCCATCGTGGCTCACATAATATTCCTGTTAGACAGCACTACCATAAACGTGACTAGAATTCACAGGAAAGACAGAGGAACATTACATAGAGATGCAGTCAGCATTATCCTGACTGTGGGAAATACTACAAGCAAAATTTTCTAATTCCTTCAAAAAATACACTGCATGGGAAAATAAAAGATGGAGGCTCTAGGTTAAAAGGGGCTTAAAAGGCTCAGTCACAATGAGAAGACCTTACTTGAATCCAGATAGAAACAAACTTTAAAAATTATGAGATAACTGGGAATTTTAAGCCCTGGCTGGATATTCAATAATATTAAGTAATTACTATTAAAATGTTCTGGATATGATGGTTTTATAATTATTTATTTTTAAAAAATCCTTTATATTTTTAGCAGGATCTACTAAAATAGGAATGAAATGATATGACATCAGGATTCTCTTCTAAATAATCTAGGTTGGGGGAAGGGAGTGGGGACTGATGAAAGTTGGCCTTGAATCTGTAATTGTTGAAGCTGTAGGATAGGAACATGAGCGTTCACTGTAATACTTTTTCTACTTTTTAAAATGTTTGAAATTTTTCATAGTAAAAAGTAAAACAAAACTAAAAACCCCAGCCAAACAAATGTCTTTCAACCACCTATGGTACCCATGAGTGAAGGGGGAGAGAGAACATTCTACAGCACCTGCAAATAAGCTGCTGTAGTGTTGAAAGCTGCTAGCTCTCTGTAGCAAAAAGTCTGTATGTCTTATCCATTTGATGAACTATTTACAAGTAATAATTATACTCTTCCCAAACTGCTATCTTTGGAAAGAGAAAACAACTTCTTTCTAAACCATCACCAAGAGAATAACTAAGCCAGGTCATTCTAAGCAGTAAGTCTCCAAACACCGGAGCACCAAAGAGAAGAGCCAACTTGAGCACTGAATAACGCAAGTGTCAGCCACCCCACAGCTACTCTGAAGAGAGACTTCATTACAACCCTTGCTGATCAGAATGTCTAGCTTTCACATTTGTCTCTATATTAAGGTTTGTCCCTATATTAAGATTTGTCCCTATGAAGAAAAGGAAAATGTTTCTTAAAGCAAGCATACCAGGCTTCTTATAGGAGATCTTATTGGGACTGATCCCCATAGGCACAATTTCTTCAAACACACCAACACGCAATTCTGGAAAACAGCAAGCTCCTCCTTTGCTGGTCTAGCCAATGAGAAACAAAACAGATTACAGTCTTTCTTTCCCATCTCCAGGTATAAGATATTTATTAAGTTGAATTATCTGTAACATTCTATGCTCTAACTCCCTTCTCCCACTGAATGAGCTGTTCCTAATTTGAGGTTTCTTAATACTTCAACTACCCTGTTATTACACAACAGATGTAACCTTATATTTGGCACTTCTTTATTGCGTATCTACCATGTGTAGAAATGTCAAATTGAAACGGTGTTTCTATAGCAGTAAGTATTTGACTATAAAACTGAAACACCACCAAGCAATTTGTATATGTAAGATTGCATCCAAGCTTTTGTTCAGGAGTCACAACCTTTTTTCATATCATCATCACCAACACTAACACTTACTAGCAAGGTATTTCCCACCACCTCTGTAACCCATGACACTAAAGCATAAAGTCACTCTGACATAAAGTCTCTCCTTCAGAGAGCAACATCTTCATTCCCGCTGTGGTACGAGTGCCGATCTGATCCCACCAGGTTTACTAAATACACAGTGATCCCCTGAAACAGGTGGTCTCTCAAGTGAGCAAATATGGCTAAGTTTGAGTTTAGTGTGTGTAAGCTGTAATGTCCTTATTCTATATAAAAAGGCCCATGATCACGTGGTGGCAACTTGGAAGATGGAAGGAGCATACTCTTTCTACTGAGCTGCCTCAAGACCTAGAGGGGAAGTGGTATTCTGTCCAGCACGGCTTACTTCTTTATGGTGGTCTTCTTCATAGCCTGGAGTGGGAAGAGGCACTAGAGCAGAAGCAAATGGCTCTCAGTCCATTTTATTTTCAATCTCTCTTACCTTAAAATCATCCTTACACAGGTAATCCTTAAACAGAGGGCAGGAGAGCATGGCACTGACATAGAGTCTGGTGGCCAGTCTGCTTCCACCAACAGTCCCATTGATTCCTTCCGTAGCAATTCGAACCTGAGACACAATACAGTGAAAAGGGGAATGCAGCCGTCTGTGTTTCTCTTTGTTTTGGTTGGCAAGTTGTGTCTGACTCCTTATGACCCCGTGGCCTGCCAGGCTCCTTCCTCCATGGGATTTCCCAGGCAAGAATACTGGAGTGGGTTGCCAAGCCCTCCTCCAGGGGATCATCCCAACCCTGGGATCGAACCTGCGTCTCCTGCATTGGTTCAGTTCAGTTCAGTCGCTCAGTCATGTCCGACTGCGTTGGTAGGCAGACTATTTACCACTGAGCCACTGGGGAAGTGCTTATTTGTAGCTCAGTTTGGATTTCTGCAGGGCAGAACAGGTTCATGTGTATTGGTGAACTCAACAGGAAAAGCAAAAACACTGCTATGGACACCAGAGTGTTGCCACACAAAGATGCCTGCAGTTTTCTGAAATGGCACTGCCCACAGCTCAGCTGAGGTGCTCAGTTAACATATGCTGAACCAGAGAATAAAATGGATAAAACAACTGGAAAGCCCCATTTGCTATGATGTTCCAGTGGCCAAGGCTTAACCTAAATTCAGGGCAGCAGATCTAGAATCAGGATGCAACTTTGCCACTAAACTTGCCAAGTGGCCCTGAGAAAATTCTCTTTTCTGAACCTCAATTTCTTCATCTTGATAAGAGAGATGAAGAAGAACCAATAATGAAAAACTGCTGAGGAGATATTCCTCAAGTCCTAAAGCACAGAGCACATCTCAGGGCCGGGAATGCACACGAGCACCCTCTGCATGGTTGGTGGGGTGGAGGGCGGGGAGCAGGTAAGCCTACCACTGCAAACCCACCTACTGGGAGGAGCTTGTCTGTTTTGTTCTTTGTTGCATCTCAGTGTCTAGAGTAGTACCTGCCCACAACAGACATTTGATATGTATTTGCTGAGCAAATGAGAATCCAAACCTGAGGCTTTCTGGCTTCTCAAACCCTCTGTTCTCTTTGAAATGCTTCACTGGTTGGGGGACATTAAAGCCTGGATTAAGGTCCATACCGTAAGAGGCAATGCTCTGAGGGGCCTGCAAAGTTACTTGTTCTGGTACCACAAAACCCTTCTGATAAGTTTAAAGATGGATCATCTTTAGAAGAGCTAGCAATGGCACCCCACTCCAGTACTCCTGCCTGGAAAATCCCATGGACGGAGGAGCCTGGTAGGCTGCAGTCCATGGGGTCGCTGAGGGTTGGACACGACTGAGCGACTTCCCTTTCACTTTCACTTTCATGTATTGGAGAAGGAAATGGCAACCCACTCCAGTGTTCTTGCCTGGAGAATCCCAGGGACAGGGGAGCCTCGTGGGCTGCCGTCTATGGGGTCGCAGAGTCGGACACGACTGAAGTGACTTATCATAGCATAGCTTTCTAAAATGCAACACTGTGTATCATGGTATTCTCTGGAAAGAGAAGTAACTTAGAGCAAAGTTCTATGTTATTACATTGTTACTTAGATAATAATTATAACAATGATACCTACCAGTGCATTCGAATTTGAAAACTTTTAAAGGCTCCCCTTTTATTAGGGCCTAGAGAAGGTACTTGTTTGTTGTCTCACTTGGCTCAATTCTTTAGAGCATGGATAGAAATGGGATTCATTTCACAAGCCAGGGCCTACTCACTAGCAGTAGCTCTCCAGAGTTCCATGATTCTGAGTCACATCCAGGCTCCTTGAGAGAGATGCAGTCTAGTGAGCCTGATCTGGGCTGACAGAGGGAAGCAGGAAGCATATGCCATCTCTGCTGTACAGGCTACTGCACCTATTACCAATGCATTTTTTTAAGGGACAACACAGAAAAATAGAGCTGAGCCAGCATTAACCAGAAATCTACCCCACAACTGTCTTTGACAGGGGCAAATATGATGAAGAGGTACGGGCTTCTGTGTAACTATCTTTTGGGTAAGCCAGAAGACTCTTTCCTATGTTATTTTAATCCCAGAACCCAAATAAAATATACGTATGTACACTCCCTGAATACTGAGGATGGTCAACCTCTAAAACCCATGCATTAGACTTTTAACTCCTGTTGAAGGATTCCTCAAATGAAACCTTCAAAGTAGCTGCTAGGTGAGGAAAGCCTTATATCTCAGAGATGAAGAGCAACAGTTAGCATTTAATGAGCACCTTTATATTATAAAGTTCCTGTCTTTATATTATAATCCTGAAAGGTAGATATAATTCCCACTTGACAGGAAAGGAAACAGAAGCTTAGAGAAATCAAGTAATTTAAGAGAAATCAAGTAATTTACCCAAGGGCAGAGTTGGGAGGTAGTAGATGTGGGATTCAATACCAGATCTTTTGGGGTCCATCTCTTATAATTTTCCTTTCTAAAGCCTCTAACACATCTGCTCAAATTTCTTGAGGCAGTAAGAAGTATATAGCAAGGGGTCAGAAGCTTCTTTCCATAATTCTAGAATTTTCAAGTTCTCCCCTTTCCCTACAAATGCCAACATTCTTCCAAATCTCCTACCAACACGAAACTTGAGACCTTGGCATGTGTCCCTGAAGCCTTAGAATTTAAACTAAGAGCCACGCAGGTGCTGCCACCTTGTGGATAGAGACCCTCACTGCCAGTTCACCTTGCCCCAAACTACAGAGATTGATCGCCTGTTTGTGCACTCAGGTTTCCGTTCCATCTTTCAAGGTGTTCTCTAAAGACAGATGATGATATATGTACATAAGCCATACATGTTCTTTTTTTTTTTTTTTTTTTCACAATGCACCAGCAATTTTGCCAGGAATTGCAGACATAGTGAGTAAAAAATACAGTTTTTGCCCTTTGGGAACTTACAAACTAAGGAAGGTCACAGATATTAAGATAAAAGTCACAAACTGATAAGTGCTATGAAAAATAACTACAAGATGCAGTGAAACAGTATATCTGGAAAAGTGAATTAGATTAAAGGTCTGGAAAGATGTCTTTGACAAAGTGTCATTAAAACTGAGAAGTGGAGACTGAGTAAAAATTAGGAGAAATGAGTGGGTGTGGGAAGGTTCCTTGAAGAAAGTTTTCTTGTAAAAAGGACCAAAGGCACCAAAAAAAGTGTGGGCTCCAAGAAGCTGAAAGGCTATTTTTCTGGAGTGTAATGAGTAAAGGGAGAAGGAAATGGCACCCCACTCCAGTCTGCTTGCCTGAAGAATCCCAGGGACGGAGGAGCCTGGTGGGCTGCCGTCTGTGGGGTTGCAGAGAGTCAGATATGACTGAAGCGACTTAGCAGCAGCAGCAGCAGTGAGTAAAGAATGGCATCAGATAAGTAGAAAAGGTGGGAGGGGGCCAAAGTATGCAGGAAGCTTAAGGGCACGTTAAGGATCTGGGTTTTACTCTCAATACACTGCATAGACACTGAAAGATTGTGAGGAGGAAGGGAGAGGATTTCATTTACTTTTTAAGATCATTCTGGCTGCTGTGTAGAAAATGATTAAATGGGGGCAAAGATGGAAGAATGGAGAGTAGTCCGGAAGCTACTGAAATGAATGAGGTAAGAGAGGGTGGGGCTAGGTCTAAGGAGGTGGAAACGCAGGATCAAAGGATATGTTAGAGGCAGAAATGTCAGGACTTGGTGATGAACTGATGAGGTAATTGCAACTTTCAGTCACTATCTGCAAGAAAACATGGGTGTGAAAAATATCACTGATCAAGTGATTGCCTCAGGGAATAAAAACCTGGGACAAGTGTAGGAAAGGTTAGCGTCATAACCAGAGGGAAAATGTATATATGTAATTATCAAAGGTTTTTTTAATCCATAATTCTATCACGTAGAGATAATCATGACTAACATTTTGATATTTACTACTTGTCATCTTTTTACACACATGCTTATGGTTTTGTTCCAAACATTCATTTTTTATTAAACCCTATACAGTCTGCTATATTCGAAGCCCTTCTAGCACTGACAGTACATCAGTCGGTTAGGACGAAGCTCCTGTCCTCTTGAATTCAAGAGAGAAAGGAAACAAAACCACAAAATGGTAAAGGACTGACATGTTCTAGGAAAATTAAGAAGCAACTTGGTATCACACCTGCATGTCCGTGGAATTCTTCAGGCCAGAATACTGGAGTGGGTAGCCTTTCCCTTCTCCAGGGGATCTTCCCAACCCAGGAATCGAACCAGGGTCGATCCTTCAGGCAGATTCTTTATGAACTGAGCTATCAGGCAAAGAATCAGAATATAATGCCCACTTTTACATAGTTTTACTGGAACATGTGCTGTGCTCAGTCACTCGGTCATGTCCGACTCTTTGTGGCCCCGTGGACTGTAGCCCACCAGGCTCTTCTGTCCATGGGATTCTCTAGGCAAGAACGCTGGAGTGGGCTGCCATTTCCTTCTCCAGTTATCTTTCCAATCCAGAGAGCGAAGCCTGGTCTCCCACATTGTAGGCAGATTCTTTACTGAGCCAGCAGGGAAACCCCTGACCATACCCATTCTTTTACCTATTGTCCATGGTTGTTTTCATATTAAAATGCCAAGGTTGAGTCGTTTTGTGCAAAGTCTGAAGTATTTACTATGTGTATGTGGCTCTGAAGCTTGCTAATCCTTGGTCTATGCCTTTATATAGTCTTATACAACACTATTTTCTTTTTAGCTAAAGTGTAGTTGATTTACAGTGTTGTGCCAATTTCTACTGTACAGCAGAGTGATTCAGTTATATATATATTTAATATTCTTTTCCATTATGGTTTACCATAGGATACTGACTGTAGTTCTCTGTGCTATACTGTAGGACTTGGTTATTTATCCATTCCATGTATAATACCTTACATCCGCTAACCCCAACCTCTCACTCCATCCCTCCCCCAACCTCTTCCCCCTTGGCAACCACAAGTGTTCTCTATGTCCATGAGTCTGTTTCATAGATAGGTTCATTTATATCATATTTTATATTCCACATATAAGTGATATCACACAGTATTTGTCTGACTTCACTGACTGTAATAATTTCTAGTTGTATCCATGTTGCTGCAAATAGCATTATTTCATTCTTTTCTAATGTCTGAGTAGTACCTCAGTATATGTATATGTGTATGTACCACGTCTTTATCCATTCATCTGTTGATGACTATTGTGAATAGTGCTGCTATGAATGCAAGGCTGCATGTATCTTTTGGATTAGTTTTGTCTGGATATATATTATTGTAAGGAACGGGACTGTTAGATCGTATGGTAATTCTATTTCTAGTTTTATGAAGACTCTCCACACTGTTTTCCACAGTGGCTGTACCAACTTATATTCCCACCAACAGAAAACATCATGTTAATAGCTATTTAACATCATGTTAATAGCTATTTAGTATTCTATTTAAATGCTTAGCAGGATTTCGCTAATTTCTAAGAACCCAACTGGTGAATCCTTTTTGTAACAAGAAACCAAGGTGAAGGCGATAAGCCCTGTGAAGGATAAGTGATAAGGGAGAAAGTGTTACCTTGCCCGTGAGGTGCAGGTGCTGACACAGAGCTGTTTGCCAGGCACAGACCCAGTCGGGATCCTTCAGGTCACAGTAGCAGTAATAAAGTAGCACCTCTCCTTCATCGTTGCCCTGGCCACTATAAAAAGAAAACCATGGGGAAAGAGCAAATGAGTCACTAGCATGAAGAGGCTGCAATTCATAAAGCAGATTCAGGCACAGTCAAGAGGGAAGGCCTACTGGAGCGACTCGTGCCTGCCCTGGCTCCTAACTATCATTCTTCTCCTGGGTTGAGAAGCAACTCTGGTCTGTATTTGCTCTAAAGAAGACAATACCTGCACCAAACTCCTTCCTTTCTAAAAAGTGAGCTTACTTTGATTTCCTTGTTTAATCATCATATCCATGAAACAGGTATTAATAACTCCTTTTTAAATTTGAGTCCATTCTGGCTTATCCTCTAAGAAAAGGCAGTATCTGTTTTGAATCTCTCTGTACAAAATGGTTTCACTTTCATTTTTTCATGTAATCCTCTTACCCATGAGACAGGTTATTATCATCACCATTTTATAGCTCAGTGAACTGAGCCCAGTTCATCCGGCATGAAACAGATGCAAAGTGACAGTCAGGACGGAACACTAGTCTTCCGACACTAGAATCCACACTCTTCCCACTGCACGGTGCTGCCTTTAACTAACTAGCCATGGAGAAGGAAATGGCAACCCACTCCAGTATTCTTGCCTGGAGAATTCCATGGACGGAGGAGCCTGGTGGGCTACAGTCCATGGGGTCGCAAAGAGTCGGACACAACTGAGCGACTTCACTCACTCACTCACTCATGGGCCCTGGGTGGGTGTCTTATCCCTGAGCCTTGATTTCCTCAACTGTAAAACCAGAGGAGTGACATAAAGTGCTTTCTCAAAGTGTGCTCTGAAGCTGTTCCATGAAATCACCTGTCTGAGAAATCCTGCAGACAGTATCTCCCTCTTTGAAAGTCACAGTGAAAGCCCCTCATATATTGAAGGCTCTGGGAAGCTCTGTAAAAAACAAACATTTTAACCTAATGTCTCCCCAATTTAATTGTCTTTAGCACCTCTTTTCAATACCTGAGAGCACCCTCCAGAGCTAGTGCTGCAGAGATATTTTAGAGAATGCAGTCATAGATGGTAATTCAGGTCCCACCCAGCTCTGAACTCTGTGACTCTCTCATCAATGCCCTCTTATTTCAGGGCCCAGTCTCCTCTAACACCTGCTTGTCTATTAGTGTATCTGTTTTCCTCTCTCTAAATTCCTATAACAAATTATCATCTGAGCCACACAATTTTAACTGATAATTGCATAGCTTGCCTTATACGATCTGCTAAATGTTTTGTGTATCCTTTTTCTTTGTTTTTCTAAAAAGCAGGTCCATATAGAAATGAAGAGACTACATCTGTATAGCACTTTACAGTTCATGTGAGCTCTTACCATCATCATTTTATATAATTCCTAGAGCACTTCTGTGAGGTAGGCAGAGCAGGCATCATTTCCAGTTTTAGAGGTACGGATGTAAAGGTATGAAGAATTTAGTGACTAGCTCAAGTCTAACTCCAAGTTCAGTTCTCTTTCTTTCCCTTCTTTCTGATAAGCAAAAGGAACTGGTATTAAGACCAGTGACAAAAGTGTATCAAATGTGGGCATTTTCTATTCACTGAATAGTTTAGGAATTCCTTGAAGTCAGAACTCTGTCCTCTACAATTAACATAATATTATGATGCGGTGAGGTTTTCAAAGGCAGATCTAAACTTCTAACCCTATGCCTTAGTTCTAAAAGTTAATTTACTTTGTAAAACATATTCAGCTCAGAAAACCGCATCTGGTAATAAAAACCCCTTTCTAAGCTGACACTTTGTAATCATGAACATCTCTGGGCCTTCCGACTTCTCTTTGGAAATACCATTTTCTGTTCTTTACCTCTCCCGAAAGAAGTAAAGACATAGGGTGGCTTCCCAGATACCTAGAGTGCACTGCCAGCTGCGTGGGTATACGCTACTGCATAGGCTGTGGTCTTCTATGACACACAGAACATGTTTATCGGCCTAGCTTAGGCAGTAGAGAAATTCTGTGCCTTAAGGATCTGCCATTTTAGTGGACGGGTGGTATCTCATTCCAACTAGAAAAACATTATTCAATGAAACAAAAGGTACAGAATGAAATTCTTACCTTATCAGCTCATCAGGGTTAAAGCAGCTTATATCAGGGAGCCAAGTAGACACTTCTTGGTTATGCGTAAGGTCCTCTTTGAAAGGGTTCCGTTTGTCTGCAGACTCAAGACTCTTGGAGGTGCTTGATGTCACAGCCAGCTGCCTTAGAACAGAAGCAGTCTCATGGCAAATCTCATCAGCATGTTGTGTTGCCACGTGTCTGTGGATGCTGGTTGGATCTGTAAATAGTTGCTGACAGCATTTCCACCATTTTTCTTTACATTCACAAGGAGGTGCTGGAACTTCTTTAGTTTTAACGAAAAGGGCAAATGCCTGCAATTACATTTCAAATATGTCACTAGTAAATAACCTTAGGTTTTAGGTTAGAATGAAAGTCTCAGTGAAATTTTTTCCATAGCGGTTTCTAGCTTTAGGTCCTACAATTCTGCAGAACTTCCTGAGATTGAACTTCCTCCAAAAAGGAAATGGTCAAAGAAATTATGGAATATACTTACTATGGAATATTAAGCAGCTAGTTTCAAACTACATGGGAAAATATTTATGGTATAATGTTAAATGGAAAAAATTGAATAAAATTTCCTTATATCATGTAATCTCAATTACATAAAGTACATTGAGGGACTTCCTGGTGATCCAGTGGCTGAGAAGCCACCTTCCAGTGTAGGGAACCCTGGTCTGATCCTTGGTCCAGGTACTAAGGTCCCATGGGCCATGGGACAACTGAGCCCACTGAGCCTGTGTGCTCTAGAGCCACAAGCCACAGTGAAAATCCCGCATGTCCCAACTAACGCCCAGTGCAGCCAAATAAATAAAATTTTTAAAATATATTGAAAAGCATGGAAAGAAATGTACCAAATGTTTTGATCTGGTTTTTGGAAGATAATTTTATTGTTATTATAAAGAGGATTTAGGCAAATTGTTAAAAAAAATTAAACAGAAGAGAAAATTATAAATGTACCATAATTCTTATAACTAATTCTAAATGAATGAGCGTTTTTGGTTTCCAATATTTGCAATTGTAAGCAATGGTGAAGGAGCATGTCAGCATAAATCTTTGTATTCTTCTTTAACCATCTACTTAGAATAAATATTTAGAAGAAAATTTTGGAGGTGAAGAAGCATACATTTTAAACTGTGATTAAGTAATGACTACCTGAAAAATCATTACCAATTTACACATTCAGCAGCAGTGCATGAGGATTCCATTTTATTCACAGCGTTTTACCAGTATTAAATTTTTTGTAGTCAGTATTTTCAATTTTGACCCAAATAAAAACCAAATACCCTGTTTTTATTTTCCAATCTTTGATTAGCAGTAAGGTTGAATATTTTTCATAATGATTCTATGTTCTAGTTTGCCTGTTCACACCTGTTGCCTATTTTTCTACTGTGGCATTTATCTTATTGATTTGTAAGTAGTTTTAGTGACCTTTTATTGATCATAGTTATTCAGATTTGTTTCTCTGCTTATCATTTGTTTTTCAACTTTGTTTATGGTGTTTTTTGATGTCAAAATTGAAGTTTATACATTATGGTACGGTTTATGGCATCTAGGATTATCAGTGTTTCAAGATATTTTCCCTCTTGGTTTCTAGAAAGGTATTAATATTTTTACATATATACATATACATACACACATACACACATAGTGCTTATATATATAGTTTAAAATTGTTTAAAATATATAAATAAGAATTTATATTAATGTAATATTTAAACAATTTTCTCAATGCATCTGAAGACTACTGTAAAGCATCCAAAATTGGGCACTCTGAAGAATAATAATTATAAATATGGAGCATCATTTTTAGATCTTCCTCAATCTGTACACAACCATATCTGGATTGTCCCAGACTGAAGCAGGATGGGGTCGTCTGAAATTACACTGGAGGGTACTTTTTAGCCTCTCGTGCAGTTGATCATTCTGTATAGGCCAAAAAAAAAAAAAAGAGCAGTATGTCAACTTGAGTGCTTCTTTGTATTATACTTAGAATTTCAAATCTTGTTCTCTAATTGAGGGTACTATGAAGGAAACACTTAGAAGGAGAGAAGAATACTTTTTACAAGGAACAGCCTGAGCACTACACAGTTATTTCAGTTGGCAATTACTGTACATCAATAATTACTATGACTATTAGTTTATATATAAATGAAAGGTATTGCATCCAAAGCCTCATTAGCATCATTGAGGCCTTAAGAAGTCATGATCCTTAAAAAAATGCAGTATATAATCTGAATATTTTTTTCTTCTTTCCTCCCTTCTTCCTTCATCCAAAGTCTTCAGGCAGGCCTGAGTGAGGTGGGAGGCCCAGTGTGAATGTGGCCTGCCACTGGTCTTTTAGGGCCTTTTGAACAAGGCACTGAGGATTCAGCAGCAGTCAGGGCCCATGTGGGGTCTGCTCAGGAGAGAGAGGTAGGCCAGAGCTAGGAAGGTAGCTAAGAGCGGGTGAGGCCTGTGAGGGGAAGGCAGGCCCTGATGGAGGAGGCAGCTTGGCAGAGGGGGCAGACTGACTGCGTACAGGGGAATAAGCAATTAAGTATACATACTGGGACTAAAGAGAGCGAGGTGTGCCATCAAACTTCATCACATAGGGAAGTTATAAACATAAGGGGAGAGAATAAACCTGGTGATATGGGAACAGAACTGAAGGGGAATAAGCAATTAAGTATACATACTGGGACTAAAGAGAGCGAGGTGTGCCATCAAACTTCATCATATAGGGGATGATGAATAAACCTGGTGATATGGGAACAGAACTGAAGGGGAATAAGCAATTAAGTATACATACTGGGACTAAAGAGAGCGAGGTGTGCCATCAAACTTCATCATATAGGGGATGATGAATAAACCTGGTGATATGGGAACAGAACTGAAGGGGAATAAGCAATTAAGTATACATACTGGGACTAAAGAGAGCTAGGTTTGCCATCAAACTTCATCACATAGGGAAGTTATAAACATAAGGGGAGAGAATAAACCTGGTGATATGGGAACAGAACTGAAGGTTCTGTGAGTATGAACTCATCTGGTTTATACTGATATGAAAGTAAATATAAAAGTATGATATTTAGAAATGTATGTTTTTCGTCTAGATAGATTCTTAGCTCTATCCACCATCTATTCTTAGCTCTGTCCACCAGATGTCCTGAGGGAAGGAGCACCTTAGTAGAAGTGAGTTTATCTAGCCCCTTGGTTTTGGTTTTCCACTAGTGTTCCTTGAAGAAGTGTCTGACTCCAGGGATGAGACAGAGAAAATGACCCTGAAACATCTTGTTAAATCAGAAAGTAAGGAAATGCTCAAAGAATCATGGGGGCAAGTCAAAAAGACATAGATACTAGCCAGAATCCCAGCCAAATCTGAGATGATCTGAGAATCAAAATAAAAAATGATGATAATGGAGTATTGCCCACTGAATAAAATGGAATTCTTGAGCACATACTGATACAAATAAATTGGGAGCAAAGAAAGCTCTTCCTTACAGAAGACTGCCAAGTAAGAAATATAGAAGGAATGAAGCAAGCAGAAAGTCACCATTTAGAAATCATCACAGTAATAGTCAACTGAAGCAAAGAAACACCAATGGATCTAAAACTAGTAGATGAAAGTTCATTGTGAAATAGGCTATTTACATAGTCTCAGACTATTTTCCGTCAAATACTGAATAACTAAAAGGGAAAAAAGAATAATTTTAAAGCAAAGAAATCTGACAAGGCACTTCCTTAATTGGGTACCAATTAACATCGCCAGTAACAGGACAAATCGGCACTGTGATTGCCTGACAGAATGCAGCCGAATGAACACAGTGTCTCTTGTGGGGCAGTCTTGTTAACAAAAACCATAACTTGAATCTAATCACAAAGAAACGAGTGAAAAATCATGAGAGATGTCCTACACGTTACTATCACCATCTAAAAAGTCATGGTCATGATTTCAGGGAAAAAAAATGAAACAGTGGTCCAGATTGAAGACTTTTGAGACATAACAACTAAACACGTGACCTCAGAGTAGATCTATAAAAGCCATTTGAGGCCACTGATGAGACACGAATGGAGCTGCTGGGCAAAAGGGACTGTCTGTAGAATTCTGGCAGCTTTTCTCTAGGTTTGAAATTATTGCAAAACAACAACAGCAACAAAACGTCTGTATCCTTTGGGTTTCCTTTTCAAGGAAGGAGGTAAGAAAACTAAGTCTCAACTATATTTCTTTAGTCAAGTCATTTTCCTTTGAGCTTCAGCAGGAGGAGAAGGGTTTAGTCAAGGCCCAGAGGAGCAGCATCCATCTACCACACTGTAAGCCAATTCTTGGTGGCCTGCAGCATTCCAAGCCACTCTATTCCTTCTCCCCACCAGCTGGGCCGGACCCGGGGTCTGAGACAGCAGCTGCCCTGGCACCTGTCTGTTCTCCTATGACTGAGGCTCCTGGGACTCTTCCCATAACCCCAGGTGGGAAAAGGAATCGAGCCCATCTATCTAGAATCTGTCAAGTACTCCAACGTAAATTAGGTGTTTCCGAGCCATACCTTCCTATGATCCTCCTTCGCTTGGCACTAAACTAAGATTAACTAAGAACTGGTTAATCACTGGACACAGTGCCCACCATGATGCAGTCTTTCTCTGGTAAAGCAAAGGTCCCAAGTGCCAAATGTGGCCAGACATGACTAGAACTCACGGTGAGTGTGGCAGCAGCCTGGTGTCCCCCAGCGCTCCACCCCCTGGAGGGCAACCTCGATGAGTTACTTCTGGACATATCTGCATTAACTGCACCTACATGATCCTGAAACATCAACAGCAGTTTTACCTTTTTCTTTGCGAATGAGAATTTCTTCTTGGTACTGACATCTAACTCTGCTTTGAGACTGCTACTGGGATTGATAAGACTTGTGTCTTTCAAATCCAGGTCTGAAAACCTTAAAACACAGGCCTCCAGGTCATCATCTCCTTGGTCTGGTGAAGTGGAAGAAGGCATCTGGTTTGGCTCCAGCCGTGGGGTAGGTTCCTTTCTGCTATCACCTAGGAAGTAAGCAAGGGAAAAACAACAACATCCAAGTCTTTGATTACTACTTGAAGTAAATCAGTCATCCAAATGAGCATGGCCCAGTAGCCCAAGCTATCCATTCATTTACTTGTTCATCTAAGAAATATTTATTTAGCACCAACTCTATGCCCTGCACTGTTCTAAGCCCTGAAGATGAAGTAGTGAAAGAAACAGAGAAGGTCTCTTCTTTCTTAGAGCTTACTTTCCAGTGGGGAGAGAGAGGAGGGAAATAAATGAATCAAACTGCTTTTTTTAAAGAAAGTCAGATGGTAGAAAGGGCTATGAAGACATATAAGCAAGGTAAGGAGACAAGAGTGATGGAAGGACTCTTTAGAACTCAGAGGGTAGTCCAGGTCTTTCTGAGGCAGAAGCATTTCAGCAGAAACCTGAATTAGAGGGTAAGCCATGCCAACATTTAGGGGAAAACACACCAAAAAAAAAAATTCCAGGTGCAACCAAAATCAACCAAGCTGTGTGTTAGTACCTTTAATTCAGAGAAGGCAATGGCAACCCACTCCAGTACTCATGCCTGGAAAATCCCATGGATAGAGGAGCCTGGTAGGCTACAGTCCATGGGGTGGTGAAGAGTCAGACACGACTGAGCGACTTCACTTTCACTTTTCACTTTCATGCACTGGAGAAGGAAATGGCACCCCACTCCAGTGTTCTTGGCTGGAGAATCCTAGGGACGGCGGAGCCTGGTGGGCTGCCATCTATGGGGTCGCACAAGGTCGGACATGACTGAAGTGACTTAGCAGCAGCAGTACCTTTAATTATAAATACTTTTCTCTTTTGTCCCCTAATTTTTGAGCTGGTCAAATTCCCTTCCTTAGAAGAGATAACTATCTAGAGAGCCTCATTTTAATGAGTCAAACTTACACTTTGTATCACTCAGTCATGTCTGACTCTTTGCGACCCCATGGACCATACAGTCCATGGAATTCTCCAGGCCAGAATACTGGAGTGGGTAGCCATTCCCTTCTTCAGGGGATCTTCCCAACTCAGGGATGGAACCTAGGTCTCCCGCATTGCAGGCGGATTCTTTACCAGCTGGGCTACCAGGGAAGCTCAAAGAAATGAGCCAAAAGAAATATACAAACTGCTACCATGGCCAAATCTTGTCAAAAGGAACACGGTACACCAACATGATGCATTCTTTTGTAAAGCAAATGTTACAAGTGATAAGTGTTAAGAATAACAAGACTAGGGAAAGTGTGGGCTTTGGACTGTGGTGCAGCTGGGTGCAAGTAAGTGAACCTGGGCAGGATATTTACCTTCTCTGAGTTCTAGTGCCCAAAAGCATAAAATGGGGATGACAGTAGCTACCCTGCAGGACTGTGGTGAGGGCTAGGAAGCTGTTCAAATGCAACTGTTAAAACCAAATTCTTGCTCCTCCTCAGTCTTCCTTACCTCAGTAAACAACAATTCTATTCTTCCTGTTACTCAGACAAAAACTTTGGGATTCTCATTTCCTTATTTTTTCAGATGACTGAAAAGCTTATCAACTCTGCTTTTGAAATACAATCACATCAGACCACAATGCACCACCTTCACTACCAGCCTCCTTCAAGCCATCATTTGACTGAATTACTACAGTTGCCCGACTTCCCTGTTCCTGTAGAAGCCACAGAGGTAACTTTTAAAAATTTTGATTTATTTTACTTTTAGCTGTGCTAGGTCTTTGTTGCTGGACGCAGACTTTCTCTAGCTGTGGAGCAGGGGCTTCTCCTTGTGGTGGCTTCTCTTACTGTGGAGCATAGGCTCTAAGCCCCCAGGCTTCAGTAGTTGTGGCTTGCCGAGCTCTAGATCTCAGAGCTCAGTAAACTTACACAGGATTTAGTTGCCCCACGTGGCATATGATTATCTTCCCGGACCAGTGATGGAACCCATGTCCCCTCAATGGCAGGTGGATTCTTAACCAACAAGGAAGTCTCAGAGGAAACGATTAAAAAATAAGTCAGATTGCCCTCCAAAAGCTTCTAAATGTACCAGGATAAAGTCCAAGGTCCTTACAAAGCCCCAACTACCACCTCCCTAATCTCATCTTCTCCAGCTTTTACTCACTACCTGATTGCATTGTTTGCTGGTTCCTGAATGAGTCATCATCACTAAGAAAGCAGGAGTTTTCTTTTGTTCACCTCTGCATCCAGAAAACTGCCTGGCACATAACATATATAATATATTTGTTGAACGAAGTAAGAGTGATTGGGTGGCCAGGGAAGACTTCACTAAGGGTCCCATGTTTGAACTGAGACAAGGAGCCATCCATGCAGATTTAGGAGCAGATTCTCCAGGCAAAGGAAATAGTATAAATTCCTCAGGTGGTAAACAGCTTGACTTACTGCAGGTGTAGGAAGTGAGAGTGGTTGGAATACAGTGATGAGAGTAAAACCCTGTAGAAGAGGTTATGGAGTTTACAATAGAAAGTCATTGGAGAGCTGTAAACAAAGGAGTAACGTGATCTGATTCTGATCTGTTCTGAAGGTAGAGCCAGCAGGGTTTCCCGGTAGATTGTTCTTTAGGAAAAGGACCTAAGAATGACTCCTATCCATGTTTTTGGATTAAGCAGTAGAATGGATGGTGCTATTTACTGAAATGGGTAAGACTGAAGGAAGAACATTCAGGTATGACTTAAATCAAATCCTTTATGATTATACAGTGGAAGTGAGAAATAGATTTAAGGGACTAGATCTGATAGAGTACCTGATGAACTATGGACGGAGGTTTGTGACATTGTACAGGAGACAGGGATCAAGACCATCCCCACGGAAAAGAAATGCAAAAAAGCAAAATGGCTGTGTGAGGAGGCCTTACAAATAGCTATGAAAAGAAGAGAAGCGAAAAGCAAAGGAGAAAAGGAAAGATATAAGCATCTGAATGCAGAGTTCCAAAGAATAGCAAGGAGAGATAAGAAAGCCTTCCTCAGCAATCAATGCAAAGAAATAGAGGAAAACAACAGAATGGGAAAGACTAGAGATCTCTTCAAGAAAATTAGAGATACCAAGGGAACATTTCATGCAAAGATGGGCTCGATAAAGGACAGAAATGATATGGTAACAGAAGCAGAAGATATTAAGAAGAGGTGGCAAGAATACATGGAAGAACTGTATAAAAAAGAGCTTCACAACCCAGATAATCACGATGGTGTGATCGTGAGCCAGACATCCTGGAATGTGAAGTCAAGTGGGCCTTAGAAAGCATCACTATGAACAAAGCGAGTGGAGGTGATGGAATTCCAGTTGAGCTATTTCAAATCCTGAAAGATGATGCTGTCAAAGTGCTGCACTCAATATGCCAGCAAGTTTGGAAAACTCAGCAGTGGCCACAGGACTGGAAAAGGTCAGTTTTCATTCCAATCCCAAAGAAAGGCAATGCCAAAGAATGCTCAAACTACCACACAATTGCACTCATCTCACACACTAGTAAAGTAATGGTCAAAATTCTCCAAGCCAGGCTTCAGCAGTGCATGAACTGTGAATTTCCAGATGTTAAAGCTGGTTTTAGAAAAGGCAGAGGAACCAGAGATCAAATTGCAAACATCCGCTGGATCATCGAAAAAGCAAAAGAGTTCCAGAAAAACATCTACTTCTGCTTTATTGACTATGCCAAAGCCTTTGACTGTGTGGATCACAATAAACTGTGGAAAATTCTGAAAGAGATGGGAATACCAGACCACCTGACCTGCCTCTTGAGAAACCTATATGCAGGTCAGGAAGCAACAGTTAGAACTGGACATGGAACAATAGACTGGTTCCAAATAGGAAAAGGAGTATGTCAAGGCTGTATATTGTCACCCTGCTTATTTAACTTATATGCAGAGTACATCATGAGAAACGCTGGGCTGGAAGAAGCACAAGCTGGAATCAAGATTGCCAGGAGAAATATCAATAACCTCAGATATGCAGATGACACCACCCTTATGGCAGAAAGTGAAGATGAACTAAAGAACCTCTTGATGAAAGTGAAAGAGGAGAGTGAAAAAGTTGACTTAAAGCTCAACATTCAGAAAACGAAGATCATGGCATCTGGTCCCATCACTTCATGGGAAATAGATGGGGAAACAGTGGAAACAGTGACAGACTTTACTTTGGGGGGCTCCAAAATCACTGCAGATGGTGATTGCAGCCATGAAATTTAAACAGTTAGAACTGGACATGGAACAATAGCATACTCCTTGGAAGGAAAGTTATGACCAACTTGGATAGCATATTCAAAAGCAGAGACATTACTTTGCCAACAAAAGTCCATCTAGTCAAGGCTATGGTTTTTCCAGTAGTCATGTATGGATGTGAGAGTTGGACTGTGAAGAAAGCTGAGCGCTGAAGAATTGATGCTTTTGAACTGTGGTGTTGGAGAAGACGCTTGAGAGTCCCTTGGACTGCAAGAAGATCCAACCAGTCCATCCTAAAGGAGATCAGTCCTGGGTGTTCATTGGAAGGACTGATGCTAAAGCTGAAACTCCAATACTTTGGCCACCTCATGCGAAGAATTGACTCATTGGAAAGACCCTGATGCTGGGAGAGATTGGGGGCAGGAGGAGAAGGGGACGACAGAGGATGAGATAGCTGGATGGCATCACCGACTCGATGGACATGAGTTTAAGTAAACTCCAGGAGTTGGTAATGGACAGGGAGGCCTGACGTGCTGCCATTCATGGGATCGCAGAGTCAGACACGACTGAGCGACTGAACTGAAGGAAGAACAGATTAGGCCAGGAGAGTGAAACAAAAGTTCCATTTCAGAGATGTGAAAATTTCATATGGCTAAGGACCAGGCAGTTAGATACGCAGCCATAGCGCTCACCAGAGATGTCAGAGCGAGGGATATTCAAATACACGTATGGAGGTACACGATAAGTATTGAAAACGTTACTAAAGCAATCACTCGTTCTTTCCTAAACCACAAGTCAGAGGATCGAGAGATCAGATGACGGCCAGAGAGTAACCCTGGAGTAGCTGGCTCACGCTTCGGAGGGTCCTTCTGTCCCCGGGTCGCTGGAGCCGCCTCGCACCCCGGCCTCACCCCGCGCTCCGGGCTTGGCCTAATCTCTCCGCCCAGCTTTCCCCAGCCGGCAAAGGCCGGGAAGTGGGAGAAAGATGAGCACGTACCCGCCCGTCCTGATCCTTTCTCAGATCTCTCTTCACCGAGCAGTCTCCGCCTAGCAATTGCCACCGCTCGCAGCCCTCGCACTCCCAGCCCCCTTCTGTATTTAGGAAGGAACGCCGTACCGCACCTCGCTCCGGAAGTTAGGCCGTTGGCGAAAGGGCCGCCGGGAAAACCCCGCGGAGGCCCCGAGAGAGGGGCTGAAGTGGAGGCGAGGACTAGAGGGTCCCTCCTAGACGACCCGCCTCCGGGCGTGGCTCGCGGCCTGCGGGGTTCGGCCTGGCGGAAGAGGCGGTGCTCTCCGCGTGGCCCCGGAAGGGCTTTCAGCGAAGGCGGGCGAAGGAAGCAGCCAAGAGGCGGAGGTAACCCGAGAGGGTCGCTGCGTGCTGGACAGAAGCCACCGGCCTGGTGAGCTTCCAGAGCCGGCTCTCCTGGATCCGAGCTCGCGGAGCCATCCAGCCATCCTGCCTTGTGCTTCCGGGAGCCGCCGCGACCGACAGCGCCTGCGCGCCGGCCACTCCGCGCGCATCGCCGCTGTCCTCCCGCCGGCCGCCGGCCTGACGGTTCCTGCCGCGCTTCGTGACCGGTGTCTCAGCTCCGCGGAGCACCAGCGTGCGGCATGTCGCGGCGGCGGCACAGCGACGAGAACGATGGTGAGTGCCCTAAGCCCGGCCGCCGAGGCCGCGCTCAGGTGGGCGGAGGTTTGGCTTCCCTGGTGTTCGGGTCTCGAGAGAAGGGACGGGAAGCCCTTCCTCTGGGAGCGTTCAGGGAGCCGCGTAGAGAAGGGGGGTGGCACGGCGGGAGTGCGGCCGGGCAACTTTGGGAAAGCCCCTGCTTCCCCCGGTCCCAGTTCCTCAGTCGTTGGCCACGGGGAGGCCTGGTGGACCCCGGTCCCTAGGAACTCTTCAAAATTTGGCTCTTAGCATCGCCGAGCAGGGAATTACACCTGTGTCTGTGCCTCCGCTTCTTAGGGACCTATTCAACCCAGTGTCTCGTTTTGACCCTCAAATTGCACTTAAAAAGGACTCTCAAAAGATGAGAGATCTGCTGAGTCCCGATCTGAGCTTTCTCCTGTTCCCGTCATCCGTCGTCTTGCCTTCTTCCAAGCGATAGGGAAAGAAATCGGTCTTATCCACACCCAAGAGGTCTCTTAAGAAAGAGATGTACGTAGATTGTTGTGTTACATTTTGAGCTGACTGTAAGCATAGTTCCCTCGTGTAATAGAGTGTTGGAAGACTAACTGGAGAGCTCCTAGAGATTTCGATCAACCATTTGGATGGTTGAGCTCATGGGGATCATGGAGTTGCCATCGTAATAAAAACCAAGAATAATTTTGCTAGCTAAAAATAGAAAAGATATTTATCTTGCAAAAATCAGTCAAGAAACAGAAACACATCCAACAAACAGAAAACCTAACAGTTATTGTTACTAATAGTTTAGGGTATTGTTCTTCGAGAAGAGTGTAGTTTGGTGGTTAAGAGGCCAGACTTTGGAATCAGAGGACTTTTCAAAGCCAGACCCTGCTGTTTACTTTGTGATCTTGCCTGGGTTATATTACCTCTTTAAACCTTACTCTCTAACTTAGAAATAATGATACGAACCTTTTGGTTTTGTGAGAGGTAACACATGTAACTAATTGCTCGTGAAGATGTGTATTTTATCACCTGATAATGCTTAAGAGCTGATAATCATTGGCAGATGGTGACTCTAATAAAAAGTACAGAACAAAAAAAATTGAATTAATTTTCTCCACTGACATTTTTCTCTCCTTGAATGTTGGGGTAACTTAGGGGTAGGAGCAGAATCCCACTAATTTAAGGTTTTTTGTTTGGTTTGTTGGTTTGGGTTTTGTTGCTGTCTCTTTTTTTGGCCGTGGTATAAGGATCTTAGGGTTAGGGATTGAACCTGTGCCCCCTGCAGAGGAAGCACTCAGTCTTAATCACTGGACCACCAGGGATGTCCCCCACTTAGTTTTAATAGTGTATCAGATTTCTCCTAGAGCTTGGCTTGGGAGGATATTCTACCCCAGCCTGCTCACCTCACACCTGAGGTCTACAGTTTTAGTGTAGTTAACATGGAGACAGCATTAGCAGTGCCCAGATACCAGTGAAAGCAAGTCGAGAGTTACATTACACAGGTATTCCTATGCTGTATCTTTGATTTTTATTAAACACAACATAATGTACATACAGGGCACAGAAAATAGTTTTCGTGTGCTTTGTATCTGATTTGTTAACTTAATCTCCTGGAAGTCATTGCTTGGGATTTGGAGAACTTGGGTCTTTTAAAGTTCTTCCCATTGTCTTTGTTCTTCTCATGCTTTCTCTACTCTTTCATCATCTCCTTTCTAGGGTATCCCTAAAGGGAGAGAAAATCTTTCCAAGGGGCATCCTGGAGAATTGGATGTAAATTTGTAGAAAAACAACTTTTGCTTTGGTTATTGGGATGCTGGTATAACGTTCTTAGGAGTTAGCTTCTGGCAGCTAAATCACTGTTCATTTGGTGCAGAAATCTCAGAATAAATAAAGACAAAACAAAATAAGGAGTTAATTAAGCAGCGTTTACTATAAATAATTTAGTAGTTGAAGGGCAGTTTATAACCCCTCTTAGATACTACACCAAGTCTGGAGCTTTCGTAAATTGCCACAATTTGGGTAATCATCAGCTAGGGTTTATTCTAAATGGTGATCTGAGTCACATATTTTAGGTAACTTTCTTTTGGTTAAATGCCTACTAAATTTTTTTTTTAAACCAGAAATTTTGAAAACTTAAGTATTATAGAAGGCTATTTTAAAATAGGCCAAATTTTTGTTGTGTTAAATAGATGCATCTAAGCATTTCTGGATTATTGTCAGCTCTTACCAGTCCCTAACTGCCATGACTCTCTGTGTGCTTGACTAGACACAGTAATTTATTCAACAAATATTTAACAGTGCCAGGCACAGTTCTAACTCCTGGCAGTACAGCAGTCGACGATAAAAGGTGCAGTCTCACTTTTACAGGCAGAGAACAATCAAGTAAATACAGTGTATCATATGGTGTTAAGTATGGTGGAGAAAAATAAAACCAGTTAAAGAGGGTAGGGCTCTTGTCAGGGAGGAGTTGCTGTTTTGTATTGGTTTGTCAGTGAAGGCCTCACTGAGAATGGCATCTGATCAAAAACCTGCAGGAGGTGAGGGTGTATTTACATTTGATTAATTAAAAAGTGGGGGAAAGCAGTAGTCTAAGCAAAGGGAGCCTTGAGTGCCAAGGCCTTAAGGCTAGAATAGTCTTGTCATCTTCAAACAGCAAGAAGGCCAGTGTTGCTGTAGTAGAGTGAGAAAGGGGGAGAGTTGTAGGAGATGAGGTCAGAGAGGTAAGGGAGGATCAGCTCACAGATACAACTTAAAACTGTATCTGTTGAGACTTCAGAGTCCAGGATCCAAGGCTATACCCATGAAGCTCACCTGGAGATGGATTTATAGACAATGAAAATGGAAATAAATGTGTGTGGATACTGGTCCAGTGCTAAAACTGACTCCTTCCTTAGACTCTTTTTAAGAATATCTGAAGCTTTTCAATTATTCTGGATATGCATACAGTAGCTGTTCGATGTATTGTTTTATTCTTGTAAGACAGTATTTATATTGTCCATAACCTTGGCCCAAAACCCCATGTTAGTCCCTTTTAAGCTACTTAGTATTAGATCCTTACCTTTTAGAATGTAACTCTTTTTTTAAATTGATACTTAACTATAGAAAAAATAAATAGAAGTGCAGGGGTTTGTTACTCTGAGGAAGAGTATAGTTTGTTTCAGAAGTGACTTTTATACCTTTACTTTTCCCTTTTCTCTTGTTGGTTTTTTTTACTTTCTCTTTCACATTAGTTGGTTTTTGTTTCCACTTTGTGGGTCTAAAATGTTTTGTAATGCATGTAAATTCTAAATAAGGATATAAAATAATGTAGTATAATGTATCCATATAGAATTAGGATCACCTTACAGGGGGGAAAATTATTTGGCTTATTAAGATTTTTTCTGATAGGTTTTAATAGAGAATTCCTTCTCCTGTACTAACCAAGGGTGTCAGAATGAAGTGCTAATGTGTAACTTTAATTTCCATTGTAAAACTTCTACTTAGGTACTTGTTAATATAAAATCTGTTCTTCTTTTGTGAACTACCTTAGGTATATTTTCTTGAGGATAGGTGAAAATATTCAGCTGATTCCACAAATTTTATTCATTAAGTTTTTATTCTCCTTGCCTGTGATCTTGCCCACGTTCTCTTGAGTTCAGTATCCTATTACTGTGTGTGAGTTCACATGGTGTCTGTTAAGTCCCCCTCCCCCTTATAGTCTCTCCAGTATCAGTTGAGAGTCAGGCATCTTCTACTTCTTAACACTTTCTGCCTCTTATTCTCCAAACATACTAAAAGTGGGAAGAAGAGAGGAAAGAAGAGTTGCAGTTCAGAGATAGGACTGAATACTTGTATTTTCTAGTTTTTCTTCAAAAATCCTGCCTTCTCTCCCCACGGCAGTATCTTCTTCTGTTCAGTCTTACAAGAGTGCCTAGGAGGCTGCTTTAAAGCCTGGGGTATGATTCTAAACTGATTTGAAAACAGGCCAGCTGGATGGTTAATTTAGAGATGGTGTGGAGGTGGGATGTGAGTTAGCAAAGTAGATGGGCCAGAAAGAAATGAACAATGGTTAAGGTTTAAAAGGGGAAAAAAAAAAACTGTTCTGATTCAATTTTTAGCATCTGCATTCTCCTAACCTTACTGGAATCTGATTCTGAAGAACATTTAGTGTATTCTGCTCCCTAGAACATAGTTACTCAACATCAGCACTGCTGCCATTTTGCGCTGGATTATTCTTTGTTGGTGGGAGTTCTCTGAACTGTGGTATGTTTAGTAGAATCCCTGGCCTCTGCCCACTGGAGGCCAGTAGCACTCCCCCCATGTGACAGCTAAAAATGTCTCCAGAGATTGCCAGGTGGCTCCTGGGGGACAAAATCCAACCTAGTTGAGAACCATTGCTCTTGGATACGGCTATTTTAATGTCCTGGCTGATAGCTTATGTAAATGTTCCTTCAAATATGCAATTTTTTTCAGTGAATGAATTCTGAAAATAGAAGTCCTTTTGTGTCGGGTTTGGCTCTTTGGGTGGTGGAACCTTTATGCAGATTCTGTGCCTTCAGCTTGATGTATACTAGAGACTCAGGGTCACTGATACCGTGATACTGCACATGTCCACATCTTTACACAGACGGGTATCTTCAGGAATATGTTGCAACAGTTATGTTGCATGCTTTTTTTTTTTTTCTTTATCCCTTCCAAACTATACTCGGTGATTACTTAAACTAGATCCTAATGATCACTGAGGGGTTGGGGAGTCAAAGCACACAGTGTTTCGCCCTGTGGCCTTTTATTACACTGACTCCATTTAGATGGTAATCAGTTCAGTTCAGTCACTCAGTCCTGTCCGACTCTCTGCGACCCCATGAAACGCAGCATGCCAGGCTTCCTGTCCATCACCGACTCTCAGAGCTTGCTCAAACTCATATCCATTGAGTCAGTGATGCCATCCAGCCATCTCATCCTCTGTCTTTCCCTCTTCCTCCTGCCTTCAATCTTTCCCAGCATCAGTGTCTTTTCTGATGAGTCAGTTCTTCACATCAAGTGGCCAAAGTACTGGGGTTTCAGCTTCAACATCATTCTTCCAACGAATATTCAGGACTGATTTCCTTTAGGATGGACTGGTTGAATCTCCTTGCAGTCCAAGGGACTCTCAAGAGTCTTATCCAACAACACAGTTCAAAAGCATCAATTCTTCAGCGCTCAGCTTTATAGTCCAACTCTCACATCCAGACATGACTACTGGAAAAACCATAACTTTGACTAGATTGACCTTTGTTGTCAAAGTAATGTCCTTGCTTTTTAATATGCTGTCTCGGTTTGTCATAGCTTTTCTTCCAAGGAGCAAGTGTCTTTTGATTTCATGGCTGCAGTCACCATCTGCAGTGATTTTGGAGCGCAAGAAAATAAAGTCTCTCACTGTTTCCATTGTTTCCCCGTGTATTTGCCATGAGGTGATGGGACTGGATGCCATGATCTTAGTTTTCTGAATGTTGAGCTTAAAGCCAACTTTTTCAGTCTCCTCTTTCACTTTCATCAAGAGGCTCTTTAGTTCTTTTTTGCTTTCTGGCATAAGGGTGGTGTCATCTGTGTATCTGAAATTATTGATATTAATCCTGGCAATATTGATTCCAGCTTGTGCTTCATTCAGCCTGGCATTTTGCATGATGTACTCTGCATATAAGTTAAGTGAGCAGGGTGACAGTATACAGCCTTGACATACTCTTTTCCCAATTTGGAACCAGTCTGTTGTTCCATGTCCAGTTCTAACTGTTGCTTCCTGACCTGCATACAGATTTCTCAGGAGGCAGGTAAGGTGATCTGGTATTCCCATCTCTTTAAGAATTTTCCACAGTTTGTTGTGATCCACCCAAAGTCAATAAAGCAGAAGTAGGTGTTTTTCTAGAATTCCCTTGCTTTTTCTATGATTCAGCGAATGTTGACTATTTGACCTCTGGTTCCTCTGCCTTTTCTAAATCTAGCTTGAACTTCTGGAAGTTCTTGGTTCACGTACTGTTGAAGACTAGCTTGGAGCATTATTTTGCTAGCATGTGAGATGAGTGCAATTGTGCAGTAGTTTAAACATTCTTTGGCATTGACTTTCTTTGGAATTGGAATGAAAACTGACCTTTTCCAGTCCTGTGGCCACTGCTGAGTTTTCCAAATTTGCTGACATATTGAGTGCAGCCCTTTCACACCATCATCTTTTTAGGATTTGAAATAACTCAGCTGGAATTCCATCACTTCCACTAGCTTTGTTTGTAGTGATGCTTCCTAAGGCCCACTTGACTTTGCATTCCAGGATGTCTGGCTCTAGGTGAGTGATCACACCATGGTGGTTATCTGGGCCATTAAGATCTTTTTTGTATAGTTCTGTGTATTCTTGCCACCTCTTCTTAATATCTTCTACTTCTGTTACGTCCATACCGTTTCTGTCCTTTATTGTGCCCATTTTTGCATGAAATGTTCCCTTGGCATCTCTAATTTTCTTGAAAAGATCTCTAGTCTTTCCCATTCTATTGTTTTCCTCTGTTTCTTTGCATTGATCACTTTGGAAGGCTTTCTTCTCTCTACTTGCTATTCTTTGGAACACTGCATTCAGACAGATATATCTTTCCTTTTCTCCTTTGCCTTTTGCTTCTTTTAATCAGCTTGTGTTCAGGTGGTAGGTACCTGAAGATCATGTCAGACATTGGAAAAGCTTTTAACACTCCATCTTATAATAGCCAGGTGCTGTGTTTTATGGAAATCATTGGGGTTTTTTTTACTGTCAGATGTTCCAGTGGCAAGTAAGTAGTTGTGAACTCTAAAAATGGTTCAGTTCCTCTGGCTGTACAAGTCTGGAGATTAAAAATATAACTTGGTCCTGGGTGACCCTATATCTGCAGATTTTCATTATTAATACTGATCCCTGGTAGAGTTACAGATTATTGCTTGCTTGTTGTCCTAATAATTTAATTGGTGGAAGTGAAAATTGAATTATATTGGGAGAGTGGCCAACACTGTGTGTAGCAACAGCATCATCTTTCATATTTAACACTAGTATTTGAAATTTTTTCAGCCTTATATTATTCTACAAAAGGATGTGAGGTAAGAGTATGAGGTTTTAGACAAAATGGTAAGAGATCACTAACACCAAGACTAAATGATTGATCGTCCAGTACTTAAGGATGACAATCATGTACTTTCTTCCTCACCAGTTATTTGATATCATGCGCAGGACATTTTTTTGAGTATGTCTGCCGATTGTAATTCTCTTTGTTTGGGATAAACCAGACCCTAGTGCCTCTATGGTCTATAGAACCAAAACTGTTCACTGAAGACTTAAGAGCTCAGAAACTTTTGTAAAACTAGTCCTAATATTTTATGCTTCCTTTCCCATCATTTGAAGTTTCTTCTTCTTTTGGTTTTAAACAAAAGCTTACCCCCTCATCAAGTCTTTGCAAATGTTCAGCTTGGTTTTTATACCCATATTTCATCAGTTTACATAATTTTCATTATTAGAATAATGAGTACTACTGACACTGACAGGTTTTAGGAACGAGCGACTGAGGATGATTAAACAACTCAAGCCCTTAAAGAATGGGAACAGCCATGCATGAGTGTTATAGGGAGTTTTCTCACTGCTAGTGACTAGCATGATACGGCACCTTTGCTACCTATCCAAGAAGTGGACAGGGCTGCTGCATTGCATAGTTCTGTGGGGACAGTATTCTCACAGA
This sequence comes from Ovis canadensis, assembly GCF_042477335.2. Lineage (NCBI taxonomy): Eukaryota > Metazoa > Chordata > Mammalia > Artiodactyla > Bovidae > Ovis > Ovis canadensis. The sequence goes on along the minus strand of NC_091246.1, from coordinate 50,483,291 downwards.
ACTTAAATAATGCCTCTTGGAGTTATGATGCCCCAGGGTATAGAGACTGTTGGTTGTGTCTAGCCTTGTTTATTGATTGTATCTGGCCTTGTCTGAGTTACTAAGCACTTCTGCTGTATGTAAACAGTAGGGCTTCAGGTAGGAAAGATTATAGCACTAAAAAGTTAAAGTTTTTGGTAACAGATTCATCCTGTAATGTTCACTTTTTTACATTCTTGAAACAGGGGGACAACCTCACAAAAGGAGAAAGACCTCTGATGCAAATGAAACTGAAGATCACTTGGAATCTTTAATATGCAAAGTAGGAGAAAAGGTATGATCAAAATAGGTACAGGTTGTGATGGGCTTAGAGTGTTAATTGACTGTGCTTGATTAATTCTGCATCTGAAAACTTGATGGTCTAACTTGTGGTCAAATTTTGTATGGCCATGCATCTGCATCCCAAAGTAGGTGCATATTAAAAGCTTTGGAACGCAGATAGTTAAGAGTTAAATGTTTTTAGTAATTTTCATGGAATTTAAGTCTTAGAGGAGACTTTAGAAAGCAGTCTGCTCAATTTGCAAATGAAGACCATTTGGATACTTGAGGTAGTTTGCCCAGTCATTTAATGAGTGAATTCGTTACAAAAGTATCAGTAGGCAGAGCCTGGGATGTCCTCCCACTTCTAATACTTGTTACGCTGCTTTTTAAATTTCATTTGTTTTCTTTACAGGGTTTTCTAAAGAATAATAACAACCTGAATTTATTTATACTAAACTGTCAGAGTGCCTTATGTGTAACTTTTTTATCATCACCTGGAAAATTTTAATGCACTAATTGCTGGGTACCTGATAGATATTTAATATGCTATCCTATCCTCTACAGAGTGCCTGCTCTTTGGAGAGCAACCTGGAAGGCTTGGCTGGTGTTTTGGAAGCTGATCTTCCTAATTACAAGAGCAAGATCTTAAGGCTTCTTTGTACAGTGTATGTATACAAAAGATTTATGAATCCAGGTGATAATGTATTATCTACTCTTAAATGCTTGGGAATGTTCGGAAGATGTGTTTATGTTCCATATCATCTGGTTTCATTCCATGGGGAATTTGTCAGATGAAATGATCTTTGGCCCTTTGGTGAACTCTTAGAGATTAATAACATGAAAATTGAGCATTTTTTTTTGTTTCTTGAATCCTTAGACTCATTTGAGTTGACTGCTTTTTAAGTGAGAAAGCAGACAACTTCACATTTAGCAATCTTCTTTTAAGCACATACAATTAAATGTATATAATAGAGTTTAATTTATATTTGTAATCAGTAATATCAAACAAATTTGAGAACTAGTCAGTCACTCAAGTACTAGCCCTTCTAGAAGGCTGAAGATGCTTTTGGAGCTATGACATAATAGGCATAATCTTTCTCTGAGTTAGGTTAGCTAGAATGCGTATCAGCACTTAATTTGTGGACATTAGTGTGGGAAAGTCTCATGTGAGATCATGAAACAGTCTCTCCCAACAGTGGAATTAGCAATCTGGACTTCTTATCACTCAAGTAGACATTGATTACTCTAAACTGTATGCTTTGCAAAGAAGTGGCTATGATTTCTGGATAAAAGAGTCTTCATTATGAAAGTGACTTCGTTGTTATTTCAGTTATTTTAAAACAATGTTTTTGTCTAAAATTGCCTACAACTCAGTTTTTAAATTTACAAGTATACCCACAGATTGAAACTATAGGTCGATTTTTAACTTCTCATAAAGTATAAATAAATTCAGATACAGTTTTTTGAAGGAATCCGATTAATATTCAGGAAGACATGTCCTCACACTAGGAAACTACTAAGAAAAATAACTTGGCTATAGTTATCCATAGATTCTTTCTGTTCTGAAAGCATTTATGGGAATGGAGTAGATTCATGTTTAAACTCTGGAACCCATGACTTTGAGATGGCCTGAATTATCCCTAACACTGCTAGGAACCTTGGGAAAATGCAAAAAATGTTAAGAGAATCTGAATGATCATGAGTTCCCATTCGCTTTTCTTTTTGAGCTAATTGCTAAAGGCTGCCTAAATTAGGGATCAACATTTGCTTTTTTTCAAAAATTTATTACTGTGATCCTCTACTTTGCAAATAATTTTAATGAAGATTAACACACTTGAGTAAGCAAATTGAGATGTAAAGAAATCTTACTCTATTAGAGTATTGTGTTAAAAATTCAACAGTTTAATAGGAACTGGCATTAGTTCTGAAGTTTTTCTAAGGAACTAGAATAGTGTTTCTCAAAGTGGAATTCTGATCCCATGACATTTGGTCAGCTGAGTTTAGAATGTTGATTGCTCTGTCTCCCCCTTAATGATTCTGTATTAAAAAACATTTGTTTCATTCAACAATTCTTAGGTATTTTACCACAGAAACCATTTTCTGTAAATCTGCCATTCAATTCCACTAAGCATATTGGAAGAAAAGCTAGTCTAGAGTTTTATCTATTTTAATTTGATGACTTCACAGTTAAGAGTGTTTTATTTTCTTTTAACTCTAGGATTAACTGATAGAATCAAAGTGAAAACATTGAGGTAGCTCTGTCTACAACTCTCCTCAATATTTATGCCTTTTTCGAAGTAGTTTTAAAAATAATAGTTAAATGTAATGCTTTTCTAAAGTTAATAAAATGATTAAAAAATTATATAGTATAAAATTCAGCAACTTAATGCTGTTGTGTTTGGATCTTCTTGTTGTACTGGCTTCTGAAATCAGTGCACGTCTTTTACCTGAGAAGTTGACCATTTATACAACATTAGTTGGACTACTGAATGCCAGGAATTACAACTTCGGTGGAGAATTTGTAGAAGCCATGATTCGCCAACTGAAAGAATCATTGAAATCAAACAATTTTAATGAAGCTGTATATTTGGTAAGTTTTTGGCCTTTTGACTTTTGGGAGGTTTCTGGTATGTTATGAACTTAGCGTTGGAATGGAGGAGAGAGGTGAGCTGCAACCAAATAATTTATCTTTTCTCTTGAAATATAGTTCTCCACTCACCATAACAGCTGCCCTCTTGAAACCATTCTTCTTAAAGATACAGAGCTCATTACCAAATCCAATGATACGGCTTCTTTTAACTTTAAATCCAGATTGACCTCCTTATAATAAATGATGCTTTACACGTCTTAGCTCTTGGTTTCTGCTGTACCACTTTCTTCACGACCTCCTGCTGCCACCTGTGTTTTATTTCTCAGGCTCCTTTTTCTGGGTCAGCTTCCTCTGCCCCTTTTAAATTTCTGTGTTTCTCAGAATTCTGTCCTCACTTCACTTTTTTTCAAATATTCTCTTTTAAAGCATTCCCATTCTCATAGCTTTGTAAACTACCTTTATTTTGATGACCCTCCCCCTCCCCACTATAGTTTTAACTCCTGCTCCAGCGTTTCTCCTGAGCTGCAGACCTATGTTCCAGATGCTTCCTAGGTAGCCCTAAGGAAACTTGTCTGAACGTTTATTCCTAAATTAATACATTATTCATACCTCCTTTTCTCAGTCCTCACCCCAACCCACACAAGTGGCTGGTGTTTACTGGATAGCTACCCAAAAACCTGAACATTGATTTTTGTCTTCCCTTTGCCATACTCTAAGCAGTCCCCAAGCCCTGTCAGTTCTATCTCATAAATTTCTCTCCAGTTTGTCCCTTCTCTGTCTCCAGGGCCTCTAGTATAGTTCATGCCTTCCTAAATGGAAATGGAATTAAGCCTTATTAACATGTAACGTTTAGACTGACAGCCTTATTAATATGTGTAGACAGTGGGCCTCTGTATATTAGGAATAAATATATATGCGTGTTGAAGGTACGTGATCAAATTCTTTTCTACTGAGTATACAGTCAAAAGAGTTGGACACTGATTAGGCTATAAGATTAAGTTCAAACTTCATTAGCTTGACCCATCATGGTTGCCCCTGTCTGTTTCTCTTTGCCTTCCATATATTCCCAGCTCTGTCAGAATTACTTGTGGGTCCCTGAACACACCTTGTGTTTGAACCTCTCTGTTTAGAAGCCTCTCCAGTTGAGGATACTTTATTGATTCTTCATGACCTAGTTTGATTGTTACCTACTTTATGATGTTTTCCCTTACTCCCTTTATCCCTGTTTCTAGAGCACTTTTTCTTTATCTTCTAGTATAGGAGTCATCCTTTTGGGTCAAGATTGTGCACATCCCACTAGTCTATGAGCTCCCGTTTGACAGAGACTTTAATAGTGCTTAGCGGTGGCACACAAAGGACACCCAATAAATTTCTGTTTGTTTCCATTTCTGTGGTCCAGTGAAAATTTTTCTCAACCAAACAAAAATTATTGGTTGTAGTAGCTAGAATATTACAGTTTAGGTTCTAGTGTAGTAGACTTCCCTTGTAGCTCAGCTGGTAAAGAATCTGCCTGCAATAGGGGAGACCTGGGTTCTATCCCTGGGTTGGGAAGATGCCCTGGAGAAGGGAAAGGTTACCCACTCCAGTATTCTGGCCTAAAGAACTGCATAGACTGTATAGTCCATGGGGTTGCCAAGAGTCAGACACGACTGAGCGACTTTCACTTTGGCTTCCTGGGCTGGTATAAATGTAAAGCTGTACATGCAGATTCCTGTCCTTCATATAGTCTCTTTAACAGCTCCTCAGCTCTGCTGTTGGAGCACAAAAGCAGCCAAAGACTACATGTAAACAAATGAGCATGGCTGTGTAATAATTGATTTGTGGACACTGAAATTTAATTTCATATAATTTGTATGAATCAAAATATTATTTTGTTTTTTTTCCAAGCCTTTAAATATCTAAAACACCATTCTTAATTTACAAGTTCCTTAAAAAACAGGTAGTGGCCTAGATTTGGTCCTTGGGTAAAATGCTTGTTTTATAAATATTATAAAGGACATTTAGATTTAATAGAAATTGCTTTCCCAATAGGTCCGTTTTCTGTCTGATCTTGTGAACTGTCATGTCATTGCTGCCCCATCAATGGTTGCTATGTTTGAAAATTTTGTAAGTGTAACTCAGGAAGAAGATGTGCCTCAGGTAAGAAAACCCCTTGTGCTGGATTTCATTCATATGGTATGAGGAATTTTTCACTAATAGCCCTTTAGCAAAAAAAAAAAAAAACAAAAAAAACAGATTAATAGATATTACATTATAAATTCTTAATATCTGAAAGTTAAGCCAACTGGCATAATGGTCGATCCTCATGACATATGTATATTAGTTAAATGATTCTGCCTAATAAGATTAATATATCTGAAAATGCTCTGAATGAGCCGACGTCTTCATTAGCCCTATAAATAGTGTCCATAGGATTTCATTCAGGAATAAATATGATGTGAATGAAACTTCACTAGCACCTATCTTAAAGGCACCTTTTAAAAACTTCTTCAGGTGCGACGGGATTGGTACGTGTATGCGTTTCTGTCGTCCTTGCCCTGGGTTGGAAAGGAGTTGTATGAAAAGAAAGATGCAGAGATGGACCGAATCTTTGCCAGCACTGAAAGCTATCTTAAGTAAGGGCACAGCAGCATGGTAATGGTTTTGTGTCCCCTTAAGGTTTTGCCCAGGGAATTCTGTTTTAAGTTTGGTTTTCTATTAATAGGTACCTCTTTGGATATTGTTAATATCTACATAGTTACAAATAAAGCTGAAGAAGTCTAAAGATAAAAATTTGCTTTCTCATTACACTAAGCTACCTTCAATATTTTTTAAATGTTTTATATTTTTCAAAAGTTGTAGTTTTATATTTAATAATATATACATGTTTGCAAAAGAAGAATGAAAATAAGAGTGTGAATGTTCTAACATTTGAATATATCCTTCTCTCCTTTTATACAAGTGATGCTCCAGTATACAGATTGTTCTTCTATGCACACTTCCTTTTCCCCCCTTAATACAGTTTGGATTTGTTGTGTAAAATATTTAGCTCTACCTCATTCTTTTAACAGCTGTATGGTATTCAACTCATTTAATGTACCATAATTTCTTTAATTTGTTTCCTGTTGGTAGACATTGAGCCTATTGCAAGTCTTTGGCTATTTTAAATTGCGTTTCAGTGAATATCTTTGTACGTATGTCTTTGTGTACATGTGCAAATGTGTTTGTGGGTTATGTGAATTTTTAGAAATGGCATTACTAGGTTGAAGTGTCTTAACAGTTTTAATTTTGATAGATTGTTTAGTCAGATTGCCTTCCAAAGAGATTTTACTCTTCCAGATCTCTTCTAAAGTGATTGATTATTTATCAGTTAGCCTTCTGCCAGCAGTGTTTTCAAAACTGTATTTGCCTACATTTTGGCAGTACAATACATTATCAACGATTCTGCCATCTGACAGTTTGACAGGTTAAAATGTTTCACTCCTGTGATTTGCATTTTCTTAATTATGAAAGCAACTGAACATCTTTTCATGTTTTTAAAAACCTAAATGTAGGTTTTCATTTTAACTTTTAGAAGACGCCAAAAGACTCATGTACCCATGTTACAAGTATGGACCGCAGAGAAACCACATCCGCAAGAAGAGGTAAATTGACTTTCGTCTCTTGTGATAGATACAAGCACAGTCAGAGTAGATTCTTAATCTCTGACATACCCAGTCATCCCATTTGTATACCATAGCTATGTTTTCACACTTCATATCAGGGGTTCAGCTCCTCATAGCCCTAGGCATATAGTGTATTTTTAATAAATATTAGAATGTCCTTAGAACGTTCCCTATTCTGTGGGATTCCAGATATCATAGAGTTGATGTATTTTTTACTTAAATGCCCAATTTGAAAAAATAAGATATAACAGCCCCAGACAGACTTTGTAAAGTAATTAAAACGTGTACAGAAACATAGCACTATTCTTTTGTAATGTGTTTAATAAGTTAGCTTGCTTTTGTACCCTATATTTTAGAAAGTAGTAGATTTTTGGTTTTGTCTAGTCAAAATGTTATTTCACCTAGCCTCCAAATATCTATTAATTGTTAAAAATTAATCTGTCTTTAGTATTTAGATTGCCTCTGGGCCCAGATTCAGAAATTGAAAAAGGATCGCTGGCAGGAGCGGCACATCCTAAGACCTTATCTTGCCTTTGACAGCATCCTGTGTGAAGCACTGCAGCACAACCTGCCTCCATTCACACCACCTCCTCACACAGAAGACTCGGTGTACCCAATGCCAAGGGTCATCTTCAGGATGTTTGATTACACAGATGATCCTGAGGTATGTGCATGGTCAGCAGAGGTTTCTTTCAAAGGGCCTGTGTTATGTTGTACTTACGGTTTCATCTTGTTAGAATTATGCCTGCAGGACATTTCAATTTTGAGTCATTTGTTGTCTGAGAGGGTCAGTGGCAGTGAGGTTAACGTCTAATTCAGTGAATGGAATCACCTCATTATGTAAGAAATCATATTTAGCTTGTATAAATGAAGAGACAGCGTGGTGTACAATCAAAAAGTTTAGGTTCAAGAGCCAGGTTGGTTTGGGTTTTAATCCCGATTTAGGCATATCCCAGCTGTGCAATCTTGAGTGAGTTATTTACGTTAGTTTCCTAAATAGAATAATAATTAGTATATAGCTCACAAAGTTGTAATGAGGATTAAATTGTTAATATACACACATAAGGTATACAGAGATATATGACACATGGTAAGTGCTCAGTAGTGTTTAAAAATCCCAAAGATAAGTATAAGCTGACTTTATAGTTCTTAAATATATATTTTTTTTATTATGAGGTCAAGTTGTTGATAGCCTTTATCCTTTAGCAGATTAAAAAATGTATACGTTTGATAATAACATTTAGTATAAAAATTTACATTTTAACTATGCTTTACTTTATGCCTTTGTGTTTAAATGACTGTTAACTTTAACACCCAAGCAGCAAGCATAGTGATCACTGGATTGGTGCTGAACAGAAACTCGCCTAACTAAAGTGCCATGTGGTAGTGGTGGTGTAGTCGTGCCTGACTCTTCATAACCTCGTGGACTGTAGCCCACAAGGCTCTCTGTCACACCTGTTGCTTGTACGTTCCAGTCAGCATAGAGCAGAGTTCCTCAACCTCAGCACAATTGATCTTTGGGGCTGTGGAATCCTTAGTTGTGAGGCTGTCTTATGAATTGTTTGATGCCTAGAATTCTCCCTGGCCTCTGCCTTCTAGGTGCCAGTAGCGTGTCAGTTGTGACAACCAAAAATGTCTCCAGAGTTTGCCAGATGTTCCCCTAGGGGCAAAATTGCCCCTGGTTGAGAACCACTGGCGTAAGAACCCGTATTACCACCTAAGGTCAAATTTGAGTTTTCTTCCCCCGCCTTCTCTCTTCTCTTCTATGGAAAGTTGCTTTTGATCAGTGAAATTTTAGTGTATGTATATTCTATCTTAGAGTTAATAGTTGTTGGGTAATGGGTTAGTTAGTTGCTCAAGTCATGTCTGACTCTTTGCAACCCCATGGACTGTAGCCCTGCCAGGCTCATCTGTCCATGGAATTCTTCAGGCAAGAATACTGGAGTGGATTGCCATTTCCAGGGGATCTTCCCAACCCAGGGTAATCGGTTATAAATACAGAGTTATCAACTTGCTACCCACTTGCAGTATTCCATATATAATAAAATGCTTTAGTCAACTTTATGTAATGGTCTAATTAGGTGTATGTAATTGGAAGTCTACTTTACAATAAGACGATTAGAATCTTTGTGATTAGGTTATTTATTTGTGCAAAGGGAACATTAGGACATCAAAATCTGCCTCTCCTGTACTGTTTGTAATTGGTATTGCCTCTGTGATGTGCCCATCATCCTTTGCCAGAAGAGCTTAAATATACAAGATATCTTAAGAGGATTTGGTTGTTTAGTTCTGGTCTTTCAAAAAAAATTTTGTTTTTCTTTTTTGATTAGAAATTATAAAGTAAAGTAAAAGTCACCATTAAAAGTCTACAGTGGTCACTAAAAAAGGAAATAAAAATAAACGCATTGAACCTGTTTGCTATGCATATTTTTAAAAATTAAACAATACGTAGATAGTGTTCTTTAACCTTTTTAAAAACAACACAGTGTGGATATCTTTCAACATATATGTGATTTTTTTATATCTACATAGTGTTTTAAATAAAATTTCCCCCCCTCCATGTGTGTGTTTTTTAAAAAAAGAAAAACACAGTGTGGATATCTTCTAACATGTATGTGATTTTTTATGTCTACAGAGTGTTTAAAATTCCCCCCCCCATGTGTTTGTTTTTTTCCAGTTTTATTTTTAATTTATTTTATCTTTGGCTGTGCTTAATCTTGTTGCTGTGCAAGCTTTTCTCTAGTTGCGGTAAGTGGGGGCTCCTCTGCTGCAGTGCTTGGGCTTCACATTGCAGTGGCTTCTCCTGTTGCGGAACACAGAGTCCAGGGCGTGCAGGGTTCAGTGGCTGCAGCACATAGACTCAGTAGTCGCCGCCCCTGGGCTCCAGTGCTTGGGCTCAGTAGTTGTGGTGCACAACAGTAGCTATGGTCTTAGTTGCTCTGCGGCACGTGGGATCTTCCTGAATCGGGGCTCGAACGCATGTCCCATGCGTTGGCAGGTGGATTCTTTACCATCAAGCCACCATGGAAGCCCCCTCTCCATGTTTTTTATGGAAGTAATCCAGTCTCATTGTGTAAAAAACTAAATCAAGGACTAACAATATACAAAAAATTAAAGTTTGCATTTAAGTTAATGATTTAATCATTTAAGACTTGAGGTGGGCAGAGATAGTAGTGTCAGGTAGAAGAAAAACTATAACTGATGTTCTAGTTCTCTTGTAGGTAGGGGAACACAGAAGTAAAATCTGTTGAAATACAGAGCTTTCACACTTGTAAACTTTTATTCTCAGCATCCAATATAAAAAGTATTGGAACATAATAAGCTCTCATATATTTTGTTAAAGAAATGAAAACTATTTTGTCTGGCCCTGTAGTATATAGCTGTTGTTTTGATTCCAGGGTCCTGTAATGCCAGGGAGTCATTCAGTGGAAAGATTTGTAATAGAAGAGAATCTTCACTGCATCATTAAGTCCCATTGGAAGGAAAGGAAGACTTGGTAAGATGCTTTTCATGGTACTTTTACTAGTGTGGCAAAAAAGTAGTAATCTTAATGATTTAGAAAGAGCAAAATACATGTTAAGAGTAAGAAAGTCTTCCTCTTCCTGGTTTCCGGCTCACTATGACCAATTTCGAAAACACTTGACTTGCTTTCTGGCAGCACTTCAGCTTCAAATAGTACTTTTCTGGATGCTGTGTAGTACTGTAGTGCTTTATAGTGTTATGCGTAGGATGCCTGCTCTTTTATGTGGATATTTTCCATATGTTCTGGATAAATTAATTTGAGTGACAAGCTATTTTGGGGATAAATGTTGCAGGAATAAATGAATACTAATGGTTTTGCTCTGTTTCCTAGCAGTTAGACATCAAGCTTTGGAAAAGTTTATTTTTAATGTTTTCTAAAACCTTGGAAAGTTTTAGTTTGGATTTTAAGATGGAAAAGAATATAGCATTTTGGGGATAGTCTACCATATAAAACTATTTAAGTTAGTAGATCTGAATGTACTTCCTTACTATTATTTACATTCTTTCTGATCTTTCAAGGAGTTCTGGATATACATTAAAGAGTTTCCTTTAGGGTAGAAAAAATAATTTGTGCTGTAGTTAGATGAAGTAACGGAAATCTAGAACATTTCAGAAAATATTTCCTTTATATCTACACACACTGTTTTTGAAACTGCTTATTTGGTTTTTCATTTATCTGTGTATACTCACTGAACTTAAATTACACTTTTTATAGTGCTGCACAGCTAGTGAGTTATCCTGGGAAGAACAAGATCCCCTTGAACTACCACATAGTTGAGGTATGCATTCCAGATGAAGCTTGTTTCAAAGTCTCAGAATCTTTCTGTTGACTGTAAAGTGCAATCTGCTTTTGGCCTTTTGTTATTGTTCTTGCTGCTTGTCAGATAATGAAAATTAACAGAGAAAAAGAGGAAGTTGCTTTCAGTTTTGGAGCTCTGTTAACCATGTTAGTCAAGCGAAAAGAGAAGGTTAAGCCCAGTAACCAAACAAAATTTTGAGTTGCCTATAATTTATTTATTTAGTATGTCTTCATTCATGGATAGTTATCATGGATACTGTAAGTTACCTCTAACTCTAGCAGTTCATTGGCCACTTAACAGATGTGTGTGTGCGTGCGCATGTCTGTGCTCAGTTGTGTTCAACTCTTAGTGACCCCATGGACTATAGCCTTCCAGGCCTCCTCTGTGCATGGAATTTTCCAAGCAAGAATACTGGAGTGGGTTGCTATTTCCTTCTCCAGGGAACATATGTATAAGTGGCTTAAATACTTTATAATAATCTTTAGGCAGATAACCCATTTTTTACCTGTGTTTATCTGGTTTCTTACTACTAGCATACTCTGGACTAGTATATTATTTCCTGTATCACAAGGGTAGGGAAATACGAATTCTTATTTAGAAATCAAAAGAGCCAATTGTTTTGGAAGTGAAAAGAATAGATAATGCTTTTGATTCCATATTAACTCATACAGTTGAACACCTTATAGAAATTTATTTCCCAAAAAAACCAGTATTTTCACTTGATACATGAGTCAAACTGTCAATTATATTATTCCTTTATGTTAGAAGCTCAGTGTGAACATAATTAGTGTCTTCTTTAATTCACTTTTTATTCATACTCTACGAGTGTGAACAGTGGTATAGTGCATCTGTGCGCTATAGATAGACAGTGCATCTGTTCTGTCTTTACAAAACTTGAGAGCATGCTTAGGCTACTGGATTTCACTCATTGACATGTCAATTGAAGTGTAAAACGTAAGTCACATTTTAAAAGCTGCAAAATGTTTAGAAATTCCTACAAAAGTGTGGGAGATGGGAGTGAGGAGGAGGAATGCAAACTAGGCTTTAGAAGTCTAGGTATGTGGCCCACAAATTATATATGGAGGATGAAAACAAATCTCTGAACAAGAGCATGGCCAAAATGTCTGGGACTACCAAAAAGGTAGTAACTGTGCAGAATGACTTAACTATCTTCTGATCCCATCCTCAGAGCCTACAAAGGGCTTTTATTTCTTATAGAGCTGAAATTCTGATGGCTCTATGAGTCCCTAGTAAACTACCTCCCTGAACTAACTCTGATACTTTCAAAGTTGAAATTTAATTCTCTGGAAATATCAGCTAAGCATTAATTTTTACATATTCTTATTGATTGAGTTACAGAGATAAGAAATCTTCATTATGGTACTCAATCATAGGTCTTTGTGTTTTAGAGAGCATAGTTTTTAAGGTTAAAAAGTTACTTTTCAAAATTACGAATATCACAAAATTTAGAACACTGAGGTCTTTCTAAATAGTAGAAGTGCATGGATCGCTGTGGAATTGAGTGCTGACTTGTGATTCCCTTGTAGGTGATCTTTGCAGAGCTGTTTCAGCTTCCAGCACCGCCTCATATAGATGTGATGTACACAACACTTCTCATTGAACTGTGCAAACTTCAGCCTGGCTCTCTACCCCAAGTTGTATCCTTTCCTTTGTTTTTAAACGTCCTCTGTTTGGCCTGGCTTTACAAGATTGTTAAATATTTCTGCTGGGTGGGTTTAAATCACTTCATGAAAACAGTTTGGCATTTCTTTAAAAGTTAAAAATCACATATACCATACAATCAACCACTCTACTCTTTGTTGACTAAGAGTATTAATGTTTATAACTTTATGTGTAACAACCCCAAACTGGAAACTGTCCAAATATCCATCAATACGTGAATGGATAAGCAAATTTTGTTACAATTATACAATGGAATACTACTCAGGTTGAAAAAAAAAAGAACAGATTTTCAATGCAGGCATCAACATGAGTGAATTGCAAAATATATGTTGAATAAAAGATGCCAAACAAATATGAATTCATAGTATATGATCCCATTTACACAGAATCCTAGAAAATGCAAATAATGTAGTGACAACAGACCAAGATTTGCTTGGGGGCATAAATGGGAAGAAGGGAGGATGGATTATAAGGAGAATGTAGCAATTTTGGAGGTGATGTAAATGTTTATTATCTTGATTTCACAGGTGTATACAGGTCAGGTGTTATTGTATATCATTGATACCTCAAAGAGCAGTTACTTGAATTACTAGCCATTTCATGGACTTCTAGGAAATGTTATTCGTTTTTTCTATTACAGATTTATTTTCAAAGAGAGTATAGTTTCCTTATCCTGAAATTCACAGCTTGCACAGGCAACTGAAATGTTATATATGCGTTTGGACACGATGAATACTACATGTGTAGACAGGTATAGTGTTGCCCCCTCCTTTTTTTTTTTTTTAATATTTGGCTGCAGTGGGTTTTAGCTGCTGCATGTGAGATCCAGTTCCCTGACCAAGAATCGAACCCACGTCCCCTAAATTGGGAGCGTGGAGTCTTAGCCACTGTACTACCAGGGAAGTCCCTGCCTTATTTCTATAGTGTTAGCAGCTTCTACTCCCTGTACTTTATAAAAGTATTTGATCAGAAAAATTTTTGCCCTTTTAAGAATTTCCAAGTTGGTTTTTCTTTCTTGCCTCCTGCAAATAATCCTATATATAATAAAGCTCATACTTGTTGTAATATAGCATTTCACTTTCTAGTCTTAATTTTCAATGTGAAATGATACCCATGCTGAAGTTTTCTTTAATTTCATTGCTTATTTGTTTGGTGCTTTGGTATGGTTACACTTTCCCTTTGTAATTAGGTAGGTAAGCTTTTAAAATAGACTTTATGCTAATTCATATGTAGAAGCAGAGTCTAATTGCGTGTATTTATTATGTCTATATGTTATGTATTTGTTTATAGATAGTGTCTGTTTCTAAAATAATTAACTTCTCTATAACTACAACTTCAAGACTTGGTTTATACAAAAGACCATATTGGAGTTTTACAGCTGTGTTGATTGGCATGCCCACTTTTGTCTTTTGGGTGAAATCTTCCTGCCTCTGTTAGCTAACATGCTCTCTTACTCTGTCACTTTCCCAGATTAGCTCAGAACAGATAGTGCATATTTTCCATAATCTGTCACGTCCATTGTTGAAATGCAATATTTGAAAACTATCAGAAAAGGCTACCCTGTGTGTTGACCTATTATCTTGAGTAGTTTTAATGATTGAAATTATAGGGACATAAGGGATATGCTTTAAGGTGTCTGCTGAGGTTTTTCCCAGTCTAATTAATAAACTGCCGGTTGCTCTGGGCATTCCAACTATGCCATTCATTCAGCAAGTATTTACTGGGCTCTTACAAATTTCACAGTATTATATAGTATACTAAAGTGATCCCTGTCTAGTTAGATCAGGGGTGTCTTTAAGAGAAAAAGGGGCTTTGATGGTACGTTTTGTTGTTTGTGGTAAAAAGGGCCTGGTATGATAATGAAAGCCTGCGCTTTGGCTCTTGCATTTATAAAATGTTTTTGATCTTTTTTTGCACCTCACAGCTCTGTTTCACTGTCAGTTAAAGGGAATAATACATCCCTCAGCAGTTACTGTGAGAATTAAATTATATAATATAAACATATATAAGGTTCTTGATATAAAACAGGCACTTGAGTCGTATCTGTTACTCTCTTGTAAAGGATAGCACTGTTAGGAGGAGTGAGATGGGGACTGTTATTTTTTTGAAATAGATGAGTTTCAGGATTTGCACAGAGAAGGATAGGTGGCAGGAGAAAGTAACAGTTATAGGTAGGGTGAAAATAGGGTCGTCTTTGTCTGAAGAATTATGTGAATTCCTATTATAAACTGCAACCATTCATCGTTTTCCATCCCCCACTCTTTGTGTAGGTTTATTAATTGGTTTTCCCATCATCTAAGTAACTTCCAATTCCGTTGGAGCTGGGAGGATTGGTAAGTAGTGTTATCTCTCTCTTTTCTCTACAATTTACCATTTTAAAAAGTAATATTTAAAACTATAATATAAAAGCCATCTTTTTGTGATCTGAAAGATTTAGTTTTATATATATATATATAAATGAAATAATCTGGGTAGAAGGGAACTATTTGCAGCTTAATACAAGGTAGATATAGGTGCAGATTATGTGTAAGAACTTGTAAAACTGTATTTTGTCATTAGGTCAGATTGTCTTACTCAAGATCCAGAAAGTCCCAAACCAAAGTTCGTAAGAGAAGTTCTAGAAAAATGTATGAGGTAAGTTCTTTGTGTTTTCTCCTTAGCTTAGGTGGTCTCATTTCTGTGGGGGAGGTTTCCCTTCTCTGAATGTATGTCCAGAATATCATTTTTAAAATCCAAGTACCTATCTTTCTTCCCTTTCAGATTTAGGCTGAGAAATTAGGGCAGCCATGCCGTCTGGATTCTATGTGAATTAAGTCAAAAAGTTCATTTTTGTCAAATATGCTTTGAAATAATTTCAAATTTTAGGAAAGTTGCCACAATAGAACTCTGTATCATGTTCATCTAGATCCCCTAGTTAACATTTTACTACATTTGTTCTAATGTCTAGTCCTTTTTCCCTCTCTGTATAATATCTACCCTTTATATTGATCTTTTTCTGAACTTTTTGAAAACAAGTTGCAGATATGATGTCTGATCATTCTTTAATAGTCGGTGGTATATTTCCCCAAAACAAAAAAAAAACTTCTTCATGACCAGCACACAGCCCTCCAGATCAGGATCTGAGCTGATACAGTAATACCACTATACAATCCACAGATGCTGCTGAAATTTTGCCAACCATCCCAACAGTATTTTTTTCCTTTCTGGTCCGGAATTCTATCCAGGAGCATGTATAGCATTTAATTGTCATTTTCTTCTGATTCCTTCACCTTGAACTGCTGTTATTCTTTCTCGTTCACATCATTGTCAGTTTTAAAGAATGCGGGCCTTACTTTGTTGTGTCGCCTTGGTGCATCCTCATGACTCAAGTCTCGCATTGTCCACCACTAAAGATGTTAATCTTAATTATATGGCCACGTCAGGCTTCTCAACCTGAAACTCCCCATTTTTCCCTTTGTAGTTGATTAATATTTTGTGGGAAATATCCTGAGGTAACACTCCCGTCTTACATCAGATCTCCACTGCAACTCGTACTTTTATTTGCCACCACTATGATGATCCTCAGGTGATGATTCCCTTTTTCTGTTATTCTTTCTACATTTATTAGTTTGCTTTCTACTGTAAGAAAGAGCTTTCCTTTTTTACCTGTTTATTAATTCCTATGTTTGTATATCAGTAGAGACTATTTCATTCAGTGGATTATAATTCATTACTGTCATTACTAATTTGATGCTTAAATTGCCCCTGATTTGTCCACTGGGAGTCCTTTGTGCCTTCTGTGTCTTTTTTTCCTTTCTTTAATGTTCTCCCTCCATTCATTGAGCATTTCCTTATTTCTGGCACAAATGTTCTGGGCTCTTCTTATGTTTCCTTGCCCCCTTCCTGGAATCATCTATTCATTCAAAGAGGCGGAGTTTCTTTTAGTGGAGCATGGTATTTAAGTAGCAAGGTCTGGACACTTGATGTGTTCATTGCTATTGGGTGTTACTGGTTTTCCGCCCTCTAGATGGACAAGCATAGTGAATATCTTCATGCACACATATACCCATACATACATAAATCTGTTTTTATATCCACCTAGATGTGTGTATCTTTCCAGTTCCAACCCAACATATCATTTTTCTTCCTAGCCTTCCCCTTTGCCATGATTTCTAAATACCTTGGCAGACATTAAGAAACTTGTCTCCCACTGTCTTGATAAGTATTTATTACAATATAACCAATCTCCCAACCATACAAACTGTTTCCTTCACCTCATCCCACCCTACCATCACCACCTCACATCCTTGGCCACCAGGCTTGTGGACCCACTGGCCCACATCTCAGTACAAACCAGAAAGTTCTGAAGAAGACGTGAGTTCTGTTGTGCTGGCCCAGACAGGAGTTAAAACGACTTGTTGCCCCTTTACTTCTTGGTTGTCAGCTGAGTGCAGGGTGTTGATCTTCTGAGTAAAGTGGGATATTACCAAAGAATGAAACTGATGAATGGTATTTTCTGAGGCTTTTATTTATATTGTAGGTTGTCTTACCATCAGCGTATATTAGATTTTGTCCCTCCTACCTTCTCAGCTCTATGTCCTGCAAACCCAACCTGCATTTACAAGTATGGAGATGAAAGTAGCAGTAAGTAATGAATCCTCTGTTTTTCAAAGGTACTAATGCAAATATTAAGTCAATTATCTAAGGTGGAGAAAGTGAATTATTTCTCTTCTTGGGTTTATATTTTCTCTGTTTGAAAGGTGATTTCTCACCAGCCTCTGTTGTTTTATTTGCCCTGTCAATAATTTTAAACATTTACTGTGATTTCCTTAGTTATTACTGTCTTGTAACTGTTTTTAATATTGTTTATAATGATTCATGAGATTTTAAGTGGTGTTAAGTATAGCAAGATGAATTTATAGCCAGAACTTACTAAAATGAAAGTATGTGTTTGTCATGGCAGTTCTGATTACATGAATCGATTTATCATCTGCTCACAGTACAGGCGTGGGAACATAGGTGCACATAGAGGCTATGTTTTACCTGCAGTGTGCCTCTAGTCTAGAAGTAAATTCTTAAACATACTTTCTTTCTTTTTGGTCACGCCACTTCTGAGATTTGCACTGTAAATCAAAGGGACTGTTTGATATGCCATATTGTGCGTTACACTTAGTGGAGGGGAAGGCTGTGCACCGGTGAGCAGTGGTAGAGGCAGGTGTGGAGTTCCCGTTAGTCTTTTTCCGCGGCACTGTGCTCAGCTCCTCTGTGAGCCTTCCACTTCATGTTGTGTAGCAGTTCTTTGTATCTTAGAACTCACTCCTCTCGCTTGCTTTCTCACATTGCACCCCTGCTTCTCCACCTGCACTTCAGACCACACCTGTTTTCCTTGAAACAAAACCCGGTTCCAGGGCTGCATATTCCATTTCCTATGTTACTGTGTCACTTATTCCTTAAAACAACTCTTGAGAAATAGGTATGTTTCTAACACCAGTTTTACAGTGAGGGAATGGCTTCAAAGAGGTAAAGCCCAGACTTAAATACTGAGCAGCCTTGTTCTTGATCACTGTGTTTTCTGCAAAAAGCAGAGCTTGATGTGGTACTTAGAAGTGCCACATTTTGATTTCTGCTTTGTACTGGCTCAGAGAACCATAAGATACAGTCTTTGATATCAAAGAGTTCAGACTTCTGTTGAACACTGAGCTTTCTTTTTTCCCCACAGAAATAACTCAGCCTCCAGCCTAGCGTTTAAGGCCCACCTAAACTGTTGTTTCTACTTGACGGTTTGTCATTTCCACTCCAGCCAAGCCCACTTTGTTTTTTCCATGCTTCTCATTCTTGGTTTTACCTTTGTTTGTACCATTATCCCTTTCTATTCTCTGATTCCTGTTCTCTCTTCAGGATCTAGCCCAAGCTCCACTCTTGTAAATATTTTCTTAACCTTTAGCAAGCCAGTTTCGTGCTACTCTCTGGCTACTTTTTATGTGAGTATCTTGGTTCCTTATCTAGAGTGTAGACTTGTCGATGGCGGAGGATTTTTCTTCCCTTTCTCTCCCACTTTCAAGAAAAGTACAGAGCACATGTGAATTGTTGGAACTGACTTTATTCATTACAAATGCTTAGTAACTCATATTCTGTGTCAGAATTGCCTTTTTTGCTACCTCTTTGTCTACCTTACATTAAAAGTAGATTTCCAGTTGCTCTGGTGATGCTGTACAACATGTATTAGCACAGATTGTATACAGTAAGGACCTGACAGATACTAACCAACAGTAACCATGTGGAGTCACAGCACACAAGCATCTGGCTTACGTAGATTCACGAACGTGGATTCAGCAAAAGAGAAAAGCAAAGAGTCTGTCTTAAGTTGGCAGCCTGCACCTTGTTCAAACCCAAAATTAGTTTCCACTGTATTAGGGAAAAGGAGGATCATTGACCAAAATGAAAGAGAAATACATTGATTCTCAGCCTTTCAGCTTAGAGGCCTAGGGATTTGAGACCATCAAAGGAGAGTTGCAGCTGTGTTTCCTGAGGAAGATCCATACTTGCCTCACACTCTGAATTTCAATTATCTCCATGTTCTTAAGGAAGTGTTGAGACAAGAAACCTATTATGCCTTATTTTAGGTGAAAAGCCATTGACATATTGAATGAAACTTTCATATGTGATTATCTTTATACAGAATAAATATTGACCTTAGGATAGAGAGTACTCTGTTGTTAAAGTAATTTTTAAAAAGTTTTTCAGTTATTTAACTCTTTGCATTCTGTGCTTAGACTCGCTTCCTGGACATTCAGTTGCCCTCTGTTTAGCTGTTGCCTTTAAAAGTAAAGCAACCAATGATGAAATCTTCAGCATTCTCAAAGACGTCCCTAATCCTAATCAGGATGATGATGATGGTAAGGGAATTAAATATTTGTTGAATGGAACTATATATGGGCCAGGTTTAAGTAGAAACATAATTCTCATACAGTGTTATTTGTTTAGCCTGACAGCCTGTCAGTTGTTATTCCCCAGAACACAGGTATCTGTTCCCTTAAGCATTGCCTGCTTTCACTCTAGAGAGGTTCATGCACAGGAAGACTTGGTATATTATAAAGTTGGATGTTCTCTCCAAATTGAACTGTAAGTTTATCATCAACAAAAGATAAGACAAAAAGGCATGAGAGGGACTTGCTTTGTCATCTATTAAAACATCTTGGAAACTACAATAACTCAAACAAAAAAAGACAAATTAGTGAAACAGATAAAGTCTACTGGGACAACGGGGTAACCATTTAGGAAAATTTTGTTAGATCTGTACATAATGATGTGCAGAGAAAAATGACTTAAAATATTAATGGTGTTTAGATTATTACTCAGATTTTGTTTAGATTTTTCTAAGAAATTTGTATTATGTTAGAATATATTTAGAAAGTATAATTCAGAATGTTAAATTTAGACATTGTCAGACATCTTAGGACATGGACCTAAAGTGTAAAGGGCTTACTGTATTTTTCTCTTTTACTATTTATCTTGCCACCATGTAGAGCGATAAGAACAAAGAAATCTATGTGGTATTTGTAAAAAGAAATGGATCATATAGAAGAATTTGGGAAACAATCCCCAAAAACTTCAGAATTAAGGCCATGCTTAGTTTTGTATTTTGAGTATATGCAGTTAATCAGTGAGGGTCTTTTATTGTCTGTTAGTACTCTTGAGACATTGCTTGAACGTGGGACTTAGTATTTGGATATGAGCGTGCCATGTGTTTAGCAATACAGGTTGGGGACCGAAGAATTGCTATACTTAATCTTCCTAACTCTCTTTACTGTGGACTGTTGCTCAGATGAAGGATTCAGCTTTAACCCACTGAAAATTGAGGTCTTTGTACAGACTTTGCTACACTTAGCAGCCAAGTCGTTCAGCCACTCCTTCAGTGCTCTTGCAAAGTAAGTACAACCAGAACACACATGCTCTCTTGAGGGTTTAAAACTTTGCTGGGTGAATACCAGGGTGTAGTAGTTTCTACCTTAAGATTATTGAATATAAAGATCTTAATAGTATCATATAATTTGATACAATGGGGTTTGGTTTGTGGTAGCTAAAATCCCCATCCTATGGCTCCTGTCTGTGGTTTGCACCTATATATAAAGTGTACATTTGTTCACATAAACCTGTAGAGAAACAAAAACCTGGGTCCATAGGACAGTCAAAAAGTTCCCACCTTGTCCAAGGATCTTCCTAAAAAGAAGGTGAGCAGAATTGAGAGCCAGCTGCATTTTTGGGAGCCACCCAAAGGTTGACATCTAAAGACAGAACTTTTTAACTCATCATACAGTCTAAATGAAGAAAGAACATACAGGTATTCTTCCCAGTCAGGCAGAGAAACTAGACTCCTCACCCCATCTCAACTTCCAAGTCTATGAGACTTGCAGGGCTCCCACAGAAGATGCAGGCAGAATACTATACTTGTGTTAGGAGACTATTCCTTAGCCCCCATCTATCCTTAAATACACAGTAGAGTCCTTGGTTTGATAGTATTTTGTAATTCTAAGCTTTTGAGACAAATGCCATACAAACTGAATTCCTAATCATACCTTTTATATTCCTTAATGGTTAATGATGTTTGCTTATTCTATATGTATATACTGCACTGGAAATTGAGTAACGTTGTAAAGCTTTGAAAATATTAAGATCCTCAATAAGTTTATATGTGCTATTTCTGCCCCCACCCCCGCCAACCATGAAAAGGTTTCATGAAGTCTTCAAAACCCTAGCTGAAAGTGATGAAGGAAAATTACATGTTCTAAGAGTCATGTTTGAGGTCTGGCGGAACCATCCACAGGTAAAAACTAATTAGATATGTTGAGATGCTGATTGTATAGGTATAAAAAGAAGGCACTTGATGTCATTGTTTTAGTTTGTAGAACATGAAATTTGGCTGTGCCCTTCAGTTTTTAAATCTATAATTTTAGTGCTGTGAAAGTAATGATGCTTGAGTGATTCTCTAAAGAGCAAGTGTTATGATTTGTTTGATATTATAATATCTCAACACATTTTAAGTAAGAATGCTTATTTCTTGGAAGGTTCTCCAATCGGGTAGGAGATAGTTCTTTAATCTATCCAGTTTCTATTTTTAAACAGGCCCCAGATTTCTCAAATCTCAATATACTATTGTACTGTTTTAATACCATGTGTTATAAAGAGGCATTAAAATAAATTTTGGAGTATATTTAAGACATTTTTCATGATAAAACTTTAGGATTAACTTTGACACATTATTAACCAGGATATTTTTGCACTAACTAACGCTTGTGGCCAGCAGTTTATTATATAAATGAATACTGAAATATCTGCAGTAAATAACATCCAGGTAACAAAAGATGTATTACTAAATCTCTGGTCAGTATGTCTTAAGTATTAACATCCAGAGTTTCTTTTTGCTCAGTTTTTGTGTTGTTGTTATATTCTTACAAAAAGTACCAGAGCCAAGCAGAAGGGAAAACAAATCTTGAGACCTAATGGTCAAATTGTTCAGTTCCATAGCTACTGAATGTTCACAGCCATCCTATTTTAACTTTTGTAGCAGTGGGATTATTGTGGCCTACATATAACTGTGACTTACCTGAATAACTTCTTTCCTCTGACTATAGATGATTGCTGTACTAGTAGATAAGATGATTCGTACGCAGATTGTTGACTGTGCTGCAGTAGCAAATTGGATCTTCTCTTCAGAATTATCTCGTGACTTTACTAGGTAAAATGGGTTATTTTACAAAGATCCTATTCTCTAAGAATTGTTATACATGAGCTCCAAATTCTGGTTCAGACCAGGTTAATACTAGTATCATAGTGGTCCACTCTGGACTCGGCAGGGTTTCTTGCACAACGGAAGTACACACAACCAGTCTGGTTGCAGTGTCTCTTAGGGACACACATATAAGTTGAATTAGGACTTAAAAGTAGAAATGCTTACAAAGGATCCAAACTGTTGGGCGAAGAGATCAGGCTGTATGTCAGGATCTCAACTAGACAATGAGACAGGGCAGGAGTTCACACTAAGAACTGGCAGAAATCAGTCCATTGTAGATTAAGTACACATTATGGAGGGATTGAGGAAAGCCTGGTGGGCAACTGAGGGGAAGGAGGTCTCACCTTAGTCATAAAAATCCTAGATATAATACACAGAAAATTCTCTCTCGACTCATTCCCCCTAAAGGAAAAAGACTTTTTGTTAAGTTTGGTTCTTATACATGAAGCAGAGTCCACAGGCTTTATACCTGATCAGGGCTAGGACAATAGGAGTTGACACAAAATAGGAAACCCATTACTTGCAAAGACATAAATATCCATCACAACCTTTATCCTCTTCACTGTATTTGTTATTGGCTTAGGGCTCTAAGCTGAATCTTTAGGGTGAAGGAGTGTGGTCTAAGATTATCATACCAGCCAAGTTGGCACTCAGAAATGAGAGCAACAGAAGGATATTCTCAGATGTGCAACATCTCAGAAAACCACTCAAGTATGTGTTAGCCATCATCCTTAGTGGTTTACATCTGCAACTCTAACTCTGCAAAGCCTTTCTGCCCAGCTGACTGATGCAGAGTTAAAGTACTCTGCTCCTTTAACCCGTTTGCTAACATTCTAGACCTTGTTTTATAATATTCCACTTAAACTGTCATCATCCAGATTAAAACTTGTAGAAGGAAGTACTCTTCTGTGCTGTATATCCTGGGGTTAGGAGACATAATGTTATAGACATAAAAAGGAGTTAAGAAGCTACTTAAACACACTGATATTTATGCAATAAACATTTAAAGCACCTACAGGTGATCCTGGTACTTGAGTAGTTTGAAAAAGTAGTTGACATAAGTATCTCATTCCTAAAGGCCCAGCAGTTGATAGCTATTATCAACTAATGAGGTTCTTTCATGTTCCAAGAGAATTGGCTGAGTTTGTGCTAGTATAAAGCATGTGAATGAGCCTCAGATTAGGTTTCCATTTCAAAAAAACTACAATAAATAGTGTTTACATTCAAAAGAGAGAAAAATGTATTTTTGTTCCTAGGGTGTTTTTTCTGGTTTGCCATTTCACTAACTGTGTATACATACATTCTGTGTGTGTCTAGTAGGGGATGGAAATAAAAATGACAAGGACCCAGTATTGCCTTCAGGAAGCTCATCTGGATCTAATGGGTAGAGCTAGATCGTGTGCATGATTGATTGTGCAAGAAAAATTATGTTGCTGGAGAAATATACCTTATTCTGCCTCAAGAATAGAAGGCTATATCAGACCTTAAGTATGTGTAGATTACAAAAGTTAAGAGGTCTTATTTTCTTTAAGTATAGTTTAACATACAGTAACCAAATGCCTTATTACTTTAAGATTGTTTGTTTGGGAAATCTTGCACTCCACAATTCGTAAGATGAACAAACACGTTCTCAAGATCCAGAAAGAGCTAGAAGAGGCTAAAGAAAAACTTGCAAGGCAACACAAACGGGTAAGCCTTGTGTCGACTATAAATGGTCAAAGAAAATAATATAAGAAATCATTGAGAATATTCATTGCCTTGATGGGAGCTTTTTGAGACCAAATCATGCAGAGCTGTTTGTAGAAATGGAGGAAGGGGAAGGACTGGTGCCTGCTGCTCTCTGTCGTTTTCCTGCATGGTGAACCTGTTAAGCAAGCCACAAAGCTTACTTTTTCCATAGTTTACCATCCTGTTGCCTTCCCAAAGGAGAAGGAAGGAGGACACCAGTGTTTCTATAAAAGTTTC
This sequence comes from Ovis canadensis, assembly GCF_042477335.2. Classification (NCBI taxonomy): domain Eukaryota; kingdom Metazoa; phylum Chordata; class Mammalia; order Artiodactyla; family Bovidae; genus Ovis; species Ovis canadensis. Next base: position 50,459,018 of record NC_091246.1, on the reverse strand, counting down.
TGATGCAAGAGGGAAAGAGAAGACTCATGGTGTTCACCCCTTCCCTGGTACGGGGGTGGGGAGGGAGCAGGGCAAGAGGAGACAGTCTTTTCCGGGCCCATAAAATACTCCTTGTATTATTAATATGTTTAGTATTATAGCCATCTGGGGCAGCAGTGAGCTGGATGTATTCCTGAGATTCAGCAGATAGTACTGTTGTTCTTCATGACAGTTTTCCAGTGTTACACACATTTACCAGAAAAAGGTAAAAGCAGGTTTGATGACTTACACAAACCTAAGACACTGTCAAGGTAAATGGCATCATCCCGATTTTATACGTGAACCTACTCCAGAGACTTGACTTCACACCACCCTGTTCTCTAGATATGTGGTGTCCATATGATAACCACATGTAACTTTAATAAAATTTGAATACAATGTAAAATTCAGTTCCTTAGTCACACTAACCACATTTAAGTGCTCAGTAGTCATTGTGGCTATTGTGAGGGCAGTGCAAATTTATGTTAAAGTTTTGTGATGAGAGGTTCCCAAGACCCTAGCCCTATATTTCTCCTAGGAGCAACAGTTCAGTGTTCAGAGTTCACAGCAATTTCATAAAACCACCATTGTAAATAACAATAATCAACTGTACATTTTACAAAGCTGTTTTCATTTTGAATGAAGACTGTGACATACATTTCCTCCTTGAGTGGACTGTCCTGTAAAAGGCATAAGTCATTCTGCTATATTGGAAGCCCAATGCCACTACCCAGGACAAGTGCCACTGAATTTCCCTGGCCTAGATAAGCACTTACAGGACTTCGGATGTTTGTTTGCCTGTATGTTTGGTTCTTTTCTTGTGGAATAGAAGTCTTCAGATAGTATTTGACCAGACACAGTAAAATCCTTAGGTGTGCTTGTTGGGGTTTACTACACTGGAATTCTAAACGGTGGTTTCCTTTTGTTCCTTGGCATTCTGTAGCGAAGTGATGATGATGACAGAAGCAGTGACAGGAAAGATGGGGCTCTTGAAGAACAAATAGAAAGACTGCAGGAAAAAGTAGAGTCTGCTCAGAGTGAACAAAAGAATCTCTTCCTTGTCATATTTCAGGTATCGTGACTTGGGACATTGATAGGTTCAAAAAAACCAGTTTATTTCTTTAGTTTTAAAAAATGTTTTTAATCATTATGAGTAAGGTCTTAAATGTATAAAAATTTACATAGGAAATAAAAGTTCACTAATTGGAGGTAATTCTGTTGTTAGTTACCATGTATATTTCTTCTTGCTTAAAAAAAATGGGGGATGCTGTTATTAAGTACTTGTAGACCTGTTTAGATGATTGCTTTCCTTCCTGAAGATTTTTGTGTATACATTCCTGTTAACATTTCTGATTATGTCCTTAAAACAGAGTCTAAGAAAAATTACTAGCATAAGTAATCTAAATATTAAAGGTTAGATTATTTTTGTATTGCCAAAAATGATGTGCTACTCACCTCATCAGGCTTCCCAGGTGTCTCAGTGGTAAAGCAGTCTTCCTGCCAATGCAGGAGATGTGGGTTTGACCCCTTGGAAAGGGAAGATCCCCTGGAGAAGAAAAGGGCAAGCCACTCCGGTATTCTTGCCCAGGAAATCCGGTTGACAGAGGAGCCTGGTGGGCTACAGTCCATGGGGTTGCAAAAAGTCAAAAACAACTTAGGGACCAAAGACTAAACAACGCATGTTATCACTGGTCTGCCTTTCACACTTCAGTGTTTACTGAATCATGAAAGTCAGGGGTTCATACCACAAAGATAGGGTGAAACAAGAAATACCTTTGAGGTCTCTTGGTCAAAAGTGTGATTGTTTCTGAAGTATAAGAATTTTTACTAACACCTCTGGAACTTTGTACCCTATTTCCAGCGTTTTATCATGATCTTGACCGAGCACTTAGTACGCTGTGAGACTGATGGGACCAGTGTGTTAACACCATGGTATAAGAACTGTATAGAGAGGCTCCAGCAGATCTTCCTACAGGTTTGTGGAAAACTTTGATTAGGATAATAAACATCACTGTTCTCAGCCATGGGAATTCTCTCCTAGCTCAGTTAGAATGCAGTCTGTAAGTAATAGAGCTGCAAAATGACATGACTTAAGCAGTGGTGGCTCAGTCAGTAAAGAGTCTGCCTGCATTGCAGGAGACCCAGGTTTGATCCCTGGAGAAGGAAATAGCAACCCACTCCAGTATTCTTGCCTGAGAAATCCCATGGACAGAGGAGCCTGGTGGGGTCGCAAAGAGTCGGACACGACCAAGCCACTAAACACAGCACATCCTCAGCCACAGGGATTCTCCGTTTTAAAAAAGCATCAAAGTTGTTAGGTTATATGGTACCTGTAAGCCCTTTAGTTAGTGTCCATTTGTTCCTACCATTGCTCATCAGAATATTTAGGCTTAAAATTGGCTCTATATCACTCAGACTCCTAATTGCCATTATCTTTGTTGGAGAGCCTAGCTGTGACACAAAATAGAAAAATGCTAAGGGAAGAGTAATAAGATTTTAAGAACCTCTTTAAATCCAAAGTTCAAATGATAACAGTGCTTCTGGAGGCACTATTAGTAAGTTCCCTGAGGTTCTTACAGAAAGCAGACCGCAACACATACTCTGTTAGATTTAAGTCAGATTTGAAGTACAGTGGTATCTTCAGACACCAACACCCCAAGCAAATCCTTATCGGTTTGTTCTAGACAAGAGTGATTAAAGCAGAAGGCTTAAAGGGGGAAAAATAGTTCCTTGAAAAATCTAGAGTAAATTTTTTGTTGGAGGCTTATTTATTGTCAATATCCTGATCCTATAGGAATCTGAGTATATTAAAGTTTATATATGTACATATAGAAGAAACTTTGATTTTCTGACGATTTTTTCCAGTTAGGCTCAGTAAGTCACTGATTTTTAGTAAGACAGATAACCTCTATTTTAAAAGATAAAAAAACAGTGAGGTTTGGGTTTCCTGTTTTGTGGAATACTTAACAGATCACTGGGTAATTCTGAAATATAAATAGGTTAAATATTTTTTTCTTAACACATCTCTTTGCTTAATGCCCTAACCAAAAAATGAAATGATTTCCAAAATTTCTTCATAGTTCATCCCTTGTCTGGGCAACTTTTAAAAAGTTGTACTATATACTCTGTCCTAATTAGGGGAAGGGCTTCCCTGGTGGCTCAGAGGTTAAAGCATCTGCCTGCAGTGCAGGAGACCCGGGTTCAATCCCTGGGTTGGGAAGATCCCCTGGAGAAGGAAATGGCAACCCACTCCAGTACTCCTGCCTGGAAAATTCCATGGACTGAGGAGCCTGGTAGGCTATAGTCCATGAGGTCACAAAGAATCGGACACGACTGAGCGACTTCAGTTTCAGTTAGGGGAAAGAACCAGCTGAACTCATCTAGAATAGTAGCAGGTGGTGCTGCCACGGCCCTGAATTATGAATTGCATAGAAACAGACCAGAACTGAATTTTTAAATTATTGACCATCATTTTTTTCTTTTTCGTTTCCCCCTACATTTTCTCCATATTTGGGCTTTCCAGGGTTATTATGCCTAGCAGCTAAACCGCTTTTTTCTCTGCTCTTTCGCATCACTCCACAACGTGGGTAGGCTTTAGGGGAATGTTTGGGAGATTGCTTGTGTACTCCCTTTCCTAACCTAAACATTTCCCCCTTCTCTGTGTCTACAGCATCACCAGACAATCCACCAGTACATGGTGACCCTGGAGAACCTGCTCTTCACTGCTGAGTTAGACCCCCACATCCTGGCTGTGTTCCAGCAGTTCTGTGCCCTGCAGGCCTAAGGGTCATTTTTCTTCCCCTTTCCTGTCAAGATTTTTTTTTAAAGAGCTCAAAATAATCTGTCTTATTTTTGATTGTTTGAATGCTTGCTTTCTTGTAGCATCCTGTCACTTTCTAAAAGAAACAGAGGACAGTGAAGAAATATGGTATTGATTACCCTTAGTTTCCCCTAAAAAGCAGATATTCCCTAATGACAGTAATGTGATAATGCATAGGATGTATCATATATGTGACAAATACAACTTTTCTGATATTTTTTTCTCCTTAAGGCACAAAAGATAACTAATTTGAGGTATGTGAAACACTAGAGGGTCAAGCTTATTTACCAAGTAGTATATAGAACTGATGAATTTATTATCAAGTAGCATAGCTTTTCACAGCTCATGGGTAACCTAACATGGCTGAAATAAAACAAAATGTTTTTTAAACTTTGGTATTTCATGATTTATCATCTCAGTCTACTTTAGTGATTTCTTTGTAATATACCTCCATCTGAAATTTTCTCTTCAAAATACTTTTAATTACTGTAGTATTTTTAAGATACTATTTAAAAAGTTACTAGAGTAGCAGTTCCTAAATCTGAACATAAATCACCTGGGACTCTCTAAAGTTATTTTTAAATTAATATTAAACCACAGTTTTTCAAACAGACATATCAGGTAGTTCTTAAGGCTCCCAGGTAATTGCAATATGCAGACAAGTTTTGGAATTATCATCTTAGAATATCTGATCTCAAACCTGAGACAGATCTGTCCAAGCTCATACAGTGAATTTCGTGTTAAAGTGTGACTTAAAAGTAGCTAGACTGACTAATGCCTAGTGTTAGATGTAGGTTTGGATTTTATTTCTGTGGAATCAGGTCCAAGTAACTACTAATTCCTAAACCTGTTTCCTATATGGTGTTGAGGCTTAACTAAGATAAGAAAAGTACATTGTAAAATAACAAGGGGTTCTCTGACATTCCAGGTTTCTAGCATTTTTAGTTTTTATTTCATTGAACCTTTGAAAAAATTTAGCAATAATCCCACAACTGAAGTAGCTTTGTTCATTTATACAATATAGGTGTTTTTTTTAAACTTAGTACATCATAAGTTTATGGTGCATAATATATGGGGTCTCTTTGGTTTACCATATACTTAGTGGCTACAGAATATAGTCTACTCAGTAAATAGAAATTCCTAGGATTTTAAAACACCATACCATTTAAGACAAAGAATCACAAGATTAAAGCTGCATGGCAAGTTACTGGCAGGGAACTAAAAGCCAAGCGCTTAGCTAAGTGTTCTTTTGTTTATACTGTTCTCCTTCCCACAAACTATGTAATTAGTTAGAAATGGCTCCTGTCCTCAAGAAGCTAAAGGATAACCATTTAAGGCTCTGGTAATTCTGACCCTAGGCTGCTTTGTAATCCTTTCATAATGTATTGCAAAGTGTGGCTACTTACATTTTTACTTGATCCACCTCCTTCCTCTTAGACCCTCTCTTCACATGTAATGGTTGCTTCTAACAACTGCTCACTAATGTGACCCTGCTCTTACCCAGTCTGGCAAACTAGGTATATGGAAAAACCAAACCAGAGATTGAATTCCGAAGAAACAAACATTCAACAATCGCTCTCCCCACAAATGAAGCTCACAGAGACAAGAACAGCACGTCACACTGTACATCGTACCTTGCAATAAATCAATATGCTCTTAAACTGCACTGATGCCATTTAACATGCTTTTGTCCAAGTAAACATAATTTTTGTTTTCCTTGACTCTAAAGCTCATAGGAGTTACTCAGAAAGCAGTTCAAATGAAGATAAAGTTTGCTTGCTTTTCCTGGAAAGTACTTAGCAGTGATTTCTATGACTTATTAACAATCTACAGTTATATCTGAAAATGAAAGATGAGGACAGAACTTGGCGACCTGAGTAGAGCATATATGGCTGTCAGTGATATTTGGACACCAGAACTGTCTTAGATTAATGAAGGTAAAGAGTGATTGACTGGAAGCCCACCTCAACTAGACAAGTCTTAGCTATACTGGTCTCGATAATACATGCTCATTAATAACTTACGTGTCATTTGCTATAGATTTGCCATATTTAATCATGACAGTCATTAGATTATTTATGTCTATGTGACAGATAAAAACAAGCCCACTGAGTAACTTACCCAAGGTCCACAGCTAGTAAATGGAATCTAAAACTATGTCCATGTGGTGGTTCAAGGGTTCCTTATCTCCCAATGCAATCGTCAGCAGCCTGAACCCCTAGTTACTTGCCGGAAGCTTTTTATTTTGTCCAAAGAAGGTCTTGCTGCCCATTCAGAATCTATTTTTACTGAGCTGTAATATTCAGCATAGCACATGAAAAAAATCAATATTCGAAAAACACGAACCATTTCAGTATTGAATACTTATATAGAGAACAGTTAGTAATGACAGTTTCAAGTCTTTGGCTTTGACTTGTTTTGACTTTTGCCCTTCTTCAAGCATAATCTCCAAGAGCTGATCTGAAGAAAAACATGAAAATGTATAAAAACTTCCTATTTGTTGCAGTAAGATAAAAAGTCCTGTCAAAGAACAACTTGAAGTTATCTTGAATTTGTTTTTATCAAAAAAAAAAAAAAATGCATGCACCCTGTTAATCAAGCACTTGGGATCAATTGCTCTTACCAGGTAACTACCCTGTAATCCTTTTGACAAGATAGGGTAATATTTGACTATTTAAACTTGATCCAAATGTCTGGGGTGATGTCAGGTTGTAGGTTACCATTCCTTTAGAAGTGCTACATAAACAGAAGCAAGCTGTTTTCCCTCCCAGGATTACATGAGAATACCTGTAAGGCACTTTGCATAGTGTTTGCATGACATACAGAAAATGCACAGTGAATGTTAACAAGTTATTACCTTTGATCAACAGTTTAGCTGTTTTTCTATTTTACCCAGATTTGAAAAGGCATATCCAGACACTAATACTAAGATCTATCATAAACCCTAAGGATACAGAAAACTTGTCCCAGCAAAGCTCCCTCATACCCTTAGAGACAGACATGGTCTAGAAGACCTGGCCCAGGGTCTGGGGTGCAGCAGTCTACCACCATCCCTGCTGGTTTCTGGGATATGAATCCAGCTTGGCCAGCTTTTGCCTTTACTGCTAAAAGCTCTTTCTTCTACCTCAATCGAGGGTTTGGCTTGGTCGCTTATTTCTGTTTTAGCTCTAAGCTAACACTTTAAAACCCATTCTATTGCTCAGCTCCCACCCTTATTATAGAAAAAATGGTCACACACTTAGTGTTTTGCCCACCAGACCTGCTGGACCTTAACTGAAACTTGCTGTTAAGCCATAACATACACAATTATTGGAGCATTATTTATACAAGTGTTTCATTCATTTATGAAGACTTTACATTTTGGTGAATTTTGAACAGGACCAATCTAAATTTCCACACTGTAGAACAGATCACTTAACTAAACATCACATTTTCTCATATGTCAGTTCATGGCCACACACAGTACAAGTCTTCCGGTACATGTCATCCTCTAGGTTTTCTTCAGCCCCATACTCATGTTGATGAGCAACTGTTTGCTTTTTCCATACACTGCTTCTTACTGCTCGCCGTAATTCTAAGGAAAAAATAAAAGCCAATTGTTCAGTGGTGCTATTCAGCTGAATTAAAAATCCATTGCTTTTCAGCTGTGTTTAACCAAATATGGTTTATGCCTTAATTTTATAACAAGTCAAAACTAATGATACAGTTTTGGCAAGCCTACTTTCTTAGCTCACTAGTTTGGTCTGTGGAATCTTTCAAGTCACTGTTGGTTTTAGTTTGAAACAGGAGGTTCAGAAATGGGGTATGTGGATTAGAAGAACAGCAAGAAACTAGATTCAGAAGACATGCAAAGAATAGTTTAAGCAGCTGACTATGGAAAACAGGATGCCAAAGAATGAGAGGGGAATCAACTGGGATGACTGACGATAACGATTTAAGTTCCTTACAGTCAGGAGCTACTTCTCTAAGAGGCAAGTCAAACTCCGCAAGAAAACTAGAAAACCAAGAACCCAGCCACTCTGCTGATGTTTCATCTTAGAAAAGCTGCTTCTGCAACTGACCTTATATCTACTGAATTCTTTATTTTATAGAAGACAGCAGTATTTTAGGAGACAAACTGCTAGTAATTGTTACAAAGTACAACAAAGAAAAGAATCACTGGCTATTAAGAGCTGGAAAGAACTATAGAGTTGTTTTACTTAATTTTATTTTGCAGGTAGGAAAACTGAACAAAGATATGAATAGCAGGGGAACCCAGGTCATGTATTCCAACGTTGAGAACTTTTCCTACTACATCATACAAAACAGCCTTTTCACAAAGAAAAGAATTGTGTTGGATGTTCTGAAAAGCAACCAGGACATTCTAAAGTTCACAATGCATGTTACCTGAGGAAACCAAATGCTTTGTGTTAATTAGAAAATAAGCTAATAACATCTCAGTTTCTAGTTTAATGAATAAAAAGCAAATTTCTTCTACTCTGACCAATGATCCAGCATTGTCTTGTTGGCTGCCCTACCTAAGAGAGAGTATGATCATTACCTTCTATAATCTCAGCCTTAAAAATCAAAGTACACCAAGTAATCATACATTTTCTTTAATCCATTTTACTGTAAGTAGTATCAAAATACCACTTGAATCTTTTTATGTTTAGCCTTTACTGTATCATATGGATAAGCAAACAAATAAGGCTATGTATCAGGCACTGTTCTAAGTATTTAAACACATTCAATCCTCACAACACTGTGTCATAAGTACAGCTATCATCCCAATTTTACAGATGAGAAAACTAGCGCACAGAGAGGTTACATAAGTTGTGCCTAAGGTCAAACAGGCAGAGGCACAGTCCAGCTCAGTCCATGTTCTTAACCACTAAGCTGTGCTGCCTTTTCATACACTTCCAGTATGAAAAGCACTCTATTTCAGGCTGCTTTCAAGCTTCAGTGTATACACTTCTAGATAGTTTATATCTATCATGTTCTAAACTCTCATCTTTATTCCTATATCCTCCCATATTCTGAAGAACCTTATTTTAAAATTGAGATATTTTTAAAATAAAAAATAAACAGTATGCTAACCAGAACTGCACAGATGCCTCATGGTTTCGGATAATGACAAGATGATGTTTCTTCAAGTTCCAGTACCTACTTTTCAGCTTTGTTGTGATGTATTCTGGCCATTTTTCCTTTACTACCCAATGAAGAAAATCTCTCAAAATGTGACTGCATGCCAATCACTAAGCTAACCTCTGCCCCATTTGAGCATTCTGTGAACTTGAGAGAGAACAAAAATCTACCTTACTATCCATAATTGTCACAACTGAACATAATGTTTTATTCTGACTTTATGGCTTTTCTTCCCATTCTTCAGCTAACCTATCAAGGTCTATAATAACAAGAACAAAGCCTGTCTTTAATATTTACTAGACATTCCTGAAAAAACTTGTGCTAGAAAGGAAGTAATACAAAAATTTAATAAAAACCTGCTGTCTCATTTCTTGCCACTTCTTTCTCCACCTGAAAAATCTAGTCCTAAAGCCATGAGGAGTAGCAAGTAAAGCGAGCATCTGTGGTAGGGTGGGCAGAGCCCAGGACAAATAAGGAAGGTCTCCTAAAGAGGAGGCAGCACATGAAGGGAAATTAGTTACATTCAGGAGCACCAATCAAATAAGTACATTAAAAAGAATAATGGAAATCAGGATTCTGACTGTCAGAGAAAGGAGTTACAAGTAAGGAAAGGGAGAAAACCAGAATAAACCCTAAATTTTAGATTAGAACTGGGTGTGAACTCATAGGTATATAATGTATATATATATATATATTGGCCACCTGATGTGAAGAGCTGACTCACTGGAGAAGACCCTGATGCTGGGAAAGATTGAAGGCAGAAGGGAAAGGGAATGACAGGATGAGATGGTTGGACGCGATCATTGACTCAATGGACACTGCAAAGAGTCAGACACGACAGAGTGACTAAACTCAACTGATACATATATGTGTGTTTTGAGCTAGAAAGATGTGCTCAAAGAATGATGAAGACATGCCAAAAGGACACAAGAGCTGGTCTGGAGATACTTCTGTTGGCCCAAATCAGGCAATTTGAGCACCAAAATAATTAAGGACAGAAATTAACCAAAAGCCACTGAGAAGAACAGGAATTAATGAATCCACACCAGTAACAAATAAGTAGGGGAGAGGATGCTATCAGGGCTGACTTCCAATGTGTTAAATGTGGAATGAGTGCTGAAGTTAGAAAACAGTTTTTGCAACCATCATCCTAGGTTCAGGCAAGAACCACCCATGAATGGATGCTAAACTTAAGGGGAGTGTTGAACAGAAGCAGGTACTTACATGGTCTTACAGGACTTTTGCCTATCAAATAAAAAATAAATACATCACCACTAAGGGCAGATGGATATCACATGCCTCCAGACGTGATACCCTGGAAAAGTCACATCAGTTATATACCATCCAACCTGAAATGAATAACCTGAATCTGACCATCAGGAAACATCAGAAAAACCCCACGTGAAAAATATTACTGTAAAAAAGATAGAGGAAGGGGAAAGACTTCTTCAAAAATGCCAGTGTCATAAACGATAAAGGCTATGAAAATATTCCGGAATAAAGAAATTTAGAAAGACTTGGTACCTAAAGCCAATACCTGGTCCTAGACTAGATTTTATACTAGAATGAATAAACTACACAGGACATAATTGGGTCAACTAACAAAACTGGAATAAGGATGACTAAATAAAAATATAGATACTATACTTTTGTAAGAATCTTCCTATTCTTAGGAAATTTGCATTTTTAGTATTTAGGGATAAAAAAAGGCTGGCAATGAAACGGTTCATAAAAAGAAATGTGCAAAAAGAATGCAAATGGCATAAATTGTCAACATTGGGTAAATCTAGGTGAAGAATATATGGGTGTCCCTTGTACCATTCTTATCCTTGCGATTTTATGTAAGTGTGAAATCATTTCCAAATAAAAACATTTTTTAAAAGACAGGAGCTAGATTGAAGGGACATCCACTGGCCAAATTTGGGCATTAAGATGAATAATGGAAAGGAGTACAAGGCCATATACTGTCACCCTGCTTGTTTAATTTATATGCAGAGTACATCATGTGAAATGCCAGGCTGGATGAATCACAAGCTGGAATCAAGATTGCCAAGAGAAATAACAAACTCAGATAGGCAGATGATACCACTCTAATTGCAGAATGTGAAGAGGAACTAAACAGCCTCTTGAGGGCAAAAGAGTGAAAAAGCTGGCTTGAAACACAACATTAAAAAAACTAAGATCATGGCATCCAGTCCTATCCGTTCATGGCAAACAGAAGGGGGAACAGTGGAAGAAATGACAGATTTCATTTCACGGGTTCCAAAATCACTGTGGATGGAGACAAACCTATATAGCATATTAAAAACCAGAGACATCATTTTGCTAACAAAGGTTCGTATAGTCAAAGCTATGGTTTTCTCAGTAATCACATACAGATGTGAGAGTAAACCATAAAGAAGGCTGAGCACCAAAGAACTGATGCTTTCAAACTGTGGTGCTGGAGAAGACTCTTGAGAGCCCCTTGGACTGCAAGGAGATCCAATCAATCAGTCCTAAAGGAAATCAACCCTGAATATTCTCTGGAATATTGCTGATACAATACAGCAATACAATACAGCAATATAATACAGCAATATTCTCAAAATATTGCTGCAGAAGCTGCAATACTTTGGCCACCCGACATGAAGAGCCAGCTCATTGCAAAAGACCCTAATACTGGCAAAGACTGAAGGCAAAAGGAGAAGGGGCTGGCAGAGGATAAGATGGTTAGACAGCATCCCTGACTCAATGGACACGAATTTGAGCAAACTCCTAGAGACAGTGCAGGACAGAGGAGCCTGGCGTGCTGCAGTCCCTGATGATGCAGAGTCAGACACAACTTAAGTGACTGAACAACGAGGAGTGGACAGACTGTGACACTGACTTGAGAATAAGAATCCATGGTTCCAACTGCTACTAAAAAAAAAGCTCTTCTTTCCAAAAGAAACCAAATAATAATGGTAGAAATAACAGAAACAGAAAGTCACCATTTATATTTACCCTAATAATAACTGACTCAGACAAGATCCAACCTGTGTGCTAAAACCACTGAATGAAACTTAAGGAATGAGATATTCACATAGTGTTAAGAGTCACCCCACAGATTTTCTATTAATTATACAGGGGAAAGGGTACCTTTATAATGGGGAAATCTGGCAGATACTGCCTTCGTTAAGTGATACCACGTGTCTCCTGAGGTGACTGATCCAAAGATAATCATGAGGAAACAAACTGCTAATAAACCAAATGGAGGGACATTTCAGAAAATGGGGAGCCTGGACTCTTCAAAAATTATCATAAAAGAAAAAGGCTGAGGGAAAAAAGAGAATACTCTGGATGTGCATCATCCTTGATAGGTCCCTGGATCCAACAACTGAAAAGCTATAAAGGACACTGGAACACTTGGAGAAAGACGATATAGATTATATACTGGGCAACTGTTATAATGTACAGTTTGAGCATGGTATTTTTTAGTCAGTAGAAAAATGTCCTTATTTATAGTAGATAAATGCTGAAGTATTAAGAATCACAATGCCTGCAAATAACTCTTAAATGGTTCACCAAAATATGTGTGTGAACGAAAGAGAAAAAAGCAAGTGGAAAAATGTCAACATCTGGTGAAATAAAACATTTGTTTGATTACAGATTAGTAATAGTTTTTCACATTACTTCATTTAAGCAACTTAAAACTTTGGAAAGTAGAGGTCAGCTACTACTGCTGAGATTGAAAAAAGGGTAGTAAGGTCAGAGGCCACAGAGGAGTGAGAAAAGGCTTGCTAGGAGACAGGGATCAAGACCATCCCCATGGAAAAGAAATGCAAAAAAGCAAAATGGCTGTCTAATAGCTGTGAAAAGAAGAGAAGCGAAAAGCAAAGGAGAAAAGGAAAGATATAAGCATCTGAATGCAGAGTTCCAAAGAATAGCAAGGAGAGAGAAGAAAGCCTTCCTCAGCGATCAATGCAAATTAAATAGAGGAAAACAACAGAATGGGAAAGACTAGAGATCTCTTCAAGAAAATTAGAGATACCAAGGGAATATTTCATGCAAAGATGGGCTCAATAAAGGACAGAAATGGTATGGACCTAACAGAAGCAGAATATATTAAGAAGAGGTGGCAAGGATACACGGAAGAACTGTACAAAAAAGATCTTCACAACCCAGATAATCATGATAATGTGATCACTAATCTAGAGCCAGACATCCTGGAATGTGAAGTCAAGTGGGCCTTAGAAAGCATCACTACGAACAAAGCTAGTGGAGGTGATGGAATTCCAGTTGAGCTGTTTCAAATCCTAAAAGATGATGCTGTGAAAGTGCTGCACTCAATATGCCAGCAAGTTTGGAAAACTCAGCAGTGGCCACAGGACTGGAAAAGGTCAGTTTTCATTCCAATCCCAAAAAAAGGCAATGCCAAAGAATGCTCAAACTACTGCACAATTGCACTCATCTCACATGCTAGTAAAGTAATGCTCAAAATTCTCCAAGCCAGACTTCAGCAATATGTGAACCGTGAACTCCCTGATGTTCAAGCTGGTTTTAGAAAAGGCAGAGGAACCAGAGATCAAACTGCCAACATCCACTTGACCATCGAAAAAGCAAGAGAATTCCAGAAAAACATCTATTTCTGCTTTATTGACTATGCCAAAGCCTTTGACTGTGTGGATCACAATAAACTGTGGAAAATTCTGAAACAGATGGGAATACCAGATCACCTGACCTGCCTCTTGAGAAACCTGTATGCAGGTCAGGAAGCAACAGTTCGAACTGGACATGGAACAACAGACTGCTTCCAAATAGGGAAAGGAGTATGTCAAGGCTGTATATTGTCACCCTGCTTATTTAACTTATATGCAGAGTACATCATGAGAAACGCTGGACTGGAAGAAACACAAGCTGGAATCAAGATTCCTGGGAGAAATATCAATAACTTCAGATATGCAGATGACACCACCCTTATGGCAGAAAGTGATGAGGAACTCAAAAGCCTCTTGATGAAAGTGAAAGAGGAGAGTGAAAATGTTGGCTTAAAGCTCAACATTCAGAAAACGAAGATCATGACATCCGGTCCCATCACTTCATGGGAAATAGATGGGGAAACAGTAGAAACAGTATCAGACTTTATTGTTTTGGGCTCCAAAATCACTGCAGATGGTGACTGCAGCCATGAAATTAAAAGACGCTTACTCCTTGGAAGAAAAGTTATGACCAACCTAGATAGTATATTCAAAAGCAGAGACGTTACTTTGCCGACTAAGGTCCGTCTAAAGGCTATGGTTTTTCCAGTGGTCATGTATGGATGTGAGAGTTGGACTGTGAAGAAGGCTGAGTGCCGAAGAATTGATGCGTTTGAACTGTGGTGTTGGAGAAGACTCTTGAGAGTCCCTTGGACTGCAATGAGATCCAACCAGTCCATTCTGAAGGAGATCAGCCCTAGGATTTCTTTGGAAGGAATGATGCTAAATCTGAAGCTCCAGTACTTTGGACATCTCATGAGAAGAGTTGGCTCATTGGAAAAGACTCTGATGCTGGGAGGGATTGGGGGCAGAAGCAGAATGGGACGACCCAGGATGAGATGGCTGGACAGCATCACGGACTCAATGGACGTGGGTCTGGGTGAACTCCGGGAGATGGTGATGGACAAGGAGGCCTGGTGTGCTGCGATTCATGGGGTCGCAAAGAGTCGGACACGACTGAGCGACTGAACTGAACTGAGGCCTCAGGAGAGCTAGGGAAACCTTGGGCATGGAAAGGGATGTGCCAAGCAGGCCTGCAAGCCTGAGACTGGCAAAGAGAGCAGCAGTTTGCCATGTTCCCACCTCCTGGTCCCCCTGGCCTAGAATTTCACAACACAACAAACTGTGGACTACTTCTCTTGGAAGGTTACAAAAACGTTCATGGTAACCATCACTGTTGCTACTGATTACCTTCAGAGACTGCTTCTATTTTTTACCCAAAGACGTTTTCCCCTAAATGCTTGTTTCAGTGAAAAATATATTTTATACCACTCTAAAATTTGTACTTCATCCAGCTTAATATCTTAATTTTGCAAAAGAGGCAACCTGTATTCAAAGAAGCCCAGCAATGCTTATGAGGTAGACTTAAAATAAAAGAATTAGTGGAGGGAGACCACGTACAGCTAAATACCTGATGGGAGGGCAGGAAGTTTTGACACAGGGTGCCCACTGGTAACTAGAGGGGGAGAAATTGCAAGGGAATAACGAAACGTAAGAAGCTTTCATCTTATTTTGTCCTCCAGAAACCAAGGATAAGCAACTGTGTCCTTCAAACTCTCCTGAGAGAAGCCCCAAAATACCCATAAATATAACCACAGGCCCAGAATGTAAAATGTTCACAAACTGAGAAGGAGCCCCCAGATGGGATTTTCTTACCCATCTCTTTTGGGGGAAAAAAGTGCACACTAACAAACGATGAAAATTAATCATTCTCGTTTTTTTTTTTTAAAGAAGGCTAACCTCTACCAGTATTAAGAGAAAGCTAAGTATAACTTTAAAGAAAACTTTACAACCACCTTATCTGTGGAAAGGAGCCATGCAAACCCAGAATGTTCTGTGTATTTGCACAAGTTCAAAGTTTCCATCCAATATCAAGGCCAACACACATTGCCTTTATAAAAATCTAGTTAAACTAAGCACCAGTGATGCCATCATTTCTATTTCTGCCTTGTCAGATCTAAGACAGTCAATGTGAATTTGAACAATTTGAGTTTGCCAACGAGAAAATTCTCTTTCACTTTATCTAAATTTATACAGACATACATACACACACCACACACCCCTTATATACTATCTATAATTTTCTTTTCTAGTAAGATCAAGTCTTTCTCAAATTGCTAAATTAGAAGACCATATTCTAAAGCAGGTAAATGTAATCTCTTACCTTTCTATAAAGAAGTAAACTTTGTGTCAGCTTCTTTGTGGATCAAAATCAGAAGACCAAGAGGAACCAGGTTCCAATTTCTTTCAACTAAGAAAACGTTTAGACTTGCTTTTATTCCTCTCTGTCCTGAGCCTTCTGAGCAAACTGCATAGTAAGCTCCTTGCTTCTAATCTCTACAGTGTCTACTCCACTCTCAGCCCTCTGTGGCCTAGTCAGGAGGACAGGAACATATCCACCAACCTCTAAAGCAAATCAACAAGAAGAAGCCATAATTAAAGAAGGCACAGCATTGACCTCTGCACATTAAACACCAGAAGACAATGGAATAATGCTTATACAACTCAGAGAGAACTCAGGCTTTCAAATGCAAGAGAAACAGAAAAACATTCTTAGATTTGTAACAGGGTCTTGGAAAACATACCCCTCTAGTAAGCACTTAAGGAATAAACTAAAGAAATCAGTTTTAAGAGCTCCAGGAAAAACTTCAGGGAAAATTCAAACTCTTCAAGGATGAGGAAAATGCACAGTAGTTCATCTGGTGGTTAATAGCAGAAATTTTACATAGTGAGAAATATAGCCAATTATATTTGAGTTTATACTTATTTTAAAAATTATCTAGGCTAATTGTGTAAATCTTGAAAAAAATGTTCTATTCATGCTATTTAGTAGGTGTGACTATCTTAATAGAACTGTTTTATTAAAAAAATAAAGAAATTAAACTGATGCCTTTTGTTGCCAAATTATCAGAATTCAGCCACCTTTAGTGAACATCTTGACCAAACTATAGAAACAGTATCTAAGTAAAATTATAGACAGACCCTTTTCAAAAAGTATTTTACTCTGAAGGTACAAGTTCTTAATTCCTTTATCTGTATATTACTGTCTATGCCAAAAGATCATAGGGAAGAGGCAGCTGAAAGGGAAGAGCTGAGAGGATTCAAGGAGCTGGAGTTAACAAAAGCCTTTAGGCTGATATATGATTAGCCTATAAATATGCCCTCCTCTTTCACACCCCTTAAGGTACCTTACCCCTCCCATCAGGGGATTCCCTGATGCTGGAAGAGAGGAAGGCTTGGGGTAAAACACGGAAGAGATTAAAGAAAAGGACCAAATTCAAAAGAAGCCTTTCCAAGTCCTCTCAATTGGCCCCACAGGTGTTTCGGAAGACTGTGGTACAGCAGCGGCTAATGTGGGGATGATCCTGTGATGAAATCCTCTTCCACGGCACAGGCTGCTGTCAGAAGCCCCTCTACAAAGCCATGAAAATGTGCTTACTCTCTGATTCAGGAAGCATGTTAAGTAACTATAATTTATATAAAGATGTGTTTATCATGAGATTATCTGTCTTAAACTTCTTTTAAATTCAACTTTGATTTTTATTCTTCACTGTTAAGTTGATCAATTTATATATCAAAATTTTCATTTGTAATCAAAATTAAGAATGTCAAATTGGAAACTTGAAACACACCTAACTCTTCTCCCCGTCCCATAATTAAAGAATAAAGTAATAACTGACAAGTATGTGAGTAAGTCCAAGGATATACAAGTGAATTTTTTACCTGCCTCCATTATATAATATCTATCGGGGAAAAAGTGAAACTTCTCTAAAGAGTGCGCTTCTAAAGCAGCACATGCAGAGCTGCCGCGTTCTTATAACAGGCATAATATCTTACAGTAATATTAGCTACGGTGCCACGTTCTTATAACAGGCATAGTATCTCACAGTAATATTAGCTACGGTGCCACATTCTTATAACAGGCATAATATCTCATAGTTATATTACCTACGGTGCCACGTTCTTATAACAGGCATAGCATCTTACAGCAATATTACCTATGGGGTACCACTCTGCCCTAGTTCTCGTCTAAGCAACTTACATATAACGTCTCATTGATTCCTTACAAAAACTTTTATATGGTGGGTGGTATTATCATTTTTATAGTTGAAGAAACTGAGATACAGAGATAAAGGATAGATAAACTTTATGGACTTCATAAATGTCCAATGGTGCTTCTGTTTTTATAAAAAAAAAAAATGTAAGGGCCTATGCATAAAAAAGAGCTGGAAAAATAGACATTAAACTGTTACTGATGACTGTCTCTAGGTAGTGTAATTATGGGCTATAAGTTCTTTGTAGGTTTCTAACTTCTCTGTATTGCACATGAATTACTCTTATACTGAAAAGGTGGAAAGCAGTACCTCACAATAAGAAGAAACAAAGTAGGCTGACATTCTTTTTTTTTTTGGCTCTTTTGTTTGTTTTTAAGACATTTCAGCTATCTTCATTCATCCTCCAAAACCTCTTCTAAATCCTAAAAAATAAGCAAAATTACCTATGATGGCTAAGATACTCATTTTAAATGGATCGATTTAGTATATGTATAACCCTGTATATACACAGAACATATGCTATTTATATAAACTAGACACCAGAGTGGGACTCTACGGTTACTAAAGAACACTTACGCCTACTTATTCAAGACTCTCTTTGGGGCTTCTGTGCTACAGCAACAAGTGCTCTTTGCGCTCCTCTAACAGCCTATGCTCATCACTATCACAGTATTTATCACATTATGATGACTTTACCTGTTTTTCTCCTCTGATAAACTGATTTCAGCATTTGTATCAGCACAGTGCTTGGGACATAGTAACTATTGGATACACTGGTGGACAGATGGATAGACAGACTTCCGCACATATGCATACATGGATGGATGGATGGACAAATAAATAGAGACAGATGGACAAAGGAATGGAGAGTAACACAGATAGACAGATGTATGGTCAGAGGAATGAGTGCAGACTCGAAGTCATAACATCTTGGCTCCAGTCCCAACTTTCCAGAAACTATGTAACAAGTCACTCTACCTTTCCAGGTCTTTTTTTCATATAAAAATAAAAATGATTAGACAGACTATCTGACATTAGAAGGTACCTTCTAGTTGTTAAGTTAGATGACTAAGACTTAAAGACATTGCTCCTTCACGTTAAGCTCCTTCACATTAGAGAGGTTTCCTGGTAGAAATCTCACTTTGGATAACCCTGTGGGTCATATTTAAGACTGAATTGATGCCAAATCCTTAACCAGAGGCACATCCCTGACCCTACTACCATTTCTATACAAAGCTATGATTCATTTTAAGATGAGGGCTTACATGCTTTTTTAGAATTGCAGTATTGTGAGATTTGGACTTAAGACTCTCAAACACCAACCTACCCAAACTTTAAGCCTTTTGTTCTTAAATTCATGGGAAAAAAATAAAATTCAATTATATCTTTAAACTGGAGGAACTTAGCTAGAGGCTTTTTGCAAAGCAGTAGAGCACAGTCCTTCATGATGTAAATGCAGCCACTTACCTTTTACTTTTTTATCAAACTTCTTCTGTTTCATTTTTTCTCGATTTTTCTGTCGAACTTCCTTCGCTTCTTCTAATGCTTCCTGACTACCCCAAACTTCAAGAGACCTCTTCACAATCTGAAATACAGAATCCATATTTAAATTAGTTGTGATTCATTGCTGTAAAATAGTTATAATTATTAAATCCAAAGGTCTCAAAGAATGATCAAGTAAAACTTTACAAATATTTATTTGAAATTTAAAAGATTTTTAAATACTGATAAGAAAAAACTCTAATAATATCTATATCTAAACTTATGAAACCCTCAGTAAATAAATGATGAATCAGATTACATATTTGTGAAGCACAACAGAACCAGGGATGCCTGTGTATATATAAATAAAGCTGCCCTCTGAGTGCAATTGCTTTTTTGTATTCACATGAATCAAAGATTTGGTGAATTTTCGCAGGATCACCAAAAAAAAAAAAAAAAATTGCTAACCAATTAGCCATAGCAGATCTAAACATGAGGTCATATCTAAAAATCTCCCATCATAGGAAATCAATCAATGCTACTCTACTTCTGAATCAATAACTGTTTACATCCATTCAACTAATTTTGGTCTTCAAAATATGAATTTTTTTTAAAAAACTTTGGTAGCTGAATGATCTAAGAAGTCTTTATTCTAGTTTAAAACCTTTGAATTTTATATATCTATAATACATATTAAATATTATAAAGAGTATATACATAAAAATACTCTTTGCAAATATTTATTTACATTTAGGGAAATAATATACACACTGAGAACTTGCTCGAGGTATCTCTCACAATATGTTAAGGGGACCAAAATGTCCATCAATAAAGCCAAACTGAAATTTCGTAACACAAAGTGATATATACTGTTATTTCATAAATTCTAACACCTCATTTTCCACAATTTAACATCCCTGAAAATGCTGCATCACTAATGTACTTAAACGTATTTTAACAACTGAGTCAAAAAGTGGTTCAGAAGAACTGGACTCTGCATGTAAGGAAGTTTAGGAATACCTTAATAAATCTGTGGTACCTGCAATTTCCTTTTTAAGTACACACAAGCATGACTTATAGCAAAAGGGGAAAAGAAAAAACTACAGTAAGTCTAATGACACTAGTTCAGTAAAATAAAAGCACCAAGTGATAAGAGAGCACTGGGTTTGTTTAAATACCAGTACTTTTTTTTCATTTTTAATGGTTCATAACCGTGAATCTTTTAATCAACAGTGTCCAACACTTAGCGAAAATTCAGTATATGTTTGGTTTTACATGTGGCTTCTTTATCAGAACATACAGGATTTTCTAGTATATTCCAATCAAACTGTGCTCTAAAGCAATGCCTCCCAGTATTTTTCACATAATGGCATGAAAAAGAATATTATGATATCTGTACCACTCTGGGATAGATACAGGAAACTAGAATTAGATTCTCGGAAATTCCTGAATTTTTTTTTAATGATTTTATTTGGGGGGTGGGTGGGCAAGGGAAACACAGGCTGACTTCTCTATTTCAAGCTTTCCTTAGTTTCCAAACTGTACTTCTAACATGACCCAACAGTAATATATTTGCTCCAAAGTGCTACATCAAAAAACATAATAAGTAAACATGTATTTAATATCATTATGTATGACTATGACTCATGCAAAACAATAAAACAACAGGATCTTTTTAAGTCGGTAAGTAAAAACTAAACTAATTATAACTAGTTCGTTGTTAAAACATCACCTAAACCAAGGTTTAAAATGACTGAATATAACTTATCAGAGACCTGTAGTTTTAAGTAGAGTTTCATATCACCCCACTGTGAATGATGAGGATTCTTCTTCACAATAAATTTAAGCGCTGGTTCTCTTTTTTCTAAATCACAATCTTTCAGAAGGTATTCTTGTTTTGCTTCTGTTTTAGTTATAAGCTTGTGTTTATCATCAGCATCTCTGAAAACAGATTAAGTCCATTACATAAAGTAAATAAAGTTTCAAGTAGCCCCAAAACCTAGGGGCACACATGCCAAAAGAAATATATAAATGCTTTTCCCTAAAACTCTCATGGTCAGATTAGCAGCATAAGAATTCCAACAGAAAAATATTAATTCTAAAAAGCATGAGTCAGCAACAGATCCATGTTATTTAACCTTTTAAGAATTTCTTTTTACTTAAGTTCCTCTTTTCCACAAGGAATTTGAAAAGACATTGAGTATAGCAAATATAAATGATAATTAAGAAAATATAAAGCGTAAAGTCAGCATATAAGGAATATAAATACACAAGGTCCAACTGTACCAAGCACAGGTGAGTTTCCAGTTGGCTCTTTCTGAAAGCCCAGGTAAAAACGGAGACACAGACAATTACACAGCTCTTCTCATTCATTCGTTCTCCATCTACATGCTGGGTACTGTTCAAGGCACTCAGAATAAAGGAAATAAAATAAACCTTGTTTTCATGAAACTTACATTCTATTTAGGAAAAGACAATCAATAAGCAAACATGACGACAGATGAAAGTACTATAACACAAAGCACGGTAAAGGAATAGGAATTTCCGGAGACTGGGTAATCAGAGAAGGCCACTGCTGAGGGAACACTTGAGCAGGGCCTTTAAGAAGTCAGAGAACATTCCCAATAGCTAGAGAAAAAATATTTCTAGCAGAGAGAAGAGTAAATGCAAAAGCTCTAGGATAGGAGTCTGCTTCGCAAATGGAGTTCATAAGCAAGAGGGCCAGTGTGATCAGAATGCTTCAAGTTAAGTGATGGTGAGGAGTGATGGGAGATAGTCAGAGATAGGCAGGGGTCTTGTGAGCAATGGTGAAGACAATTTTATTCTGAATGGATTCAGTGCAGTTCAGTTCAGTTGCTCAGTCATGTCCGACTCTTTGTGACCCCATGGACTGCAGCACACCAGGCTTCCCTGTCCATCACCAACTCCTGGAGCTTGCTCAAACTCATGTCCATCGAGTCAGTGAAACCATCCAACCATCTCATCCTCTATCATCCCCTTCTGCCTTCAATATTTCCCAGCATCAGGGTATTTTCAAATGAGTCAGTTATTCTCATTAGGGGACCAAAGTATTGGAATTTCAGCTTCAGCATCAGTCCTTCCAATGAATATCCAGGACTGATTTCCTTTAGGATGGACTGGTTGGATCTCCTTGAGTCCAAGGGACTCTCAAGAGTCTTCTCCAACACCACAGTTCAAAAGCATCAATTCTTCAATGTTCAGCTTTCTTTATAGTCCAACTCTCACAGCCATACATGACTACTGGAAAAACCATAGCTTTGACTAGACAGACCTTTGCTGGCAAAGTAATATCTCTGCTTTTGAATATGCTGTCTAGGTTGGTCATAGCTTTTCTCCCAAGGAGCAAGCATCTTCTGATTTCATGGCTGCAGTCACCATCTGCAGTGATTTTGGAGCCCAAAAAATAGTCTGTCACTGTTTCCATTGCTTCCCCATCTATCTGCCATGAAGTGATGGGACCAGATGCCATGATCTCAGTTTTCTGAATGTTGAGTTTTAAACCAACTTTCTCACTCTCCTCTTTCACTTTCATCAAGAGGCTTTTTAGTTCCTCTTCACTTTCTGCCATAAGGGTGGTGTCATCTGCATATCTGAGGTTATTGATATTTCTCCCAGCAATCTTGATTCCAGCTTGTGCTTCATCCAGCCCAGCATTTCACATGATATACTCTGCATATAAGTTAAATAAGCAAGATCACAATATACCGCCTTGCCGTACTCCTTTCCCAATATGGAACCAGTCTGTTGTTCCATGTCCAGTTCTAACTGTTGCTTCCTGACCTGCATACAGATTCCTCTGCCTTTTCTAAATCCAGCTTGAACATCTGGAAGTTCACGATTCATGTACTGTTGAATCTGAACGAATTAGAAAGTGTTAAAAAGCCTTGAGTAAAAGGCTATAGGAGAAGAGACTAATGGTGCAAAAGTGGGAGAAGAGGCCAGTTAGAAGACTACTACTGCAGCGGTCCAGGTAAAAGCTGGTAGGGGACCAGTCTAAGGCATAATCGTACAGAGAATGAGAAACGAACAGATTCAGGATATGGTTTAAGCCCTTAAATACAGAACCAAATGGATTTGGAATTAAACCTGGAATACAGAAACAACCAATGAGTGAAGTTGTCCTTTACGGAACCAGTGAATCCTGAAGAGGTAGGGACAGGACAGGAGAGGGGCAGGGGAGGACAGTTAAAAGTCAAGAATAACTTTAAGATGACTAAATAATTTGGAAGTATAAACTGAAGGAAGGAAACCTATCATTGTATGAATTCTATAATTGTCAAAGATGTTGGAAAGAAACCGAATGGATGGCTATATCCCTAATTATGTTTAAACTTTTCAAGTATTTTTCCAGACATGTGCTGTGCTCAGTCACTCAGTCATATCCAACTCTTTGCAACTCCATGTAACACAGCAGGCTCCTCTGTCCGTGGAATCTTCCAGGCAAGAATACTGCAGTGGGTTGCCGTTTCCTGCTCCAGCAGACTACTACATAACTTTAAGTTGATAATCACTGGCTTCCATTTTCTCATGGAAAAAGGTTATATGTGGTAACTTAGTTCCTGAACGCTATCTGTACTTAAAGCGATAACACTGTGGACCTTAACCACTGCGTGCATCAATGACACTGTTATGCATAAACACTGGGAACAGAGTTTATGATTCATAATTCCAATGGGTACCAGAACATTTCCCATCACTGACCATGAGATCAGAAATATCTCCCATTCTGTCTCCTAAAGATTCTACTTGGCAACAAGTCAGTGGTGCCGGCTCTCAACGTCTGCAGCCGGGACTCTGAAAGGGCAGGTCCACCAGGCATGTGAGCAGTTGATCTGGGGCTGAACATATAAGCGGGGACAGGGAGCAGATAAGAGGCTGAGTGAGAATCCAAGGTGGGATCTTCAGGTGTGAAAGATACCAACACAGGACTTGGCTGAGGTAAGCAGTAGGGACAGAAGCAAGTAGAGTAGTGAGGGATAATTTGTGATGATATAAAAAAAGAAGTAAAGGCTAGCAGAAAAAAAGGAATGACAGAAGAATCTGATTTTTCCTCATCTATTCTCTTCCCTGCCAATTCAGAACAGAAAATGAATGGAAAGAGGTGTTCTAAGCACCGCGAGAGTGGTTATATTTTCCTCCTCTCACTGAAGGTGTGCCAGTCCTCTGACCAAGGTGGTTACATGGTGGTCAAAGAAAGAAAAAAACAAATGGATCCTTAGGGGTGGGGTAAGAGAAGGATTAGGAACCTGCTACTAGGAGATGGTTAAAGAAAAAAGCAAAAGGACGTATCCACGGCAGACCCAGGGCCATCCTTCCTATTGATATGGCATGACTGCTAAGCACAAGCTTCCTGTACTTTTTGGCAAAATAGAAAACACAGAAATTTTAGGAAACTTCCAAAATTATTATGAAAATGTTGAATCCAAATGGATCAAATCAGTATTTTGCCCTAAACCTACACGCAAACGTTAAACTTCAGTAATTTAGAACATGCTCTGAAATAAAAATAAGTACCTGCAATTATCACAAGTTGCCAAATCAAAGTGGTTCATAAGGTAAGAATCCATGAACTCTTTACCACATTCTTCACATATAACATAATCAAATTCCATAACAGGTCCTAAAGAATGGAAAATTCATTCTTAAGTTTCCTTTTTTTGTGTAATTAGAACACATTTTCCTTCATTTGTATTAGCTTACGAAATGTATTTTATGACTGATACAAATATATTTACATAAGACAACATAAAACTTTAAGTAATCTTCCATTTATTAATAAAAACTTTAAGGGAAAAAAGAAATGAGAAAGGAAATAATATAAAGGGAAAAATTATCAACTCATTCAGTATTGTTGAACACAAACCACATGTAAAGTACTTATATTATTAATACTTCTGTATTGCTGCTATAACAAATTACTACAAATTTAGTGGCTAAAATTACACAAACTTATTTTATCACAGCCTATACGTTTGACACAGGTCTCAGTGGGCTACAGGCAAGCTGTTGGCAGAGTTGTGCTCCTTTCTAGAGGTTTTGGAGGGACAATCTATCACCCTGCTATTTCCAGTTAGAGGCCACCTGCATTCCTTGACTCACGACTCCCTCCCAAAACCAGCAACTGTAGCTTCTCATATCACTATGACTTCTTCCATGATCAAACCTACCCCAGATTCTCCTGCCTCTCTCCTACTTTTAAGGATGCTTGTGATTACGACTGGATAACCCAGAATAATCTCCTCACCTCAAGGTCTTTAACCTTAATTTTATTGGCAAAGTGCCTTTCACTCTGTAAGGTAATAAATTCACAGATTCCAGGGTGATTAGAATGTGTATGTTGCTGGGGGCCATTATTCAGCCTACCACAGTATGCTGAGAGCACAAAGATTAGTCCCAAGGTGGAAGCAAGATGCGGGAGCTGCTTACACATAAGGGAGATGGACTCAACATACAACACAGAAAAGAACAGTAAAGAGCAAAACAAAAGTAAAAGAGAGACAATACAGAATTCACTTTCAAGTGGGAAACTCCCTCCATTCCACCTCCTGCCAACAGAGTAAATGGCTTCCTCTTCATCGGTCTTCAATACTAGACTGAAAATCTCTGAAAGGTAGAGATTGTACTTAGCTATACAACCTCAACACCCACTACAGAAACTACTCCAGGTAAAGTAAAGCAGAATTTTTAAAAAAGCTTTCATATACCTAGCTAAGGATCTTTATCCTATAGAACTGTTTTCTTTTTATCAGCAAATCTGAAAGTTTTACTAACAAGTCTTTAGGATGACTGCCACTGCCAAGCCCCAACTCTGAGAACTACCACTAGCCGCAGTGGAAAGAAAAATGGAGTTGTCATTTGTTCATAACTCGTTCAACATATTCCTATCACTGCCTCTCCTTACCTACTTCCAATACAAGAAGGTCAATTAATATTCTAGCACTTCTGAATCTCACTAATCTCCAAACCCTAACAAAATCCAAGTTACCAGATGTATGATTTGCGAATATTTTCCCTCATTCAGTAGGTGGTCTTTTCGAAGGTTTCCTTTGCTATATAGAAGCTTTTTAATTTGATGCAGTCCCACTTAACTGTTCTGTTTTTTTTTTTAATTTTTTAAAAATATATCAGCTATAATTTATTTAAAGCTTTATTTCCAATTATGAAGGTTCTGCCTTTATTGCCTCTCCTTTTGGTGTCATATCCAAAAATATCATTAGCAAGAGCAATGTCAAGGAGCCTTTCATGTTTTCTTCTAGGAGTTTTACGGTTTGTCTTACATTTAAATCTTTAATCCATTTTGAATTATTTTGTATGATGTAAGACAGTGGCCTCATTTCATTCTTTTCCATGTGACTGTCCAGTTTTCCCAACTCCACTTACTAATGTCCTTTCTCTATTGTATATTCTTGGCTCCTTTATTATAAATTAACTGACCATACGTGTAGGTTTTTTCTGGGTTCTCTCTTCCATTCCACTGATCTATGTGTCTGTTTTTATGCCAATATCATACTTATTTCATTAGGATGGCTCTGAAATAGAATTTGAAATCAGGGAGCATGAGGTCTCCAGTTCTGTCCTTCTTTTTCAAGATTCAGTGGCCATTCAGGGTCTTTCATTGTTCATACGGATTTAAATTTTTTTCTATTTCTGTGGGAAAATGCCATTGGAATTTTGGCCGGGCCTACACTGATTCTGTAGATTGCTTTAAGTACTATGGACATTTTAACAGTAGTAGCTCTTCCAACCCAGGAGTATAGAATGTCTTTCCATTTAGTTGTGTCTTCTTCCATTTCTTTCATTTTTGTCTTACAGTTTTCAGTGTACAAGTATTTCACCTCCTTGGTTAAATTTATTCCTAGGTATTTTATTATTTCTGATAAATAGGCAGTTGTAAATAGGACTGTTTTCTTAATTTCTCTTTCTGATAGTTCACTAGTAGTATACAGAAATGCAACAGATTTCTGTGTATTGATTTTGTTTCCTGAAACTTTACTGAGTACATTTATTAGTTTACACATATACATATGCATACCCATATACATGTTTCAGAAATCATGAGTTCATACCCACGATTTTAATCTATCCAATTTTGATCCATTCCCATAGGGTTCTCTCTTGCCTTCTCCCGTTCTACATTTGTATGTCCTTTCTTCCACAATGAGAACGCTGGCTCCCAACATCAAGAAGTACATTCATCTATTTGAGCCAATAATACGTCTAAAATAATTTCAAAATTGCTCCCCTTATATCACTCTATAAAATGAGTTCAGGAATGTTGTAGTTTCCCCTTACACATATACATATGCATATATGCAACTATGCGTAGTTTCCCCTTACCCCACCTATCTCAAACTGAGGATATACTGTCAAATACTATGCTCATAAATCATTTGGACTAGTCCCTTCTGTCCTGCCCCTCTTCAATATGCATTAATTCATTTGGAAAAATACATCCACTTGTTTATTTGCTTTTAGGTTATTTACTGTTTCTATATATGCTAACTTAACTTTTTTTTAAATATGTAAACTTTACCAGAAGTATACATACTTTTGGGTCAGTTACCCTACTGCTGTGAACCAGAGAGCTGAACAAAAGTTTACCTCCAAATATATTCACTGCAGTAATAATTATTAGAATAGAGAAAAGAAACAAAAGAGCTGCATTTAAATGAACCATGGTACAGCCATCAGATGGAATACTATGTAGCTGTTAAAAAAGAAAGCTCTGAAAGAATACTTGAGAAATGGGGAAACCACTTTTCCTCTAAACATAAAGAAAGAATGTGCTAAATTTTATCTCTTGCATTCAAGACTCTCATTTCAACCTATCAAGATAATTTTAAGTATTCATTCTATCAACCTGTTATAAGACCGAGAGCATCAACTCTAAGCATATAAACCACATTTTTAAGTGAATCTGCCAAATTTGTTTAATTTTTAATCTCCTAGCAAAACTGCCAAATTTTATCATTCTTATAAAGCCAACTTGCTCACTGAATAAATGTGTCATTTTTTAACATCAGTTTGCAAAAAATCATGCATGTTATTCAAAATGACCAATCTAGATATCTGTTTTTTGAAAACCCACTTTACCTGGTTGATGAACAACTTTTCCAACTGCATGTTCTTCCTCTTCTTCCTCCTCCAGGATGAAGCCTCCTCCTGTATCAATTATCTTTGGGGCTGCTTTTACATTAGCCATGCCTACAAAAGTTAAGAAGTCATCAAGAAATGAACCAGGTAAGCCCGTATGCTCCCTTTTGTATACAGGGACTTTCAAAAATTTAATATATATCAAACAAGACAAGGATGTCCACTATTACCACTTCTATTCACCATTATACTGAAGGCCCCAGTCACTGAAATATGGCAAGAAAACAAGACAAGCATAAAGGCTGAAAAGGGTAAATCAGCATTTATTCACAGATGATATGATTATGTAATAGAGGACAGCCACAAGAATCTACAACTAGAATTAAGAAATAATACCTAGGAATAGATGTGTAAACCCTCAAAAACACCACTAACAGAAATCAAAGTCACTTCTCCCCCAAATTCACCTAAAGATTCAATGCGATCCCATTTGAAACCCTAGTAGGTGCTTGCATGTGTGTGTTGTGGGTGGGGAGGAATAATGGGAGCTGACAAGCTGATCTAATGCTTATATGCAAATACAAAGAACACAGAATAGCCAAGATAATCCTGAGCAAAACTAGAGAATTTACACTACCCAGATTTAAAGATTTACTACAAAGCTTCAGTAATTATGACAGTGTAGTACTGAGACAAAGACAAAGAGACCAGTATAATAGAGTCCTGTAATAGATCTACACATATTTACAGCAAAGGCTTAACTTACAGCAAAGACTCCAAGGCAATTCAGTGAGAAAAAGATAGTATTTTCAATAAATGATGCTAGGATTTATGACTAAGGCACTTCTACAAAACAGTGAGGAAAAGATGGTCATTCCAATAAGTGAACTTTGGCTCTATTGCATACAATATACACAGAACAATTTTTAAATGGATCACAATCTTGAACATAAAAGGTAAAATAAAGCTTCTAGAAGAAAACATAAGATAACTTTATGAACTTGAGGCAGCCAAAAACTTCTTACACACGACATACACGTATCAACCATAAGAGAAAAACTGCTTAATTGAACTTGACTGAAAATTATTATGACTTCAAATTTTAACAAGATGGTGGAGTAGGATGTGCACGCATCTCCTCCTGCAAAAGCACCGAAATCTCAACTAGCTGTTGAACAACTAGGACAGGCGAACACTAGAACCCACCAAAAAAGATACCCCATGTCCAAAGACAAAGAAGCCAAAAGGAGACAGAAGTTTACAGATGCCTCTTAGCCTCATTCACCAGAAAGTGAAAGTATCGATCAGTCCTGTCTGACTCTTTGTGATCCCATGGACTGTAGCCTGCCAGGCTCCTCTGTTCACTGAATTCTCCAGGCAAGAATTCTGGAGTGGATTGCTATTTCCTTCTCTAGAGAACATATGTATAAGACCATCAGAAGAAGAACCACAATCCCACAGCAGCTAGAACAAAAATCACATGACAAAAAGTTAATCAGGATGAAAAAGAGAGTTATGTCCCAGGTGAAGGGACAATATAAAACCCCTGAAAAACAACTAAATGAAGTGGAGATAGGCAACCTTTCAGGAAAAAAATTCAGAATGATAGTGAAGATGATCCAGGATCTCAGAAAAAGAATGGAGAAGATGCAAGGAATGTTTACCAAAGAGTCAGAAGTACTAAAAATAAATGAACACACATGAACGATACACTAGAAGGAATCAACAGCAGAATAACTGAGGCAGACAAATGGGTAAGTGACCTGGAAGACAAATAGTGGAAATCACTGCTGCAGAACAGATTACAGAAAAAAGAATGAAAAAAAAAAAAAAATGAAGACAGCCTAAGAGACCTCTGGGACATTAAACACACCAACAGTCGCATTATAGGGGTCCCAGAAGGAGAAGAGAGAGAGAGAAAGGACCAGAGAAAATATCTGAAGAGATAATAGTTGAAAACTTCCCTAACATAGGAAACGAAATAGTCAACCAAGTCCAGGAAGCAGAGTCCTAGGCAGGATAAACCCAAGGAGGAACACACCAAGACACACAGTAATCAAACTGACAAAAATGAAAGACAAAGATAAAATATTAAAAGGAACAAGGGAAAAGTGGCAAATAACATACAGGTGAACTCCCATCTGGTTATCAGCTGATTTCTCAACAGAAACTCTTAACTATATCCTGCCGTTCCCCCTACTTTGTAAAGTGTTGAAAGGGGAGAACCTACAACCAAGAATACTCTACCCAGCAAGATTCTCATTCAAATTTGATGGAGAAATCAAAAGCTTTCCAAACAAGCAAAAGTTAAGAGAATTCAGCACCACCAAACCAGCTTTACAACAAATGCTAAAGAAACTTTTCTAGGCAGGAAACACAAGAGAAGGAAAAGACCTACAGAAGATAAACCCAAAACAATTAAGAAAATTAAAAGGCAGACTGGCTAGGCAGATGAAAATGTTCATGTACACACTTCCACTTACTCCATCACTCTGCTTGACCTCCCAAGTTGTATGTAATTATTTTATATTGTTAAGTTAATCTTGTTCCCATTATGGCTTGTAACTGTAACTCTCTTTTATTTTTTGTCTGGCTATTGACTGTGAAAACTGACAAACATCTTTTACTACTGTGATTATGTAACTATTACTCAATACTGTTGTATCATGACTGGTCAACAGAAAAATAATAGAATTCTATATCACCCTGCTGCTGCTGCTGCTGCTGCTGCTGCTGCTAAGTCGCTTCAGTTGTGTCCAACTCTGTGCGACCCCACAGACGGCAGCCCACCAGCCTCCTCCGTCCCTGGGATTCTCCAGGCAAGAACACTGGAGTGGGTTGCCATTTCCTTCTGCAATACATGAAAGTGAAAAGTGAAAGTGAAGTCACTCAGATCGTGGCCGACTCTTCCTGACCCCATGGACTGCAGCCTACCAGGCTCCTCTGTTCATGGGATTTTCCAGGCAAGAGTAATGGAGTGGGTTGCCATTGCCTTCTCCATATATCACCCTAACTACCATTTAATAGAAAAACCTGTAATCACTTTTTAAAGTCCAGATGCATATCAGAATCACCTTGGAATTTTTTGAAAAACACAAATGCCCAGGTATCGCTATTCTTCGCCAGAGCTCCAGATATGTTTCTAATGAGCAGCCATGTTTAAAAACAACTGGACTACATGGTGATCTTTTACTTTTATCGAGTTTGTTTCACATTTTCTATTTCATATTCAGTGCTCCCATTTAATTTTCCAATTTCTCCATCTTTTTTCATGTTCTTTCTCAAGCCTTTATCAAGTGTAGTAGAAAAGCTTTTATAAATAAATATATAAACAGTATGTATAATAATTTTAGAAAACATGAATTTTGCCTAACTAAAAAGTTTATGACAGTTTGAATCCACTTGCTTGACTCAGTATGAACAGAATGCTAGATTTCTAATTTAAAAAAAAAAGATATTCAACAAGCAACAAAGGTTTACAGTACAGCACAGAGAACTATACTCAATACCCTGTAATAACCTATAATGGAAAATAACACACGTATATGTATAACTGAACCACCTTGCTGTGCACCTGAAACATTCATTTTAAGTCAACTATACTTCAATAAAATATATAAAGAAAAAAAACTATTAGAACCTCTATTCATCAAAAGACACCATTATGAGAGTAAAAAGACAAGACGAAAATTGGCAGAAGCTATTTGCAATATGTATATCTGACAAAAGACTCATATCCAGAATACACAGTGAAATCCTATAAACAGGCTTCCCTGGTGGCTTAGATGGTAAAGAATCCTCCTGCAATGCAGGAGACCCAGGTTTGATCCCTGGGTCAGGAAGATGCCCTGGAGAAGAGGAATGGCAACCCACTCCAGCAGTCTTGCCTGGAGAATCCCATGGGCAGAGGAGCCTGGCGGGCTGTTAAGGGGTCGCAAAGAGCTGACACAACTGAGCAGCTCACACTTTCACTTCAGTGAGAGAAAACCAGCCTTAAAAAGAGGCAAAAGACCTGAAGAGAAACTTCACAAATGAGAACACGAAAATATCCAGTAACCACAAGAAAAATGTCTATCATTAGAAATTAGGAAAATGCAAATTAAAACCATAATGAAACACCACCACTCCCACCAGAATACTCAAAATGAAAAAGACTGACAATACCAAATGAAGATGTGGTATTGAGACTGTCCTATATTGCTGGTAAGATTCTAAACTGATACAATCATTGTTTGGGAATGCCTCAGTTCAGTTCAGTTGCTCAGTCGTGTCCAACTCTTTGTGACCCCATGAACTGCAGCATTCCAGGCCTCCCTGTCCACCAACTCCCGGAGTTTACCCAAACACATGTCCATTGAGTTGGTGATGCCATCCAACCATCTTATCCTCTGTCATCCCCTTCTCCTCCTGCCCTCAATCTTTCCCAGCCTCAGTGTCTTTTCAAATGAGTCAGCTCTTCACATCAGGTGACCAAAATATTGGAGTTTCAGCTTCAACATCAGTCCTTCCAATGAACACCCAGGAATGATCTCCTTTAGGATGGACTGGTTGGATCTCCTTGCAGTCCAAGGGACTCTCAAGAGTCTTCTCCAACACCATAGTTCAAAAGCATCAATTCTTCGGCGCTCAGCTTTCTTCACAGTCCAACTCTCACATCCATACATGGCCACTGGAAAAACCATAGCCTTGACTAGATGGACCTTTGTTGACAAAGTAATGTCTCTGCTTTTTAATATACTGTCTAGGTTGGCTATAACTTTCCTTCCAAGGAGTAAGCCTCTTTTAATTTCATGGCTGTAATCACCATCTGCAGCGATTTTGGAACACCAAAAAATAAAGTCAGCCACTATTTTCCCATCTATTTGCCACAAAGTGATGGGACTGGATGCCATGATCTTAGTTTTCTGAATGTTGACCTTTAAGCCAACTTTTTCACTCTCCTCTTTCACTTTCATCAAAAGGCTCTTTAGTTCTTCTTCACTTTCTGCCATAAGGGTGGTGTCATCTGCATATCTGAGGTTATTGATATTACTCCTGGCAATCTTGATTCCAGCTTGTGCTTCTTCCAGCTCAGCATTTCTCATGATGTATTCTGTGTATACTAAAGCTAAATATACATTTCCCCTAGGAGCCAGGATTACATTTCTAGGTATATACGGAATAGAAATGTGTGCATATGTCCACCATAACACATATATCAAAATGCTCACAAATGTTTTCCTTTTAATAGCTCCAAACTGGAAACAACCCAAATTTCCATCAAAAGGAAAGTGGAAAAACTACAATGTAACAACATTAAAAAAGTACTATAGAACATATAAATGAACAAACTACTAATACATGGAACAACAGGGATGAATCTCTCAGGTATTACTTTGAGCAAAAGAAGCCAGATACTGTATGATTCCATTTATACAACGTTCAAAAACAGATGGTACTAATCAAACTGTCAGAAGAGTAGTTACTTCTGAGGGTGAGTAACTGACTAGGAAGTGACAGTAGGGAAATTTCTAAGGTTCTGGAAGTGTCAGTACAGTATATCGATACCGTGGTATTAGACATGAGCACCCACACAGGTAAAATTCAGATAAGTGCATTTTACATTAATGTATGGTATAACTAATTCTTTAAGACAAAGAGGTATTATTTTGCTTAAAT
The DNA here is from genome assembly GCF_042477335.2 of Ovis canadensis. Classification (NCBI taxonomy): domain Eukaryota; kingdom Metazoa; phylum Chordata; class Mammalia; order Artiodactyla; family Bovidae; genus Ovis; species Ovis canadensis. The sequence continues at coordinate 50,425,032 of NC_091246.1, read as the reverse complement.
CACTCCCCTTCCCTGGCCTCAATTTCTTTTTCTATTATATAAAGGGATTAGAGTATAATAAGCCTGTTTCTACAGTTAACAGCAATTTTCATATTTTACTATATCGCCTGTTCATCTCCTTATATCCCTGCATTAGCCTGAGCTCTTTTATCTCTATAATTCTGAAAAATAGTTTAGCATTCCAAGAATATTTACTTACTGGATAGAAAATGTACCAGACTCAGAATATGATTTTGATTTCATGAATGTTATAAGAAGGGAAGCTGTAGTTATTAATACTATAATTAGAGCAGGATCCTGAGCAATGCTAAATCATGCCAAATTTCCCAGGACCTTAGCACTACTCTTAGCAACACATTCTAAGCAAGTTCTTCTCCGTCTTTTTCAAGGCATATGTCATAGCACACACAGAATATGAAAACTATACATATGGAAATAAAAGTATCACAAAGAACAAAAATCTCAGCACCTAACTCGAAGCACAGGCTGTCTACAATACAACACCACAGTTCAGTTCTTTGGTAAAGCCCAAGAAATCTTACAAGATATTAATGCTGCCTTGCTTTCCATTATCAGACATTTAATACCACTTTATGCTCTACTTTCCACCCCTGTTCTATAGCCATTTTACACATTTAGAAATCTTCCATCTTTTCCTGACCCTAGAATGCTTAAAAGTGGTCAAAATGTGCAGATTCAGTGTCAGTGTGAATGAATACAGACATGCAGCTAGCTCTTTTCACTCTGCCTTTCCTCTGGCTGATGAGAAGGGGTAGTAGATGACACAGTTCTGACTGAGCTCAACTGCTCATGTAGATATGGACATAGGTTTAGGAACACAGGTGCTTCACATTATAGAGGGAGTCCTGAAGAACCACATGTCAACCAAACTATACTTCTCTGGTGAAAATGATTAGTTGACCCCCACTAGAGAATTACACGATAGGCAAAGAAATAGGCAGCCAAGTGCGGCTCTAAGAAAAGGGAAAGGTGAAATCCAAGAACAGCCCCTCATCCTAAGAGTGAAAGAAATGCCTGGTATAGCAGAGGCAACTAGTGAGCAAGGAAAGGCCCTGAATCCAGGGTCAGACGACCCGAGTTCTAGTCCTGATTAGCCTTTGCACTTACTGGGATGAACCTGAGCAAACCCCCTTTCCTTTACTGATTCTCAATTATCATCTCAGTACAATACGGATACCAAGCCCTGCCCTAACTAATTCCAGGTTAGCTGTCTGAATCAAATTAGCCAATCTGAAAAACGTGAAGCACACAGGTGCCACTCTGTTACCCCCACGAAGCCAGGAGCTAGCGTCTGTCTGCTCCCAGCACCTGGCAAGCACTGCGTATCAGCCCGTGTTATGTGGATGCATGAAAGAGCTGGTGCAGGACTACTACTCAAATGTGCTATAAGGTCTAAAAGCTTTACTCGAAGACCACCCCCTGGGACCCGTGGCAATTGCAGGAAGAGAGCAGAGGAGAGCTGAGACACTGGCTGGCACCTCCAGACGGCGAGGGAGGCTGCATCCCCAAACTAAGGACGGTAGCTGGACAGCCCAAGGCAGAGAAGAAAGGCCAGGGCTGGGAGTCAGGGTCGCCTTGTGGTCTTGGACAGTCCGCAGTGACAATCTCCGACGAGCGGATTCCCTACCCCCCTCCCCTACGCCCTCCACCCGCCCCTACCCTGCACAAGCGTCTGCGCTCAGACGCAAGAGGAGGGACGCCCCATCCAGGATGCGGCCCCCGGTCCCCCAGAGAAGAGAAGAAGCAGGCGCCGCCAAGGGCCCAAACCTCCAGTAGTTGCAGCTGCCGTCGCCGGGTAAGGCCGGGCCGCCAGCCGGGCCTGGCGCAGCATCAGCGCCCGCTGCCGCTTCCGCTCGATGCTCGCCCGCACTGAGGCAGACAGCTCCGTTGGTTGTTCTGAAGCCGCCGGCTCCGACGAAGCTTCCCCGGCGTCGGCCATCTCCAACCTCCCCAAAGGTCCGCGGCTCTAGCTACGCGCACGCGCACTGGTAGTCCAAAGCGTGCCCGAGGCTCCCCCTCGCGAAGTCGCCAGCACCGCCTCCTATCCGGAGCGCAACTGCGCAATTAGAGAAGGAAGTGGGGAAGGACAGGGTGGAGGAAGAAGTCTGCGCACGCGTTGGCGCGGAAGGTACCTGCTGCTTTATACATAATCCAGCGCAAGAGCCAGTGCAGAGATCAATGATCAGAACCTGGTCATCTCTAAAATAAATAATAGTTTCGCTTGGTAGTTCACAATACGGACTTTGGAGTCAGTTCAGTTGCTCAGTCGTGTCCGGTTGTTTGTAACCCCCATGGACTGCAGCACCCCAGGCCTCCCTGTCCATTACCAACTCTCAGAGCTTGCTCAAACTCACGTCCATCAAGTCGGTGATGCCATCCAACCATCTCATCCTCTCTCGCTCCCTTCTCCTCCTGCCTTCAATATTTCCCAGCATCAGGGTCTTTTCCAGTGAGTCGGTTCTTCGCATCAGGTCGCCAAAGTACTGGAGTTTCAATTTCAGCATCAGTCCTTCCAATGATATTCAGGACTGATTTCCTTCAGGATCAACTTGTTTGATCTCTTTGCAGTCCAAGGGACTCTCAAGAGTCTTCTCCAACACCACAGTTCAAAAGCATCAATTCTTCAGCACTCAGCCTTCTTTATAGTCCAACTCTCATATCCATACATGACTACTGGAAAAACCTTAGCTTTGACTAGATGTATTTTGTTGGCAAAATAATGTCTCTGCTTTTTAATATGCTATCTAGGTTGGTCATAGCTTTTCTTCCAAGCAGCAAGAGTCTTTTGATTTCATGGCTGCAGTCACCATTTGCAGTGATTTGGGAGCCCAAGAAAATAAAGTCTGTCACTGTTTCCATTGTTTCCCCCATCTATTTGCCATGATGTGATGGGATCAGATGCCATGATCTCAGTTTTCTGAATGTTGAGCTTTAAGCCAACTTTTTCAATCTCCACTTTCACTTTCATCAAGAGGCTCTTTAGTTCCTCTTTGCTTTCTGCCATAAGTGTGGTGTCATCTGTGTATCTGAGGTTATTGATACTAATCCCTGCAATCTTGATTCCAGCCTGTGCTTCATCAAGCCCAGCATTTTTCATGATGCACTCTGCATATAAGTTAAATAAGCAAGGTGACAATATACAGCCTTGACATATTCCTTTCCCAGTTTGGAACCAGCCCATTGTTCCATGTCTGTTTCTAACTATTGCTTCTTGACCTGCATACAGATTTCTCAGGAGGCAGGTAAGGTGGTCTGGTATTCCCATCTCTTTAAGAATGTTCCACAGTTTGTTGTGATCCACAGAAAGGCTTTAGCATAGTCAATAAAGTAGATGTTTTTCTGGAACTCTCTTGCTTTTTCTATGATCCAACAGATGTTGGCAATTTGATCTCTGGTTCCTTTGCCTTTTCTAAATCCAGCTTGAACATCTGGAAGTTCTCAGTTCACATATTGTTGGAGTCTGGCTTGGAGAATTTTGAGCATTCCTTTGCTAGTGTGTGAGATGGGTGCAATTTTGAAGTAGTTTGAACATTCTTTGGCATTGCCTTTCTTTGGAACTGGAGTCAGACTTGGGTTAAACCCTATCCCTCACACTTGCCGTCTGCAGGACTTCAGCAAGTTATTTAACCTGAATTCAGTTTCTCCAGTAGTAAAATGAGCATAATTATGGAACCACTTCCACAGCTGTTGGGAGGATTAGATGTAGCCTTTTAGCACAATGCCTGGCACACAGAAAGTTTCCAAAAATGATGGCAGTTAGTAGTTACAGTAGTGCCAATTCAAGAGAGATCAATAGATGATTGGTCTGAATACATTGAATGCCTGGCCTAGGGGGACAGGGTCTTTTTAGATTTTGGTTTAAACAGCCAAGAACACCTGGGTTTTCACTTGCTGTGTAACATCATGCAGATGTAGCACCAGGTACCCAAGGCTGGTAAGTATGAGCTCAGCTATCTTTTCCTACAATATTTCTTCAGTGTGGATGAGCTGCCACCAAGCAGACAGTGGGTTTGGAATTTGAGCCAAATCCCAACTTCCCAAATGTGTGGCAAATTTAGCAAAAGAAACATTGCATGATTTTCTTAAAATGTATGCCTTTTCTTTATTACAAATAAAACTTAACTAAAGCCAGCAAACATTAAGTTCTAATTACTACATTTACCATTTGGAACTAGTTTTTAGAGCAAGCTGGCACACTGCAGTTTCCCTTAATATTCAATGATTAAAGTTTGAGAAACGTTAAGTTAGTGGTTCTATCAATTATACATATATTCAAGCTGAAAGACCTTATATAAAGCATATAAATGCTGAGATTTTCTGGTTGAATTGGAGACAGAAACCTCAAGCCATCACTACTGCCTTTCCCCTCAGATTGTTCCCTATCCATTGATCTTGTCCAGGTGATAAAATCTCAAATTCTATTTGACAACAAAAGCATGAGCAGCAAAAAAAAAATCAGTTAAATTTAACTTCATCAAAATTAAAAATTTTTGTTCATCAGAGGACACTATCAAGAAAGTGAAAAGACAACTCACAGAATGGGAGAAGATGCTTAGAAATCATATAAAGGTTTCCATGTCCCCTATCCAAAAGTAGCGCATTCATAAAAAATCTTTTGTAAACCAAAATGCCACAAAGCAAAGAAGCAATTAGCTTAGAACACATCTTGCTAATGAATGCATACGCACAAAATAAATGAAGATAAAGCACAGATGTTCAGAGACAGTTCACAGCTCTGGTGACTGGATGCCTAGGTGCTGAGGATAGATCCAGGGGAGGGAGCTTCTTGGTTTCACTCTCTCAAAGTGCGCTGCCTCTGTAATGGCTTGTTGCAAAACAAATATGACCCATGTAGAGAACAAAGCTGTGGATACCAAGGGGGGAAAGGGAGGGATGAACTGGGAGATTGCTATTGACAAATATAGACTACTGTGCATAAAATAGATAACTTACAATAACTAACGAGCTACTGTATAGTACAGGGAACTCTACTCAATGCCTGCTGTGACCTAAAAGTGAAGGAGATCCAAAAAAGCTGGGATATATGTATATGTATAGCTGATTCACTTTGCAGAAACTAACATTGTAAGGCAATTATACGCAAATACAAATTAATTTTTTAATGCAAAAATGCGTACTAGTGAAGGTCTTTCATAAGTGCAAAATGACCTAAAGCAAACTTGAAAAGCAAGTGATATACCTGTATCTAAAAAGGGAATTCTTACAACTAAGTAACAAAAAGACAATGGTTTGTAAAGGAGCAAAGGACTTAAATAGATATTTTCCTCAAATGGCTAAACAAGCATTTATGAAAATGGAAAGATATTCATCAATGAAAAGATATTCATCATTAGTGAAATGGAAATGGAAAAGCATCAGATCAAAAGTGAAGTGAGAGACCATTTCACATCAATTACATGACTAGAATTTAGAGAAAAAAGAAAATAAAGTAACAAATGTTAGCAGGGATGTGGAAAAATTAGCATCCTCCTAGGGGGGATGTAAAACAATATTGCTGATGGCAAACGGTTTGGCTATCCTTCAAAAAGTCAAACACAGAGAATTACCATATACGTCAGCAATTTCACTCCTGAGTAGAAAGAACTGAAGTCCTCAAAGAGTGAAAACAGGTGTTCACACGAAAACTTGCATACAAATGCTCACAGCAGCACTATTCACAATAACTAAAAGATTGAAACTACCCAAATGTCTGTCAAATGATAAACAGATAAATGTGGCGTATCCGAGAAGGAAAATAATTCGGCCATAGAAAGGAAGTACTGACACATGCTACCACATGAATGAACCTTGAAAATATTACGCATTTCTTTTACATGAAACATGTGGAATAAGCAAACCCATAGTGACATAAGCATATTAGTGGTTGGCAGGGACTGAGGGGAGAAGGAGATGAGAAGTGACTGCTTAATTAGTGTGGTGTTTCCTTTGGGGGGTAATGAAAATGTTCTGTCGTGACAGTTTCACAACATTGTGAATGTACTACATGTTACTAATGGTAAATTTCATAAGTTTTTTAAAAATTCAAATTCTGACTGGGCCCAGGCAGGTAATGGAAGTTAATGAATCCATCCAGGTGTCACACTCTGTAAAGTGGAGTGTGAGGGCCCTAGAGCATTTGGGCCCCTTGTTGCCAACTGCCCAATGTTTGACGAAAAGTAACTGCTTCTCAGGTTGTAAAGCACATACAAGTCACCTGGTGATCCACTTAAAATGCAGATTCTGATTCAGTAGGTCCATGGTGGGCCTTGAGCTATGCCTTTCTAATGAGCTCCCTAATGGAGTTGCAGCTCCACTAACCATAGGTCTAATAGTAAAGGTCAGGTCCACAGGTTTTCAAACTTGGCTGCACCCTGGAAGCAATTTGAAAAACGCAGTCTGATGTCATTGGTCAGGGGTGGGATCTGGGTATTAGGATTTTATAAAGCACCCTGTCCCCTACACCTATGATTCTAATGGGCAGCACACTTTGAGAGTCAGTACCCTAAATGACCCCCCTAGATGCTATGCTGGAGAAGGCAATGGCACCCCACTCCAGTACTCTTGCCTGGAAAATCCCATTGGCAGAGGAGCCTGGTAGGCTGCAGTCCATGGGGTCACGAAGAGTCAGACACAACTGAGCAACTTCACTTTCACTTTTCACTTTCATGCATTGGAGAAGGAAATGGCAGCCCACTCCAGTGTTCTTGCATGGAGAATCCCAGGGACGGGGGAGGCTGGTGGGCTGCCGTCTATGGGGTTGCACAGAGTCAGACACGACTGAAGTGACTTAGCAGCAGCAGCAGCAGCAGACTCTATGCAGCTCTAAGAGCCTCAGTGGACATGAGTTTGAGCAAACTCCAGGAGACTATGGTAAAGGACAGGGAAGCCTGGTGTGGTGCAGTCCATGGGATCACAAAGAGTCAGACACAACTGAGCGACTGAACAAAACAAACAAAGAGCCTTTGAGACTGCAATATTTCTGTGTGGGACAAGATAACTGTTCTCTCCGAAGGTAACCTTTTGAGAATAATTAGCCCCTGGAACCTCCTCCCCAAGAAAGCACTGCAAGCTTGAATCCTGAAGGACAGGGACCATAGCTCAGATGCCGTATCGGTCCTGGTATTTTGTTAACTCTTGACAACCTTTTGGGTTTCCTTTTACTGGTAACTCCCTCTCCTTGGGCTTCCTGACCTTTGTTAGCAAGTTTCGTGTAACTGGGTCTGAATTGTTAGCTGAAGCCGCAACCAGGCTAAACCAAGGCTCCTCCTTTAGAGAAAAGAGGAGTACATGCCCCAATCTGCACACCCCACACAGTGACAAAGGCTGCAGGGCTTGCCCAGAGCACAACGGCATGAGTCATCTTGGTGGGGGCACAAAAGGAGAGCAAGCGAGGAGAACAGAGCGGTAAATATGTTCTTGCCTCACCCCATTCAGTGTCAGGAGCAATCTCTGACTACATCTGTATTCTTGCTTGTGCCTCTCACCTCCCAGACCAGCTGTGACCCTGGCTGAAAGAGGAGTAATGAACAAAGCACAGGAAGGACTGAAAGCCCTAACAGAGCTTGAGAAAGAGCGGGCAGGTAGGAGTGGGAGCCAGGAAGGGGAATGAAAACCTTGGCAGCACTTCCTGGTAGACCTCCTCTCTGAGAGCATTACTGGGGTTAGTCATGCCTGAGAGGACAGGATGTGAACATATTTGTCTTTATCATCTAGTAAATAGTACATATGTGTGGCTTTCTTTTTTACTGTCATTTTTTACCCCTGATTGCTGTGCTTTACGTCTTAATGTGGTCACTTTGAACATCACTGGCATAAATTTACAATAGGAGAACATCCGTGGTAAGGAGCACACCAAGTTGGGCAACTGTCTGGGATAAGCACACAGGAACACAGAAATTAGCCTGATCCTATAGACCTAAGCTGTATTGCTTTAGTAACCCAGGAAATGCGGTCTCTTTTGTCTGTAACTGACGCCCTTCTGGAAAAACTTAAGATTTCAACCTCCCTGAACCAAAAGATAAAGCGATTGAGGCAAAACCATCATATTGAAACCTTGATCAATAAAATGTATGTGCAAAGGGATTTAGAAAACATCTTAAAGACCAACAACCATATTCTTTCCAGAAGCAATAAGAAGTAGGAGGGTCCAAACAATTCAACTAAGGACAGGAACTAGGAAAGATGATTATCAGTGCTGAAAGCCAAAATCTAGTCACCCACTCACCAGCAAGGGCAGATCTTTTCCCACTCTGCATTCCCCAGGTCCTGAATGTGGGCCAAGGGACCTTGCTTCTTACTGCCTTTTCCAGGAAACCTGCCTGTCTCCTTCCTTGGGCGCCTGTCAACCTCACGTGTGCTGGTATTGTGGCTCCTCCACATAAGAAGTGATACCTACCTGCCTCCTTAACTAAATTATCAGGTCCTTGAGAGTTGGGACTGTCTAGTTCATCCCAGTATCGCCAGCACAGCATCTGCACAGAGTAGCTGCTCATTTAATGTTTGTGGAATTAAATAAACAGAACGAATAATGCTGAATAAACCTACTCAGAGGCCTCACCAGCACTGAAAACTCAACGTCCAAAGCTGAACCCGACAACCAACTCATCTCTGGTATTTACACACCTGTGGAAACAGGGAACACTCTACTTCAGAACAGCCCACTCCACTGTTGCCTAGTTTTGGCCATTATTTTTTGCAATAATAATAATAACAGTAAACACTATGGTCTTAGTATATAGTAGGTGTTTCTAAGCATTTAAAATTTATTAATTAATTTTTGTAGCTACTCAATGATTGTATTCACTAATCCCAGTTTATAGATGAGATAATAAGGTACAGAGATGTTAAATAATTTATTCAAGGTCATAATCTAGTGACAGAGCTGAGATTAACCAGGCACAGCCCAGCCCCGGTATCAATAATCTCAACCACTAAACTTTAAGTCTCAACATTATTAACAGAATGTCTTCCTCTTACTTCTCCACTAGTACTCATTCAGAGCTGGGATCAGAAACCAGGTCCTTGCAATACTCTACATGGGTAATACCCTAGTACATGGTCCCTGCAATGCACTTCATGGCTTGAAACAGACAGGACTGTCTCTGTTTGAAGTCTGGTTTGAGAGTTATTGTTGCCAGTCTTAAATAGGGCCAAAGGAGGATGAATGTGACCCAGGGCTCATTCATTATGTGGATGAACTCCAATCAACATAATGGGGTGATAGTCTTATGGTTCCCTGTTTTCTTACTACCCCCAGTTGGAGTTTTTGTTTTCCTTTCAATTACCTTTATAAAAAGTGTGGTTGCAACTTCAAACCACAAACCACTTAAATTTTATTGGCAAGTACTTCCTCTAATAGTTGGAGTCCCATTGAACAGTGAACTATTTGTCACCAGACACACTTGTTTTTACAGTTTTTATAATGTTTGGAAATTGGATGAGTGTCTCTGGCTTCCATCCTTTCTCTGGTCCTACAGCAGGCCTAGTTCAGCTCCCATTGTCTTTTCCCTGAACAGCCTCCAGGCTGGTCTCCCAGTCTCTCCTGACCCATCTTATACTTGGTCTTACAGTTTCATTTTTCTAAAGTACAGCTTTAGGGAATCTCCTAGCAGTCCAGTGCTTAGGACTCCAAACGCTTTCATTGCTGAGGGCCTGGATTGAATCCCTGATCAAGCAACTAAGACCCCACAAGCTGCACAGTGTGGCACCTCCCCAAAAAAGAGTACATCTTTAACCGTTTGCTCAAAAATCATTTGACCCCAGTTCAGTTCAGTTGCCCAGTCATGTCCGACTCTGCAACCCCATGGACTGTAGCATCTGACACCAAGCCTGCAGTTAATCCCCATCATCTGTTCCAGCTGCCTTTGGGTGCTTACCTCCCATGAATTTTCACTGAACATTATGCTCTATCTTCCTATCTTCTAGGCTGGTCCTGCATTCTTCTTGCTTCTGGACTATTTCCCTCTCTGCAATTCTTTTGTTCATGCACTCACTCACTCATTCTTTCATTTGTACATACATTCAATCAGCAACTTAAAGGCCCCATGCTCCAAGTGAGGTCTTATGCTGAGGACCAGGAATACAGCAACAAATTAATGATGCTCCTCTCAAGAAACTGATTTCCATTGCCTTAAAGATTAATTATGTGGATTATCTTTTCATGTGCATATTAGCCATTTGCATATCTTGTTGGGAGAAATGTCTATTCAAGATCTTTGCCCATTTTAAAGTTGAATTATTTGTCTTATTATTGAATTGTAAGTTTTTATATGATAGATATCCCAGTTTTCTAATTGTTTCCCTTATGCTTTTGTATTTTCTAAGTTTTCTACAACGATGAGTGACTCTGATAAGTAGAATATCTAAAATGTGATACTAACCTACGTGAAAATGTGGAAATCGTACTAATCAAACTTATGAATGGTATTAAATGAGGAAGAATGCTAATGTATTGGGGGTTTTTTTGTTTTACAAAATCAAGATCCATTCTTGGAGGAGCAGAACTATGGGTAAAATATTTAGTGTGAACTTCCTCACTTCAACAATTTTGTCAGTGTGTTTGATAAAGTGATCTTTTCTGTGTAAGCGGAAGCTGAAATTAGATGATATCCTGCATGTTCAACCGGCACTGTCTATGATTTTCGGTTAAGGTAGGGATAGAACTCTCTTGACAAGGGTTCATAAAAAAGCAATCTGAAGGTCTTGGTGTCCCACAGACTCAGTGGGGGTCAACACGTGATGCGACTGATGAAAAGAGAGGACGTGATCCGAGATGACAAGAATCAAAGCAGGGTATCTGAACTGAGGGAGAGGTTTGTCCTGCCAATTGAGCTGCTCAGACCATACCAGAAGCATGTTCCCACTTCTGAACGACACTCCAGGAATCGGAGCACCATCTATGTGGCTGGGTTGGGGAGGGAAGGGCTAGGAGGAAAGTGCCGGGAGGATGGCCACTTCAGAAAAGTCGTGATCACGGCACTGCGTCTCTGAAGGGTTTCCCTGGGCAAAGGCATCAGTGTGGTCTGCCAGGCCTGTATCATCTCACTTAACTGGAAATTCACAGCTGCCTCACTGGGCAGGATTTCTTCTTACCTACACCACAAGACCCAGGGCTAGACTCACGGCAGTTCCAATGGCCCCTCATCTTGGAAGCTGAAGACCCAAATGGCAATCAGGTGAAAATCTGACCCAAGGTCCACAGAGCAGGAAGAAGGAGACGCCAAAGACACTCTAGGGCAGCAAATTCAAATTGTCCTGGGGTCCAAGCTGGCAAGGAAAACCAACCTTTTAAATGTAAACCTTTAAAATGAGCACCTGCCTTTTAAATGTATGCAAGTTTCTTCACTTTCACAGATAAATATGTTGGGCTCCATTTTTTAAAACAAATGACTTGATCTTTTATTTTTCCTTTTTTTCAGAAAAAACTAAAAAAATGTTTTATTTTTATAATTAAAAATCAGCAATGTACAATGAGAAATGGCATCCCAGTCATCCTCATTTCTGGGGTGACAACAGGGAAATGAAGGGACATCTGTGAAAGGACTGCAGCAGGCCCAGTGAAGCCAGGCTTCCCACTCTGTTAAAGAGGAACTAAAAATTGGGATTTTTACATGAAATCATCCAATTTCTAAATCTTGATGCTGATGGAGGGGACATATGTACATCTATGGCTGACTCATGTTGATGTTTAACAGAAAACAACAAAATTTTGTAAAGCAATTATTCAATTAAAAAATAAATTTTAAAAATATATTTTTTAATTTAAAAAAGAAAATATCATACAGGGGCTGGAAATACCTCTATAACATCTCTGCTGGGGTCATCTTAACTCTTCTGCTTGCATATCTGGGAACTGGACCCCAACCCTACGAATTCAGCCACCTCTGTACGTGGACTGCTGCAACTGGTAGGAACAGATTCTTCAAATTAAAATGAAATCAATCTCTTTATAGTGTTCAATACACCCGCCTGACCACCCCTGACCTGCATAGCCTCTGCCACTCAGCCACTCTGTCTATCCATTCACTTATTACACAGACAGACAGATACACACACACACACACACACACACACACACACACCAGGGGCTCTGGAATCCAGCGGATAGGGTTCCACACAAATTGAATATGTGCTTTCTCTATCTTTGAGTCCCTTGAGGCCTGGAATCCAGGTAGATTCCCCGGGTAGGAACATGGTCTCCCAAGCCCTCTCCTGTATGAAGACTGCCCCGGGAAGAAGTTCCCTTGCGGACCCTGTGTGTGCTTCTCCTGGGCAGCAGCCTGGCAGTGAGTTTACAGGGTCTATTGGACACGAACCCTGGACATGCCAGTGATGTTGCAGCCCAGGCCTCCCCGCTGTGTAAACAGGCGTTAACATCCACATCCTGGCAGATTTTGAGTGATGTACAGGTTGTTTTAATGGGAATGTGCTACACACAGTGTCAGGATTGTGACAAGTGGTGTTGACACAGAGGCATGGAAGGAACTTGGGATCCCACAAGGCTAGATTTGAATCTAGGTTCAGACACTTTGGGCAGAATATCTGATTTCTAAGAGCCTCTATTTTCTGATCTATAAAATAAGGATAAAACTGCCTAGTGAAGGCCTGTTTTTTGAATTTGAAATTAGCAGTAACGGCACACACTGTGTTCTGCACAGTAAGCGCCCAGGAAAGGGTAAGCTGTTGGTGGCGGTGTAACCAGTAGAGGGCACCAAACTACTCCGTAAATGAGGTTGGCCTGCCACATTCAACACAGGTGCAAGCCTTTACCTATGCAAAGCCAGTGGGGGACAGGAACACGGACACGGACACACACACTCTCACACACACACACACACACTCATACACACACTCAGACACATCTTCATTGAAAAGTTAGAAATTATGCTTTACATTGTACTATTGGGCAGGGGGTTCATTTATTAACAAAAGCAGCTTGGGGTAACGGAACGAGCACCCCAGAAGGAAGGGAAACCCATCCTAGGACAGGGGTTCTTGTCCTTGTGTGACACTGGGAAAGTCTGGATCCTTGTTTGAAGCCCAAGAGGGTTGAACCAGATGATCTCTAAGGGACCTTCTAGATGTCTATGACTAAGATTCTGGGACATATATTTCACGAAGCATGCAGGTGGTCGGGATTGCCATGGGGAGAAACGGACTGAACGACCTCTGAATGCCCTCCTGGGGCTGCAATTTGACGTTTGTACACAATCACGGGAAGCTTCACACGGGCTAATCCTAGCCTCACAAAGGAGTGTGGTTAGAGTCGCTGGGTGGTGGCGAAGTTTTTCTACAAGCACACATGATGCTTATCATCTTTTGTGCAGGTTGATGCTGAAGCCACAGAGACCACCCAGCCTGACAAAGAAAGGAATTCTTGTCTGCAGTTGACAGCCTTCAGGTTGATGGTTTTCCATTTGCCCCGGAGGCTGTCACTTGCAGAACAATAGCAAGGAGCAGGGTGGCTCTCACCTGAGACTGGAGCTGCCAGGGGCGGGGGAAGGGGGGTTACTGCTGTCTCTCCTCTAGGACGTGGAGGGTGTAAGTCAGCAGCTGGCATGCAGTAGCCGTGCCTGGAGAGGCTGTGGAGGATTATTTCCTGTGTAGATGGGGTTGTACGCTACAGATCAGAAAGCAGTAAGTGCTTAGCACATTACTGTTCATTAAAAAAAAATTATAATGAATTATTGATACACACAAAACATAGATTAATCTCAAACCTCAAACGGAGTGAAAGAAGCCAGACACAAAAGATTACATACTGTATAATCCCATTTCTGTGACCTTCTAGAGAAGATAAAACTTAGCTATATGGTGCTAGAAATTAGATCAATGGCTGGTTCCTTAGGAGTGGGAGAAGCTGACTGCAAAGGGACAGGGAGGAACTTTCAAGGAGGTGGAAACTCTATGTCTTAATTGAGTGATGATGAGATGGTGCACCTTTGTAAAACTGAACTGTTTACATAAAATCACTGCGTGTGATTGTCTGCAAATTATATTTCAATAACACTGATTAAAAAATTGAACTGCAAAAACAAGTTTAGGGACTTCCTTGGCAGTCCAGTGATTACAGCTCAGCATTTGTTACTGCTGTGGGCCTGGGTTCAACTCCTGATTAGGGAACTAAGATCCCACAAGCCACATGGTGCAGTTAAAATACAAACAAAAACAAGTTTAATGACTTTCTTATTATCAAAATAAATACATGTTGAGAGTTCTTTGGTGACCTACTGGTTAGGATTCCAGGCTTTCATTGTAGGGGAACTGAGATACAAGGTGCACAGCACAGCCAAAAAAAACAAACAAACTATGTTCACATTAGAAGACTGAGAAAATACAGACATGTTAAAAAAAAAATAAAGATAAACCATCCATAATCCCATCACCCAGAGGTAAACATGGTTATCATTTCGATAAGGCTAGTGCCAGACCTTTATTATCACAGAAATGAAATAATAATCTGCATTATCATTATTTGTGCATTAAATAGCCAACATAAACACATAATTACAAAGGGCATAAAGTAAAAAATAAATCTCTTTCCCAGTCCCCCTCTCTAGAAGCAATTACTCCCATCATTCACTTGTATATCCTCCTGGAAATATGTTATACTTTTACAAAAATATATGTGAGATGATCATGAAGGAAAAGATGGTAGCATACCCTATGTACAATTTTCACCTGTATTAATCTATATTTTAATATAATATGACATGAATATCTTTCCATTTTATTGAGATTTTCTACAGTGTCATTTTTAAGCAACTTTTGATTCAAGTAAAACATAAAAATCTAAAATATGCAAAAATTATAAGTGTAAAGTTCAAAGTGTTTCCATATATTGAATCTACTTTTATATCCAGTACCAATGAACCAAGAACTTTTAGACGTTCAATCTGGATTTAGAAAAGGCAGAGGGAAAAAAAAAGAAAAAAAAAAAAGAAAAGGCAGAGGAACCAGAGATCAAATTGCCAATATCCGTTGGATCACAGAAATAGCAAGAGAATTCCAGAAAAACATCTACTTCCGCTTTATTGACTACACCAAAGCCTTTGACTGTGTGGATCACAACAAACTGTATATTCTTCAAGACATGGGAATACCAGACCACCATACCTGCCTCCTGAGAAATCTGTACGCAGGTCAAGAAGTGACAGAACTGGTCATGGGACAACAGACTGGTTCCAAATTGGGAAAGGAGTACATCAAGTCTGTATATTGTCATCTTGCTTACTTAACTTATATGCAGAGTACATCATGCAAAATGCCAGGCTGGATGAAGCACAGGCTGGAATCAAGATTGCAGGGATTAATATCAATAACCCCAAATACACAGATGATACCACCCTTGTGGCAGAAAGCAAAGAGGAACTAAAGAGTCTCTTGATGAAAGTGAAAGAAGAGAATGAAACAGCCGGCTTAAAACTCAACATTCAGAAAACTAAATCATGGCATCTGGTCGCATCACGTCATGGCAAATAAATGGGGAAACAATGGACACAAAGACTTTATTTTCTTGGGCTCCAAAATCACTGTAGATGGTGACTGCAACCATGAAATTAAAAGACACTTGCTTCTTGGAGGAAAGCTATGACCAACCTAGACAGCATATTAAAAAGCAGAGACATTACTTTTCCGACAAAGGTCCTTCTAGTCAAAGCTATGGTTTTTCCAGTAGTCATGCATGGATGCGAGAGTTGAACCATAAAGAAAGCTGTGCACTGAAGAACTGATACTTTGGAACTGTGGTGTTGGAGAAGACTCTTGAGAGTCCCTTGGACTGTATGGAGGTCAAACCAATCCATCCTAAAGGAAATCAGTCCTGAATATTCATTGGAAGGACTGATACTGAAGCTGGAGCTCCAATACTTTGGCTACCTGATGCGAAGAACTGACTCCTTAGAAAAGACCCTGATAGTGGGAAAGGTTGAGAGCAGGAGGCAAAGGGGATGACAGGATGAGACGGTTGGATGGCATCACTGACTTGATGGACATGAGTTTGAGCAAGCTCCAGGAGTTGGTGACGGATAGGGAAGCCTGGCATACTGCAGTCCACGGGGTCACAAGAAGTCGGACATGACTGAGCCACTGAACTGAACTGAATATAAAACAACAGGTCATTACCAGCATTTCAAAAAACCTTTCACTGTCTCCTGCTGGCTGCTGCTGCTGCTAAGTCACTTCAGTTGTGTTTGACTCCGTGCGACCCCATAGATGGCAGCCCACCAGGCTCCCCCGTCCCTGGGATTCTCCAGGCAAGAACACTGGAGTGGGTTGCCATTTCCTTCTCCAATGCATGAAAATGAAAAGTGAAAGTAAAGTCGCTCAGTCGTGTCCGACCCTCAGCGACCCCTTGGACTGCACCCTACCAGGCTCCTCCATCCATGGGATTTTCCAGGCAAGAGTACTGGAGTGGGGTGCCATGGCTTTCTCCATTCACTGTCTCCTAGTTCTCCTAAACACTATCTCCTCTCCTGCAAAAGAAGCCATGATCCTAACTTCTAATTTCTAGTGAGTTTTGCCTGTTTTTTAAAAATCTTTACACATTATTTATATACTAATTAATAATAGAATTACACAGTATTTATTCTTACATCTGTATTCTTTCACTTCACAGTATACGAATGAGATTAATTCATGTCATTGCATACAGCAACATTTCATTCACACATACTGCCATAGAATATTCCTTTATAGAAATACATCACAGTTTATCTATCCATTCGGCTGTTGATGGACACAGGGGATATTCTCAGGTTTTGGCTGCTGTAGCCGTTCATATTCTATAGAACATGCACATTCTGTAGATGTCTTTTGGTGAGTATATGTGTACATTTCCGATGCATACATGGCTAGGAGTGTAACTGCTAGGTCATAGATATGCACATATTCAGCATTAGAAGAAAAAAAGTCTCCAAAATGATCACACCAATTTAAACTCTCCTGACTGAGAGTTCCAGCTCCTCTACATTCCACCTACAAGATCAGTTTTAATGGCCATATAGCACTTCTATTTCATACAAATACGCCATACTTCCTTTTACCTATTTCCTGTAGTACAGGGATTCCTAACTCTTTTTGGGCCATAGACACACTGATGTTCTGACAAAGCTTGAGGACCCCTTCTCCGAGCATGACATACTAAAACATGACTTTACTATTAACATGCTAAATGATAACATCTAGCAGCAGGTCTAATCATCACAGTAACATCAAAATTCCAAAATGAGCGTAAATATGAAAATGCTTATTGGTCTTTAGTGTTGCTTCTCCTGTGAAATGCACATCTTAGTTTTTGCCAATTTTAATGGCCTTTTTATTTTCAGTCTTTTATATAAGCACTCGTGTGTTACACATATTACCCATCTCTGTGAAATGTTACAATTTTTTATTTGTCATTAGCTTTGCCATTATGTTTATTTTTAAATAATATCTTTATTGAGGAAAATTCGTATAACATAAAATTCACCCTTTTTAAAGCAGAGACTTTGGTGGCTTTCAGTATAAATCAGCATGTTTTCAGGGCTTGTCCATGTTGTAGCAGGTATCACTATTTCATTCCTTTTTATGGCAGAATAATACCCCCTTGTATGGTATGGCAGATCAGATTTTTATCAGTTGATAGCCAAGTGGGTGGTTTCCACTTTTTAGCCATTATGAATAATGCTGCTATGAACATTCAAGTAGCAAGTTTTTGTGGGGACATGTATTTTCATTTCTTTTGGGGATATACCTAGGAGTATAATTTCTGGGTCATATGATAATTCTACATTTAAAAACTGCTAGACCATTTTCCAAAATGGCCACATCATTTAAAAATTCCACTAGCCATGTAGGACATGTTTACGGTTTTTTAATAAATTAAAATTTTTAATTTTACATAGAAAAATAAGTCAAATCTATGTTTTTCTTTATGCTTTGTCTTTGAGTTATTCTTAGACTTTCAAAAATTATAGAAATAGACTTTCCAAAATTATAGAAATAGCCTCCTATATACACACACACACACACATTCTTTTAGTACTTCTGTGTTTTTCCTTTTTGTAAATAGAAACTGTAAACAACTCCTTGGAATCTACATTATACAATGCCAGGCCTTCCTACTCTCTCTGCCATTTTTAATAGACTCTCTTTTTTTTGATAGATTTCTTCATCCATTTCTGTCTGCCTTCTAATTAACAGCAATTTCCCCCAGATTCAGAGGTATGGTGAATTGTTACTAGACTCTTTTCTTGTTTCTTCAGTTTTTATGGTTGTTTCAGATGATTCTAGCCATATGTCTTTTTTCTTTCCGACACAGGATTTTTAAATAAAGTGCTCATCTGAATGTGTTTCTCAGCGGTATAAACATTTTATCAGAACTTAGGAGAAAAGGATGTGGATGGTGTTCTAGACACACTTGATTTCGTGTGTCCTTTTTCCTGCTTTCATCATCTTTAGAGTGAAGGGAAACCCTGTGCTCGGTAGGAAGACAAGGGCTGTCTGGATGAGCGCTGAAGGGACTAGCAAGGGCTGAGAGGAGTGCGGGAGTCTCTGGGGAACATTCAGTTGGTTTTCCAGCCTGTCCTCTGCCTTTTCCTAATTCTACCCACCACCTCAGAAACAGAAAGTAGACTGTTTCCACTTGAAACAGTGTAATGAAGCCTCATACTTCCAAATTTTCACCCCATTTTTATTCTGTTTTATCCTTATTACAATCCTGGGAGGTTAGACAGGACCAGGGTTTATTAGCCCCATTTCACAGATGAAGAAACAGAACCCCCAAGAGGGGAAATGCTGAAACCATAAGTCTGGGACCTGGTAAAGTGGGATCTTAACAGTCCAAGACTCCTGACTTAAAGCCTCAAAAACCCCTGTTCAGCAGGCAAAGAGGGTCAGAGGTCTAGGGTGTGTACACATACAGCCCTCAAAAGGAATGTGGGGTTTTGTGGTTTGGGTTTTTCTTCCCCTTTCTAAGCACGCTTCGCATGCCAGCAAAGGGTGTGCGTATGTGTGTTGGGGGATGGGAGGGGTGAGTTTCAGAAGTGCATGTCATTCCTGAGCCATTTTATAAAGGACGTCAAAGCACGAAACATGTGATGAAGCTCACAAGTCCCTTCTGGTCTTCTGGTGTCTTATCAGAGCCCAATTTCCACAAGGGAATGACAGAATGGGACTCAACCTGATGGTGGGAACTGGGTGACATGACACGTTCAGCGGTTTATTGTGACATGTACCTGAGCTTCAAATAGAAGCTCTGTGACAATAGAGAGGGACAAGCTCTGCTTTGTGGGCCCCAAAATTAAAGTTGGTAAGGGAGAGCTCAGAATCCCAGCCCTGGACTCTGGCACCCTAATCTCTGGCCCTGCCACCTCGCTGTGCAGACCTGCACCCCTGCTTTCAGGCAGGCATAAAATGCCATATAAAATGTTACAACAGGGATTTCTCTGGCAATCCAGTGCAGGGGGTGCAGGTTCAATCCCTGGTCTGGGAACTAAGATCCTGCATGCCTCATGGCCCCAAAAAACAAAACATAAAACAGAAACAGTGTTGTAACAAATTCAATAAAGACCTTAAGAAAATGGCCCACGTTAAAAAAAATTGTTAAACCAAAGTACAGCTGTCTTTGTCTGTGTGCCATTAGAAGATATTTCAACCCAACATAAAATCACTGGTGGCTCAGATGGTAAAGTGTCTGCCTGTAATGCAGGAGACCTGGGTTCAATTCCTGGATCAAGAAGATCCCCTGGAGAAGGCAATGGCACCCCACTCCATTAGCCTTGCCTGGAAAATTCCATGGATGGAGGAGCCTGGTAGTCTACAGTCCATGGGGGTCACAAAGAGTCGGACACGACTGAGCGACTTCACTTTCTTTCTTTTCTTTCTTTCTTTCAACCTAACAAAATGAATGGGTTCTTATTACAAAATCCTTGTAATTCCGCAGTCAGCTTGTTTGAGCCCCAGTGCCGGACCCTCTGTTGCTGGGTGTTCACCTGTGGCTGACAGATGCTGCACATTCAGAAGAAAAGGCAGAATTGGAAGGTGGCTTGGGCTTTCACAACGGCCACAGGTGTTCTGCACTGCCTCGCTGCGTCTCCCTTTATGCGCTCTGCCAAATGACACGGATGATGGTGAAGACCGGTCCACCTCTCTGAGGTGTTACCACCTAGGAGGATGTGCTCTGTGGGGCAGCTTTCATTTGCCTGCCTGTGTTTTCCCTGGGCAAGTGGGACTCTTAAAAATAACTTCAAAACTTTGAGTCGGGGGGAAGGGGGGCAGTTCAGGCTCTAAATTTAGTAAGAAAACATTAGGAAAAAATTAGAGTGAAGCATAAAGAAAAGTCTAACCAGGACATGTATAAGACTAGGGTTGAAATCTGCTGGTGATGGCCAGAGAATAGTAAGAAAGAAACCAAATTGTTTGTATTTTTCTTTAAAACAGACAAACCTCACCATGAAATGCATGCTCTTTGCCATCTGACATCATTACAAATAAATACAGTTTCCCAAATGCAACCTTTCTATTTTTTATTCTAATCCTTCAAGCGTTCCTGAAAGCCTGGGCTAGAAGATGTAATTTCCCAGTTTGGGTCTTAGTTTCCCTGTCTATAACATGGAAGGACTTTGAACACACACAACCACTCAGGGTCCTTCTAGTATAGTTTCTATTATTTTTACATAAATTCAACTTAACACACACCATTGAACCCTTATCCTAGACCATTTGTTGTCCCTGGCTCTGATCATGCAGAAGATGCTTGTTTCCTGCCCACAAGGAGCCACTGTTCACTGGGCCGGATGGACCAGTGGTGAGGCTTGTGATTCAAAGCCTGGTATATACACAGCCAAGGGATGCAGAGGACCAAAGAGTGATAGAAGGAGGGATCTGGCTTTGAATGCTAAGGTAAGGGGTGTGCAGTTCATTTGGCAGGTACTGAGGAGCCACTGAAGGTCCGAAGGAAGAGATGTACTGTCATCAGAATTGTACTTCAGGAACATGAATCTGGCAAAATGGGCCTACTGGTTTTCCTAAAGGTCCCCCCAGGTGGCAAATGGAGGCACTGATAGAACCCACCCAGGCTGACTCCCAAGCTTGGGCATGTAACTCTCCAAGAAAGCCACAGAAACACTCTAGATAAGCTTTAAAACAACAACTGCTTAGAGTGTTTAGACACCAGCATCTTATCCAAAAGGATACACTAGGGGAAAATAACCTCTGCCAGGAAGGGCTAAATATTTACTTCCTAATTCCTAAGTATTGAAAGCTGACCCCCAAAATATATGTCCACATCCTAATCCCTGGTGCCTCTTGTACGGCAAGAGACAAGAATAAATTAAGGATCTTGAGAGGTGGAATTTATCCTGGATTATTCAGATAGCCCTACATGCAATCACATGCATCCTTATAAGACAGACACACAAAGAAAAGGAGGAAGAAGCAATGTGACCCCAGAGATTGGTGTGATGTGGCCACGAGTTAAAGAAGGCCTGGAGCCACCAGAAGCTGGAAGAGGCAAGCCATGGATTCTCCTGAGAACTTCAGAAAAGAGGGTGGCCTTGCAACACCTTGACTACAGACTTCCAGCCTCTAGAACTGTGAGAGAATAAACACCTGCTGTTTTAAGCCACCAAGGCAGTGGTAATTTGTTACAGCAGCCACAAGAAACTAACACACAGATCACTTTTTGTTAAATTTAATAAATTCATTTGAATTGATAATGCATGCATACAGGGTCAACACTCTGTAAGGGTAAAGGATAAATACTGAAAGGGAAATCTCCTTCTTTTCCATGCCCACCAGTTACCATTTTCCTCATCAGATGAACATTAAATCTTGCGTGTGTGCGCCTACAGATTTGTAAATTTCCCCCAAATTATATGGAAGGTAGCACGTGGTCATGGGGTGACAAAAATAGACCTTATCCTTGCAGACAGACAGACAGATGGACCTGGTTCAGATTCCACCCCAATTCCAACCCATATACGGAGACTCTCTGGACAAGCTCCTCAACTTTGAAGACTTTGTCTTCCCCTCTGTAAAGTGGAGACTAGGACTGCGATGAGGATTAAATGAGATGGCGTGGGTGAAGCTCACAGCAGAGTGGTGTGTGGCTGCACAGTTCCCATCTTGTGAAGGACTGTTGCTGCTGTTTACCTGGCCTGTTGGGGGCGCTTCTGAGTTTAGCACTTAGAATCAGTCAGCATGTCTTTTGCCAACAAGCCTAAGAGAGATGGCTGCATTCTTGTCATTCCAGGGTTATTTCTGACGATCTGTCTGTCTGCGGGCCCTTCTTTCAGTGTTGATGGAAAACCAAGGTTATGTAACATCAGTAAGCCAATTCTTAAAACCATAAAGAGAAAGTAAGGAACATGAGGGGTAAGCAGATGTGCCTGGGCTACACAGACAGGATTCTGGGCCTTCACCCACACTGTTCCTTCACTTGCAGGAGTACAGGTGAAGGAGTACCAAAAATTCCAGTCACAACTCTGCACTGGGGTCCTCAGGGTAATAGAAACAACAGAAGAGTTAGATAATTCAAACCCACTTACACAGCAGCTTTGGCCAGGACGCTTCCACTCGGTGCACCCCAGTCATTTTAATCTATAAAATGGGAATAATGCTCTTTTCCCTATCTACTTAGAGTTGTCAGGTGGGTTACAAAGGAAGAGCCAGGGGCCAGCTTAGACATTACCTAGGCCACCATTTACTTTTACAGATGAGGAAATTGGGACCCAGAAAAGACAAATTACTTGCCCAAGTTTACCCAATGACTCCGTAGATAAGGGTGAAACAGCCTTCAAGAGATAGCCCTTTTCTCTTTAGCAGACTGATGAGACATAGGTGATAAACCATCATATACTATGTAAATGTCATTTGAGGTCACTGGTCTTAATGATGGCTAGACCTTGGCCTCCCTGTTTCTTTTTCTAAAGCTCTATTCAAAATGGATGCAAGCCCCAATCTTCTGCTTTTCAGCCTTTTAAGGAAGAGTATGGGGGTATGTGAATTACCCTGACAAGAACCATGAGCCTCTAGTCCTAATTCCCAATGGCTGCTCCCCAGCCTGTGCGCCCCCGGATCAGGAATGCAGGGAATGAGCCTATGTGCAAGGCCACTTGACCTTCTGCAGCAGGACATGGGGATGCGGACAGGGCACAGGGAATCTTTTCAGTTCAGTTCAGTCACTCAGTCGTGTCCAACTCTTTGCGATCCCATGAACCACGGCACGCCAGGCCTCCCTGTCCATCATCAACTCCCGGAGTTCACCCAAACACATGTCCATTGAGTCAGTGATGCCATCCAGCCATCTCATCCTCTGTCATCCCCTCCTCCTCCCGCCCTCAATCTTTCCCAACATCAAGGTCTTTTCAACTGAGTCAGCTCTTCGTATCAGGTAGCCAAAGTACTGGAGTTTCAGCTTCAACATCAGTCCTTCCAATGAACACTCAGGACTGATCTCCTTTAGGATGGACTGGTTGGATCTCCTTGCAGTCCAAGGGACTCTCAAGAGTCTTCTCCAACACCACAGTTCAAAAGCATCAGTTCTTCGGTGCTCAGTTTCTTTATAGTCCAACTCTCACATCCATACATGACCACTGGAAAAACCATAGCCTTGACTAGATGGACCTTTGTTGCCAAAGTAATGTCTCTGCTTTTTAATGTGCTGTCTAGGTTGGTCATAACTTTCCTTCCAAGGAGTAGCGTCTTTTAATTTCATGGCTGCAATCACCATCTGCAGTGATTTTGGAGCCCAAAAAAATAAAGTCAGTCACTGTTTCCACTGTTCCCCCTGTTTCCCCATCTATTTGCCACAAAGTGATGGGACTGGATGCCATGATCTTCGTTTTCTGAATGTTGAGCTTTAAGCCAACTTTTTCACTCTCTTCTTTCACTTTCATCAAGAGGCTCTTCAGTTCTTCTTCACTTTCTGCCATAAGGGTGGTGTCATCTGCATATCTGAAGTTATTGATATTACTCCCAGCAATCTTGATTCCAGCTTGTGCTTCCTCCAGCCCAGCATTTCTCATGATGTACTCTGCCTATAAGTTAAATAAGCAGGGTGACAATATACAGCCTTGACGTACTCCTTGTCCTATTTGGAACCAGTCTGTTGTTCCTTGTCCAGTTCTAACTGTTGCTTCCTGACCTGCATATAGGTTTCTCAAGAGGCAGGTCAGGTGGTCTGGTAGTCCCATCTCTTAAAGAATTTTCCACAGTTTATTGTGGAAAATGGCTTTGGCATAGTTAATAAAGCAGAAATAGATGTTTTTCTGGAACTCTCTTGCTTTTTCAATGATCAAGCGGATGTTGGCAATTTGATCTCTGGTTCCTCTGCGTCTTCTAAATCCAGCTTGAACATCTGGAAGTTCACGGTTCACATATTGCTGAAGCCTGGCTTGGAGAATTTTGAGCATTATTTTCTTAGCGTGTGAGATGAGTGCAATTGTGCGGTAGTTTGAGCATTCTTTGGCATTGCCTTTCTTTGGGATTGGAATGAGAACTGACCTTTTCCAATCCTGTGGCTACTCCTGGGAATCTTTTAGTGGCAAACAATTCTTACTCGGGCTGGGTAAACATTCTTTAAATCCACACACAGCTCTCAAACCTCTGTCCCCCTGACTTGGACTTTATTCTTTCCAAATTGTATGAAACTTAAAAACAACTTGGGAAGTTTCTAATAAATGTTTACCACCATCCAAAATGAAATATCTTCTCTCTTTTTACCTATTATTCAAAATAAAACAATAGAATATACTATCTGGAAAAACAAGGCTGATTACCTTGACAGCAGGGGCGGGGGCAGGGGGAGTGGTATTTGAATTAGCAGGAACCGGCAGAGAGGAGATTGGCCATCCAACCCTACACCTAGATAGATCCAGCACTGTTTGCCTTACCTTATAGCTAGAGATGCCAGAAATAAATGAATAATTAAGCTTAGTAGAATTTAAAAGAGTCAATCCGTTTTCACTCACAACAGATTAGATAAGTCTGGAATGAAGATAACTATAGGGAGGTCTCCTGGGAACTACCAGTGTGTTTTATACTTTCGTTTGTTTTCACGTTACTAAGCAGCATCCTTTCATTTCAGCTTGAAAAACTTGTGTCAGCATGATGATTCTTATTTCAACCAAGCTTGACCATGACGGTTGCAAAACAAAAATCTTCCAACCCTAACATTCACGTTTACTGGCATTTTACTGTAAGGAGAGCCCTTTCCTCTTCTCTGTGTTCATCCATTTATTATTGATCTATTTATTATCAGCACAGATTCACAGAATCCTATTTTTCAATGGTTCATTGATCCTTATTTTCTTAATTATTTTGATGCTCAAATTATCCCAGATTGGCTGACGGGCTCCTCTTCAAGCTGATTCCCGTGTCCTTTTGACTTGCCCCCATCTTTTTTTTTTTTTTTTTTTTGAGCACTGCTTTACTTTCTAGCACCAGATATACCAAGCTCATCTTGTGAAAAAAAAAAAAAAGCATGGAGATTAGAAAAAGAGAAAGGGGTATTTACAGATCAGTAAAGATGATTATGCATTGGCAAAGTATGGTAGTAACCAAGAATAATTATTCTAAGTTTTTAACACATAAAGAAATAACTATGCATAGAAAAAAGAAAGGAATAGAAGAAAATGCTAGAAAATTAGAAGACACTCTATAGGAATTATGAAAATTTTTTTCATATTGCTTTTTTTTTGCATATCCCAGATCTTATGTAGTGAGAACATACTATGTTTATAATGAGAAATTTTATGTTAAAAGGGTTTTTTTGCTTAAAAATAATGGGTTAAGCCAGCCTCTGAGAACATTACATAAGGATTTATAAGTATGCTAACAAACCCTATTAAAAATCAGCGAAAACAATTCATCCACAATTCTATGAAAACAAAGCCCTGTGGCGCACACACACCAGGGCATAGAAAACTTGGGCTGCTACACCTGGTTCTGCCCTGTATGTCTGGGTAACTTCGGGCAATTCACTTAATCAATTTGGGCCTCAATTTCCTCATCTGAGAAAGGAGATATACTAATTTCTTCCTCTATCAGCAATGTAATGAGGCTCAAATGAAACCATGTGTGTGAAAAATCCTTTCAAATGCTACAAAAGTAAATTTTTTAAGAGCTTTAAAAAAAAGTTTGCTTAATGCTTTATTGAAAAGCTAAACTTTTAGCAGTTTCCTTTTTTTGTATTTTTCTTCCAGCTTTATTGAGATATAATTGATCTACAGCACTATGTAAGTTTAAGGTATAGAGCGTAATGATTTGACATACATATATAATGAAATGATTACCACAATCAGTTTAGTGACTATTCAACATCTCACGGAGAAACAAAATAAAAGAAAAAAATTTTTCCTTGTGATGAGAACTCAAGATTTACTCTCTTCACAGCAATATTAATTGTATTAATCATGTTGTATATTACATTCCTAGTACTTACTTATAACTGAAAGTTCACACCTTTTCCAATTCCTTCTCCCTTCAAGACCCTAGCAGACTTCTTTTTAAAGTGAGTGACAGAAAAACAGAGGAGTCTCTGTGAGCCTGCTTGAGTTCTATCTTACAGCCAAGACAGCAGCATCTCCACGGCTGCCCCTTAAATCAGGTTCTGTAAAAGCAACCTTGGTGGGAGGAGTCATGTGCAAGCGATTTACTAGAAAGAGACCTGGAGCAAACTGGTAAGGACATGGGGAAGAAGGATCAGAAAGGAAAGGGGGCCCAGCAAAGGTCATTATCAAACAAGCCGCTCAGAAAACATCATTGGCTCACCCCTCAAGGGAATTCTGGCGAAAGTCACACCCCAGAGCCATCCTAGTAAAAGGCAAGGAGCTGGAGTGTTTACACCTCTGTATCCCTGGTTACCCCTGGTTGTGGGGGAGGCGGGGTGGTGGGCAATCTCCTGGTCACTTCCAGGTCTCCTGGGTGCAGGCAAAACAAGTTGACTGACTTGCCCAGGGTCACACAGGTGATCACACAAGATTCCAGTGGGCTTGGGCTGTCTGGGAGAAGTCCCTCTGATGTGACCACAGCCCACATGCCCTACTGTATGCTGTGTCCTCACTACACTGGGACTAATGCCTTTCCTATAGAGGGCTACTTAACAGGGAATCCTTCACGTGCCACAGAAGCTCACAGACCACCCTGCCGCCAGAAATCCCAGTTACTATGTGTGTCCCAGGATGCCATCAGTGACTCTTTCCCCATAGTAACCCTTCTCTTCTAGAATTTGTCCAACACAAGGCACCAGGATGGACTGAATCATGACTTTATGAATTCCAAACAGAGACGCCCATGTCTCAAGTACAGGGTGGCCCGTCTCCTGGCTGCAGAGACATTGTTAGTAATTTGGGGAGAGTCAGTTAGATAAACAGGTACCATCCCAAACAAAAGACCTTGTGAGCTCACCTGCTTGGTTCTCCCTTGTTGTATTAATACTTAAGGGCAATTTCCCCACATCCTGCACTCTGAACATGAGCGAACACGTGAAGGAGCAGACACACAGGAGCTCAAGTCACGCAGACCTTGCATCTAGGTAGGGAGAAAGGGTCCGGAGCCCCAGGTCCATGGCCAAGCCCCACGGACTAGCTGAGGGATCTCGGGTAAGTCAGAGAATCTCATCAGGCCTGAGCATCCTAGTTCATAAAGGGGTTAAAGCAATAATTACCCCATACGGGTGCTGTAAGGATCTATAACGTGTTTCAAGGGCTTCATAATGTGTCAAGCTGAATGCATATGTAAATGTTTTGGTATCCACCTTTGTCCTCCCAGTGTGATTTTTTTACAAAACCAAACACAGTCACTCCTCTTTCTTGGGATCATTGATCCAACATCCTCAGACTTGCAGACGCCAGCTAGGAGTTAGGATACAAACCTGTAAGGCCTCTGGGCGGCTATACCACATGACAGGCACCTTCTTCACAATGAAGCAACTGGGCTCCAATGCCCAGTGTGTTCTCTTCTAGGCAGTTCTAACAAGCGTCGTTATTGTGTCCGGTTTTTTAGAGTAGAAGCAAACAAAGACTCAAGAAGCTGGCCTACTGACCCTAGGAAAAAGCAATATTTAACAGCCTGACAGTAGAAATGTCCAAAAGAGTATAAATGACAGCTGTATTCACTCAGAATCATACTCTGGATTGAAAGTCTACACATTCCAGAGCTCCTGGTGCGGGTAATGACACAAGACACTAAGAATCAAGTTGCTTTGTGATCTGTGCTCTCTATTTAAGAGTGCAGGATTTTGCAGTAACTGTTAATGGATTGTAATCTTTAAAAATCATATAAAAATTTAAAAGACAAAAAAGAGGTGCTGGGATAGTTGACAGAAAAATGTCCAACAACACTGGAAACTAAAACAAAAGCATTAAACAATAATAGAGTCCGTGATGTTTAAATGTGCATGTATTTTCTGAAATGAAAACACTCAATGCTGGTGATGATCAGGTAAAACTGGTTCTACACAGAAAACAAAAACTGTATAAATTTCTCAAAGGAAAGGTAAAGTGAATTTTAATTAAATATGACATTATGCATTCACGAATAGTGAAAAACTTGAAAACTATACAGGAATGTGAAAATTGCTTGATACTACTTGAGAAACCATAAGACACTAAAAAAAAAAAATAGCATGCCCAGATCAAATATATTAATAACAGCCCATAACTATATGCCTAGGAAAAAGAGACCGGAAGGAGTATCACTGCACTTCCTGCTTTCCGTCCCCTCTCTACACATAGGGAGACTGAGGCCAAGTGGCTGCCCTGCCACTGAGAACCTGTCCCTACAGTTTCCATGTGGCCCACAGGGCCGGCTGAAGGGCACAGTGGAGGGGTGGTGGCCGTGCACAGGAGGGTCAGGTCACGGAAGGCCTCTGGGGCCGGGGTGGAGAGGACTGGCTCAACATGCGGCCTTGGCGCATGCTTCCTCAACGCCAGGCCCTGAAGGACAGAGGTAAATCAGACCTGGTGCCCACCCTCAGAGCTACTGGGAGAAAGAGAAAACATAAACTTATGCACAAATATCTATGCAGGTATCTTTTTTTAAGAGAGTTTTTGTTAACATTTACTAACACACCACTGGCAAGGCTCAGTCAGGAGAGACAGGGCGGGCATGGGAAGAGAAGGGCATACAGTAGGGATCGTTCAATGGGTTCTGCAGTAGGGCGCAACTGTGGGAGATGATGTGGCTGCTCTCTCTCAACAGGGGACCAGCATCCTCACCACCCTAGATTCCTCTGGCCTGGGTCCCTGGCCCAGACAGTTTTCAGGAGGAAGGAGGAGGTCCTGGGTGCGGCAGCTCCCGACCTCCCACTGAGTGAGCCTGGCTGGAGATACACTGAGCCCGACCACCCCAGGAGGAAATGCCCTGGGGCAGCTGCAGAGAGGGACCTTACACATCCAAAGCATCCTAGAGGTGAAACAGCCAGATCTAGGACAGCCCAGAGATCTCTGCACATGGTGCCAGCCCTCTTGAGGTCAAAGAGGAGACAAGTGCAGGGATGGGAGGTCTGACTGGCTGAGCTGTCTCCAGGAGGCCCTGCACACCCAATCGGGACCTGCGCTTCTGCCCTTTAAGGACACACACTATAACCCCTGACTGCACTGCTTTTCTTGCCTGATTCTGCCACCATTTTGTTGTGATTTTTTTAATATTGAGGGTGGATAAAGGGAACTTCATCTGATGCAAACCAGTTTGTATTTTGCTTTTTGTTTTTGTATACCTGAAGTATAGTTGACATACAAAACTATATTAGTTTTAAATGTACAACACAGTGGTTAGGCATTTATATCTAAAACAAATTGATTGCCACAATAAGTCTAGTAATCATCTGACAGCATACAAAGTATTTACAATGTTACTGACTAAATTCCCTATGTATATTACATTCCCATGACTTGTTTATTTTATAACCGGAAATATTCCTCTTAACCCCCTTACCTATTTCACCCAGCACCCCATCCCTCTCCTGCCATTATTACTTTGAATCTCAGTGAGACAGGAAACTCCAGGAAGCTCATTGGACATGCCCATCCTTAAGTTCCGTTTACCAGTTACCGCACTACTTGTTTTCTACAGTTTTAAATTTCTGTGTCTATAGTCAGATCTTCTTTTAACCCCTGCCCTTATTTTTGTTCTTGGTGTTGTTTGTGTCTTTTTTCCCCCGTTAGTTATCCCTAAGACCAAACTATTTCATCAGCTTTTCAAAGAACTGGCTTTCACTTTGTTGATCATTTGTACTGGGTTTTGGGGCTTGATTTAGTTGTTTCTTTTTCAATAATTTCTCCTTTTACCTATATCAGTTTCGTCCTTACACTTCTCTGGGCTTATTTTACTGTTTTCCCTTGGTGATTCCACTCCTTAAAGTTTTAATAGTGAGGATGGTTAATGGTGTAAATTTCCTTCTGAGTATTACCTTGGCAACATCTCACAGATCTGATATCCGATCATTCAACAAATATTTAAGTTCCTTCTATGTACTAGGAACTAAGAAATGGCGCTCCTATCATACAGTTCTAAATAATGTAATTTCCATTTGGATTTCTCTTTAACTTAAGAGTTATTTATAAGGGTTTTTTGTTTCCAGGTGTATGGAATTGCAAGGAGGAGCTATCTGTCAATAACTGAAATTCTAGTATTCTGGTGAGTGATACAGTTTGCTTGATGGCAGCATTCTGTAGTTCATTGAGATTTCCAATATTTACTATTTTTTAATGTCAAAAAACTGACGTATAATACATTCTCAGTAAAGTGCATTACATGCGTACAGCTTGATGAATTTTCACAAATACATATACTTGTGTCTATGCCTTATCACCTAGACCACAGAAGATTTCTTGCCCCCTTCCAGTTAATACCCCTCAGAGTTCCAAATACTAAAAATAAAACTACCATATGATCTGGCAATTCTACTCCTGGGTATATATTAAAAAAAAAAAAAAAAACACTAACTTGAAAAAATGCATGCACCTCAATTTCACAGCAACATCATTTGCAACAGCCAAGATATGGAAGCAGCATAAGTGTCCATTAACAGATGAATGGATAAAGAAGATATGATATATGTATATGATATATAAGTATGATTCTTTTTGCTTCTTGATATTTTTTCTTTTGTATTTTATATATCTAGGATTGAGTTGTTTTCTTTTATTTGCCTTTTTTCTCTCTAAAAGAGTTGTTGTAAAATTCCTGGTTTACCTGGCTGCTTCAGGATCAGTATGTAAATCAATGAAGCTAGACTACCTCCTCACACCCTACACAAAAATAAGCTAAAAATGACTTAAAGACATAAATATAAGACATAACACCACAAAACTCCTAGAAGAGAACACAGGCAAAACATTCTTTGACATAAATCATACCAATGTTTGTTTTTTTTTTTTATACCAGTGTTTTCTTAGGTAAGTCCCACAAGACAATAGAAATAAAAGCAAAAATTAACAAATGGGACCTAATCAAACTTACAAGCTTTTGTATAGCAAAAGCAACCATAAACAGAATAAAAAGACAGCCTATAAACTGGGAGAAAATATTTGCAATGCAACCAACAAGGCCTTAACTTCCAAAATATGCAAAGGGCTCATACAACTCAATAACAAAAACAAACAATCTAATTGAAAAATGGGCAGAAGACCTCAACAGACATTTCTACAAAGATGACATACAGATGGCCACTAGACACATGAAAAGATGCTCACTACCACAGATTATTAGATAAATGCAAATCAAAACTACAGTGAGGTGCCATCTCACACTGGTCAGAACAGCCATCATTAAAGTCTACAAATAATAAATGTTGAAGAGAATGTGGAGGAAAGGGAACACTTTCACACTGTTGGTAGGAATGT
Organism: Ovis canadensis; assembly: GCF_042477335.2. Taxonomy (NCBI): domain Eukaryota; kingdom Metazoa; phylum Chordata; class Mammalia; order Artiodactyla; family Bovidae; genus Ovis; species Ovis canadensis. The sequence goes on along the minus strand of NC_091246.1, from coordinate 50,393,185 downwards.
ACATTAGAGCAATCATGGAAAACAGTATGGCGGTTCCTCAAAAAACTTAAAACAGAGCTGCCATATGATCCAGCAATTTCACTCCTGGGCATATACCCAGACAAAAAGACAATGTGGAAAGCACATATACCTCTATGTTCACAGCAGCACTATTTACAATAGCCACAACATGCAAACAACCTAAACGTCCATTGACAGATGAATGGACAAAGAAGAGGTACACCCTCACACACACACGATGGATATTACTCAGCCATAAGACGGAAACAATGTCACTTGCAGTTTCTTGGATGAGCCTAGAGATGACCATACAAAGCAAAGCCAGTCAGAGAAAGACAGATACCATGTGACACCCCTTATATGTGGAATCTAAAATATGACATAAATGGGGGTCTTCCCTCATGGCCTAGTGGTTAAGACTCTGTGCTTTCAGTGCAGGGACTGTGGGTTCAATCCCTAGTTAGGGAACTAAGATCCCACATGCTGCATGGTGTGGCCAAAAATAAACGAATAAACAAGTATCTTTCTGTGGTAAAACCTTACTGCAGCAGATGAATGGATAAGAAAGCTGTGGTACATATACACAATGCAGTATTACTCAGCCATTAAAAAGAATACATTTGAATCAGTTCTAATGAGGTGGATGAAACTGGAGCCTATTATACAGAGTGAAGTAAGCCAGAAAGAAAAACACCAATACAGTATACTAATACATATATATGGAATTTAGAAAGATGGTAACGATAACCCTGTATGTGAGACAGCAAAAGAGACACAGATGTATAGAACAGTCTTTTGGACTCTGTGGGAGAGGGAGAGGGTGGGATGATTTGGGAGAATGGCATTGAAACATATATAATATCATATATGAAATGAGTCGCCAGTCCAGGTTCGACGCATGACACTGGATGCTTGGGGCTGGTGCACTGAGACGACCCAGAGGGATGGTACGGGGAGGGAGGAGACAGGGGGGTTCAGGATGGGGAACACGTGTATACCTGTAGCGGATTCATGTTGATGTATAGCAAAACCAATACAATATTGTAAAGTAATTAACCTCCAATTAAAATAAATAAATTTATATTAAAAAAACTTACTGCCATGTTAAAAATTATTTAAAAATTAAAAAAATAAAATATGATACAAATGAACATATCTACAAAACAGAAACAGATTCACTGACACAGAGAACAATCTTATGGTTATCAAGGGGGAAGGAGGTAGGGGAGGGAAGGATTGAGAGTTTGAGATTAGCAGATGTAAACTAGCATATATAGGATGGATAAACAACAAGGTCCGACTGTATATAGCACAGGAACTATATTCCATATCCTGTGATAAACTATAATGGAAAAGAATATGTAAAAGAATATATATGTGTACAACTGAGTCACTTTCCTATAAAGCAGAAATTAACAAAAATTGTAAATAACTATCAATAAAATTTTTTTCAAAAGAAACAGAAATGATCAGGAAAAAAATGCACAATCCTGTTCCTCTTGTCCCAAACCTATCACCCCAGTCCTCCAGGAGCAGAACCCAGGAATCTGCATTTTAGCAAGTGTCCCTGGTGACTCTGCAGCTCATCAGATGTGCAAGCCTTCCTGGGTTCCAAGTTTCCATGGGCTATGGATCAAATAGGTAAACTGTCACCATCCCAGGCAGCCTGAGTCCTTCCCCATCCCCTTCTGAGGACAGCTGTTACCACTGGGTCCTCCCTTTGCCCCACTGCCTCCCCGTCTTTGCTCCTAAAAGTTCGAGTGATGAAAGTGGATGATCTGTCAGAACTGTCGAGAAATTTTGGTGGATCTGCTCCCTTTCCTCACTGTACTCATAGGAAAACGGAGATCAGAGGATGAAAGAGAGCCCATGAAGAGGCAGGGTCCAGGAAGAGTCTCTCCTCCCTACCTCTATAACAAGAAAAAAATCCCTGCAGAGGGTAATCTCCTAGTCCCAAGTCTCCTGGGAGCATCAGGAAGACGTCTGTCGTATCACAGAATAAGCATGGCTTTAGGAATCAGACAGACCTGAGGCCCAATCCCACTTCCTCTCCCTGAAGCAAATAAATGAAGGTTTCTGAGCTTCAGGTCCGCATCTTGAAAATGGGATCAGAGCTGATTAAGACTGTTGTTGTTCAGTCACGCAGTCGTGTCCAACTCTTTGCAACCCCATCGACTGCAGCACGCCAGGCTTCCCTGTCCTTTATCATCTCCTGGACCTTGCTCAAAGTCATGCCCATTGAGGTGGTGATGCCATCCAACCAGCTCATCCTCTGTCATCCCCTTCTCCTCCTGCTTTCAATCTTTATTAGAATTAACATATATGAAGTGCCTGGCACATGGTATGTGAAATAAACAGATGTGATCATTAGTAGGAGACTCTGCCACCTGTTACATAGGCTGGGTGGCAGGAGCTGAGGGGCAAAGGAATGCTGGCTTTCCCAGGGCTTTACATACTATCTTCCTTCCTCCTGTGACCTGCATGCCTCAACTCCAAGTTTACCTGGGAGCCCTCCCACTTCCTGAGCAGTGACTGCGGGCTGGGTCCTGTGAGGGGCACTGGAGTTTTGGTTCCTGCTGGGAGGGGCACCCAAGCTGACAGACATTTGGGCGTATGTATGGAAAGCTGCAGTAAGAGGGCAAACTGAGAGTCGCGGGGAGGAAGTGGAGGCTGGGGCGGACCTGAGGGGCCAGGGAAGGTGGGAGCCGAGAAGAGCAATAAGCATAAGCCTGGCAGTTTACAAATGGGGAAGCCCAGAGTCAGGGTCTTAGGCAAACACTCCTACTGGCCCGAAACCCAGCTGCCTTGCCTCTATTTCAGAGTTTATCTTTTAGGGAAAGCTGAATTGATATGTCAATAAAAAGCCTGACAGATATGCAAGGGCTTAGTATGAACTTGTAAGCAGAAAGCAAATCAAATATGTTAAGCACAGATTCACAGTCTTTTGTATGCCTATCTGAGCTAATATTTCACAAAGAAAGAGGACCCTCCCCACCTTGGCACAGTACATGCAAATCTGTGTTAATAAATGCTGTTTACAAAGCATTCTGGTCTCAAAATCACATCCACATGGATGCTCAAATGCAAGAGCGAGAACTTGCCTTAAACAGCACCTTGCTCTTTTCAGGGCCGTGCTTGGTGAGTCAGGAGGCTTGTGTTCTAGCCAGTCTGTGTCTAATTTGCTCTGGGTCCCTCTCTGGGCTTCAGCAGCTCTGTCTTGAAATGTGAGCATTAGGCTAATTGCCTCCCAGGCTCCTTCGGGTCGAGTTCTCAGACCTGCCTTCTTTTTTCAGATCCTTGTAACAGCCCTGGAAGGCAAACATCATCGTGCCCATTATACAGATGGAGAAACGAGGCTCACAGGTCACCAGAGATTCAGAGGCTGAGTCAGAACCCAGAGTCCCAGACCTTTCCCAAATACTCCTTCTAGAAAGTCATGTATGTACACACGTGCAAGTACATACATATGTGGGTACACATGTGTATGTATAACATATGTGTATACATACATGTATACATGTCTGTATACATACATAAGTACATAAGCATGTTCCTACATGTGCCCCTGAGCTCCCTGCAGTTGTTCCTGGATGCTGCATGTGCAGGCTCATGGGCTGGGCTGGGCCTGTTCCAGGCAGTTCCACCCTGTGGGAAGTGGGGGAGAAGAGGGGAAGGGAGGAGCGGAAAGGGAGCTACACCCACATTTTTCTGCTGCCCGCTGATTTCAGCTGCTGCAGCACAGGCTCCTAACTGCTGTGTACTTAGCTAAGTCTGAGTGACTCCATACATCGGCAGTGAGCTGGAACGTTTCCCTCCAAGCATCATAGCTGTGAGTTCCTCTCACAGCTGAGGTCCAGGGCTGCGGGAGCACCCAGGGCCCTTCTTACACATGTATGCAAAAATAAACATATACATACACACATGCATGTCACAAATATTTCTCCCCACTCTGGTCTCAGTTTTCTCATCAGTAAAATGAGAGAGAACTCTCTTTGCCTTGCCAGAGGACCTTCTGAGTTCAGAGACACTGCAGTTAACTTTGCAACCTGTAATGAGCTGGGAAAGACCCTGCTGAGATAATGCTCATCCATGTAATAGCAGAGAAGGGGACTTTTTTCCTTTTTCTTATGAAAGAAGCCACATAAGCTTCCTTTGAAGGAGACTACATAAATTTACTCTGGTTTTATCTTAATACAAAATTTGTGATTTCAACCTCAGAATCATACTGACTGGTGTACCTTCCTTCTGCCAAAACTGGAATAGTTTGATTGCAGAAATATCCGGATTTCAGCAGAGGAAGAGTTGATTAGATGGCATCACTGACTCAGTGGACGTGAATTTGAGCAAACTTTGGGAGACAGTAAAGGACAGAGGGGCCTGGCATGCTGGAGCCCATGGGGTCACAAAGAATCAGATGTGACATAGAGACTAAACAACCAGTCTGATTCACAATTCAAAAGGGAGCTGATACAGTGGGGTGGCTAACAGAATGAACTCTGGAATAAGACTTCCTGGCTTCTAATCGCAGTTCTGTCACTTGCTAGTTGGGTCACATTGACTCGGATGTGTTATTAATTGCCTTGTGCCTCAGATTCACTGTCAGGTGGGGTGACTATAGAACCTACTTCATTCGATAGCTATGAACATCTACACATTCAAAACTGCTTGATAAAAGTGGCTATTTTTGATGGACTTATTCAAGGTCACTCAGAGATTCACTGGCAGTGCCAAGGCTAGCCCTGAGCTCTCCTGTATCCCCTCCAGTCTACACTGGCTTTGAGGGAACCCTCTGTTTTTGGAAGGAAAGGCAGCTACTCTGCCCCAACTCCCTGTCCACAGGCTTGCCTAAGGTCCCATGGGAGGTTTTAATGAGGGAAACTCAAGCTCTCACTGGTTAAAAGCAAGAAGGTGGGGCTTTCTGCACCACCCTCTACCAGTGATAGCATCAGTATCACTCACCTGTGTCTGGACACAAGCATCTTGTGGCAGAGGGTTTGGAAGCCTGAGGGATGTAAGGATTCAGAAATTTATTGGAAAAGGAATAAACTAAATGGAGAACTGGGCTCCAATTTCTGCTCTGCCCTGACAAGCTGGGCAACCTTGGCAAGTTACTTTACCTCTTTAAGCCTCTGGAGAGAACAACACTGGTTACAGTTCTTAAGACTAGGGTTTCCTAGGATCAGAAGTGTCACACTCCCGAAGATGTTGATTACAAAGCGTTTGCTCAGCTTGGTGAAAGTGTGAGGAGAAATCAAACATGGAGGCTGACTTTAAGCTGCTGAGGGCAATCATAAGACCTCAATACCGAAAGTTTATTTATGATGCTAATTTTATTTGCAATTCAGTCACTCCCCAAGAAACCAAGACACAAAATGTCAAATCAAGGAAACTGTTCTGAAGGCGGCTGCCCAGGGGATGAAAACCAGAGAGGCTTAAGGTTGTGGAAGAGTCTTGTGGCAAAAGGGCTAAGCACACAGCCTTTGGTGTTAGCCAGACCTAGGTCTGAATCCGTGCTTGACCACTTACTAACAGTTGATTGACCTTCAGTAAGTCCCTCAACCCTCTGCATCTCAGCTTCCTCATCTGTAAAACGAGCATTATAATCATGGCCCACGTGGCTGCGTGCAGGATTACCCAAGCGGATGCAGTGAAAAGCTCCTGGCACGCAATAAGCTCAATAAATGGAAGGTGCTAGTCTCATTTCAGATTCTCTTGCCTAGGGGTGAGAGAAATAAAGCTCAAGTAAAGTTTTGTTTCTTAACAAAGAAGGCTTAGGTAGAGAAGGCATTTTATTATTTTAAGTAACCGATAAGGGCAAGGGTAGAGCTGGCCTCAGGGAGGTCTGGGACCAGGGACCCAGACACCAAGACACTTTCTTCTCAGCTTCTCATCTCTAACTGTTGGCTTCATTCCATTCTGCCACAGACAGGCTTCACCATCGGTGAGGATATGGCTTCCAAAAGCTCAAAGTTCACACCTCCATCGTATCAGGAGAGAATTCTTTCCAACTAGCTAAAAGAAATTCCAAGAAAAGGACTCCAATTTGCCTGGTTTGGGTCACATGATCATCATTGAACCAATCACGGTAGCCAGGAGGTTGGAGTCCTCTGATTGGCTCAGCCTGGATCATGTGCCTAGGGCCTCAAGAGGTGTTTCTTCGAGAAGAAACAGGAGAAGGAAATGCTGTGCAATTTTTTCCTTAGAGAGTCCAACATGTGGGTGGGTGGAGTCAGGGAGCAGTTCTCTGCACCAGGTGCTGCGCATGGCATGAAGCCACTTCTTATTAATACAAGTGCTACATCCTCTTAGCGTATTTTGGTGCCATGTTTATCCTAAAATGTACTCTTTGTGGAAACAGCTCAACTTAATACAGCTTAATGCTGCCCAAATCCACCATCTTCAGCCGCTGTTTGCAGAGCTTACACGGTGCTCACGGCAGATGGAGCCCAGGCGCGATGGCGGTCTCCATGGAGGGCTCAGAGTGAATCTTTCCGTGCCTCCACCCATCACCTCCAGACACACAGGGGCCCTGGCCTCTAGTTCCTCCACTGACCCCAAGCTGAAGATCTTGAGAAGACTGGGGGTTTTGTACTTAAAGTAAAAAATGATAGCACTTGAAGGGACCCCAGGAACCGCCTGGCCCATTTTACAGGTGGGGAGACTGAAGCCACAGGAGGACAAGGGGCTTGCACCCTCTACCATGGACACAGAGCTCCTTTGGGAACTGTGTTCTTACTGAGCACCCTCAGCCTATGCATATGGTAGGTCCTCAATAAAGGAATATTTCTGGCCTCTTGATTCCATATCATTCTGCTTCCTCTTGAGCTTAAAAATCTTAATTTCTAAATCTAAAGTCCTTTCCCTTTCTAAGGAGGATGGATGCTTTCTAAGGGGGAGGAAGGGTTGGAATGACCAAAATGCTCACAATCCCGGTTGAAGTGACTGAAAACTGGTGTGCGGTAATGGGGACAGGCAGATGATGAGAAAGACAGGGAGCAAGGTGAATATACGGTGGTGGTGGTGGTTAGTCACTCAGTTGTGTCTGACTCTTTGTGACCCCATGAACTATACCTCACCAAGCTCCTTTGTCCATGGGATTCTTCAGGCACGAATACTGGGGTGGGTTGCCATTCCCTTTTCCAGGGGATCTTTCTGACCCAGGGATGGCACCCAGGTCTCCTTCATTGGCAGGTGGATTCTTTACTGCTGAGCCAAGTGAAGCTAAGACCAATATATATGCATCATCTTTTTACAATTTATGATTTGGGCCTGTGTGTGACAGGCAGGGCAGGGGCTCCCTTCTCACTTGCTAGACGAAAAGACTGAAACTCCAAGAGGACAACTGGCTCACTCAGCATCCTCCCATCCCTACCCCCCAGCAAGCTCTGGAGGCACTCAGACCCCTTCTCTGGTATAGGAGTCGTAGCTTTGGCTTACCAGTCCTCTGTGGCAAACACATTGTTCCCCGGCCACGTGCTCACAGCTCCTCCCACTCTGCCAGAGGGCTCTCTCTACTGGTCATTCCCAGCACAGGCCAGATATGCTGGGGAATTAACAGTCCCCCATGGCAGTAGTTCTTCACCAGTGGCTGGGGGGTACTATCTCCACTGAGTTGGGGGGTACTGTCTCACCCCTCAGACAGGTTAACCCTGAGGCCATACACACTCATTCCCAGAGCCTGCAGGACAATCAAGCTCCAGCTGCTCACAGGGCCACTTGCTGGAGAGCATGTCATTCACTGTGTTCTTTCCATCCCTGCATTACTCTCAGGCTCCCTGGCAACATTTCCTGGGATCCCATCCCAAACAAACCACTTGCCTTAGAGTCTTAGACAAAGTCTTGACAAAGTCTAAGTCAAATCTTTGTTTTAGAGTCTCCTTCTCGGGTAACCTAAACTAAGACAATCGCCTTAATTTAAAACAAAAGAAGGTGGACCAATTGGCTAAGTAATGACAAATACAGACTATAGGAAGTGAGCTGAGGTCAGGTCTAGCATGCCACAATGCCTGCCTGCCCCTTTCCCGGCCCCACCCTCACCAGCCCTGCAAGTTTCTCCATCACCTATTAAGGAGGTCATTACATGTGAGGGTGTCACAGGTCATGCTCCTGAGAACCAACATCGTGCAGGGCCGACGCCACCCCTGAGCCCTGGGTGACAGTTTCCCATGGCTCTCACAGGCTGTCAGGAGTGAGTCGGCACACACTCCGCCTGCTCAGGCAGGCGGCTGGCCTGGCCTGAACTCACATGAATTCAGCCTCATGTCACCCGTTCCCAGACTGACCCTCCCTCACAGGATGACCTTTGTGGGCCTGAGACCAGAGTCGTGGAATGGGTCATGGAATGTTGAAGCAGGAGAGCGTCTCAGGGGCTGGTAGGGGGAGGGGCTGAGATGGGGGGGCACGGGAGACAAGGTCTGTCCAAGGTCACACAATGCATCAAGAGTGGAATAGGGTATGAACCTAGGCATTTTTCCTTTCTTTTTGAGTCTGATGTATTTGCTTCTCACGATCCGACTGTAGGGGAAAAGGAGACGGGAGCACAGCAAAAGACTGGGAGCACGTCAAGAGAGAGGGAACACTAAATTGAAGGCAGGTGGACCTCGGCTTAAAACCTGCTTTCACTGACTGCTGGCTGTGTGACCTTAAGCAACTAACTTGGTTTCACGTGTCTCAGTTTTCACAGTCGTAAAGTCGAGATTCTATTACCTTTCTAATGGCGTTATCGGGAGGCTCAGCAGAGATAAGGTGGTGGAAGGTACCTGGTTAATAAGAGATGTTCAACAAATACCAGGTGAGTCTCAGTCTAACAGGAGATCCCTCCCATTGTACAGGCTCCCACATGGATTAAACTCCAGAGTTTAAATAGAAGTGTCCTCACCGTCTTCATCCTCACTTCTGGAAAGTCTATAGCATGGACTAGTGCAGAATTTCCAGACAGTGTGCTTTAGAATAGGTACTAGTTCTATGTGAGAAAAGGTGCTACCTGAAAAAGAGAACTGCACTGCCAAGTATATTTGGAAAGGGCGGCATTAACATCAACCTGCAGGACCTGTCATGCCCTCCACTCCTCCATGTACTTGGTCCCCAGGCAGCATCTCCCAGCACATCTGACCACATAAGTCTTGGTCAGGAGCACTAAATGTCTCCCAGTAGTTGCAGATGCTCCAGGAAGCAGCCTAGGAAACAACTGCTGTCTACTGGAAAGGCCACCTGACTGAAGTCAGCTACTGTCTCTTTCTTGTATGACCTTAGACATGTCCCTGACCTGTATGGGCCTCAGTTTCCCCACCTGTAAAAGAGAGGGGGGAGCAGAATCCCTAAGGCTGCTTCCAGTTCTGACGTGCTAGGGTCTTGAAGCTCCTTTTCTCCACCCTGAGCTCCCTGCTTGTAATCCTAGCTCACCCAGCTCACCCAGCTCTGGCCAAGTACAGTACTGGAGAAGGGCAGAGTGCTCTAAGCGGGCTCTGGCAAGCAGCCCGATGGCTGGTCTCACATCTTGCCTTTAAACGTAGGTGGAACTGTGCCGGGCAGGGCTGCGCCAGCCTCCTGCCTGGAAAGAAGACAAGAGAGCGGCTGTCCTCCCCTACTTCCTCCTCTACCCCCCTGCCGGCACAGTCAGCCGCTGGGGGATTAACAGTCAGCCCAGCACCCATTCAAGCCATTCAACAAGACAGGAAACCAAGCTGCTCCTGCCTGCCCGCCTCTGCTGGGCAGGTCGGCAGGATTACATGCATTGTGCTGGGGAACGGCACAAAGGGAGGCCCAGCCCATCAGGGAAGGCCTCGTCTAGGCAAGAATGCACTGTCCAATGGCCGGGGTGCCCAGGGCCGCCCTCCACCTGCAAGTGAGTGGTTCAGGGGTCCCAGGGGCACCACGCATGCCATCCCTTACAGCGCCTCCTGAGACAAAGTCCCTGGATCCACACATGAAGCTCCAGCCTGCATGTAGCAGTCTTTTCTGAGCACGAGGCAGAGACCAGCACAAAGGGCAGGCGGGTAAAGACAAGTTCAACTCCCTGAGCCAGAGGCTCCTGAAGGCCTCCAGGAAACAGCATGTTCATTGTCACTGCCTTCTTACAGCAACCATCAAATCCTTAACCAAGAGAATCCGGATCTGCCTTTGTGGGCAACTTCAGAGATGTCTCTGTGGATTCCCCTGGGCCGATGGGCCAGAGCTGATTGGACAGCTAGGCTCCGTTCAGGTGGGTCCCACAGGGAAATATGGGCATTCACCACATAGCATCCTATGGAGATTAGTGTTCCAGGTGGTGGCAGGTTCCCTGAACTTCACTCGTGCCTAATTTCAACCATATCTCTGTACGTGCGTGCTAAGTTGCTTCAGGCATGTCCAACTCTGTGCGACCCTACGGACTGTAGCCTGCCAGGTTCCTCTGTCCATGGGATTCTCCAGGCAAGAATACTGGAGTGGATTGTTGTGGCCTCCCCCAGATGATCTTCCCAACCCAGGGACTGAACTCATGTCTCTTACGTCTCCTGCATCGACAGGCAGGTTCTTTACTACTAGTGCCACCTTATAAGTGTGGTATTACTGACAATATCTTTCCTTTTATAAACTTACTTTTTAAATTGAAATAGCTTCTTTAGCCTTTTGCTAAGCAATAAAATCTATAAAACCATGGGTCTCACATGCTAGTGTTTACTAATACAATAAAAATAGTCTCCCAACCATAAAAAATGGTATGTCCATAGACTACCTACAGTCAGCTTGGGAATTATCAGAGGTAAGTGATATAGAATGAGACTAGGTAGTCTCTAGGGCTCCTTCCACTTTGGGGAGCTGGGTTTATAGGATACTGAGAATCCTCAAAGCCACTCATTCCAAAATTCTCCATAGTCACCTAAGCCAGACCCTCAGGAGTCCTTCCCAGACTCCCTCTCCTTCCTCACTCCTCTGAGGCAGTCACCAGGCAACCCTGCCTCCTGAACACCTCTCCCAACTGGGGGCCACTGCCTTGGTTCAGGCTTTCACCCACTCTCCCCCAGCAGCAGCCCTGGCTGCTCTGCCTGCACCTCCTGACGGCCTCCAACCCACTGTCCGCCCCGCAGCCAGAGCACTCTTGTGGCCATGCATGTCTAAAGCACCTGGGACAAAGGTGCTCCATTAATGATAGCCATGATAGTTTCTAAGAATACAAATCTAATTGTGTCTCTTTACTGCTCAAGAGCTTCCCACGGTTCCCCAGAAACCTCAGGATAAATGGAAATTCCATAACCCAGTATATGGGCATGGAGCAGGGTGCCGGGATCTTGAAGAATGGACAGAGGAAACACACTTCCCCAGGAACACTTCCCTAAGCTCGCACTTGTCACAAGCTCTTATCATAAGCCTAAAGATGGTCTTCAAATATTAAGGCCACGAGACAAGAAAACATCCCCCGCTTGCAGGTGGCACAGAAGTTCAGAGAAAGATGTGTGAAAGTAGAACAGGCAGACCCATAACAGGTTGAGATTCTTTACCACTGCGCCTCCCAGGAAGCCCTGTAAGCCCTAACATACCCACAGAGAAGAGCTCTTGTGTGTGACCCGACTTCTAGCTCCCAGTGAGCTGTACTCCGGCTACCCTTGATCCTATAATCTCTCCAGCTCAATATTCCAACCACATCTGGAATTACTGTAGCTGAAATTGAGTTCACACCTTTGTGGCACTCCAGTGTACACCAGTTAGGAATTGCTGTCTTAGCCATACAGTTAAACCAATGAGACCCTCTGACAAGGAGCTGAATATTTATGTCAGAGAGCACTGATTTGTAGTATACTGCATATACTCTTATGTATGATAAATATGTTAAAATACATGGAATTCTTCCCTAATAATATGCTTCATTCTTTTTTAGTAGTCCATTTATTTAAGGTATTAAATGCATAAAGTTCTGCAAATGTCTTTTATCTTGATTTTGGTATATGCTTATATATTCTTATAAATGTTGGAAGAGGGTATTTGCTATGACCAGTGTGGTCTCTCGGCAAAACTCTATTAGCCTTGGCCCTGCTCCATATTGTACTCCAAGGCCAAACTTGCCTGTTACTCCAGGTATCTCTTGACTTACTACTTTTACATTCCAGTCCCCTATGATAAAAAGAACATCTTTTTTTCTAGAAGGTCATGTAGGTATTCATAGAACCGTTCATAGAAAAAGCAAGAGAATTCCAGGAAAACATCTACTTCTGCTTCATTGACTATGCTAAAACCTTTGACTGTGTGAATCACAACAAACTTTGGAAAATTCTTATAGAGATGGGAATACCAGACCACCATACCTGCCTCCTGAGAAATCTGTATGCAGGTGAAGAAGCAACAGTTAGAACCGGATGTGGAACAAAGGACTGGTTCCAAATTGGGAAAGAAGTACATCAAGGATATACACTGTCGCCTTGCTTACTTAACTTATATGCAGAGTACATCATGAGAAATGCCGGGCACAAGCTGGAATCAAGATTGCCGGGAGACATATCAATAACCTCAGATATGCAGATGACACTACCCTTATGGCAGAAAACGAAGAGGAGCTAAAGAGACTCTTGATGAAAATGAAAGAGGAGAGTGAAAAAGTTGGCTTAAAACTCCACGTTCAGAAAACTAAGATCATGGCATCTGGTCCCATCACTTCATGGCAAATAGATGGGGAAAAAATGGAAACAGTGAGAGATTTTATTTTCTTGGGCTCCAAAATCACTTCAGATGGTGATTGCAGCCATGAAATTAAAAGACGCTTGCTTGCTCCTTGGAAGAAAAGCTATGACCAACCTAGATAGCATATTAAAAAGCAGGGATTACTTTGCTGACAAAGGTCTGTCTAGTCAAAGCTATGGTTTTTCCAGTAGTCATGTATGGATGTGAGAGTTGGACTATAAAGAAGGCTGAGTGCTGAAGAATCGATGCTTTTGAACTGTGGTGCTGGAGAAGACTCTTGAGAGTCCCATGGACTGCAAGGAGATCCCACCAGTCCATCTTAAAGGAAATCAGTCCTGAATATTCATTGGAAGGACTGATGCTGAAGCTCCAATACTTTGGCCACCTGATGCAAAGAGCAGACTCATTAGAAAAGACTGATGCTGAGAAAGATTGAAGGCAGGAGGAGAAGGGGATGACAGAGGATGAGATGGTTGGAGGGTGTCACTGACTCGGCGGACATGAGTTTGAGCAAGCTCCGGGAGTTGGTGATGGACAGGGAAGCCTGGAGGGCTGCAGTCCATGGGGTTGCAGAGAGTCAGACATGACCACGTGACTGAACAACAACATCCCTATAAATACGATATATTCCTGGCTTCTTTGTTCAGCATGTTTTTGGGATTCATTCACATTATTGCATATACCAGTTGTTTGCTCTCTGCCACTGCTGAGAAACATTCCATGGCGTAAACATACTGCAATTTGTTTATAGACACTAGGACACCTCCAGTTTACAGATATTATGAATAACATTGCTATGAATCATCTCATCTTTGGGTGAGCTACATTTCTCTTTGATTTATATTCAAGAGTGGAATTTCTGGATCATGGGATAGGTGTATATTTAGCTCTAGTATAGGATTTTAATAAATTACTGAGGTTTTTATTCTTCTCAAAGTCCCTTTGGGTAGTTAGATGCAGATCCTACACCGACTGGATTCTGCCTGAACTTCAGCCTATATTCTGATATTCCAGCCAGGCCCAACCAGATCATCAGCCCCCTCTATAGAATGCTGTCTTAAGAAGGCATTTTTCTACCTTGTCTGTGCTACAGACCACACAGGCATTGTCTCACACTCCATTGCAAACATTGTTTTATATTCCATGCCCCACTCCAATCCCCACTAGACTGTTTTTTAAAAGCAAATATTCTGCCAACTGTATAATCTCCCTTGCCTGGCATGCAATAGGTAATTAATGTTTAAAGATTAAATAATAAATAACTAATTTATCAGTTAGCTGCTGCTGTATGACAAATTACCCTAAAGCTCAGTGGCTTAAAACAACATTTGCTATCTCAGAGTTGCTGTGGGTCAGACAGCCAAGAGCTGGGTAGTCTGGCTCAGAGTCCCTCATGAGATTTCAATCAAGGTATGGACCAGGGCTGCAGTCATCTGAAAGCTGGGCTGGAACTGGAGGATCCTCTTCTGAAATCACTTACTGTGGGCCGATGTCAGGAGACCTCAGTTCCTTCCCACAAGGTTCTTATGACATAAAAGCTGGCTTCCCCAGAGTGAGTGATTTGAAGAAGAGAGAAAGGGCCAAGCCACAGCATCTTTTGTGACCTAGATCTTGAAGTCACATTGTTATTTCTGCTTTATTCTCTTCACTGTCAGTGAGGCACTAGGTCCAGTCAATACTCCAGAGGAGAATTAAGCCTCACCTCTTTTTTTTTTTTTTTTAGTAGAATTTTACTTTAATATAGAATGAAAAAAAAAAAAATCCCAAAACCCTAACAGGTTAAAACAAGTCAAACAACCATTCTACACAGATAAAACCTTCACAAAGGTCAACTGAAGAAATCCAGAGCTAAAACTGAATTGTGCAGATTTTCAGTGAAGTCACCAGTCACGTAACACAAACAAATTATTTACACACTTGCAAGCCCTCTAAGAAACGTGCCCCAAGAAGCATTAACCTTTGTTTTTCTCGTGTGCCATCCTCAAGACTTGCATTGTTATTTTTCAGATAATCTAACATTTTTAATAGAGAATGTTCTCTACCAAGTGGTAATGCTTTGGTACTATTCATATAGGATTGCTTATCCCAAAGACTTGACATTTCCCCAAGAGGAACTTTAATTCTGCTTTAAGTTTTGATTCTGCTTTTTAAGTTTCATATAAATTAAAATCTGTATCAAATATCAATATGGAGGGAGGTGACACAGGATGCAACATATACAGTTAAGTTACCTCTGCATATTTAGAAATTACTCCTTCAAGATATTCGCACCAGAGAGCTGCCTGTCCTGCTTAATATTCAGTAGTACAGGTTTGAATCACCAGAACCTCGGCAAGACCTTAATATTTCAGTTATTAACAACTACCTCTAGGGGCAAGTCCATGTTTACTGAGTTATGACAAATTTATTATAATGAAGGAAAACAAGTGTAGCCAGCCATCTTAAAAAATGCCCCAACCACTGCTTCTCAAAATAGAAAGACTAAAACTACATACGTTTATCATACAACAAATCCCATCTCTGTCCCCTGAAAATTCCCCTAATTTCATTCATTAGAAGGGGATTTTTAAAAAAGACTTAAAGAGCACTTTACAGCAGCATTCAGCTTTCCTATGAAATACTCAGCATCTTAAATATTATGTACACTTCTTTTTTATCTCTTAGTAAGCTTCACTGGCTTCAGAGTTTGTGGAACTGGAGGAAAAATAACCCATTCAAAACTATTCTACAAATCCATCTTTTGGCAGAATAGCAGGTATCCAAATTAAAAACAGGAGGGTCATTTTGTTGCTTTGTTTTCCAAAATTTAAATCGTTTTTGCTCCCCTTCTACATAAAGCTTATGTATCTCCTGAGTGGAGATAGGCAGAGGCTCTGGCCCCTGCTCCTCCGGCTTCTCAGCAGCTGCTTTCTTATTGCTGCAGCAAGGCTTGAATAGATGTGTGTCGATGAGGACTTCCCCAAAACGGCCCTTATAGATAATGCCACAGCATATTTTCTGTCTTTTCCAGTATGTGAGATCTAAAAAGGAAAACACTGGCGTTCTGTTGGAGCCAGAAGCCATCTCTGTATCTGAGCCATCATCTGACTGGTTACTGTAACAGGGAGACTGAGCTGGAGAGGCACTTGAGGTTGTACTGTGAGCATCAGAATTGTGGCGTTTAAATTCCTTCTACAGTTTACTGATCTGGTTACTTTTTATCCTGTTTCCAGATAGAGTTTTCACTTTCTTTGGTTTCAGTGTAGTCTTTAGACTGGGTCCTGCCCTTGCATCTACCACATGATTCCAGTTTTTTTTTGATCCTGCTGGCAATTTCTTCCATCTTTTCACAAGCAGGACACAGGCATTACAGATATCTCCTGAACGAGTCTCATGTAACCCAAAACAGCTCTGGAAATCCTTTTCATAGCGTTTACTGTCAGTGAATCGAGAACTGGAGGATTTAGCTCTGCAAATACAGCAGCCCTCCATACTTCGGTACATCTTTGGCTTGTGAAAACCAAACATCTTTTCTTCTGGGCAATAGCCTTCCAAAAGCAGCCGTTCCACGCGCAATAACGTTCCCGAGGGGCGAAGTGCACGCCAAGTCAACCCCCCCTCCAAATCGCTCCCTCCTCCTCAACTGCCTTGTCTCAAGCCTCACCTCTTGAAAGAAGGAATATTAAAGAAGTTGTAGACATATCCTAAAACCATCAACTGTAATAGTAGTTAACATTTATCGAGTGATTACTATGGGCCAGGTGCTATGCTGTGTGTTTTTACAGAGCATTTTGTTTAATCCTTATAAAAACCCTACAAGAGAGCTACTATCCAGTTTTTCAAGCAAGAAAACTGAGGTGCTGAGAGATCAAGGAATTTTCCCAAGGTCCCACAGCCAATGACAGAGGTATGATGGGAACCCAAAAGACTCCAGAGCTTTTGCTCCTAACCACTGAGTTACACAATGAATGAGGGACAGTGGATGAGCCTATGAATCTAGGGTTCTCAGATGGAATGGTGGGCTCAACGGTGTACCAAGGATATATGTCCATTTCCTAATTTCCCATGACTACTACCTTTCATGGCAAAAGATGTGATTAAGTTAAGGATCTTGAGAGGAGGAGCTTAGTCCTGGATTATCTATGTAGACCCTACACATAAACACATGTATCCTCCTGAGAGGCAGAGGGAGTTTTGACACAGATGGAAGAGAAGAAGACACAGAGAAAGGTGATGTGAAGGCAGAGGCAGAGATTGCAGTGATGCCGTCACAAGCAAAGGAATGCTGGCAACAACCAGAAGCTGGAAGAGGCAAGGAATGGATTCTCTCCTAGGGCCTCCAGAGGAAGCACAGCCATGCTGACTTTGATTTGAAACTTCTGGCCTCTAGAACCATAAAAGAATAAATTTCTACAGCTTTAAGCCACCAAGTTTGTGGTACTTTGTTTCAGCAGCCACAGGAAACTAACACAGATGGTGAAATGTGTGCTATCTCCCTATTCAACAGTGTTGCTCTTGAGGACTGGAATGGAGTGTTTCAGGTTTGTTAGCATGGTTCTCATCTTTGGATCAGCTTGGCATCAACTCAGCCTGAAACAGCGGCAGCAAATTAAAATCAGGTTTAAAAAAATGGAAGAAAATGTATAAAAATGACCTATATTGTTATTTGTTTAGTTGCTAAGTTATGTCTGACTCACTGGCAACCCCAAGGACTATAGCCTGCTAGGCTCCTCTGCCCAGGGGATTTTGCAGACAAGAATACTGGCGTGGGTTGCTATTTCCTTCTTCAGGGGATCTTCCTCACCCAGGGATAGAACTTATGTCTCCTGTGTCTCCTGCATTGGTAGGCGGATTCTTTACCACTGAGCCACCTAGGAAGCCCCATATTGTTATTACTGAGCTTAAATTTTACTCTCATCTTCCTAGTAGCTGAGACTGAAAGAAAATAAGGATGGATTACGTAATTTTCACTTTCTGATAAAGAAATCTGTTCTTCAAGAAACACATCTTTCCCTCATATTATATTCTAAAAATAACAGAGCAAGTATGTCTTCATACACTGAACAAAACAAGAGATAAAATGTCAACAGTAACTTAAGAAGGTCAAGGGACTGCCCTTATGTGAAGGTTTCTCATGTAATCCTTGAATAAAAACTACAGCCCAACAGAGAAACACAGTTCAACACCCTGGCCACACAGGCTGGAATCCAGGGGTGAGAGCTCACATGGATAGAGGGTACCAGAGTCTACAAAGTGCTTCTATATCTATCATCCTAGATGTGTTCAAACAGCTCCTGAGCGCCGGGCAGGGCAGAGAGTATAATGTGCATTTTACAGATGTATAAACTGAGGCCCAGAGAAGTGAGGAAAGTGCCTAGGGTCACATAGCTGGTGACTGGCAGGGGTGAGTTTCAGTGAGACTCCAAGAACAGACCTCCAGGAATGCTGAAGCTTAGTCTACATCCCTCCTACTGTTCTCCAAGGATTTCATGTCCATCTGTTGTATCTCTCCAAGCACCCTGAGCCTTTGCAGGAAGGGTCTTCCCTTCATACTTCTTAGGAAACCCCTGGTACCTGGGGTGGTCCTGAAAGATGTCCCTCCATGTGTCAGGCCCTGCCCCAGGAGAGATCATGCCCCAGCCTCACCCTGGCCTGGTCCTTTCAATCAGGTCCCAAGCCAGCTGAGAAAGCTGCCCAAAAGGGAGGAGTTAAAGATTGGACTTGGGGGGCTGAAACCCAGCACCTCACAGAGGGATCTAGGAGTGAGTACAATGTCCTGCCCAGTCAGGCGCTGTCCACCCCACAGTGCTGACCTGCTTCTGGTTGCTCGGAAAAGATGGGACCCCCAGGGAGGAGGGTTTGGCCTCCCCATCTCCTAACCTTCCACAACCAGCAGCTGAGGTGGCTGGAAACATTTTGACCCTTAGGGACCAAGAAGAGAAAGAGAAGGGAGGGCTGACTGCTTCTGCTCTTTGCCCTTACTTTCTCCCCACCCCATGCCCTCTGGTGCCTCTTTTTCTCCTCAACTCATCTTCTTCCTGTACTTCACCACATTCCAGCCTCCTTGTCATTCCTCCGGAGTCACTTTCTTTCCACCTCCCTCATCCCTATCCTCTTCTTTGTTTCTTCCTACCTCCCTTTTTTTTTTTTATTGATTCATAATATTATATTTGTTTCAGGTTTATGACACAGTAATTGAAAATTTTTATAGACTATACCCCTTTTAAAGTTATTGCCAAATAATGGCTATATTTCCCTGTGCTATACAATATACCCTTGTTGCTTATTTATATTATACACAGGGGTATGGGTTTAAGAGACACAAACTACTGTCTCACCCCTCCCACTTCCCTCTCCTCACTGGTAACCACTTGTCTGTTCTCTATATTTGTGGGCTTGTCTCTGTTTTATTATACACATTCACTTCTTTTGTTTTTTTAGATTCCACATATAAGTAATAACAGAGTATTCGTATTTCTCTATTTTACTTATTTCACTAAGTATAATACTTTCTTGGTCCATCCACATTGTTGCAAGTGGCAGAATTTCATTCTTTTTAATGGCTGAGTAATATTCTATTATGTATACTAAAGCTCAGATGCTCAGTTGTTCCTAACTCTCTGTAATTTCATGGACTGTAGCCCTCCAGGCTCCACTGTCCATGGGATTTTCCAGGCAAGAATACTGGAGCGGGCTGTCATTTCCTTCTCCAGAGCATCCTCCCAGTCCAGAGATGGAGCCCACGTCTCCTGCACCTTCTGCACTGGCAGGCCGATTCTTTGCCACTGAGCCGCCTGGGAAGCCCCCTCTTATGTACACATACCACACATTCTTTATCCAGTGGATGGCACTTCGGTTGTTTGCATATGTCGTCACTGTAAACAGTGCTGCTATAAACATTGGGGTGCACATACCTTTCCAAGTTAGTGTTTTCATTTTCTTTGGATATATACTGAGCAGTGGAATCGCTAAATACGGTTGTTCTATACTGTTTTAAACAATGGCTGCACCAATTTATAATCTTACCAAGAGTGTACTATGGTTCCCTTCTCTCTACATCCTTGCCAGTGCTTGTTATTTTTAGACTTTTTAATGCCAGCCATTTTGAGAGGTGTAAGATGATATCTCATTGTGGTTTTGATTTGCACTTCTCTGATGATTAGCAGTCTTAAGCAGTTTTTCACGTGCCTGTTGGCCATCTGTATAACTTCCTGGGAAAAATGTCTGTTTAGGTCTTCTGCTCATTTTTAACTGGGACATTATATATCGAGTTGTATGAACTGTTTATAGATTTTGGATATTAACCCCTTACCAAACATAACTTTGCAAATATTTTCTCCCTTTCAGTAGGCTGTCTTTTCATGTTGTCAGTGGTTTCCTTTGCTTTGCAAAAGCTTTTAAGTTTAACTAGGTCCCCTACAATAAGGTACCACCTCAC
The DNA here is from genome assembly GCF_042477335.2 of Ovis canadensis. Classification (NCBI taxonomy): domain Eukaryota; kingdom Metazoa; phylum Chordata; class Mammalia; order Artiodactyla; family Bovidae; genus Ovis; species Ovis canadensis. The sequence continues at coordinate 50,373,117 of NC_091246.1, read as the reverse complement.
ATTGGTCACAATGGCCATGATTTTAAAGTCTGCAAATAACAAACGCTGGAGAGGGTGTCGAGAAAAGGGAACCCTGATACACTGTTGTTGGAATGCAAATTAGTGCAGCCACTATGGAGAAAAGTATGGAGATTCCTTATAAAACTAAAAATAGAGTTGCCAGGAAAGTGAAAAGTGAAAGCGAAGTCACTCAGTCATGTTCAACTCTTTGCGACCCCATGGACGGTAGCCTACCAGGATCCTCCGTCCATGGGATTTTCCAGGCAAGAGTACTGGAGTGGGTTCCCATTTCCTTCTCCAGGGGTTCCTCCCAACCCAGAAATAGAACCCAGGTTTCCCCGGTGACTCAGACGGTAAAACGTCTGTCTACAATGCGGAAGACCCAGGTTCAATCCCTGGGTCAGGAAGATCCACTAAAGAACGAAATGGCAATCCACTCCAGTACTTTGCCTGCAAAGTCCCATGGATAGAGGAGCCTGGTAGGCTACCGTCCATAAGGTTGCAGAGTTGACGCGACTGGGTGACTTCACTTACTTCTCACACTGTAGGCAGATGCTTTACCATCTGAACCACCAAGGAAGTCCACCAGAGTTGCCATATGACCCAGCAATTCTACTACTGGGCATATATCTAGACAAAACTATAATTTGAAAAGCTATATGTACCTCCATGTTCATACAGGTCTATTTACAAGAGGTAAGACGTGGAAACAACCTAAATGCCCACTGATGGATGAATGGATAAAGATGTGGTGTATGTATCTATAAGTGTGTGTGTGTGTGTATACACACCCACACAGTGGAATATTCAGTTCAGTTCAGTCACTCAGTCGTGTCCGACTCTTTGTGACCCCATGAATCACAGCACTCCAGGCCTCCCTGGCCATCACCAACTCCCGGAGTTCACTCAGACTCACGTCCATCAAGTCAGTGATGCCATCCAGCCATCTAATCCTACGTCATCCCCTTCTCCTCCTGCCCCAATCCCTCCCAGCATCAGGGTCTCTTCCAATGAGTCAACACTTCATATGAGGTGGCCAACATACTGGAGTTTCAGCTTCAACATCAGTCCTTCCGAAGAAATCCCAGGGCTGATCTCTTCAGAATGGACTGCTTGGATCTCCTTGCAGTCCAAGGGACTCTCAAGAGTCTTCTCCAACACCACAGTTCAAAAGCATCAATTCTTCAGCACTCAGCTTTCTTCACAATCCAACTCTCACATCCATACATGACCACTGGAAAAACCATAGCCTTGACTAGACAGACCTTTGTTGGCAAAGTAATGTCTGTGCTTTTGAATATACTATCTAGGTTGGTCATAACTTTTCTTCCAAGGAGTATGCGTCTTTTAATTTCATGGCTGCAGTCACCATCTGCAGTGATCTTGGAGCCCCCCCCCCAAAAAAAGTCTGACACTGTTTCTACTGTTTCCCCATCTATTTCCCATGAAGTGATGGGACCGGATGCCATGATCTTCCTTTTCTGAATGTTGAGCTCTAAGCCAACTTTTCCAATCTCCACTTTCACTTTCATCAAGAGGCTTTTTAGTTCCTCGTCACTTTCTGCCATAAGGGTGGTGTCATCTGCATATCTGAAGTTATTGATATTTCTCCCGGTAATCTTGATTCCAGCTTGTGTTTTTCCAGTCCAGCGTTTCTCATGATGTACTCTGCATATAAGTTAAATAAGCAGGGTGACAATATACAGCCTTGACGTACTCCTTTTCCTATTTGGAACCAGTTTGTTGTTCCATGTCCAGTTCTAACTGTTGCTTCCTGACCTGCATATAGGTTTCTCAAGAGGCAGGTCAGGTGGTATCTCTTTCAGAATTTTCCACAGTTTATTGCGATCCACACAGTCAAAGGCTTTGGCATAGTCAATAAAGTAAATAAAGCAGAAATAGATGTTTTTCTGGAACTGTTGCTTTTTTGATGATCCAGTGGATGCTGGCAATTTGATCTCTGGTTCCTCTGCCTTTTCTAAAACCAGCTTGAACATCAGGAAGTTCACGGTTCACCTATTGCTGAAGCCTGGCTTGGAGAATTTTGAGCATTACTTTACTAGCATGTGAGATGAGTGCAATTGTGTGGTAGTTTGAGCATTCTTTGGCATTGCCTTTCTTTGGGATTGGAATGGAAACTGACCTTTTCCAATCCTGTGGCCTCTGCTGAGTTTTCCAAATTTGTTGGCATATTGAGTGCAGCACTTTCACAGCATCATCTTTCAGGATTTGAAATAGCTCAAGTGGAATTCCATCACCTCCACTAGCTTTGTTCGTAGTGATGCTTTCTAAGGCCCACTTGACTTCACATTCCAGGATGTCTGGTTCTAGGTGAGTGATCACACCATTATGATTATCTTGGTCTTGAAGATCTTTTTTGTACAGTTCTTCTGTGTATTCTTGTCACCTCTTCTTAATATCTTCTGCTTCTGTTAGGTCCATACCATTTCTGTCCTTTATCAAGCCCCTCTTTGTGTGAAATGTTCCCTGTTGTCTCTAGTTTTCTTGAAGAGATCTCTAGTCTTTCCCATTCTGTTGCTTTCCTCTGTTTCTTTGCATTGATTGCTGAGGAAGGCTTTCTTATCTCTTCTTGCTATTCTTTGGAACTCTGCATTCAGATGCTAATATCTTTCCTTTTCTCCTTTGCTTTTCGCTTCTCTTCTTTTCACAGCTATTTGTAAGGCCTCCCCAGACAGCCATTTTGCTTTTTTGCATTTCTTTTCCATGGGGATGGTCTTGATCCCTGTCTCCTGTACAATGTCACGAACCTCAGTCCATAGTTCATCAGGCACTCTATCAGATCTAGTCCCTTAAATCTATTTCTCACTTCCATTGTATAATCATAAGGGATTTGATTTAGGTCATATCTGAATGGTCTAGTGGTTTTCCCTACTTTCTTCAATTTAAGTCTGAATTTGGCAATAAGGAGTTCATGATCTGAGCCACAGTCAGCTCCTGGTCTTGTTTTAGTTGACTGTATAGAGCTTCTCCATCTTTGGCTGCAAAGAATATAATCAATCTGATTTTGGTGTTGACCATCTGGTGATGTCCATGTGTAGAGTCTTCTCTTGTGTTGTTGGAAGGGGTTTGCTATGACCAGTGCATTTCTTGGCAAAACTCTATTAGTCTTTGCCCTGCTTCATTCCGTATTCCAAGGCCAAATTTGCGTGTTACTCCAGGTGTTTCTTGACTTCCTACTTTTGCATTCCAGTCCCCTATAATGAAAAGGACATCTTTTTTGGGTGTTAGTTCTAAAAGGTCTTGTAGGTCTTCATAGAACCATTCAACTTCAGCTTCTTCAGCGTTACTGGTCGGGGCATAGACTTGGATTACTGTGATATTGAATGGTTTGCCTTGGAAACAAACAGAGATCATTCTGTCGTTTTTGAGATATTACTCAGCCATAAAAAAGAATGAAATAATGTCACTTGCAGCTACATGGATGGACCTCAAGATTATCATAGTAAGTGAAGTAAGTCAGAAGACCAATACCATACAATATCATTCATATGTAAAATCTAAACTATGGCACAAATAAACTTATTTATGACACAGAAACAGACTCACAGACAGAGAGAACAGACCGGTGATGGCCAGGACAGGGGGAAGGGGAGGGACAGCTTGGGGATTTGGGACTAGCAAATGCAGACTATTATATATAGGATGGATAGACAACAAGGTCCCATTACACAGCACAGGAAGCTGTATTCAATATCCTGCAATAAACCATAATAGAAAGTTTTAGAGTCTAATTAGGTCCTATCTGTTTATTTTTGCTTTTATTTCCCCTTAGGAGACAGATCAATATATTTTTCTATGATTTACATCAAAGAGTATTCTGCCTATGTTCCCTTCTAGTTTTGTGGTTTCAGCTCTTACATTTAGGTTTTTAAACCATATTGAGTTTATTTTTGTATACAGTGTGAAGTCACTCAGTCATGTCTAACTCTTTGGGACCCCATGGACTGTAGCCTACCAGGCTCCTCCATCCATGGGATTTTCCAGGCAAGAGTACTGGGGTGGATTGCCATTTCCTTCTCCAGGGGATCTTCCCAACCAAGGGATTGAACCTAGGTCTCGCACGATGCAGGCAGATGCTTTACGCTCTGAGCCCCCAGGGCTTCCCTTGTGCTCAGCTGGTAAAGAATCCACCTTTAATGTGGGAGACCTGGGTTCGATCCCTGGCTTGGGAATATGCCCTGGAGAAGGGAAAGGCTACCCAACCCACTTCAGGATTCTGGCCTGGAGAATTCCATGGAGTGTATAGTTCATGGGTTGCAAAAAGTCTGACTTTCACTCACATGCAGTGTGAAGAAATGTTCTAATTTCTTTCTCTTACGTGAAGCTGTTCAATTTTTCCAGCACCACTTATTTTGAGAGACTGTCTTTTCCCCATTACATATTGTTGCCTCCTCTGGTGCTTGAGTATATTCTAGGCTCTCTGTCCTGCTCCACGATCTGTGTGTATGTTTTTGTGCCAGTATCATGCTGCTTTGATTACTGTAGCTTCGTGGGATCACAGTCTAAAGTCAGGGACCATGGCTCCTCCAACTTCGTTCTTTTTTCTTAAGATTGCTTTGGCAATTCAGTCTTCTCCTTTCCTTATTTTGAAGCATATCTCAAATATCAGATATTTTTGTCCATAAATATTTCAGTATAAGCCTTTAAGTGATACAGTTAATTTAAAAAACAACCAAAACATACTTCAGTTCAGTTCAGTCACTCAGTCCTATCTGACTCTTTGCAACCCCATGGACTGCAGTACTCCAGGCTTCCCTGGAGTACTGTCCATCACCAACTCCTGGAGCTTATTCAAACTCATGTCCATCGAATCGGAGGTGCCATCCAACCATCTCATCCTCTGTCATTCCCTCTTCCTCCTGCCCTCAATCTTTCCCAGCATCAGGGTCTTTTCAAATGAGTCAGTTATTCGCATCAGGTGGCCAAAGTATTGGAGTTTCAGCTTCAGCATCGGTCCTTCCAATGAATATTCAGTATTGATTTCCTTTAGAATGGACTGGTTGGCTCTCCTTGCAGTCCAAGGGACTCTCAAGAGTCTTCTCCAACACCACACTTCAAAAGCATCAATTCTTCAATGCTCAGCTTTCTTTATAGTCCAACTCTTAACATCCATACATGACTACTGGAAAAACCATAGCTTTGACGAGATGGACCTTAGTTGGCAAAGTAATGTCTCTGCTTTTTAATATGCTGCCTGCTGCTGCTGCTGCTAAGTCACTTCAGTAGTGTCCAACTCTGTATGACCCCAGAGATGGCAGCCCACCAGGCTCCCCCGTCCCTGGGATTCTCCAGGCAAGAATACTGGAGTGGGTTGCCATTTCCTTCTCCAATGCATGAAAGTGAAAAGTGAAAGTGAAGTCGCTCAGTTGTGTCCAACTCCTAGCGACCCCATGGACTGCAGCCTTCCAGGCTCCTCCGTCCATGGGATTTTCCAGGCAAGAATACTGGAGTGGGGTGCCATTGCCTTCTCCAAATATGCTTTCTAGGTTGGTCATAACTCTTCTTCCAAGGAGCAAGCGTCTTCTAATTTCACCATCTGCAGTGATTTTGGAGCCCCAAAAATAAAGTCTCTCAGTTTCCACTGTTTCCCCATCTATTTCCCATGAAGTGATGGGACCAGATGCCATGATCTTAGTTTTCTGAATGTGGAGTTTTAAGCCAGCTTTTTCACTCTCCTCTTTCACTTTATTCAAGCGGCTCTTTTTCTTCTTTGCTTTCTGCCATAAAGGTGGTGTCATCTGCGTATCTGAGGTTACTACTATTTCTCCTGGCAATCTTGATTCCAGCTTGTGGTTCATCCAGCCTGGCATTTCACATGATGTACTCTGCATATAAGTTAAAGAAGCAGAGTGACAATATATAGCCTTGACTTACTCTTTTTACGATTTGGAAGCAGTCTGTTGTTTCATGTCAAGTTCTAACTGTTGCTTCTTGACCCGTTTATAGATTTCTCAGGAGGCACGTCAGGTGGTCTGGTATTTCCATCTCTTGAAGAATTTTCCAAAGTTTGTTGTGATCCACACAGTCAAAGGCTTTGGTATAGCTAATAAAGCAGAAGTAGATGTTTTTCTGGAACTCTCTTGCTTTTTCCATGATCCAGCAGATGTTGGCAATTTGATCTCTGGTTCCTCTGCCTTTTCTAAATCCAGCTTGAACATCTGGAAGTTCACGGTTCACATATTGCTGAAGCCTGCTGATAACATACTTACTATTCCTAAAACTTTGCCATAATTTAAGATTATCAAATGGTAAGGGAGCATTTAGTGGGTTTCCCTGGTGGCTCAGTGGTAAAAGAATCTGCCTGCCAATGCAAGAGACACAGGTTAGATCCCCAATACAGGAGGATCCCACATGCCACAAAGCAACTAAGCCGATGTGCCGTAACTATTGGGCCTGTCCTCTAGAGCGCAGGAGCCACAACTACTGAGCCCATGAACTACAACTACTGAGGCCTGAGAGCCTAGAACCCATGCTCCACGACAGAAGAAGCCACTGCAACGAGACGCCCACTCACTGTAACTAGAGAGCAGCCCCCATTCGCTGCAACTAGAGGAAAGCCTGTGAAGCAAGGAAGACCCAGCATGCCATAAGTAAATAAATTCTTTTTTTAAACAGTAAGGGGGCATTCACATTTCTAATTATTGCCATGTTTCTCTGCTCTCCCCTCCTGCCTCTTTTAATAAAATTATGACACCTCTTTCCCTGTAAAGCTCTCCAAACACACTAAGGCAAAGCTCTCCAAACACACTATTTAATGCTCATATGTGCCCTTGGAGGATGTTCCTCCTTCTAGAAATGAGAAAAATGAGGCTCACAGAGGTGAAGAGACTTGCCCAAGGTGTCACAATGGGCTAGAGGCAGAGCCATGCCCTGGCCCAGGCCCTGTGTCCCCCAGCCCTTGCTTCTCTCCACCCGAGGGACCTCACAATGGAAGATTTCAACTGTCAGGCTCAGAGGCTCCAAAAGAGTCTGGAGAAATGGACTGAGAGACTCTCCACCAGTGGCAGCAGGCTGGAAAGTGTGCATCCCCAGCTAGGGAGGTACCTGCAAGCCCTTTCCTCCAGGGAACAACAGCACTAATTCCTTGGCTCAGGCTTATTTGCATGCAGGAGCTCCTCAAAGCCCAGGCAATGGCTGGGGCTCACCTCCCCGCCTCCTGAGCAGCAAGCCTTAAGCCCCCAGCACTATGGCAGATTGGCTGCTGACACCCAAAGGGCAGGCACAATAGCCAGATCACTCAGCCAACCTTATCCTAATTCTACTTTTTGCCTAAGTGCAGGCGGAGGGCAAAGGTCTCTCTGTTTTTCTTCTGGGAACCTCCTTGCCTAGCCAGCCCTGCACATGCAGAGAATGCCACGGATTCCATTCTAAATCCCCTGGCTTTTGTGGCTAATTCTTCCATTAGTCTGCAGACTGCACAGCAAACCCCTCGGCCTGGCATTCAAGACCTGCAGTCTGCCCAACACCACTGATGTAACCTATCATAGAGACCAAAGGGACCATGCTACAATTTCAAGGGAGACCAAAAAAAAAAAAAGCATACTAGTTAATTCCTGAAATTATCCTATTTGAGCTTCACTTCTTTAGATGATGCATCTGTTTAAATGCAAGCACTGTTCCTGTCAGCAGTGTCCATTAATCTCCTTCCACACTTTAAACATAATATGCTAATATTTTCACTTGCTACTTGTTTGCCCATACAAACTGTGGCATACCCCATCTCCTCACCTTTGCTCATTCAGTTTCCTCTGCCTAGAACTTCGTTTCTTCCTTCTTCACCCACTAACTACTAGGGATGCTACCTCCTCTGAGGAATCTTTTTGAATGCCTCCTCTTCCCACAGCCTTCCAATCCCCACACTGGGCAAAGGGCCCTTTCGAGGGTTTAACTTGACCATAGTCACATCTCACTGCACGGTAACCAGCATACTATAAGCCCCCACCCTGCACCCAAGGGCAGGGATCAATGCTGTTCATCTAACCCTCTGCAGGCCTGAACACAGGGCCTGGCATATAGTAGCATCTCCACTTAATGGGATGGTTGAAATACTTTCTCAATGAAAGTATGCAGCCCTGTGGGTTAGGCTGCTCAGGAATGATGGTTCCTCCCGTTTTACAGACATGGAGGTTGAGACACAGAGAGGCAAAGCAATCGGTTCCAAGCACTGAGTGGGGGCTAACGCTCTCCCCGTAACTCCTGCACTGAGAGAGGGCTAACGCTCTCCCCGTAACTCCTGCACTGAGAGGGGGCTAATGCTCTCCCCGTAACTCCTGTCTCCTGATGCAGCGCACTGCTCCTGCTGCTGCCCTCCAAGCCAGGCCCTGGATGCCCTGGGGCAGAGGAGCCGTGACAACTGGAGCAGATGGATGCCAGCGCTCCGGGCACACTGGAGCAAGCAGCTGTGCTCAAACACCCCAGCACAAGTCCCCGCTGCCCAGGGCAACATCCACATTCCTCATCCCGGCCTCAGGGCCTCACTCAAGCCCATCTCTCCACCTTCTTCCTCTACGACTTCCCCTCACATGCCCCTGCTCCCACCACACCTGCCTACTCATCCTTCCCTGGGCTCACCTGACTTTGCAGAACCCAGTACAGGGTGCCCAGACTCTGTCCCTATTCACTGATCTTGTGATCAGTGCAACTGGATGAAGAGGTAGGGCAGATGTTGACAGGAGTCCTCCCACGTCAGGGTGACAGAGCAGCGCAGCACAAAAGCAGCAGAGCAATCAGCATTCGCCACACTGTGTTCATGGGACACCAGCATCCTGAGAGACGCTCAGAACTGTCTCCACAAAAGAGCCCCCTGAACGAGACAACAGGAATGATGTACTGACTGTTCATGTCTCAGGCCCTGTGCAGAGTCTTCTGCACACAATGCTTCATTCTGCCCTCACAACAATCCTAAAAGGTAGGCTCCACTTTATTTCCTCTGAACCACAAATGAGGAAACTGCAGCTCAGAAGGGCTCGTGAGCTTCCCCATGGTCACAAAGCTAGAAAGAGAAGAACCAGGATCCAAAACCCAGCCTGTGCTCTTATTCTGTGAGACTACCTTTGTCTTATCTGCTGTACTGTTCCTTGAGGAAATTCCAGATGTAATTAAGACCTGAGGATCCTTACTTAAATTTAACGAAATATTCTGCCCCCCCTATTTGAGGCTGGAACCTCACCATGACCTTGTATGTTACTGAATCCTATTCACATCCCACAGAATACAAACTCAGTTTGGGAAATGTTGCACTAGAAGACAGCAGCTCTTACCATCCTAACAATCTGAGAGCACCAGGTGGAGGAAGGAGCCCTGCAGACCTCTGGGCACAGCCTCTGTACTGTACACATAGGGTTCTAAGGCCAGACACTGGCCTGGGCTCTCCCTTGTCACGGCCAGTGAGGGGAGGGAACAGGTCTATGACTCCCAAGAAAGGCCTTTACTCAAGGCAGGCAGGTGAGGCTGGCAGTTTGGAATTCTCTCAGCAGGTGGAATTCACACACCTTCCTGCAGAGGCCGCACAGGCTTCGGGAGATGGAAACTGTTGGAAGCAGCACCAACTTAATGAATAAAAATCATAAGTTCCAAGGACCAACAAAGCAGGACAGCTCCGCAGATCATACCAAACTTAATTTCTCCAACGTAAAGGCCCAGAGAGGGAAAGGCACTTGTCCAGGGCCACACAGCAAGTGCAAAGCACAGCTGGAACTAGAATTTAAGCTTCCTGCCTCCTGCGCCAAGGACCTGGCTGGCCTTTCTTGAAATGTTGATATGTATGTCTGTCTCCTCAGCCTGGCCAGAGGCCCATCGAGAGTCAAAACAGTATCCAAGTCATGCCTGACTTCCTGGCTCCTGACACTTAGGGCTAAAGAAATTTTTACCCAAAATTCTGTTTCTCAGTTTTACCACTTAAATGGTTGCTTCTGAAAATGAGTGTACCCTCAAAGGGTAAACATACTCTACCAAAGACTAACAACACCTGTAGTATGCCTAATATATATGTGTGTATATACACACTCATCTACACATACACATAAAACCACTCAAGAATTTTACCTATAATAATTATATTTAAATCTCACAGTGACCATAAAAGGTAGGTATATCATCAATATAATTATCATCCGCATTTTGTACGCAAGAAAAAATGTGACACAAGAGGTTAAGTAATTTGTGTAAAGTAACACAGCTAATAAATAATAGAATCAGGATTTGAACCCAGCCAAGCACTCTAACACACAAACCACTACCTCTCAAAGGTCCTATCTTTATCATAGATGTAAGATCTCCAGGTACTATGTTAAAGCATCACGTATATTAATGCTCACAGCCAAGCCCAGAGCTAAATGTTATTTTCTATTTTGCATCTAGAACACTGGAGGCTCAGAGGTACAAAAGGACCTATTTGCTTAAAGCCACACAGCTAGGAAGTGACAAAATTGGGATTTGAAGCTGTCAATTCTAGTGATATGCCCATAGTCATCTCATGATTTATAGCTAAAATGCCATATACAATTCAGTCAAAACTTAAAACTAATGCATTATCAGCTTCCATAATATCCTGTGAAATATCTTCCTCTTGTTTGTTAGTTTTGTTCCAAAGTTATCCATTCATTTGTTCATGCAAATACTTATTGGATTATATACATGTACACACATGTGCAAGCACGTGAACACCAGCCAGCATGTGCTATGAGGGATGATAAGAAACATGACAGATATTGTCCCTACTAACCTTGCCTTCAGAAACCTTACGTTCTGGGGCTTCCCTGGTGGGCCAATGGCTAAGACTCCATGCTCCCAATGCAGGGGGCCCGGGTTCGATCCCTGGTCAGGGAACTAGATCTCCCACATGCCACAACTAAGACTCCATATGCCAAAACTAAAGACCTCACATATTGCAACTAAGCCCCAGCGCAGCAAATAAACAGATAGATTTTAAAATACATTTTTTAAAAAACTGACATTCTGATAGGACAGATCATCATTCAACAATTCATTTCACAACTAGCCAATTAAAAAGATGGTAATGGCTACAAAGGAGAGGTAGAGAGGAGTGTGATTAGCTTGCTCAGAATAGAGTATCAGTTAATCTGCTGAATGTTTTGAAAGTTATCATTAAAATCAAATTTTCCATAGCTCCATATGGTGGTTATTTTTTAAAAAAAAGAAAGAAGAAAGAAGTTCTTATTTATCTGAGGGAAATACAAACTAATCATTGACTAACCCATATTCCTAGATAACAAGACTACTCAAGAGTAAATTAGAGAGAAGACAGTCAAGACATACTCAAGGAGAATACGTCCTGAACACCTACGACACGATGCAACTCTCGGGGGGGCTTTGCCAACATTACTGTTAAATAGAAGCTTTCATCCCCATTGAAAGAGGAAAAACTGAAGATGCAAGGAGGCTAGCCAATTCTCTGAAGGTCAGCCACACAGCTACCAAGTAGGACTGGGATTCAAACCCAGGTTGGTGAGACAGCAACACCCAAAATCTTTCACTGAGCCACGATGTATTTTCTAATCTTAAAAGCTGATCAGCCAAGAGTTGAAACTTTGGACTCTGACATCATAGGTATGCAGAGCCTTCTTGTCAACTCCATCTCTCCTCCATGGGGCCCTGGAGAAAAAACACTGTTTTCCGGGAACCAAGAGGATCGAAATGAGAAGATCATGTATGATGCAAACCACACTTCTTGGGGGAATTGTTAATTACTGGAATGATTGCATTCCTTTCCCCTGAGATATAGGTTTCTTTAATATTTTGTTTATGCAAATAGAGGAACCATTCTCCATCTCTCAAATAAGATGCCCAACTGAGTTCTTTTCTCTGTCTTTCTGTGACTTAAGCAAACAAACATTGTTCTTCTCTAAAGCAACTCCACCTCTTGGTGCAGCCAAGCCTTGCCCAGAGTTCCTGACCCCAATTTCAGGAACAACACCATTTCCTATTAATCCAGTTTCCTCAGAGTTTAAAAGGGACAGTGAGGCTTGACTTTTGCTTTGAATAAATGAGGCTCATCTTATCTAGACTCATCCTCTGAACTGGGGATGATCTTTATCCGATCACCCAGTGAGTTTGACTACACAAATGCCCTTCTCCATCAACAACAAACAGTTTGGAGCATTTTCCGACATTGAGAAAGAATTCAACTTTGGAATAGAAAACTGTAGATTGTGCCGTGGCCAGGGTGCATCCTGGCCTTGAAGGCCTACTGCTTCCACGCCCACCCCCGCACCAGCCAGGTCCACCACAAGGGCTTGGGAGCCCAGATGTCCACTGAACTGCCGCTCCTGAAACAGACATTCTGTCTTCTTGAGAGTGAACAGGAAAGAGGGCACCTAGACAGGCATGTTTGAACAGCCCTCCCTCCTAAAGAGCTTGCCTTGCAGGTTTCCTAAGAGCTGATGTGCCTGTGGATTCTATAATGAGGAGGGATTTGTTTGTTGAAGGATCTTTTCAGCTTTATTGCTTAACTCAAAGGTGAGAAGGGGGTGGGGGCAAGATGAGAATTACACTGATTTGCCTTCCCAAATAGTCCACATTTAAGCCTTGTCTACAGCTGCCCTGAAACAGCAGCCAAGATGGTTTTAAGAAAGCGGAGCCAGAAGTCTTACTCCTGGACTGGCCTTCTAACCCGCTCTGTGACTGGGACAAATCCTTCCCTTTTTCTGGGATAGAGTCCCCTCATCTGTTCAATGAGAAGGTGGGAACTATTTTCTGGGTCTCGGTTTCCTCATCTATGCCATCTGACTTCACTCTCTTGGCTGGCAGAAAGATCAACATGGAATAATATAAACTAGATCTGAGAAATGAAGGCTTACGTTTGTCAGCATTGTGTTAGAACAGGATGTGTTAGAACTATAAAGCTGTCCCACATTCTCACTGGCTTCAAGATCTCCTTGGTGGTGGCTATTAACTTCTTTGTGCAAAAAATATTTTATTTTATAAGTTTTTATTTTGGAAAAGCTTTCATGTAAGAGTTGCAAAAGATAGAACAGAGAGTCACCATTCATCATTAACTGCATCTTTCCCTGATATTAACATCTTACATAACTATTGTAAAAGTATCTAACTGATAACTATAGACCTCATCGAGATTTTACCACTTTTTCTACTTGTGTCCTTTTTTGTTGTTCCAAAATCCAATACACAGTAACACATCACATTTAGTCATCATGTCTCCTCAATCTGTGACAGATTCTTTTTTTCTTTCATGACCTTGACATTTTTTGAAGAGTACCACTCATGTATTTTGTGGAATGCCATGAATTTAGGAGTGTCTGATGTTTTCTCAGGATACAACAGAGCTAATGAGTTTTTAGGAAGAATATCACAAAGGTGAAGCTTTCTTCTCATTGCATCATATTGTGTCTGACTCTCTGCAACCTCATGGACTGTAGCCCACCAGGCTCCTCTGTCCATGGAATGTTTCAGGCAAGGATACTAGCATGGGTTGCCATTTCCTCCTCCAAGGAATCTTCCTGACCCACAGGTCAAACCCAAGTCTCCTGTGTCTCCTGCATTGTAGGCGGATCCTTTTACCACTGAGCTATTACGGAAGCCCCCATATCAGGGTATGATATACATAATATTATAAATGGTGATGTTAAACTTGAGCACTTGGTTAAGGTGTAATCTGCCAGGTTTCTCCACATTACAATTTTTCCCTTTCCATATCCTACTCAGAGATGAGAAAGACTGAGTTCAACCTACACTCCACATCCAGTTCAAGGGGTGAGAAATTAAGTTCTACCTCCTGGGAGAAGAGTATCAAAGAATTTGTGGACATATGTTAAAACTACCACATTTGGGGGAGGTCCCTTGAGGCAATACAAATGTCGTGTTTCTCCTTAAAGTTTTGCCTACCAATTTTACCATACTCAGTGTTTCCTGCAGTTACTACTGTGGTGTCTACTAGTGATTTTTTACTTTCCTCATTCCTTCTGGATTATCTGGAATTCTTCTATGGTGAAGATTTGGCACCTCTTCCTTATTTATTAACTATTTGTCTATATCAATACAGACTCATGGATCTTTAATATAATCTGGGTTATAACTTAGTATTACAATTATTTACTTAATCCACCGGAAGTTCTTTCAGGTTGACTCTTATGTCCTCTTTTCATACACCATCTTTTTTAATATATATATACTTCCTTACTTTATGACACTACTTTAGACATTAGAGTTACCTTGTACTTTCCCTGACTTAGTCCTATAACTGGCCATTTCTCCCTGGGCTGGGGGTCGGTGGGGGTGGGGGTGGGGCGGCGGTTGGTTCCTTTCATTGGAGAATGATCCTTAGGAACCAAGGTCTAAGTTCATTGCTTCTGGGGTGTCACTATCCATCTCTCAGCAGCCAGAGCAAGGCAGTGCAGAAGTATGCTAACCCATGCATACACACGTATCTACATTTGTTCCTGTGTCTATCTGTACATATATTAAAATAGACATGAATTCATACTGAGACTTCTAACTCTATCCCCACAGAGTTCATTCTAGTCTTTGCCCTGTGCTCATGGGGGACTTCTTCCTCTGACATGAGAGACCCGGCTCCCATTTTCCACAATTCATTCACTTATTTAACTCTCATATACATGTAGCTTCAGAATGCTAACCTCTATTCCTATGACAAATACATTTAACAACTAGAGTACAGTGTTTCTATTCTGTCTTTACCCAAAGATAATTTTTAATATTTAAAAGCATGCCCAGGGCACTTCCTGGTGGCGAGGACTCTGAGCTCCTAATGTGGGGGCAGGGTTCGATCCCTGGTTAGGGAACTAAATCCCATGTGCTGCAACTAAAGATCCTGCAGATTGCAACTAAAAAAGATCCCACATGCTGAACAAAGATCAAAGATCCTACATGGCACAGCCAAAAAAAAAAAAGAATGCAAGGGTTCAAATCCCATCTCGGCCACTCACTCACTGTGTCAGTGTGAGGAACATACTTGACATCTCTTTAATTTCTATTTACTCATCTATAAAACCAAAATAATAGCCTATCTGCTTCATCGCCCTGATGGGGAGGGAAGAATGAGAAGAGATAAAATATACAAAGGGGCTCAGGAAAATCGCCCCTCACTCCTCAAATGTTTGATGTAATCTTAACATCACAGTCACTGCGCTCCAGGGTTGGGTCCTGTAGATAGCAGCTCCTGTTCTGAGTCTTATCTTGCTCTAAGGCACATACAAGAGTCACAAGTGTCCACTCTTTTCTGCATCCAACTCAGTGAGTCCGATCCAGGCCAAGCTGGGAGGGAGACTGGTCTCTGGCTAAACAAACACTAAGAGCAACAAGGCTCTTAGAGGCTCTCACTACCTGCTGGGGCATTTCAACCCAACCGCCTGGCCAGAGCGCTTCACTGGCCTTTCTCTCCTCAGCTGCCTTCTCTTACACAAGCAGCAGACCTTTCCAGGGGAACTCTCTCCCTCTTTGTTGGGAAGATCCCCAGCATCCTGAGATGGGAATCTTTGTGCACACTGTGTTTTGCAGACTGGCAGGGCCCCTTCCCTCCTCTGGTCTTCAGTTTTCCCATCTGTCAAATGAGGGTGCTGGATTAGGTCAGCCATCCAAGCTGGGAGCTGGATCCAGCAGGCACTTGTTACACTTGGCCCATGGGGTACTTTCAGTGTTTTTTTTTTTTTTAATTAATAGCCCTTACTTTTAGAGCAGCTTTAGGTTTACAGAAAATTGAGTAGAAAGTTGAGAGCTCCCATATGCTCCCTCTTCTACCCCCATCTTCTGTCCACCAGTTTCCTTTATTGTCAACATCTTGCATCAGTGTGGTACGATAAGTCAACATGTTACTATTAGTCAAAGCCCATCATTTATATTAGGGTTCACTCTTTGTGTTGGACGGTTCTGTGGGTTGTGACAGATATAATGTCATGTATTCATTATTACAGCAGCATAAGAATAGTTTCACTGCCCTAAAAAATCCCTTCAGTTCAGTTGAGTTCAGTTCGGTTGCTCAGTCGTGTCCGACTCTTTGCGACCCCATGAATCGCAGCACGCCAGGCCTCCCTGTCCATCACCATCTCCCAGAGTTCACTCAAACTCACGTCCATCGAGTCAGTGATGCCATCCAGCCATCTCATCCTCTGTCATCCCCTTTTCCTCCTGCCCCCAGTCCCTCCCAGCATCAGAGTCTTTTCCAATGACAAAAATCCTTTACATTTTACCTTTTCATACTTTTCCTCCCAAACTCCTGGCAACGCTGGTCTTTTCATTGTCTCTATGGTTTTATCTCTTCTAAAATGTCATATGCTTGGAATCATATAGTATGTAGCCTTTTAAGACTGGCTTTTTTCACTTAGCAATATACATTGTTCCTCCTCCCCACATCTTTTCATGGCTTCATCCATGTCTTTTCACTGCTGAATAATATTCCGTTGTATGCATGTATCTGAGAAGGCACTGGCACCCCACTCCAGTACTCTTGCCTGGAAAATCCCATGGACGAAGGAGCCTGGTAGGCTGCAGTCCATGGGGTCGCTAAGAGTCGGGCACGACTGAGCGACTGTACTTTCACTTTTCACTTTAATGCACTGGAGAAGGAAATGGTAACCCACTCCAGTGTTCCTGCCTGGAGAATCCCAGGGACGGGGGAGCCTGGTGGGCTGCCATCTATGGGGTCGCACAGAGTCGGACACGACTGAAGTGACTTAGCAGCAGCAGCAGCAGTATGCATGTATCACGTCTTCTCTATTCATTCACCAGAATAATTTTAAGCTGGGGTTATTTGCCAATAGTTAAGAATTGAAGGTATTATACTGAAATCCCTATTTTCAGCTTCTCTTAAAAATGGGAAGATCCGTAACACCGGACCTATCTCTCCAGATGGCAAAAAAATGGCTTGAATTGAACAGCATCAGGCCTTCTTGGATAAAGCATGAGTGACGCCAATTACTGTCACCTCCTGCCTTCCTTATATGACCTGCCAGTTCCTGGTAAGCATTCATCTATTTCTAAACAATTCAATTTAAAAAAAATTTTTGGCTGCAGCATGCAGCTTGTGGGACCTCATTTCCCAAACCATGGGAATGAACCTGGGTCACAGCAGTGAAAATGCCAAATCCTAACCACTAGACCACCAGGAAACCAGGTGAGCATTTAGACTGCATTTTTTTCATATTATTAGCAGAGTGACTTCAAGCAAATGTACTGATTGGTTTCTATTTGCACCATTTCCTATCCCTTAATCCTATTTCTAGTTTTTTTGTCCTGCTCTGGGGTCTGCATAGACTGCATCTCCCAGGTTCTCTTCCTGGCTGTCTTCCAAGTGGATTTGGCTACAGGAGAACTAGCGGGAGGTCAGAAGTTGAAAAGAGAGAAGGCCCACGCACGCTCCCATCATGCTCCCCCCACAGCTTGGGCCCCTACTATCCAGCAGTGGCTGCAGCCCTCCAAGACTATTGATTGCTCTTGCTGAGGAACCTCCCCTACAGCCCCAGCCCTCTCTGGGCATGATTAACTCCAGGTCCTTGCTTTGCCCCTTCCTACAGTGGCCAGCCTCCGTACCTCTCAACACTTATTTATTCCCTTAACATCGCTGGTCCCTTGCAAGTAGCCCTTTTATTGAAGTCTCTCTGTCTGAACCATCCAGTTGATTCTGTTTCCTGTTGAGACTCATACAGCAAGTTGTTTATGTTTTTGTGCCTCAGCTTCCTCACCTGGAAATAGGGATCAAGTTAGTGCCCACCTCACAGGGATGATATGACAATTAAATGAGCAAATATGATACCCAGCACAATCCTTGGCATAGATAAGTGCTTAGTGAATGTTCATTATTATTATTGTCATCATTATCATTAAAATGTATGGCCCTAGGGCTACATCATTTCTATAGTCCTTCACAGCATGGATAGAAATGAATGGATGATTCACTACACAAAACCTGCTGCCAATAAATCTCCAGAGATCACCTTAATCTTTTGCTCCTAAAGTAGAGTTGAGGCTTGGACAGTGTAAATTGTGATTATCTTTTGCCATTTATAAGCAAGAGGAACTGGGCCCTTTACAGGGACTTTGATGTCCAATCTTTCCTGTGATATCCAATCTTTCCCATGACAGTGGCCACATGGGAACTTTCATTCCACTTACAGATAATGGCTAACATTTACGGAGTCCTTTCTCTGTACAAATAATCCAAGCCTTCATATGTGGGACTATGTAACCACTGCACATCAGCGCCTCCACAGATGAGAAAAATGAGGTTTGTGAGAGACTAAATGACTTGTCCAAGCTCACACAGTCATCTGTGGACTGAGACTACATCCAGCTGCTCAGGCTCCAAGTCCAATGCACTTTCTGCTACAAACTCTGCCCCTTCGTAGGCAAGGACTCTGCCACACCAATGCCCAGGGTTTTCCTCACCACAAAGGACCCAAGGCTGAGATGTCTCCCAGGAGGCTGGGCCTGGCTACCCCACCTCTGCCCATGAGGCTCAGGAATGGCATTCAACCACAGAGTCCCTGGGTAGAGCCAAGCATGGGGACCCTAGGGCACTTGGCTGCACACAATGCCTTCTCTAGCACTGCCCCTGACCAGTTGTCACAGGTGAGTGGATACTCAAGCAGGTGCTGGGAAAGAGGTGGCCAGGGCTCCAGGGAACACTTGACTTGTCTCTCAGTGGAGCCAGGTACACGCTCCAGTGACACCCATGGATGTTTCCTCTGAGGGCACACTGCCTTTGTGCCTGCCAAAAGAATCCAGTGGGAGGTAGTGAGAGGGCTCCTGCCTGAACTAAGCAGTCAGAAGGGTCTGGGTGAGCAGAGAGTCATGGATAAACTCATGTATTTCTTCATTCAACAAATATTCACTGACTACCTGCTCTCTGTCAGATTCTGCATGAGGGGCTAGGGATTCTGTAGTGAACTGAGCATGATATTTGCTCTTTATAATCTAGCCAGATTTGGGCCCAAGTAGCCAAAAAAAACAGCAGAAACTGGCAGGGTCCTAGAAGAGGGACTCCAGAATCATGCTGCCTGGTCCAGTCTCCACCTTACCCCACAATGCTGGGTGACCTTGAACAAGTCTCTTAACCTCTTAATCTCAATTTCCTTCCTCCAAGAGCTATTCTAAAAGTGAAACAAAACAATCAGCTTGTAAGTACTCTGCAGACAGAAACGGAAGATGATTACTACTGTTTCATAATTTCATCATTAACATAAAGGCTACTTATTCAGCATCTTCAAAGTGCCAAGTGTCTATCCAGTATCATATGTAATTCTTCCTACAACCATAATGACAATGTTATTATTAGCTATATTTTTAGAGATGAGAAATGGAGGCCCAGAGAGGGGTGGTGAGTTACCCATGGCCACACGGACTGAGGGTGAGAGAGCTGGGGTTGGAACCCAGGCCATCTGGATTGCAGAGCCTGTGTTCTTTCTTGATTGCCCTCTATGGCTTCCTTCTTCCTCTTCAGTCTTTCATTCAGCAATGGCTTACTGAACCCTTTCTATGTCCCAGGCATTGTGCTAAGCTCCAAAGATACATTGGAGGTAAAACTGACCTGGAGCCTTCCCTCACAGTTTCACAGTCTACTGGGAAGGAAAGCAGTGAAGAATAATAACAAGCATAGCAACTACTGCCAAAGTAGGGGATCAGAGCCTCATGGGAATGTAAATCTTATCTGGGAATCAAACGAGGCCTTCAGGAGAAAGTAGTCTTTGTGACAAAATCTGAAGGCTGACTGAGAGTTGGGCAGACAAGATCAGGAGGAGTGGGAACAGCATGAAACCCAGAGCCACAGGTGGTCAAGGAACATAACAGAACACATAGTTCAAGGAACAAAAAGAGACTGGGAGTGCAGGCACCAGGAGAAAGCAGTACAAGATGGGCTGAAGGAGGGAGGAGCCTTGGAGCAAATGCCAAGGAGTTTGGACTTGATCCTGAGGGTCCTCGGGAGCTGAATTCATAGGGTCTCAAACCCTTCATTTTATGTCTTGCATTTTCCTCTTCTGCTCTCTGACTGGCTGGATCAGCAGCTGAGGAAGTAAATACAGATGGGGCCAGAAGAGCTGAGGATGACCAGACAAATCAAGGTCAGCACAGAACTGCAGGAAGGGCAGGAAGAGGCCGGGCCAGGGCAGCACCAGGGACAGCTCTCAGTGGCTCATGGGGCTCAAAGGCCATCAGAGATCAGTCACTCTCTCATTTGCTCATTCATTCCACAAATATTTATTGAGTACCATACTATGAGGGCACTGTTCTGGGTACTGGAGGATACATCAGAAAACTCAACAGACAAAACTCTCTGTCTTCCTTAAGATTACTTCCTAGTAGGAGGAGACATAACAAATAAGACAATCATGCATTGTTACAGGTGACATGTGTATGGGAAGAATAAAGCAAGTAAGGGGAACTGGAAGGGAAGTCAAGAAGGGGAGAGTTTATAAGTTTAAATAGGCTGATCAGAGAAGTCTTTACTCTGAAAGCGACATCTGGGCAAATACATGAAGGAAGTGAAGAAAGGGTCGAGAGCATTCACAGGGAGGGGTGTTTCAGGCAGAGGGAAGAGCTGGTGCAAAGCTCCTAAGGCAGGAAAATGCCAGGCACGTTGGAGGCTCTGTGAAGAATCTGGGGTGGGAAAGTAGGAGTCAGGGATTCAGAGATGGGAGTCAGAGCATGGAGGGCTGGTGCAAGGACTTGGCTTTTACTCCAGGTGAACGAGAGCCATAGGGGGATTTTGAGCAGAGAGGTGACATTACTTGTCTTATATTTTCATGGGACCCCTCTGGCTGCTGGGTGGATATTAGATTGTGAGGTAAATATCTCCACTTTTCAGACAAGGAAAATGAAGTTCAGGGAGAGGAAGCACTTGTCTGGAGTCACACGGTTAACAGTGGTGGAGCTGAGATTTGAACAGAGGTCTCTCTGATGCCTTCAGTCCCTCTCTGGCAGGGGTATGTAGTATAGGCGGTATTCCCACTGGGCTTTAAAAGCTGTTAGACTTTGGACATGAAAAGGGAAAATTGGGATGTGGAAGGGAATAAATTAAAGGAATAGCACTGGGAGGAAGATAACTATGGCTTTCCAGATTTAAGGATAAAACATCTTTGCCTTAAAAATACAAAAACAAAAAAGAGCACCTGCTGGGGAGTAGCTGGAGCTAAGTCTAAGAAGGCCAGTTTATGAAAAAGAGCCTTGAATACCAGGCTAAGGCAGAAGGATCAAGGAGCAGCCCCCTCCTCTTGCACCCAGAAAGCTTCCAAACTGGTGGCATTAGAGAGGAACCCAACAACATGAAAGAAAATGGTTTCTTGTATCATATCTAACCAAGCAATTTTAGCAACCTTTGGATGAGGAAGACACCTGCCAGACTTTGCTTGATGGTATCTACAAGGGAATTTTGGAAACATACTTGGTGTGGATCAAAATATAATGCTCATCATTTAATCAGCTTTATTTCTCAGCAGTTATATAAGTCCTTAAACCTCTTGGCGTAAGGGAAGTAACAGGCATCACTGCCCCTTGTGGGAGACAGATATCCCAGTTCATGGAGACCCTGGGCCCCAGCTCAGATCCCAGGGGAGAAGTGGCTTTGGAGAATGCAAGAGGGCAGAGGAGCTGCTGGGTGGGGAGGTGTGTCTTCTCAGATCTTGTGCCTACCCTCAAGCCCCACCCTAACCCTGACACCTAAAAGGGAGATATTCTGAGGCCTATTAGGGGCTGAGGAATGGATCTCAGGGGATCTCAATTTCCCACTACTCTCAGCATCTTGCTGGGCTTCTATCTGCTTTGCTCTGGTCACCTATCACTGCAGGGCTTCACCATATGAGAACTGTTAAAAAGCCGCCATCTAGCTACCCCCAGCCCATCCTCAACACCCCACAACCCACCCACAAAGTGCATGTCTACCAGCCTCTATTGAAGGTCAGGAAGAACAATGGAATTGCATCCATAAAACTTCAAATAGAACTCTTTCAAGAGTCCAAAGCATAGTAGTATCAACCCTCTACAAGTGGTCTCCTTGTGTTTCTTGCCTTGAAGACCACTTCCCTTTCCCTTGTCTGAGAGAGGAACCACTTTGTCAGTCCTTTACCAGGGGAGCCTCTGTGGCTAGGAAAAGCTCAGCCTTGATCACAGGGATGGCACTAACCCAGAATCAAGGAGATCCACAGTACGCAGTAACCCTCTGACAGTATCTCTCCCAGAATCTGAATCTAGAATAGCCATGTAGGGCCCCAGCACATCATGGTGTGGGCTTGGGCCTCAAAGGATGGTGCCCATCCATGTGTCTCCACTAGTATGAGATAAAAAGGTCTACTCATTCTTCCCATCGTCCTCCAAATGGTAATGCTTGGAACACACACACACACACACACACATCATTTGCCAAAGGAAAATCATAATTCCCAAAGTCACTGTAGGCTCTAGACCATTAGAAGAAAGTCATTTTTCTAAATCCACGTAATCTGACTGGATTTCTCTGCCCACATGGGGATCCATCTCATATTATCATGCAAAGCAGTATCACATCCCTTCTTTGGCTCAAGTCAGTTGGAAATGAGTTTCTATCAACTGAAGCTGAAAGAGTCCTGACCAGTGTACCTCATCTCTCTGAAATGATTAAGAAGCTTTTAGCTGCAAATAACAGAAATGTATTATCTCACGTGGGATGGACTTCAGGGTGAGTCGATTCAAGGATTTAATGATGTCTTCAGGTTCTTTCAAGCTCCCCATTCTGCTCAGAAACAAGGTGACGATATCTGCTTTCAGATATCACATCCACATGACATCAACCTAAGGAAGTAGAGGGACCACCTTTTACTATATCTCTTCCGTGGTGGGAAGTTTCTCCTGAAACTGTCTCCAGCAGGTATTTTCTGTGCTTCACCAGCCAAAACTGGATCTCATGCCTTTCCTCAACCAGCAAGTTGAGGCAGGGACAATAGCAAGTAAAACGGAGTTTTCCTGACACCAATCAGGTTCATCTCTGAATGAGGCGTAGGTCAGAGTCTCCCAAGGGCAGATGGCTGTGACTTTGTATGTGTGATGGGGCTTCTATTAAGAGGGAGCCAGAGGCAAAAATAGGTAATAAGGACCTACTGTAGAGCATAGGAAATTCTATTCAATATCTATAATGATCTAGACTCTATATGGGTCAAGAATCTAAAAAGAGTGGTTTTATTTATTTATATACATATATATGAAAAGTGAAAGTGAAGTAGCTCAGTTGTGTCCGACTCTTTGCGACCCCATGGACTGTAGCCTACCAGGCTCCTCCGTCCATGGGGTTTTCCAGGCAAGAATACTGGAGTGGGTTGCCATTTCCTTCTCCAGGGGATCTTCCCTACCCAGGGATTGAATAACCGGGTCTCCCGCATTGTAGGCAGATGTTTTATTATCTGAGTGAGTGAGTCTGTGTGTGTGTGTGTGTCTGTATAAGTTATTCACTTTACAGTACTGCATAGACCAACACAACATTGTAGATCAACTATACTCCAATAAAAATTGGAAAAAAAGAGAGAGCGAGCGAGCAAGAAGAGGCAGGTATTGAGCTGGCAGCCAGTGATGTGTGCTGCCCTACATCCAAAGGCTACCCACGCTGAAGCTTTCCTTAAACTTGGGCCACAGCTAATCCTTTTCTCCTACTAGTTTCTGCAAGAAGTTGGACTGGGGTGAGGCAGTGTTAGGGGCAAGAGTTCCAGTGAGGAAGTCAGCCAGGCTGTCAGCCCAGGACCTGGGAAATGAGGAAACGGGCCAGCCCAGTAAGGCAGAAGCCTGAGTCATGAGCAAGTTTCTGGTGGGCAGAGTGAGGGCAAAAAGGGCGTGTTCTCGCAAGAGGACTCTCAGGGATTCTGTGAAAGGTGAACAGCAGGACCCTGAGCTCTTTCATCAAGGCCCGGCAGGGAGATGAGACTCTGAGTAAGGGGCAGAGGGAGGGGACCCCCTCCAAAGCCACCTCCTTAACTTGTCCTGAAGGCTGCCAGGCCCTCACCAGGCCTGCCCCTGACGGCCTCCACCCATCAACTCACTGGGCATACTTTGGGTGACTGCAACAGAGAATTTGGAGCTTGATTCCTGCTACATGTGCCCTCCTCCATCCTCATACCAGCCTTCACTCTCCAAACATTCTGTGCTCTTTCTTGCCTTCAAGCCCTTGCCAATGCTTCCCCTCCACAGGAAAGTTTTCCTGCCCAGATGCCCATGCCATCCTTCATATGCAGTCTCTAGGGCAACCCCTGCGTGAGTGGCTCCCTCCCCTTAGGCCTACACAGCTGTAGAGCTATATGCCTCACCCTGGGTTGTAGTTTCTGTCTACAGTACATGCCAATCTGTCCAGAATGAGATGTGAGCTCTTCAGGGCAGGACCCTGCCTTGTTCACCTTGGTGGCCTCTGCAGTGCCCAGGGAGTGCGGGGCCACAGCACCTTCTTAGGATGAAAGAATAGAGAAGATGGAAGGAAGGAGGTTCCTTTAGAGCTGAGCAGTCCAATATGGTAGCCAAGTAAAATTTAAAATTTAGTCCCTCGGTTACACTAGCTGCTTTTCAAGGGTTCAGTAGCTAGTTGTAGCCAGCGGCTATTGATTAGATAGGGTGAATACAGAACATTTCCATCAGGACAGAAAGTTCTAGCAGAAAACCCTGTTCTAAGAGATTCAAACTTGCTGTGGCTCTGAGAGAAGCAGACCATCTGCCACAAACTCCTTTTTCCTCCAGTCCAGCACCCAGCACAGGGCCAGACGCCTCTTCATTTCGCCTCCTCCTCCACCCATCTTCCTATCCCCCCACAGGCTCACAGGAATAATTCACAGTGGCTTCACAGTTCTCGGAGCCTTTTTATTGTCTGTGTATCTCTGACCCTTCACTCCATTCCTGGAAGCTAAGCAGGATAGAGATTATAATTTTCATTTTATAGGTAAGGAAGCCAAAGCTCAGAGAGGTGAAGACTCTTGCCCAAGGTCACCCAGCTGGCAAATGCTGGTATCTGGAACAGACCTCAGGTTGGACTCTGGGCCCTTCTTTTCCACCAGTGTCACATCGACTATCACTAAGGAGTCACCTAATCTAACCTGCTGTCTGAGGCACTAACCCATGCCACAACATTCCTGCCAAATGTTTACCCAGCTTCTGCTCAAGTGCTCCCGAGGACGTGAACCTCACCACCGTCCCCTGAAGCAGTGCCATCCACCTTCAGATAGCGCTGCTAGAAAGCTCTTGCTTATGCTGAGTCAAAATCAGACTTCCTGTAGCTTTTCTGTCCTGAGACCTTAGAAATCACATGATACAGCCACTAACAGGCCTTCTGCAACACCAGTTAGCTTCCAGCCTCTGCCTGTACACCTCCAGTTTTGGGGAGCTCAACATGCTCAGGGAAACCCCTCCCATCTTTGGTCCTTTGAAAACCAGCCTCAATCCTGCAGCTCTCTCCACTGGCTTTGCCCTCTGAGTCCCAGACTGTATCTGCTCTCTCTACCCAGGGCACCCCTCAGAAACAATGACCATGCCCCCTGCTTTGCTTCTGTCCTGACTGCAACCTATACACACCATCAGAGACAGGATGCTCCCCTCTATTAGCACATGACCTCTTCCTCTGGCTTCCCTCTCCCATTAGCATGTGGACCCTCCCCCCACACCCCCTATACCCCCCTTATTCCATGGGCCCTGTAGGAAGCCAAGATCATGTCAATAATAATAATCTCTGCCATTTATTATGTGTTCACCATACGCCAGGCAACTTTCAAAGTGCTCTGCTTTCATCTCCAAAGCCCTGCAAGGTGATCATTACTATTCCCATTTCGAAGATGAATTGACTGCCTGTGTACATGTCTGTCACCCCAGGTGAGAGGACAATTGCAGGGTGGATTTAACCCGAGATGACCCAGATTTGGGTCTGAGTCAGTCCCAGGTCCCCAGGCCCTAAGGAGGGTAGGAGTGCAAAAGTAATGTGCACAGGCTATAGGGGCAAAAGATTTGGGTTTACACAGCCTCTTACCAGCTGTACGACCTTGAGCAAGGTCACATCAGCTCTCCAGCAGTATGGGACACAGAACTCAAGGATACAGTGAATGCTTAGCACTGTGCATGGCACCCAGTAAGTTCTCAGCAACAGGAGCTAATACCAATATTATCGTCAATATTATTATGGAAAAATATATATATATATATTATTATGGAGACACCATACCCAGGGCTGAGGCAAATGTACCTCACAGTATTACCCTCCCACACTGAGTCTGGTCAGACCCAGTGGCTTCTTGTACCCTGTTGCGTCTCCCAGAAAATGCCTGGTCTCTGAGTTCAGATGTGCTAATGGGGATAGGGCCTGAGGAGGCCTGAGGGCCTGGGCTGCTGATGAGCTGGCATCATCTGTACTTCTCCACTGAAAAGACAGGAGAACACAAAGGAGATAAAGGATAAGGGAGCTGGACACGGCAAGAAGAGAGACTACAGGTGAGGATATCTCACTTCTAAAGCAAACACAACTTTGGACAAGTTCTCTTCCTCTCTGAGGCTCCATGTGCAACTCTGTCAAATGGGGTAACAACACTCTTGCTGTCTTAGGGTGAGGACAAAGGAGCTGCTTACATGGAAGACCCAGCCAGGGTGTCGCCCACGGGAGCACCCAGTGAGGGTCTGCCCCTGAAGCATCGCCCAACAGCTGTCTAGTGAGCTCTGGCCATCACCGCAGTCAACAAAAACAACCTCATAATAACATAATACTTATTTCCTGAATTCCTGCTCTGGGCCAATCCTGACACAACCTCTGAGGAAGTTGTCATTATCCCCATTTACAGATGAAGAAACTGACAGTTCAGAGTGAATGGGGTGACACACCCCAGCTCACTGAGTAAGCCAAGATACCAGGAGTGGTACCCAGGACTGGCTGAAGCCAAATTTTGTTCCCTGATACCAAGCTGCGGAACCCCTCTGAACCAGGTCAAAGGTGTAGCAGTCTTCTGGTTCACCTTCCATCCCAGGAGAGGGACCACCGCCACAGACCAGGACCACGACCTCTGTGCGTGACAGGGGCACGCTGGACAATGTCCAGCACCCTGAGCTCTGGTCCTTGCTGTGCTGCAGAACGGCTGTACACTCTTACTCCTTCCCCTGGGCCTCAGTTTCTCCATCCGTAAAGTGGGAGTAAAAAGTCAGACTCAGGATTTTTCAACTAACTCTGAGATTGTGCAGCAGCAGGAGCTCAGAGGAGGAAAAGTGCCCTAAATGGAAACAGTGCACTGTGTTGCTCCATCCCTTAATAACCACTAATTACTTAATCCCCTCAGCAGCAGCATGAGTTATCAGGTATTATTATCCCCAATTTACAAGCAGGAGGTTGAATGAGAGAGGGATTGGCCCCAGGCTCAGGGCAGGGATGGGATCAGTGAAAATGCTACAAATTGCTTCAGAATTGGGGGAGGGCTCAGTAGAGGGATAAGGGAGGCCTCAAAGGGGAAAAACCACATAGAAATGTGCTTCCGAACCTCAGGGAGTTGAAGTCCCTTCCAGGGCATCTGAGCCAATTCTCTCTGTGCACAGATGGGTAGATGGAGGCCCAGAGAGGGAGAGAGAACGGCCCAAAGTCACACAGCCAGGAGCACACTATTCCGTGGGTTCTTAGCTGAGGCTGCTCTGAATGGGGCTGGGGGTGACAGATGGCTCTCAGGAGTTGGGCTCCCTCTGCAGCCCTCCCTGAATTCCTAGAGAAAGCAGTAAGCCCCCAGGGATTATGTGTGTAGTAATGGCCTGTGACAAAGGCGGTAGGATAAAGAGCCTGCTCTGCAGACTAAACAAGATGCAAGAAGCCAAGTCAAACAAAAGCTGAGGTTTTGTGTTGGCCTGGCTGGTGGGCTAGAAGCAGCCTAGCCTTGGGAGGCCAGGCCTTGTGCCACCCAGTATCTC
This sequence comes from Ovis canadensis, assembly GCF_042477335.2. Taxonomy (NCBI): domain Eukaryota; kingdom Metazoa; phylum Chordata; class Mammalia; order Artiodactyla; family Bovidae; genus Ovis; species Ovis canadensis. The sequence continues at coordinate 50,345,241 of NC_091246.1, read as the reverse complement.
CTCTGGTGGCCTTTTCCCCTTTTGCCACTGAGGACTGGACAGAAGTATGTCCATGACACGTGACCATCCCGGCTTATAGCACAGAAGGCACTTTTATGATATGGCCTCCAAGATGAAGAAACCGAGGGTCAGGGAGGGGAAGGAAGGTCCTGTCCCAAGTCACATGGCAGGAGTTTGGAACCCAAGACCTTTTGACTCCCCGCTCCACCACAGCCTCCCAGGTTCTTCCTTTAATTAGAGCTGAGTAACATGTGAACACTGGAACAGAGGGAAATGGAATGCTCTACTTTCTATCCAAGGCAGATACTTTCTGCCTGTTATCTCACTAGAGTCCACAGCACAGGCTTCAGGGGCAGAGAGGCCTGGATTCAAGTCCTGTCTCCATCTCATTCTAGCCGCATGGCTTTGGCAAGTTACTTCACCACTCTGAGCCTCAGTCTGCATCAAAAACAGAACAAACAATAGTACCCCACTCATGGACTTGCTGGGATGATCAAAAGAGCGGATGGATAGAAAGCATTTTTTTCTGTGCTTAGCATACAGCAGGCACCTGATTACTGGACCTACTGGATAGCCCGAGGCAGGGCCCTCGACCACTCCAAGCTTCCTAGTCTTCTCTCTCTAATGAGACGTCACGAAGGCTTCTTCCAACTCCAGAGCTCAGTGGCCTCTGCCACCAGGCTTTCCCAACCTAAATAAAACTGTAGACTCCAGAGTCAGCAAAGTGGGCTGGAAGGCTCTGTCCCCTTCTAGGCCAGGCTGCTTGCCCTGCCCTCAGCTCCGTACACCTGCTCTGGAATGTTCTGGGTGGGAGTCCCCTCAGCAGGCAGTCTGTCCATCCTCACGGCTGGTGCTGAGTCAATCCTGTGCTGTTCCAAAGGTTTGCAAGTGACTGCAAATCATGAGACCACGGGCCTTGCAAAGCTCGGGAGCACGCGGAGATCAGGTAAGGGAGCTCAGGGGCTGCACGGGCACCATCATGTGCCGCTGCCAGGCGGTGCCAGGGAGTCCAGTCCTCCGGCCTTGTTTCTGGCAAAAACAGCCAAAGACCCTGCTACCTCCAGGGACTCAGGAGCGGCTCTCAAGCAACTCCTTCAGTCATGGGTCAAAGGGGCCCTCTCCACAGTGCTAATTGTGCAGGGATTGCTCTGCTTGTTTCTGAACGTGGCTTCCTTTCTATATTGTAGAACTTCTACAAAATAAGAATGATCTGACTTCAGGCCTGGGGCCATTTCTCACTCCTTCCCTCCTGGTTCTCAACAGGAGCAAGAAGAGATCTGCCTGGTGGGGATTAAAGCCATCCTATTCTCTAGCAGGTAGGGAGGTAGTGTGAGGAGATTACCTACCTGCCCCTGCTCACCTGTCTGTATGTCAAGTTTAAGCCCCTGGAGGGTTTGTGTAACACTGTTTAGGAATTTAAAAAGTAGAGACCCTCTTTACAGGATTACAGGGTGTGGAGACATTCTTGGCCTTTCACAATTCTTGGCCAAGCCCACTCAGTCCTGCCAGTTGCTGAGCCCTGCTTTGCAGAGAAGTGATTTATTCCTGTCTATTAAAAATGAGTCACATGCCAGGAACCCCTTATCTTTGGGACACATTCTGCCACTGACCAGTTTGGACTCAAAGTGATGTTTCCAAACACAAATGTGGTTGGGAAAGTGCTGGGCTGCATTAACAGCTCTGCTCCTCTAGGTGCTTCTGTGTGACCTTAGGCAAGGCATTTTCCCTCTGACTTTCCATTTCTTAGCCTGTAACTGTATAACTTTGATAAAAATAAAAACTTTTAAAAATTATGTGTTGATAGCTGTTTTACAGTTCAGTTGAAATATTAGAGAATCACAAGAGAAAAGTACATAGAAAACTAATCAAAGCAGGAAAAATTAAGTACAAAGAAGAGAAACAGAATTTTACTTGGCTTAGCATTAAACAATATTTATGAAGTCACACTTTTGAAAACACTGAACACTGATTGAAGCAAATATTGTGATAGTATAGTAAGAGGATAAAGGGAGGGGGAGTTAGAGGAGGTTACTTAAGAGGGCTACATCCTCTTCTTTAAAACAGAAAATCAACAGACAATGTCATCAAGAAATAACAGTATAAGCATACCAATCGGAAATGCAGACACAAGTAACAGAAGAAACAGAGTATAAGATGTTGGAGGGGGCAGCCCTGGGGAATGAGAAAGGATGAGGAAGAGTCAAAAATGACTCTTATTTATTATAATAAGACTTTTAGTATTATTTCACTTCTCAAGTTGTGTGCATATATTCTTAGATTAAAATTAAACTTAATTTTAAAAAAAGAAGCAAGTGACAGCTATAAGGAGACTAATTTAGGTTCCAGATAAGGAAGAACTTCCTAATATCTAGATCTAATATCTAGATCTATCCAAAAACAGCACCTCTGCAGATATTGAATTCCCTGTCATTAGAAGCATTTAAACAGAAACTGTATATCCATCTGTCAGAAATAAGGTAGAGAGTTCTAGCTTTGACTGGGCTTTACTAAATAAGCTTAGGGATCCCTTTTAATTCTAAGATCCCTTCTAATTCCATACATCTGTGGAAGCTGGGGTGTCATTGTCATTTATCTCATACCTAATTCATTTATCTGTGTATTTAATTAGCATTTGCTTAGTACCTGTTTTGTTTCTGGTGCTGTACCAGGTCCAGGTTGGGGATAAAGGAACCAAAATGGATATGACATAATGCCTGCCAACAAGAATCACTGAAACTCAGTGCTAGAAAGTTCCTCAGCATTTGTCTGATCCAACTACTCAACATACAGAGAAGGAAACTGAGGCCCAGAGAGAGGCAGACACTTGCATTGTGTCACACAGCATTAGTGGCAGAGTCAGGCTCACTTCCAGACCTCTTGATTCCTGTAATCTTTCCCTCACAATCCTGCCTCTGAAGAGCACTTCCTCAAAAAGTAGTTCAGCAAAAATGAAGTTCATTCTTCATGGTATTTTACTGATCTCAAGTAGACACATCATTATTGTGCAATGAATCATTATTATTTTAATTGTAGCAATGTTTGGCTTCCTGGATATCTGCTTTAGGAGGGCATGCAGTGAGCTTTCTGGAGACACCCAGTGAAAAAAGTTCACTGAACCCAAACTCCAAGTCATTCACCAGAAAGATTTAAAACAACAGAAATAAAACTAATTGGCATTACTTTGTCTCACCATCTCATGAGGTGCGTGAGAATTCTTAGGTAGAGAGTTACTGCCTGTGTCATGTGTAAAATCCCAAATCATTTTGTGGAGTTTGTTATTATTCCAACAGCAATGAGAGCCAACATTTGCATGTACCGACATCTCCGAGGAGTATCACTTCCTGGATCTCTTTTGCCCGATTTAGTAGTCTTATCTTTGCCACTTTGAAAAAAGTCCCACAGCTCACTGAATTTCAGTTTTCCTTATCTGCTTTGTTTGTTCAGTTGGTTGGTTAGGTTTTTTTGTCAGTTTGTTTTAGTAATAATCAGCATGAGTATTAGACTACACCAGTGATTCTCAACCAGGGGCAATTTTGCCCCAACTCTTAGGGGCCATTGGGCTTCCCTGGTGGCTTAGAGGTTAAAGCGTCTGCCTGCAATGTGAGAGACCTGGGTTCAATCCCTGGGTTGGGAAGATCCTCTGGAGAAGGAAATGGCAACCCACTCCAGTATTCTTGCCTGGAGAATCCCATGGATGGAGGAGCCTGGTGGGCTACAGTCCACGGGGTCGCAAAGAGTCGGACATGACTGAGCGACTTCACTCACTCACTCTTAGGGGCCATTTGGTAATGACTGGAGACACTTTTGGTTGCCATAGTTGGGATGGAGTGATACTGGCATCTAGTGGGGTAGAGTCCAGGGTGCTGCTAAACATCCTAGAATGCACAGAGCCACCCCTCCCAACACAGAATTATCTGGTCCAAAATGCCAATACTGCTGCTACTGAAAAATCCTGGGTTAGCGTCTTTGGCTGAAAGGGACAGGAACCCAAGTCCAACTTGCTTTAGTAAAAGAAGAAAAAGAAAAAAAAAAAAGCAGGGTAATTATTGGAAGAATGTTATCACTGTTTTTTTTTTTTTTTAAGAGAGACCTAAGAAAAAATTCAGGATGGATACACTTTGGAAATCAGCATAAGTAATTCAGCTCCCATCTGGACTACCTCTCCATTCTGTCTTCCTTCTGTTTTCATTCTTTTGATATGACACAGGCTTATCCATTCTAGTTTTGAGTTCATATCCTCACAACTTCACAACCAGAAAGGAAAAGATCCTTTCCTTTCCCGTATCCACGATCATAAATCCCAGGGAAGGATTCTGATTGGTCAAACTTGGATCACATCCTTATCCCTTGAACCAACTAAGGCCAGAGAAGGTGAAATGCTCTTTACCATGACTGACCTAGCCTGGGCCAATGCCTACACCTGCGGATAGAGGGATGAAATCTGTTTCCTGAAGTGAAGGAAGTAGGTTCTGGACAGAGAAAAACACCAGCCACCATAGCATGGAATAATAAAGTGCTGGACTAACAGTCAAACATCTAGATACTATTCTTGGCTTGCTTCTAACTTGCTGTGTGATCTTGGACAAGTCCCTTTCCCTCTCTGGGCCCCAGTTTCTCACCTGTACAAAGAAAATATTTGATAACTTTTGACTGGTTGTTAAGTATTATTCATGTTTCCAACAATGACACTTGAAAATACTTACTAAACCTACCTAGCTTTTAAACTGCTGCTTTCAGGATATGATATAGTCTTGTTGTTGTTCAGTCAGTAAGCAGTGTCTGACTCTTTTGTGCTTTATTTTTAAATAAATTAAAAATATATATGAATAAAATCTGCTTTCAACTTGGTATATACATTTTATATTAATCCTTATTTTGAAATGTATGTAGTCAAAAGAAATAGACGGTGTTGGGAAATTTCCACCAATATGGAAGATGAGGCAAATATTTCAATATCTCCAACCACGCATTCATTCAACAAAGAGTTCCTGAGTACCTACTATGTGCCAGACACTATTGAACAATCTGCCCCTGTGTAACTCACATTCTAATAGATATAGCTATATTCTAGTGGTGGAAGAAGGATTTTTTAAATCCTAGCCCATCATCAGTGAGATGAAGTCCATACCTCTCAGTCCTGTGCCAACCTCTCCAGCTCCAAGAGAACTCCCACTCATAACCTACACCTCATCAAACAGAAGCTGCCAGACGGCTACCTCCAAATTCACTAGTTCACTCACCGCTCTTCTAAATGGAAGCCTCCTGCCTTCTCCACATTTGTATCACCGCCTCTGGGAAACCTCCTTGAATGATTTCTCCTGCCCCACAGCCCTGGCCTCCTCTGTAGTCCCCAAACCTCACACAGATCTCTACCACTCAGCACCTCTCACTTTATGTCAGGAATATTTTCTATGTTTTTGCTTCTCTCATTGGAATACAGATTCCTCTAAGAAAAGGAAAGGCTCTTATTAATACCTGAGGATTTGGGGAGATTGACGATCAACATACACACAGACCAGTTCTTTCTCCTCTATCCCCCCTTCTCAGTGAGTGGCACCCCTACCCCTATTCTCCAAGTTGCTCAGTTTAAAAACCTGGGCATCATCCTCAATGAATCCTTTTCTCTTACCACCCACATCCAATCAAGGTTCATCACCTCTGGATAAATCCATTACTCCCCTTGGCCTTTAAATCAAACCTGCCCCACCCCTCATATCCTGGGTAGCTCATTATTCAGGGTTTACTTTAACCATGACCTCCTCTAGGAAGTCTACCTTAATTCCTGTCCCTCCAGGTTGGGCTGAGTGTCCATTCTCTGGGTAGTTTAGGTTTCCCGTGCTTCCTAATTTACGACAATTGCTCGTCTCTCCTAGTAGACTATATATTCCAAGAGAGTGAGTTCTTGTTTATGGCTGCATCCCCAGCTCCTAGCTTATTTCCTGAAATATGGTAAGTTATGACTAATGGACTGCAAGGAGATCCAACCAGTCTATTCTAAAGGAGATCAGTCCTGGGTGTTCATTGGAAGGACTGATGCTAAAGCTAAAACTCCAATACTTTGGCCACCTCACGTGAAGAGTTGACCCATTGGAAAAGACTCCGATGCTGGGAGGGATTAGGGGCAGGAGGAGAAGGGGGCAACAGAGGATGAGATGGCTGGGTGGCATCACTGGCTTGATGGACATGAGTTTGAGTGAACTCCAGGAGTTGGTGATGGACAGGGAGGCCTGGCGTGCTGCAATTCATGGGGTCGCAAAGAGTTGGACACGACTGAGCAACCGAACTGAACTGAATTGATGACTAATGACTTTTTAAACAAATGAAGGAACAAATTCATTTGAAGTCAGAAAGCCTGGATTCTATTCAGATCTGCCATTAACTAGTTGGGTCACCATGCACTTAACTTCTGAGTCTCAATGTTCTCATCTGTGAATTCCTCCCAGTCTACCTCCAGGACTGAATATAAAAAACAAATGAGATAATAAATGTGAAAGCTATTTACAACCTCTGGGTTGTTCTACACATTTAAGGAGTTACTGCTAAATGTTCTGGAGTTTTGGGTTTGTTTTTTTTTTTTTTTTGCATTTTCTCTGGTTATTTTAAATATAATTAGGTATTGATCCTACTTAGGAATTTCCTGTAGGTACAGAACACAAGAAATATGTTGTTGCTGCTCATCTCTGAAAAGGGTAGAAGTTAAATGTTTTGATCTTTTTTAATGTTTTAGAGAACACTGTACTGGAGGCACTAATAAAAAATAATCTAAATTTCACTTAAGTGACTAATACCAAATTGATATAAACAAATTAATCCTTTATAATACTGACAAAAGAGGGAAAACAGACAATTTAGAACAGAATACTAAAAGAAAATATTCAAAGAAAACTTAACGTTAGTTTTACACTTACTAAATTAACAAATAATATTTTAAAATAATTCTCCATGCAGTTGAGGCTATAGAAGAGCCAACAGGCACACACACTGCTGTCAGAATATAAACTGTTCACTTCTTTGAAAAGCAAATCGATAAAATACATCAAGAGCCAAAAATAATTCTATTCTTGGAAATCTATCTTAAGGGAAGAATTTAATAGAATAATAAGGTTTTGTACACAAAAACATATAGTATTACTCATAAATCATCAGAAAGTGCAAACAACTACAACAATGAGAAACTGTTTGGTAAAGCATGTTGCATCCATGGGATAAAATATTTTACACCATTAAAAGCGATCTCTCTGGAGACATGGCCCCAGCACTCTTAGTCCTGCTCACAAAACTCCTGTGATTTTAGAAAACGTATGAATTTTCGCCCAGCTAGAACATTCAGGACATTTTGCTCTCCCTTGTTTGACTCAGTATGAATAGAATGCTAATTTCTAATGTAAAAAAATAGATATGCAACAAGCAACAAAGGTTTGCTGTCTAGCACAGGGAACTATAGTCAATATCTTGTAATAGCCTATAATGGAAAATAATTTCAAAAACAATATATGTGTATATGCATAACTGAATCACTTTGCTGTGCACCTGTAACATTGTAAGTCAACTATACACAGCTGAGAGACTAAGCACATATATACATACTTCAATAAAATATATACAAAGAAAAAAACAATCCTTGTAGGTCCTGCTTGACGGCTTCTTCATTATCAAGGGAAGGCCAAGCTCTCAGAACAGACCCCTTCTCAAGTCCTCAAGCATTCAGGGCCAAGTTTTCCAAGATGTTACTGATGAAAGTGTTCATCTAAAGCCAGAGCCTACACGATACTAGCAGTGGTGGCAATGGGCATACTAATATTTCAGGAGCTTGGTAACTTACTACCGACTCTGTTCATGATGAGGCTGTCCATATTCTGCTGACCTTGAGGGAGACTAAGGACACCTGGAGCAAGGCTGCGTCTCTTGCAGCCAGCTCCTAGCCAAAATCAAGAGGATAGCTAGACTCCCTGGGGAGGAGTCAAGTGCATTCAAAGACACTAGGTGGGGGAGGAGGGGTGTCTGACACTGGACCCCCTGTATTTGTAAGAGGGTCTCATGAACTGTCTCATGGTACTCATGTGCTTGTACAGTACCCTCTTCTTGACCTGGACTGGTCCTGGTACTTATTCACTTGTAACTACAGAATATGGCAGAAGTGAAGCTTCTGAAACTCGGTTAAGAAAAGTGCCTCTGAAACGAGGTTAGGAAAAACTCTCAATCTTCTGTTGGGAACACTCTCTGAAAGTCACAGGCCACCATGTAAGGAGCCGCATGACTGCCATCTTAGTGAAGTCACTTAGGTATCCTGGTTGATAATTCCAGCAAAGCTCAGCCTTTTAGTCATTCCCAGTAAGGCGTCCCACATCCTTCAGACCAGCCCATCCAAGAGCTGAATCTGCCTCCAAGTGACTTCAGTACCATATGGAGCTGACAAGTCGATCAGCTAATCCTGGACCAAAATAATGAGACATAACTGAATGGTTGTTGTTTTAAGCCACTAAGTTTTAGGGTAATTAAAACACAATAGTACCTAAGTAGCACATCACCTTTGGAGGATGCTTAAGAATAAACTCATAATTCCAGAAATAGGTAACGGTAAAGAATCAAACATTTATCTTGCCTTTCCTTTATGGATTGTACTTCAGTATAACCAAATAGTTGATGAGATCAAGCTCTCCTTTATGAAATAATTATAGCTATTAAATAGTGAATATCAGAATTAGAATATCACCATTTTGAAATCCCTGATTAAATAACAGCAATCATCAGTGACTACTAAAATCACAAGGCAAAACCCCAACGAGGAACATTATAACAGATTAGGCTAAAAATACCTCAGCCTGCTGATCAATATCTTCTTAATAAGCCAAGAAGAGAGAAAACCAAACATTATGTGCCTCCTGATGTGAGGCATCGAGAAGTGTATGGCACAAACTTTAAACCTGTCCCCAAATCAAACCTGAGCCTGATAACACGTCTAGATTTCATCCTAGGGACCAGAGGAACACAATACATGATCCCCTCAGAATGCAATCCACAAAATCCAAAACATGGAAAGTTCTACAGGACAAACAACTACATTTCAAAATATATATTTTTTTTAAATAGAGGAAGAAAGGAACCCTATTTATTGGAAGAAACTCAAGAGATATATCAACCAAATTCAATGTGCAGACTATCTCTGGATTCTGATATCTATTTATTTGAACTATTCATTTATTATTTCGGCTGTGCTGGGTGTTTGTCGCTGAAGGGGCTTTTGTCTAGTTGCAGTGCACAGCTTCTCATTGGGGTGGCTCATCCTGCTGCAGAGTGCAGGCTCCAGGATGCGCGGCTTCAGTAGTCCCAGCGCATGGGCACAGTAGTCGCGGCGCGTGGGCGCAGTGGTTGCGGCGCGTGGGCTCAGTGGTTGCGGCGCGTGGGCGCAGTAGTTGCAGTGCCTGGGCTCAGGGGTTGCGGCACGTGGGCTCAGTAGTTGCAGCGCGTGGGCTCAGTAGTTGCAGCACGTGGGCTCAGTGGTTGCGGCGCGTGGGCACAGTAGTTGCACCTCACCGGCTCTAGAGCTCAGGCTCAGTGGTTGTGGCGCACAGGCTTCGTTGCCCCATGGCGTATGGAATCCTTCCAGGCCTGGGATCCAGCCTGTGGCTCCTGCATTGGCAGGCGGATTCCTTACCACTGAGCCACCCAGGAAGCCCTATGAACATTTATACATTTGAAATATATACATTTTATATATGTATATGATAACTGACTGGATATTTGATATTAAGTCATTTTTAACTTTTAAGTGTGTTGGGTTTTATAAATAATTTTTAAAAGACCTTTTATGTTTTAGAGATAAATACATGTATTCCAACATATTTGGGATTTTTTCTTTTTTTTTTTCAAAACAATCCAGTGGGGGCATGGGGCAGGTAAGAGTGCACAGGATATAAATGAAGCAAGATTGGCCATATATTGATATTTTAAAGCTAGGTGATAGGGATATGGAGGTATAATATATTCCATACTAATATATATATAGTTTATATATATATAATATATATATAAAGTTTTCATTTAAAAGAAAACTGTAACACACATAGCTCTTAGCCAAAAAAAAAAGTGGGGGAAAGGGTTTCCTGTGGTGCACCTCTGAGTGGTTTGAGTGTAACAGAGATGGTCTTTCCTCGTCCCTTCTCACCAAATCCCCTTGCACTTACAGAAACCTACAGAGGCATCTGAAGTCACATTTTAAGGATGCATAATGGAGGGGAGTTTGGAGAGGGAACGAAATCATTAAGGAGGATTATACTGTCACCACTCGACACAATGGGGATTGCTGCTTTTAACTGCTTTAAACGAGTCTTACTTCATACCAGAGCTTCGACTCAAGAAGGCGTCGCCATGGGAAGTGATCCTGCCCAGGAGATCAAGTCTTTCTCCCTGGCTGAGTCTTTGAGTGCACGCTCCTGCCCTCCACAGCAAGAGAACAGAGGGGCTTCTTAGAATGCACTTCAAATTCTTTTTTCCTCTTCATAATGTCCTTGCAGGCAGGGCTCTTGGAAAGACTAGGAAAGAAGGCGCCTTGGATAAAGTAGCTCTAGGGGCTGGGGGGACAAGCCAAGTTTCTGTCTTTGCACATGCAATGAGAAGCAGTATAGCCTAGGGTCTGCCAGTGGCCTCTGGACACAACTGGTTCTGCAAGTCACCAGCTGTGCAAATGTACCTTATTGCACCCCTGAAAGTTATATAGGTCATCAGTAGCTCTACTGGAGCCACCCATAAAAATCAACCAGAGTTCTAACTCTTACTGCATCTGCTCAAACTGACACTGACTGATAAGGAAATACTGCCTAACTATGGGCCACCAGTATTTCCATCAGCCCACGAAGGATATGGGCATCATTAAGTAGAACTAAGTGATCTTTGTTGAATGGATTATCCAAGATGTCTACCTGACAAAACAATGCTAGCTTGTTGTACCAAAAAAAAAATAAAAAATAAAAAATTTAACCTTAAAAAAAAAATGTAGGGATGATAACTTTCAGCTCACATTACTCCTGAAAGGATAAAATCAATATATGTGAAGGACTCAGCGTGGATCCTACCACTGAATCAGCTCTCAATAAAAGGCTATTACTATTATTTATTTCTCCATAAAATGTGGATATGAAGATCCTTATAGTTCCTCTTAATTCCAGGGTTTGAGGATTCATTCATTTATGCAAGAACCGTTTATTTCCAAGTCCCACACCAGGTGCTGGAGCTAATATGGGAGTTGGGGGGTAAAGTCAGCATATAAAGCAAAAATTCTGCATACTTAAAATTTCTATTGAGACTTCTTCCACCATCAACAGACCTCCCAATCATTTGCTCCTCGATTCAGAGGTGCTATCAAAGATGCTGCTGGTTAAAAGAGCAGTGTGGTCTGGACCATGGAGTGACAGTGGCTGAAGGGTCTTTCAGGACACTTCATCTTGTCTCCACCCAGGACCCAGAACACGAAAGCCTTAAGTTTTCCTCCATTCAAAGCAAAGCTGTGTTCCCTGCTTTGCCTCTGAGCCCTGAGCCCCAGTGTTGGATGAGAAAATGGAGGGCAGTCTCAAGGGACACCTCCCATCAAGTTCAGGGTCACCCAGGACCATATAGATGCAGACTCCAGCCACAGTTAAGAAGGGTCAACAGGGCCACAGGAAGGCTCAGAGATGGGCTATGAGGAGCAAGGGAGAGAAAGAGTGCCCTCACCTTCCTGGGTGATGATACTGAACCTGACCCTTGGAGAACAGAGAAGACCTGGGGGCAAGACATTAGGGAAGGGTAATCTGGGCTGAGGAGACAGCAAGAGGCAGAGTCTGGAGGCAGGAAATGTAGGCTGTGTCTCAGTAACAGCAGGCGGACCACACGTTCGGTTGAAGCAGGAGGTGAGGCTAGAGAGTCACTGGGGGCAGGTGGCAACGGTCTTAAGGCCAGGCCAACGGGAGTGGGCTTGGGCGTGTAGCCAGTAAAGAGCCGAAGGCCTGGAACAGTCTTAGAGAGAGGACCCAGCCAGGGTGAGGCCCTCCTCCCAGGGCCTGCCCACACTCTCTCCCAGGATATTGCCCAGCACCCTCCCAGGTTCAGAAAGCCCCAACTATAAATTCCTCAGCCTCAAGACTGAATCTTTCCATAATGGCTTCAGCAGCAACCTTAGGGTCAAGAGAGGCAACCCTTTAGGTTTCTCTGCACAACTGCCCTTCACTGTGGAGAAAGTACACCAAGATGGAGCAGGAGTGGTAGAGGAGATAAAGACTAAGCCTGGGAAGAGGGGCTACTGGCAAAGATGGAGACTAAGTATTCTCAAAGCTCCCTGCTACAAAACATCCAGGAATGCCAGGTAGTGTTTGCTTTAGTCATTTGAAATGTATAGGAAGTGTCACGGGAAAGTAAGGGTATTTCCAAGATCAGAACAAAGGAAGAGCCAAAAACCAGCGCAGGTCAGGGGCTGCTGTCTTGCAGAGGTGCTGTCAGGGTAGCAGCGGAACTAGGGGCTTGGAGACCAAGCACGCAGGACGATTGGTCAGGACTGCGCTAGAAGGACCCCTGGGAGTCTCACTCTGTGTGCACGACTAAGCCCCTGGCTGCCCTCTGCTTATAGTGCTTCGAAAAGCCAGGAATGTCCTGTCTAGGGAGACAACTGGTGTGGGGGAAAGAACCTGTGACCCGGCTCTGCTTCTAACCTCCTACCTTCCTTCTTCCCTTCTCTAAGCCTCAACTGTATCATCTTTGAAATGGAAATGATGCCACAACTGCCCTCATAGGATTACTAATGTACTCCAGTGCCTCCTCAGCATATGGACAGTAGCTAAAACTACAGGAGTGAGTGAGATTGCCCAAAGAAAGTCTGTAGAGTGACGAGAGCTACAAGACAAGAACTGATCCTGAAGAACAAAAAATTTAAGGAAAGGACGGAGGAGGAGCCCACAAAGCAGACAAGTTAGAGTAGAAGCAGGAAAATTCAGTGTTGTATGTGCCAAAGGAATAGTACCAAAAGGAGAGGCTCCTCAACTGTCCAGTGCAGTGAACAGGTTGAATCAGATAAGAACTGAAAAGTTTCTAATGGGTTTGGCTACTGGGGCTCTTGGTATCCTTAGGGAAACTTAGAGCAGGGGCAGTAGACAGGGTATAGTGGGTCGAGGAGTGAATAAGCAGTAAAGAAGTAGAAATAGTGATTTTAGGCCACTCTTTGAAGAAATTTGGTAAGATTCGTAAACCAGCTGAAAGGCAGATACAGGAGAGAAAGGAGATAATTGTTGGGAAAAGGTCGTAGAGAGAGGTAGAAAAGAAGAGGTCCAGAACATAGGTGGACACATTAGCTTGAAACGAAGGAAAGATACTCTGAGAATGAGATAAAGGGAGCAGTGCTGGATGTGAAAACAGGAACTTAGGAAGACAGCAACGATCACACTCGACGATCTCAATTTCTCCATGAAGTAGACCACACAAAGAAGATGGGAAACTAAAAATGGGATATGAGTAAAAGTTGAAAGAAGTTGGGGGGAGTGGGTACAAAGATTAACAAGTGGCACTAAGAGTCTGGCTGAGACTGAAAATCTTGAGTTGTTTCTGTGTGTGTTCATTCACTCATTTACCCCTTTCAGGTCACATCAATGATTTTTGGTTCCCAGTGGGACCATTATTCAGTGACTCAGTTTTGGTCATACAGATACACGTCAGAGTATCAAGCCAAGAGTTTGATTTGGGACAAGTCAGGATAGAGACACCTATTAAACACCCAAGTGGAGGTACTCAATATGAGGCTGGATGCTTCTGAGTCACGTTCCAAGAGGCAGACAGAGCTGGAGATAGAGTTTAGGGAGACACGGCTGCACAGAGTGTTTTCAAAGTCTGGGCCAGAGGAGATCACCAACAGAGAAGTAATAGCTAGAGAAGAGGACTATGGCCAAAACTCTGAGCACTCTGACACTCGGAAGTCAAGCAGCAGATGAGATCACCAGCTAAGCAGACCACAGAGGGGCTCCCAAAAGCATACAATATTCTAGTGAAGTCATTCAGTCGTGTTCGACTCTTTGCGACCCCATGGACTATAGCCTATCAGGCTCCTCTGTCCATGGGATTTTGCAGGCAAGAATGCTGGAGTGGGTTGCCATTGCCTTCTCCAGGGGATCTTCCTGACCCAGGAATTGAACCCGGGTCTCCTGCATTGCAGGCAGATTCTTTACCATCTGAGCCACCAGGGAAGCCCAATATTCCAGTAACCAAGTAAAGAAAGTAGTTCAAGAAAGTAGTGGCCTACTGCACCAAGTGCTGTTGAGAGATCAAGTGAAGACAGAGAAGTGCCCACTGGAGGTTATTGGTGACCTCATCAAAAACAGCGGACTGGAGAGAAGATAAGCACACTACACCGGGCTGAGCAGAAAACAGAAGTGAGGAAGAAGGGACAGGAGACAAGTCTATGGGGACAGCTGCTGTGAAGACAGCAGGGAAACAGGCCATCAGCTGATGGAAGACAGGGTAAAGGAAGAGCTCTGCAGAGAGTGGAAATGATGGAACAGGTATGAATTTTGTTGGAAATGCTGAGGGGAGAGAAAGAAACTGGGGATGCAGCAGAGATGGGAGAACTGAAAAAACTAGAGGCCAGAGGATTCAGCTCACAAGTACAAGTAAGGAAACTTCAACTATAGCAATATGAAGGCAGGAGGGAAAGGAAACACAAATTCAGATGGATTAAGAGGTGTGGTGGAAGGATAAGGGTGTTCCTTTGTACCTGCTTCTTATTTTATCAATGAGATAGATGAGGTGATCAGACAAAGATGGAAGAGGGGTGTGGAATGGATGGCTCCTACCAAGAAGGAGGTCAAGATGTGAAAAAACTGTCTTTGGGGATGGGAAGTCAACACCTAGAGAAGGGTAGTAGGATTGCTGAACAGGATTGAATGATCATATGAGATTTGTTGTCATGAATTTAAAGTGAGGCCAGTTGGCTTGGGTGTGTGTTTTCTCTTATGCTTGAGTTCCAGCATGTAGAAGGAAGAGAGGTAGGCTTTAAGGAGAGCAAATAAGAATGAAGAGAAGTGTGATAAGAGAATTAGGAGTGTTTGAAAAGAATTTGTCAACAAAGGTCCGTCTAGTCAAGGCTATGGTTTTTCAAGTAGTCATATATGGATGTGAGAGTTGGACTATAAAGGAAGCTGAGCGCAGAAGAATTGATGCTTTTGAACTGTGGTGTTAAAGAAGACTCTTGAGAGTCCCTTGGACTGCAAGGAGATCCAACCAGTCCATCCTAAAGGAAATCAGTCCTGGGTGTTCATTGGAAGGACTGATGCTGAAGCTGAAACTCCAATATTTGGGCCACCTGATGTGAAGAGCTGACTCATTGGAAAAGACCCTGATGCTGGGAAAGGTTGAAGGCAGGAGGAGAAGGGAACAACAGAGGATGAGATGGTTAGATAGCATCACCAACTCGATGGACATGAGTTTGGGTGAACTCCTGGAGTTGGTGATGGACAGGGAGGCCTGGCGTGCTACGGTTCACGGGATCGCAAAGAGTCGGACATGACTGAGCAACTGAACTGAACTGAAAAGATTAGTTATGGCAACAAATGCAGAAATACTTGCTGGTTAAGGAAGACAGAGAACTTAAGGGAAATGACAGAGGTGAAAAAGTGGGAGGGGGAGTGCATTAGAAGTCTTGATGAGACAGTGGAGAAACATTGCCCTCTGGGAGCTGGAATGAGAGGAGGTGGTGGTCAGAGAGCAGGATGTCTAGGTTCCGGGTGATGATATAGTCATAAGTGTGACAAAGCAATGAGTGACTAGGGTGGGACAGATCAAAGGAAAAAAAATCAAAGAAAGGCATGAAACCAAGAAGCCAACATGTTAGATGGCTCATCCACATGGATGTGGAAGTCACCAGGAATGATGTCAGGAAAAAGGATAGATAGGAAGACAGCATGCCATTGCTAAAGACACTAGTGAATGGGGATAAAGAGTGGGTTCATGTGAACTTCAAGGGAGTGGAGTTTTAAAGGAAAAGGGAGAAGAATTGGATTTAGAATCAACAACATAAATCTAGTCTACCACACTTACCTCACCTACCCCACCTCCTTCACCTCTGGGCCCTCTGCTGCTGCTAAGTCACTTCAGTCGTGTCCAACTCTGTGCGACCCCATAAACAGCAGCCCACCAGGCTCCCCATCCCTGGGATTCTCCAGGCAAGAACACTGTAGTGGGTTGCCATTTTCTTCTCCAATATGTGAAAGTGAAGTCACTCAGTCATGTCTGACTCTAAGCAACCTCATGGACTGCAACCTACCAGGCTCTTCCATCCATGGGATTTTCCAGGCAAGAGTACTGGAGTGGGGTGCCATTGCCTTCTCCTTCTTCTTCAGTACCCAGTATCTAAGAGGAAAAACACCCTCCACTTGAAAGGGTTGAGAAAACAATCATAAGCAGATACTCAGCTTTCATTTGATACAGAAACAGAAGTGAACAGTCAAAAAAGAAGTTGAGGATATTGGAGAGTGTAACTGACTCCATGAGTTCCCAAACCCACAGAGGAAGGGTCTGGGAATACCAGAAGGGGTGGGAAATTGAGTCAGATTAGAGACTGTTCAGAGTACCATGGGGATTAGAGTCCCTTCGCCATGAGGAGCCTGGGTTTCTGAAGATGACTGAGGTTAAACAGTGTTCCAAGCATCTCGGGATTAGTCTTGAGGGTCTCCTAGGGGAAAGCATATTTGACACAGTGGGCAACAATTCTCTTCAGTGCCAGCAAGTGGGGCAGAAACCACAAAGCGAGCCCCTGGGGGACTATTCTCTTAAGTGGCCAGCACTGGAGTTCTTTGTGAAGACTCCTGGGGAGGGGCCACCTGCCCTGAAACCAGAGCCTCAGGGTCAACTTTTCTCCCTGGTGGTTCAATGCAGTGGAGATTTGGAGCACACGTCCATGGTTTATCACTTAGCTCCTGGGTCGCGCAGTGCTGCAGCAGGCAGTTTCATCTGGAGGCAGGGTTACTAGATGAAACCCAAGACTCACAGATAAACTTGAATTTCAGATAAATGACTTCTTAGTATAATGTCTCCCAGCTATTGCATGGGACATACTTTTACAAAAAAATTATAGCCTATCCCTGACTACTCCACATGATGTCAGTGCTTATATCAGGCAGGGTTTTCCAGAGATCTACAGGGTGAGGCACAAGCTGGAGAAGAAGCAGAGCCAAGTGGTTCAGTTCTGGTCCAAGTCCAAAGACTTAAGAACCAAGAGAGCTGATGGTGTGGCTCTGGTTTAAAGGCTGACAGGCTTTAGATTCAGGGGGGAAAAAAGCCAATGTTCCAGTTCAAAGGCAGTCAGGTAGGAAGAATTCTCTCCTGCTCAGGAAAGGGTCAGCCTTTTTATTCTAGGTAAGCCTTCAACTGAGTGGATGAGGCCCATCCACATTAGGAAGGGCAATCTGCTCTACTTAGTCTATCCATTTAAATGTTTATCTCTTACAAAAACACCAGCACAGAAATACCAGAATAATGTTTGCCCAAATATCTGGTGCCCTATGGCCAGTCAGGTTGACATGTAAAATTAACCACTGCAGTGCCCATGTGTGCACTTTTTGAGGGAAGTGGAACTAGGCAGTGGTATTTTAATTATAATAATGAGAAGAGAGAGACAGGCCTAATCCCAAGGTATTAACTGAAGATTGAACTATCATAGGCCTGTAAGCTTACAACAGTTCAAATGGAGAAAGCTGTGGGAGAACTAAGTCATCTCACACACACAGTAGTATAGGCCAGATGGAGCCCAAAGAACCTTCCCCTTAAAAGGTCAGTCCCACTCTGTGGGAGAAGGCGAGGGTGGGATGATCTGAGAGAATAGCATTGAAACATGTACATTACCATATGTGAAACAGACGACCAGTGCAAGTTCAATGCATGAAGCTGGGCACTCAAAGCCAGTGCATTGGGACAACCCAGAGGGATGGGATGGGGAGGGAGGTGGGAGGGGAATTCAGGACGAGGACACATACACACCCACGGCATTTTATCAAATAAAAGGCTCTGAGAAATCCAACAGAAAAATATACCAAATATTGTTTCACCCAGTGTTTCCAAGTTTATTTGTGTAAAGAATACCTCTATTGCAGAAACTATTAATATCCTGAGGAATAGCTTTCTTTGAGAAACCAAAGTTAAAACACTCATGTATAATACTATCTAGAATAAAAATACTTTATTCAACATTTGTGTGCCAAGGACCTCTCTAGCAGTCTAGCAGAGCCAACAGACATCTTAGAATGATGTGTTTAAGTGCATAAGATAAAATACTATAGAGGATTACAACAGAAACTAATTATACTGAAATATAATTTTAAAACAAATGGGAGTACCTGAAGGAGAAAGAAAGAGTAAGGGACAGGAAAAAATATTTAAAGAAATAATGGCCAAGGACTACATATTATATGATTCCATTTATATGAAATATCTAAAATAAGTAAACCCACAGGGATAAAAACCAGATTAGTTGTGAGGGGGCCAGGGAGTTTGGAAGCAGACAGCTAAAAAACAGGGCTTCTCTTTGGGATAATGAAAATGCCCTGAAACTGCTTGTAGTGATGGATATGCATCAAACACATAGATAATAACATACATTTATTTGTACACTTTAAATGGCTTAATTATATGTTACACAAATTCTATCTCAATAAATCTGTTTTAAAAACAATGGCCCAAAACTTTCCAATCATTTGTACTGAAAACTAAATATACAGACCCATGAGGCCAAATAAATTCCAAATAGAACAAACACGAAAACTACATAAAGGCATATCATAATCCAATTGTTCAAGACAAAGAGAAAATCTTGAAAGTACTCTGATAATGATACATATTATATACAGTGAAAAAAAGACAAAGATGACAGCAGAATTGTCGAAAGCAGTGCAAGCTAGAAGACAGCACAGCAAAATCTTTTAACATCTGAAAGAAAACACAGGCAATCCAGAATTCTACACGCAGGGAAACTGTCTTTCAAAAATAAAGGCAAAACAATGAGATGCCTCTTAATACCCACTAAAATGGCTATTACCCAAAAAAAAATGGAAAATGGCAAGTGTTTGTGAGGATATGATGAAAGCAGAACCCTGATGCCTCACCGGTAGGAATGTAAAATGATACAGCCACTGCGGAAAAGTGTTTGGTAGTTCCTCAAAAGATTTAACATAAAATTACCATATTATCTAGTAGATGTTCAAATAAAAACCTATACACAGTACCTCTAGTCAACAATAAATGTGTTTATCATACATTTAAAAATTTGTTAGAGGACTTCCCTGGTGGTCCAGTGGTTAAGTCTGTGAGCTCCCAATTTAGGGAGCCTGGTTGTAACATCTGGTCAGGGAACTTGATCCCACATGCTCCAGCTAAGAGTTCCACTGCCCCAACTATTGAGCCCACGGGCCACACCTGAGACCTGGCACAGTTAGATAAATATATATTTTTTAAAATGTGTTAGAAAGGCAGATTCATGTTAAGTGAACCTATACTCAGTATCTATAGTCAACAATAATGTATTATACACTTAAAAATGTATTAAAGGTCACACACTGCAACTAGAGAAAACCCCCACACAGCAACAAACCCAGCACAGTCAAAAATAAATAAGTAATTTTTTTAAATTGTTAAAAGGTAGATCTCATGTTAAACATTATCACAATAAAATTTAACAATTTTAAAAAGCTATACACAAATGCTCATAGCCACTATTCACAATACCCCAAAAGTAGAAAAATCCCAAATATCCATCAACTAATGAATGGATAAACAAAATGTAGTATATACATGCAAAGGAATATTATTCAGACACAGAAAGGAATCAAGTTCTAATACATGCTACAACATGATGAACCTCAAAAACAAGCTAAATGGAAGAAACCAGTCATAAAGGACTACGTGTTGCATTTTTCCACCATTTATTTCATATTCCATCATGAAATATCCAGACTAAACAAATCTACAGAGACAATAAACAGATTAGTAGCTGCCTACGGCTGGGGGAAAGGGGATTGGAGAGTGACTTAATGAATATGGAGTTTCCTTTGGGGGTAATGAAAATATGCTGTAACTACAATGATTTATAATATTATTAATATACTAAATACCACTGGATTGCACACTTTAAAATGGTTAATTTTATGTTTTTGTGTATTTTATCCCAAGTTTGAAAACCACAATGAACTATGCTGCTGCTGCTAAGTCGATTCAGTCGTGTCCGACTCTGTGCGACCCCATAGACAGCAGCCCACCAGGCTCCCCTGTCCCTGGAATTCCCCAGGCAAGAGTACTGGAGTGGGGTGCCATTGCCTTCTCCGACAATGAATACTATACTGCACATCTATTAAAGTGATTAAGGTTAAAAAGACCAAAGGACTTATGTGGCAGCCTGGATGGGAGGGAAGTTTGCAGAGAATGAATACGTGTATATATAGCTGAGTCCCTTTGCTGTTCACCTGAAACTATCACAACATTGTTAATTAGCTATATCCCAATACAAAATAAAAAGTTCAAAAGAAAAGAGACAAACAAACAAACAAAAAGGCCAAAGAACTAATCATACTAAGTGCTGGCAAGGATGTGGAAGAACCAGAACTCTCCATATACCACTGGTGGGAATGTATGCTATACTCACTTTGGAAAACAGTCTGACAGTTTCTTAGAATGTTCAACATACACAAGCTACCGTATGATCCAGACATTCCTTTCCTAGGTATTTCAAGAAAAATGGAAGCACATGCCCATACAAAGACTTGTACATAGACGTTCACAATAATTTTACTCTAAATATCCCAAAACTGGAAATAACCAAAGTCTATCAATAGAAGACGTATAAACAAATTGTGGTCTATCTGTACAATGGAATAGTATTCAGCAACATAAAAAGAATGAGTTATTGACAATCTGGAAAAATCTCAAAAGGATTATACTAAGTTATAAGGAGATAGACAAAAAATGAGCACATACTATATGATACCATTTAAAATTCTAAGAAATGCAAATTAAGCTATAGTGACAAAAGCAGTTCAGTGGTGGGCTTGGTGGGAAGAGACAGGACAGAGAAAGACACAAGAAAACTTTCGTGGAGAGGGACATATTCACAATCATGACTGCAGTAACGGTTTCACAGATATATACATATGTCAATACTTATCAAAATATATACTTTAAATACGTGGAGTTTATCATATTTCAATATATCTCAATGAAGCTCTTAAAAACATTTTAAAATATATGTGATAAAATATATATAAGGAAGACATGGAAATCAAGCTTATATTTTCTATTAGATTATGCAGCTGTAAATCTATTTTTAAATAAATAAATCTTGTTTCAAAAGTCGAAAGTTATGTTTAAAAAATTGACTAAGCATTCAATGTGTTATATTGATTGTTCTATCGATGACTGTATTGGTCAGAATAGGCTAGATTAAGCTATAGAAGGCAATGGCACCCCACTCTTGTACTCTTGCCTGGAAAATCCCATGGACAGAGCCTGCTAGGCTGCAGTCCATGAGGTTGCTAAGAGTTGGACACAACTGAGCGACTTCACTTTCACTTTTCACTTTCATGCACTAGAGAAGGACATGGCAACCCACTCCAGTGTTCTTGCCTGGAGAATCCCAGGGACAGAGGAGCCTGGTGGGAGGCCGTCTATGGGGTCGCACAGAGTCGGACACGACTGAAGCGACTTAGCAGCAGCAGCAGCAGCAAGCTATAGTAACAAAAATGCTCAAATCTGAGCAGCTTAATATCACTGAGGTTTATTTCTCACTTGCTCTGTGCATGCATAACAGTTGACATGAACCCAGGCCAATAAAGTTCCAATGTCCTGGAATGTGACCTCCTTAGTCAACGCAGCGGGAGAAGAGAGGACTAAAGAGTCAAGCACTGGCAACACAACGTTCCATTCCACAGGTGACGAACACCACTTCCAATCACACTTACTGGCCAAAAGTAGTCACGTGACCATGCTTTCAAGAAGACTGGAGATTGCATGACACAGGGGAGAAGTGGATATTGGTGAACATTAATAATCTACCACAATCACCCATAACACAAAATTATTTTTACACCAAATGACAAAAAGATTAAAACGGAACATACTCAAAAAATGTGAACTATCCAGAGGTTCCACCCAGAAAAGGCGGGAAAATTGCAACTCCATCCACACTTAGAAGTCCTCTATTCTCTCAGTATGTTCCCTAGATGGAGAGCCACAGTTCCAGATAACCCAGGGACAGCTGGGTGGCAAGTCTATTTCACTTTTAAAAGTCTCTTAGTTGTCTAGATATCACCTCTTTCACATTTGCTATGCATACCATCAAATACCTCCACCACTCACTCCTTCAGGATCTGCCCTTACCGCTCAGGTGTTAAAGAAACCCATCAGGTGGGGCCTGTCCTCAAGAGGTCTACACAAGGTGCTCCATGAACACAGAAGAGGAAGCAATGAATTTTTTAAAAGATATTTTAAACTCTGACCTGTCCCGTTTCTTCCAGTTTTTGTGATACTAAGTACCAGTACTGTCACTTACCAGCTCCCTGTCCATATGCAAACCCCTTCACCTTTCCGAGGCTCAGCTTCCTCACCTGTGAAAATGGAATAGTAAGGCTTACCTCCCAGGATTGTTATGAGAACAAGAATGAGATCATGTCTATGGAATTGCTTTGTAAACTTTTTGTCAGTCCAACTTATCACCACCATCACCATCATCATGCATGGCTGGCTTGCACTGTCTAGAAGGGAAGCCCCAGGGTTGGGGGAAGGCCCAGAGGAGAGAGGGGCTCCCAGCCTGACCCTGGAGTCAGGGCCTCTCCCTAATTAACTCTTCCTGGCAAAAGTTCCTTGCTGGACATGTTTGCCTACCATCATAAAGCCAGGTGAGGCTTCCAGGGGCCGCCCACTGGCCCTGACACGCGGGGGAGGAATGATGAGTCACCAGCCCTCTAACAGCCTCGCTGACAGGGCTCTCCACCCAGCCCCTGGCAGAGAATGTAGAGGGCTGGCAAGGGTGCAGCAGGGCCATCCAGGTTTTTAAGGAAAGAAAGAGAGAAATGATGGAAAAAGGAGGGGGAAGGAAAGAGAGAGATAAGGGAAAAGAAAGAAGGGCACACAAAGACAAAAGGAAGAAATGAAAAAGGAAGAAGAATGTGATGACCAGGAGCTGGGGGATGGGGGAATGGGGAGATGTTATTCAACGCATCTAGAGTTTCAGTTTTGCAAGATGAAATCGTTCTGGAGATTGGTTGCACAACGTGAAAGTCCTTAACACTACTGACTATACACTTAAACATGGTTATGATGGTAAATTTATATTATGTGCTTTTAACATAGGTAGAGATTTAAAATTATTTTTCAAAAGTGAAGGAATGAAAAGGGGAGCAAGTAGAAGCAGGGAAGAAGGAAAGGAAGGGAGAGAGGGAGGGAAGGAGAAGGGAGCAGGGAAGGAGGGCGGAAAGAAGGGGGAAAGGAAAATAAGTAAGAGGAAGGCAGGAGGAAGAGGGGGAATGACAGGGATGATAAGGAAAAGGGAGGAAACGAAGATAAAAGAAGGAAAAAATGCCTTTCAGGAGGTTACCTGGCAGTGTACACATCGCCCCACACGGCTTGCTACCTGAGGTAGTGGGGAAAGGGAGGCGAGGGGCGAGAGCCTTGGCTTCGGGGCTGCTCCACGTGACATCACCGCGCCTCCCCGCCTTCGGGTCCCCGCGGCCGGACGATGTTGTGCAATCGCGCGGCGCGCAGAGCTGGTGGCTGGCCCTACCGCTGGGTACCGCTCTCCTTGGGTGGCTGCGAGTCCCTTCGCCTTTGGCCTTCTGCCGGGCCAGTCCTGGCGGCGGCAGGAGGGCGATAATTGCCCAGAGACGCAGCACTTATCCGGGCAGGTTGTGCAAGGACCGCAGGAGCGAGGGCCCGGGGCGTCCGCTCTCACGCCTCAGCGGCCAGGCATGCGCGCGGGGGCGAGGGATGGGCGGGGGTCCCGGGGGCGCCTCCAGGTGTTCCCACTGGAGACTCTGCGTTGCTCCTCGGGAAAGAACCGCCGCGATCATTACTGGGAATAAGGAAGACCTGGGTTCCCAGCCCGGCCCTGCTACCTGCCACAGTGTGTGATCTCGTATAAGTCACTTCGCTTCTGGTCCCCAGGCGCCTCTGCACTAGGAGCAAAATCACTACTTCTCCTTGTGGTAGTGAGGCTAAGAGACAGTGCAGGCGAGGCCTAGAGCAGTGCCAAGCACACGCTGGGTACATGGTGATTGATGGCCACTAATTACTTCTATCACCTACTCCAGGAGCTCACACTAAAATTCTATATGCTAGCCTCTCCTGCTTGGCCCACACACTGCCTATCAAGGCCCGGGATCAAATTTTGTCTGCCACTGGCTTGCTGGATGACCTTGGGAAATTTGCCTACTTTCTCTGTTCTTCAGTTTTCTCTTTGAAAACAGCGTGATGCAAGTCCCCACTTTGACAATTTGATGGGAAAATTAAATGAGATGACCCTTGAAAAGTGTGAGGGTCATATCTATCTATATCAGATTCTGCCAGCCACTGTCCTTGGAAAATTCTTTTCCCTTGGCTTCCATGACAACAGGCACCCCAGGTTTTCCTCCCATTTCTCTGGCTACTCCTTCGCAGTCACACTGCAGGCTCCTCCTCCCTTACAAATCCCTTAGGAGTTGGTGTGCCTTGGGGTTCTCTCTTAGGCATCCCTCTGTTCCTTGGTGAGGGGTGACTTGCTGACTGAATCCTCTCCAAGACCTCAGGTCCCAGCAGTTGCATGAAGGCCAGACCTCTCTTCCATGGATCCCAATATTTACAGGCCACCTCCACTCAGATGGGTATTTTTTTTGGTATTTTTAATTTATTCTTCCAACAGTGCTACAATGTAGCTAATATTGTCCTTTTGCCCTGTGAGGAAACTGATATTCAAGGAGGTTAAATAACTATCTCAGGGTCAAAGCCGTAAGTGCCACAGTCGGCTTTCAAGCTCCTACGCTGCATAGAACGTGCCATGTACCAGTGTGGACCTGCTTTCCTGGTATACACTGCCACACCAGAGCAGGTGCCCCTTTTTGTAGTCTACTGAGAGGCATCTTTGAGACTCACGGGAAATCAGAGCTAAGGGACCTTGGAGGTCATCATTTCACAGTTTGTTCCATTCTTCAAACAAGTCATGTTATACGAATGGCTTATACCATAAACTGTGGACAGAGGAACTTAAACTGGCTCTGCCACTTACTGTGTGACTTTGGGTGAGTTACTTAACCTCTCTGTGCTTCATATTTCTCACCTGCAGAGATATTAATACTATTTAATTAGTAGACTTGTTACAAGGATTAAATGAGTTACAACAAAAGCACATAAAACAGTGCTTGGCACACAGTCAACTCCCT
Source organism: Ovis canadensis (assembly GCF_042477335.2). Classification (NCBI taxonomy): domain Eukaryota; kingdom Metazoa; phylum Chordata; class Mammalia; order Artiodactyla; family Bovidae; genus Ovis; species Ovis canadensis. The sequence continues at coordinate 50,319,838 of NC_091246.1, read as the reverse complement.
GTAAGTGAAGAACTTTCACCATCATCATTACTATACCATATTTACTACTACTAAGAGCTTACTATGCATGAGGTATGACAACAAGATAATGAATGGGAAAACAAAGATGACATAGACGCTGTCTTCTCCTCAGGGAACTCATAGTCCAGGAAAGAGACTGCAGAAACCATATATAATTACAATGTAATAATGTGTAAATGCAGTAGCATAGATTTGTGTGGACACTGAGGGTGACTTTCAAGGGACTTTCCAAGGGAGCAACATGGTTAGGACTTGAGCCCAGGTATCCCAAGACTCTTTCTAGCCCACCTCATCCACTGGCAATTTGCCCAGGGCACGTAAAGGTGTGACCCAAAGTCTTTCCACATGGCACCAAAAACAGACTCCTAAGGCCATGACTGCCTTAGCTGAAGATGTTACTAACGTGTCAATTCAGTTCAGTCTCTCAGTTATGTCCGATTCTTTGTGACCCCATGCACGCCAGGCTTCCCTGTCCATCATCAACTCCTGGAGGTCACTCAAACTCATGTCCATTGAGTCAGTGATGCCATCCAACCATCTCATCCCCTGTCATCCCCTCTCCTCCCACCTTCCAGCTTTCCCAGCATCAGGGTCTTTTCAATGAGTCAGCTCTTCGCATCAGGTGGCCAAAGTGCTGGAGTTTCAGCTTCAGCATCAGTCCTTCCAATGAATTTTCAGAACTGATTTCCTTTATGATGGGCTGGTTGGATCTCCTTGCAGTCCAAGGGACTCTCAAGAGTCTTCTCCAACAGCACAGTTCAAAAGCATCAATTCTTCGGCGCTCAGCTTTCTTTATAGTCCAACTCTCACATCCATACATGACTACTGGAAAAGTCATCACTTTGATAGACGGTCTCTGCTTTTTAATACGCTGTCTAGATTGGTCATAGCTTTTCTTCCATAACTTTTCTTCCAAGGAGCAAGTGTCTTTTAATTTCGTGGCTGCAGTCACCATCTGCTGTGATTTTAGAGCCCCCCAAAATAAACTCTGTCACTGTTTCCATTGTTTTCCCATCTATTTGCCATGAATTGATGGGACCAGATGCCAATTTAGTTTTCTGAATGTTGAGTTTTAAGCCAACTTTTTCACTTTCCTCTTTCACTTTCATCAAGAGGCTCTTTAGTTCTTCTTTGCTTTCTGCCATAAGTGTGGTGTCATATGCATATCTAAGGTTATTGATATTTCTTCCAGCAATCTTGATTCCAGTATGTGTTTCATCCAGTCCAGCATTTCTCAAGATGTACTCTGCATATACGTTAAATAAGCAGGGTGACAATATACAGCCTTGACCTACTCCTTTCCCAATTTGGAACCAGTCTGTTGTTCCATGTCCAGTTCTAACTGTTGCTTCTTGACCTGCATTCAGATTTCTCAGGAGGCAGGTCAGGTGGTCTGGTATTCCCATCTCTTTAAGAATTTTCCACAGTTTGTTGTGATCCACACAGTTAAAGGCTTTGGCAGATTCAGTAAAGCAGAAGTAGATGTTTTTCTGGGACTCTCTTGCTTTTTTGATGATCCAGAGGATGTTGGCAATTTGATTTCTGGTTCCTCTGCCATTTCTAAAACCAGCTTAAACATCTGGTAGTTCATAGTTCACATATTGTTGAAGCTGGCTTGGAGAATTTTGAGCATTACTTTACTAGCGTATGAGATGAGTGCAATTGTGCGGTAGTTTGAGCATTCTTTGGCATTGCCTTTCTTTGGGATTGGAATGAAAACTGACCTTTTCCAGTCCTGTGGCCACTGCTGAGTTTTCCAAACTTGCTGGCATATTGAGTGCAGCATTTTCACAGCATCATCTTTCAGGATTTGAAATAGTCAACCTGGAATTCCATCACCTCCACTAGCTTTGTTCATAGTGACGCTTCCTAAGGCCTACTTGACTTCACATTCCAGGATGTCTGGTTCTAGGTGAGTGATCACACCATCATGGTTATCTGGATCATGAAGATCTTTTTTTCATAGTTCTTCTGTGTATTCTTGCCACCTCTTCTTAATATCTTCTGCTTCTTTTAGGTCCATACCATTTCTGTCCTTTATTGTGTCCATCTTTGCATGAAATGTTCCCTTGTATCTCTAATTTTCTTGAAGAGATCTCTAGTCTTTCCCATTCTATTGTTTTCCTCTATTTCTTTGCATTGATCCCTGAGGAAGGCTTTCTTATCTCTTCTTGCTATTCTTTGGAACTCTGCATTCAAATGGGTATATCTTTGCTTTTCTCCTTTGCCTTTTGTTTCTCTTCTTTTCACAGCTATTTGTAAGGCCTCCTCCTCTACTAACGTGTAGAGATAGTCAATAAACGTTTGCTGAATGAGTCAATGAGTCTAAGGTGTTAGTGAGATGACAGCCAACTTTCCCCTTGACTATCAGCTCCTCAACCTGCAGGTATGAGGCAGTGGCACAGGGCAAAGCAGCAGTGGGCCCTGGCAGACAGTGGGTCACCTTCTCTCCACCCCAAACAAGGTGGTTAATTGGGGACCACCATTCACTGGCTTCTCCTTCCCTACAGTTGTTTCTGAAATTTTTAGTGCACTCAATTTAATCACTTTCATCCACAATTCTGTATTATCTGTATATGTCCAACTCTGTAAAGAGGAAGGTAAATCAGCCCCAGCCCCTGCCCTCAGGAAGCATGAATTCCAGAAGAAGAAATGACAGAGCCCCAAGAAAAAAAGACAATTGAAATCCAAGTACTAAGAGCTCACACTGAGAGTGTGGCAGGCTGAATAATGGCCCTCAGAGAGGTCCACGTGCCGACCCCTGTGACCTATGAATATCATCATTTCACATCTCTGCAGATATGTCTAAATTAAGGATCTTAATATGGGGATATATTTCTGGATTATCTTTCTAGTAAATTACACAGGTAATGTACTTTAATGTAAGGCCCTAAATGTAAACACAAGGATTTTTGTTAAGAGGGAGATTTGAATACAGAGAAGAAGTAATGATGAAAACAAAAGGTTAGAATATTTCCAGGAAAGGGCCAAAAATGAGGGGATGCAGGTTGCCTCCAGAAGATAGAAAATAAAAAGAAATGGATTCTCCACGAGACCCTCCTGGAAGAACCAGCCCTATTGACACCTTGAAATTAATCCAATGAAACTATTTCTGACTTCAGGTCTCTAGAACTATATGACAATTAATCTATACTGTTTTAGGCCACCAAGCCTATGGTGATTTGTTTCAGGAGCCATAAGAACCTTATACAAATAGAATAACTGGTTATATGTTAGGCATTAATTGGTTTTTTTCCTCAGTCATATCTTGAGCAAGTAATTTATTTTCACAATGCACACATAATACACTGAATAATGAAGCACAACTATCTAAGGTCACCTAAGTGGCTTTTATACATGAGCCAACTGCCTGGGTTCAAATCCTGGCTTCACCTTTTTACATCTGTGTGGCTTTGGTCAACTTACCCGGCTGGGCTTCAGTTCCCTCATTAATAGGAGAGAAATAATACTTAGTACCTCTCCCTTGGGCTTCCCAGGTGGCACTAGTGGTAAAGAACCCACCTGTCAATGCAGGTAGACGTAAGAGACACAGGTTCGATCCGTGGGTCAGGAAGATTCCCTGGAGGAGGGCACAGCAACCCACCCCAGTATTCCTGCCTGGAGAATCTCATGGACAGAGGGGCCTGGCAGGCTACAGTCCATAGGGTCGCACAGAGTCAGACATGACTGAAGTGACTTAGCACGTTCGTATGCACCCCTCCCTTAGGAATGGTATGAGGAGTGATTTGTAGGAGCATTACTAATGCTCACTATTATTTTATTCTCCTCGCCTTCCCTGGGAGTCTACACTTCCTGATCTCTCACAGTAAGGTGGCATCATGTGACTACTTCTGGTTAATGAAATGTGAGCAGTGAAAACCTCTATGGAACTTAAGCCACATGACCACTGATTCACATGTGCCTGTGAGCAAGTCACAAGCTCGTTCAGACTCACTGACATGATGAAACTTTCCATGTCCCTTCTAATACTCACTTTCCAGGACTCTGAGCATCATGTGAGAAAATGGACAGTAAACAGGAGAGGAGGTGAGAAGAGATTTAAAAGGAATTGTGGACACAGTGTAAAACACATGGGAGAGGAGGTGTGACTTGGATTCCCCAGAGCAAAGGCATACATCAGCAAAGGAGAAACTGGGGTGAACTTACTTATAATAACTAATTAATTTAATTACCTTAAATGATACTAGGCTTCCATCTAAAGTTTCTTTTTAGAATAAATTTATGTTTCCTAAATAGTGAATTGATTTAAAGAACAAATATTAAGCAGTCTCACAGGTGGTTGATGGATATGGTGCAAATTGTAAAGGAGGATCAAAAGACTAAAATCCAGGAACTTCCCTAGAACGATGAAAAGAACATAGGCTTGAAGTCAGACAGGCCAGGGGTTGAATCTAGCCCCACTACTTGCTGGCAGCGTGACCTCGGTCAACTAACTCAGGCTCTCTGGGACGCTATCCTTATTGTTTTTTAATGAAGATCATTATTTCTACTTCATTGGGTGGATAAGAGGATTACAACTTACTTTCACCATTGCTGACTTTGTATTCTTCCTTCTTATTGTAACCTGTAAATCTTGACTCAATTTGTATATTGAGAGTCAATCCAACCCATGTTCCCAGGAGGCCTTGCCAGGCTCTGGGAAGGCAGAGCCCAGTTGGGCCAGCTTCCTGCCCTCCAGGAACTCCCAGTCTTGTGGGGCAACTGGACAGAAACTCAGAGAACCACAGCTGACAGCCTGAGTGCCATGGGGGAGAGATACAGTGGAGGTAATGAGGTGGCTCTAAGGAGAGCTATGGCACCAGAGACGGGTCTCATGCCATGAGTAAGATTTCAACAGGCAGATATGGGCAGGGAGTGCATACTAGGTTGCCTCACCTCTCTGAGCCTCAGTTTCCTCTTCAGTAAAATACAAATCCTACCACCTACCTTTTGCCTGCTACTGTGAGGATTAAGTGGGATAAAGCCAGGGAAGCACCTACCACAGTGTCTGGTTCATATTAGGCACTGGATAAACGAAGGCAATTACTTTTCTATTATGCTGGATAATAAAGCCCCAGTGGGTGGCCCCCTTCCATAATGGAATTATCTTCTCCTTCCCTGTGACTCACCTCCAAGAGCTGGCCCAGGGGCTGGATGTCACAAGCTCCTGGGCAGGTTGGAACTACCAAGCTCCCTAGAGTAAGGCCCTTATTCAACAGAGATCAGTGTTCAGGAGAGCTCACTCATCTCACACCCCCACTGTGCAAAACCAGATCCTTGGTCCCCAAGAGAAAGCTTGACCTCAAGTCCAGATTTCCAGCGTCTCAGAAGAGAAAGTCCAGGACCTCCCAGCCTTGTCCTAAACAGCCTGCAATGCAGGAGTCCAGAGAGACTGCTGGAAAGAAGTAGAAGCATGGGGTGCTGGAGACCTGGGTTTAAATTCACCCAGTTGCTGTCTGAACCAGAGTCACAGCCCTTTCCCCTTCTAGGCCTCCATGTTCTGAGACTGGCTGGAGTGGGTTGAAAGTTCCACCCTTGGCTGACCATCAGAAAACCACGAGGATAGCATAGACCAACCAGTGCAGACACAAGCAGGGTCCTGGTGGCCCTGTCCCAGGCTAGGCATGAAACATTTGCTGGTGGGGGAAGGATAAAATGTGCAGAGCGTGCAGTACCTATTTCCCAAAGTGAAAATGAGTCAAGCACACACCTCCCGCCTGCCCCCTCCTCCTCTCAGCGCCCAGCACTGTCTCTGATACATGCTGGCTCCACCTCAGGATGTCCAGTGTGTGTCCTGCCAGCGCCTCTTCCTGAGGAAGGTCCATATTCCTGAAGAAGAGGCAGGGACCTCATGAGTTCTTTTTAACTGAACTGAAGTATAATTTATACACCATTAAATTAATATATTCTAAGTATATAATTCAAAACTTACAACATAAATCTACAGAGCTGTGCAACTACCATCTAGTCCAGTTTAAGGATGTTTCCATCATCCCCCTAATTTCCCTCATGCCCATCACTCCCCATTCCCAGCCCCAGCCCCAGGCAACCACTAATCTGCTTTCTGTATTTATAAATTTGCTTTTCCTGGACCCTTCATATAGGTGGAATCATATGATATGTAGTCTTTTGTGCCTGGCTTCTTTTACTTACCATGATTTTTTTTTTTTTTTTTTGGAAATTCATCCATGTTGCGGCACGTGTCAGTACTTCATTCCTTATCTCATTCATTTCACATCCCTGGCACCCTACCAGTGCCCAGCACAGTAAGGGGCTGAGGACTCTCACACGGGGACCAGAAGACCTTCCAAAATGAGAGCAGCTGCAAACCAAAGAAATTCCAGTCAATCCTCAAGCTGGGAGATGATTGAGATGCTATTCCCCATGCCTACTGCCAATGACGTGAATATAGCAATTTGTTATCAAACCCATGATTGTACACCAGCTGTACACCAGCTCTCAACTTCAGAGGTGTGCTGCAAATCCATCTACCTATTCTGAATTATTCTGTCCTTATTCCCCCCTCATCCTGTTTCTGAAAACCATGGTGACTCGTTGCTCTGCAATTAACTCTCTTTCTTCAACAATGAATTGCCTGAACTAGTTGGAGAAAAATGATATTCCAAATACAAGTAGTCTCCACCTATTACCATAGAATTGTCTCTCTCCCCTCTAGTCTATCCATTATTCTTCATATATTTGGGGGACTTTATTTGCAGGTGTGTGCATGTTTATAGCTGTTACCTAATTTAATGCTTATTAATGGATTACATTTTTATTAACATGTATTGTCCTTCTTTACCACTTGTAAACTTTTTACTTGGATCTATTTTATCTCCAAAAGCACAGGCAACAAAAGCTAAAACAACAAATGAGACTCAAACTAATACATTTTCACACAGCAAAGGAAACAATCAACAAAATGAAAAGGCAAACTCTGCTATGGGAGAAAATATTTGCAAACCATATATCTGATAAGGGCTTTCCAGGTGGCTCAGTGGTAAAGAATCCACCTGCCAATGCAGGAGACACAGGAGACGTGAGTTCCATCCCTGGATCAGGAAGATCCTCTGGAGGAGGAAATGACAAACCACTCCAGCATTCTTGCCTGGTAAATCCCACGGACAGAAGAGCCTGGCAGGCTACAATTCATGGGGTCACAAAGAGTCAGACACAACTAGGCAACTGAGCACACACATATCTGATAAAGAGGTAATACGCCCAAGTATATAAAGAACTCATACAATTCAATAGCAAAAGAGCAAATAACCCTATTTTTTTTAATGGGCAAAGGACCTGAATGGACACTTTTTCAAAAAAGACATACAGATGGCCAACAGATACATGGGAAGATGCACCACATCACTAATCACCTGGGAAATGCAAATCAGAACCACAGGGAGCCAACACCTCACACCTGTAGGATGGCTATTATTTAAGCCGAGAGATAAAAAGTATTGGTGAGGATGCGGAGGAAACTGAACTCTTGTGCTCTGTTGGAAGGAATGTAAATTGGTGCAGCCACTGTGGAAAACAGTATGAAGGTTCCTCAAAAAATTAAAAATAGAGCTATCATATAATCCAGCAAGCCCACTTCAGGGCATGCATCTGAAGGAAATCAAACCACTGCCGTTTGGAGATGTCTGCACCCTAGTATTCACTGCAGCAATATTCGCAATAGCTGAGGCATGGAAACCACAGAAGTCCACCAGCCGAGGAGTCGGTAAGGCAGTGTGGTATATACATACCATGGCATGTTTTTTCAGCCTTAAAACGAAAGGAAATTCTGCCACTTGCGACAACATGGATAAACCTGTAGAAGATCAAGCTAAGTAAAATAAGCCAGACACAGAAAGACTAACAGCATATGATCTCACTTATATGTGGAATCTGAAAAGCAAACAAACAAAAAGAGCAGAACTCATAGCAACAGAGAATGGCGAAGAGATTTCCATCAAAGGGTACAAACTTTCAGTTACAAGATGAATAAATTCTAGAAGCCTAATAAGTTCTAGAAAACGTCTGTAGTTAACAGTAGCATATTATATACTTGAATTTTGCTAATAAAGTAAATCCCAAGTGAAAATCCTAAGAAAGTAAATCCCACACAAAATGGTAACTATGGGAGGTGATGGATATGTTAATTAATTTTATAGGGATAATTAGTTCACATGTATATATATACACATATATGAAAGAAACATGTTGTAGACCTTATATATAATTTTATTTATAAAAAATAAGTTTAAAAAATTTTGATCTGGGACTTCTCTGGTGATCCAGGGGCTAAGACTCCTTGCTTCCAATGCAGGGTGCATGGGTTCGATCCCTGGCCAGGGAACCAAGATCCTATATTCTGTGTTGCACAGCAAAACACAAAAAGTCAATATTTCATTAGTGAAAATTTTTTTAATTATTAAAAAAAATTTAATCTATTTTGTCCAATAATACTGTGGCCATCCCAGTGCTCTTTTGCTCATTATTTGCATAGACTATGTTAAAAACATCAGATGCCCACTTCCACAGGACAACTAATAGACCTGTTGTATCCAGAATGAGGCACCAGGTCTCCATAAGTCTTGGTGGTGTAACCATTAAAAAGTTTCCTGTTTCTGTTTTCCTTTCCTATGAATCTTCACAATAGTACACTAGCAAAGCAGTAACCTAAACTCTTCTTACCACCTGAAGTGGTTGAATTATCAGAGCCTACTAATAGAAGAACAAAAAAAACCCATAAGGTAGGGGGCAATGCATCCCATAAATATGTACATCGCACATCTACTATGCTGTGGAAGACCTTCAACTCGAGTGATTCATTCATTCCTTTATTTCATGGCCCCTGAGCACCTATTCTATGCTATGGTCTGAGGTGACATAGCATTGGGGCATTCTTGGCCCCTGTACTCTCTGATTTACAGGATGATGCAGGCAAGAAGGGCCATTTTAAGACGTTGACATGCTATACATTTCCAAAGCTTTGAAGTGGTGACAAGAGCACATCCTCATAGGACTACTATAAGGGTTGCTGCTGCTGCTGCTGAGTCGCTTCAGTCGTGTCCGAATAGATTAGTTTAAAATGTGTAACGCACTTAGAATAGAGCCTAGTACAGTAAGCACTCAGTAAATGCTACCTAGCGTCAATCATCAACATCATCACCACCAACAACCTTAATTACTTCTTTGGAACCTGTATCCTGCCAGTTAAATTTTAAAATATTGTACTATAAAAACATTTAGCATAAACATTTTACATTTTAGTGTAAAAATGTTTTAGTATAAAGTAAGTTGGAGAAGGCAATGGCAACCCACTCCAGTACTTTTGCCTGGGGAATCCCATGGACAGACGAGCCTGGTAGGCTGCAGTCCGTGGGGTCGCGAACAGTCAGACACGACTGGGCGACTTCACTTCCACTTTTCACTTTCATGCATTGGAGAAGGAAATGGAAGCCCACCCCAGTGTTCTTGCCTGGAGAATCCCAGGGACAGCAGAGCCTGGTGGGCTGCCGTCAATGGGGTTGCACAGTCGGACACGACTGAAGCAACTTAGCAACAGCAGCATAAAATAAGTTATTTTTTAGAGCTTATTATTAATTTCATATTTGCAGTTTTATGTTTGGGAGCTAATACATTTTTCAAAAGTGCTTGAAGAGCTCATAAGACCATCCATCTGGACTCCAGGAGATAAAGTGGCCCTGCCCAGAATGACCACATAGAGCTGTACCAATGGTTTTTCCTGTACACCTCTAAGGAAAACCAGTCTCGTAGACCATGAAGTGAATGCCCTCATCCCCATGTCCAGAGATGTGTACTGCTGCAGCCCTGGCGCTGCAGGTGAGGAAATCAAGGACTGATACACACAATGCAATAAAGATCACTTCCAGTTGAGAGAAGGGAGAGGACTTTATGGAGGGATGACACCTGAGTCAAGTCATGAAGAGCAGAAACACTTCAGCCCACAAAGATGCCAAGATGCAATCCAGGCAGAAGGGATAATAAGGGCAAAAGCAGGGACTTCCCTGGTGGTCCAGTAGTTAGGACTCTGTGCTTCCACTGCAGGGGGCAGGGGTTCAATCCTCCCCAATCCTTGCAGAGCTAAGATCTAGCATGCTACTTGGCCAAAAAAAAAAAAAAGAGAACAAAGGCAAGATGTCCATCTGTGGAAGAGTGAGTAGTTCTGTTTGGTTGGAGCAAAAGATGTGTGAAGGGCACGGAAGGAGGAAATGAGTTTGGAGAGAGATAAAGGAGCCAGACGAGAGATGGCCTTGAATGTCAGGCTCACAGATTACACTTGGCATGTGGGCAACAGGAGTCATTGCACAGTTTTGAGGTGGACGTGTCATAGTCAGAGCTGTGCTCTAGGACAGCTCCTCTGGCAGCTGGTATGTGGGGGTGGACTGAAGGGGGCAGAGGCTGGAGACAGGAGCCCAGGAAGAAGATGGTTACAATTCACGAAACTAGAAGTCCAAAATCAAGGTGTTGGCACCACTCCCTCCAGAGGCTTGAGGGGAATCTGAGTCCACTCATGGCCTCTTCTGCTGGCCATAGGTATGCCTTGCACTGGGCTGCTCAGCCCAGTCTGCGCCTTCTCCTGCACGTGGCTCTCTCTTCTCTTTGTGTCTCTCCTCTGTGTCTCTTTCATAAGGACATTTGTCACTGGATTTAGGGCCCACCCAAGATCTCAAAATCTTGGAGTTAATTATATCTGAAAAGACCCTTTTTCCAACATTCACAAGATCCAGAGATTAGGACATGGACATGATCGAAAGGGGGCTCCCTTTCAACCCAACCTGTTGGCAAAAATGTGGAAAAATTAGAACCTTCATATACTGCTGATGTGAACGTAAGATGATACCACCACTCTGGAGAATAGTCTGGCAGTTTCTCAGATGGTAACACAGAGTTACCACGTGATCCAATGATTTCACTTATACATATATATCCAAGAGAAATGAAAGCATGTCCACACAAAAACCTGTACGTGAATGTTCATGGCAGCATTATTCATAATAGCCAAAAAGTAGAAAGAACCCAAATGTCTATCAACTAATGAATGGATGGATAAAACATGGTACATCCATACAATAGGATATTGTTCAACCATAAAAAGAAATTAAGTGCTGACTCATACTATAACATGGGTGAATCTCAAAGGCATCCATTTATGCTAAATGAAAGAAGCAGTTCACAAAGGGCTGTATATTGTATGATTTCATTTCTAAGAAATGTCCAAAATAGACAAATCTATTAGTTAAGATTAGTGGTTGCCTAAACTTAGGCATGGGGATGTAGAAGTGGGTGGGGTGGGGAGGAATGGGAAGAGACTGCTAATACGTACAGGGTTTAGGCGAAGTGATTAAAATGTTCTCATATTGACTGCAGGGATGCCTGCACAACTCTGTGACTATACCAAAAACACTGAAGTGTACCTTACCTGGGTGAATTTTATGGTTTGTGAATTAGAGCTCAATAAAGTTGTTCTTTAAAAAATAAACATGGGACTTCCCTGGTGGTATGGTGGATAGGAATCTGCCTGCCAGTGCAGGGGACACAGGCTCCATCCCTGGCCCGGGAAGATTCCACGTGCCAGTGAGCAACTAAGCCCAAGCACCACAATTACTGAAGCCCGAGTGCCTAGAGTCCATGCTCCTCAACCAGAGAAGCCACAGCAATGAGAAGCCCAGGCACTGCAACCACAGCGTGGCCCCAGCTCACCACAACTAGAGAAACAAAGACCCAGCACAACCAAAAGCTAAGTGAATGTTAAAAAAAAGTACATAAATGTAACACTGCACCTAGCTCACAGAAGTTCCTCAATACCCCTGAGCTGTGCTCCCACCAGTTCCACTTTTCTGTGAATACTCTCCAGGCCCCACCTGGAGACAAAGGTGTGTAAGTTAGGGATGCATTCAGATTAGCTGGACACAGTTGCTCAGACATACTCAAATATTTTCTGGATACCAGCTACACGGAGGGAGCTGCAAGGATAGTGAAGATCCAGAGATGAACTGCCCATGCACCCCACCCTCAAGATGCTCTTTCAGGGATTTCCCGGTGGCCTAGAGGTTAGGATTCTGGGCTTTCACTGAGGTGTCCTGGATTCAAACCCTGGTTGGGAAAGATCCCGCAAGCCTTGCAGGAGAGGCCAAAAAAAAAAAAAAAAATAGATGCTCTCTCACATTATGAAAAAGAGTGTGGTCTTTGCCTTCCTACTCCTCCAAAAGTGCCTTAATACTGTCCATGGGACTGCCCTCGTGAGCCATTGGTTAAGAATCTGCCTTCCAACTCGGAGAACTCGAATTCAGTCCCTGGGTAGGAGGAACTAAGAGTCCCACATGCTGTGGGGCAACCAAGTCCACATGGTCCAGAGCCCATGCGCCACAACTGGAGAACCCTAGCACTGCAATGAAGACCCCGCCTGACACAGCCAAATGATTTAATATATTTTTAAATCCCTTTCCTCTCCTCCCCCACACCGAAAGATTCTCAAAGAAAATTGCAGTAACCTTGTATTCACCATGACCACCCTTTTCTCTTTTAAAGGGAAACATATTTAACCTCAGCAGATTTCCCAGATTCACTTGCCCACCGAACATCTTACAAATGATCTTGCCCAACATTTTCATTTTACCGATGGGGAAAATGACACCCTACAGGGGTGGGGAGGAAGCTCATTCATAGTCACAGAACATCAAGAGCAAAAACCAGACACACACCCCAGGCTTCTAATCCCTACCCAAGGCTCTTTTCCCTTTAACAAGATGCTGATGACACAGGTATCTTGTGTGTTGGGATGCACTGATCTCTGATTACCTCTGTCCCCAGTGTGACAGAGAGAGGTAACCCAGAGGAGTGGGTAACAGCATGGATTCTAGAGCCGGGCTGCCTGGGTTTAAGTCCTGGCTCCACCACCAGCTAGGGGTCCTTGAGACAGTTAACAGAATCTCACTGTGTCCAGATATCCTCATCTTCAACGTGGGGAAGGTGAGACTAGTACTTCCCTCACAAGGTCATTGTGAGGTTTACATGATGTAATGTGCATAAAGCAATGTGCATAACAGGCCTCAAAGTATGCCTGGTAAAAAAAAAGAAAAGAAAAGAAATCCTGACATAGGCTATGACACAAATGAAACTTGAGGATGTTAAGCTAACCAAAATAAGCCAATCACAAAACGACAAATACTGTACGATTTCACTCGTATGAGGAACTTCCCTAGCGGTCCAGTGGTTAAGACACCTGTGCTTACATGGATCTGAGTTCTCCGGTCAGGGAACTAATATCCCACGTGCTACATAGTGGCCAAAAAAATAAGCTAAAAAAAAAAAAAAAAGGTATACCACTTATATGAGATTCCCGCTGCTGCTGCTAAGTCGCTGTAGTCGTGTCCGACTCTGTGCGACCCCATTGATGGCAGCCCACCAGGCTCCCCCGTCCCTGGGATTCTCCAGGCAAGAACACTGGAGTGGCTTGCCATTTCCTTCTCCAATGCATGAAAGTGAAAGGTGAAAGTGAAGTCGCTCAGTCGTGTCCAACTCTTCATGACCCCATGGACTGGAGCCTACCAGGCTCCTCTGTCCATGGGATTTTCCAGGCAAGAGTACTGGAGTGGGGTGCCATTCCTACAGAAGTCAAATCCATAGAAACAGAAAAGAGAATGGTGGTTTCCAGAGTCTGGGAGAAGAGGGGAATGATGAGTTGTTTAATGGGTGCAGAGTTTCAGAGATGCATGATGAAAAACTTCTGGAGATACATTGCACAATAATGTGAATAGACTTACTACTGAACTGCACATGTAGGGTGGTATATCTATGTTATGTGGAGTTTTCTATATTCCTGGCACTCATGGAGAGCTGCAGTCATTTGCTGTCCAGTTCTGCCATGGTTTGATGAGCGAAAGTGACTGGGGAGTCGGCACTCAGCCTTGGTAGTTGCTTTAGGTTCCCTGGAGGCAAAATGTCCTCGTATAGAAGTTCCTCCCTCTCTGTCAGGACTTGAACTCATAAGAATTGCATCACAGCAGTGAAACAAGTTGTCATCACTCCCAACATGTCATCACTCCCAACCCTCCCAGGGGGCTCCCGCCTGAGTCTTCTTCTAGCTGCAAATTCCTCCAGGACTCCATTTTTCTTCTTTCAGAGGTGAGGCCAAAGCCCTGCTCTCAGAAGACCTCCTCTACCTCCAGTTCTATCTCCAGGCAGGCTGCCTCCAGTTCTTCTGCTTCTGAGTAGAGCTGACAGTCTCTCTGTGGCCTTTCTACCTAGGATTAGTGTCCCGGCTTTAAAGTCCAACAGTGTATGAGTTCCTGAGGGCAGGATGCAACCCCACTAGCAGAGGTGCTTAACATGCTGGATGCACAACTGAATGGATGAGTTGAACTTTCTTGGAGCTTCCAGATTCACAAATACTTCCTGCACAGTAATGTCTCCCCTTCATTTCATGCATCTGTATTCCGTTCCTCTCTCTAACAGCACTGAGTACTCCCTGCTTTATATAACCAAGGTGTCTCTCCACTCAGAACCATGAGCTCCCCGAAGCAAGGGACCAAGGCTGAACCATCTTTGTATCCAGGGTATGTATCACAAAATTTAACTCAAGACTGAGATATAAATCAGTTCAGTTCAGTTCAGTCGCTCAGTCGTATTCGACTCTTTGCGACCCCATGAATAGCAGCACGCCAGGCCTCCCTGTCCATCACCAACTCCCGGAGTTCACCCAAACTCATGTCCATTGAGTCGGTGACGCCATCCAGCCATCTCATCCTCTGTCATCCCCGTTTCCTCCTACCTCCAATCCCTCCCAGTGTTGGAGTCTTTTCCAATGAGTCAACTCTTCGCATGAGGTGGCCAGAGTACTGGAGTTTCAGCTTTATCATCATTCCTTCCAAAGAACACCCGGGACTGATCTCCTTTAGAATGGATTGGTTGAATCTCCTTGCAGTCCAAGGGACTCTCAAGAGTTTTCTCCAACACCACAGCTCAAAAGCATCAATTCTTTGGTGCCCAGCTTTCTTCACAGTCCAACTTTCACATCCATACACAACCACTGGAAAAACCATAGCCTTGACTAGACGGACCTTTGTTGGCAAAGTAATGTCCCTGCTTTTGAATATGCTATCCAGGTTGGTCATAACTTTTCTTCCAAGGAGTAAGCGTCTTTTAATTTCATGGCTGCAATCACCATCTGCAGTGATTTTGTTTAACTAAATTGTTTTGCTATTTTAAAAATATATTTTATATTCCAAAATATTAACCATATTTTCATACTAGAGAAAAACTGAAAGTAATTTAAATATCCAACAAGAAGAAAATGACTGAGTTAATTACAGTGAAGCTTGATGAAATATTCTGCAGCCATTCAAAATAACAAGCATGAACAATGAGTAACAAGACAGAAAAGTTTTATGAATTGAAGGTAAGCAGAGAAAGTAGGTCATAGAGATGTTATACACTCTGACTACAGATCTAATTATCAACATGTATTAAATGCTAAGCACTATATAAACATTTTCTCACCTACTTCTTATGACTCTTTGGATTAGGTATTATAATTCCACTTTCACAGAAAAGGAAACAGAGGTTTGTAGAGATCAAGTACCATGCTCAAGGTCTCATAGTGAGAGACATAGGCATGACCCATACCCAGGTGGTCTATGGTGGCCTCAAAGTCCAAGCCCTTAACCACTTTGTAATACCATCTTCTAGCAAAACCAACTCTATAAGTAGTATTCTCAGAGAAATTAAAGCTGAAAGTTCAGGAAAGAGGTAATGTTGTTGTTTAGTTGCTGCTGCTGTTGCTGCTGCTGCTAAGTCACTTCAGTCGTGTCCAACTCTGTGTGACCCCATTAATGGCAGCCCACCAGGCTCCGCCATCCCTGGGATTCTCCAGGCTAGAACACTGGAGTGGGTTGCCATTTCCTTCTCCAATGCAAGAAAGTGAAAAGTGAAAGTGAAGTCACTCCATTGTGTCTGACTCTTTGCGACCCCATGGACTGCAGCCCACCAGGCTCCTCTGCCCATAGGATTTTCCAGGCAAGAATACTGGAGTGGGGTGCCATCGCCTTTTCCTGTTTAGTTGCTAAGAGTTGCTAACTCTTTTTCAACTCCATGGATTGTAGCCCATCAGGCTCTTCTGTCCATAGGATTTCCCAGGCAAGAATAACGAAGTGTGTCACTTCCTCCTTGAGGGAATCTTTCCAATCCAGGGATCGAACCTACGTCTCCTGCATTGGCAAGTGGATTCTTTATCACTGAGCCACTGAGGAAGCCAGTACCATCTTAATAATATTATTCAACATTTCAACAGTAATTTTTAAAGATTTTAAGGATATAAGTAACAGGGTGGCAATGATAGAATTTCATGAGAGCAGCAAGATGGAAGGATATTTGGAGACAGGGTTAACAGCTGAGAGCTGGCTAGATTGATGGGAAGCTCCTTTAGTGGGAAGGGGAACATAATTTGTTCAGTTCAGTGAGGCCAGCACAGGTACCTAAAGCTTGGGAAGTGCTTGGTGAATGAATGAATGAGTGAGTGAATGGGTAAGTGACCCTGAGAGCTGCTTAGGAGACTGCTGGTGCTAACTGTTGGGAGAAGTAATGGGCTAGTTTCTGAAACAGAGTGTGTGAATCCCAGGAGAGAGAAAATGTGTAGGTGGGACTAGCAAGGCAGAAGAAAGAGGCAGGAGCCTTGGAGAGGCTGAGATCCAAGCAGTTTGGATTTAGTCATTCTCTCAGGTCTAACCTCTCTCAGCCAACAGTGTGGATCTCAGCTTGAGATCACCGATAGGCCTGTGGAGCATCCAGGTATCTGTCCTGGCTGTCCTACCCACCACTAGCCCTAGGCTCCTCCTCATTTCCCACCCATGCCAACCTTGGTGGTGTTCAGTCTGCTCTCCCTTGGCCTGAAAGGTTTGGGCTTCCTGGGGACACATCGTGACTGCTTGCTGCTTTACCTCTATTATTTCATCCCTCCAGCAACTCTGCAGGTAGGGATCACGATTACTCCCTAAGTATAATGGTAAATATACTGGTAAAGATCAAATAGGTCTTTGCCTCCAGTTCCTGGCACAGAGCTCCTCAAACCTTTGGAATTTCCTGAGTGATAGGGATGACACAGCTGTCGTTTGTTACTTCTTTCAACCATACTGAGTGTATGCTAATGAGGTCATGCTTGAGACTTCCAGATAGCTTCAGATGAAGGCTAGTTACCCAAAAGAACAAGACTTGATTAGAGAAGGTTGAAACTTTCAGCCCTACCTTCCCACCCCTGACCTAGGAGGGGGTGAGGGGTGATTGACAGGAAATTGAGTCCAATCATCACTGGTCAATGATTTGTATGAGTGTATACAATCAATCATATGTAATAAAACTTCTATTTTTTTACCATCTGAAACACCAGGGAAGCCCAAGAATACCGGAGTGGGTAGCCTATCCCTTTTCCAGGGGCTCTTCCTGACCCAGGAATCAAACCAAAGTCTCCTGCATTGCAGGCAGATTCTTTATCAGCCAAGCTAAGCCTCTATTTAGGAAAAAAAAAAAAAAACTAAAAGATGAGTCTGGAGAGCTTCTGAGTTGAGGAACACATCAAGGTGCTCAGGCAGTGGTGCACCCTCACTCCATGGGGAAAGAATCACCTCATTCCGGATTCTGGGGTATTATCCTGTGTACTTCCTCACTTGGCTGTTCATTTATATGCTTCATAATAAACTGCAGTCCTAAGTGTAGCATTCCCTGGAGTTTCATGAATTGTTCTAGCAAATTACTAAACCCAAGGAGAGGAATTGTGGGAAACCCCAACATTGTAGCCAAGTGATGTGGCACGTAACCTGGGAACCCACTACTTGCAAAGTGAGGGCAGTCTTGGGACTGAGCCTTTAACCCGGGAAATCCGACATTGCCTCCAGGCGGTCAGTGTTAGGGAGAAGGAGATGGCACCCCACTCCAGTGCTCTTGCCTGGAAAATCCCATGAGCGAAGGAGCCTGGTGGGCTGCAGTCCATGGGGTCGAGAAGAGTCTGACACGATGGAGCGACTTCACTTTCACTTTTCACTTTCATGCATTGGAGAAGGAAATGGAAACCCACTCCAGTGTTCTTGCCTGGAGAATCCTAGGGACGGGGGAGCCTGGTGGGCTGCCGTCTATGGGGTCGCACAGAGTTGGACATGACTGAAGCGACTTAGCAGCAGCAGTCAGTGTTAGAATTGAATTGAACTGCAGGACAAGTAGTTGGTGCCAGAAAGCTGAAGAAGCGGTACTGGAAAACAGAGCATACATTTGATGTGAGGGGAAGAAAAAGAAACCCTCATTCCCATTTAACAGATGAAGAGCCTGAGCTTGGGAGAGGGAGAACACACTGTCCACAGTCAGCCCCGGCAGGGCTGAGCACAGCGTCTGCTGGCCTGAGCTGAAGTTCTAACTTTGTCATTAACTCCCTCACCTTCCACAGGGGAGTAGGGAGGCCTGCTTCCTTCCTTCATGAGAGGCTTCAGGGATCCATTGAGATGATGAACATGGAGCCACTTTGTAAACTGGGGAGATAAGAACTGAAGAACAAAAGGGTCTGACATGGATTCAAATCCCATCCTCACTGTTCGTTTCCTGGGTGACCATGAATCATTAACCTCTCTGGACTTATTTCCTTACCTACAAAATGAGGGAAATAGCACTGACCAGTACTCTTGCCTGGAAAATCCCATGGACAGAGGAGCCTGGTAGGCTGCAGTCCATGAGGTCGCTAAGAGTTGGACACAACTGAGCGACTTCACTTTCACTTTTCACTGTCATGCATTGGAGAAGGAAATGGCAACCCACTCCAGTGTTCTTGCCTGGAGAATCCCAGGGACAGCAGAGCCTGGTAGGAGGCCTTATATGGGGTCGCACAGAGTCGGAAACGACTGAAGCGACTTTGCAGCAGCAGCAGCAGTGAGAATTTAATTAGATATTAGATGTCAGGCACTCCACACACTTCCTGACACAGTACGGTCCAGTAAATAGTAGCTCTTAATCATAGCAGCATGTTAAACACAAAAGCTCACTAACCATAGTGTTTATTTTTTAACCCAAAGACAGGAAGACATAGTGTCAAAGCCAGACTGATTCAAGGAATGTGATTTACATGGAAATAAGAAAATTGTGAATAAACAAAACTAGCCACGCCAGGTGTGAAAATAAGACCCTGAGGCTCTGGTATTTTTAGAAGCCATTTTGCCTGTCACTCTTGCTTCATTTCCCTAGCTCTCTGTGGATCTGGGTTTTTAAATAATTTGACTGGTGATCTGCAAACAAATCCTCATTCAAGGTGATCAACAAGTGTCCTCCATTCCTTTTCATTCATCCAATTATCTGACCATTTAGCAAACATTTACCCAGCAGCTGCTTTGGGCCAGGCCCTGCAGTAAGTGCTGGTGACACAGTGGTGAACCCAGACCCATTCCTGGCACCAAGGAACTTCTAGTCGAGTCTAGAAAAACAAATCAATCATCTGGTACCAGAAGGGGACAGCTTCCCTGAAGAGGTGGCACACGAGGAGCCGCCTGGTGAATGGTTGGGACAGAGAGGTGACAGCAGGTCAGAACCAGGTAAGAGAAAAGCCAGAGAGATGCTTTGGAAAAAA
Organism: Ovis canadensis; assembly: GCF_042477335.2. Lineage (NCBI taxonomy): Eukaryota > Metazoa > Chordata > Mammalia > Artiodactyla > Bovidae > Ovis > Ovis canadensis. The sequence goes on along the minus strand of NC_091246.1, from coordinate 50,300,211 downwards.
AGGGCAAGAAGGAGATGTGGTGGAGGAGAAGCCTGGCGATACATATCTCATATATGTATGTATATTAATATATTTGAAAATAAGATATAAACGTGCCATTACTCACAGATTATAGGATTATCTACATTGAAAAGAAGTTGAGAACATGTTATTAGATTTTTTTAAAGAATTGAACCAGTTACTGGATACAAATCAATCTTTTTTTTTAAAAAATCAGTTGTATTACTATCCATCAGTAACAAACAAGTAGATAAATGCAGTTTAAAAACAGCTAACATTTAAGTCAGGCAAAGATAAATACTGTATGATCTCACTTATATGTGAAATCTACAAAAGCTAAACTCATGGAAACAGAGAGTAGACTGGTGGTTGCCAGGGGCTGGGGAGTGGGAGAAATGAGGAGATGCTGGTCCAAGGTGCAAACTTCTGCTTATAAGAGGAGTGAGTTCTGGGGATCTAATATACAGCATGGTGACTACAGTTAACAATACTCTCTTGTACACTTAAAAGTTGCTAAGGGAGTAGATCTTAAATGATCTTACCATCACCACACAACAAAAAATGGCAATTATGTGATGTGTTTACTAACTTTCTTGTGATAAACATTTTGCAATAATACACATGTATCAAATCATCACATTGTACAGTTTAAACTTACACAGTGTTACATGTCAATTATATCTCAATAAAGCTAAGAGGAAAAAAAAGAACACTGAACATATCCAATTTTATCCAAACAAGACAAAGTATTAGAAATAATTTTAATAAATGTGCATGATCTTTATGTAGAAAAATAGAAAATATAATTGATGGACATCAAGGAAAACCTAAATTAAAATGATAAGTAAAACATGTTCATAAATTGGAAGGTTTAATGTCATGTAAACTTTTAGCCCTAGTCACCAATGTACGGGATATACAGAAGAGAGAAAACATGTTCAATTCAACCATAAGAACACAATCCAAAACATGGAAAACACTATAAAACCAACAATCCAGTTTCTTCAACAAAGTCCAAGATAAAAATTAAAGATAGAGTGGAAATTTCTATATTAAATGAGGCTTAAGACCAATCAAGACTTATCACAATTTAAAATAATCTTTAAATCCCCCCAAATATAAAAATAAAATAATTATGTTCATGAGCAATCAGAAATCTGAAACTTTACTTTTAATAAGCCATCAAGTTGCCCTTGATAATATTAAGGCTTTTCTTTTTGGGGCATTTTTTTTTTGGGTTCAACAATAATATTGGGGTTTTATCTTTTACAAATACATATTGAATTACTTACACTGAGTGTATATGAGGTCTGGGATTTGTTCCAAAATAATGTGACAGTAAGGGAAGACAGGGATACAGATGGGACAGAAGTGAACAGGACTGATGGTTTTGGAGCACCAGTGTCTGCGATATTGAGCACTTGAGAGTACATCATATCATTTATTTTGTATATGTTCAAAGTTTTTAATTTTAGATTAAATGTATATCAAATATACAGATTTCTCTAATTCATTTATAGATTCAATACAATCCTAATCAAAATTTCAACAGACTGATTAAATAAAGGTAACATATGTGTTAATAAAACCCTCAGCAGGTTTTAAAATGATGTTCTTGAAAAATATTTAAGTACATTGAAACTTGTTTACACATGTTGTTAAAAGGCCAATTAAACAGTATTATGTGTAGCCAATGGCATTTATGTAAAAAATAGACAAGCTGAGGACCAGAAATGAGATAAGAAGTTTCTGCAGAAGGTTAAGTATTAAGAGAGGTTAATTTAGGTGAGTAATTCTTAATCTTCACTATGCGTTAGAATCACCTATGAGAACTTAAAGAATATGCAGATACCAAGGTCCCATAAAAATATTTCTATTTTAACTGGACCAAGATGGGATCAGGCATCAGCAGATTTTTAAAACCTTAACAGGTGATTTTAATATGCAGGGCTGAGAACCAATGATCTAGATTTGCACAGAGAAGCACAGATGGATGGATGGAGAATAGAAAGATAGACAAATGATAGATATATAAACAGAAAGATAATTCATAGATAAGTCATAAGTAACTCACACAGATTTTCATTGCTAGATAGATGACTGGTAGACAATAGTTGATTTGAAAGTCTAAAGGAAGGGAAGATAGGGGGGAGGAGAGGAGAAGAAAGAAAGGAATATGGAATGACATATGCAGATCAGAAATGAGCCACAACTCAACGTCTAATTGAACAAAGAAGAGAACGATACACAAGCGAATGTGGAAAAACACGATAAAACAAAAAGTGAATATGTCTAGCTACTACATGAAATTTGAATTGCTTATTCTTTTATTATATTTATTTAGTATCCATACCCTCTACTCACTTTGCAAGGATCCTTTGATATCTTATAAGTTAAAGGATGGGGAATAACAGCTTAATGAGTAAGCAGTTTCTGTGTGGGGTGATCAAAATGTTCTGTAACTTGGATAGTGGCAAAGGTTGTACAGCACAGTGAGTGTAATAAATGTCCCTAATGGTAAATTCTATGTTGTATATATTTTATCACAATAAAAAATACATTAAATAAAGACTGATAAGGGACTTCCCTGGCAGTCCACTGGTCAAGAATCTGCTCTTCCACTGCAGGGGGCACAATTCGATCCCTAATGAGAGAACTAAGATCCAGCTTGCCTTACAGTGCAGCCAAAAAAAAAAAAAAAAAAGATTAAAGACTAAGATGAGAACCAATTAAAAGGAGCAGAGGATGTTACCAGGCAATTGGGATGAGTTAACTATTGCTCTAGTACTAAATTTGTTCCAAGTCTCCTAGCAGTTAAGGCAAAAGAAATGCGGCAGGGTTATCAGATTCTCTGTATATGTTGAGGGCTCTTTGTATATCAGGGGCTACCTCTTGTTTCATGTCGCCCACTTGTGATATCACATGCCCAGAACTGAAAATGGGAGTCCTTTTGGAAGGTTTGGCTCAGCTGAGAAAGGAGGATTTGCCTTGGCCGTGTGAGGCAAGTCAGAGCTTAGCCCCTTCCTCACTAGAGTGCATGGCACCTGCTTAGACTGTCATTAAACTGTTCCCAAGAATAGCAGCTCCTGCCACTGCACAGCCTCGGCCTCAGCTGGTGGGGCTGAATGGCTGTTTGTTCAGCCTGAGCCAGGCAGAATCAGCCCTGACAGTGATGGCCCAGTCGGTATTATGTAAGGAGACCCAGCTTACCTGCCTGTAGACAGACAAAGCGGATGATTTGACAGGCAAAACAGAGCCAGCCTCTTCACTCCCAGGCAGCCAAAGGGCTATTCAAAGCCAGGGCCTGGAAGATTTTCATGAGGTGCTGACATATGAAGCCGGAATGCAGCAGGAACAAGGCAGAACTGACACCCTGTGCAGTCAGGCATGGCAGGTGTCTCCGGCATCCAAACTGGGCCTTCAGGAGCTTTGACTGGGCCCCACCCATGAGGGAGGGAGACAGAGTGAGCTTTGGGAGAGAGGCCCCAATTTTCAGGCCTGAATCTGCAGCAAACCTCACCTTTACCACTGTCCTCTTTATTGTTCAATCAAGGAAAACATTCCAAGCCTTTGTCATGTGACACAGGCCTCAGGTGTAAAGAGCCAGGAGGACTTGAGGCCTTGGTTATTGGTCAAGCTGCCCACAACAGGGGCTAGTGGAGGCAGCAAAGGAACAAACTGAGTGCCCACCACATGCCAGACACTAAGGGCTTCACCCCCACAGGCACTATTTCACCCTCACAGGAGCCCTACAAGGTAAGTTATCTCTATGCTGCACATGAGAAAACAATCTCCCAAGGAGGAACTTGCCCAAAGTTTCACTCAGCTGGGAAATGGTACACCTAGGATGTGAACCCAGGTCTCCTTAGCACCAAGATGTATGTTCTTTCAAACTAAAAGCTGGTTCATAAGACCCAGAAGCCCTGGACTCACACCCTGTTTGCAATCAAAGTGGCTTTGGCACTCTCTAGCCCTGTGCCCCTGGTCATATCCCTTCCCTTCTTGGGGCTTCAGTAACCCCATCTGTAGTGTAAGGCTCTTGGGAATACTGGATGAGATAGCTGATGAAGATATTTGGTTGTTCAGTGGTGTTGGGTCAGTGACTCTGGGCTTCATCACACTTTTCTTTTTAATCAGTGGTTGTCTTTATTTTTTTTTAATTGAAGGATAATTGCTTTACAATATTGTTTCTGCCATACATCAACATGAATCAACCATATGAATACATATGTGCTCTCCCTCTTGAACCTCCTTCCCATTTCCTACTCCTTCAGCACACTTTTTGATTGTTCTCAAAAAACCACCTCCATTCCCGGGGAGGGGGGTTATATATATAGGCCAGATCTACATAAATAACTTTCTCTGGTCCCCTCTCAGGATTCTGAAAAAACATCCTCTGCCCAGGGTCATGAGCACCTTGAGAGCAGAATTGCATCCAACTTGTCCACGCACAAAATCATCAGCATAGAGCCCAGCATTTACTAATGACTTACCTGAGTGATCAAAAACATGAATGAATGGTTTGCCACGAGATATATCACATATTGTGATGAAAGGAGCTGGGCAACCGAACACCTGGTCCTGACTTTGCCATTAACTCACTATGTGGCTTTGGGCCCTCTCTGGACCTCAGTGACCCCATTTACAAAATGAATTAGATACTCTCTAGCAGCCCATATCAGCTCTGATTTTATAGGGTTAAGAGGAAAGAAAGATCACACTTTCTGCAGTGATCTTCCCCCGTCCATTAAAAGCTAAAGCTATACCATAGTCACATATGGTGAGGATAGTGACTAAACATTCTAAATAGATGGCAGATCTGTAATCCCTGGTTCAATCAGAAGCAGACAAGCAACATTCTTAAGTCAGGTCCTTTGGTCTATGGAACAGAGACTCACTCATGTATGCCCAACACTTTACAGTTTGCAAAGCACCTCCTCTCCCTTCTCTCATTTGAACCTCAGCACAGACTTATGAGGGGACAGGGCAGATATCACCACCACATTCACTGACTTGCCCCCAGGGGTATAAGGAGGAAAAGTAGTAGAACTGAGATGTGAACCCAGAACCAATTCCTGACCTCAAAGTCTGCTTCCTTCCCTTCACAGGGTTCACTTGTACACAGGAAGTGAGGAGACGACCTCATTCAACCAAAACAAGATCTGGAGAGTTTACCATCCACTAGTTTACCATCTGGGTGTAAAACTTGCCTGGCACAATGCAGCATTTTAAAGTCAAATTGGGGGCAGAAGGGTGTGGTGCACTGATACTAGGTGGGCTTGAGGCCACAGAGAGTCAGCTGTGCAGGAAGGAAAAGTCCAAGCCCATGTCCAGGCTTTGTATGCCATCTCCATGCAGCAGCTGGAGATTAAGATACTGAAATGGTGTGATGCCCCATAAATAAACAGCCACTGCTGAGCCCCGACACCCTAAGCTGTCCTTCCCCTGTGATTCCCTGGAATGCCCCTAAGATTCTGTAACTAAAAGGTTAAAGCCTGAAACAGCAAGAAGAGGGGGGAGGCTATTGTCCTAGCAGGCTTCCATTCTGATTGGGCCTGGTCCAGCACATTTACTCTAATTGGTCAACACCCCTGGCTTACTGATTTTTTTTAACAGCTTTATTGAGCTATAATAAGGACACAAAAAACCTGTGCATGTTCAATGCATTATTTTGATGAGTTTGGACATATGCATATATCTGTGATACTATCGCTACATTCAAAGTGACAGATATATCTGTTACCTCAGAAAGATTCATTATATCCCTTAATTTCTGTGTGTGTGATAAAAATATTTAGCATGCAATCTACCCTCTTAACAAAATTTTAAGTGCACAACTATAGGTACTATGTCCTACAGGAGATCTCTACAACTGATTCACCTTGTATAACTGTAACTTTATACCTATTGAACAACACACTGTTTGTTAAATATGTTTACTAGTACTCCATCTGGCTAGAGAAACTATAGGGAGTCTTTTAATGCTTTTCAATTGTTTTGAGTGTGAGAATACTTTTTAACAGCTATAAATTCCACAGTTCTCACAAAATGCATATAAGGTAGACATACGTACATATAAGGTAGACATATTTTTCGGTAAACATTGATTGATAAATTTCAGGTCCAAAAAATTACCAACATTTCAGTAACATCTTTAAATGGATTTGTATTTTATTTAAGACAAAACTTTACACACACTTAAAAAGTAGTCATACATATAGAGGCAAGACCTATGAATGACTTAAGCAATAGACAATGCCTAGTAACCTCATGGACTGGAGCATACTTTTCATTCTCCTCTTCCATGGGGTAAGAACAAGAACTGATCGAGCCAACCAAATCTTCCCCTCCCATTCGATGACTGAAGAAACAGCCTGGAGAGGAAACAGAACCTTCTCAAACCCACTGTTGGGCTGCACCTGCAGGCCTGTAAGCCCTATACTTGCTGAGCCACAGGACAGAAGAGCTCAGAGACAAAGACACAATGCTTTATTGGACAGAAGATCTCATCACAAAATGGTCCTGGAATGACATCCCTTCATGGATGTGGACAGCAGGCAGCCATCTTTGCTACCTTTGGGGGAGGGAGGTTACCAGTTATAGAGGGAACTGACATCAGGTTGGTTCATTGGTTACCAGGGAAATGGTCAGAGGCACGTGCCCCTCACTACTCTTTGATAAACTGTCCTAATGGAGACCTTCTGATCTAAAGTCTAGAACAATCACTAGCTGGGGCCAGCGGGCAAGTACCTAGGCATTTACTGATTAGGTTCTATGATCAAGAGGGAAGGTCAGTCAGATGAGCAGAGTATAGGTGAGTCAGGGACCGGTTGAGCAGGGGAGGTAGAGAGAGAGAACAGCTATCTTGGATGGCCTGATCACACACCGACTCACTACTTGGAGCTAAAACTTGAAGCAGTTTCACAACCAAAATTTGTCGCATCTAGGGGCATTGAAATAGGGGGTGTTGACTGGGCAGAAGACATCCCAAGCTGTGCCACAGGTGACTCTTCCATTCTAAGGCAGATATCATTCATGAAGATAGCCACAGCAGAGACTTACTGTCTTTCACGGTTGGAGGTCAACCTTACAGAGGCCACTCGGGCCTTTTAGAGCAGAGGCTACAGGGAGGTTCTGCAACTCAGCTCAGTCTCTAAGGAGAACCCAGGCTGTTAGCTAAAACTGAGTGATCAGAGGCTCTGCACATTTTACTGTCCACTGGAACTTACTCCAAGAGGTCTTCTGAGCCCTGGAGGCAAAGGACACTGTGAGGCAGAGCTGAAAATGTAACAGCATGTGAATAGACTAGGATACCACAGTGAAAGTCTATGGGCTTCAATAGGAAATAGAGCAGGGGTTCAAATCCTTCTCAGGTTTATGGCCTTGGTGGAGTTTTACTTAACTTTCCAGATTTCAATTTCTAAGTCTGTGAAATGGGACTGTTCTGAGGACTGACTAAATGAACTACCATCAAAGCCTGATACAGGTACATTGTCAACAAATGTTCTGTTTCACAGAATCATTAGGAAAATTCAAACTCCTCTCCAATAGGAAAACTACAGCTTGATAAATCTTTTTTTTTTCCCCCAGAACTGTCAAAACGGACAAATTGTCAATTTTGTCAAATTGTCAGAAATGACAATTCTGTCCATTTTTCCAACGCTTTGTTCTTTCATTTCTTCTTCTCCCCAATTTCCTCAAATCCGGCACTATTTCAAAGCAGCTTTAAAGCTAAAGCTTTGACCCATTTTAAGATGGGTCAGTTCTGCTAACCACATCTGGCTAAGCCACACCCAGATTTCTGATCCATAGAAACTGTGAGATAATAAATATTTGTTGTTTTATGCCACTAATTTTGGGGGGTAATTTGTTACACAGCAATAGATAATAAACATATCATTAGTCCTGAGGGAAATGCAAATTAAAGCTATAATGAGATACCACTATATACTAAAAGGGGTAAAATTTAAAAGATTGTAATAATAGGTTTTGGTGAACAGATGAAGTGATTCAAACTCTCATCTACTGCTAACAGAAATAAAATAAATACAGCCACTTTGTGAAAAGTTTAGCAATTTCTTAAAAATTTAAGAAATTGGTCAGATGGTAGATAGATGTCTACCATCTGACCCAGATATTCTTCTCCTATGTATTTATTGAAGGTGTTTAGCCACACAAAGACTTATACAAAACTATTCATAGCAGCTTGCTTAAAAGAGCCAAAACTGGAAACAGCCCAAATGTCTAGCAACAAGTAAATGGATAAACAAACTGTGGTATGTCCATGTAATGGAATAGTATCTAGCAAAAAAAAAAGGATTTGATTATTATAATAACATAGATGAATATCAAAATAATTACGCTCAGTGAAAACAGACAAAAAATACAGTTACTCCATTTACATAATGTTCTATAAAATGCAGACCAGTCTGCAGTGGCACAAATAGGTCAGTGATTGCCTACAGACATGGTGGGGGGTGGATCCATCACCCACATGGGGCACAAGGAGACGTTTAGGGGTGATGGACATGTTAGTTACCTTGATTATGGTGAGTCGCAAGATGTCCTGGAGACAACGTGGTAGAACTATATTTAAAAACAGAAAAATATTCTTTATTCCATAAATCTCACTCTTAGGAATTTATCTTAAGGACACTTCAAAGTAAACACAAAGTTCTTTATACAAACACATAGCAGCATCACCTATATCAGAGATATTGGAGACTACCTAATTGCCTATCTACCATAAAAGGATTAAGTCAACACAAGACCATGTCACTCCCAACTAAAGATGAAAAATGGGAAGTAAGGGGCAACATGCAGTTATGTTTACAAAATATTGTAAATGAATTGTGTATAGACTATAGAATTGTACACACTCTATTGTTACACCTATGCAAAAACATATAGATGCATAAGAACACAAAGGAGGAAAAAAAAAACAGAACATAGGAAACAACCTCAGTTGATGAATGATAGATAATTGGTATGTGGGTGACTTTTTTCTTCCAGCTTTATCTTCTGTAATGTTATGTTTTCATAACAGTTTTTTAAATGTCTTCTTGTTGGTTTTGGCTCAGTCTCCCAACCTGGTGATCATTCTGAGTCTTGCATCTGTCAGCTACCAGCATCAGCACCTCAGCGTGGTCAGGCCACAAGCCCAATCAGCTTCCCTTCTATGCCTTCTTCTGTATCATTGATTAAATGATGAACAGAGCTATGGGGTGGTGTGAAGAGCACACTCTTTTCCTCCATTGCTGTTAGTCTGCTTATGTTATTTCAATTCCATATTTGACTGAAAGCCAGTTCCCAAGGGAGGAGGACTAGGAGATGGAAGCAAAGTGAACCTGAGAAGGAGGCAGAGATGCTTACCTGAGTTTGGACTGTATAAATCATTCATTGAGTAAAATCAATGTCAATGATCCCAGGCCAGCAAATGCCCCCACAATCAGCTCCACAAACTACATATAGGCTATATACGAGAAAGTTAGAACTTAGCGGGGGAAAAAACGATAGAAGCCTGTAGATAGAAGCTATTGTATTATTGCACTGACCCAGTGCTAAATTCCAGCAGTCCGTTTGGTCCCAGCACCTGGGGTCAGTTTGGCCTGGCCAGGACTCAAGGAAGACAAGGAGCCACATATAACACTCACCAAGGGTGGGAACCCCTAAAGGGACCCCGGGAGCAGTCTCTCACCTCTTCCCCACTCTTGGTGTATGTCCAAATCCATATCACGAGGGTAAGCCCATGGTCCCCGGACTCCTACCCTACTGGGTGGCATGTCTTCAGGACTGAAGAATACGCCTCTGAATATGCCCAGTTCCATGCTGAAGCTCTCCTCAACCCTTGTGCCAAAAAGTTGGGCCAGATCTGCCTAGACAGAAACCAGAGATGCATAACAGATCCAAGGCCCTAGGTTACCAGGACACCACAGGGAGAGGCTGCCCCATGACACCCTCAGACTTCAGTCCAGTAGGCTCAAGCTGGACCAACTGTGCCTCTCAGATGACCCCAGGCTCATCCCAGAGGCCTCCATACCTGAACCTAGGGCAGAAGACGCTGTTCGGCATCTGAACCTTCCCTTAGGCCCCATCTACTACCTGAGACCCCTGCTTCTGGGCCCTTTTGCAGCTGTCCTCCTGCCTAGATGGCATATCAAGTCATTATATCTTCTAAAGCCAGCACTCTGCCTGTTCTCCTAGATGTCCCCCCAGTGCCCAGTTAGTCACAGGCCTGAGACTTGCTGCCAGGTCTCCTGACATGTTAGTGAACTTCATGCACAAAATTGCTTAAAACCGTATCTGTAAACAGAGGAGTTTTGCAAGTATTTGCAGTTAATAAAAGCTACCTTCACAGCTCCCTTATGACATTAGTATCATCCCCATTTTGTAGATCAAAAAGCTGAGGTTCAGAGTGAATAAGTGGCCAAAAGTCACACAGCTGAGGAGAGGTAAACATAGGAACTGACCTAGGACTGTGACTCTGAGTAACTGGCTCTCACAGCAGGGCCACATTTTTTTTCTTGGGCCAGGCTCTGTGCTGATGACCCAGGTGCCCAGTTGCAGGAAACTATACTTCCTGCCATCAAGAAACTCCCAGAGAAGAACAGCAACAGTCACATAACCAAATTACTACACCACAAAAATGTGTGACAAGTGCCAAAATCCAATCATGCTGGGGCAGGCTGAAAGAGGGAGTGTTCGACTTAGGCAAATCAGGGAGGACTTCCCAGAAGAGGAGATATTTGGGCTGATGGGGGAGTAGAGGGGGGCCGGTCCAGGCTGAGGGCAAGAACTTATGTGAGAGAATTGGAGAAGACTTGGCAGGGAGTCCTCGGAAGCCGGGGGCAGAGAAGACCAAGGGAGACAGCAGGGTTGGGAAGAGGCTATATTGTGCTGGAGGGCTCTGACCTGCCAGGCCAGGGAAGGTGTACTTGATCTTGCCCTGGAGGAAGGGAGTCATTGAGGGCCTTTGAGCAGCCAAGTAGCCCAGTTTGTGCAGAGACAATCAGCAGAAGAACTGTGCTAATGAGGACTATTTGGACTCAGGTTTTTCCAAAAGGCTGGCATGTGGAACCTTGTGTTCCCCTCTTCCCCAGCCAGGCTCAGCAGGGCTCAGGGAGCTGAGGACTTCCAAGGTGCCTGGACAGAAAAGCTGAGGATCAGGACAGAACCTGTGTTTGTCCCAGCTCTGATACTGTCTGCATTATCCTCTGGGAGGGAAGGGACTGGTATGGGCAGCCCAACCCTGGCTGAAGTGTGCAGGCTCTCTTCCAAGCGACTCTGGGGAAAGGTACCCAGAAAGGTAGGATGTGCAGGCCGGTTCATACAGACAGGCAAGAAAGGTGGAGGCTAAGACTAAGAAAGATATACACCCTCAGGCTAGACAGAGAAACAATGCCAAAAAAGCCCGAAGGAAAGAGGCCAGAGGGGAGCTTGGCCACCTCTGCACGCAGGCAGCCACAGACAAGTGTCTCTGGGCTCCCTCACTATTGCTCCCACGGAGCTGTGGGCTCTGAGCAACCAGCAGCTGGGCTGGGTCCCTGCCTGAGCACTGCACCACGCTCTAACCTTCACCCCGGGAGCCCAGATAGCTTCAAGGTGAAGTGCCCTGACGGTCACAGCCGGGCAGGAGGCCTCAAGGAGTAGAATCAAAGGCCTGGGGCTGAACCTGGCCTGGGGAGGGAGGTCAAATCACTGTTTCTTCCTGTGCCTCAGACGGTACTTGAATCCAGTCTGGTGCATTTCCGCTTTGAGAGGGAAAGAGGATAATCATTGGCCCTTTGAGATCGTCTCGCAAACCGGGAACTCTGTCCACTGAAATGAACATTCACAATCTTTCCCGCTTCTTCGAGTCCCAAGGCCGCACGTAGAGCTCAGAATAGCCAAGACATCAGGATGCCGGATGATTCTGGAGAGCCACTCCTCCCCACAGGCCCTCGAACCCAAAGGAAGACGTGAGCCTGCTGAAAACTCACCTCCTCCTCCGTGGAGGGGTCGGGGTTGGGGGGGCGTGCACGGCTTTCCTAGAAGAGGGCCCAGCCACAGCCCGGCTCTCTCCCTCTGGATGTGAGCAAAATCTACCTTGCGCTCCTCCGTCCTCTCCTCCGTCCTCGACTCGGGAACGCTCACAGCGCCTGGGAAAGGGCGGAGGAGCTAACCTGGGGGCGGGGGTTGCTCGGACTCCACTCAGACCCCAACTCGCTGTACGCAGCGGGATAGGTCCGCGTGCTCCAGGAGGTTTGCCCTTTTCGATGCAGCCGCCACGGACCTCCTGGGCTGTCCCGGCCGGCTCCTGAAATCCCCATTCCGAGACCAGAGGGCAGCGCTGGGAGAGGGCTCTGAGTCAGGGATTAGGAGCTTCCTCGAGGTGAGCTGGGTGAGCTGGGAGGCTGGCGGCTGGGAAGCAGAAATCTCGCCTCTCTGGGCCCCAGTTTCTCTGCCCAGATGATGGTAATTCTCTGTCCCCGGTATTTAAGTGAACCAGCAGGAGAAAGCGTTAGAAACCGTGTTGTCCTGACTAAGCTCCGGGGGTCCCTGCGCCTCCGTGGAGCAAAATAAGGCCACACTCTTGGGAACTCAAAAACTTCCAACACTCTCCCTACACACATGCCGCCTTCTACGCGGGAAGAAAACAATTTAATCTACGGCTACTTCTTTGAGGAGAGAATCTCATTCCCACGTATGAGCGGGAACGACTTTAATTTTCCTCAGCAGCCTGTTTTTTTTTAAACAACCATTTCCGTCTTGAAAATAGTTTAAAAGACAAGATGATCATGGCGATATGCCCCACTTCATCCTCTTGACTCGGTGGAAATGAAATGACAGGAAGTCCCGCACTTCCCAGATGGGGAGACTGAGGCCTAAGAAGGACAACAAATAGTTCAAAGCTGCTGGGCCTAGTGACAGCTCTCCCTCGGTGCCACTGCTGCAACCAGCGGCTAGGTTGACAGGACTAACTGCCTTTGCGGCACTCTGAGGCCATACCTACAACCCACTGACCCTGACTGACTGTCCCAGAGTAATCCAGAAGTCCCTGTGTTCTAGCTGCCCCGAGATTCTTAGATCTGATCGGCAAGCATCTGCGCCTAGACTTCCATTGTCCCCCTGTAAGGAGACTGTTGAAGGTCAGGACTTCAAGTACAAGTGAGGACAGAGAACTCAGGAAAAGACAGAGAGGCTGCAGGCCCAGGAGGTGAGGGACCCAAATACCTGAGTTTTCCTTTCAGTGTAGAACCTCCTCTGCACAACTTTAAGCAAGCCCCTTTGACAATCTGGGCCTGGTTTCATTCCAGCTTGAATTTCCAAGATTTCCTTAAGAGCAGGGTACCTCTGCATCTGCCTGCAGAGGCATCTGGGTCAAAAGATATGGAGGAATTCCCTGTAACTCCTAGAATCCCCTCTCCGAGGGCACTTCAAAATTCGGTAGTTAGGGGAAGAGTTCTAGCATCTTCTACAGATCAGCAGCACTCCTCCTCTCCCCCTAGAATTGAACATAAGATAGCCTGTGAGGGGGCAGGTTTTTCCAAAAGGTGCTGAGGATACACTCAGGGCTGTAGGTAGTCAGAAGAGGATGGAAAGCACCCAGCGTCTGTCCACATCAACATCAACCCACCCCAGCTGGACTAGAAGGATGATTTCCAAGGGACAAGAGCCAACTCTGTAGCTCTCAAATGGTTCTCAATGGGTCTGTTAATCCCATACATATTAAGGAGCACTGCCCCAGACAAGAGGTGAAGACTGGAAGTGGCCTGGCACTGAGCGGATCTTTCTGCATAGTTTTGATCCAAACGGGTTAACTGTCCCAGTTCATTCAAGTCCTTTAATTCAAACTTTACATCTTCAAGGTACAGAATTTTGAAACGTATTATTAGAATAAAACATTTATGGAACAGCATTTTAAGGATTCTTTGTTCATGAAATCCTAGAATCACAATCTTAATAATTCTAATCTCAGGATGCTAACGCTTGGTCTGATGCATAGGTAGAACTCAGTAGCTGAAAAGTTTGAGAAAAAGGAATCGGATTTCTAGAAGAGTGTGTCCACAGTCACAAAACAATGAGGATCAAAACATCCTGAGACATGGAGGCTTCTAATCATAGTAACTGCAGCTTAAAAGTCTCCATCTTAAAGTCATTAAAGCATATGGTCACAAATATTATAAGAATTGTTAGAGTATTTGAGTTATAGAATAGTGGATCTAGTACTAGTAGTTTAGAATGAAATAAGAGAGATGTGGATTTTTAGGACCCAAATCTTCCAATCAGACATTCCTAGACAGGAATTAAAATTAAGCAATATGTACCTCAGAGCTGCAAAAATGTCTAAAACAGAGAAGTTACAACTGCCAACGGTGGCATCATATTTTCAGGCACAAAATCTTACTCCCAGCATCTTAAGATATAAGGAATATGCTTTTACACTCTGAACAGAAGTTTAAAGTCATAGAAATATAATCACAGTCAAAGAATTTAGACACTGGTCATAGAATTACAGAAACACATTATTTGATTTAGGGATTCATGCTAGGATAGTAGTCCAAATTTTAACATTTGGAAATCTGAATCTTGGAACCATAAAATTCAGTATTAAAAGACTATGATGTAATCTGGTTAAAATTTAACAATTTTAAACCTTTTCCCCCTTTGAAAAAAAAAATAGGATGAAACCTGGATTTTCACAGCGTGGTTACTTTGGAAGAAGGAACCTGGGAGTGTTTTGAGCGAGTGAAAAGCCTCTCCAGTCGTTCGAGTGTGCATCTGCAGAGGAAGGTCCTCATACAAATTGTTCGATTGGCTTCCACACCCGGATCGGCGGAGCGAGGACTTGGACTCTTTGCCTCCTGCTTCCGAAGGCAGTTGCCCAGTGCTTGGTGGGGCTGGGTCTGCCCGGAGCTCGTCGCCACGAAAAACGCGACTAAAATTCTTGAAGGCTGGCCGCCGTGCTCTGGCGGGTCGCTGCCCGCAACCCTGCACCCGCAGCCGGAAAGCTGCATCTCGGCCGGAGCCTCTGGCTGTCGGCACCAAGTTTCGAAATCCTAAGGATAAAAGCCTTCCTTCCGCCTTCGATTCTCAAAAAAGAAAACTGTGAGCTTGCGGGTGGGAAGGGACTGGCCCAAGGTCTCCCTGCAAATGATCATAAAAAGAATCCAGATCTGCGGGGCCACCAATGCAGGAAGTCTTGGGTGAGGCCGAGCTCGGTCTTGGGGGGTGGCAGGAAACGAACTCAGAAACCAGACACCCTCGAAGCAAACGGGTCCCCCGTGCCCGCCCCTTTCCAAGGAGACACGCCGGCCGACGGCTACTGCTCCCCCTCCCCCCGGCCCCTACTTCTCTTAGCCCCGCTTCGGGATGGAGCGACTCGGCTGCTTGGAGCCTTCTTAGCCTGAGCAAACTGGAGGAGAAGATCACCACGAGAGGGCAGAAGCCCAGCCTTCATCCTCTTTAAGCTGTGCTTCACTCACCATCATATAGAGAGGGAGCCGAGCCACCCAAGAATAAATGATTGGAGGTGGGGGTAGTTAGGTATTTCCCTAAATATCAGTAATGAAAGGACACGAGATACAAAATCTCGGTACAGTCGAGAAGCCTGGCACCCAAAGAGGGAAAGTGGCTGCCTCTGGCACATGGTGAGGAAACGCACTAACACAGACGGGGGCGGGTGCGAGGTTTGGCTAATCCGCGAAGTCGCGGCGGAACTGTAGCAAGTTACATCCTCTATAAGACCTAAGAATTCTGTCTGAAAGACTAGGGACTGGATGGAGAATGGCCAGGGCAGTCTTGACTTAGGGTTTAAGAATCAACCCAAAGACCTTGGGAGCCAATCACTTGGGACGTCTTCTCCCTTCCTCGCCCCCACCCACAAGAACCAAGCGCCCCTTCAGTCAATTCTCACCCTCTCCAGCCAAAAAAGTGAAGCGAGCCCTTCCTTTCACCTGCGGGTCCCAGCCTTCTATACAGGCTGGTAAAGTCCGGAAGCGCTGAGTTTGCGCGCCGACAGTCCCTGCCTCTCTCGGCCTCATTCTCCCCGTCGGTGCGCAGAAAGGACCGGCGGGGGAGATCTCCAAGCGCCCTCCGCGCTCGGACCGTGTGGTTCCCGCCGCGCCGCCACAGCTGCTCCTACCTGGGGAGGTGCGCCTGGGCCCAGGGGGCGGGTAGTCGGGGGCTGGGGGGCGGGCGGGGAAGCAGCACCGCCCCGAGCTTCCCCGCGCCTTTAAGGAGGAGAAACCCGCAGAGGGAGGAGCCGGTCCGGGTGTGTGAAGGGGAGCGCCTCGCCAGAAGTATTGGCGGCTGGAGGCCAACCCTTCGGAGAGGAACAGTGGCCGGCCACCGCGCCTGGCCCGCGCTGCGACCTCGCCACCGTCGCCTCGACTCCTTGCCCTCCGCGCTTTCAGCGGCTGCGGCCTCAGGGACGCGGCCTAGGCCGCCCCCAACACAGTGCCCCCACGCCTGCACTCACTGCTACCGTTTCAGGCCTTTGGGCGCGCAACCTCCTCTGCACTCGCGACCTCGACGGTTATCCTCAGAATCAGCGAGAAGCCCAGAACTGATGCCAGCGCCTCAGCTCCAGGACCAATTCCAAACCCGCTGACCGCCTGGCACCAGCGCGCAAAGGACCCTTCAGCCCTAGACAGGAGTCTAGTTCCAGTTCCAGCGTCGCTGCCGGCGCCTGGCTTCGAGGTCCAGAACACGAGCAGAGCCGTCGGTGGGCGGGACACTTAAGCCTCTGTTCACAGACCGCCAGTCCGGAAACCGCGGGCGCCAAGCCTCCTGCGAGCCCTTGCCAGGGAAGCTCCCGGTGCCAGCTGCGAGGACCCTCTCAGCTCTCTGCAAAGGGAACCAGCGTTGGTCCCCGCGACCCAGTGTCCCGGACCCCGCAGCTCCCAAATCCGCCGCCCGATCCTCGAAGGCAGCGGGGACGCCTCGGGGACACGGGACGGCTGCGCCATGACGGCCGAGAGCGGGCCGCCGCCGCCGCCGCCGCAGCCGGAGGCGCTGGCGGCCGTGAAGGAGGAGCGCGGTGAGGCGGGGGCCGGCGGGGTACCGGCGGAGGCCGCGGGTCGCGGCGCCGGTGGGCGGCGGCGGAAGCGCCCCCTGCAGCGGGGCAAGCCGCCCTACAGCTACATCGCGCTCATTGCCATGGCCATAGCGCACGCGCCGGAGCGCCGCCTCACTCTGGGCGGCATCTACAAGTTCATCACCGAGCGTTTCCCCTTCTACCGCGACAACCCCAAAAAGTGGCAGAACAGCATCCGCCACAACCTCACGCTCAACGACTGCTTCCTCAAGATCCCGCGCGAGGCCGGCCGCCCGGGAAAGGGCAACTACTGGGCGCTCGATCCCAACGCCGAGGACATGTTCGAGAGCGGCAGCTTCCTGCGCCGCCGCAAGCGTTTCAAGCGCTCTGACCTGTCCACTTACCCGGCTTACATGCAGGACGCGGCCGCCGCCGCCGCCGCCGCTGCGGCCGCCGCCGCTGCCGCCATCTTCCCGGGTGGGGTGCCCGCGGCGCGCCCTCCTTACCCTGGCGCGGTCTATGCAGGCTATGCCGCACCGTCGCTCGCCGCGCCGCCCCCGGTCTACTACCCGGCTGCTTCGCCAGGCCCGTGCCGCGTCTTCGGCCTGGTGCCTGAGCGGCCGCTCAGCCCAGAACTGGGCCCCGCGCCATCGGGGCCCGCCGGTTCCTGCTCCTTTGCCTCGGCCGGCGGCTCTGCCGCTAGCACCGCTTACCAGCCAGCCGGCTGCGCCGGTGCCCGACCCGCCAACACTTCCGCCTATGCGGCCGCCTATGCCGGCCCCGACGGCACGTACTCGCAAGGGGCCAGCGGGGCCCTCTTCGCAGCGACTGGCCGGTTGGCCGGGCCCGCTTCGCCCCCCGCGGGTGGCAGCAGCGGCGGCGTCGAGACTGCGGTGGACTTCTATGGGCGCACATCGCCGGGCCAGTTCGGAGCGCTGGGGCCCTGCTACAATCCTGGTGGGCAGCTTGGAGCGGGCAGTGGAGGCGCCTACCACGCTCGCCACGCGGCTGCCTATCCAGGCGCAGTGGATCGGTTCGTGTCCGCCATGTGAGCGGAGCATACAGGCGAAAATTCATAGATACCTCGACTGTCCTTACGAACTAAGTATCCAGGAAACCTGAGGACAGGACTGGACAGAGGGCCGAATTGAGAACCATGTGGCAGGGACCGAGCCGGCGTGACAGGCGCAGACTCCCGGTGCACCGCGTACACCGGGCGCCTACCGGGCGGCTTTGAAAATGGGAGGTGGGGAGAAGCGTCCGAGGCCCATGGACTGGGACAATAGACTCTCATAGAGGCGCAGCTCCAAAGGTCTTGCCTTTGACATTCTACCGGGGAGGGGCCCTTAGCTCTAAAGAGGGCACAAGGTAGCGTCTACTCCAGAGTCTAGAGGAATGGTGGAGAATCACATGATTTCACTCTTCCCTGTACTTTTCGAAACTCTTTTTACACAGTTCGACTTCTTGTGCCTTTGACTACCTTATTACAATAAAAGACTCCTATAGCGTCTTCCTACATAAGGTGAGGAGGACAAATTTGCAAAAGAAGTAACTTTTTTTAAAAAAAATGGGAAAGATCTCTGTTTAGCTTGACGGAGGCCTGCTTTCCCAGCCTCTGAGAACTGCAAACCTGGCTCTGAATCTGGACTGTGCTGGGTTGCCACAGTGTGACCCAGTTCCATCACTCACACCCCGCAGTGTTCCCATGTGATATACAAGAGGGCTGCAGAATCCAGCCCTGCCCCATATGATCTTTAAGGGCCCATGAGGGTTGCTGCCGCCCTGCATATTTGGCAGCATGGGTGGGCCACCCAAGGCCTAACCTTACTCCAGGGAATGGGAACAGAGCTCATGGCAAGCAACTCTGGATTAGCTCCAGGCCCCGATTATGTCATAATTTCTTGAATCTTTTCAGCATGATGTGCTGATCATTCGGCAGCTATTACTGCTGGGTCATAAATGTGGTTTTCCAATGAGGCAGGTAGAAATACATTTGTCCATTGCCCACTCTTTCTTTTCATTAAGCCCTGGACCCAGTGGGTGAGTTAAAAGTCACAGAGATGACAAAACTCTCTTGAGTCTCTTGGTGACAGCTTTCATTTTGTGGGCTGCCCCTTCCATCCCTGGCACCTTTTGCCGCACCTCGGTAGCCTCCTCATGCAAAAAAGAAAGAGAAAAACTAACTGGGGCAGTCAGTTAGGCAGGCTTTAGAAAGAAACTGGTATTTAACTTTGTTTCCGTTTATTTCTTTTAAGCTACAAGATGACCAAGATCAGAAAAAAATAATAAATCCAACCATTTCCCCCCCCTTTCTCAGGAGATATCTTGTAAGTTTTGATTCTGGAGCAAAACTTTCTAGCATTAAATATTTCAGAGGCTCATTGTGCAGTTTCAGATAAACTTGAGTGTTCATATGAACTGTTTCTAATAAAGATCTTTGAGTAAGTGAGTTCTGGCAAAAGAAAGGCAGCCTCTTTCTGCGTAATTTACTAGGGAAGAGTTGGGGAGTGTGGGAAAGAAGACTAAAAACCATTGGTAATTTTTATTTTTAATTTTGCGGATTGCTCTATCCTGTTCACAAAGACACGTGAATGTGATTCAGTCCAGACGGGTATCTGTCTAAAAAGTGCTGCCCAATAGAAGTATCATGCAAGCTGCCTGTGTAACTAAGATTTTTCTGGTAGCTGCATTTGTTTTAAAAACAAGTGAAATAGTGAGATTAATAATATACTGTATTTAACACAGTTTGTCCAAACTATCATTTCAAGGGATAATCAGTGTAAAAATTGTTGAGGTAGTTTATGTTTTTCATACTAAGTCTTCAAAATCTGGAGTGTATTTTACACTTCAGTTCAGTTCAGTTCAGTCGCTCAGTTGTGTCCGACTCTTTGCGACCCCATGAATCGCCTAAGTTTGGACTAACCACAAGCCAAGTGCTCAATAGCAGTGTGTGGTTGATGGCTACAGTGTTAGCAGGAGTCTAGACACTGGTCCTTCCTGACTCTGATGGTAGTAATGGACCACCTGGAGGCAGGGAGCAGCTGCATCACTGACCCTACCACGAGCAGGTCCAGATTTCAGACCTAGCCCTGTGACCTTGGAAATGCCTAGGTGTTAGGCCTCCCTTATCTCCCTATGGATCCTTGCAGGTTGAAATTCAAAGGTTCTCACGTGCAGCTAGACAGTCTGGTTCTCCCTGGCAGAAATCAGGATGCCTTGCCTAGCTGGTTGCTGCTGCTGCTGCTGAGTCACTTCAGTCGTGTCTGACTCTGTGCGACCCCATAGACTACAGCCCTTCAGGCTCCCCGTCCCTGGGATTCTCCAGGTCAAGAATACTGGAGTGGGTTGCCATTTCCTTAGCTGGCAGTAGTCAGAAATCGAAAGGCTTCCACCCCAGGGTCTTGTCCTTGGCTGCCTAAAGCCCAGCTAGGGGATTAGGGCTGGAAAAGGGCAGTCTATGCGCCCCGTTAATGCGGTGGTTGACCCTTTCTCTGTGTTTTATTTAGCAAATCCAATGCTTTGACAGCGCCATTAACGAGTCCCTTCTCTAGGGTCCTCATTTGTGAGTAGGAATTTGTGACCCCTCGCTCAGAGTCCTGAAGTTAAACGAATCAAGAGAGGTAGATACGCTTTGTAAACTGTAAAGCGCTTGGCACACGAGGGAAGAAGGGCTTTACAATTAAAAAGCGCCGCCTTATCCAGAAGCCTCCTGGAGCGTCGAGGTAAAACCCGGGTGAAGGAGAAAGATGGAGAGGCAAAGTGCACAGTCTTCACTCCCAACTCTCTCTGGAAACTGGGACGACAGGTGAGATGGCGCCAAAAGCCAGAGTATGTGATGGGAGAGGGGGAGCTGCGAGTTGGGAACCGGGCGCGCGCAGCGAGAGCCCCGAAAGACAGCGGGACTCTCGAGATTTTGGAGAACGTCGGCGCTTTTCGGCCTCCTGCCTGCCGGCGGCACCAAATCTCGCGGGCCATCCGGGGGCTTCAACCACAGACGGGCGGAGCCGAGCCGACCCTCCACGCGGCCGAGCCGTCCGCGCGATGCTAGGACCTTGAGAGCATTCACGGCTGCGTCTACCGACAGTCCAACTCTCCGAACCCCCAAACCGCGAAATAGGACCTCCCCGTCTAGGGGCTCAGAGTCGGGAGGTGCGTTTCTCTTTTTTTCTTCTTCCTATCTTGAAACCAAAAAAATCGTGTGCCCCTCTCTGGGCCCTGCACCCCCAGCGTCGTGTGCAGGCGCCCCCCGGGCTGTGGGTAATTAGATGCGTTCTTCTCTAATTTCCCAAGGCTCGTTAGAATTCGCCCCAGAGCTGTAACATTTATTTTCTTTCAAATTAACTTTGCTTGCAATTAAGTTTAAGAAACCAGCAACAAAAGGAGTCTTGGCCCGAGGTCGTTTACTACGAAAACGGATTAAGGAATCTTCCCCGGTTTAAGGGGAAAGATTCCTGCAGCGCTAGGGGAAGCGTTCCCACAGCAGAGGCCAAGGAGGTGTAGGAAGCTGCTTTCCGCGGCTGTGGATGGTGACGGCATCGGCTTCCTCAACTCGACGACCCGTGCGCCTGAAAGAGTAAGGGTAACCTCGCTGAAATGAACTCGTGAGCATTTGGGCTGAATTCCACAGTCATGACATGAAGCTGCTGTACACAGTTATAGTTTATCCAGAACACTCATAAACATAATCTCATTTACTAAAAATTTGTGAGAATTTTTTCATTAAAATCACGTTTTTATTACAAAATTGGTACACTTTCATTGTAAAACACATACACACACAACAGAAAGAGTCAAAGTAACATTAATTCACCTGGAGAAAGCACGGGAAACACCTCAGTGAGTATCTTTTCTGGTTTTTGTTTCTCCTTTGCAAGAGGCCTGAGTCCCAACTTTGTCACTGAAATACTTCGAAATCTTGACCGAGCTTGCACCAGCCTATGTTGCACTATCTACAAACCTAGGTGGCAGGTCCCCTTTCACCCTCACATTCTTGAACTCCTCTTTTGAATGCAGGATGCTGTTCTCCAAGAGCCAGTAGAAAAGCTGAGTGCAGGCTTGCTGTCCTTGCTCTTCTGCACAGGAGACAAAGGCTTTGTGCTCTAAGTGTGGGCCATAGGCTACCAGCATGGGCATCCCCTGGGAGCTCAACAGAAATGCAGACTCTGAAGCTCTACCCAGATTCACTGAAACACAAACTGCATTTCAATGAGACCTGAAGCGTTTCTCTGCCCTACTAGAGAGGCAAAGCTTTAGAGAAGTGTGGGGTGGGGGGGTGGGGGGGGTCAGTTGTCGATGAGGGGTAAAGTGTTCCATTGTTGATCAGAGACCCCAGAATAACTTCCAGAAGCTTCCTGTTTCTGAGCAAGAACCCCAACCAGAGATGGCTGGGGTAGAGCCCTTCACCTCCACCCTTGGGTATACTTTACAGTCTTGGAACCCTAAACTTCCGAATGCATCTCATGTTCCCTGTCTGACGGGTGTGACTGTGACAGTGGCTTCAATCAGAGTGTATCTGAAACCATTTTGAGAGCTGGGGTGTCAGAGCCTGGCCAGGAACCCAGGCTCCTGACTCCCTGCTGAGCCACTTTGGAGACCTTGGGCTCTGATCTCTGTGTCCTCTAAGCAGCAGTCATTTACCTAAATACGGATTAAGCTTGGCAACTCTAACCCCAAGTCTGGGCTAGTTGGGGTTTAGGAGAAAAATAAAGCTCACTTTTCAGGACCCAACAGCCAGCAGGAATAGCTGAAGGATCCTCCAGTAAAGCAGTTTAAGGGTCCCTTGAACGGCCCAAGATTATGGGTGCCCTAGTGAATCCACCCGCCACCCCCACAGTCCCCCCATCCCCGCCCCCAATACACACAGCTTTCTAGAGAATTTAGTTTCTGTGCTCATCCTGTTCCTGAGAAGTACTGACTGCTGGGGCTGGCATGACAGAATAACTGGAGGTGGGGCGGGGCGGGGGAGGTCTCTGATGAAAAGTTTTTCAGACAAGGGGCATGTACCAGACTGGATTTTCTTCCCAGGATCACAGAGCAGCTTAGTGGAAGAATCAGGACTCTGATCTCAGTGCTCACATGAGTTTTCAATAATAGGAATAAATAGGAATATGATGTGTGTGTATAGAACTTTACAGACCCAAAGGGACACACGACTTAACCCAGATCTCATAGCTCTAAGTGTCCAAGCCTGACTAAAACCTATGCCTCCCTCGAGGGAGACTACATTTGATTATCATCCTCATAAAATGCAATGTGGAAATGGAGGTAATGGGGGGGGGTGAAGGTGGGGGTTGAAGGATGGACAAGGAGTGCAACTGGGTGGGGAGCCTCCATTGTATGCATGGGTAAAGTAAGCCTGCTGCTGCTGCTGCTGCTGCTGCTGCTGCTGCTGCTGCTGCGTCACTTCAGTCGTGAGCCTGGGATCAGTTAAATACATAGCTTAGAACTACCCAGAGGGAAGGCAGTGTTGCTAGTGCTTTTTGGCCCAAACTGAGCAGTGAACTAAAGAAAAAGCAGGGCAGACAGGTAAGGCAGAAGGAGGACGGGAGGCCCTCCCTCTTCTCTCCAGGTAGAGGCCAAAGCTAGCAGAGCTCCAGGGATGGAAAGGACGACTGCTCTCTGTGGAGCTCCCCATACCCCTCTGCCAGCCCCACAACCCCTCTGAGAGCTGAGGCTCGGATTTCCAGCTCAGCCTAGAAGGGTTAACCGGGTGCAGAGGCACGCAGTCAGAGAGGCGCTGGGGATCAACTGTCAGCCCCTCCCAGGGTGAGGAAGGGACTGGGAGCCAGAATCAGGGTGGATCTCTGCCCTGGTCAGAACACCGGCTTATCTCACTATCTGAGAACTTGGAGCGGCTTCCCAGCTGTGATTTTTCATGCATGGAGGCAATCAACAACCAGAGATGAAGTGTGAGAAGCACAGCCTCATACAGCCCAACTCTCTCTTCTGCTCTCAGCCGCCTGTAGCCAGCCAAGCGCGCCCCTGGATGCTGTTACCTCCACCCCTCATTCTGCCCACACTGCCAGCCTCACTTCCAGAAGCTGAGCTCCAGTCCTGTGGGCTCAGGTTCCCTTTCATCTGTAGCAGAGAGCCCAAACTCTCACCTGGCATTTGGGGCCCTCCATGATCCTTATGCGAACCCTCTTCCTGGCCTCATCTCCCACAGTTGCCCTTCCTACACCTCTAGGCTCCAGCCAACACCCCACTTGCTGTTCCTAGACACCCCTATGTGTTCCAGTCACCCCAAATTTGCTTTGATCATTACCTCTCCAAGAACCACCTAATCCCATCTTGCACCTCCAAGGACAAAACCCAGCAGGAGCCTCCATCATCCCTCTCCTGGATCACAGCATCAGCCTCACACACAGAGCTCCCTGATCCCTCCACTGCTCTCCTCGCTCATTCCCCACAGCAGCCAGTATGTAACTCAGCTCAAACACGAATGGATCGTGTTATTCTGTTGCGGAGGTCCCGACCTCAGGACAAGGGAATGAGATTAGAAGCATGGTGTGTTCGTGAGCAGCCCTGTGAAGGGTTTCTTTTTTAAAATTTATTTATTGGTTTTTGGTTATGCAGGGTCTTTGTTACTGCAAGCAGGCTTTCTCTAGTTGCAGCAAGCAGGGGATACTCTTCATTGCAGTGGATGAGCTTCTCATTGCAGTGGCTTCTCTTGATGCGGAGCACAGGTGTATGGGTTTCAGTGGTTGTGACACACAGGCTTAGTTGCTCTGAGGCATGTGGAATCTTCCTGGATCAGGGATTGAACCCATGTCCCCTGCACTGACATCAGACTCTAATCCACTGTGCCACCAGGGAAGTCCAAGGGTTTCTTACACTATGAGAAAATTATTCTTAATATGAGCATTTTCAAAATGTCCCCCTCCCATGTAACACTTTCCTTTTATCCTAAATTTCATCCAAGCTTCATGCAACTACTCAACATTGGGGTGTGCTCACATTTTCTCTGTACTGGTGCTCAAAAGAAAGAACAGTGTCCTATCAAGGGAACTGGACAAACGGGTCTTTATGGTAGAGCTGAGATGCAGCATACTGAGGACAACTGAACAGTGGGCAACCCTGGACAGAAGTAGAACAATACGCTCTCTTTCTGGCTTATTCAAGAAGAAGGTGTGCCAGATAATGATAGTTGTCTACCCATTCATTCTGCCCCCTCTCTGCTCACAAGACTCTGATTTTGTTCAGGTTGCAATTGGTCATGTGTTGTAGGGGATGTCTTACCCATTGGAGTGCCCACTGGCTCAATCTGGACTTGTCTAAGGTAGACATGGTGATGATTCCATCGCTCCTGCCAGTGATTATTGAGAAACAGGCCCAGGATACTTTTCAGGTCAGTGAGATGCCCAGAAAAGTCTGCTCAGGACTTCTGGGAAATATTTCCTTGTTTTTAAAGCAACAGGGGGAAAGAAATAGCCATTTTCTTCTTCTTAATGTTGTTAGAGTGACTCCTGCAAGTGTGACAGACATGCTGGGCTCGGAAGGTACCAGCCTAAGAGAACAAGCCAACCTGCTGAGGATGGCAGAGCCAAAAGGTGGGAATAACCTGGGTACCTAGTGACATCACTGAGCTACTGAAAGATCCAACCCTGGAACAATTCATTATACCTGTGTGCGATAACAAACATCCTGCCATTTAAACCTCTTCTCTTTGGTCTCTCTGTTACTTGCAGCCAAATGCATGCTAACTAAAGAAGGTGACCCTTTTGGAGGCAGGAAAAAATTGATTCTTGGTTTTCCCATTGAGATTTCCTTTGCCATTCTTATATTAAAAAAAAAAAAAAAAGTACAGCTGAAAGGTAATCTAATCTTACCCCTTGATTTATAGAAGGAAAAAACAAGGTTGGGCTTTCTCAGTGGCTCATCAGGTAGAGAATCCGACCGCAATGCAGGAGACACAGGAGATACGGGTTCAACCCTGGGAGGGGAAGATCCTCCAGAGAAGGAAATGACGACCCACTCAAGTATTCTTGCCTGGAAAATTCCACAGACAGAGGAGCCTGGTGGACTATAGTCCATGGGGTCACAAAGAGTCAGACCCGACTGAGCACATAAATAAAGAAGGTGACTTTCCATAGCTGTACAAGGAGCTAACATCTTAGATCCTTGTCCAGGGCTCTCAGTACACCATCACTCTTCCCCAGCTTCAAGTGGCTCAGCCATGGCACAGCTGACTAACATAGCTCTCACATTATCCATGAGTGGCTTTGTTCATGCTGTACTAAGAACGTCCACATATGCTCTCCTTTAGATCTTCACAACTGCCCTGGAAAGTAGCAGGTTTCAGGTGCATTTTTTCAGATGAGAAAAGTAAGGTCCAAGAAAAGAGGGCAAGCTCAAGGTCACAGACCTTTGTCTGCAAAGGATTCAATCCAGGTGTGACAAAGTTCACAGCAAAATGAATCAAGCATGTGAGGATTTGTGCTCCTTGGATATGGGAACCTGGAGGCTTGCCAGTTGGTTTGACTGCAGCTTGGGGGAAATCCTTTCTCGTTGAGTAGGGTGGATCCTCCACACGCCCCTGACTTACCTCCACAGGGCGTGTGAGGCTTAAAGATAAAGTTTGCAAAGTGTGTGGATCTGCTTGCTCCAGATCCTACAGAGCAGGATGGTTAGTGCCAAAGCTGAGGGGGACGTGGCTTTAAACGAGCTCTACCATCATGGGCCTCTTTTCACCCTCCTATCACCCCACCCTGACCCACCCAGCTTCAGCCAGCGATGGTCCCACCAAGGCAAAGGCTGCAGGAGCAGGCCTGTGGTTTACAGAACACCTGGGAGAGGCTGTGGGCAGCTGGGTGATTTCCAAATTAATTGTAGGAGAAACCTAACAAAACAAACTGCAGGCTAAGCGTCCCGGGAGCTCTGCAAAAGATTGACAGCCCGGAATCCAACAAGTACAATGCAGCGACCACAGACGGGAGGGCCTTTCCTCCTTGAGGGGAGGAGGGCCGACTTCCTTCCAACAGGGGCCCGTCTGGGCCTGCAGCCGGCCTGATAGGAGAGCAAAACCCCAGAACTGAAACAGGCTTTCCACCCAAACCCCAAACTATAATGAACATAAATGACTTTTCCGAAACACTACTACAAGGTTGGGTGGCCGGTGAGTTGCATGCCCTGGCAGACACCTCGCTTCTCAGTAAGTGGCTTTCAGGTCTCTCTCTCTCTTTTTTTAAATTGTATTTATTTATTTATTTTGGCTGTGCTGGGTCTTCCTGCTGTTGAGGCTTTTGTCGAGTTTCAGTGAGCAGGGGCTACTCTCTAGCTGCAGTGCGTAGGCTTCTCGTTGCGGTGGCTTCTCTTGTTGCGGAGTATGGGCTCTAGGGCATGAGGGCTCAGGAGTCGTGGTTCCCAGGCTCTAGCGCACAGGCTCAACAGCTGTGGCACATGGGCCTAATTGCTCCGTGGCATGCGGGCTCACTCCCGAGGGATCGAACCTGTGTCCCCTGCATTGGCAAGTGGATTCTTTACCACTGAGCCACCAGGTAAGCCCTTTCAGGTCTCAGTTTGAAGATTTCCTCCTAAATCTATCCTCAGGAAACTTGGGCTGCCCCCCACTACACACAAATGCACGAAATGAATCTAGAGTCTGATATACTGTTAGTAAGAGTCAAATCTGAACACTGTTTGGTACTTTCCTATTTTCTGAGCAGTTGCCCATCTTTGTCACAAATGCACTGGTTCAAATCCTGGTTCCAGTACCTGCGCAAGTCCCAGCCTCAACTTCCTCAACAATAAAATGGGCACAACAATGCCTTCCCTCTCTGATAAAAGTCACAATGGCTAACATTCAGTGAGCTGCAGTGGGGGGCGGGGGGGGCGTGGCAGGCACTATCTGGTGCTTTCAGTCTCCACAAACTCCTCTGAAAGGTAGTGACCGTGAACTAGAAGAGGAGGAGCAGTTTGGAACCAGGCAGTTGGGGACCAGAACCTCTAAGTGATAATACTTTGCATCATGAGCTCCTGGGTTAGAGGAGCACTAGGCTAGAAGTCAAAAGACTCAGGGCTGCTCTCTGATTGCACGGCCAACCTTCAAAATGGTGCCGAAGAAGGACAAAGGAAGCCCAAGAAGTCAACCTGGAAGTTTAATTTGGATCTTAATCATCCAGGAGAAGATGGAATTTTTGATTCTGGAAATTTTGAACCGTCTCTATGTGAAAATGTTAAAATGAATGGAAAACCTGGAAATCTTGGGAATGTTGTTTGCACTGAATGCTTCAAGAATAAAATCATGGTTTTTTTTCTGAGAAACAGTTCTCTAAAAGATATCTAAAATATCTTACCAAGAAATACCTTAAAAAGAACAATTTTGGTGGCTGGCTTCAAGGGTTGCATCTGACAAGGACACTTATAAACCTCGTTACTTCCAGATTAGTCAAGATGAAGATGGATCTGAGTCTGAGGAGTAGTGAAGCCATCCCTTACAGGGCTTTGCTTGCCAATAAAACAAATGAAGCATACAAGACAAAGAAAGATCCAGAAATTTACTTAGTTTATCAGTGAATGGAAAACTTTGTACTCAATATGTTTCTAAATAGTCCATGGGTAAAAGAGAAAGTCTAGGAGTGGGGGGAGAAATTAAACATGGAAGTGAATGAAAATGAAAATACAGCATACCAAAAGTCGTGGGAAATAGCAAAAATAAAATGCTAAGAGAGAAATTTATAGCACTAAAGGCATGCATTGTGAAAAAGGGAAAATCTCAAGTCAATAACCTAAGCTTCCACCTCAAGAAAATAGAAAAAAAGAATCCAGTCAGTAATATTACAATTGTATGGTGACAGATGGTAACTACCAGGGTCATTATTTTGTAACATACAGAAATCCTGAATCACTTATATACCTAGAACTAATATACTGTTGTAGGTCTATTAGGCTGGAAGGAAAGAAGGAAGGAATCGGGGAGGGGTGGGAGGGAGCAATAAAGAGTCCGAAAATCATTGAAACTGAAGACATAAAAACAGAGAAAACCAAGGAAATAAAGAGCTAGTTCTTTGAAAAGATGAATAAAATGGACAAACCTCTAACAAAACTGATTAAGGAAAAAAGACACAATCACCAATATCAGGAATGAAATGGAAACTATCACTACTACCCTACAGATATCAAAGTATAATAAGGGAATTCTACAAACAACTAAAAACACATAAATTTGACAACTTAGATAAAATAGACCAATGTGAAAAAACAAAAAATACCACAACGTACTCAATATGAAATAGATAATTTGACTAGCCTTATAAAACTCTCAAAAATATAGGAACAGAAGGGTTCTTCCTCAACTAGACAAGGACTGTCTACCAAAAATCTACAGCTAACATTATACTTAAGGCTGAATATTTTTCCCAAAGATCAAGCTCAAGGCAAGATGTCCATTCTCATCACTCTTATTCAACATAGTACTGGAAGTTCTAACCAGGACCAAAAAAAAAAAAGGCTAGAAATTAAGAGTTACATAGAATGGAAAAGAAGAAATAAAACTGTCTCTATTTTCAGATGACATGACTGTCTGAATTAAGCAAACAAAAAGTCCTTAGAAATGACACAAAAAAGCACAATGTATAGAAGAAAAAAATTGCTAAATAGGACTGTTAACGTTACAAACATTTGTCTAGGAAAGACTTTGTTAAAAGGAAGAAAAGACAAACCACAAACCAGAAGAAAGTATTTTCAAACCACATATTTGACAAAAGATTCCTATCTAGAATATATAGACAAATCTCAAACTCACCAGTAAGGAAACAATCCAACTACAAAATGGGCAAAAGAGATATTGCACCAAAGAGGATACACAGATGGCAAATAAGCACATGAAAAGATGTTCAACATCATTAGTCAACAGGGAAATGCAAATTAAAACCACAATGTAATATTGCTACATACCTATCACAGTGACTACAAAAAAAAAAAAAACAGTGACAACACCAAATGCTGGCAGGGAGTTAGAGAAACTGGATCAGTCATACAATGCTGATGGGTATGTAAAATGGTACTGCTGCTCTAGAAAACAATTTGGCAATTTCTTATAAAGCTAAATAGGTAACAGTCATACAATTCAGCAATTGCACTCATGGGCATTTATCCCAGAGAAATAAAGACTATGTTCACACTAAACTTCCTATGATAACAGCCTCAAAACTAGCCTCCTGACTTCTAGTCAAGGGCTCATTCCTCTACACCCAGATCCACAGCAGAGCTGCCTTTAAACTCCATTCTCTTGAGCATGACTAATATGTTAAATGTGACACGTGAAAGTCATTCAATCCAGTGCTGCCTGGATGTGCAACTCCAGGGTCACCATGCACATAGTACGATACAGTCAACTCTCATCTCAGATGTCTGCTTTCACTCCCAGAACATCCCCTTCAAGCCACCCTGACATCCAGGCCAACTAACCACGCCTCTGACAAAGCCAGGAAGGAGCAGAGTAGGGAAAATCTTGCCTACAATGGGTTCTCAACTCAGCATGTCCACCCCATTCCTTCTACCCTTTGCCAGTAGACAAATGGCAAGAAAGGAGACGGGACCTACTCAAGACGACCCGCCAAGTCAGTGGCAGTGCAGGACTCTGAGCTGTCAGCACTAACCTGGTGGCAGTGGGGCCCATCCACCCATCTTGCATGGAAGCAGCCCAGGGAATTAGCACTGATGCCAACGCCCCATTCTGGAGCTCCTGACACCTCTTCTTGGACCTAGGCCCTTTCAAAAGGAGCATTTCAAATGGAGCCATCAACACTTACAGAGGGTGGGTCTTAATCCATAGAGGATCACTAGCTTCACCCAAGTGATGGGATATCCATCGGCACCTCCCATTCTTCTACCAATTATCTATCTGCTAATTATCTGGGATTAAGACTTGACACGGAGCAACATGGTCATTAAACACATATTTGCACGGCTTATTCATGTTAGTGGGGCTGCTCAGTCTAACTGGACACGCCCACAATGCTGCACAACACATTTACATCTGGATGGCTGTCAACAGCTAATAAAGGACTGCAGGATGTGTTTCCTTCCAAAGTGACTTGGCTCTCAGCAAAAGCTTTCTGCAGGCAAGCTGGGTGTCTTGGCTTTCTGGCAGTACTGACTGAGGCTTAACTCAGAGCATGCATTCAATCACTTGTCAGATATTCATTAGCTCGAGCACTGTAGCAGCCACAACGCTGGCTCCAGGAGATTTTACAAAGGTGAACGAGACACTGTTCCTGCCACCGCAGAGTTTACCACCAATCAGGGAAACACATGTGAGCAGAGAGCTAAGGGCCCTGAGAGAGGGGAAAACAGCATGCCGTGTGAACACAAGCCCAGGAGAGATCTGTTTGGCCTAAAAAATAAAGGGAGGCTTCATAGAGGAGGTGGCATTTTCAGCACAGAAACAGAGAGAGAGAGGAACTAGAAAAGCAAGGGCCCAGGGATGTGCCAGCAGAACGGGGTGTGACTCAGTGTGGATGGCACATGTGCCATAGGTGGGAAGGAGATGCCCTGGGTCGTCGTATCACAGAGGGCACTGAATGTATTGCTAGGGTTTGGAAATCTTTCTGCTGCTTATGAGGAAAATGGAAATAATTTTGCTTTGGTGTGTGGGTGGGGGGAAGGGTGTTGGTATAGCACACATACAGAGAAGTGCAAACATTTTCACAAACTGACCACACCTCTGTAAACAGCATCCAGCTAAAGAAAGAAATCATTACTCAAAACCCAATAGCCCTCCTTCAGGAACTACCCAATCACAAGAGAAAATAGTATCCTGATCGTAACACCATAAAACAGTTTTCCCTATTTTATTGTATTTGGCTTCTTTCACCGAACACAATGTTTTCAAGACTCATCCATGTTGCCGTATATAAAAGTAGTTTGTTTTTCATCTTTATGTTAATATCCCATTACATGAAGATATGATAATTATTAATATTAATGAGCATCACCTGGTTTCCAGTTTGGGGCTATAAAACTTCTTGCATCTGACTTCTGGTACTTTCATGGATGTCCATCTGTTTGATACATATCTAGGAGTGGAATTGCTGGGTCATAGGGTATGCATGGGCTTCCCAGGTAGCTCAGCTGGAAAAGAATCTGCCTGCAATGCAGGAGGTCCTGGTTTGATCCCCGGGTTGGGAAGATCTCCTGGAGGAGGGCATGGTAACCCACTCCAGTATTCTTGCCTGGAGAATCCCCATGGACAGAGGAGCCTAAAGGGCTACAGTCCATGGGATCGAAAAGACTCGGACATGATTGAAGTAACTAAGCACGGGACAGGGTATACATATGTCTACTTGAATAGATACTACTAGTCTTCTACAGTAGTTTTGTCCATTTACACACCCACCTAACACAGAGTGTAGTCCTTAGAAAAGGGGGAGCTGGCACACAGGAACCAGCCAGGAAGCCAAGCAATACAGCCCTGGGGAGGCATAATGAAATCAGTTGCAACAGAACTGGAATTTTAAAAGGCCGATAAAAAGAGGCACTATAGGGTGGAACACATCGGATATGGAGGCAAGGGAGAAGTGTACTTGAGAGAGAAAGAAAAAGTTCCTGTATAGGGCGGCTGGTTGGGTGAGGGGTGTTAGGTTTGAGGGCAGGAGAAAAACATCTCAGTTTGGGACACACTGTGTTGAGATGCAGGGCTGATGAGATGATGATGTCCAAGAAACTGCTGGCTACCTGGTCTGTTTGCTAAAGGATGAGATCAAGGCTGGAGACACAACATTAGAATTTATCATCACAGAGATAGGAATTGAAGTCAGGGGTGTGGCTGAGGTTTCCCAGGAGGGCTGTGTGGAATGCAGAGGAGGCTGAAGACCAGCCGCCCACCTTGAGGGGATGAGCAGAGGAAGAGGAACAAGAGACAACATCGCTTCCCTCTGAAACGCTGGCGGGAGCTCTGAGGCGTGACTCAGGCCCTCCGAGCCCCAGCAGCATCCTGGGGTCCGACTCAACAGCCACAGTTTCCTCCTGAATGAGCTTGCATCACTAACCTCAAGGCTGCGTTGCGAAATCTGCATCAGATTGCGTACCTCTGGAGGCGTCCTAGGAACAACGGGCACCAAAGACTCATAGCATCTCGGGGCTGGGAGTTCTCTTCCCACCACCACAACGGCTCTGCCAAGATGGTATCCAGCACCCTAGGCAGGAAACTCAAACTTCCCACGGCAGCCCATTCCACAGTTGAGCAAGTGAGACTACAAGAAAAACCTTCCCTTATAAATGCCATCTCCTGACA
This sequence comes from Ovis canadensis, assembly GCF_042477335.2. Classification (NCBI taxonomy): domain Eukaryota; kingdom Metazoa; phylum Chordata; class Mammalia; order Artiodactyla; family Bovidae; genus Ovis; species Ovis canadensis. The sequence goes on along the minus strand of NC_091246.1, from coordinate 50,266,960 downwards.
CTGGAAGTCAAAAGAAGAGAAAACAGCAACCCTTCAATGGTGAGAACCCTGGATAGAATAAGATGCAAGGGGCTTTGTATTCCGGAAAATCTTTCTACTAACGTGTCCACGACCACCTTCCTGTTGGGGTCATGGAGCTCCACTCCTCACCGGAAGCTGCAGTGATTTCACTACCGCTCACACCTGGGCTGGGAATGTGCTCATCCGCTGCAGGCATTCCTCTGGCTTCATCAAGCTGTGAGTCCTGCCCTGGATGGTGGCCAGGCTGTCAGGACTGAGGCGGTGCATGCCACGGCACAGATCCACCGGACTGGACACGCGGAGAGAACGAGCGGCGGCTGGCAGAGAGCGAGCCCACTGCGAGCACAGCGGGCACCATGCCATGCGGTTCAACATTTCTTTCTAAATATTTACCTGCACCCGCTCTGCGTGGGTCTCTGGAGAAGAAGAAGGAAGTCAGATAGGATTAAGAAATGACTTCCCCCATTCCCCGTCTTGAGGAAAGCCGTACGAGAAATGGGTATAAGAGACGAGAGGGTGGCTGGAAAAAAATTTTTGTTGTTGTTTTGCTTTTAGAAATTGTCAAAATACTCACCTAAGCAACCTCTGCATGATCTGAAATATGGAGATTTGGTTTCTGGAAAAGACATTAAAGAAAAACTGCCCTTGAGCCTTGAAAGAGAGGGTCTCATCAGCCACTATTAACTGACATCATGACTCTCCAAAGTGTTATCCTTGGATAAATGTCCACCAGCTGAAAAGACATGCCTTTCTCCCTACTACAAACCATCCAGTCCATCAGACCACAGACAAGATTCTTAGGAATTTTCCAAAACTGGCAGACTTTGGAAGTGGCTAGCTTCTTCCAAGTTGACAGAACAGGATTAACTTTCAGGTTCTACAGAATCCTTTTTCTTTCCCTTTGCTTTATATAGACACTCATCTTGCCTATTATACACGACACCCTCTGTTTTCTCAATACGCTTCCCATTATCGTCATCCTATTACTTTGACCTGCTATGGGCATGCTGCTGCTGCTGCTGCTGCTAAGTCGCTTCAGTCGTGTCTGACTCTTCGCAGCCCCATGGACTGCAGCCTACCAGGCTCCTCCATCCATGGGATTTTCCAGGCAAGAGTACTGGAGTGGGGTATCATCACCTTCTGTGCCTATGGGCATAAGAATTGCCTAATCCACAGGCATGGAATTCCACCCAGCACAGTATATGACCTGTGCTGGGTCATACCTGTAAAAGTGGTATGGGGATGGCCCGTGGTCATGGGATGAATAGCTTGATAATCACCTAATGAAATTGGAGGCAGCCAGCTTCACAGAATACTGAAATGCCCTGCTAAAGGCACAACTGATGTACCAGGCAACACGCTGAAAGAACAGAGTGCCATTCTTCAGGATGCAGTGCATTTATTAAATCAGAGACCTCTATAGGTGTGTGAACCCCAGCAGGAAGGACAGGTGGCCTGGGAGGCAGCAGTGGCTCCACCATTGGCCCAGTGCCCTACTGTATGCATCTTTGTGCTTCCCAGCCCAGCACCTCCAGGCTCTGCAGCATCACGCCTGCTCAATCTCATATGAGGCTACCAGTATGGGAATATATATTGCAGTTTATCAGTTGGACTTCTTGATTGGAACTTGTTTTACTAATTTTCTCATCTTCTTGATTGTGGTGGTGGTTTCACTGGTATATGCCTATGTCAAAACTCATCAAATTGCACATTTTAAACAATTTTGCCTCATAAATCTGTTAAAAAAGAAAATTTGATGATGTGAAATGCATGATCTCAAAAGAAAAAAAATGTTGAGATTATTTCAATAGAGAGGGTGGTAAAAATGTAAAAAACAGATGAGAAAAATCAAGAAATCCTTCATGGAAGAAATATCCTTAGGCATGATTCAAAATTGAAAGAAAGTGAAAGTTGCTCAGTTGTGTCCAACTCTTTGCAACCCCATGGACTACAGTGCATGGAATTCTCTAGGCCAGAATACTGGAGTGGGCAGCCTTTCTCTTCTCCAGGGGATCTTCCCAACCCAGGGATCGAACCCAGGTCTCCTGCATTGCAGGCGAATTCTTTACCAGCTGAGCCACAAAGGAAACCTGATTCAAAATTAATAAAATATATTTTCATGTGTAACTCCAACTACTGCCTTTAAAAGTTGAAATGCTTAAAGAGAAGGCCTCGCCTACTCTTCAAATCAGGATGGGTTTGCATATGCAGGTTTGGGCAGGGCTTTAGGAGAGGGGAACTGCTCTGTGTAGTAAGGGAGAAGCATTATAATGCTGGGAAAAGGGGAGGCACCTCGGAGAAAGGAGGGAGGGACCAGCAAGGTGGACACTGCAGGGGTGAAGGAGGGAGAGCTGAGAGCCCTTAGAGGTACGCTAATGCAAAAGGATTTTGAAAGAAAGGGAATTCATCAGAGAGGATTTTTAAGTTGTTTACTATGGTGTATGTTTATGGGCCTGTCTCCCTCTGGTCACTCCCACACAGTCTTTTAAAAAAGGCTGCATTGCTAATTCTTTTATGTGTAAGTGGATTTTTCTGAGAATAATGAAGGGAACAAAGGATGAGTTGTGTGTCTGTGTTGATGCAACAGCAAAAAATTCCAGAACTGAAAGAGCTTCAAAGTCTATGGAATTGTTGAAGTTCAAGTTGAGATTTCCCAGGGGTAAAGAAGGATCCAGTTAATATCTAGTTCTAGGTGGAAGAAATAGGAAATAGCATAAGATAAATGATATGATGAAAATACGGAGTGGAGAGTAAAAAAGACCCAGAGAAGAGTGGAAGAATTTAGAAAAGCTTGAGGGACTGCTAGGCTGAGAGGCTATCCCCCCACCCCCCAACCACCACCCTAGAGAAATAGAAGATGAGCCCCCAGCAGAAATTGAGGGTTTTTCTTTCCTGTGCCTCTTCCCAGTTTTCTAAATTAACTATGTTGGCCCAGAGAAACAACTGAGATGGGAACTCTCATGAAAGAAGACACTATCATCCTTGTGGGAGAGAGAGGCTAGAATAGAGACTTAGTAGGGCCTTTGTCCAATACCCCAGGCCATCTGTTTGGTGTTGTAACTGGCTCTGGGAAAAAACCCAACCATGCAATTCAGGGGCCATGGATAGGATTATTAAGAGAGTTCAGAAAAACTGAACAGTCCTCAACACTGGTTCATCAGTCATATTCCACCCCAATCCTGCATCCAGGTGTCTTGGCCAAGCCTTTCCTTTGTGTTAGAGCTGATCTAAACAGCAATACTGAGCCTCTAATCAAACACTGAAGCCACAGTGCTGTCATGGAGCAGAACCTCACCTTCTAGAGCAAATCATGTCTGAGAGTTTGTCCCTTTGTTCAGGAGAGGTCTACCAATGGAAGAAAATCAACTGGGAACCCCACACTGACAACTTTTGAGATTTCAAAAAATATATATATATGTATATATATATATATATAATCCATTTTATAAATGAAATAGAAACATAGAGCTCTGTTAATGCAACGTAGAAAGATTTATCTGTGAATAATGATTTGCCTAAAGAGGGGAGAAAAAGAATTGAGTCCAAGCCCCTCATTCTTTTCTTGTTTTTCCGCATCAGTGTGGAGGGAGGAAGAGGAACAAAGAGGGAGCATGTGGCAGGTAAGGTTCTGACAATTCAGTCCATAGCACTCGAGGGTTAACCTCAATCTCTCCTTTTCCTGAGACCCAGGTAGACATCCACAGTCCAACCCTGCAGCTCAACCCTCTTAGAAAACAAAGCCCTCATTGGAGAGAGTCACAGGAAGGAGCACACTTCGCTGGTTCCCTGCTAGGTCCGTCGGTGGAGCTGGCCAGTGGGTCTTGCCCACCAGGTGGCAGTGTGAGACACAGTGGAATGGATATCTATAGGCAGGCCTTTTGGGTCCTGATTCGGGACAGATTGTTTTAACTTTTCTAAGGCTCAGATTCCTCCTAAAGATACACTTGACCTTCATCCCTCACAGCTATCCCATACCTGAGCCTGTCTATTGTTGTCACTGATTGACCTTGCATGCTAATGCTTGGGGTTCTTGAAGTCTAGTCTCCCAAGAGCCTCCCTCAGAGGGCAGTTTTTTTTCCCCTAATCATTTATTCATCTATTCTTTGTTCCTTTGTTCATTTACACAAAATTTTCCCTTTAACAAAAATACCAAGTATCTGTGATACATAAGCCACTGAGCACAGAGCTGTGCTAGATTTAAAGATGCATCATACAGCATGCTTGGGGCTGGTGCACGGTGATGACCCAGAGAGATGTTATGGGGAGGGAGGTGGGAGGGGGGTTTATGTTTGGGAACGCATGTACACCCGTGGTGGATTCATGTCAATGTATGGCAAAACCAATACAGTATTGTAAAGTAAAAAAAAATAAAAATAGAAAAAAAAATAAAGATGCATCAAAAGCCTCCTCAATTATCTAGAAGACTGGTTCATTTGGTTTTGCTCAGTCTCCTATAAGATTCTTTGCTTCTTTCTTCCCTACATGTGACCAAGTCTTCTGATTTCCTAGGGGAATTTTCCAGAAAGGAGTGCACATGACAAGGGACCTGCTTGCTCTTTGGGAAAGCAGGTATTGACAAATCTCTTTTCTTGTCCCCCTCTTCCTAGCATGGATTCTGTGACTGCAGGGCCCCCGTGCAACAGTGCTTGACATGGGAGGGTAATTCTACAGGGAAGGGAATGTGAGAGGAACCCTCCTTAAGAAATAAAAGTAGCATCTTCGAGTCAGTGATATGGAGAATGTGACTCCTGCCCAGTCTGCTGAGCCCTTACATCCCCGTCCTGCTCCCAACCGTAGTTTATACATCTGGGCAGGCTTCTTGATGAGGACAGTTTGTGGAAGATCCCTGCTGGAGCATCTTGACAGGGTGATTGTTAGCAGTCACCTTCCAATGTCTGGGAGGTTGGGAAGTTGCAGTGGCCTGTGCATTCCTTTGCCTTCCACAGTTCAGAGCCCTCGCCTCCCTCAGAGGTTCCTTGTTGCTGGGGAACTCAGCCAGCAGGTGTGCTGAGGTGGTAGCCTATCTTCCTCAGCCCTGACCTCCAGGGGCTCCTGGAGACACAAGTCACAAAACGAGCTCATTTCCGAATTATGGAGGAGAGAGAAGAGGAAGCAACTTACCAAGCAACTGAGGCAGACTACCAAGGAAATCTTCCAGGACTACTTCAGGGTCTCTTGTGGACACACAGGACACCCACAGGCTCCCAAGCCCTGTAGAGCATCATAGACAAACCACAGGGGCTGCAGCCCTTGGCAGTTCCCGAGTCCCAAAGCTCAAAGAGACTCTTTGCAGCAGAAATGGAGCCAGCTCTTTCAGGGTCTCCCCTCTCAGCATAGTGAGTCCCTGGGGCTACTGTCCTGGCCTTGGGTGGCTGGTCCCCACTAGTGTCTCTCTTTATCTTACTCAGTAGATTCCCAGTCCATATTCAGGCTAAAGAATCCCCACTATAGCCCCAGGCCACTCTGATCTTGAACCCCACCCCTAACTCAGGCCTACATTCAAACTCTCTCCTACTCTGTCACCCCAGACAGGAGTGTCTGGGGTGACACCCCTGCGCAGTGTCCTTCTCTGAACCCCGGGATGAAGTACAGTCTCTCAGGCCTAACTCCCAGAGCAGCACCTACAGCATAAGCAGCTGGAACTCTTGGTCCACAGATCTCAGGAAAACTTTCATCCTCTCACTCCCAACATTCCTCAGTGCAACATGGCCTCTTTGCCCCCAAGTACCAGGCTCCATCCTAGCTGGAGAATCTCCTACTAGCATTGAGATCTGGGGGCAGCTTGAGCACCACCTTTCAAAGAGTTTCATCCAACACTGGGCCCACCTGGTACAGAGACAGCCTTGGGGCAAACTGGCAGGGAATTATGAACCTTCAGAGCCCTCTGTGGTAGGGGCCAAAGCAGCAAGGAAGAATCTTGGCCACAGGACACTGAGGGAACCAGGGAATTTCCATGTGAAAGTGCTGGCGAAGTGACCCACAAGAACCCTGGCATGTTGCCTGAGGAAGAGCTCTCAAACAGCTAGGTTTTTAGAAAGCCACCCTGTGAGGAGTACAGGGTCTGACTCTGAGGAGACAGGAAGTGACTTGGTATGCCACCTGAGGATTCAAGGGAGAAATTAGATCAGAGGCAACTGGAAAACACCCTGAAGATGCACGTGGACAAGAAGTTGAGTAGATGACTCTGGCAGGAGCGCTATAGGTGAGTGTAGTTCATGGCATGTGGCCACCTGTACACTGACTCCTCCTCGGAGTCAGGAGCACCATCTGAATGCCTCTTGGAAACTTTTTAAAATTACTTCTTTATTGTTTGTGCTGGGTCTCCATTGTTGCATGGGGGCTTTCGTTGTGAGCAGGGGCTACTCTTTGTTGCCGTGCATGGGCTTCTCATTGTGGTGGCTTCTCTTGTTGCAGAGCACAGGCTCTAGGCAGACAGGGTTCAGGAGGTGCAGCTTGAAGACGCTGAAGCTTAGGCTCATTAGCTGTGCAGTACAGGCTTAGCTGCTCTGCAGCACATGGAATCTTTCTGAACCAGGGATCAAACCCATGTCCCCTATATAGGCAGGTGGATTCTTATCCACTGTTCCATCAGGGAAGCACCCTCTTGGAAGTTTTCCTGCCTGAGCCAGACGTTAGACAAGCACCAGAAGCCCAGATTATATGGTCTGGGGTACAGCAAAGTTAGGGCTTACCTCTCAAGCTCCCTGAATTCATAAACCATTTAGCTAATAGAGACTCAATCATGGCCTCTTCCTCAGCCCACTTTTCTCTCTCAGATGCCCATGGGATGAGGGATGGCTAAGCTGAGGTAGAAACCCTTGGCAGGTCAGGAGACAAGCTGATCACAAAAGTTCAGCCCCCATCTTGGACAGTCCTCTCCCAGTTCCTCAGTTGTGAACAAGGAAGGTCAGATGGCCCTGAGATGTTGGCCATGGTCCACACAGGACCTTAAGTCTAGGAGAAGAGCAGACAAACTTTTTGGTTTCTCATACCCATCATCATGGACAGATTGTGGCAGAGTGGGAATGTATGGGGGACGAGAGAGGCAGTCTAGAGTCACTCCAAGTCAAATAATGGCAGGACATGACCCAAGAGATGAGAATGGAGTCATGTCCCAACAGACTCCAGTCACGGAGGAGCAGAGACCCAGAGGCAGAGAAGAGAGAGGAAGAGGTCTGGAGGGGAGCATCTTCTTTCTACTTTAGGAAAAGGATGTTGGAGATTAATTTAGGAATTCCTTTGAAGGCCAAAAAGTCCAGGGAAGAAGTCCAAGAAGACAAGCTCCTGAGCCACAACTGAAGGATGTCCTGAGAGCCAGTGAGCTGGGAGATGCACAGAAACTGAATGGACGTCCGAGTGGTCAATGGGGTCCAGTGACCGAGGAATTGTCCTCCCCCCGCAGAGTGCTGGTTGCCCAAGATCTGGAACGGCCAAGCCTTAAAGAGTAGCTTGCTGATAGACTGAGGCTGATCCTGGAGGTAGAAATGCAGAGCCAGTCTCAGGATTTTCCCACTGAAGTTCTCCTTGGCTCAGAGAGTCTGCCTGCTCCATTTCCTTCCATCCATAAGTCAATCTGAGGAAAGCTGCTATTTTATTTTAATGATACCATGTTCTCTAATTCACGAACACTGTGCATCTCTCAATGCATTTAGGCCTTCTTCAATTTCCCTTCGCAAAGTTCTGTAATTTTCTGTGTACAGATATTACACATATCTTGATAAATTTTATCTCTATTTCATATTTTTACATAAATGCTATTTTAAGTTTCCAATTGTTCACTGCTAATATAGAGAGATAAAATTGATTTTCGTTTGAAATTCTTGGTGGTCCAGTGGTTAGGACTCATTGCCCTGGGCCTGGGTTCGATCCCTGCTTGGGGAACTAAGATCCTTGCAAGCCATGTGGTGCAGCAAAAAAAATTTTTTTTACTTTTTTAATTTAAAAATTTTGGGGCTTTTTACCTTATATTCCATATAACTTTTGTTAAACTCACTTATTAGTCCTGTGGCTTTTTCTGTTGACTATTTAGGACTTTCTACATAGATGTATCACCTGTAAATAAGGAAAATTGTATTTCTCCCTTTCTAATCTGTGTGCTTTTTCTTTTTCTTGCCTTATTGCATTAGCTACTACCTGCAGTACAATACTGGATAGAAGTGGTATGTACAGACATCCTTGTCTTGTTCTTGATCTTAGTCTGGGAAGCATTCAGTCTTTCACACTAAGTATGATGTTGGCTGTAGATTTTTTTGTAGATGCCCTTTATCAGATTGAGGAAGTTCCATTCAATTCCTGGTTTTCTGACAGTTGTTACCAGATTGGCTATTTGGTCAAATGTTTTTTCAGCATCTATCAAAACGAGCATAGAGTTTTTCTTTTTCAGTTTGTAAATATGGTGAATTATGTTGATTTATTTAATGTTAAAACCAACTAGACATTCCTGGGGTAAGCCCTACTTGGTCATGATATATTATCCTCTAATATGTTGTTGTATTTAATTTCCTAAAATTTTGTTTAGAATTTTTGCAAATGAGAGATAGTGGTCTATAGTTTTCTTTCTTGTAATATTTTTGTCTGGTTTTGGCATCATGGTAATGTTGGGGTCATAGAATGAGTTGGAAAGTATTCCCTCATTTTCAGGATTTTAAGAGCTTATTTAAATTTTTTTTTCCTTAAATATTTGATAGAATTCACAGGGAAGTAATCTGCACCTGAAATTTTCTGTGAGAAAAGGTTTTTAACTACAATTTTGATTCCTTTAATAGATATAAACGTGCTTCAAGTTATTTATTTCTTCAGTTTTTGTAATTTGTATATTCATAGTTTTTATTCATTTCATCTACATTTTTAAAATTGGCACAAAGTTGTTCATAATATTCCCTTTAAATATCAGCACAATCTATAGAGGTGTCACCTCTCATTCCCAATACTGTTAATTGACGTTTTTTTCTGATCAGTCTAGAAAAAAGTTTATCAAATTGACCCAAAATAACTAGCTTTTGGTTTTACTGGTTTCTACTTTTAATTTCCTGTTTCCTTGATTTCTGCTTTGGGTTTAATTTTCCTTTTTTGCTGCAATTTATTGAGATTTTAGCAGGGAGCAGAAACAACTGCGTGGGTTCACCAAATGTTTATCCAGAAATCAGAGATGTGATTTGAGGGAGAGAGGTGGTGTACTTGGTATTAGTTTCACTTTATGGTTCTTCCACTGGAGTTTATGGAACCACCATTTGAAGAGTCTCCTAGGCTGGAAGGGCTTCCCAGGTGGCACGGTGGTAAAGAAACTGTCTATCAATTAAGGAGACACAAGTTTGATCCCTGAGTTGGGAAGATCTCCTGAAGAAGGAAATGGCAACCCACTCCAGTATTCTTACTTGGGATATCCCACAGACAGAGGAGCCTTGAGGGGGCTACAGTCCACGGGGTCACAAAGAGTCGGATACAACTTAGTGACTAAACAACAATAAAAATGTTTCTGGGCTGGAAACCTTGGAGTTATTAGTGTTTAAAATGTTGTTTGTGCAGTCTGATAGACTCAGGATTTACGTTCTAAATTTTCTTGCTTTCTAACCATGAAACCTTGTAATTTAATGTCCTTGAGCCTCAGCTTCTCATCTGTACAACAGAGATAACAGTATCTTTCCTTCTAATGAGATAATCCATACTAATACTCTTAACTCCAGTACCTAACATGTTAGCTATTATTACTTTTTCATGACTTTCATCACAAAAATCTATCCTGCATTAAAAACCTCTTTTTCATTTAAGCATTTTGTCATGTTAACCCTCCTGCTAAATAAATTCCCGTCTTCCACTGCTCCTCTCAACAGTGTGGTAGTTAAATGCATAAGCTAGCTTTTGTTTTATAGCAAATCATCCCCAAAACAGGGACATAAAAAAATGAATAAGTTTCCCCTCATGATTCTGTGTGTTGGCTGGGCCATCTAGGCCAACTCAGAGTTGCATGATGTAGGATAGCTTCACTTATATGTCTGGTGACCAGTTTGGTGTCTGCTGAGACTCAGCCATGCATCCCTAACCATCCAGTAGGCTAACCCAGGCTTGTCTGTGTGGTAGGATCCCAAGAGGAAGAGAGGGCAAGCTCTGATGGCCAAGCTCCTCCCACCACAGGACCCAGCAGACAGTCTGTCCATGGCTTCACTAATCAGCCCACTTCATGTTGCTTGTTTTCCCCCTTGCCTGTTTCCAAGCACTTCTTACTCGTGTTGTCCTCCTATATGTAAGGCAACTTTGAATGTGATCTTTTATCTTGGCAAATATAGGATGCTGAGCAAAGAACTAAGGAATAAAAATCTCCAGCTCCGATATGAGAAGGTCCCTGACTTCTTGTCCCTGAAGTCTCTGGATAACCCACCTAACCCCTGTGGGACTCTGTCCTGCCTTGGCTCTGCCAGTTCTCTCAGACCTCAATTCCTCCCCAACCCAGGTAGAGCCTGAGCCCCCAAGCTGTCAACAGCCCTACTCCACCACCACCAACAGACTCAGCTCTGCCACCTGCCACTGCGCCAGCCTGCCCTTCCTCCTAGTCTGCCCCACTTCCACCTCCCCTTGATCTAAGGGAACAGCTAGTTCCCATTTCTTAGCCTTTCTTTCCTGCTGACTGAGCTCAGAATTCCCATCCTGACAGTGGGTAAGGGCCGGCCCTGGGGACCCAGGCAGAGCAACCCCCATCCATCACATGGCCTGTGAACTCACTAAATGCAAGTAGACGGAGAGCTAGTGGGTGTAGCTGACACATAAATGCATCCTGCAAGCAGAGACCCATTCCTTCTTCCAGACGGGATGAACTGCACAGGTTTGGCGAGTATGGGTCTAAGGTGCTCTCAGCGGCTCAGCCCTCTGCCAGAAACACCATCCATATAGGCGCCTGTCTTCTGCCTGGTGGCACAATGCTTTATCCAAAACCTTGTCTCTGGGAGAAGAGAAAAGATCAGTGCATACCTGGGAACAAGCTGCTCAGCCCCAGCCAGTTTACCTGCCCCAAATAGCTCAGTTCCACAGCTGATGTGTGACCTGAGTGGTTTCTGGTTCTCTGATCCACACATGATGCTCTAGGAGAAAAAAAAATGTCTCTAACTATATTTACCAGATATTTTTGGGAGGGAGAGGACAAAGATACATAGTTTCACATTTGTATAACTGAACATTTAAGTTAGGACATTTTATTCTCCTTATGCTCCACATATAAAAACAACACATGGGAGACTTGCCTACTGGTCCAGTGGTTAAGAGTCCACCCACCAATGCAGGGGACAGAGGCTTGATCCCTGGTCCAGGAAGACTCCACATGCCGTGGAGCAACAAACCCGTGTGCCACAACTACTAAGACCAAGTGCTGCAACTACTGAAGCCCACCCACGCCAGAGCCCATTTTCTGTACCGAGAAGCCACCACAGTGAAGAGCCCATGCACCACAAACAGAGAGCAGCCTATGCTTGCTGCAACTAGAGAAAGCCCATGTGCAGGAACAAAGACCCAGCGCAGCCAAAAAAATAATAAAAATTCTAAAATAAATAAAAATAATATGCTCATGATTAGGAAAAAATCTACAGTATACTGTAGAGAAGAAAGTGAAAAGTTCCCTTAGCCGCCAGAGAACATGACTCCCCACCAAGCAACCATTGTTAGCATACCTGTATTTATCCTTCTAGAAGTTCCTACATATATGTAAACATGGATTTGTTATAATCCTGTTTTACATGTATGAATAGAACATTGTAACAGTTTCTATTTATGTTGTATTGGTAAATTTTCTCATGTGGCTATATGACTAAATCTTTCCAAAATGTACAGTCCATGATTTAGAAGCACGTGATAACTCAAAAATCTATTTCATAAATAATTTTTCTAGAACTCAAAACACCCTCTCAGAGAAATAATGTTCTAAGCCAGGGTCCATAAACTTCTGTAAAGGGCCAGGTGGCAAGTATTTTCAGCTTTGCAGCCCATGATCTCTGTCACTGGTTCTGTTTGAAGGGCTGTTTGTTTTTGTTTACAATCTTTTTAAAAAGTAAAGACCAATCTTGTCTCTTAAGCTGCACAAAAACAGGCTGTGGGCTAAACTGGGCCTTCAGACTATGGTCTGCTGTGCCCTGTTTGAAATACCAGTTAGGCTCCCAGCTTAGCACCCAGAAACAAAATCCACCCAAAATGTTGCTAAGATACCAAATGAGTCAATATATTTTAAATGGCTTTGCAAACCATAACATCTACACCACTGTGAAGAATTACAACACTTCAGTGTTTAGCATATGGGTAATTTTTTATTTAAAAGTTTTATATATCTTGAATTGTATGAAGAATTAGTAAAGAATCTGAATAGAATTCTCCAGCTATCTACAAGGTAGAAGAGGTGGGGAACTGTATTACATCCAATCCTACTGTTTTGTCAACATAATGTAAATATACGTGGGCCCAAACTTGATTGGTTTGTGTGGCATAAGTTCATAGGCCAAGCAGCCCCCTCCATTAGTAAAGAGAGAGTGTACCACTGAGTTTCTGTCTCTTCCCCCAACTCCTGTGGGCACTGAGAAAGGCTTCTCTTGTGCTTGTCACTTATATTCACATCAGTTCAGTTCAGTTCAGTCACTCAGTCATGTCCGACTCTTTGCGACCCCATGAATTGCAACACGCCAGGCCTCCCTGTCCATCACCAACTCCTGGAGTTCACTCAGACTCACGTCCATCGAGTCCGTGATGCCATCCAGCCACCTCATCTTCTGTCGTCCCCTTCTCCCCCTGCCCCCAATCCCTCCCAGCATCAGAGTCTTTTCCAATGGGTCAACTCTTCACGTGAGGTGGCCAAAGTAATGGAGTTTCAGCTTTAGCATCATTCCTTCCAAAGAAATCCCAGGGCTGATCTCCTTCAGAATGGACTGGTTGGATCTCCCTGCAGTCCAAGGGACTCTCAAGAGGCTTCTCCAACACCACACTTCAAAAGCATCAATTCTTCGGCGCTCAGCCTTGTTCATAGTCCTAATTCTCACATCCATACATGACCACTGGAAAAACCACAGCCTTGACTAGACGGACCTTAGTTGGCAAAGTAATGTCTCTGCTTTTGAATATGCTATCTAGGTTAGTCATAACTTTCCTTCCAAGGAGTAAGCGTCTTTTAATTTCACGGCTGCAGTCACCATCTGCAGTGATTTTGGAGCCCCCAAAAATAAAGTCAGCCACTGTTTCCACTGTTTCCCCATCTATTTGCCATGAAGTGATGGGACCGGATGCCATGATCTTCGTTTTCTGAATGTTGAGCTTTAAGCCAACTTTTTCACTCTCCTCTTTCACTTTCATCAAGAGGCTTTTTAGTTCCTCTTCACTTTCTGCCACAATGGTAGTGTCATCTGCATATCTGAGGTTACTGATATTTCTCCCAACAATCTTAATTCCAACTTGTGCTTCTTCCAGCCCAGCATTTCTCATGATGTACTCTGCATAGATGTTAAATAAGCAGGGTGACAATATACAGCCTTGACTTCTCTTTTTCCTATTTGGAACCAGTCTGTTGTTCCATGTCCAGTTCTAACTGTTGCTTCCTGACCTGCATACAGGTTTCAAGAGGCAGGTCAGGTATTCCCATCTCTTTTAGAATTTCCACAGTTTATTGTGATCCACACAGTCCAAGGCTTATGGGTTTCGCTAATTCCATCCTCCACACACTGGAATAATCCATCTCATACCTTAAGCCAACTACAATTTTAAAATGTAATAAATGGCACTCATCCTTGTCCTCTATATACATGTGTGATTGACAAGAATCAGCATTCCCTGTGTGAGTTACTGTTCTGAAGAGCTGGAGCAGATGGGGGGAAAGCCAAAATTACCTGAACAGCTTGAGCTCCTGGAGTTACTCTCCAAGCTAGTGAAAATTATCAGCTCTCAGGGCTCCCCCTACAGGCACCAGAAAGCCAAGGCTAACCTGGAAGGTGGATGTCATTTGTGTCCCTTTCTTTAGAAAAAGTTCCCGAGATGAAAAGGATTGGAAGGTTTACTTCCAATGACTTCTCTTGCTGAGGGATGGAAGTTCATAACCTAGAGATATGAACTTCCTCACAACAGGACATTTTCTCATCTAGAGACAAAAACTCACACGGGGGACTCAAGGATTGGGGGTGGATAGAGGCTGCAGAACTTGTTATGTGAGAAACAGCTAAAAAAAAAACCACGAGAGGGTGATCAGCCTCACCCTCTATGGCCCTGCCAGAGAGTGTAGTTATCAGAGAACAGATCTGATCTCATGCAAAGGAAGAACCGTTTAATAATGAGCTACACACGGCAGGGGTGAAGGGTCATCACTGAGGGGCTTATGCAGGGAGAAAAAGGCCAAACACTGTGAATACTGAAGAGACTGATGAGCTGGCAGAGAACTAAGCTGGATTATATTTAGGGTTTTAGTTCTGAAACCCTGAGAATGTATATTAAAACCACAAACAATGGAAGAGTCCTCTTGCTAGGAAGTTGACTGGTATGGTCCTCAGAGTTATTTTCTCCATATTAAATATCAACATTTTGTGTTTCAAGACCTGAAAGTGAAACGGAAGTCGCTCAGTCGTGCCCGACTCTCTGCGACCCCGTGGACTGCAGCCCACCAGGCTCCTCCATCCATGGGATTCTCCAGACAAGAGTACTGGAGTGGGGTGCCATTGCCTTCTCCAGGGGATCTTCCCAACCCAGGGACTGAACCCAGGTCTCCCACATTGTAGGCAGATGCTTTTACCGTCTGAGCCACCAGGGAAGTCACTCAGTCTCAAAGTGATTTCAAGAGATATGAATTCAAAATCAAAATAAAGGATGGATTGTTACCAATGTCAGTTTCCTAGTTTTAACATTATACCATAGTTATGTAAGATGTTACCATGAGAAGAAGCTAGGTGAAGGGGTCACGGGCCTCCGGCACTATTTTTGCAATTTCCTATGAATTTATAGGGCTTCCCCGGTGGCTCAGCGGTAAAGAACCCACCTGCAATACAGGAGATGAGGGTTTGATCCCTGGGTGGGGAAGATCCCCTGAAGGAAGGCATAGCAACCCACTCTAGTATTCTTGCCTGGAGAATTCCCATGGACGGAGGACCCTGGTGGGCTACAGTGCGTCGGACACATTGAAGCGACTTAGCACACACATGAACCTATAATTATCTCGAAATAAAAAGCTTTTACAAATCAAATTAAAAATACTTCCCCAAGAGGTTCTAGGTAACCTCAAAGACAACCCAGTTTGTTTCCGGAATGCACTGTCATGAACCACAAATGACTCTGCAAGTATCTACAGGCAGCAGGGCTCATTTCAAAATCATGATCAATCAGCTATTAAGATTTATGGTTATGATTAGGAAAGCCTGTGTCATGTTGACAGGTGTCTAATTTGGTTATGCTGATCATAAATCTTCAGCTATCTGGGATCACATTGCTAAAATCACCTGGGCAATACGTTCTTAAAGCTGCTTCCCATGTGGTGCTCACATAGGAATCGTGTACAGACTTAATTACTCTATTTATCTGACTGCAATACAACAATGTGCTTGTGTCTTCTTCCTCCACAACTATGGCTGGCAACAAGAACTGCATTCAGTTTAATCTCATTCTACCACTGAAACCCCACTCACAGTAGTTCTCAGTGAATGGTAAGAATAAATAAGAAATAAACCAGTAATTAAGTTATTTTTCTTGGACTTCTGAGAATGACTTTCTTTTCTGATACAAAGGCATCCAAAGAAAGCCTAAAGTCACCATTTTGGAATCAGGATTAAATATATACACATACGTGAGAGCAGGGAGCAGTCTCTAAAGATCTTTATAACAGCTTTATTTTGATTTGTTAGTTTCTCAAGATATCATAACTCAGTTTGATTTAGAACAAAATAGAGAGATCGGGCTTTTTCAGACAAAAACACCCCAACATGAATGGTTGAACACATCCTCTAACTTCTGCCCAGTTTTACTAAGTACCAAGGACAACCGACTTCTTTCAGAAAACTCTGACATAGCCTCACCTTTGGATTCTTCAGTATTAACTGATCAAAAGCAATCATGATATGGTGCTTTCTCCAAATTCTATATCTCTTAGTTTATTAAAATACATGTTTTTCAAATAAATATTGTGAACAACCCAAATCACCAAATGTGAGAGATCACAAAGTGTCATGTTGCTTCCTTTTGCAAAGAAGGCACATCATTAGCTTGTACTGATAACCCAACAGCCACACCCAAGTCAATCAGGCTGTCTTACAGGCTCCATGGAGGATACTCACGACCCCAAAGACACTGGGGACTCCGCAGGCTTGCTCATCTGAACAGGCTCAGAAGCTGGCTTGATCCTTAGGACTTCTGCAAAACCATCACCAAACCAGCATGTGACGTGCGCTGTGTCTACTGTAAAGTAAAAAAGACGATCTTGGCAGAGCTTCCGTCGATATACAGACCGAGGATCAGCTGACAGCACAGCCTCGATGGCATGCCTTGCTTCCTCCGCTGACTGAAAGTATTTAAATGAAGCCTGACCAACACCTGCAACAAGAAGAACACAGCTTGGGAATTCTCTGCTGGTTCAGCAGTGAGGACTCCACGCATTAACTGCCATGGGCCCAGGTTCAATTCTTGCTGGGGAAGTAAGATTCCACAAGGCACACAGCTCCCACCCCCACCCTCAAAAAGGACCCCATGACTTAATTATCAAAACCATGCAAGTCAAATTTCAGTACAGTGAGTTTCAATGTGGAGGCTGGTTGGAGCCTTGAATATCACTTGGAAATCTAATCATCATAAAGAATGTCACCTTCAAGTGGTACGGTCATTATATTAAATTTATGCACACACAACCCAAATTCAAAATCTGCTGAGCAAAAAAAAAATCATGGTGATAATTTTCCTTAGTCTCCTAAACAGGACAGCTGAGCTTTCACTTTTGTGTACCCAAAATGTCACTTTCCTATGCTCAATGTAAGTCAGTCACAGTCTTATCCAACTCTTTGTGACCCCATGGACTGTAGCCTGCCCCGCTCCTCTGTCCATGAAATTCTCCAGGCAAGAATACTGGAGTGGGTTGCCATTTCCTTTTGCAGGGGATCTTCCCAACCCAGAGATCGAACCTGGGTCTCCTGCACTACAGGCAGATTCTTTACCAACTGAGCCACTAGGGAAGCTCAACGTAGACTTGAACTCAATTCCTTGTCATTTTCCTCTCAGAATGGAGGCATGGTCACTGAAAGGCATGACAGTCCCAGCATTCTCAGAAGGCCACACATAGCCAGAGCACTGCCTAAAGGCAAGGGAGGGTGCCTCAGGCAGGGGAGGGTGTCACACACCCACAGGTAAAAGTAACAGCAGTTAGGAGTGTAGGAAAAATGGGAGAGCCCTTGTGAGAACAGTGAAGCAGGCAGACTAAGTTTAACACCATCACTGGGAAGAGGCTACCCCATTCCCCAGGTTTGTATGTCAGTAAACATAGGAAGTGGAAAAATTTCCTGTGTTTGTAACACTGTAGGTGTGTTATAATTTTTAAAAATACATTACATACAAAACTTAAATAAAAGATCAACTGTGACCTAATTTTTAATAGCTGCCACATAATATACATCCAAACGAAGACCAGGCTCTTCTAAGAAGGCAGGTGCTTTACAGAATGTTGTCCCTGTTCAAAATATCATCTGGAGTGGTAGTCGGGGGGTGGAGGTGCTGTCTTTATCCTTCTGAAAACAAATTCAGATTTTAGAAAACAGCCAAATATCACTCTGGACTATGTCCAATTAAAAAGTTGGTAAGTAAAGTCATGAAATACAATCTCTGGTCAAAAACCGAGGACTAATTATGCAGTGCTAAGATTCCTCTCTTGTATGGTACATGAAACAATTCTAAGGCCACTCTAGAAAGAAGAGTTCCCAAAACACCACACTTCTCAGTAACTGTTTCCCATAGAAGGTCCAGGTCTTCGCTTGGCTGTTCATTTGGCACAGGTGCCCTTCCCTCACTTCCCTACCTACTTATGTTTCCAAGCTCAGCCCAAATACTTACCCTTTCCTCCAAGAAGCCTTCTCAGATTTCCTCCCCGAGGAGACAGAAGCCTCCCCAGATTTTCTGTTCCCCACATCAGAATACATTCTCCTTCCTGTTCCCACAGCACTCCATTCCAGGGCCAATCCCTCCTCTCCACTCCAACATCTTTTTTTCCTTTCTACACTCTAAACTTTCTGAAGTCATTTCTTATTTCTGTCCTGGCTCAAAATTCTGCTGCTATAAATCAATCAGCCCCTATTTTATAGTTACAGTTCATTATTTCCCTTTTTAACCATTTTTTAAATCAGTAAGACATCATGTAGCCTCTCAATGAACTGTAGTTTGAAAAACACAAAACTTTCCAAAGCAGGAAGCATTTCATGATAACCACCAGACAAGAGGCAAATATATGGTACCTTTTAGGCAGCACTGCTTTGTTTTTTTTTTTTTCCTTTCCTTGGGAATTCCCTGGTGGTCTACTAGTTAGGACTCCCGAGTTTTCACTGCTAAGGGTGTGGACTTAATCCTTGGTGAGGGAACTAAGACGCTACAAGCCATGCCGGGTGTGACCCCTCCAAAAAGGAAACCCAAAACTGACTTCCTCTTCCCACGACCTGTGCTGCTCTTTAGTCACTAAGTCATGTCCCATTCTTTGGCAACCCCGTGGACTGTGGCCCACCAGGCTTCTCTGTCCAGGGGATTTCCCAGGCAAGAATACTGGAGTGGGCTGCTGCTTTCTTCTCAGGGATCTTCCTGACCCAGGCAATGAACAGGCGTTCCTGCATTACAGGTGGATTCTCTACCCATGAGCCATTAGGGAAGCCCCCCCCCCCCACCATGAACTAGATGCAGTGATTAAACAATGTTCATGAAACTTTTAAAATAAAGAGATCAATTTAAAAATTAAATGTTCTGTTTAAACATAAAGCCTTAGGATAGAATGAGAAGCACAACCACCTAGTGGCAGGTGAAATCTGACATCTCCTTGGCAACAACTAACTGGCTACTTCTTACTGGAACCATTGAACCCACTTCTTAACAGGCCCTTCCTTCATTCTGGACAGCTGCTTGGAATCTGCTTGTGGGCTTGAAAAACCAGATAACAATGTTTGTTAACATTATGTATTAAACAGGTGCCAAGTAAAAGACCTGTGGTGGCTCTTCTGCAGTGCTGGGACTTTACAGGGACAATCCAGGTGGTAAGACACTCTTTCCTTCTTACTACTGGGCTCTGTGCCAAAGGCTGAGCTATTGGCCACCTGATAGTAAAAATAAGATGACATTTCTCTAGTCAGCGAATGAAACAGATGAAAGAAAATCTACCTAAGTATAGAACAAGCACAACTTAGTGTCTGAATGCCATTTGAGAACTCCAAGAACTACTGCTACGAGTTGACAAGAAGCCCTATTCCTGGGCAGCAGCTGTCCTCAGTAAACACGTGACTGAGTGGCTGGGACTCTATGCTGAACAGTTGCTGACTGAAAGCCATCAGATGACATTGTCCAAGTTTGATTTTATACTCCTACGTTTCTTTACAAGTCATAATGACCAATACTCTAGATACCTGCCCTCAGAAATACCAATTTGGTCTATGGCCATACCACCCTGAACATGCCTAATGTCATCTTGGAAGCTAAGCAGGGTCGGGCCTGGTTAGTATTTGGATGGGAGAAACACCAAGTTCACCAAATCTCCTAGCAAAGGCTCATCTCTTATTCACAAACAAGAAGTGGAAAGTACGTGGTTCACCTGAGCTGAGGTGCTCAAGGTCCATCTCTGCGTGAGGAGTAAACCGGACTTCCAGGTTGGCCACAGGGGCCTCTCTCACCCAGGCAGGGACCACACTGCAGTGGGCTGCACCGGCCACCCCAGAAGGAGCCTTGGGGGACATCTCTGGGCCGTGTCCTTCTGGGACCACTGCTTCTTCCCCTCTCTTCAGCCTGCCATCTTCTTGCTCCTCTGAAGGGCTCTTCTCCTGGCTATGTGGGCCACTTTGCTCTTGTGCCACCCTGGGACCGGATTCTTCACCCAACTCTGCTGCTATCTCGCTTGGCTCAGGGGAGCTTTGCTGGGTGTTTGCTGCATCATCAGACTCCGCGTTGTTTTCCCCTGAAGTTCTATGTTCAGGACATTTGAGTTTCTCCCTAGTGCAGTGGCTGGGCTGTGATTCCTTGTACCCTGAGAGCTGTTGCCAGTCACAGTTATCAGTCTTGCCTTTAGACTGGGACACGGTTTTCAGTTTATGTTGGTTATTCTGTAAGGTGAAGTCCCCTGAAGACTCAATCAAATTTTGCGGTGAGTCATAATCAGCTATGTAGGGCTTTATGTCTAGTACAGGTGTGCCATGAATCATGTCAATTCCAGAAAGGTAGACAGCTCCACCTGTAATGTAAAAAACATCTTAGAGATATTAACAATGAAGAACAGTGTGAATGACTAGAGATTCAACACCATCTGCCTAAATCTCACCAGGCTTAGTCACAATTCCCTCACACACCAGGCTCTCTTACACCTGGTGCCAATACACACTTCTCTTTCTACCTAGAAACTCATTCTCTTTTTAACCTGTCAGACTGCTGCTTACTCTTCAAGGCTCTCATGTAATACCTCCTTTACAGAGCCTTTCTTGCTCTTTCAGACAAAAGTGTTCTTTCCTCTGTTCTGCACAGGAACCTGTGCCCAAACTTCTCCTGGAGCCCTTGTCACGTGGTCTGGCAATGGCCTGCTTAGAATCTCTCCCCCTAGACAGTGAGTAGGCCTTTGAGCACTAGGTGGGGCCAGCTCACCTTTGCATCACTGGAGGTTTCTAACTTTGTTCCAAGTACATCAGAAAGATAGTTGCTCAGTCGTATCCGACTCTTTGAGATCCCATGGACTGTAACCCATCAGGTTCCTCTGCCCATGGAATTCTCCAGGCAAGAATACTAGAGTGGGATGCCATTTCCTTCTCCAGGGAATCTTCCTGATGCAGGGATTGAACCCAGGTCTCCCGCATTCCAGGCAGATACTTTACCGTTTGAGCTACCAGGGAAGCCCAGGTACCTCAGAGTCCTCAGTATTACCTCTGTGGGACTGACGATTGTTTCCACTGTGGCAAACAGCATCTAAGGTGGCCCTGTGATGCTCATCACCTAGTGGTGTATAATCCCCTCCTCTTGAGTATGATTTGATATCACTCCAGTGACTATGTTATCTAAGACTCCTGCATTTGCTGCAGATTCACTTGACTCTTCTTGTGGGCTTGATGAAGCAAGCAGCCACGCTGGGAAAGTCCATATAACAACGCACTGTGAGTGGTCCTTAGGTGCTGTGGGCTGCCTCTAGGAGCTGGAGGCAGCCACCAGCCAAAAACCAGCGAGAGGTCAGGACCCTCAGGATCACAACTGTAAGAAAGTGAATTCTGCCTACAACCAGAGTGGGCTTGGAAGTGGATTCTTCCACAGTCAAACCTCCAGAAAAGAACTCATTCCACATGACACCTTCACTGAAACTTGGTGAGACTCTAAGCAAGGACCCAGCTAAGCTGTGTCCCAACTCCCTAACCCCTAGAAACATCATAATGTCTTAAACATGTAATAAATGTGTGCTGTTTAAACTGATAGGGTGTGGTAATTTGTTACACAGCAAGAGAAATAGAATATTCCATCATATAATTAAGCAGACTGTAAGTCACATTACCAAATACTAAGGGAAGGTCTCCTGCTGTCCCACTTACACTGCTGTTGTGCAGTTAGTAGACTCTGCTGCAGAGTCTTGACCCCTGGAAAACTGGTCCAATGAGAATCAAAAAACCGCATGTGATCACACTCGATCCTATCTTCATTTAAGAAAAACATGACTAACAAAGGACCTTGATTTCTAAAACATGCTTACTGTGAATGAACCTGGAACTTTGGAAAGAAGATTTTGGACTTTCTAAGTGATAGATTGTGCCTAATGATGTCTGCAAAAGACACGGGGGTACAAGTGAAAGTTCAAGGGATTTGAAGTCAGACAAACTCTTGTCTGGATGCCGTTGGGGAAATTATCAAACATCCAAGACCTCAGTGCCCTCATCCACAACAGTCAGACTGCTACTCTATCAGTCCACGAGCCACTGTGAGATAACATACATGAACATGCTTTATAAACTGCAAAGCACCGCACTGGTTATCCTTATAATGCTTACTTATTAGAGTGTCTATAGGGCTGCTGTGCTTGTCTTCACCTCTTTGATTTGATCTTCCCCATTAGAATGCTAAGCTCCTCTGGAGGGCAGGGATTTTTATCTAAATTTGTTTGCCACTATATCCCCAGCACCTAGAATAATGCTTGACACATATTCAGTGCTCAGAAAATACATGTGTGTTGCACAATCATAAAATGTTCCAGTACTATTACCCAAGTTGGTTAGCCATCACTAATTGAGAAAACTCAAGTTGGATTGGCTCTAGAATTTTTCTGGAAAACCTAACCAAGGCCCTGTTGAATATAAGCCAGCAAGGGAGTTCAAGCTCTCAGAAAGAACAAATGAAGTAATGGCTCGCATCTTTTTAGTCTGTAATGTACCCTTAGAGACATCGTAAGATCCTCAAAAAAATATCCCACAGTGACTCCTTCTCCTTTGGCCACTTTACAAACAAGCAAGCTGAAGCCTGGAATGTCCCCTGATTTCCCTATACCTGCCACTCTATCTTCTCCCTCTTTCACAAATGTGCTGATCAGGTTGGAGGGATTTGAGAACCAGAAGCTTTCAAAAATGAACAGCTCAGTAGCAACATTATACACAAGCATGCAGTTAAAACTAATCTAGTATTCCACACAGGTTCTCCCGCTATCTGACAGATGTTCAGTCTATGCAGTCTTCATCCCAGCCCTCTGCCTCATGTCTTAGTGGGCAGCAGCACTGCAGCTAGGGTGCTCGTTCATTCCTCGGGGCTGCAAGGAAGAAATGACCGACCACCCTGCGTGCTGACCATACATGCATGTGCAACCAGTTTGCTGTGTGTTAAATTTTGAGCGTGTCCAATTATTTTTAGGTCATTTTGTATTTACAGAATTTCAAGTTAGAAAAAATTTGGTTGCTAATTTAATGATTGTGAAATCTTAAGAGTTATCTTGAAATAATAACTTCTGATAAGTGCAGTGACATAAACTAACTCTGAGCATCCTATGAGAGCTTATTTCAAAGTGTTTCAATGCTCACATTCCTTTAATCATTTCATTCTCTTTAATATCTGGTGGGTCTCAGGGGCTAACACCATTTGTATTTCTGTGAATAACAGCCAGTGCTGAGTAGTATGTTGATTTTATAAGACTTCTTTTGGTTAAGGAAAAATAGGTAAAAGTAGAAATTACCTTCTACTCTTTCCAGTTTGGCCAGGGTCAGTCCTATCGCATTGGGACGATGTGGGCTCCTTGTAGAGAAAACGCCAGTCTTTGTACCATTCAGCCTAGGAGGCTGTACTTTTGCCTTACAGCTCAAATGACCATTTTTGTGAAAAACAAACAAAATCCTATTGAAAATAAACCAAATTACTGAGTAAGAAAAGAAGACAAAGAAATTAATCTATCATAATGATATGGAGGAGGAAAAAACTGTACTCCTCACAAACTAAAACAGAAAGAATGCCTTTAATGGTATTAAAATATGATCAGTGGGAGAAAAAATGTTGGGGTGAGGAAGAATGAACAGAGACAAAATTTAAGTGACAGCAAGTAACACTAGTATAACACAGGCCTTAATATAGCTAACACTTTACTTAAAAGTATCAAGATTTCTACGGTTTCTTTTGTCTTTTAGGAAGAGTAGACTTGATACTTCACAGGTATAGAGCAAAGTCCACAAACTTTTTCCTTAAAGGAGCAGCTGGAAAATATTTTAAGGTTTGCAGGTCAACCAGTCTCTGCTATAAAAATTCAACTCTGCTACTGTAGCACAAAATCAGCCACAGCCAACACATAAATGAATGCTCGTGGCTGTGTTCCCATAAACTTACTGACAAAAACAGAAGATGAGATGGGTTTGCTTCATGGGCCATAGCTTGCTGACCCCTGGTCTAGAAGAGAGAATAATGACCCATGGGCAGAACTGAGGTCTACAGATTTCAGCTCAACAGAAGTCATCCATCACAATTAGAACAACTGCAAATGGAATGTGCCCCCTCAGGATCCCACACTTCCCTGAGGGTGTCCAAGTTATGCCAACATTCACATTCATGCCTATGAATCCCATGCAATAGATAAGGGTGGTCTGGATGGCAGTCTCCAAGGGTACTTCCAACTGGAGTACTCAGAGACAAGTTCTGGTCCAGAGTACCATTTCTAACTAAAAAACAACTTACCAAACATGAGAAAACTGTTCTAAGCCCATCAAGGAATGTTCAGGATTATTAAAGATGCTTTTTCTAATCCTCAAACAAGCCCGTGAATGGCTACAAATGGATGGCTGCCTTGGAGTACCATTCTTGGCTGAGAAACAGGATTCCAAGTAACCAATTGGCTCCGTTAAAAGATTCCCTACAGAAGAAAATTAGGTAAGAAATCATTAATCAAAAGGTCAAGTAGAATGAAATAATGCCATTTGCAGTAACACAGACAGACCTAGGGGCTTCCCTGGTAGCTCAGCCGGTAAAGAATCCCCCTGCAATGCAGGAGACCCTGGTTTGATTCCTGGTTTGGGAAGATTCTCTGGAGAAGGGATAGGCTACCCATTCCAGTATTCTTGGGCTTCCCTGGTGGCTCAGAAGGTAAAGAATCCACCTGCAATGAGCGAGATCTGGGTTCAAACCATGGGTTGGGAAGATCCCCCAGAGGAGCCCATGGTAACCCACTCCAGTATCCATGTCTGGAGATCCCCATGGACAGAGAGCCTGGCCAGCTACAGTCCATGGGGTAGCAAAGAGCTGGACATGACTGAGCGACTCAGCACAGCACAGCACAGCACAGATAGTCCTAGAGATTATCATGCTAAGTAAACCAGACTTCATGCTAAGTGAGAAAGCCAAATACATGATATTGCTTATAGGTGGAATCTAAAAAAAAGATAAAAACAAACTTATTTACAAAACAAATAGACTCACAGACACAGAAAACAAATTTACGGTTACCAAAAGGGGAAGAAGAGGATAAATTAGGAGTTTGGGCTTAACATATACACACTATTTTACATAAAACAGCCAAAAATGACCTACTGTACAGCCTGGAAAACTATACTCAATATCTTATAACCTATAATGGTTATTATAAAGAGAATATATAAAAAGAATACACACATACATATAACTGAATCAGTTTGCTGTACACCTGAAACTAATACATTATGTATCTACTATATTTCAATGAAAAATTTTAAAAATAAAATATAACATAAAAATTTTTTAAAGAGAAGTCACAATTTCCTACAAAATAGTGTTAACACAATGTATTAAAACCCACCATGATTATTTTTCTTTTCCAAGCAGGCAAAAATAACAACAAAAAAAAGGTCAAGAAAAGATGTAGGAAGACGTGTTTTCTTTAACCCAATGACTTCATAGTTTTAAAATCTACCAGATGTTTCCTACATGCGTGTATGCTCAGTCGTGTCCAACTTTGTGACACCCCAGACTATAGCTGTCCAACTTTGTGATGCCCCAGACTATAGTTGGCCAGGCTTCTCTGTCCGTGGAATTTTCCAGGCAAGAATACTGGAGTGGGTTGCCATTTCGTACTCCAGGGGATCTTCCTGACCCAGGGATCCAATCTGCGTCTCCTGCCTTGGCAGGTGTATTCTTTACCACTGAGCCACCAGGGAAGCCTCTACCAGATGTTCAGTTCAGTTCAGTCACTCAGTCATGTCCGACTCTTTGCAACCCCATGGACCACAGCTCGCCAGATGTTATGCAACTATAAAACAAGACTCTTAAAACATTCATCAGTTCAGTTCAGTCACTCAGCCGTGTCTGACATTCATAAGTACATATAAATATCCTCATCATTACATATGCATTGTTATATCCTTTTAGATAATAAACTGGAAAGAACATGGGTGAAAGGAAAAATTCATGTTTAGAAGACTTACTATAATTCAAATTCCATGCTACCGTAACTATGTATGTGACCTTGGTCAGGACTATGGAGTATTTCAAATAGAGAGAATACGGTGCACAAAGTTAAACGACAAATTTTCTAGCATAAGAAGGGAACAAAACAGTTTGATGGAGTGTGAAATACAAGGCAAAGAATAAAAGATAAGGACACGGGTTGCATATAAGATGCTTTTAATGGAAAACAACACAATACATGAAACGAACTAGTTTTAAGCAATAAAGGGAGTGCATGGGGTCACAGTACACAGTAGTTCTTAGTGCACGTGGCTGTTCCGCCAAGACCTTGCCAACCTTAGCCACCAAAGAGCAAAGAGATGACATCATCCCGCTCACCTCAGACACATCACGTGGTCGCCTGAGCACATGATCCATAACTTCGCAATAAATACGAAAAAAACGACCCTGGTCTATTCAAGGTCTCGCAAGTCCCGTCCCCCCTCTGCAGTGAAAACGGTTCCCTGTTCCTGGAGGTCTTAACGCGCGCAGAACCGCCAGCCTCTTAGAAGTTACCTGTCTCCAGAGCCGGCTTCACACACCCGCACGGGGTCGCTGTGGCGCGAGGCCCGGACTCTTTCAAGTCGCGCATGGCTACGGGTCACACAGGAGCCCACCCAACGCGTTCAAACCTTCCGCTTCCGGTTTCCCTACCTGGCGCCTGCGTAGTAGCTGTGCCGGCGGATGGCGCCAAGATTGAGCACGCGCAGGGCGGGGGCGTTAGGGGATTGAGGCTGCGGGCGGGGGATGTCAGAGGCTACCACTAGGTGGCGGTGAGAGGTTGGAGGCCTTATTCCGCTTCTGCATCTGTCTTGTGCTGTCTCGCACGGACCCGCTTCAGTTTTAGGGTACAAGTTACCGCCCTTTCGGCCTTCCCTGGTGGCTCAGAGGATAAAGCATCTACCTGCAATGCAGGAGACCCCGGTTCGATCCCTGGGTTGGGAAGATTCCCCTGGAGAAGGAAATGGCAACCCACTCCAGTATTCTTGCCTGGAGAGTCCCATGGACTAAGGAGCCTGGCGGGCTACAGTCCGCGGGTGGCAAAGAGTCGGACACGACTGAACGACTTCACTTCACTTATCGCCCTTTCCATTGAGAACAAGTCGATGAAGGTTTATGCATAAAGATACTGGAAATAATAAGCAACCTACTCATCCAACGCATGATGCTAATTTTTAAATAAAAAGAATATGTATATACAGTTATCACATAGCGAGATGACGGGATGTTAAGAAAACGTTAATACTTCTTGAGTAGTGGGAATACACAGATGGTCGTTTATACTTCTCTGTATGCTCCCAATTTTTCCATAATAAAAAGGATGTTTAGTCAGAAAAGAAACCCAAATAAACCTCGTTTCAAATCTAATGGATGTGTAGCTCTACACCAGACTAGGTAGAGATAAGAAGTGGGGACTATTCCTTGTGCTCCGTACCTCACGAGAACTGAAGTGAGAATGAAACTGAGTCAACGGCCATATACATTGGGATTGTAGTGGTTGTTTGGGGGAAGCTCTAAAAAGTTGAGGGCCTACAAGAATCAGTTTTCAGCACCTGCAATACCAGTTACCCCTGCAGCGCTAGCCTGGCCTCTTCCATGTGTGTGTGTTAGTCGCTCAGTTGTGTCCGACTCTGTGACCTCATGGACTGTAGCCCGACAGGCTCTTCTGCCTATGGAATTCTCCAGGCAAGAATGCTGGAGTGGGTAGCCATTCCCTTCTCTAGGTCATCTTCCCCACCCAGGTACTGAACCCAGGTCTCCTGCATTGCAGGCAGATTCTTAACCATCTAAGCCACCAAGGCCTCTTACCTACTTACTTGTAACCTCGTCTCCCACCTGTATATTTATAAAGTTTCTCTGTATACTTAATTCTGCTTCTGAGTTTTTTATCCTATTTTTTCTTGGGCTAGGGGAGGGAGAGAGACATATTGCTTGCAAAACAAATTATTCAAGATCGTAAAACTCCACAGATTTAAAAGTTTAACAACCATGAAAAGCTGTTCCTAAACATGTTCATTTGTCATTAACTAATAGACCACCATCAGAAAATAACCATCAGAAGGAGTCAAAGATTTAAAGAGAGGATTGTGGGTTTTAAAACAAAAACTTTTAAAAGTGATAAAGTTCATAACCCTACATGTCCTCTGATAGGTTTTTTCCACGTGAAATTTGAAAAAGAATACCTTTATTCTGTTTTCATGAGGGAACAGTTCTGGGCAGCTATGAAACAAAGCTAAGTTGAGAACTGTTGAGCTCTTTGCACGATGTAAAACTGGGGCCGTAATGGCTGCAATTTTCCACTAGATGGGGGTGTTGCTAAAAGTGATAGTCGCTTTGTGGCCCAAAAGAGGTATTTGCCTTCTTGGCCTTAGATATCACATACAATGAAAGTCACGCCAAAAATACGATACCAAGTGTGACATGTTCTGAAATGCATAGCAGACTTGGAGACACTGATGAAGTAGATTGTTACTTGATTTAAAGGAAAAAGTTCTCTTTATGGAAAGCAGGAACTTAAATATGTAGCACTTTCATTATATGATTTGCAATTTTTATTATCCTGTCTAGAGGATATATGATTATATAAATAACAATTATATGTGATTATTTGTAGTTTATGATACAATCTTTTCTCTAGAGGTAGGATCTAAGAATCTGCCTTAAAAAAAAACCAAACCCTAAATGATTCAAAGTAGGTATCTGCCTACACTTTGAGAAACACTCCTCCATATAATGATTCTTTTTTTTTTTTTTTTCTTAGTTGCAGCCCGGAGGATCTTTGTTGTGGTGTTCAGACTTAGATGCCCCGTGGCATATGGGATCTTAATTCCCTGACCAGGGATCAAACTGTGTCCCCTACACTGGAAGGCGGATTCTTAGTCACTGAACCACCAGGGGTGTCCCAGTATAATGATTCTTAATCTTTCATTTGAGTGAAGGATTCTTCTGAAAATCAATTAAAGCTTTGGATCTTATTACACATCATATTAGATTTAATATCATAAGATTCATGCATTTTAAAGAACAACCATTACACCCACAATGAGAGGAGGGTAAGCCCAAGGTAGGGCTAGATGGATTCTCCCCAAACTTTAATTCTGCTATTCCACATGGACCCTGCATTAACTGTAGTACATTGCATGCAGTTCTTGAACATATCTTGAATTCACCCTTCTTTGTGTCACAAACAATAAAGCTGCTATCCTCACCTATAATACAAATCTTCTCTAACTTTCAAGGCTCCACTCGTGTAATTTTTTCAAGTCACTCTGGCAAAAAAGTGAGTATTCCTTGGTTGTATCTTCTATCCAAAGAGTATTAGCATTACTCTCTTCTTTTGCAATATTTGTTTTCTGTTTTCTTCCTCCACAAGACTAGATTAAACTCCTAGTAGGTAAGGACTATGTGTTATAGGTCTTCTGCCCCTCATAGTGCTTACCATGATGCTATCCACACAGTTAAACATGTACTAATGATTTAATGTACATTTTGCACAATTACAATATTTTAAAAGTAAAAATAGAAAATCAAAATTCAAATATGCAAGTACATACATCACTCCAAAATATCTTTAAGGAAGTCCTAGAATGATAAGAATTGTTAAAATTATTAAATAACTAAAAGCTAACTTAAGCCTGCATAAAATTTTGATACTATTGTCACATTAATAATTGATCAAAGTTAACAAGAAGTCTATATACTTCCCCAAATTTTAATTGCTCAGCCTTAAAAATGGAAAAAAGGAGGGCTTGATAATTTCCCCCAAGAGCAAACATTTCTTTGATTACTTCTTAAGGGGAGTAAAACTATTAAGTTTGTTCCCACCACTGTCCTCTCCCCAGATTACATACATACACATATGTGCACACACATACACACTAGCAGAAGATTGTCTATGTGGTAGAGCCTGAGAAAAAACATTAATTCTTGCTTTCAGATAGACTATATATCTATAGGCGGGGAGATACTGTTAAAATGTTAACAAGTATTGTAGAGATTTCTACCATATTTTGAGAAAATCACACATATGATGTACTAAGATGTGTATTTTTTTGGATGACTGTGATGGTTGAACATTATTAAAACAAAACATAACTATAGATGTCATTTTCTGGGTTACTCTCCTGAGGTACATTTGTAATTTCTATTATCTCTGGTTCTTCTGCTTTGGGATTTTCCTTCATTTCTGTAAAATAAAAATTAAACAAATATGAAAATAGATTCAGTGAACGGTATTGGGACAATTGGCTATCCATTTGGAGAAAAAAACTACCTCACACTTTGCACAGAAACAAATCTCAGGTGCATTAAAGATTTCAGTATTAAGATCCAATAAATGTTGTAGAAACATAGAATATTTCTTTTAATCTTAAGATTTTAAAAGCCTTTCTAAGCAGACCACAGACTAGAAGCCATAAAGAAAAAGACTGACAGGTTTGTATCATTAAAAACTAAAATCATGACAAGTTTGGGTAACTAAAAACTAACATTAATATTTTGGTCATATAGATGTCCAAACCTCTATAAACAAAGTTAAACCACAAACAACGAGAATAAAAATGTTTATGACTCAACTTATATGTAGGCAAAGATTTAATAACTATTATTTAAAGAGATTTTTAATCAAAAAGATAGATATCCAAAATATAAAATGGAGCAAGTATTCAAACAGGTGATTCTCAAAAGGAAAAACTTAAATTCATAATAATCTTAAAAGTAAGCCTGGTAGCATAGGTCATCAAAAAAAGTAGAAATTAAAACAATTAGGTTGGTTGGTCTTTAAAAATCTAGCAGATAGGTGCAGATTTTTAAAACATAATCATGTGCAGTGTTGGCAAGGGCATGGGGACTAGGCACTTACATAAATTCTTGGATTCTGTGAATTGCTACATTTGGGCTAGTCTGACTGAATGTACCCAGACTAAACGCTGGTACCCTTTGGCCCAGCAATTCAATTTCTAGGAATTTATCCAAGGAAGTAATCAGATCAACTTAAGCTTTCAGTGCCTTAGTTTCCTTACCTATAATATAGGGACATATTATTCATCCACTAGGGTTTCTAACATTGAATAAAGTAATTCACAAAAAATGTTTAATAGAGAGATTGGCAGATAGAAAGTGCTATAATAAATTTTAAACAACTGTTACTTCCCATGATGTTCATTGAACATTGTTACAATAGTAAAACTTGGCAGTAACCTAGGTGTTCATCATTATAAGGACTGGTTGAATAAATTGCTGTATATATAACATAATACTGGACAACTGTTACAAAGATGTCATTAGGATGGCCACAATATACATGGCATGTGAAAAAAAGCAGGTTATAAAATAGAATGTTATTGTACCATCTCATTTGCTAAAACAAAAACTTAACATTGGGGGTCAGAGATAGGAAGTGGTATCATAGGGCACTTTATAGTCACTTAGATATTGCTTTAATTTATTATAATGAACATTTATAATTATCATTATAGCAATTTTATAATCAGCAAAAAGGAAGACATTTCTACTTGTTTGGCAAGATAAAGAAAAAACAAGATAAGCATTAATTGCCAAAAAGCATAAAATAATTAATTAATTGCCTGTCTTAACCTCACTGGGTTTAGAACAAAACCCTGAGAATCTGGTGCTATGTTGATTAGAGCCACGTCTCCAGCAGGGGACTCCTGTCAATACAGGTAGTGTTTCATATGTCTGCTTTTACTGTAATTTTAAAAAGGTATTTCTTCAAAACCTATATTGCTTGGAACCCAACTTAAGCCCAGGTTTTTGTTGCACTCATATTTTAGGAGGAAGAGAAAATAAGCTACCAAAGGAATTTCTTTAGAAAACAATTCCCTAGGGATAGACTGCTAGGCTCAGCCCATTTTCTACACCGAAAACAGGACTGAACAAGGAGAGCCAAGGCTCTCAGTTATGTCCCTGCTGCTGCTAAGTCACTTCAGTCGTGTCCAACTCTGTGTGACCCCATAGACGGCAGCCCACCAGGCTCCCCCATCCCTGGGATTCTCCAGGAAAGAACACTGGAGTGGGTTGCCATTTCCTTCTCCAATGCATGAAAGTGAAAAGTGAAAGGGAAGTTGCTCAGTCATGTCTGACTCTTCGCAACCCCATGGACCGCAGCCTACCAGGCTCCTCTGTCCATGGGATTTTCCAGGCAAGAGTACTGGGGTGGGGTGCCATCACCGTCTCCATATGTCCCTGAGACAAGTAAAGTTGAATAAAGGTCACATTGCTTTTAAAATACTATGCTTTTCAGGGACAAATATTGAAATAGAAAGGTAAGCCTGTTAACTCCTATAACAACGAGTTCCCTAGTATCAGGATCCTATTTTATGTCTTTGTATCTTTCTCAGTACCTTGTACCATGAATTTACTTGCCTTTAGTTTGCCAGGAAATGTTAATTTTCTAGGGAAAAAAAAACTTTATTCACCAAGATTTTGTGTTAATATAAATGTAATTGTCCAAAACATTTTGCACATAATTGACTCTACATAGGGTTCATTTTTCTTCACCTACTAAAGCTTCCCAAAATGCATAGTATGTATAGGTACCCACTATATACACTTATAGTTTCAATTATTTTCTTTAAATTACATGGAAATATACCAAATATATATCAGTTGAATGATAAACATTTTTCACTTAAAACTGGACAAAGGCATCAAAGATACCTGTTGAGATAACTGGGATAACCCAGGATTGTCACAGAAGGCTATGAATCAGTGCTCCAAGGGAGAGATGCCTATTTGGTGCTCTGATTATGAACAGGAAGCAGTTAAGAAATGGCAGTGTCACTAACTTGACCCCAGTAAGAAACCCATACCTTGAGGAAAAGTATAAACATCCTTAGCATCTTCCTGGTGTGCTTTAGGATCCTGGTCTTGGGGTCCACCTATTTCCTGGTATAGTTTGGGAAAGCATTCTTTAGGAACATCTTTGTCTTTATATGTCTTAGTAGAGAGGTCTTCAGGCCCAGGTGTTTCTTGGTAAATTTCAGGTGCATAGGCTTCAGGTCCAGCTGTTTCTTGGTATATTTCAGGTGCACCATCTTCAGGTCCTGGTGTTTCTTGGTATATTTCAAGTGAATATTCTTCAGACCCAGGTGTTTCTTGGTACATTTCTGGGGGATATTTTTCAGGAACAGATGTTTCTTGGGTTGTTTTATGAGAGGGGGCTTTAGACACAGCAATTTCTTTATACATTTTATGAGAAAAGTCTTCAGGTTCAACTGTTTCCTGGTGTATTTCTGTAGAAAGCTCTTTAGGCACAGCCATTTCTTGCTGTGTGTTAGAAACAAAGCTTTCAGTCTCAACTATTCCTTGACCTGGTTCAGAATCGGGTTCCTCAGGCTCAGGTCTTTTCTGGTATGTTTCAAGAGTGGAGGCTTTGGGCGCATCTGGTTTGGGGTGTGCTTCAAGAGAGCGTTCCTCCAGGTCAGTTGTATCTTCAGATGTTTTCGAAGAAAGGACTTTGGCTGCAGTGGCTTCTTGGCATGTTTTAGGAGAGACGTCTTCAGGCTGAGCCATATCACGGAACATTTTGAAAGGCTGGTCTTGAAATATAGCTATTTCTTGGCACATTTTAGGAGAGAGGTCTCCAGATTCAGCCCTATCTTGGCTTATTTCAGAAGGGTGGTTTGGTACCGCTATTGCTTGGTACTCAGAAGAATTTTCCTGAAGGATAACACTTTCTTGACCTACTTCAGAAACATGTTTCTTAGGTGCAACTCTTTGTGGGGACACTGCCGGAAGGAGAGCTTTGGTCACACTCCCAGGTGGCTCGATTTCTTTCTCTTCAGGTGCTGGTGCTTTCTCCATCATTTCCCTTTCTAGTTGTGATGGAAGCTCCACCTTCATTTCTGTATTTTGTTGTCTCTTTCTGCCTCTTTCATTTCTTTTCCCTGTTCTTTGCCGCTTGTGTTTTTTCTCTCTATGGAGAAATCAGAATTACTATCAAAAATAGGGATCCAGAATTCAAATAAATGTTTGGCAGTTAACTGTTCCAGGGAGTCCAGGACTCCCACTGCCTAGTGGCGTGACTTTAAACAAGCTACTTAATCTCTCCAGGCCTCAATCTCCTTGTGTGTAAAATGAAGAAGGAGTGCTAAATATTTGTTCTCAATTGTCCGGAGAGGAAATGACCCTTGGGACTTTTTTGTCTTTGATGACTGGTTCAATAAGCACCTTCTTAGTGAGCAGTGTGTGTGTGTGTGTGTGTGTGTGTGTGTGTGTGTTTGAGAGCGTATACTTAAACTTTGGTTATAGAAAATGTATCACTGATGTTATAAATGAACAGATTGGCATTCTGTTTTACATAATAGTCTCTTTGGGTTTAGCCTGTGTGAATTCGTTTCTCTATGCCGGTGGGGAAAACTGATATGATTGTGTTGCTAAATCTGCAACGCAGCCCTGCTTCACATCTGTGAAGCCTGCAGGTGATGAGCCTGGCTTGCTCATTTAATACAGTGTCTTGTGTAAAACAGGCTAAGAGGCTGCAGTGTGAGTCAAATGAGATGTAGTATAAGCCGGGTCCAAAGCTACAAAAACATGTTCTTGAGGTAAAGCAGCTTGGTGAAAAGGTGTGAGTGGTCATATTACACGTACTTTGAACTGACAGTTTAAGATCTAGAAGATGGAAAGATATGCATGAGAACTGCAGCCAATGACAAATTGTTGCTGCTACTGCTAAGTCGCTTCAGTCGTGCCCAACTCTGTGCGACCCCATAGACAGCAGCCCATGAGGCTCCCCCGTCCCTAGGATTCTCCAGGCAAGAACACTGGAGTGGGTTGCCATTTCCTTCTCCAGTGCATGAAAGTGAAAAGTGAAAATGAAGTCGCTCAGTCGTGTCCGACTCTTAGCGACCCCATGGACTGTGGCCCACCAGGTTCTTCCGTCCATAGGCTTTTCCAGGCAAGAGTGCTGGAGTGGGGTGCCATTAGGTATTGCAAATATAACCAAATACAGAAGGCTAATACAGATGGATTGGTGGGGCGGGGGGTGGGGGGGTACTATAAATAAGCATTTCACCACTTTCTAAACTTATTGAAACTCTCTGTTCCATGCTATCTGCCCCATGGAGCCCTCTCTAACAGGCCACAGGACTGAAATGCTCTCCATGCTTACCATTCCTATAGGATTTATTATGAGGATTATGCTTAATGGAGAAACCCAAATTCTTTTAGTAAACTGGACATTCTTTCGAGATGAAACCAGAGATACACCTCTGCAGTTCTCACAGTTCATGCACACTCAAAAAATGTATACCCTATTCTACTTTTGTTGTGTCTGAAAAATTCCCATAGTTAATTTTTTTAAGACTCTCATCAAAATCAGTCTGAAGTCAATATTTTAAAAGTTTATATTGTAATAATATAGTTTAAAAGAAATATTAAAAATAATATAGAAGGTAGAAATAATATGATGATATGCAGGTAAAAATGATAGCTCAGCATTTTGAAGTTTAAGTCCAAGTAACCAAGGTAACAAGATAAATTATTATAAAGTCCTTATTAGCAAATTTTTAAAAGATGATGTA
Source organism: Ovis canadensis (assembly GCF_042477335.2). NCBI lineage: Eukaryota > Metazoa > Chordata > Mammalia > Artiodactyla > Bovidae > Ovis > Ovis canadensis. The sequence continues at coordinate 50,231,321 of NC_091246.1, read as the reverse complement.
TAAATTTTTTTAATTTAAAACATTTTTAAAAACTGATGTATGTGAATTCTTCAGGAAACACTTATTATCCTAGAAATTAAATCCTAAATAATTTGTTATGTAGATCTCTATATGAGGGAGTCTGAGTAATACACTGTTTCATGTTCTTTCCAGTAGTTTCTCAAAAGATACAAATATATCTGTGTGGTCTAAAATTTAATCTGTGCTCTTAATTATCAGCTGTGTGATCATGGGCAAGTCAAACTCTCTATGCCTCAGTTTCTTCACAGGTAAAATGGAATAAATAGTATCTGCCCAGCCTCATGTAGTTGTTGTATGAGCATGTAATAACTTACATGATGAATTGTCCAAATAGAAATCTGAACTCATATTAATATAGAATATACCATATATATATATGGTGCTTCCTCCATGTCAGGCACTGTTTTAAGTAATTTACTTATTCTGTTATCTCACGTAATCTTCACATAAACTTATAAGGCAGATACTATTATAATCTCCATTTTGCAGATGAGAAAACTAAAGCACAGTTTTCTGAATAACTTGCCCAAGGTGAAATGGCTGGGACATGAGGGAGCTAGTCTTCATATCAAGTCATCTGACTTCAGCCACCAGGCTCTTAACCATTACACTCTGTCCTTTCTCTCCGGAACTGAGGTTTCACTGTAGTGAGAACAGCCCTCAGCAGTCTAGAAATGCATCACAACAGCAAGGCCAGCCCGCTACCAAGAGGTTCACCAAGGTTCCATCTACTCCAGTGATTTCTTCAGCCTTGGACGCCTCCTCCAACCCAATGAGCACAGAAACCCAATTCTAAGAGCATACTGAAACCAGCCTCTTCCATTTCTTGAGTCAGGGCTCAGCAACCAGCTCAAAAGGATTGATACATAAACCTAAAGACCAATTTTTAAATAAACTGTGAGAAAAGCAAAGTGACAATGCACTGTTTCTCTGTAGCAGGTACTTGCTGCTGCTGCTGCTAAGTCGCTTCAGTCGTGTCCAACTCTGTGCGACCCCATAGACGGCAGCCCACCAGGCTCCGCCATCCCTGGGTTTCTCCAGGCAAGAACACTGGAGTGGGTTGCCATTTCCTTCTTCAATGCATGAAAGTGAAAAGTGAAAGGGAAGTCGCTCAGTCATGTCCGACTCTTCGCGACCCCATGGACTGCAGCCCACCAGGCTTCTCCATCCGTGGGATTTTCCAGGCAAGAGTACTGGGGTGGGGTGCCATCACCTTCTCCAGCAGGTACTTGGGAAGCCAATAATAACCAGAAGGTTGCCTGGTGAGTATGGAATTCAGGGAGCCAACTGGGTATTCTTCAACAGAGTCACCTGTCAGAGGACCTGAGTACAGAAGTTTCCGCTACAACATATATGCATTCCTGAAAAACCTCACTTTCTGCAAAATCATGCACTAAAAGTGACAGCGCTTATGGGAAGAAAAAAATTTAGTTGGGGCAAATGAGTCAAATCCTATGCAACTGTATAACACTAGGATAAACAATAGTTGGTACAGGGGAGATAACTGGGAAAGTCCAGACAGGCAGCTTTTTCTGCAGGGAGGCTGCCTCGGGGATGGTAAAAATGCACAAAAGCACCAGTGTGAATGCAGGCTTTCAGTGCTGAGATCATGCAAATGAGGATGATGCTCTAAGCCAGCAGGGCTGCCACAGAGTTGAGCACAGGAGGAAGTGCAACCTGCTATATGAGGAGATCTCTGCAGAGCTAGTGATGTCCTTCTCTGCGGAAGGAGCCTGGATGCAGGCTGAAAAGAATCTTGTCTACACAGCAGCCAAGTTGAAGGCTTTTTCCTTTCCTGCTGAAGTTTTTAATTCTATTCCCACCATTCTGGCTTCTTTTGACTAGGAAAAATTACAAACTAACACAACTTCCACGTTAAACTGATACCACTCTCCTATTTAAGAATTATATGTGAGCTAACTGGTGTTATAGAAACACATGTTGTAGCAGAACAGACAATATTCTGTCCACAGTGAGAATAGGAACTTAAAACACCTGCATTGTATGCTTTTTTAAAAAATGATGCTTAGAAAAATGTATACCTATGTTATTTTTGCCACTGAAGGACACATTTCTCCAAAAAAGAAGAAATACATAGCTAAACCTTAATCAAAATTTTGTAAAGGGACTTCCCTGGTGATGCTGGCTAAAAATCCAACTGCCAATAACAGGGGACATGGGCTCAATCCTTGGTCTGAAAAGATTCCATATACAGACGAGCAACTAAGCCTATGCACCACAGCTATTGAGCCCTTCTAGAGGTCATGAGCCACAACTACTGAGCCCATATGTTGAAACTACTGAAGCCTGTGCACTTAGAGCCCGTGCTCTGTAACAAAAGAAATCACCTCAATGTGAAGCCTGTGCAGCACAATGAAGGGTGGCCCCTGCAACTACAGAAAGCACACATGCCGCAACGAAGACCCAGCACAACCAAACAAAAATTTTTTTTTAAAGAAGAAGAGTACTTAGATCAGTGGCACTCAACTGGGAGCAATTTTACCTCCTCTTCCCCGACCCCATGAAGCATTTGATAATGTCTGCAGGCATTTTTGGTTGTCATAACTGGGGAGGGAAAGTTCTATGGGTTTCTAGAAGCCAGTGATTCTCCTACCCACAGCTTTAGTGACCCCAGCGTTGAGAAACCCTGGCTCAGATGGATGTTGTACTGTGGCTCTTTGGGTTTCCCTTTCCTACCTCCAAGCAAGCAATACCTCCGTTTTCGTAGTTATATTCTACATGGGGCCATTAGATGCTGCCTACTGTATAGTCATGCTCATGTCTTCCCTCCCTGAGATTCCATACAGCTGACTTTGGACACAGGAACTCTCAGACTCTTCCATCACTCATTTACAGACAGTGCTTTGGTTTACTTCTTGGAGAGTTAACTATACTCATTAAAGAAGAATTTTACTAACAGAAAGCTTGGAGAACAAGCTTGGGGGTCTTCTCAATGGTATCTCCTACTCCCAACAACAATGGTTACATTACTAAAGTGGTTGAACAGCAGACCTCTCCACAATATACATGATTTCATCACCTGGTCAAAGAGAGCGGCAGTAAGACTGTTCCCATCACTTTACTAGCGGTGTGACTTTAGGCAAGAGATTTAACCTTCAGAGACTTGGTTTCTTTCTTTTTTTGGCGGGGAGATGAATATGGATAACAGCTCCCGATTTGTGGGATTGCTGGAAAGATAAACTATAGTGTATAAAAGTTCTCAGCATGCTAAGTAAGTATCAGTCCCTTCTCCCTTGCAGTGATACTATACCGAAATTGCCATTGTGAAGTTTGCTTTTCTTGTGCTTCAGCTTTTCTTTTCCTGAGTTGCTCTCTGTTTCGCAAACTCCAAGTTCCAATGACTTCTGCAGGATCAAAATGAAAGTTATGAGAGAGAGTGATGAATTATGGTGTTAACAGCAAAAGAGTCCTATAGCAAAATGATAAAATCCCCTTGAGTGTCTGAGTTTTTCTCCTACTCTTTTGAGGACAAGGACTATCTCTTATTTATCCTTGTGCCTCCTGAAGAATGCCTGGGAGCAAACATTCAGTCAACATTTTTTAAATGAAAAGATCAGTATTTGTACATAAATGTGCTATTAATTTCTTCAAAATAGTGTGCATATTGTACAAACATAAAAGCAAAGAAAAAAAACAGCCATGTTCTGCCATCCTTAACATTAAAACCTGCTTTCATTTCATTCCTTGTACTCATCTGGTGGTGGTTTAGTCGCTAAGTCATGTCCGACTCTTGCGACCCCATGGACTGTAGCCCGCCAGGCCCCTCTGTCCATGGGATTTTCCATGTATTCATCTAGCCCCTATATTAAAGTTGCAGTGATTGCATACCACAGTTTTACCATTTATTAACCATCAGAAATAAATTCCATCATCTAGTCCTCATAACTATAACTCTAGTGACTACATGATATTTGATCAAGTTGATGTATTCTCATTTATCCACTCATTCCACTTACACTGAACATTTAGGTTCTTGCCAGTTTGTTTGTTTTGCTTTGTTGTTGTTGTTGTTGTTGCCACTGTAGATCAACTATCATAAGCATTTCACACACAGATTTTTTTTTCTTTTGTATTTTTTTCCTTTGGATGATGTTTCTCCAAGTTCTTTGGAATATTAAAGTTACAATCAACAACAGTTCTGTTGCCATCCAAGACTGTGAAAAGTTAATGGGTCTTTGATGCAGAACTTCTTAGAGCCAGTGGAATGATTTCAAATTTGCACTGGGACCTCCCAAAGTGAACATACCTCATGGACCATGACACATTTTTATTTTAGAACAGCAGTCCTTAATGGTGAACTTGGATGGGGGAAAATTATACCTGTATTTTTACCAATCTAAATGCCTATTTCCTTCAATTATGAATGTAGATAACAAACCACAGTGGTTTTAGCAGAATATGACTTTGTCACAAAAAGAAATTATGGATTTTTTTCCATATCACATTAGTTATTACAGATACCTTAGAATATCATTTATTTGAGATGAAATATTTGATTTGATACAGTGGTAATGAGATCCACTCATGGATCTTGTTATTTAATGCACCTGTCAATAAGCACATATATTATTATATCACGGTTTTTATTTTTATACTTTTATTAATATAATTGCTTCCTTTGTAATCATATGTAATTAACTTTATGTATTTAAAAAATTTAGTCTAAGAAGGTGTCTAGAGTTTCATCAGGAAGCCAAAGGGATCCATGGCATATAAAATGTTTAAATCACTGTCTTAAGGCCTAGGGTTCTGCAAAAGCAGCCAAAATGCTGCTTTAGGGTATATCCAAAGACTAAGATTAGTCAGTCAACAGAATAAACACTCATAGTTCTGGCTACTAATTGCCAGATAGCTTTCCAAAAGTTACACTATATTTGTGCTACATATATGGCTGTAGTTGTTTTACCACACCATCCATTATTGGGTATTTTCATTATCTTATATATAGAGAATTATTTATTTATTATTTAAATAATATATATAATTATTTATTTATTGTTTCCTTGTGTTTCTCCTGCTTACTAGAATCTTAGTGCTAGAAGTCAGCTCAGAAAGTTATATAGCCCCTATTCTTCCTTTCTAATGCATGAATGTACCCACCCAATGATGCCCCTTTTTTGCCAGACCCATACAAAGAGGACAATAATCATAGCCCAATCCTTCCCAACAGCCACTGTCTCTTAAGGTTTCTTTCATTACCTGGAACATGGGTCTCTTCTTGACGAGAATCAGGTGTCTGATGGAGCTTTGAGAGAGATTGGTCTTTTCCCAAATCCATCTTGCTGCAGTATCTTCCTGCTTTTGGTCTGACTTCCACAAGAAGCCTTTTTTAAAATGTCAAAAGTAACTAACAGTTAAAAAACACACACATAGACAAGTTCACTTGTCACTTGACTTCCCGCCTTAAAGTTTTATCTAGTTGGACCACAGCTGTTGGCTACTTCTACTTTCTTTATCATCCTGCACAGGTGTGAGCAGGGTCGTGGCTGATGCTATGTCCTCGTCCTCCAGCACAGTGGCTAGTTACACAGGCAGCCCTGCAGCCACAGGCTAGTGTACCCCAGCTTCTGGCATGGCAGCTATTTGTCTCTGCCTGCTAAGAGGTGCTCGAGTCTGATGTTCCTTTTCACATACAGAGGTGGCATAGCATAGGAAGGAATGAAGTCTAGCACTTAACCAGCTCAATATCCTTGAACAAATCACTTCCCCTTTTTGCGATTCTTTATTTGCAAAGCAGGTAAATAATTCCTGACTTGTCCACCTCACATAGTTCTTGTGAAAGTGAATATAATGAATGTGAAAATTATAAAGATGTGAAATTAATCTTGCAATGTCTCCCTGTATGTGGCATTTTTTCACCTTAATTGTATGCAAAATAATGGAAAGTCTTGCTGTTAGACTTGGATAATAGACAAGAAGATATAAATTAGGAATTCAAAACAAATTTGAACCCTCTTCTGCTCACCAGATCATAGTGACTCAAGACAACTAGTGAAATCCTCTGTATTAATCCAGGGAAGGTCAAAAAGCATTTCTTAATGAAAGTATCAGCATATTATGTCACAGAAATTAAGTTGAAACCAAAGGAATCACCTGTCTTCAATTGGTCACCCCATTTGTGAAGGCAAAGGGGCACATAGCACCAGAATTGTTCGCCTAGGAAAGGAACACTGACTACCTCCTGATATGGGCAACTAGTCTGTGAGATGAAGGGTTAACAATGTGTCTGGAGTCAGATGTTGAGTTGAAGAGTGTTTGAATTCCAGTGTTGCCACATTCCCTAATTCAGTTACCTTAGGCAACTTAGTTTTGGAGCCAGTATACTCCCTATAATATGGGACAATATTGGTATGCATCTCATGAGGCTATTGGGATGATTGAATCAAACAATGTACTGGACCTTCCCTGGTGGTGCAGCAGATAAGAATCCCTTCCCAGTGCAGGGGACATGGGGTCCATCCCTGATCCGGGAGGATTCTGCATACCACGGAGCAACTAAGCATGTGCGCGGCAAACCAAGTCTGCGCTCTAGAGCCCCCCAGCCTCAACTACTGAAGCCCATACACCTAGAGCTTGTGCTGCGATAAGAGAAGCTCCTACACCCCAACAAAGAGTAGCTCCTGCTCACAGCAACTAGAGAAAGCCTGCACGCAGCAATGAAAATCCAGGGCAACCAAAATAAATAAATAAATAAATAAAATTTTAAAATAATAAAAATTAAAACAAAACCTGGAAGTGTTAATTAAATTTAAAACAAACAAACAAAAACAATGTACATAAAGCAGTTTATAGGTGCCTGGCGTATTGAATACATGGTGCCTAGAATATCTAGCCTGCTTAATAAATGTTTATTTTCAGGCAAGAATACTGGAGTGGGTTGTCATTTCCTCCTCCAGGGGATCTTCCCGACCCAGGGATCAAACCCCCGTCTCCTGTATCTCCTGAACTACAGGTGTATTCTTTACCTGCTGAGCAATCAGGGAAGCCCTTTAATAAGTGTTAGCTGCTATTATTAGTAATAAAAATATAGTGGCAAGATTTTGGTAAGTCAAGTCACAGTTTAAATGTTTTAAAGAAACTCAGAGAAAATCTGAAGGAAATTCTTTATGAAGAGAAAACCTTTATCATGTGAATAGATGCCCTCCACATCCACAGACTCATAAGGCTTTAGCATCCCTTCCTAAACCATCTAGTCCCTCCTCCTATTTTACAGAGACATTGAAAACCAAGGAGGGGAAGGATTCACCTGTCCTAAATTGTCTTACTTATTGCTGTCAGCACATCTTACTGATTATAAGGTGGGTCATCTTGTCATGTTTGATCTTACCTGAGTAGGAAAATGTATGTGTGATGTGAACATATGAGAGAAGCAAGCTTCTTAAACACACTGAGAATTATATAACAAGCACTCCAGGACTTACCACCAAAACTTAATGTGGAATTTAATGACCAGATTCTAAGCTCTAGCTTTAAGTTTCTTGGTTCTGCAGACTTTCTCATAAGTAAATCTCTACCTAAAAACTCAGACAGCTTCAGGGAGTCCCTATTTCAAGAAGTCCTAAAGGAAATGCAAAGTGTGATTTGTAATTTATCTCATGGTAATTTTTAAATTTTCAGATACGGGTTTTAAAAACTCAAATACAGGTTTAAATAACTTTGAAAATTATAAAATAAGAGTGTTTTATAATTTAAACATGGATTTTAAATACTAGTGGCCTTATTTGAGATGTTTTAATTCTGACTGATTAGGTTATTTCTTATGATAATGAAACAAGATAAACTTTTAGAATACTTTTGGGGCACCTTACAGAAGATGCAAAATTACTTCTTAAATACAGTTATCCTTAAAGCTTCTAAGACCCAGTTCAGTGATTCAGCAAACCTTACTGAATGTCTCCTCTGTGCCATGTACTGAGCAAGCTGTCAGGCTGCAGAGGTGAACAGATGTTTGTCTCTGGGTCCTGTGTACTGTGGGCCCATAGAGATATGCACATCTTTATTGGAGGGAAATAACATTTAGACTCTCTACACCCTGCTGCAGCCTCCCCAGGCTGATTCCACCCCTGCTTCATGTTCTGATATCTAGAAGCAGAATGTGGAGGGACTATGTGAAGGTGGGGTCTCAAGTTAACAGTAAAATTAGGCAGCAATATTGGGTGGAGGGAGCTGGCGGAGGGAGTTTGGAGCAAACAGATTGGAAGTCAGGCAAGGTGTCTCTGGTGTGATAAGCAGGCCACAGCATGAACTTGTCTGGAACAGAAATAGCCACATAGTAAGTTCACAAGCCATAGTTCATTGTCCTTTCCCTCTGCAGTGAAGTCTAGAGTAGTTAGCGGAATGTATCACAGAATGTTAGGCATTAAAGACTGAATATTTTTAACGAATGCTGCCTCTTTCTAGAGTTATTTATATATCTACAAGATACCTCTCTCTAGGCCACAAATTCTCTGAGGGTGGAGACCACTCCCCATTCACCTTTCTATTCCCAAGGTATAATATAGTAGGAGGCTTGGCCCAGAGCAGGCCCCATAAATGCCCTCACTGCTGTATGCAGTGCCAGCTTCATGGGCGTGCAGCCTGTGCAACTACTTTACACACTCAGAGGGGCTGATGCTGCTGTGACTTAATTATAGTAACACCATCATTTGTTCCAGAGTTCTTTCTACTGTCAGTCACTCACTGGCCCTGACCCATGTGCTGAAGACATAGCAGTTAAAAGATAAGTCTCTGCCCTTACAAAGCCTACATGCTAATGGGAAGAAGTCAACAATATGCATATAAATAAAAAGATGTATTAATATCGGATGGTGGTGAGAGCTTTGGAGAAAAGTGAGCAGGGAATAGGAATGAGGATAGGGTAAGGATAGGATAAGGAATGAGGGAGAAAAGCTGCTGGTAGTTGCTATTTTAAACAAGGTAACAGTTGAGCAGAACTGAAGGAGACTGAGGAGCCAGCTAGGCAGCCCTCTTGGAGAACATATCAGCAGAGAGGCACTGGTGAACGGCCCAATGTGAGGGAGTGGCAGGAGGTAGGTTCTGAGAGGGAGCTTATTGCCCCTTGTAGGGATTTCGACTCTGAGAGATGGATGATCATGGGATGGTTCTGAACAGAGGACTGATGCCATCTGAGATATATATATATATATATATATATATATATATATATATATATATATATATATTTTTTTTTTTTTTTTTTGGCTGTGCCACCCAGCATGTAGGATCTTAGTTCCCTGACCAGGGACAAAACCCAGGCCCCCTGCAGTGGAAGTGTGGAGTTTTAACCAGGGAAGTCCTTGACATATTTTTAAAGGATTATTCTGTCTACTGTGTGAAGAACAGACCATGGGGACAGGGAGACCAATTATAAGGATCACGAATAATCTAGACGACTAAGGCTTGGACTGTAATGGGAGTGGTGAAGAAGTGGTCAGACTCTGGAGTAGCTTACAAACTGGATATGGAATGAGCGATAAAGAGGCAAAGACAAGGTTTTGGTCTGATCGACCTGAAGGATGGAGTTACCATTAACAGATGAGGAAGACTGGGAGGAACAGGGTTGTAGGAGATGATCAGGAGTTTAATCTGGGACATGCTGATAGACTAAGGAGAAAACAGCAAAGGAGCAGCCAGTGTGGGTGAGAATAACCAGGGAAGTGCAGTGTTTTCTGGAAGTCAAATGGAAAAACTGTTTCCAGGAGGGAGTGATCAACCATATCAAACTGTGGTAATAGGAAGGTAGAAGAAAGATTGAGAATTGTCCTAAGAATTTAATTAATTATGGACTGGAACCCAGAAAAGTTAAGTGACTTGGCCAAGGACACATGGGCAGGACCAGTGACATAATTTACAGGGCCCAGTCCAAAATGAAGATACAGACCTCCTCCTTCAAAAAGTGTTAAAAATTTCAAGACAGCTACAGCAGAATATCAAATGCATCACAGGGTCCTACTTCCATATGTGCTTGCCTGAATCTTTGCAGCAAACTTATAAAAGAGCTGTTAGTATCCTCATTTTCCAGAGTATGGCACTGGTGCTCAGAGTGTTGAGTGGCAGTCTCCGTGTGAAACCTGAGCCTGCAGCCTCCAAGTCTGGCCTTCTTCCTACTCAGACACTAGATATTGAGGGAAAGAACTGCTTTCCTGTCTCCTGACCCACGCGGAGCAAGCTTAAGTATTGAGGCCCTGTTCATGCACGTCAGAGGTCTGGTTGAACTGGGCAGATGTGGAAAGAGGGAAACATGCTGCTAAGAACTTCTGCCCTGGGACTCTTTATGACAGGGATGAAAAGGGAGCATTGGATACTACTCGGTAAGAAACAGGACTTGATAAAAAATTGCCCCCGAACTCATGTAGTTTTAGGTCACATTGATAGAAATACAGAAATGAGGATGGTCACTTCACGTTGGCTTGTCATCCCATACATGGAGGGTTATACTGTGAAGAACTGCATGAATGGGATTTGAAAGCATGTAGGAAAAAAAAGCAAGGGATTTGGGGCTCTACCATTTCCTGCTGTGTAACTTGAAGGGAAATTGCTCGATTCTTTCTGGTCCTCAATTTCTTCCCTTATAAAACAGAGGAAAAGTAATACCTCTCAGGGATTCTGGGAGGATAGAAGAAATCCTGAAAGCTTTCTATAAAATGAAAAGCAGTGCACAGACAGACATGCCATAAACGCAGGCAGCATTAATAGTATTATTAGAGAGTTCTTATGATGCACCTGGGCATTTTCCTGAAGTGCTTTTGGGTGGAAAAAAGCAAAGAAAGGGAAGCTATCATATGCCTTTTTTCCCCTTAGTGTTCTTTCCTTGCTAAAATACTTTTTCAAAGCTTTTAAATTCTTTTCTAAGAGTTGATCGAGTTTTGTTTTCCTGAGTGGAGAGGGAGAATTTCTCAGTTTCCTCTTGTCTCATAGCCTGTTGATATGTGATAAATAAGTCCCCTGTCTCTGCTGAAACAGATGCTGCCGTACACATACAGATAACATGGTCTCAGACTTTAGAATGGTTGTAACCTGACTTTCAGTCTAGTTTGTTTCGAATTCCCTCCTCTGGCCTCCTCCACCAATATTGCTTTCTACTTCTTAATGTATAGACGGTAAGCATCTCTGGATAAACACTGATATGTGGTCATTTAACTGGGGAAGAACAATACTGCTCCCACCTTGATCCCCCATCACATCGCTGTCCTTACATTCCTGAACTTTCAGAACTAACAGTATACGCTCATGTCTACCGCTTCCTTTTCCCCACATCACTTCTTCTTTCCTTTGTATCTGCAATCCAGTTTTCCCTTCCACACATTGTTCACTCATAAATCAGCAATGACTTCCAAATGGCCAACTCTGGTGGTCCCTTCTCAATTCTCTCTATGACCTCACTGTAACTCACAATTCCTCTGAACACTTCTGTCACTCTCTTCTTGGTTTTGGTAGTGACGCTCTTCATCCCCCGCTCCTCCCCGTCGTCTTCCTCCACACACTTCTCTTCCACTCTTCTAGCTGTGAGAAGTACTACTCAAGGATGACTCCTGGAGTCTCTTCTCTCTCACTCTTAGACAGTCAATCCAACTGTATACCTTTAGTTATTCTCTCTATGCAGATATCTTCTAAATAATTATCAGTCTGAGTTCCAACATCACATTTTCAAGTGTCTCTTTTTTTTTTTTCCAAGTGTCTCTTGAATATCATTCTTCACCTGAATATCCCACTGCACCTTAAACTTAGCATATCAAAAAGCAAATATATTTTCCCCCTAAAGCCAGGCTCTCCTGTGCTTTATTTCTGCCATTCTTAACTATTCTGCTACAGAAGAGTAAAGAGCAGCACCACGTTCCTGGCTGTCCTGTTCTAACTGGTGATCCAGTTCAGAATTGTCTTTGCCTCTGCCCCTTCACTTGGCTTTTCACATCCAGCTGGACACAGTTCTGTGAGTTCATTCTTCTCAGTGTCCCACACGCCCATTGCTTTTTTCATTCCCCAAGCCATCATCCCAGTGGGGGATCTCAACTTTTCCTTGGAAGTACTGGAGAAGCTTCTTAAGTAGTTAATTTCCTTCTATCTCTCCTCACCTTCCCCAGATTGTCCTGCACAAACAGCCAAAACATTCCCCATAAAATAAAGCTGGCTCTGAGGGATTCCTGGGTGCCTCAGTAGTGAAGAATCCACCTGCCAGTGCAGGAGACATGGGTTTGATCCCTGATCCAGGAAGATCCCACATGCCAGGAAGCAATGAAACCCGTGTGCCATAACTATTGAGCCTGTGCTGTAGAGTTCCAGAACTGCAATTACTGAGCCCATGTGCCACAACTACTGAAGGCTGAGCGCCCTAAAACCCATGCTCTGCAACAAGAGAAGCCGCTGCAGTGAGAAGCCTGTGTATGACGATGAAGAGTAGCCCCTGATCACCACAACTGGAGAAAAGCCCAAGCAGCTATGAAGACCCAGCACAATCAAAAATAAATGAATAAAATTTTAAAAAAAGAAACTTTGACTCTGAACTGGTCACTGCCCTGCTTAGAAGCCTGTAAAGTCTCAGTATTACCTGTAAAATAAAGACTAAGTTTGTCAGCCTGGTATTTAAAGTCAGTTTCCCAATCCTCTCTCCCATTACTTTCCTGAAAATACCCAATGATCCAGTCAAATAGTGCCACTTGCCCTCCCATTTTGGCCTTGACTCTATCTAACACCCACAGTACCTTTACTCACACCTCCTGGCTGTTCAGTGCTCCTCCCTTGTGCCTGCGCATCCGTATAGTGAGTGCCTCTATCACAAAGCCCTTGATGATGATAATGATGATGGTGTGCTGGTTACTCTACAAACCATAATAGGCAGCGACATGTTACAACATGTTACAAACACTTGAGATCACTTAATTCTTCTAAGGAGTATTATCCCCATTCCTCTGATGAGGAAATTATGGTTTAAAGAATTTAGATTACATGTCAAGGTCACATAAGCTCATAAATGCTGTAGTTAGGGCTCAAGACCAAAGCAGTCTGACTCCAAAGTTCACAGATTTAACCACTCATTCTTGTCTACTACCTCTCCTACATAGAGGTGATTTCTCCTTTCTGAGCTGAAGCGTCACTTGATCTGAGCCTCTTTATGATAAATATCATGTAATGTTTTTCATCATACTGTTCACGTACACATATCTTTTCTATAATATTCATTCAGTAAACATTTATTGAACACTTACTTCATGCCATCCCCTTTACTAAGAACTGGAGAAGAAACAAACAGGAGTCCTTTCCTCCAAGGAACTTAGGCTAGTTGAGGGTGGTAGACCGCAAGTAACTAAATTTAGAATATAATTCAGTGTGATAATTTCAATATCAGTATTTCAGGATGTTCTGAGGGTAGAGATAGAGTCTTTAATTTTGCTGTCATAGAAGTGGAAAGATAAAGATATTAAATAGTGCATCCTCTAGCTGTAATTCTCTTTAATTGTAACTTCTTTGGAATGACTCTACACTGGTCAACAAGTAGAATTGGGAAAATGATGAGGTTCTATGTGTGTAATAGTACTACGTGTTTTCTTCACTTTACAATATTATTAACCCTTTCCCCTTTTATTATGGAAATAATAATAGCCAATATTTATTGAGTACCTGCTTGTCTTATCCCAGGCAGTCTCCTAGGTATGATATCTTTACATATGATAATTCATTTAGTCTTCACAACAGCTTTTAAGGCAGGTGCTATTGATATCTCTATTCTGTAGATGAAGAAACTGAAGCACAGGTATTGAACATGTGCCCTAAGTCACACATCTAGTAAGTGCATAATTGGGTGGTTTGGATCTAGGAGGCCATTTGCTTAACCACCTTACTGAACTGCCTCTCAATTCTACTTCTTTCATATTTAATAGAATAAGGCAGAAATATATTTTCTTTTTCAGTCCCTTCTCTCTTTCTTTCCCTTCTCCCTGTCCCTCATCCTCTCCCTCTTTCTGCAATTTGTTGACTATGTACTCTGTGCCCCCAAAGTATGTAGGGTGCTGGGAATACAAATCCAAATAGAAACCTCCATAGAAAATTAAGGAAACACAGAGGTGGGACATCCAACCAAGATGAAGAGATGAGGTCAAAGGAGTCTTCCCGGAATATGTGATCTCGAGCTTAGTTTTGAGAGTGAATAGGAATTTGCTACTATGACACAGCCAGGCTCAGAGGAACAAACACAGGCTCCAGAGTCAGATCTAAGTTCATTCAAATCAGGTTCTGTGCAGCCAAGATATTCCAGCATCAATTCCCTCATATATGAAATGGGTATTACTACACTTATCTTCCATGACTATTATGAGAATTAAGAATGATGACTCTTGAGGACTTCCCCTGCCATTCAGTGGTTAAGACTCCACCTTCTAATACAGGGGTGCAGATTCAATTCCTGCTAAGGGAATTAAGATCCCACATGCCATGCAGTGCGGCCAAAAACAAACAAATAAATAATTTTATAAAAAGAATGATGACTGTTGGAAAGCATCTGGCACATAGCAGACTTTCCTGCTCTGGCTGTCATTATGATTGTTCATAATCTCAATAACAGTCAGTGACATAGAACCATTAAATAATAAAGCTAAGTGAGGCATGAGAGTTATTTTATAGAGGGAGCCAATGTCATACAGGCCTAGTGGCAGCTGGAACCGGAATCCAGATCCTCTGAGAATTCTACCATTTTCCCTTTACCTGACTGCTATTCCGAACCCTTCTGTCTACAAGTCAATCTACCTTATCCCCTGGTTTGATGAAGTATTTCCCAAACTTTCCAATTGTTACATTCTCTCTTCATGATTTTTGCCATATTCTTGTCATAACATCTTCTGTATTATTATTTATTTAATGATTTCTTCAAATAAACTTATTTTTACTGAAAGTGTTTAAAATGAAAATTTCATATCACCAATGTCAATGGAAAACCAACAATATCACCTGTGAAGTGACAGGTTTGTGCTAGAACAAATTCTTCTAAGGCACATTCAAATAAACCCTAAACTATTAAAGTAAAAGATATTTCATCTGAAATTTAGAGGCAGCCGACCTTGCTCCCTTATTCTCTTGACACTTTCTGTTCCCCCTCCCTACAAGTCCTCCTCTGAATGAATTAGCAACAAGGATGTTTGCATACTGAACACTAAGCTAACTGATATTCTGCCACAATCTGTTCAACAAATGTTAGGCTTTTTTGTATTTTGTGTGTGTGTGTGTGTGTGTGTGTGTTTTAGTGACACTTTGGTTGTATTTTTAGCCAGGTTGGAGAGGGAAGAGAGGGAATTACTTGGGCAGGCAGAAAACATATTTCCAGGTCTTTCCTCGTTGGTATTCTCCTAAGCGGCTCTGAACACTCTCAACAGATGGAGCTCAAGATGTAATCAGATCTGATTTTATCAGCATGTATCCTGGGCAAGTTCAACGTGAGGATGTAGACTTCCTTTGTGCTTCTTTATGTTCTGTATTGTCACCCTCTATTGTTACTACTCTCATCTCATTTTAGGAAAGCCAGCCTTTCTCAGCTGTGATAGACACCAGTGTGGGAGTCATGCAGCAAAGTCTGATATTCCACTGGAAGAGAAAAGCAAGCAGTTCTGGCCCAGCGCTTTGTAAAGATTTTTTTACTATTATTAATTTTAAATTTTCTCATATTTATTTTTTTATATATGGTTGCACTTGGTCTTTGTTACTGTGAGCAGGCTTTCTCTCTAGTGTGGTGAGAGGGGGCTACTGTTTGCTGTGGTGCAAGGGCCTTTCACTGAGGTGGCTCCTCTTGCTATGGAGCATGGACTCTAGGTGCCCGGGCTTCAGTGGCTGCCCCATGAGAGCTCAGTAGTTGTGGCGCATGGACTTAGTTGCTCCAAGACATGTGGAATCTTTCCGAATAGAACCCATATCCCCTACATTGGCAGGCAGATTCTTATCCATTGCGCCACCAGGGAAGTCCTGGCCCCGTGCTTTGTGACGAGCCCTCCCCTCCCCATCAGCAACAAGAACATCTTATTTTTAAGTGTCAGAATGTCCTTGGTAGTCAAGAGAGAAATTAAAACAAGCCCCCACAGGATAGCCATCTTCAGAGATATCCAGCAATATACCCGAAATTACCCATAGTTCTTCTATCTGATGGACTTGGTCTTCTTGATGAAAATAAAATAGGCTGTTACATGTTATTATTGCTATAGCCTTCATTACTGAAATTGGATACCATACTTCACTCCTCAGGAAACACTAACTAATGGGAGTAATTATCACCCTGAAGAGTATGTGGTGCAGCAGATAGAGCCTGGACTCTTGGATTAGAAGATAAGCAGCGTATCTATTTCCACAGAACTGCTATTAACTTCTGTTTTTATCCAGTTCAGATGGGTGTACAATACTTTGTTCTCAAGCAAGGAGACTGGACAGAATTATCAGGCAGAATTTAAATGACTTGGTTCATCCAACCAAGACAGACTTTCCTTTCTAGAAAAATCCTACTCCTACCCTGATCTATGTAAAACCCCATTCCTGTATCCCTCTACCAAATATGGCACCTGCAAGGATTCAGACATCTCTCTGAGGAGGAATGAGTACCACAGAAAGTGAAAGAAAGTGCAGTCGCTCAGTCGTCTGACTCTTTGCGACCCCATTGGATTGTAGCCTACCAGGCTCCTCTGTCCATGGGATTTTCCAGGCAAGGGTACTGGAGTAGGTTGCCATTTCCCCCTTCAGGGGATCTTCCCAACCCAGGGGTCGAACCTGGGTCTCCTGCATTGCAGGCAGATGCTTTACCATCTGAGCCACCGGTGAAGCCAATGAGTACCATGAACCTTCACTAATCTAGTCACTTCAATTCCCCTTTAGTGGAAATTAAATTAAGATCTCAGTAATACATGGTGACAGTTCTGCTTTCTAGTCTTACATAGAAATTATACCTTTAGCTCTATATTCGAGTTATCTCTGACAGAGGAAGTGAACAACTGGCCAAGTAATAGAGTTGCCACAGAGTAGGGAGTTACAGTGGAAAGAATAGATTGATGGCTAGGTGATACACTAAGTAAGAAATGGGCTTGAGACTTTTTGGTAAGTCAGACAGGGATGCTTAAATGGGCAGGAGAGCTATTTGTTTTGGAAATTACTTGCAAACTTATAATTGTACTATATGGAGTTATGTGAACCTGGGACAGAGTAAAAAACAGTTCATAGAATTTCAGAGCTGAAAGAAATCTTTCATGTCATCTAGCCAAATTTCCCAAGAGATGTCTGAAAACCCTGTACAGACTCAATTTACTAGAAAATGTTTCTCATTTCAAAAATTTTCTCAAAGAAAACTCCACAGAGACTTCTACAAATAACCCCATGAATTATAGTTCTGATTATTACTTCACAACCAACCCTGGGAAAGTCGCTTCATTTTTGTGGGTCTTTGCTCAAAACATGCCCTTGGGCAAGTCACTTCACCTCTCTGGATATTAGTTTCCTTATCTATAAACAACAACCCAGTTCTGTCTTGCCTGCCCCTCAGGGTGGATAATGGGCTCAAGAAGATGATAGAAGTGCAAAGTCTTGGTAACCACTGGATAAGCTGTATTTTCTAAAACATAAGAAGCCTTGCTCCCAGCACCTTCACTCCCCTGCCAGTGACCTCCCCTTGCTAAGCAAGAGTAGCAATGTGTCATCCCTCTCCATTCTATTAAGATGTTTCTCCCCCTTGCCCATAATTCTTCCCCATAGAGTTTACCCACAGATATGTCCCTTCAAGAACATTCTCTAAGGGGCCCTGTGTCTTTTTCATGAAAGACAATGATTGGACTTGTGCAGGTCACGGAGTCTGAGAGGGAACAAGTCGCATGCATACAGGGAGGCTTTCAGTGGGAGCAACTGCAGGCCTCCTGCTTTTCCACCCATCCTCAACTACCAGTGCCTCTTGGCCCTCAGCCTCTACGAGTGTGGGTGAACCCTGAGGAGCGAGGCAGCAAACCACACAGAGGATCCTCATAGCAGAGCCTCATAATGGCACAGATGGTTGTTCTTTCTAGCAGGCATTTAGTGTTTGTTATGAGTCAGGTCCTGTGCTTGCCGCCAGGGGTAAAAGATGAGTCAGACATGCTGCCCGCCCTTGAGACCTCACAGTTTAGCGGGAGAAACAGACTCAGGAGGGTTATGTACAGGCTATGTTATGACCAATGCCCCCACAGTGTTTGGGAACAACTGATGGATCCCTTGAGTCTGTCTGAGGGGAGGGTGGGCTTCTCAGAGGCTGTAAGATTAAAATCTAAATAAGGGTGTAGACATTCTCCAGGGGGATTAAAGGTGGTAGTGGTGAGGGCAGCATTTCAGACAGGAAGAGCTGTGAGGATACAAAGGCAGAGGGATGTGACAGGGCACCTTGGTTCTGGGTGCAGTAACAGAGGAGCCGGCATGTGTGCTACACATCAGAGATTGAAAGGGCCTGAAACCCAAGGGCTAGCTGGGGGCCCAAGGAGGAGCTTTATGACATTGTGGGGTTTCAGGAAGGAGAATGTCATGGTCAGCTAAAGTTCTTAGGGCATTATGGGGGCTGGGTGAGAAAAGACAGAGAAGATAAATTTACTGAGGGTATTAGAGGAAGGGAGGATTCTAGACAGATTTAGAGGGTAGAATCGATAGATCTTATGAGAAATTCCAAGAGCAACAGCACAGGAAATTAAAAGAGAAAGAAGGCAGACTGAAAATTTTGTGAGGGCCCACAGGTAAGATGACAAGATATCTTGCATCAAGCAAATAACACTCCCTGATTTCCATTTCTTGACTGCCTGGCTGAGATGGCCTATGTAATGTTTATGGACAGGAGGTCGAAAGCTTTCATCACAAGTTATTTTTAAAGCTACAGTGGTGGAGTCAGCAGTCCTGGCTGGCTACGCCAGAGTTCCTCATCCTTCCCTTCCTGTCCCATGAGTCTTAGGCCCAAAGCTAATTGTTTTGTCCAGGAGGATGCCTTCCCCAGGTAGAGAAAGGCCACGTTTTGGTTGCGCTGTGCTGTGCTTAGTCGGTCAGTCATGCCCGACTCTTTGCGACCCCATGGACTATAGCCCACCAGGCTCCTTTGTCCATGGGGATTTTCCAGGCAAGAACACTGGAGTGGGTTGCCATGCCCTCCTCCAGGGGATCTTCCCAACCCAGGGATTGAATCCAGGTCTCCCACATTGCAGGCGGATTCTTTACCATCTGAGCCACCAGAGAAGCCCATGAATACTGGAGTGGGTAGCCTATCCCTTCTCCAGGGAATCTTCCCAACCCAGGAATCGAACCAAGGTCTCCTGCATGGCAGGTGGATTCTTTGCCAGCTGAGCTACCAGGGAAGACACACATTTTGGTTAAGGATTGACAAAAAACTGTGCCGGGATCACCATACTAAGTCCTGCCTAGACCTATGCATGACCACTAACTGTGTAACTCAGAATGCTTGGCAGTCTATAGCATACACTCACAGATCATACATGTGGTGAATTTGAAGAAGTGATGTTTGAGCTGGGTTATGAAGGGGAAAGCAAAGAGAATATAAGTACATTACAATGATATCCTACCTGTCTTGGCCCTTATTTATTTATTTATTGGCCACATCATGAAGCATGTGGATTCTTTGTTCTCCAGTCAGGGATCAAACCAGCACCGTCTGCATTAGAAGCACAGAGTCTTAATCTCTGAACCACCAGGGAAGTCCCTAGCCCTTTTTAAGAAGTATATCTAGAATGTTCTAGACCAGAACTGTCCAATAGGAATTTCTACAATGCTGGGAATGTTCTTCTGTATGATCCAATATGGTAGCCATGAATCACATGTGGCTTTTGAACACTCAAAATATGGCTCATGTGACTAAAGAACTGATATTTTTAATTTAATTTTTATGAATGGTAATTTAAATAGCCACCTGTAGCTAGTGGCTATTAAGTTGGATGGCACAGCTCTGGAGCCCACTTAGCAAGCTGAGATTCTGTTTCATGTGGTCTTTCTTTGCTTCACTCCTTATGCTCGTCTGTTCTCTTCTGCCTAGTCCCTCCAGTTTGATGTACTAATTGACTAACTCCTAACTTCTAACTTTGGTCCTGTTTCCTGGTTATTGATTTCCTCTCATCACAGCAGAGCCCTGGACTATCTTCCATGTGACTCATACCTTAATACCCACCCCAGCCTGTGTTGGTGTGTTGGCCCAGAGAAAATAGCTTCAGAGAACCTGTTTTCCCACGCTGGGCCCTGCACCAGGCCTTATCCACTCCCTCCTGTCTTTTTCTGTTTCTTTTCTAGGTCACTTTAATCGGCCAGCTAGTAACCTGGAATATCCTTCGGTGTTTTCCCTCCCTGCCAGCTTGAGTTAGAGTTGAATTGAGGTGTGCATATTTGGATGGGAAGGGAGAGAGACATAACTGGTTGAATGAATACTTTGATTTCAGGTCTCTGAAAAAAGGTGAAGAGCTCCATCCTGGGACCTCTCCTGTCAGGCATTTTAAGCTTTCATTTATAAACAGATAGCAATATCAATAGGCTGATTACACATGTTGATGGAAAGGATTGATTCAGGACACAAAAAAGGTTCTTGATAAACCAAAGCACTGGGCCAAATTTAACAAGATGTAACGTAATGGTGATAAATCTCAGATCCTGTTCTGGGGTCTAAATGGATAATTGCCTAAGTACCAATATATGGCTTAAAAGATTTGGTAGTTTTAACTAATCAGGAATCAGTGATGGATAATGAGAGAGATAATATACTCTGGGAAGCACTAATGGAATCATATCCAACAAGAGCATTCACATCCAACAGAGACCTACTGATTTCCACCCTGACCAGACCACGCCGGGATCGTTGCTTCAGGCTCTGAGCGCCTCTCCGTTTTTATTTCAAGAGGGGACACTGACAAGTTGAATCACCACAGTGGTAAAGGGGCTGGTAACCTGTCCCATAAGGACCTGGGGCAATTGAGCCTTACAAGAGCAGACCGTGGGGACAGTGTCACCGTCCTAAGTCTCTACAGGATAGTCACAGGACAGAAAGCAGACATGTTTTACATTGCTCCAGAGGGCAGAGCAAAAACAGATGTGTGAAAACTCGAGCAGATTTCAGCTCAGAATGAGGAAAATGTTTCCAATTGACGAAACTGTGATTCGGGTGGTTTAACCTCTGCAGACTCGAAGTTTGTTACAGACCCTGGAGAAACGATGTTAAACAGGCCCCAAAGCCAGTCTGCTCAAATATTGATCATCTCCGCAGTGATGGATAACTAATTCAAAATGTGTAGGCCCTGTATGTGCTAACCCATTTAGCTTTCAGGTTCTATATTAAGTGTCACTTCTCTCATTCTAGCTCAGCATTCTCAGTAAATAACCTTGGCTCCTTGTATGTGGGAAACAGGTTTCAAGCACGGAGTCTCTAGTACCAAGCAAAATGGCAACATAATTTTAGCTCCTGAGCAAAATGGGTCTCACAATAGCATCAGTTTGGTGTGCACATTAACATTTGAATATGCTGTATAATAAGCGTGCTAATTACTCTGAGAAGAACACTTGAAGAATAAAAAAAAGCTTTGATCATTAGGGGAGAAAGGGGCTAGCAATTTACGGCATGGCTGCTGCTTGATATTCGAAAGTACATGACAGCTCTCATCGCAGGTAACAGGTAATTACTGTAATTATAAAATGTAATGACAGTGGCAGGAAGTGATCAGAAGTTTATTGGAAATCAGTTTGTGGTACAGTTTTTTAAAATCACATTTAGATTTATTACTCATAAAAATGTGTCCTCATTTGATGGTTTGGTTCCTTCAAGCAGTTTGAACATGAATCCACTGCTGTTACTAATCTCAGCTTTGCAGGAAGTAGCCAAGTTTTCATTGTGAAGCTGAGGTGGGGAGGACTCAGGTTGGATATGGAGACATGACCATCACTTTGTGCTGGGACAGAAGCTGTCATGGGGAGCTGGCTGACACCCCACACCCTGGATGACCTAGACCAGCAGTTCTCAGAGTCTGCTCTGCAGATACTCTTTCAGGGGGTCCATAAGGTCAAAATTATTTTCATAATAATCTTAAGATGTTAGCTGGCTTTTTCACCATATTGAAAGACTTCAAATTATATGACTCAACTTGTATAAAATCTGTGTGTGTGTGTGTGTGTGTGTGTGTGTGTGTTAGTCGCTCAGTCATGTCCGACTCTTTGAGATCCCATGGACTGTAGCCCGCCAGGCTCTCATGGGACAAGCCCATGGGATTGTCCATGGGATTCTCCAGGCAAGAATACTGGAGTGGGTTGCCATTTCCTGAGAGGCATCTATAGAGACTGCTCTGTTACTAGTCTCAGCTTTGTAGGAAATGGCCGAGTTTTCATTGGAAATGAGAAGCTGAGGTGGGAGGCCTCAGGTTGGATATGGAGACATGACCATCACTTTGTCCTGGTAAGGAGTTTCCAGGGGTTAGGGGAGGCCAGAAGTGGGAGTGACTGCTTAATGGGTATGGGGTTCCCTTCAGGGGGGAATGAAAATGTTCTGGATCTGAGTAGTGGTGGTGGTTGCACAACTAAATGCTACTAAATTGTCTCTTTTTATATGGTTAAAATGGTGAATTTTGTTATATTTTACAACAATTAAAAAAGAAAAAAAAAGGAAAGGTTGCACATTAAAGGAAACATGAGGGGAGTTCCCTGGCAGTCCAGTGGTTAAGGCCTCTGGAGCTTCCACTGCAGGAGGAATGGGTTTGATCCCTGGTCAGGGAACTAAAATCCCACATGCCACATGGCACAGCCCCCCAAAATAAAATTTAAAAAAATTAAAGAATCATGAGAGCTTCTTTCCATCCAGAATATTAAAGCTGCTGGAGGGTTTTCTAACCCTGGAAATTCTCTTTGCTAGGTCTTTCTATAGCTGTAACTCTGAAAGTATGAAACATTTGTCCTTATTTCCCTAACATGCTAAGCCCTTCAAAACTACTTCTTTGAACTTTGCCTAATGCTAGTCTATACTTGAAATATCCTTTCTCTCGACCTAGAAGGCTACTACCTGTTGTTTGAAGTCCATTTAAAATGACATTCCCTTCAACTGCTGAAGCCTGCATGCCCTAAAGCCCATGTTTCCCAACAAGAGAATCCACTGCAGTGAGAAGCCTTCGCAGTGCAGCAGAGTAACTACCCCCAAACCCCATGCAGCAGCAAAGACCAAGCAAAGCCATAAATACATAAAATTACTATTTTTAAAATGCCATTCCCTTGATGAAATCTTCCTGGGCCTCCACCCCTAACCCCACCCACCCCAGAAAATTTGGTCCCTTCCCCCCTGGTTCCCTTCCCCCTAGGTTCTTACAGAGCTTTGGTCGTGTTCCTTATGTGGTACTCCTGACATAAGATCTTTTCACCTTGTATCACAGTTACAATACATAACATCACTTTTTGTCTCTCTTAAAAGGTATTTCTTAACAGTATCTTCTTCTTATCTCTGAAGCCCAGTATACACACACACACACACACACACACGCACACAGAGCGCTCTCCAAATGTACTAATTAATAACTTTATGTTAAGTACTTTTCAAAAGGCTTTATAAACATTGACTAATTTAATTCTTATAACTTCATATACATTTTATAGATGGTTAAACTGAGGAAAGAAATACTTTTGGACATGAAGAGATGTTAAAACAGCAAAACGGTGTGATAGCAAAACCACATGCTGGCATTTGGTGTCACACGTGGCTCTTGGTTGGTGCTCAGTAAATGGCTGTTTCATTTGACTGTGAGTAAAAAAGTGTTGCCTGCCACATCAGCAAACAAAGGATGTTGCAGCCATCAAGTTAGCACCTTACAGCACCCCAGTGGTGAGCCCTGAGGGAGCTCAGGATACAAACCAGATGCCAGCTATCAAGCCAGCAGCCTCTGCAGCCGCTCGCAACCGTCTGCCCTGAGCAGACTCAGGATAGGAAACCCCAGGGCACTGGTGGCAGGAAAGCTGGGGTGCCTATCAAAGGAATTATTTCACTGAGCCCAGACTTCTGCATCTTCCCACACACAGAGAAGTATTAAATTCATTAACTTGAGTTGTCTGGTTTTCTTTAATTAACAACAATATTTTGGACTTCCCTGGAGGTCCAGTGGTTAAGACTCTGTGATTCCACTGCAGAGGGCATGGGTTCCATCCCTGAACATGAGTTTGAGCAAATTCTGGGAGATAGTGAAGGACAGGGAATCCTGGCATGCTGCAGCTCATGGGGTTGCAAAGAGTTGGTCACGACTTAGTGACTGCACAACAAATCTTTTGAAGTTCCGACTACCTGCCCTTTGTTGCAAATACTCCTATATATCCTTGCTCCTCCTCCCTTACCTTCTCTGAGCAATCTCAGTGATATCTGAGAGGCTGTCTTGGGCTTAAAGCTCTGTTTTGAAATAAAGCATAATTCTTTTCTTTTTTTATTTTTAGTTGCTCAGTTGTGTCCAACTCTTTTACGACCCCCATGGACTGTAGCCCGCCAGGCTCCTCTGTTCATGGGATTTCCCAGGGAAGAATACTGGAGTGAGTTGCCATTTCCTTCTCCATAAAACATAATTCTTGACTTTTAAATTGTGTATATTTTTCAGTTGACATGACAAAAGAAAAAATGGCTAATAATATTAAGTAAATGAAAGAGATTCATTCTTGTGACTTGTTAAATATTTCCATATATTTTTTAGACCTCATAGCATGTGAGACCTGGGAGAGAACTTGGTTGTCTCCTCATGCAAGTTGGAGATGGGGCAGGGGGAACTCCAAGGTGATCCGGTGGAAGAAATATAGATCTGGAGCCTAAGAGGAGAGATCAGGAGTAGTAGAGCAGAGTGCTTAAAATAATAAAGAGAGAAAGGGCAGCTTTAAATTATTATCAGCTAGCATTTAAGAAACCCCCTACCCAGAAGAAAGAGAAAGGCCAGAGAACTAGGAGATGGGAGAGTCCCAGAGCAGTGCAAGCTGCCCCAAGATATGCATTATCAACGGGTGATACACAGAGTTTCAAATTAAAGAGCACTTCAAGGCTTCCCAACAAAACCAGCTGCCTTGTCTTGTCCCATCCCACCCTGATGGGTCTCCCCAGAGGCAACTACTGCCAATGTTTTTAGCTATTTCTTCTGATGTTTACCTCGTATTTATAGACACATGCTTCTGTTCTATGCTTTTGTTTTTTCCACTTCAGATATTATCTATTGACTATTATTAGAAGATTAGGATTTAGTTCTCTTCTAGCACCTCTAAAAGCTGAGTGGGCACTAGTAAGCTGGAAACAAAGTGACCCGTCTTAAAGAGAGGCAACTGCTACTCAGCAGATTGTTGCCAGAGAATGCAGCTCCCCATTGGCAGAATGTACCAAAGTAACACTGACACTTATGTTCATATACACATAATTAAAACACAGCCAGAAAACTGACTTAATGAAGTTCACATCAAAGTGCCACATCCAAGTGTGTGGTGTTATTCACTCAGTCATGTCCAGCTGTTTGCAACCCCATGGACTGTAGCCCGCCAATCTTCTCTGTCCATGGAATTCTCAGGCAAGAATACTGGCGTGGGTTGCTATTCCTTTTTCCAGGGGATCTTCCTGACCCAGGGATAAAACCCGGGTCTCCCACACTGCAGGAAGATTCTTTAATGTCTGAGCCACCAGGGAAGCCCATAGTGTTGTTTTGACTCAGCCTAGTACCCACGTCATCAAAGCTGACCTCCATGTGAGATGGTTCCAGACAAGCCCCAGAGCTCCTCGACCATATCCAGATAGATACAGGTCACTTCTGGAAGCCTTTCTCTCAGCGGTCCTAGCAAATCTCTGTGGACTTGTACCTGTAGGAGACACAATGGGGGTTTGCCCTGATCCCCTCTTCAGGGGAATACATCTGTCCCTCAGCAGCTGGGAATAGTCTTGCTCTCAGCCTCAGGAAACCATGCCCCCAAAGTTTTACACCCCCTCCCAGGGTGCAGCCTAAGGCCCATGACTGTCTGATGTGGGAACTCAAACGTCCAGCCCCCTCACTTCAATCTGTGACAACTCTGAAGGGTCATCCGCATCCTTGAGTTCTTGGGGTCAGCTGAGACTTGGGTTGTAACTGCCACCGCACCTACTTTGCTGGTCAGTTTCTCTCCACACCCACCTCTGTCTTCTTTGCATCCCGATCGGTAACCTTCTCTCTCAGTAAACCTTCAGCATCCAAGTCTCATCTCAGATTCTGTTCCCAAGGAACCCAATCTTACAACAGTGCTTGTTTCTGAATCAATAAAGATAACAAAGGTAGGATTATGCTGATGAATTCAGGTAAGTTTGCATGCCATGTTCTAGAACCAGGGATGGGATCCACCTCTCCAATACACATAAGCTGAACAAGAGGAGATAGGGACTTTACTAAAGGGCGAAACTTTAGTAAACTTTTGTTTACTAAGGGAAGAATCATTGGTGAGGCAGCTACACAGATCTTTGGATCTATCAGGAGAAGTCAGAAACAGTTTATGTTAAAAAAACAAAACAGGGACTTCCCTGGTGGTCCAGTGGCTAAGACTCTGAGCTCCCAGTGCAGGGGGCCCAGGTTCGATCCCTGGTCAGGGAGCTAGATCCCACATGCTACAACTAAGACCCAGAGCAGCCAAATAAATAAATAAAATTTAAAACAAAACATGCCTTTCTTTAAAGTTTTTTTTTAATGTAGACTATTCAAAAAGTCTTTATTGAATTTGATACAATATTGTTTCTGTTTTTATGTTTTGGTTTTTGGGCCAAGAGGCATGTTGCACCCTAGTTCCCTTACTAAGGATTGAACCTGCACCCCCTGCATTGGAAACCGAAATCTTAACCACTAGACCTCCAGGAAAGTTCCCCTCATGATGTTTTGATGTCGAAATATAATTGAAATATTTTGAAACATGGTCTAATACTGGCCCACGTTTCAGCAGTTTGTGATCCTGGCCAGAGAGAACATAGGTGTATTTTGCAGCCCAGAGAGCTAAGTTGGCACTAATGGCAATCAAGAAGTCAAGATTTCAGCTCAACCCAAAAGGTTTCCTATGCAATGAAGCACCTCCGGAGGTAGTGAGTTCCTTGGCACCAAAGGCCATTGTTTGAGTCTAGTTAGAATTTGAATTATATGATTTTTGAATTCCTGTTCATTGATATCCATATAAAGTGCTGTATATACATATCATCCGTATACTCTTCAGCTAACATCAATAGCAAACAGCAATGGGATTGCACCAATGGTTCTACTGAAACACAACTCAATTTCCTTTTCCTAGAAAACACGCTCCACTTGACTCATGGCTTCTGGATACTTCAGCATCCAAGGAAACAGAAGGTGAAAAGAGAAGCATGTGTTTCATTGCCCTATTCTAGTCTTAGATACAAAAATGTCACCAGCAAATCCATTATGAGACCCTCTGTTGCTTAGAAATTAGCATTATATTCTAGATATCAGAGCTGGAAGCATCTGAAAGGTTATGCAGTCTTGCTTTCTTATTCAATAGGAGAAACCACAGAAAAGAGAAGGAACCCACCTGAAAGACACAGAAAAGCCAGGACCAGGACCCAGATCTCTTTACCCTTGAAGGTGAGTTCTTGCTACAACGCCAAACCCATTTTTTATTTTTATTTTTTGTCATTAAGTTGCTATCAGCAAGTTATCCTGGAGTGATAGGACTTCTGGGCTAATGGACCTCAAGAGTCTCACAGACAGGAGGTAGCCAGACTCTGTCTTTTTCAGCGGTCTAGAATGCCTAACCATTTATAGAGACAGTTTATTTGATTCTGTTTAGAATTTTTTGTAAAAGGTAATATGCTCACATGGTTTAAAAAAAAGAGGTATACACTAAAAGTTTCACTCCCACTTCTTCCCCCAATACCTCTTCCCCCTCCTATAGGTGATCTTTCTTATTAGTTTCTTGTGAATCATTATAAGAAATTTGAAATTACTTCCCCTGATTCTCAAAACCATCTTGGTAGGGTGGGGATATGCACTCATCTTCATTTTACCTATGAGGAAACCAAGACTTAAGGAGCCTCAGTGAATGAAAGAATGAAAAACTAACCAAATCCAAACTCAGTGTTTTTTCCAAAATGTCACTATGACTGTCAATAGCCCCACCATGTATGGTAAGAGCTTAGCTACTAGGCGCAGGATGAAAGTACAAGTGGGCCCAAAAGGCAGGTTGAGCTGCTGACCAGAACCTCCTTACGTTTCCTAACACAACAGAGCTTGCAAAGGGAGTGATCAACCCAGGTCCTTCTTAAAGAAAGAAGGACATACCAGGCAAATGACTCCCTGGAAACAGCACTTGTTTCATCCTGCTCCTTCATCCCATACATCTGTCACAAAGCCGTGTCAAGCTTTCCTGTGAAATATTTAATCCATTTGTCCCTCCCTTTCTCTTTTTACAGCAAAAACACTGGTGCAGGCTTCAGTTACCTTACATGTGGGTTGCTGTCACAGGCTTTTAATTGGTCTCCTAGCGCACAAATAGTTTTAACTTAAATGAGCATGCTGCTGCTGCTGCTAAGTCGCTTTACTCGTGTCTGACTCTGTGCAACCCCATAGACGGCAGTCCACAAGGCTCCCCCGTCTCAATGGCACCCCACTCCAGTACTCTTGCCTGGAAAATTAGCATATATTACACCTAATTTCCATTTGTAACGTGGGTGTAAATTATGCTGGTCCTTTAAAAAGTCTATTTTGTAATCTTTCAACTCCATGCTGTGGAAACAAGCCCATTAGTGGGAGAAAAAAAAAAAAAGGTCATGTAAAGAAGACTTGCTCCAGCTCAGAAATAAAGCTAGTCATAAGAGAGAAGAGACTTGTTTAGAAAATGGATAACTAAATCACAATGTATCCATATGCTGGAATAGTACTCATAAATAAAGAGAAATGAGCTACTATTTTACTCAACAATCCAGATGAATCTCAAAAATATGTTGAGTGAAAGAAGTCAGACACACAAGAGTACAGGTAGTACAATTTCACTCATATGAAGCCTAAAAACAGGCAAAATTGCCTCTTGGGGATATAATTGAAAACAAGGGTTGCCTCTTATGGGGCACTGGAAGGAGTACATGGGGATGCTACAGCAATGTTTTCTGTCTTGACTGGAGTGCCAGTTACACAGTTGAACACCTTTGTTATAAGTAGCCAACTGAAGATTTTCCTGGTGGTCCAGTGGCTGAGACTCTGTGCTCCCAATGCAGAGGGCACAGGTTTAATCCCTGGTTGGGAAACTATGATCCCACATGCCATGCAGCACAGCCAAAAAAGAATTTTTTTTTCAAATTGTTAAAAGTTATCCCAGCTTACACCAATTGTAAGTTTAACATCTGTGCATTGTACTGTAATTATTCTTCAATTTAAGAGAGAAAGATAGGAGAAAAAGCAAGCGAGAAGGAGGCTGACCTTCTTAGGCTTTTGCAGAAAGGAGAACCGGATGTCCAAATACAGTGGCTTCAGAGTAATCCCTGCCCTCTCTCAACTTCTCTCTAAAACACATTTGAAGAAATTAGGAAATTAGGGATCTCCCAACACTGTACAAAACCTGAAAGAAATGTCATGCCAGAAACTTAGCAACATCTCTGCTCTTACAAAGTGTGTGTTGCACCTGGATGGAGCAAATCTGACCCAATTTTGAGCTCCTATCACGCCCACCTCTATTCCAGAAGCAGACCGCCTCAGAAAGGGTGGAGAGGCCCTTGGTCCCTCCCACACCATCTGTCCTCTATGCTCTGGGGTCTTCCAGCCCTTTTGGAATAGATCTCAGACAGGCAGAGCACCTTTTCCCACCATCCATACCCATAGTCAGGAGCCACCTCTGCCAGCTTGCATGCTTTTTTTTTTTTTTAAGGAGACTCTACTCACCCTTTTTATTTATTTATGATATGTACACACTGCTTTATTTATGTATTTAGTTTGGCTACACTGGGTCTTCATTGCTGTGAGCGGGCTTTTCTCTAGTTGCAGGAAGCAGGGGCTGCTCTCTAGCTGCAATGCACGGCTTCTCACCGTGGTTACGGAGCCCAGGCTCTAGGTGCATGGGCTTCAGTACTTGCAGTACAGTGGCTCATCGTTGCGACTTGTGGCTCTAGGGCGTGCAGGCTTTAGTAGTTGTGGCAGGTGGGCTCAGTAGTTGCTCCACTACATGTGGGATCTTCCAGGGTCAGGGGTTGAACCCATGTCCCCTGCACATTCTAAGAGGTGAATCCTTTTCCTCAGAATTTCCTCAGGAGGCATCAAATGCTCCACTGTCTTCTAGTTACCCATGTTCTATTAAGTCTCATGCATTTTGATTTTTGAGCTTTTCATTATAACTTTTTTCTCTCTTAAGACATTTGCATTTGTTTTTTCATTGCAATATGCCTTGATGGGCCATTTCAGTCTGGAAATCCAAAGGAACTGTGTTGTATTATTGCTTGATAATTTCATCCTTTACAACTATAGGTACTGAAAATACTGGCATTTGGAGGTCTCTCCATGGAAATGCCAGCTTGCTTCCTGATCACCATGGAGTGATACCCACTAGTCTCTAAGACCTACCAGCACGTCAGAGTTTCTGATCGTCTTTTAAGTCCCTCTCTTGTAAATGTGAATGGATATTCAAGGATGTCCACATACTCAGGGAAGACTTGTGAATATTAACAAAGAGAAACCGCACTAAAACAGAGTTGGGAGGCCAGAAGGGGAGCTCTCATGTATGTACTACACAACATCAATATAGAGGCCCACAGGTAGAGACCTCTTTTGCATCTCTGGGAGGAAGTGACACTATTATACTACCTTGGGAGGAAGAAAAATTTCTCCTTGCCTGGTAACATCTCAGCCAGTTTCCTCCAATGGACTTTTTGCTCTTAACAGCGCATCCCAGTTTCTCCTCCTCTTCTGTAAAAGAGTTTCCTCTCTTTTTCTTAACTGGGCTGGCCGGTGGGTCACCACAGCTGTGTGTCCCAAGCTGCTGTTCTTTTCTGGCCCCCAGTAAATTCACTTTGCTGGTAAAATAACTGGCCGTTATTGTTGCCGGTTAACAGACTCTAATACAAGAGCCAGAAATCTGAGCTAGTAAAAAGGAACTTGGAGGGGACTTCCTGGTAGTCCAGTGGTTAAGAATCCACCTTGTAATGCAGGGGACATGGGTTCAGTCCCTGGTCAGGGAACTAAGATCCCACATTCCATGAAGCAACTAAGCCTAAGTGTCACAACTAGAGAGTCCCTGTGCCACAATGAAAGATTCTGAGTGATACAATAAAGACCCTTTGTGCTGCAAATAAAACCCAACACAGCCAAATAACTACAATTTTAAAAAAAAGGAACTTGGAGAAAATGGAGACAATTCAGATATCAGAATAAAACTTATCTCCTCAAAGATAAGTGGTGTTACATCAATGAAATAAAAACAAGATGCTATAAAAATAATTATAAAGACAAAAAAAAAAAGGGCCCTCCCTTGGAAATTACAGCGAAAAACAAAATTTGGTTATCTTAGATGTTTACTCTTAAACCAGTCACTTTCCTCAGAAAAGAATCCTCCAATCTCCTGCATTTGGAGATAGCTATTAGCATTCTGGAATTAAGTGGGGGAAGGGGAGTCAGAGGGGTATCTATATTTGGGATGTGGATCCATTTTATCTTGTCTCTATTTCTTGAATTCTGATTAGTCAGATATTGGACCTTCTAGACTGATCCTTTGGTTTTATTTGTCCTTTAGTATATTTCATTATCTTTTTGTTCAGTTTCTGGGAAAATTTTCCCAACTTTATCTTTAAAGCCTTTTGAGGATTTGGGAGAGAGTGGTGATAAGCGTATGAGTTAAATTCAATACTGTTTTTGTTCACTAAGTTGTGTCTCTTTGCAACCCCAGGGACTGTAGCACTCCAGGAATCCACCATGACTAACCAGAAATCCTTCTGATACCATTTTACATCTTGTCTGATTATCCAGTTGACTCTTGAACAACACAGGGGTTAGGGTTGCCTATCCTTCCTAAAGTAGAAAATCTGTGTAAAACTTTAGAGTCAGCCCTCCATATCCAATTTGCATCCATGGATTTAGTGAACCTTATATTGTATACAAATGTAATTCATATTTATTGAAAAAAAATTCACATATAAGTGGTCCCACACAAAACCTGCACTGTTCAAGGGTCAAGTGTGTATTCTTTGGGGGACGAATGATAAGAAATAGGAAGGGAGAAATATGATGGGAGCATAGGACTAGTGGTGTCACTGTGCGTTCTGAAAGGTGTGTTCTCCATCTTTTACATGGTTAGTGGAGATGCACTCTCACCTGGGCCTGATGTCCCCAAGTCCAGGGCCACTCCAAGCCCACGTCTCCAGAGAATAAATTTCTGGTCTTCTGCCATTTGTCCACTGGCTTCCCATTTGCTAAACTGTCCCAGAGGGTATAGACAGAAAAATAAGTGAATAGAGAAGGAGGTCCAGAAATAGACTTAAGAATATGAAGAATTTAGTATGTGGTACAGGTTACATTTCCTATTCATTGAGGGAAAGATGGTTATTTAACACATAGCTAATCATTAAAAATAAAGAAAATTAGACCTTTACTTCAAGCCATACATTAAAATATTAATCAATATAGATTTCACATAAAAATGAAACCAGAAGTATCAGATGAAAATATATGTGAATACTGATATAATCTTGGGATGGGAAAAGCTCTTATGACATGAGAGCAATAAATACATAAATTAATTTTATCTTAAATAAAAATTAAAAATTTTTCATCACCCTTACCAGTGTGTGTATGTGTATGTTTATTAATACATACATACATAAAACTTTAAAAGCAAACAACAAGTGGGGAAAAATAGCTTGAAGATGAGTATCAGGCTAAGTGTTAATATTCTTAACATATATGGAGCACTTGTTAATAATTTTAAAATACCAACAGGACATAAACATGTAACTTACAAAAGAAAGCAAACAGCCTTAAATACTTGAAAAAAAAATTCAGCCCCATTAGTTATACACATAAGTACAAATTAAAGTAAAAATGATATATCATTGTCAACTTGCCTAATTGATTAAAATTTTTTACAGTTTTATTGAGATATAATTCAGATACCATAAAGTTCACTTCTAAAGATGACAATTTAGTAGTTTTTAGTGTATGTTCAGAGTAGTGCAACCATCAGTATCAAATTTCAGAGCATTCCTGGGGACTTACCTGGTGGTCCAGTGGCTAAGACTCTGCATTCCCAATGAGGGAGCCTAAGTTGGATCCCTGGTCAGGGAACTAGATCTCACATGCATGCAGCAACTAAGACCCAGCACAGCCAAATAAATAAATACATTTTTTCCCCTAAATTCCAGAGCATTCCTGTTACACCAAAAGAAACCCCACACTCAGTTCTGTCTGACTTTGCGTGAAGCTATGGAATGTAGCCCACCAGGCTCCTGTCCATGGTGTTCTCTAGGCAAGAATACTGGAGTAAGTTGCCAGGTCTTCCTCCAGGGGATATTCCTGACCCAGGAATCGAACCTGCATCTCTTCCATCTCCTGCATTGGCAGGCAGGGTCTTTACTGGGAAGCCCTCTTTGTACATGGGTGCCAAATCAAATCTTGCAGACAGTTTTGGGTGAAGTAGCAAAGGATAGCTTTAGTGCTTTGCCAGACAAAGGTAGACACACCAGGTTTCTCCCTCAAAAACTATGTGTCCCACTCCCAGAGAACTTGATTCTTGCTTTTTGTAACAGTGGGTCAAAGGCGGGGTCTCTAACAAGATTAGGGTGTAAGCTGGTCTTGCACTCCCTGTCTCAGTCTCCTCTCAGGTGGTGGATCTCCTAGTCCTAAAGAGTTTCTCCCTTTAATCTTGCCTCAGGTGATTCCTTGGCTGCTCCTCCCTTGATTAGCAACTGTTCAAATCTGCCCTTTGGAACTCATGGAAGGTCACTCAGACTCATGGCTGGAGTCTTGACTATAAGAAATGGGAGACAGAAAGGCCTTTGTGCTTGGGAGCCCCACAAGGTCCCACTCAGATTCATTAGCAGTCACTCCCGATTACTCCCAGCCCTTGCTGACCACTAATCTATTTTCTGCCTCTATGAAAAAGTGAAAGTGTTATTTGCTCAGTCGTGTAGGATTCTTTGGGATTCTGTGGACTGTAACCCACCAGGCTTGTTTGTCCTCACGTAACCCATGCACGCTCCTCTTGCATGGAATTCTCCAGGCAAGAATACTGGAGTGGGTAGCCATTCCTTTCTCCAGGGGATCTTCTTGACCCAGGGATCGAACATGGGTCTCCTGCATTGTAGGTAGATTCTTTACTGTCTGAGCCACCAGGGAAGTCTGTATGGATTTTCCTATTTTAGATACTCCATATAAGTGGAATCACACAGTCATCTTGTCAAAGTTCTTTCAGTTAGCATAATATTTTTACAGTTCATCCATGTTGTAGCACATATCAGTACTTCATTCCTTCTAATAACTGAAAAAATAATCCCGTTGTATGTATATACTGCATTTTGTTTATCCATTCATCAGCTTATGGACATTCGCGTTGTTTCCAGTTTATGACAATTATGAATAATGCTGTTACGAACATTCATGCACAAATTTTGTAAGGACATATATTTTTATTCTGTTGGGTATATACCTAGAGGTGATATTGCTGCCTCTATGTTTAACTTTATGAGGCACCTCCAAGCTATTTTCCATAGCAGCTGCATCATTTTACATTCTCCCCAGCAATGCACAAGGGTTCCAATTTTTCCACATCCTCACCAACACTCATTGTCCATCATTTTAATTACAGCCATCCTAGTGGGTGTGAAGTGGTATCTCATTGTAGTTTTGACTTTCATTTCCCAAATGCCTAATGATGTTAAGCTTCTTTTTGTGCTTATTGGCCATTTGTATATTTTCTTTGGAGAAATGTCTATTCAAACTTTTCTGTCCATTTTTAATTGGGTTTTCATTTTGTCATTGAGTTCTAATAGTTCTTTATTCTGGATACAAATCCCTTATTAGATGTATGATTTACAAATATTTTCCCTCATTCTATGCATAGTCTTTTCATTTTCTTGATGGTGTCATTCGAAGCACAGAAGTTTCAAATTTTGATTAAGTCAAATTTATTTCTTGTTTCCTTTGGTTTGTTGTGCTTTTACTGTCCTATCTAAGAAAGCTTTGCCTAATCCAAGGTCATGAAGATTTACTTGGTTTCCTCTGAGTCTTATGGTTTATATCTGTGTGTGTGCTCAGTTGCTCAGTTATGTCTGACTCTTTTCAACCCCTTGGACTGTAGCCCACAAGGCTCCTCTGTCCATGGAATTTTCCAGGCAAGAATTCTGGAGCATGTTGCCATTTCCTACTCCAGGGGATTTTTCTGACCCACGGAGTAAACCCTCACTTCTTGCATCTCCTGCATTGGCAGGCGGATTCTTTACCACTACACCACCTGAGGAGCCTCTTATAGTTTTAGCTTTCGTATTTAAGTCTATGGTCCATTTTGAGTTAATTTTTGTATTTGCTCAACTTCATTCTTTTGCATGTGGATATAAGAGAAGTGATGTTTTTGAACTGTGGTGTTGGAGAAGACTCTTCAGAGTCCCTTGGACTGCAAGGAGATCCAACCAGTCCATACTGAAGGAAATCAGTCCTGAATATTCAATGGGAAGATTGATGCTGAAGCTGAAACTTCAATACTTTGGGCACCTGATGCGAAGAACTGACTCATTGGAAAAGACTCTGATGCTGGGAAAGATTGAAGGCAGGAGGAGAAGGCGACAACAGAGGATGAGATGGTTGGATGGCATCATCAACTCTATCAACATGAGTTTGAGTAAGCTCCAGGAGTTGGTGATGGACAGGGAAGCCTGTCGTGCTGCAGTCCATGGGATTGCAGAGTAGGACACGACTGAGCGGCTGAACTGATATCAGTCCAGGCACATTTTGTTAAATGACTATTCTTTCATGTTGAATTGTCTTGGTACCCTTAGGTCTTCCACCTTGTCATTAGGTGAAAAATGATAAAGATTTTTAAAGATAATATCCAATTTAGGCAAGAATGAGGGGAAGCATTACACACTGTTGAGGAACAGCCTCTGAAGGGTGATTTGCCATGTATATCTGATTTGAAAAATATATACTGATTCAGGAGTTGTACTTCTAGGAATTTATTTCGAGGAGATAACTGTAAAAGGATGTATGAATCAACTGTTGCTCAGTTGTGTCTGACTTTGTGACCTCATGGACTATAGCCTGCCAGGCTCCTCTGTTCATGGGATTCTCCAAGCAAGAATACTGTTTTGGGTAGCCATTCCCTTCTCCAGGGTATCCAAAGGTGAACAACTGAAGTAACATAAATGTCTATCAGAAGATGAGGTGAATAAATTGTGTTACAGCTGTACAATGAAATATGATGCAGACTTTAAAATGAAAAAATGATTTATTGACTTGGAGCAATAACTGTGAGTTACTGCTAAGTGAAAAACAAAAGCATGTTACAAAGCACCCTTTCTAGTAGTATTCCACTTATCTATTTTACATATGCATCTACATTCATAGAAACAGCTCACTGTTAACAAGAAATGTTAACAGTGGTTGCTGCTAGGTAATGGGATTTTAGCTAGCTTGTATTTTCTTCTTTATACTTTTGGTACTTTTTATGCATTTGCACCATGAATATGTATTGTCTTTATATTCAGAAAGAGAAAAGCTATTTTCATTTTGCAGAAGAATGTCCTCAAGGAATATATATTGTAGAAGATTATTCAGTGGCATGGAAATATGTTCATAATATGTTAACTGAAAAAAGCAGGTTATAGTATCATCCCACTTAAATTTTTTAAATGTAATATACACAGTATTTCCCAGGTACTATGATATCTTTTTTCACCACTATTTCTGAAATAAAAATGTCTCTTGCAATCAATATGAATATTTAATGTAGTGGTTTCCCCCCTCCCTGCCTGTCTGCAAAGCTGTTATTAATGAGATGATCCTTCTGTCAATCTGAGACCTGAGAAAGTGCCATATGTGTGTAGAGAAAAGACTGGAGTAATAGACACCAAAACGTGAGCAGTGCTTTGCCCTGAACTGATATTTTAATTTTTTGTTCAGCATACTTTCCAAGTTTTCTGTAGTATGTGCATAAACAAACATAAAAGAAATTAGGAAACTGGCTGCTCCACTTTTCAAAGAAGCAGAGTGTGAGGGTATTTGGGACTTTGGGCCTTTATGAAATAAGAGACTAGCAAATTAGGGTCACACGCACCACCTCAGTAGTGTCAGAGTCTGACGTAAGGGAGGACTACCTTGCGCCCATCAAGGGGCCTGGGCTGGGCAGGAGCTGGTAAAGCAAACTTTAAAACAGATGTTAGAGCTCAGTGAGCAAGAGCAGGGCTCTTGGGTCAATCTTAGTTCTGTGTGGACAAGGAAATCCCTAAGAGGTAGGAGAGAGTCCAGATGGTGGGGACGCTGGCTAATTATGGATGAGGATGCCCAACACTATGAAGCCACACAGATATTTTCCAAGAGTACGTTCCCAGTCACTCAAGAGAGACCAAGGCTGCATGAAAGAGAACATGAGTCCACCCATCTTAAAAGTCAAAACTTACACTGGTTAGGGAATTCCCTTGGTGGCCCAGTGGTTAGGACTCGTCATTTTAACTATGGTGGCTCAGGTTCAATTCCTGATGGGGGAACTAAGATTCCACAAGCTCTGCAGCACAGCCCCCTAAAAACAAAACAAAACAAAAAATACCTTATATTGTTTTGAGGTGAGCCCTTCCCTCAGCCAAAGGGGCAGAGTAAATACAGGAGATGAAGGGCATGGAGCAGAAGTGGAAGATTAATGGCCAGAGTAGAACTTCAATAGCCCCTCAGGAGGCCAGCAAGCTCTGGGCCTCTGCTAAGGGGAAGGGAGGGGTGAGTATTAACTCATTGCTGCTGCTGCTGCTGCTGCTAAGTCGCTTCAGTCGTGTCCGACTCTGTGCGACCCCATAGATGGCAGCCCACCAGCCTCCTCCATCCCTGGGATTCTCCAGGCAAGAACACTGGAGTGGGTTGCCATTTCCTTCCCCAATGGCTCAGCTGGTAAAGAATCCTCTTTCAATGCAGGAGACACAGAAGACATGGGTTCGATCCCTGGGTTAGAAAGATCCCCTGGAGAAAGAAATGGCAACTCATTCCAGTATTTGTGCCTGGGAAATCCCATAGACAAAGGACCCTGGTGGGCTACAATCCATGCAGTTGCAAAGAGTCAGACACGACTGGGCACATAAAGTCATCACTTATCACAGTAGGTGAAAAAACAAGTATCTAATGCCAATGTTGTTTTAAAAAATATGTATAATAAAAAAATATGTATAATAATAGAAAAAAGTTACAAGGATATACATCTTAATGGTGGATATGTCTCAATAGCAGGAATCTAATTTTAAAATTTTTTCTTTAGTTTTTTTTTAACTTCCTCTCCACCTCCTCCTTGAGCATGTAAATCTTCTTAAAATAGAGAAAACAAAAAGGATTTTCTAAAGCAGTTGTAAAGACTAGTGGATCAAAGTAATGAGAATGAATACAGTGAGATTTTAATTACATAGAAATCCAGGTTCTTACTAGCTATGTGAGCTCTACTTGGCTTTGCTAAGCCTGTTTCCTAAACAATGAAATGGGATTATAAAGTCTTGTCCCAGCGAGCCCGTTGCCAGGATGAACTGAGATGCAATGTACACGAAAAGTCCCAAGCACAGTACTTGGCATAAAGATAGTGCTTAATAAATATTAAACTCGACTCTTGGTGGTCAAAGCTCTCCCTTGCTGCCCCCGGAAGGCCAAGCACCTACAGCTGTTTCAGAGAGCAAAACGGAATCTGGCTCTCTTGGCAGGGCCCCTTACTGGACCTGCAGCTGCCTGCACACCTGACACTCTCCCATCTTCTTTTTCTTGCCATCTGGAGATGAACAGGATCTCATTCCTTAACCCATTTTCACCCATTTGCCTTCCTTCTCTGTCTCAGTGTCTCAGCTGTCTTTCGATAGTATTTTTGAGTACACATGACATTATTTCAACGTAACACACAATTGCAGGGCACCTATGTTCTAAAGATGGCCCCAGGCTCCTGCTCTCCATTCATATCGTCCAGAAATATTTGTATGAGCTCATAGTCTCGCTGAGAATTTAGATCCTTCAACAGCTCCCACGTGTTGCCTAACTGCTATAAAAGGCACACACACCATGCTGTAGAGACTCAGAGGGTAGACTTACCAGAGCATGCACATGTGTATGGGAGAGGAGGGAAAGATTGGAAGTATTTAGGATTTAAGGAGTAATGATCTCTTCACCCACATCTGTTTCATATACTGTCTTTCCTAAAGAGAAAAGGTGTCCCTTCTGCTAAACTAGTTTCAAGGCCAGTTAAGCCAGTGCCTATGTGGGGCTCTTTCCTCTCATCTTCAGATTTGTTAAAGTCTGTACATATACTTAAAGTTTGTGGAAGGCTCTGGTCATCTGATGCCGTTGCTGGGATGGAGAGCAGGTCCAAGCAGTTACAAACTAGCTCAGAGTGTTCTCAGACATTTTGGAGATAGTTGGAATACATACATTCTGATTAACAAGCAGTTTTAAGACTCAACGGAGTGCCAAAACAAGGTGTTGATATCTGTATTACTTATTGGACAAACATTAACATCAATAGAAATAAAAAGAGATTTACCCATAGTTCAGATTCCCTCACAAACTAAGATTTTTTCTCTTTTCCTTATTCCCTTCTAGTCGTTCCAAATCACAAATTCATGGTCATGATAATAATTGGGCCTTAGATGCAGTTTAACATTCTACTTCTTTCTCACAGCCAGATGCATACGCAGAATGATGTTAAGTACAGCAATATCCAAAACCAGGGCAGTGTGACAACAGCCCCTTCAGGCCCGTGGACGGACAGTCCAGTGGAAGACGTTGGCAGGGCAGTGAGACACACCCTGTTCTGCCTGTGTTATTTATGCCTCTGGCAGTGAAGCCCCTGACAAAGAAGCATGTCACTGGAACACATGCTCTTTGTTCACAGAGGTGCATGCCAGCACCGGCTGTGTCGGAAGGGACAGTACTGGGTCTGTAGTCTCTCCTTTGGCTCATTTGCTTTCTTTTTATTTGCTGCACATTGTGGCTATGTTTATTAATTACTTTGTAGCTTAATCTCATAAAACACACATTTATCTTTTGAGTCCTCATACCCTTCAGTTGGGCTTCCCTTGTGGCTCAGCTGGTAAAGAATCTGCCTTCAATGCAGGAGACCTAGGTTCAATCCCTGGGTTGGGAAGATCCCCTGGAGTAGGGAACGGCTACCCAATCCAGTACTCTCGCCTGGAGAATTCTATGGGCTGTGTAGTCCATGAGGTTGCAAAGAGTCAGACGTGACTGAGTGACTTTCACTCACTTCACTTCACCCTTGAGCTGCCCATTAGGAGAGGATAAGGACCCCAAGATTTTGCCCTCTTTCTGTAAGGATTGATATCACCTCTCTCATGAGCTACCCAGGTTCTACTCTAGCAGAGCTGCCACTTCTCCTTCAGCATCTCCCCTTTACCTACAAGATGGCACCTGCGGCCTCTGTTTGATATTAAAGGCTCTCTACAGATTGTACCCAACCTACTATTCCAAAGCAGACTCCCACACTATATGACTTCACTCCAGACTGATGCTGTACCAGAAGAGATGAGGCCTTGGAGTCAGGCCCATCCAAGTTCAAACCCTGGCTCCGCCTCGTTGGCCACTTCTGCATCTGTAAAAATGAATAAAATACAATCTACTCGACAGGGTAATCTGAGGATTAAATTAGAAAGAACAGTATTAAGCCCTAAAAGTGGATGCTCAACCATTGCTTGTCAACACATGTAACTAATTTGCCAGCTTCATCTCACCGGCCCTGTGGTTCTCATAAGCTTACAGTTACAGACTTCCTGTGACATCCTGAAGAGCACTTCCCTCATTTCCCTCACTCATAGAGATGTCTCTAAGGCTAACATTTTAAAGACTTAGGAAACAACATACTGGATTTTTTTTTTTTTTGCCTTTTTCCATAATCCTTCTAAAATTTTTTTGCTTTGGCACTTTAATGCATCTGATGTTTTTAAAATTGATACAGTTTTGTTTGCCACTAAATGAATTTAGGTTAAACGGAAGAGCGCAATCTTTCTTAACATTAAGAAAAACTGAGGTTAACGCACAGAATTATGCTTTTCTGTATTCATAAGTTGTTCTCAATCTTGGAGGCCCTCGTCTATACTAGAATTAAGATGGTATCTGATCTGACATGTGACGTATTTACTTATTTTAAGCGGAATGTAACCTTACATTACTTCCTGGAGGTCTGCAAAGCCGGCCTAGGGCTCTAACCCTGTCTCTCAGGGAGGTCTCAGAGGCAGCCCATTACAAAGGCTACCTGCCAAGCTTCCCCGAAATGGAGCCCATCAAGAATTCACACATCACAGGGGTGCCCTTAAAGATAAAAGTGTTCGGGGAAACTCTGTAACTCCGAGGCCCCATTAGAAATGCTAATTGCTGCCTTCGTTAGCCTATATTTATTTTTTTACAAATAATACAAATATTTATTAGAGAATTATCTAGCTTACTTTCAATATACTAACATTAAAAGAAAAGAGAAATAGAAAGCAGAGAAAACATCACCAAATTGGGTTTTGACCAACATCCTGACTTAAATAGTACTGAGAAGTCTCATGTGGCAGTACATCTGGAATCCCAACTGGGAAAAGGTCCCAGGCAGCAAGTCTGCTCTATGGGTAAAACTTTAAAAGATT
Organism: Ovis canadensis; assembly: GCF_042477335.2. Classification (NCBI taxonomy): domain Eukaryota; kingdom Metazoa; phylum Chordata; class Mammalia; order Artiodactyla; family Bovidae; genus Ovis; species Ovis canadensis. Next base: position 50,189,530 of record NC_091246.1, on the reverse strand, counting down.
GCAGTTCAGGGTTCCCATTTATAATCCCAGGAGGGCTGCAAACTGATATTATCATCAATCTGTGACCAAATCTGGTTTCATGTTAATACTGTTGGTTTTGTCATGTAAAACTTGGAATGTTGCTAAGTCTGGGGCTTGGCTGGCCAGGCCCCCTCCAGGGGCTCAACAATCTCAAGATCCCTCCCCCATCTTATCTATGGTGCTGCAAGTCTTGCTTTCACAGCAGGCAGTCACTCATAGTCACTCACTGTCAGGACAGTGTCCAGAAGGTTGGAAGCAATGTCAGAGGCCTGCTTTGTCTCTGAAGCCTAAACAAGACTATTTATTTAATTTCCCAGCAGATGCAAAGATTGCTCAGACTCATCAACTGATCCTATTCATCTCAAACTTGAAATATGATTATAATGATGATGATGACTTTCACCATTTCCATTATATTCACAAACATCTGCTCTGTTGATTTCTTTCAAATTGAATGATGAAATTGTCACGCGAGTGTATGTTCCTTGGTTCTTTGTCTCGTCACAACAAAGATTTGGAGCGACGGACATTAAAGCCCTCGGCGTGTCACAACTCTCGGGTCTTGGACAAACTGTGTTATAGCTCTTAGGCAAATCAGTGTTACAGCTCTATTTTATTTAGAAGATAGCAAGAGAGGCCAATCTCGAAGAGTGAGGGCATGCCAACCGAAAGACTTGAAGAGAAGACAGTGGAGGAGTGTGTGGGAGAAGAGAGGGAGAGGCAGGGAGGGAGAGAGAGGGAGGGAGAGAAAGTTGGCTTCTCCTTTTATGTTTTTGCCTCCACCTGGGCCTGCGCTATGCAAACTGCGCTTAGCCAGGAGAGCTGTTTGTTCTACCTGAAGTCTTCACTCTGGTCTTCAGACCTTCCTTTGACCTTCCTTGTTTTTTTAGCCACTGCCATTTTGGACTCCTTTTCCCTATTCTACCTACCTAACAGTGCCCCCTCAAGAGATGGGAGGCCCAATTCTTTAGGAATAGGGGCGTTGAGGTCTTTCTGGCTACTTCCTGCTGAAATGGGACTGTGAGGGGTATTGGGCCTCCCCCTCTTGCTAGTCTCAAGCCTCAGAGTCCTTATAGCAGTGTCCATCTAAGGGTGTGTGATATTTTCCGTGGTCGGCTGTAGTTTTACATCTTTGTTGAACTGGCACTGCATGTTGTAGCTTGTTGACCTTAACTGGAGGTCTTGTGAGATCTGAGACTGGGCCACGTGAGCTTTCTGCTGAGTTTGTTTTTCACTGTCCCGGTTTCCAGCAGGATGGGCCTTCCCCTGCACTGGATTTTCTTCACGTTCCACCTCTACCACGGGAGCTTCGCTGAATTGTGCTCCTGCTGTGCCTGGCCTCTTCCGCGTGGAGGTTGTTTCAGCCAGGATATATCCCAGTCACAGCACCATAGATGTCTCGCGAGTGTATGTTCCCTGGTTCTTCATCTCATCACAACAAAGATTTGGAGCGACAGACATTAAAGCCCTCGGCGCGTCACAACTCTCGGGTCTTGGACAAACTGTGTTATAGCTTTTAGGCAAATCAGTGTTACAGCTCTATTTTATTTAGAATATAGCAGGAGAGTCCATCCTCGAAGCGTGAGGGCATGCCAACCGAAAGACTTGAAGAGAAGACAGTGGAGGAGCGTGTGGGGGAGGGAGAGAGAGAGAGAGAGAGAGAGAGAGAGAGAGAGAGACGGGGAGAGAGAGAGAGAAAGACCGCACGCACACGGGAGATAAAGAGAGAAGCCTATATTTAAATGTTAGAAAACCCAGGGAGATCCTCCAGGACTGGGGGACTCTCGGCTCCTCTGTGGTTTGGGCAAGCGGCCCGGGCTACCCGGTCCCGCCGGCTGGGAAGGTCGACTCCGCCCGGTGCCACGCGGTACAGCACCAGACCACAGCGCTCCAGCCGCCGACTGGGGTCTTCGCAGCACTTTCAGACCCATCCGCCCAAACAGACGCGGGGCTCCGGCTGCTGGCCGCACACGGTGCGGAGGCGCGGAAGGTGAACCCGAAAGCCCTTGTCCCACGGTCTCTACACCTTTCCCGCCTTCGCGGGTGTTGGGCTGGCCTGGTCGAGTCTTCGAGGAAGAACTTGGTCTTAGGGACTCCCAAAGCCGGGCAGTAATTTACTGCCCCCAACCCTCCCAGCAAACGTCCAAGCGAGGGGGTGGAGACCCGCCTCCGGACGCGTGGAGAAGGGACCCCCACGGTCTCAATTCGGCGGCAGGCGGGGAAGCCCCCAGGCGGGTCTTACATCAGCCACCCCACGTACGATCGGAGGGCGGGAGTAAGTCGCTCCAGTCCCCGGGGCTGCGCCTTTCTCCCTCTCCCACCCCCAGCCTCCGCCCCTCCCGCCGCGCCTCTTCCCCGCCCCGTCCTTGGTGCACAGCGGCTGCCGAGCCGAGCGGCGCCGCGCGGGGCCGAGTCGAGCCGAGCAGCCACCCGCGCCGCGTCGCCGGTTTAAGCGCAGTGCGGGGCCGCGGCCGGGGGCGGCGGTAGTGAGACCAGAGCTGCGCTCCAGCCCCCTTTTCCCTCCATGGTTTCTCTCCGCTCCCGCGAGTAACTTGGCTCCGGGGGCTCCGCTCGCCTGCCCGCACGCCGCCCGCCACCCAGGACCGCGCCGTCGGCCTGTGCCTCGAGCAGACCCCTTCCGACGGCCCTCGCTGCGCAGGCTGGGACGCCTCTCCCCCCTCCGCCCCCGCCGCGGAAAGTTAAGTTTGAAGAGGGGGGAAGAGAGAGAAACATGGACATGAAGAGGAGGATCCACCTGGAGCTGAGGAACCGGACCCCGGCAGCTGTAAGCAGACCCCCCTTCGGGCGCCCTCTTCCCCCGATGACTTGCATGTAATGGTGGCCACCTGCGGGGCCCGGACCGCGGGTCTGCCGGCCCCGGCGCGGGGAAGAGCGCAGCTCGCGGGCTCGGACGGGGAAGGCGGGCGGGCGATGAGGGGGGAGCCAGCGCGCGGGGATTAACTCTTTGGCGCCCGCGGGTGCCCGCGGCCGTCCGGGGAAGGCAGTGGGGTAGGGGAAAGCAAACTTTGAGCTCCTCGCCCGCCGGGGTCCTTTCCCTGAGGAGCGCGTGTGCGTGTGGCCGGCAGCGAGGGAGGGAGGAGGGGATTGTGTAACGCTGGGAGCCATGTTTGCAGCCTCCCGGGATGCGCGGCCGGGCGGAGGTCGGGCCTGCCGAGGAGCCGCGCGGCCAGCCGGAGCCGGGCCCGCTGCGGGCCAGGTTGGGCTCCGCGCGCCCCAGGCCGGCGGGGGACGGGGCTCGGGGTGGGGTGGGGAGGGAGGGTCTCCTCAGGCCAGGCCTCGCGGTTGGCGCCGGCCGGACTCGGGCAGGGGCCGAAGGGCAAGTAGGGGGCTCCTCGCCTCTACGGGGGACGGGAAGCCCCCTCGGGCGCCAGGGGGCTTGAGCGGGTGCGGCTGGGCGCGCGCGGAGCGGGGGAGGGGCGAGTCCGGGCGGCGTAGGTGGCGCAACCGCCGCCCCTCCCCGGGCTAAGTTTGAAAAAAGGACGCGGTTCCCGCCATTTTTCAAGCCTAAAAATAAAACTTTCTCCCCCATTTCTCTCGCTCCCTTTTCGCCCCCCGGCCTTCCGCGGTCCCAGCCTCCCAAGGCGGGCGTCGCTCGGCCGAGCCGGCCGTTGTGGCGTAGACGGCTTCTCCCTCCCCCCGCGCCGCGGCGGCGGAGTCCGGGGGCCCCTGCCCGGGAGGCTGGCCCCTCGGTGTGGGCGGGCGGCGGCTCCTCGCGTCAGCCCGGGCGCGCCACGAGCCGACACAGCGCCATGTTGGCTAGCACTCGTCTCCCTCCGCCGCGTGAGCCAACATGCTGGCTCGGCCTGCCAGGCCCCGCTCGTCTGTCCCGGCGGTGGCTGTGGGCCGCCGCTCGCCGGGCCGAGCTTGCGGCTTGTTTGGCGCCCGCCTCGCCAGGGCTCTGCTCGTTCTGGCGGGAGCTGCGCGCTCCGGCCGCCGCCGACTCATCTCTTGGGCGCACTGCCGTCCCCTCCCCCCTTCTTAAAAGGGCAACGCCAGGCGGCCGCCTCCGCCCGAGTCGGGCGTCTAGGGGGTAGTGACGGGTTTCGGCTGGGCTCGCGGGCCGGGAGGCCTCTGCCCCCGCACGTGCTACAGGCCGTCGACCGAGGCCAGCACTCGCCTGCCGCGGCGGGTGGGCCTTTTAAGAACCGTCTTTCTTCTCTTCCCCGGGCCCTCCTCGCGAACTAGGGCAGCTTCCTGCGGCCCTCGCCCGGGGGGGCCGCGCCTCTGCCAAACCCCCTTTTCGGGTGAGTGGCGTCCTCTGTTCCTAGGGCAGCCCGAGGGAAGTCCTTCCATCTCCGCTCGGGCTGACGATGGGCTCGCTTCGTGCAACCGGAGAGTTGTGGGTAACAAGTTGCCCACTTGTGGAAATTTGTCAACCCGACCTTCCCTTGTGCGCACGAGGTTTTGAATCCGAGGTCCCCACAAATGAAGTGTGGGGTTGTGGTACCTCGTGGCCTCCCCACTCGACCCTGGAGGACCTCCAGGGGTGAGCGTCTGGACTCGGTCCTCCGAGTTTTAAGGTTGAGGTTTGACCACGGTCGTCCCCTCCGTCCATCAGTCAGACATTTTGTTTCGGCCACGTGCTAGTATCCTGAACTGTTAAGCTTCTTCACACCGTAAAACTTGCAGAATTGTGATCTCATTTTGAGGCATTGTTAATTTAAGATGTTTGAATTATTACTGCGTAGTTCCAAGTCAGTAGAATATGGAGGTATTTGATTTAGCCAAATTTCCAAAAGAAAATACACAAGAATCTTCACAGTGCCTTAAAATGTGGGAAAAAAACAAACCCAACCATTTGAATTCTTCAAGTGTGCATAAAGCACTGTTAAAATACTCAGCTAAGAGCACCGTTGTTCCTTCTGGGAAACACAATTGGGCTGGTTGTATATGGATTTTTTTGAATTTGAAATAACTAATTACTGCTTTTGAAAATACATATACATGTGCATGTGTTAATTTCTCAAGAAATCAACTTAAGCCTTGCCCTTTTGCCAAAAACAGCCTAAAGTGGCGTGGCTATTTAACTTAAGGTTAATTTGTCAGTTCACATATCAGGTACTCAAGCCACAAGTGACTATTGGCTACCTTATTGGACTTCACTCTCCTACTGTAATCCACTGGTTTTATTAAATAAATATTTGTGTACCAACAGTATGGCAGGGCCTGGAAAAGCAGTGTGAACAAGGCAGAGAGCAGCCTCTTCCCTCCTGAAGCCTCAGAACCCGGTGGGGCCCGTTGCATTGTGCAAATTAGGGGCCTTGGGAGAGTGTCATGGGAGCCAACCAGGATTGTGGGGTAAGAATGGCTCCCCTAAGGACTTAAGGGAGACTGAGTAAGCCTTAGATTTTTTAAAACATCAATTTTAAAATGTTTTTTGCACAAAAGCATCACCCTTAAGGTAAGTGAGAAGTTACAAAATGATTCTAAATCAGCTAGTCACGTGGCTCCATGTCTTGTGGAGCCAGCTGTTAGAGTAGGCTTGACCTCTGGGATCCTGTAGACTCTTTTCATCTGGGAAAAGAGGAAGAATTCTGTCTCTTGTAAACCTATTGGTTTAGGACAAGAGGCTCTTAAATGCGCATCAGTATATTCCTTGGTTGACCTTGATGTCATCGAGTGAGATAAAAGACTGAGGAGGGTAAGTGGAGTTTTTTCTGCAGTGTTTTTGTTTGAAGATCAGATGAGCTTTTTTTTCCTATGAGTACGGCTTCTTTGTTTTAATTTTTTTATTTGGAAATTTGAAGATGACCCTGGTAACACTTTACTGTCTTGTGTTCTTTAACTAAAATACATAAGACAGACCAAGAGAATAGGTTCCATTTCACCTGTTACTAACAGGTGTGCTGTTTACCTAAGGGAGTGACTCATAAAGAAGTACATAATTGAGTTTTATCTGAGTCCAAAACACCTCTTTATATCAGAAGTTTGTTCTCATAGTGCAAAAATGGCTTAAAATGGCATTATAAAGTAATCTTCAAAAAGAATAGTGATCAGTATTTTAAAATACAGGCAAAGGGTAAGAATTATTTTATATAAAATATTGGTGTCGTCAGTTGTTTCATTGAGAGCAAATTGTATAGCACTAGAACATACCAGGTACACCACAGAAATTGATGGTACTGTCAGAAGTGGAAGGAGACACATGCAGTAATGAGATATTGATACAGTCTGTATCTAGATCTGGAATTTAGATATATTCCAGAATTGGAGGAAAAATGTCTTTATGTGAGGCTATCATTTTCTATTATGCCAGACATGCACCTCATTAACAATGAATCTAGGGACATCTGTCCTTGATCTTCCAGTCTGTTCAGAGTTAGAAAGTCATGCAGTTACCGTGGTTTACAGTCTGTGCGCCTGGTGGGAACACTGGTAGCCTGTATGTGAGGGAACTTCCCTGATGGTCCAGTGGTTAATACTCCATGCTTCCAATGCAGGGAGCATGGGTTTGAACCCTGGTCAGGGAACTAGATCCTGCATGCCGCATGGCAGTGGCCTTTTAAAGAAAAAAAAAAAATCTATAACATGGGAAAAACCTTTCGCCCAACTTTTGGCATTTATTGTGTCTGTCGAGATTTTAAACTCAAGGGCTTATTCAGATTTGCTGCATAGCAGCCAATTGGATTCTTTTTCTTGTATTATATAGAATATATATTTCTTGTATTCTTTAGTTTACAGCTTCATTGAATGAAAAATTAGATACAGATAAGCTTAAAAAAATAGATATAGGTTAAAAACCTTAAAAAAAAAAACAAAACAAAACAGGAATCTCACACACACGCATTCGACCAACAAGATATTCTGGTACAGTCCACAGGAAAAGTTTTTTCCAAACTTGGATCTTGCTATTAGTGAATATAATATCTTGTTAAAGTATAGTAAACATTTATCTTGCATTGTTAATGTCTGCACAGATCATAATTTAACCATCCTCATTAGGTGGTTAGAAAGTTTTTTGCTGTTTTAATTAGTATTGTAACAAACATTTTGTAATGTGAATCTCTGCCAAATTGCTTTTTAGAATGATGCTCTTTTTTACCTACCCAGTAGTAGGATGAGTGTTTCCTTCTTTCATATAGGCAGTTTTGCCACTCAAACATATTTCAGTACTACTAATGTTCTATTGTCATTTTGCAGACATTCTTTTTAAAATAGTAGCAGGGTGGAAGGTCTGAAGGTTGTTTAACTCAGAAGGATGGGAATTGTCCAGGGTGGCAAGAGTTACTTTCTATGTGTTTGGATTATTTCACTCACTAAATAATTGATAACTTAATGATCTTTAATTCTCCAGATTGTCTTTCCCCCTCTTAATAACTGTTGTAACTGATAATTGGGGAAGGTCACTCCAAGAGTAGCTAGGTAGCTTGTTCAGTAAAGAACCTGCCTGCAGTGCCGGAGAGGCGGGTTTGATCCCTTGGTCAGGAAGATCCCCTGGAGAAGGAATCGGCAACCCACTCCAGTATTCTTGCTTGGGAAGTCCCATGGACAGAGGAGCCTGGTGGGTTACAATCCATGGGCTCCCAAGAGTCAGACACAACTTATCGACTAAACCACCACCAGCCAGGGAAATAGGAAATGAGACTAAGTGGGGAGGATGAAAGGAAAATTCCTTGATCTCCTCTGTGGCTCCTAGCCCCAATCTCTGTAATTTGGCTACCATGTATTTCAAATTTTTCATGGGAAAACTAGAGTATTAGCTTTGCTGATAGCTATAGAAAACTTAACAAGTTTCATAGGAAATAGTGTGGATTTTTGTTTTTAATTCTTAAGTGTTTACCTTAAATTCGTGTTGGAGGAAAAAGAACTAATTTAGTTGGAAAATAAGGGATGAGGAAGAGTGAATTTGGCCCCCAAAGTTGTCATGTATCTTCAAGCAGAAGACCAAATAACTGTGCCTTAGATCAAATAGTGGTAAGTGGTACACACAGATGTACAAGTGCCTGCCAACATTCCCTCCTGGGAGGGTTTGGGACATGAGGAAAACTAGGGCTGTTTATCCTTGATTTGAACCTCCCATTTATTCTTGGTCTATATCAGGAGGCAGTGACGACATATGTCCCCCATCCTGTACACCCTCCCTTGAAAGGTATTCTCGATCCTGTCACACTCAGGAAGGACTTCAGGGAGAGGGAAGGCCTAATCTCATATGCTGCTGACATAATGCCTGAGAACAGACACCTTTTCCCCAAAGTCCTGTTTAGAACTTTAGGCTGGCTAGAAGGGTGCTTATGGCAGGCTTTCCAGGCCTGTCATCCTTGGGCACAGCCCTAAGTGAACCCTCCTTTGGTCTCTGCTTTCTGCAGTAATTTCCACTCTGCTGTGTGCTTTTTTGTGGCTCATCTTCTTGCTGTGACTCTGGACTTTGTTCTGGGGTTAACACATTTTTTTTTACTACATCCTTAGCCTTGCTGGAAAAGTTCAGAGACATGACTTAACTGCTGAGCCATACAGCCCTTCCCTGTAACTCACCCCAATAAATTGTTTCCTCCTACTCATGGAGAAAATTAAAGGTCTCAGGTATGTATTCCCTGACTTCTTTTCACTCCCCACTTGTAAACTTACCAGCTCCTTTTCTTAATCCTATCTCTTCTCCATCCTCAAGAGAGTGGAATGACATCTCATTTTTAATCCGTCTCTTTTATGATTTGTTGTAAACAACTGAGTTTGTTTACTGATTACCTTTTTATGACTTGTCTGCTTTTTTGTCAGTATTTCTTTTGGGGTATTTGTTTTTCTTCCTCAGGGTAAAACCAATATGCTCAAGAAAAAGGTAACTATGCATATACCTAGAATTTCCATATATCAAGAAAGGTAACAGAAAAATCTTGAGAGAGGTTGATTGTCATTTTAAGATAAAGAACTTGTAACTCAAAAGATTCTGATATTTGTTTTTTCACCTAGCAATAGATTGTGAGGAGATAATTCTTATTACAAAAGAAATTTCATATAAAAAGATAGCATGGCACTATTTATAATAGTGGAAGTTGGGAAACATGTTCAGTAGGGAGTATGGTAATTTATTTTACATCATACCTTTTAATTTCTTTAGCCATTAAAAAGTATAGTTGTTAATTAAGTAATATTGTTTGTTCCCTGTTACTGTATTTAAAATATACAAAGACTGAAAAAAAGCCCCACAATATTAAGTGACAAATAGCAACATGCTTTGCATGTGATTATGCCTATCATCAGAAAGTAGTTTCTATATCCAGGTTTCCTGTTTCATCATTTCCTCAGTCCTCTACAATCCTGACACAAGCTCCTATGCCAGTTTTTCTGTGTTTGACTGTTGTAAATACTCTTTCATATTGGAATATCCAGTTCAGTTGCTCAGTTGTGTCCGACTCTGCGATTCCATGAACCGCAGCACGCCAGGCCTCCCTGACCATCACCAGCTCCCAGAATATGATGGTAACTAAAATAGGCATGACCCTGCCATCGTGATGCTTGATGAAATTTAAAATCTAGCACTGACTCTTTTTAACCTTAATTTTTTTTAATAGATCAATAATCTCATTGTAAAAGCGTTAGATAAGATTATGGAAAAGTTCTCAGGACAGTCACTTTTACTCCCTGAGAAGAATATAAGAAAGTGAATGTGTGACAGGTTACATGAATGAAAACATTTTATGTATTCATCCCCCAGTGTCTCCTGGAGATGTCTCTCCTTGATGGACAAATTACCTAATTTTTTAAATCCTCCCCCTTGCCCCAGTAACTTTTTTTTTTTTTTTGCCCCAGTAACTTCTTATGCCTAATTTCATAAGCCTTTCTACGTGTTTGAAACTAATGCTTCACCTTTGGGTACTACCACTACTAATTCTTCTCAAGTTTCCTTTGCAGGATCCCCAGGATTCCATCCTTGGTTCTCTTCGTAGGAATTCCATCCTTCCACTACTCTCTGCTCTGATTACTTCCAAATACAGAACTTAAACCTTGAACTCCAAATTCTCTTGTCCAACTCCTTGGGGATACTTTGACCTGGACTTTTCATGAGAACCTTAAACTTGATATCCTTTGTAGTATTCATTACATACCTGCTCCCCTCTCCATGCCCAAAGCTGTTCCTTCTTATTTCCATCCAGTTGCATAGTTCCCATTTCTTTAAACCAGAACCTTAATTCCTCTCCATCTTCTTTCAGACCCAACAATTCAGTTTGCAGATTTGGACCACTTTAACATCTTTTTTCCCCCTACCAGTTTCTCTTTCTTGATTCCTATTCTGCTGTTTGCTTCAGCAGACTTGTTCTCTTTGACTCTAATTAAAGTGGAATTTTACCAGTTGAGAAAAACGTCCAAGAGGTGATTTCACCCATGAGCTGTGAGGCAAAATGGCCATCTAAATTGCTCCTTATTTGGCTTTTGGCATATTGGTGTCATTCTGTATAACATTTTTGGATTCTTTGTAAGATATAGTCATAGAAAACCCCCAAATCAAATGGAAACATTTAGTTATATTGCAATATAATGCTTAGGTTGGTGGGTAGTTATAGTTGGCTTTTTTTTTTTTTTAATGATTTGTTGGTTTTCCTTTTTTTTAATGCAAAAGAGATACATGTTTGTAGAAGATTTAGCACAGGCAGGAATAAAGTAAGTCACAAAGGTCCTTGTCATTCTCCTACACCTTTTCTCAGAGGTTATTTTCTCAGCTTTCACTGTGTCTAAAGCACTACTTTCTACAACAGTTCTACTTCACCTTGAGGAAACTGAGGCACAGATAGGTTAAGTGACTTGCCTAAGGTCACAGAGGTTGTAAATGGCAGGGCTAGAAATTGACCCTAAGCATCTGTCTCTGGTGCCCAGCTCTCCTCAGTTTACCTTAAAGTTTTCAGATAGGCTAATTTTTATCAGAAGAGGGGAAGACTGTCCATAAAGAGAAAAGTGGAAGGAAGGGAAGAAAGAAACAAAAAGATGTAATGGGCCTGTGTGCATCTTGAGAGCAAGGATTCTGAAGAGGAAGTAGAGTAATAACGAGTGAGAAGTTGTGGCGTTGTGGGTATCCCTGACTCTCTTAAATCTGTTTCCTTCTCTTTAATTGGGGGGAGGGGGGTATGGTGGTAAAAAGAATAATGAGTTAATTCTCCATAAATGTTAGCAATTACTAGAGTAGTATCTTTGAATTGTGTATGGGAGGATAAAGATACTAACTCCTATTTTCATTTTAGAGCTATCAGCATCTCATACATGTTTAATTGCTCATTAATGCCATTAAATGTGTTAGATTCACTGCAAGAATGCCTTTGGCAGTTAAAACTTATTTGCATCCGTGTAAATTTATCAAAACGTGTTTAAAACTGGGAAGTGTCAGAGTCAACCACAGAGCAAGAATGGCAATAGAGATTAGCATGGTAGATATTTACACAGTAGACTTTATTAAATAATCAGTATTCAGAATTTTCACATGTGATACTCTTGGATGGGTTTGAATTCTGAATTTCAGGACCTCTAAAGGAGGAGATTTTATGGCCTGAAAAAGGAATCTAATAGCTAACTGTTCTCTTCCCTAGAAATATCTTTTTTACATATAAAACAAAATGATCTTGGTTTTGAATTAAAGAGTTCTTGCATCTTGGTCTTTTCTTAGTGTCAAGATAATCTTAGTAAGGACTAATAAGACCAGAGGTAGAAGTGTTAGTCCAGAAACCTGTAGCCACAATCTCTTAGGGACCTTGCTGGGAGAGTGAAGTTTTCGTCCTCTTGTGTCAGTCTCCTGGGCCTTGTGGCCTAAAGGAGTTGATGGGTGGGATGGACCAAGAAGGGGGTGGGTGTTTTCTCCTGTACTTGTAGTTAAAGCGCCTCTTGGAACAGACTTGGGAAAAGGACTAAGGGGTGGGGGGGGGTATTGTTTCTTCACTTAACATCTTAAGAGCTGTAGTTTCTGTCTGGAAAGTAGAGTTAAAATCTTTATTTGTAACCATGGTGTGACATTTCACCCTTGATATCTATTAGATTATTGTTATTAAAGGCTTAATCATTTTTTTCATTTATTTATAACTGATCTGGGTCTAAGTAGAGGCTGCCCCTATATGTGAGTGATTTGTTGGGTATTTATGGTTGGAGGTTTTGCATTGTTCTTTGTTTTCCGTATGTTTTTTAAAGCTTTTCTTCCCTGCTTTGTCACCCACAGGTTCGAGAACTTGTCCTGGACAATTGCAAATCAAATGATGGGAAAATTGAGGGCTTAACAGCTGAATTTGTGAACTTAGAGTTCCTCAGTTTAATAAATGTAGGCTTGATTTCAGTTTCAAATCTTCCCAAACTACCTAAATTGAAAAAGGTAAGTGCTTTTTCTTTTAACAATAGAAGAGAACCATTCTGGGCAAGAGAAAAATAAACAATTCTATCTGTAAGGAAGCATTTAGTGTAGCAGAGACCACATGGCCTTTGTAACTAGGCAGATCTGGAACTCACCATTCCATCCAGCTCTATCATTTCCCTGATGGTGAATGTTCTAAGACTCAGTTTCCTCACCCGTAAACTGGTAATACCACCTGATGTTGCAGAATTGCTATGATGTTTGGAAATAATATATGTTGGATGCTCAATAAATAGTTATGATGAATAATTTAGTACTCAATTGTTATGGATTTGTTGCTATAATGTCACTACATTTTGTTTTTAGTATGCTCTGGTTTAGGAACCATGGGTTCCTCCTGCTTTTCATGTTTAATGTTGATTAAGGGAAGATTTAAGTAAAGACCTTTCAGATTTGTAGCCTATGATATTTCAAATCCATTATGTAATTCTTAATGACTAGGGAATTTAAAATGTGTTGTGACTGACTGAGAATCCATTTAAACAAAACTGCTATATTTCCCTTGCCTAGTTAACGGTCCATTGTTAGGGCTTTATTGGTCTAATTATAAACCAATCACTATCCTGTCTAACACTGTCGACCCACCCCCCTGCCCGCAAATAGCCACACACACCCATCCCTGCCACGCACCAAGAAAAAAAAATTCCCAAGAAAAATGTTTTTTTGTGTCTTTGCACGTTAACCTGTCACAAAGCCTCTGCCAGAACTGAAAGAAACTAAAGATCTTCTAGCCTTGTTTATAGGCACAGACCCAGCAGTAGACCCAGACAGGTACAGTAATTTCCCTAAAGCCACCCACAGAAGCGGTTTAGTACTAGAGCCAAAACTAGAACCATCTCTCTTTGCTAACCCACTACCTTTTCCATTACATATGAAAATGTGTGTGTGGTCTTGGCGGTGTTGCAGAATTCTCCACCGTTTACCTAATCTCTTTATTAGGGAGTTTAAGTTGAAGCTTCATCTAAGAAAGATACACATAGAAAACCGAAATGAAATTTAGGCAACAGATAGGTAGGCTGTTCCTATATGCTTGCTTGAATCTTGAGAGGGACTTGTTTTTTGGTTAAATACATGAATTAAAATCCAGAAGTGCTATGTGTTTTAAATGCTTAGGCAGTCCTCATGAGTTTCAGGGCAAGTCTGCTATTAAAAAGAATTCTGTTAAATTTGTAAATTTCTTTTCTTTTTTCTGATAGGTATCTGCTTTAGAGGTTCAAGTGTAATCCATTTTTGTTTATGTAGATTGTCATGACATTGGAAACTCTTAACTTGGCATTTTACCCTGTATCTCCATAAACTTGATACTAGCAGATCCCTACTAGGTGTTCTGTGTTCTCTTCTGCTTTTCTAGCACCCTGGTACATTGTCCTGAATTACTGTGGTCTCTGTACTGTCATACTTAATTCAGAAAGCCACAAGAAGTAGGTTCTGAAAGAAATGTCACGAGTTTCCTAAATTACACATTGATTTCATTTCAAAACAAATACACCACTAAATGTTTTGGCAGATTGCCTTGTTATCTCTCCTCCCTAAGATACTCATGTTGAAAGGTTGTGAATATTATATATGTCGATATTCCAACCACCCAAGAGAAATTTTAGGTATTTTACTGGACTGCCCATCAGAACGGGAAAAAAATGTATTGAAATGTTGTATTTTTCTCTTCTGAAATGCTTAAAAACACCTAAACAGACTTCTTGTCTTTAAAACTCTTCCTTTCAGTGAATATTTAAAATTTTAAGAGTTCTGCTCTGCATCATATACTTCATTTCATTGCATGCCAGACTAAATTACAGAAGTTTTCATTCTATTCTAGGTACCTAGCATAGGGAGGAGCACACTGAAGCTAGGCTCCCGGCTGCAAAGCATAGGCTCACCACTGTAACAGCTGTGTAATCTTGGGCATGTTGCATGGTCTGTTCTTAGTTCATTTTCCTCATCTGTAAATGGGGGTAATAATTCTACTTACCCATAGGGTGATTGTGAGATCAAATGAGTTCATGGATTTCTAGTTCTTCGAGCAATGCTGTAAGTACTTGGGTACTTAACACTTAAGTACTATGTAAGGATTAGATACAGTTACCATTGTTGTTGGCAGTTAAAGTAGAATTGAAACCAGCTGTCTGGCCTTAGTTCTCTCATCTGCGAAATAGAGTTTGAATTAGATGCTGTCAATGGTCTTTACTTTTCCAGGCTCCAGTTTCTTTCCCTGTAATATTCCATGGTGAAGGCTCATTCCTTTGTTGGCATACCACTTACCACTCAACTTGACCTGCAGCAAAGAAATTAGAATTCTTGTAAAGGCTAGTGACAGATCTGTAAGAAGTGTCCTCTGGGGAACTGGTTTCCACAGGCCTGAAGCTATTGCCCCATTCCCTTTCTTGAAGTCACGGAACTTCTTTAAAGGCTTGTACCATTCCTGTAGCCTTCAGGGCAGCATTCCGTGGTGGCTTCCAGATGTAGAACCCCATGGCAAGTCAGCACTGTATAGAAACAGATGAGGTTCCAAGTGGGCATCACGAGTTTTGATACAGAATAGCTGCTTAGAATGCATTTACCTTTCCTGGCACATATAGCGTATGGCAACTTCACAAAGAATTCTGATTTGTTTTGACCCACTTCTTAGGTTAGAAAATGTATTCATTGATGTTAGGGGCCAAACTGTTAAAATTGCCAGCTGATTGAGAGAATGCAACTCTCTCATCCTTACATGTCTCTCCTTCTCTGAAGTGTTCCTAGGATCTGTAATTTGGGTTTAATCAAACAAAATGAACATATGTGCCCTAATAAAAAAGAGGTCATTTGATTTTGGTAAGTGTTTGAGAACTGTCTTTGTTATTTCTAACACTTTAATGATACCTGTTTCTCTGTGTGTTTGTGTGCTGTGTGGGTTTTCTCTTAACAGCTTGAGCTCAGTGACAATAGAATCTGTGGAGGTCTGGATATGTTAGCAGAAAAACTTCCAAATCTTACACATCTAAACTTAAGTGGAAATAAACTGAAAGATATCAGCACCCTGGAACCTTTGGTAAGTAATTGAGAATTTGGAAACCAGGACTTATTGGTCATTTTCATTTTCATATTTCTTTGTGAGGGAAATAACTGGAAATAATAATTGAGAAGGTGGTGGTTTTTTAATAATACTTTTTATAGAAGGAGTCCAGAGTAAAAGATCAGAACCTTTAGTTACATGTGTTCCTGTGACTTCCTCCCTCCCTGTTAATTGTGGCTGCTATCTTCAAAGGGGAATTCTTTTCTTTTTTGATCTTTTTAAATGTCATATATTGACTATAGCCTTAAACATTTATCTTAAAAAATTTTCCCCAGACTGGCCAGGCTATTCTATACTTTTATAGAAAAGGCTGTCTATATTGGGTTGGGCATCTGATCTGCTGGAACAGGCCAAAGGCAGCTCCAGTGAGTTTTAGGTCTTCTGACTCACAATTTTGAGCTCCAGCTGGCTCTCTTTGCATGGGAACCCCCAAATTCTCCTCCTCTTACATGCTGGGATAAATTATGGAAAGTTACATTTAAGTGCCAGTTGGGTTATAGACTTTGTTGTGTGACCTTGGGCAAGTTGCTTCTTCTCTCTGGGCCTCAGTTTCCTCCCTTAGGAAGCAGGAAGGATAGTGATCCCTGCCTTACTTACCTCACTTAGGAGTTCTGAGAATAAGGTAATGTACTTACTTTGTGAAGCTGTGCTGATGGGGGTCTAGTTAAGTGAAAGTTATAGTGACCAGAAAAGAGCTTACGAAGCAACGCTGGGGGCTTGTTGCTCTCCTTTGCTCCAGGAATTTTGCCTCCCCCTTTTTCCCCATCATAGGTACACTCAGATACTTGGGCTCCTTCCTTTCTCACTAGTTCTGTTTTCTTCCCAGTTAATGGCGGGTGGGGGGATGGCCACACAGACTCTTTTCTTTTGATGCCACCTGGAAATTCCTATGATTTCAAGATTGTTAACTGACTTTTTCCCCTAAACACAACATTCTATTCACAGACATAGAATTCAATTTTAATGAGGCTGATGAAACTCAGACTTGTTTCATATCACCCAAAGAAGCCTGTGGCAGCTGTCTTTTTTTCTGTTTTACGTAAAGTCAGTATTTCCATTGGAGTTAACTTGTGGACATTAATTGGGAGAGGGGCTAGTCAGGAGATAGGAGCTGTCTTTAGGATCCAGCAGAGCAGAACTCAAGAGGAGAAGGCATCCTTCTGCTGTCTCTTATCTTTTCTGACATCACAATATAGTAAAATATTTGAACTTCTTATCATTTGCATAGAATATTGATATTTCAAGGGAGGATAAGAGTTAAATTATGACTTCCTTTAATGAAGATTTCCTGATGGAACTAATAGAGTTTTTTTCTCTCCTAATCAGTAATCGAGGCTGTATTCCAGTGTAAATTTAATCACTGTTTACCAAGACCCTTTGTTTTTATGTTTCGTTAAGTAGACCGCATTTAGCTCATTTCTCATAAATGTTGGGAGCTTGTTGCTCACCTTTACTCCATTTTTTGCCCCTTTTTTTCTATTAGGTACACTCAAGACACCTGGGCTTCTTCCTTTTTCACTGTTGTTTTCCTCCGAGTCAATTCCCATTTGTGTATAAGCAGACTTTTATTGCAGTTTTCCTTATTCAGAGATGTTAACATTTGCCCTTTGTATCCTCATGTAATGCAGAGCAGAGAGAATGTCATTTTGAAATGAGGAGACTGCGTTTAATTACACAGCATCTTCAGAATAAATGGTGAGCAGGAATTCAAGTCCAAGGCCATTCTTTCCACTGCCCTTGGAACCTGTTCTCTTTTTAACCTGTAAATTTACTCCATACCCCAAAAGATCTAAACTGGGATTTCCGGTGTTAAATTAAGCCCTGATGGTCTCCCTTCGGTCCCATGGGCTATACCAAACCTTTGTGTGTGTTTGATGACAGCCCTGTCAGTTCACAGTAACTGTAAGCATAGGAACCCCTTTTCCCTAGGACAGAGCACCAGGCCATACCTTGCCATGCTAGGTCACTGGCCATGGCCTAATTCTCATGGCAGCCTTAGTCTTCTTTGATGTTTCATCAGAAGCTTTTATCAGTGTCCTAGCATTCGGAGGCAGAGCAGAAGCAAACATTGTGTAGGAATCGTTTGCATGAGTATTCCTGACCTGATAAGTGATTTATATAGTAGGACCCTTCGGCAGTGAAAGTCTTAATCCCCTGAAACAGTGAAATATGAAAAATAATCATTATATAATATTTACCATTTTTGGAGGATCTACTGTGTGCCATACATGGTAGTGGATGCTTTATGTACGTTATCCATTAAGAATCTTCAACATTTCTACAAAACGGATAGAAATATCATGGCCCTTATTTTACACATGAGGAAGCTGAGGCTTAGGAGAGTCTGAATCCCTTGTCCAGAGTCACATACTTGGCCTGCCAGTGACAGAGCCATGGCACCGCACACCCAGGACTGTCTGGGGAAGGCAGAGCTCCTGCTATTCTCCTGAACTTGCTGTTCCAATTCCTGGGGGTGCTAGGTGGGTCTCCTGAAGTTATAACTTCAGGATAAACAAAACTGTAGGAGGAGGTGAAGGGGGGAAGTGTTGGGTCCATTTTAACTTCTGAAAGTGTTCTTCAGTGGGGAAAACACCATCTCATCCTCATCAACCACATGCATTTTGAACACCGTCTACGTTGAGCCCAGTTCTTACAGTCAATGCAATGATTGTAAATGCCTCTGCTTACTACAGGGACATTAATCGAGAGACAAAGAAGGCATCAATTCAAACTTCCTTGGACACCTTTTTTAAGAGACCTGGGCCATCCAAACCATCCCCCAAAGCCCTTCTAAATTCTAAGAAGGCAAGCAAAATTATTGTTAATAAAATGTTTACTGTTTATTATGGCTAGCCTATTAGTTTTAGGCCAAATTTCTGAAGTGGTAGAGTTGTGATTTTTTTTTTAAAGCAGTATTTACATATTACATTGGGATCCTGAGTAACCTGTGTGTAGTGTATTTGGGGTCTTAAAGCACAATTTTAGAGCTTTAAAGTTCTAGAGTACTCCAGTTATTTGGGGTTTTGTTGTTTATTTGGTTTCACTTCATTTCTAGCATACTGTTCGACACGTCCAGGTTATTCATAATGGTTCTGTTCTGAAGAAGTAGCAAAAAGTGTTATAGATTCAGAATTTCAGAAACTGGAAAACCTTGGAGGCCCTGTGTGCTAGGCTAGTCAAAGGAGTTAGAAAACGGGCTTGGAACACTGTTGAGCATGATCAGGAGTTGTATGTATTTTTGCACGTCCATTCCTAGGAAATAATGTTGACCAGTAAATGGCTTGTTCCTTTGAGCGAAGAATTTTATACTGAGCCTCTGTGGGAAAGCTACCAGATTTACTCATGGTTCTATCTTACGGGGTATAGTGGCAACATATTTGTGAAGAGAAAAGTTTCCCCAGTTACCTGGTGTGCTATTTCAGCATTTTTTTCCTCTTTGGCAAGAAGTCATACCTGGACTTCTGGGGCTCGGGCTGTCCAGTAGGGAGCCTATTCTGAAAGCTACATGTTTCTAAAAGTCATTCTCCCTACGATTAGGACTGGGGACAACTTTCTTAAGACTTCAGGTACTAACTTAATAAGCACATTATTGGATCCACAAACTCTTAGATAACTGCACATTGGTGTTTTGAGGAATACATTTTCCTGTTGCTATAACCCTGTTCTGTGTTCCCTGCCTGGCTCTATGTTCCCAAGGGCTGTTCAGTGAGAATAAAGCCAGTGTGGGAACCTTTTTGATAAGGAATATGAAGGTTTGTGAGTGCAGGGGTCAGCAACCCTTGCCACTACAGGACCAGGTGGTAGGTCTTCTAGGCTTTGTAGGCCGTATAGTGTCACAACTTCTCCACTTTGCCATTTTAAACGTAAGAAGCCGTATGTAATACATAAACAAGTGAGCGTGCTGTGTTCCAGTAAGACTTAGTTTACAAACGCAAGAGGCAGGCCAGAGTGGGCCAGCCAACTGTCATTTGCCAAGGTCGGCTTTAGAGCAAAGATTTTTAAGTCATTTTGTAACTCCCAGCAATTACACAGATACTTCAAGTCCTGAAGACAGAGTTTTGTTTGATTTCTGCGTCTTCCCAGGTGCTTGTGAACATTGAAGTAGATTTCCCAATAAAGCATCAGTCTTTCAATAACATTTATTTTTTGTAATTTACTTCATAAAGAGATCCTCTTAGTAATATTTAGAGAATGCCAACCTTTTTGTATTGACTCGGAGCCATTAAAAAATTAAGTTTATGAATCCATATATCTGTGTTCCCCACCCCCACTCCCTGTTTTAAAAGGCACCAAGCCATATAGTTGTCCCCATTTTGTGTTTACTGTATCAATTTGCTCCTTTGTTTCCTCCCTGTGAGGGTCTGTTGTCACTTTCTGTTGCTATCTGCTTACTTGCCTGTGATACTACCTCTGCCCTCCCGATCTCTTAATTCACCCTTAATCAAAACTTAATAGACCTGGTATTGAAATACTATATACTGAGGTAATAACAAATGATCTGAGTAGAATACACAGATATTTTCCTATCGGTCTGGCTGCTCAGAAAACTTCCTGGGCCAAGTTTTTAGATCTTAACCATTTTAGATAACGAAACAGGTTTCAAACAAATGAAGTATTGCAACAAAACTTTAAGGTATGGTAAAATCAGAAGAATTTTGTATCAGGAAGGTCTGGTAATAGTATCAGTCTTTGCCCCCAAAACTGAAAAAAAAGACAAGAGTATAAAGTTTCTCTACTTTCCAAGTTTCAACTCTGAGTTCCCCTTGTTTTCCCCCAGCTTGCATTAACTCCTGTCTTCCCAGAAAATACTTAACATCCCCACACCTTGTGCTTTACTTTGTTCCGTTCTCGAGTGTTTTGCATCTGTGTCCCCAAGTAGAAATGTCAGGGACCTTGATGCTGACTGAATTGGTATGACTGAGAAAAATGTTTCCCCGATTATCCTACCACCCCAAAAGTACTGATGACTTGATAACCCAGCATGGTCTTATTGGTCATTTGATTGCTCAAGTCTCTGACTTGCCTCATACCGTATTAATTCATAGTGCCAGAAGGAAACAGCTCTCTGAGAGGATAGAGGTAGAAGGGAAGACTAGTTAAAAATCTAGTGACCAGTCATAAAGGTTGCGATGGACTTGAGATGTTTTCCTATGTACAAGGCTGAATAGGTAGTAGCTTATTGAATTCAGAGCCTAGAATTTTACCTCTTTAGGAGATGGTTTTTGTTGCTTATGTTCCTTTGGTTTAGGAGGTATGTTTCTTGATCCTTTTCTTCAGAAAAAGTTGGACTGTCTAAAGAGCCTGGATCTGTTTAACTGTGAGGTTACTAACCTGAATGACTACCGAGAGAGTGTCTTCAAGCTCCTGCCCCAGCTGACCTATCTGGATGGCTATGACCGAGAGGATCGTGAAGCCCCAGATTCAGATGCCGAGGTGGATGGTGTGGATGAAGAAGAGGATGATGAAGGTGAGTCAGGGCACTGAACGCTCTTGCTATCAAGAAAAATAATCCATGCACGTAGGCCTTCTGTTAAATTTGGGGTTCTTGGGACGTTGAATCTGCCTGCAATGCAGGAGATCCAGGTTCAATCCCTGGGGCGGGAAGATCCACTGGAGAAGGAAATGGCAACCCACTCCAGTATTCTTGCCTGGAGTTTCCCATGGACAGAGGAGCCTGGCAGGCTACAGTCCATGGTATTGCAAGAGTCGGACATGACTTAGTGACTAAACTACCAGGACTTTGAAGTCTTCAAATGATTCAAAGTAGACAATGGTTTGTTAGCTAATTAGTTTTGAATTTGGAGCCTAGAGATCATAAACTGTGCTCCAGCCCATTGAAGTGGTTTATGGTTTCCTAGAAGGACCATTGCCTCAAGCCTCTGGCCTTTCTCCTAGCAGCTCCCCTTTCTTGACTACTGCCTATTTACCCTTGCCATCTCACCTTTGTCAGCACTTCCGGGAAGCATTTTGTGACGCTGGAGTCTCTGTGTATGCCCGGGCATTCCCTCGCTTACCTTTCTCATACACTTGTTGCTCTGCTATTCTTGTCTGTTCTGACTTTGCTATGATTATCTTCTTATCTGTTTATTCACAGGCCCTTGCACTTAGTGGGTACTTCATACATGATTTTTATATTCAAATATAAATATCTTTCCTACTTTTGATATATAGCTAGAGTTTTAAAAGGTAATGATTTGAAAGCACTGTATGTTGAATTCCATTTTCTCTTTGATAAAGGAGATAATCTCTGGCTATAAAATGGAATTAGAATGTACTTTTTACTTTTGACATTTGATCAAGGTTTTTCATCCTGTTACCTTTAAGAATCTTAATATATTTTGTACCCAAACTAATCCTCCTGCTTAGCTTGTGCTTTCCTTACACAGTGACTTATTTAGTAACAGTCACTCTTAGGATAAAGGTTTTTCACCTGAGAGGCTTAGAGGAAGCAGAGCTATTAGTTATCACATCAGTCAGCATGAAGAAAATTTACTTTCCTAGAATTCCTCATGTTGCTGGAATTCTCAGTATTGCTATATTTGAAGTATTATTTTTGATATCTCTTTAAAGATAGAAGTTTATAAGGCAGAAATAATCAAGAAAAATGAAGAACACCATCAGGAACCTTGGTTACAATCAGTGGCATAGTACTCAGGAAACATTTTACAGTTTTGTTTTGCAGCAGACTTGAGACAAGGCAAAAAGACATGGGATGTTAGATGGTAAAGTGAATAGGACACTGAATAGGATGCTTCAGCTTGTTCCAAATGTTCATTTCACTTAGTGCCTTCACTGCTGGTTCTCTGTTTCTCTTACACATCAATCTGGTTATCACCCTAAATGGGTAGAGCAGCCACTTGTATGCAGAAACCTGAAGGGTGAAAGGCAATTCTTAAGAGCAGGATCAGTCAGGTGAGTATTTGAGAGTTTCCTGCATGCCAGGCTGTAGGAAATAGTTTTAAGAAAAAACAAACATGTTTCCTGTCCCCTTGGAGCTTACTGTCTATGCTGTTGCTGCTGCTAAGTCGCTTCAGTCGTGTCCGACTCTGTGCGACCCCATAGACGGGAGCCCACCAGGCTCCCCCGTCCCTGGGATTCTCCAGGCAAGAACACTGTGGAGTGGGTTGCCATTTCCTTCTCCAATGCATGAAAGTGAAGTCGCTTAGTTGTGTCCCGACTCTGCGACCCCATGGACTGCAGCCTACCAGGCTCCTCTGTCCATGGGATTTTCCAGGCAAGAGTACTGGAGTGGGGTGCCATTGCCTTCTCCAGAAATGTTAAGCAATCATAATAAATAATCATAAGTGAGCAAAGTTTGTGGTAATGGAGAAGGACCCAGGTACTTGTATGAGAGCATATGAGCTGAGATTGCGGATCTGGCCTGAGGAAGTGATGTTTAACTGAGACTTGAAGGCTGAGCCAGTGTTAGTCATACAGGAAGGAAAGGGAAGAGGCAGGAGAAAGCACAGTGAGCTCCAGGACCTGGAGAGGTAAGAACTGCTTGACTAGGGGCCTGCACCAAATGCAGTAAAGATACAGGACACGGGTGCCTGGCCACCACCACATCCCCATCGTGGAGTTGTTACGGGTGTTCTCCAGGTTCCTGATTTGCACAGCTGGTTTGTGGTGGAATGGGTTAATGCCAGAGAAGGAGGTTGGTGGGGGTTTTTTTGGTTGTTTGGGGTTTTTGTGACTTTGTTCTATGGAGAATTCGAGACATAGAAAAAGGTAGAAATAACAGTAAAACTATTATGTTCCCATTACTGAGTTTCAGCTGTGATTGCTTCATGCTTGATCTTATTTTATACACATGCACTCCTACCCACTTCTCCCCTTCCTTATTTTGAAGCAAATTCTAGACACTGTATCATTTCATCAGTAAGTATTATAATGTACATAGGACTCCTGGCCTCTGGATTTTTATGGATCTCAGGTCAGAAGAACTGAGCCTCAGCAGCTTTTGAGGAAGGAGGTGACTGTGGTTCATGGTTTTTGCTGGTACTGGTGTGGCCCAGCATTTGTCCATGGGCCAACCCACAGCTCTCTGCCACCTGAGTAGGTATACCTTGTGAGACACACGGGGTGTTTGATATGTTCCTTTTGGACTGTTTTCAGAAGGAGAAGATGAGGATAAGGAGGAGGATGAAGATGGTGAGGAAGAAGAGTTTGATGATGAAGAGGATGATGATGAAGACGAAGATGTAGAAGGGGAGGAGGATGAAGACGAAGTCAGTGGGGAGGTCAGTGCACCTCTTGGCTGCCCTGCTTCCCTCTCGTAATTAAAATGTGGGTTGTTCAAAAAAGAAAAGTCTTCTGAAGAAATTAGTATACTTGTAAATAGACTAATAGTGGTCTGACTAATTTAGCTTTTGTCCCCCTTTTAGTAAATATTAATACTAAATGGAATACTTACCGAGTGCCAAACCAGACAGTGCTTGGCTCTGCAGAGTAAGTTTTGACCCTTTAACTTTGGGAGGCAGTAACAAGTTGAGTATTCATTCATTAGGGTGAGAAAGCTGGGAACATTGAGAACTGATGAGGTGTCCTTCCTTTTGTTGTATTGAAATGAAAGGTATCTTTACCAAGCCTAAACTTCTTGTATATCCAGCTTAATGAAATAAATACATTATGTACCTTCTGTGATAAACAGTTAAGGATGCAAAGTTGAATAAAAATGTGGTCATACTCTGAAGGAGCAGGGAAAGGGGTCTAATTTATGGGATACGTAGTAATAACAGAATCTCTGAGGAGCTGAAGAAGAAGCCATAGCTATCCTTCTAACCATCGCAGGATAGGAGAAAGGAGTGACTTTGATCCTAATGGGGATTTGTAAAAACAGGCCAAGAAAATTAGATGTCGTTAAAAAAAAAATGTTCTTTTATAGTACCGATATAAGACTGAGCATTTGTATAGTCTTGCAGGTGGCTAATGAAATTAAGTTTCTGAAAGAAGCATTTTATTTTAAAAAGGTGGGGGGGATATAGAAATATTTGTCCAGGGACTCCTGGTGGTCCAGTGGTTAAGAATCCACCTGCCAATGCAGAGAACATGGGTTCAGTTCCTGGTCTGGGAAGATCCCACATGCCTGGGAGCAACTAAGCCTCTGCGCCATAACTACTGAAGCCCACAAGCTCTGGAGCTCATGCCCCACAAGAGAAGCCACTCAGTGAGAAACCCGGTGTGCTGCAACTGGAGAAGAAAAGGAAGCTCTATCCAAACCTGCTTTGAAGTTGAAGGTTTTAAAATTAATTCTAGAGTTATCCATTGTAAGTTGTATACTAATGAAAAACGTCTGGCAAATAAAATGCTTTTGAAAAGCAGTTTAAGAAATTTTTTAAAGAAAAACAGCAGCTCTCAGTATCTTAAATAGATAAAAGTAACATTACCGTTTTCTCCTTGAATGAACTGTTAAGTTTATTGACAGTTCTTATTTTTCTTTGTACTTCTCAGCTGGGCAGAATTAATCTAATGGCATGCTGTTTACCATTCTTTAGGAAGAAGAATTTGGACATGATGGAGAAGTTGATGAAGATGATGAAGATGAGGATGAGGACGAAGATGAAGATGAAGGTGGGTTAAGGCATGCTCTTTGGTCCCCCTCAGTTAAAGGTCAAGGGAAGTGTTCATTAATACAGAATTTGAAATCATGGAGAAGAAAATAAAATACCTTTGGCCCTGGTGGTCTTCAGAGGCACGGATAAAAGGCCTGTTTGTGTGTGTGTGGCTCATCCCCTGCTCTACAGCAGTTAGTAATGCCTGTGAGGGAAGGAGGCCCTGGCCTCACTCCCTGCATGTTGTATTTTTAGACCCCATCATTTGTGTTACTGTTAGGCATGAGATTCCTATGTTGAGAATTTATTCATAAAAGAAAAAAAATTTTTAATTGAAATGTAATCTTTGTAGGATAGATAAATAGCATCGTTCCAGTTTTCCTTTCCTCACCACAATTAAAACCAAAGAAACCCTTGTTTATTAAAAAGTAGATTTTAACACTTGTGTAAGTTTCAGAGCGCTGGATTGTTTGCTGCACTTGAGTTTATACTTTCCAGCAGCATCTTTGCTCTGTGTTCATCTCAGAACTAAATTTACTTTGGATACAGCAGTGATCCGGGCCTGGTTTCTGCCTTCAGGGAGGTTTTAAAAACACAGTTTAGTGCAGATTTAGTTAACTTCATAAAAATAATCATATGAGTTTACTAGTTAAAAAGAACAATATGAAAGTCTCTGTGTCTCAAATACCTAAAGTCTAAGAAATCTCTTAAGTTAATATGAACTACAGTTTGAAGCTTGCCATATTCTAGGCTAAGTACTTTGCACTGGTTCACTTAATCCTCAGAATAACCCTATGGAGTCAATGCCATTGTCCCCATTTTACTAGTGAGAAAATAGGCTTAAGGAGCTCATCTCCTAACCATTAAATTCATTGTTGTTGCTTCCATTTGCAACAATTAGGCAAACTATATATGCCTTTCCAATTGTCTCAAACTGAATTTTTGTTCTCGTACAGAAGAGGAAGAAAGCGGGAAAGGTGAAAAGAGGAAGAGAGAAACAGATGATGAAGGAGAAGATGATTAATAAGACCCCAATAACCTGCAAAAAAAAGAACTGTTCAGTATTGGTTGGACTGCTGACATGGATTTGGTAGCTTTTTTTTTTTTTTTTTTTTTTAAGAAAAATAAAAGGGTAGCTGTGATACAAACCCCAGGACACCCACCCACCCAAAGAGCCAAAGAATAGTTCCTGTGACATTCCACCTTCCTCCATTTAGTCCCTCTTGGAAATCCACCACCAAGCTTGGGGACTTCACCCCAACAAAATTGTAAGCGTTGTTAGGTTTTTGTGTAAGACTTGCTGTAGCGTGTGTAGCAGTGATTGGTGAGGCAACTGTCCGTGGCTACCAGTTACACCAAGATTGTAACAGCATTTTTACTTTCTGTACAACAAAGAAGCTTTGTAAATAAAATCTTAACATTTTGGGTCTGTTTTTTCATGCTTTTCTTTTCAAAGACATTTTTTTTACATTAGGACATTGTGACAACTGGCAAAAAAATATTTTTAAGAATTTAAGTGAAATAAACACATTCCTCTTTGATAAAGCCTAGTTGTATCTTACATTTGTAAATTAAGACTTTGTAAGCCTATGTTTAAACACACTACAGAACTGGTTTCTTTGGTGTTTTTTTTAATTGGTGGTTGTTGAGAAATATACAAGTGTGTAGGATCTGTGAGCGTTTAAACCTAATCCTCATTCTTGATGACTCTGGGAGTGAATGAGGTAGACCTCTGCAAATGATGTTTGAACTTCAGTGCTGTGGAACCCCCAAAAGGCAGTGAAAAATCACGTTAGGTTCAGGTAATAGATGAGTTAAGGAAAGGAGGGCCGTATAACGGAGGAGAGTCCCAGGCGATCTGAGTTGTAGCTCTGGCTCTGCTGCTGGTTTCCTGTGTGACCTTACGTTGCCCTCTGGATTACCTCCCAGTCTATAAAAGCGAGGGGGTGTGCCCAAGTGGCTTCTGAAAGTCTTTTGCAGCACTGATGGTCTCTGACCCTCACTGACAGGAAGGTCTGAAGGAAAAAATGAGCTTTGTGCTAAGGCTGAAACACGGAGGGGTTGACTGACAGGTGAACAGAGTACGGTTTGTTATCAAGACAGGCGTGCTAAGGAGGAATGACATGTGAAAAGCTTGGCTGGGAGTGGGTAGGCACTGCCTGAGGTCAGCTCAGCTTTTTTTTTTTCCTTTGCAGAAAGATGATAATTTGCTCTCTTACAGATCTTAAAAGGATTTGGAGGAGGAGTAAAATACTCTGCAGTCTGTGTGCACTGGTTCAATACACGAGTGACTGTGTTGTCAGTAATTTTTGTAGTGCAAGATCTGAGGATTGTTTTGGTAACTCTTAGCTGTAAGCTCCTAGATGAGTGGAGCTTACATGTAAAAGCAATGTTAAAGATTGGAACCTAATCTGAATTTAGTTCTAGCAGAAGTTACATAGTGTCAGTGGAGCCCCCTGATACTGGGAAAGATTGAGGGCAGGAGGAGAAGGGGGCGACAGAGGACGAGATGGTTGAATGGCATCACTGACTCAATGGACATGAGTTTGAGCAAGCTCCCAGGGATGGTGAAGAACAGGGAAGCCTGGCGTGCTGTAGTCCATGGGATCACAAAGAGCTGGACATGACTGAGCGACTGAGCAACAACTAGGCTTTAGAGTGGAAGTTGCTTTTTACAAAGGAATATCAGGAAAATTAATTTCTGGTTTGACATTTTCCCCAAACACAAGGTCTTAATCCGTGCCCTATGGCACACCTTCAGTACATTTGAAGTGATGTGTACCACCTAAGCGTCCTTAGGTTTTGCATATATTGTCAAATAACAAACAGTAACTTCGGATGACTTTGTTTTCCTGCTTTTTCAAGTTTATGGAACTTTTTGATATCCTTCAAGCTCCTGGGATATGCCAGGTTCTCCTTGGCTGGGCAAGAGGGAGGGGATTGGGATAGAGACAAGCCAGCCCTTGGATGCTCACCAGAAATGTAAGGAAGAGAAGACACGTGGGAGTGATGCTTACCAAGACTTAGAACAAGTGGTCCAGTAAGAGGGTCAGTCAGAGATAGGAAGGGTAGCTTTCAATTGGGAGGATCAGGGAAGTTCCCTAGAGAGGGAAGTATTTGAGCCACACATGCGGATATGAGTGACTAGAAATACGAATGGAGAAAGGAGGGAAGAACGTGATGGACAGAGGTCACAGGTAGGGAGTTGTGTACGCTTGGCTTCAAATAGGCAAGTTGGACTAGAGAATGAAGAAGACAGGAGTGGCAGGTGAGACAGGAGCAGTGATTTGGGACCTTATCCCAGGGGGGCTTGAACGGCAGAGCTTTTCTGTGCGTTCACTTTACAAAATGTCATTTTGACCTATGACCTGTGGCCAGTGAGGATTTCTAGGGAACTATCAGACCTGCTTTTCCTTGTCTTAAAATGAAATTTTCCAGAAGCTTGTAACGTGCAGACCTCTGATAGGGCCTTGAGGCCCAGGTACTCTCAAATAAAGACTTAAACTTCTTGAGAAACAGGCTTTTTGGTGATGAGGTCACAGAGCAAACCCTGTTACTGGGGTTCTCTCCTCTGAAGGAGACGTTCATGGAGTGGACTTGCTCCCAGCTTTTGCAGTGAATGTTTTAAACATCTGAGCTGGGTGGAGCCGTGATGGGCTGGATAACTGGTCCTTAACCTGTTCCTGCAGGGTAGGGAGAGGGGTCTCTCCCACACACAGCTGCCCTCCAACCAGAGTAACGACCCTGTTCTGTGTGACATGGGATGTCATGATTGCATTTGTCTTTTAAAAACAAAGGAAGGGTTAGGGACTTCCCTGGTGGTCCAGTGGTTAAGAATCAGCTTTGCAATGCAGGGGGCGAGGATTCAATCCCTGGTCAGGGAACTAAGATCCAGCATGCTGCAGAGCAGCGAAGCCCACATGCCACAGCTACTGAGTGAGCCTGTGTCCCACCAGTGGGAGATCTCACATGATGCGACTAAGACCTGAAGCCAAATAAGTATTTGGAAAACAAAGTATTGCTCCTTGTACATATGGGGAAACCGGCGTAGGAAAGCATCAAGGCCTGGCCCAAGGTTTCCTGATGAAGTAGTGAAAGAACCTGGCCCTGTTCTCAACTCTGCTCTTCCCTTTAGTTTACTCCTGCTGTAGGAATCCAGGCCCTAAAGAGTGAATGACACTTCTGAGGGAAATGCACAGCAGTTTGTGTAAAATGTTAGCCCACGCTCATCACCACCGCTGGGGCCTCCACCCAGTATTCATGCGAGCAGAATTAGAGTCGTTTTCATTTCTGGCATCCTATTTGGGCTGCATCACCCTCCCATCAGAGAAAGATGAGACAGAACCACGTGGCTCTGTCCCTAGGCTATGACCTTCCCTTTTCTCCAGTCCTGTCAAGTTGTGCTGACATCAATTTTAATGAGACTGGTGATACCACTGTGTTGACAGTTTAAAAAGGGAGTCAAGTTACCAACTGACTTAAGCTTCACCTGCCAAACAGTTGCTCTGCAGGAAAACCACCAAGATTGAAGCAAGTGTAGAAGTTCTTTCTAGAGCCAATTAGGTCAGCCTCGTAATCTCCAAGTATATTACAACTTGTCCCAGAGGTGTCAGAAGGGCATTACAAAGAAAATGACCCTGACTCTGTCTTGTTAAGGGGACTTGACCCAGACCAGCTTGTGTATGTTCGTTAGAACACTGCCTCAGCCCAGCCCTGGAGAAGAGAAGTGGAGATGTGGTGAGGGAAGCCTCAAAGAGAACCCAGAGATCTGTTCTACTGTTCTAGCCCCAGCCTGGCCACTAGCTGGTATTTGACTCTCCTGAGTCATTTCCCTTCTGGGAACCTTCAGTTCCTTGACTGGAAATATGGAGCCCAAGCTTAAGTGAGTTTGCAGCCCTGATATAGCTATGTACATCAGAACGAGGTATATATATATATATATATATATATATATATATATATACACTCCAAGTTCTAACCAGCAATAGACATGATAGTAGTTACTCAAGCTGTTACTCCCACCTTACCCTGCCTTCCTGAGGAGCAGGTAAGGATTTGGGCTGGTAGAAAATAAGAAAGCTGTGCCTTAGGCTGATGGAGTAGAAGGGGATAGACCTGTAGCAAGAGGTCAGTGAGGAGGTGGTTACAGTTATCTGGACAAGTGTGCATGAGGGCTGCACCGCTAAGACTGATGGAGAATGAGGTGTCTTCCAAAAACTGCAATAGGGATACTAGTAAATCCATTTTACTACTGCGGTGTTGGAGAAGACTCTTGAGTCCCTTTGGACTGCAAGGAAATCAATCCAGTCAATCCTGAAGGAAATCAACCCTGAATATTCCTTAAAAAAACTGATGCTGAAGCTCCAATACTTTGGCCACCTGATGCGAAGAGCCAACTCATTAAAAAAAGACCCTGATGCTGGAAAAGATTGAAGGCAGGAGAAGGGGATGACAGAGGCCAAGATGGTTGGATGGCATCACTGACTCGATGGACTTGAGTTTGAGCAAGCTCCAAGAGATGGTGAAGGACAGGGAAGCCTGGTGTGGTGCAGTCCATGGGGTCGCAATGAGTCTGACACGACTGAGCGACTGAACAAGTCAGACTAGTCCGTCTGGGGAGTATCTGGCATTATAGACTCACCTTAGCATGTGCAGGATGTGTATCTGCCCCTGGGGGGCACTAATGTTCTGAGTTGGAGGGAGGGAAACTGTTTTCACAGCTGTGCAAACTCCAGGATTTAGAGGTGAAGAGCCTCCAAAGTCAAATAGCCAGCCTGGCTGGAGTTCCAACCCAGCTCTGCCCAAATACACAGCTTCTGCTGATGGCTACATGCTCCTCCTTAGGGCTGTCTGGCTCCTGACTCTGTTCTAATGAGAAAGTTAGTGGACCTATTTCTTCTCAGTCTGGAGCAAAGTAGATGCAGGCTAACATGAGGTTCAGGGCAGAGTAAGAACAGAGCTAGCTTTCAAAATTGGGACCAGGAAATGCTTTAGGGGTGCGGGCAAACTGAACAATCTACAAATGCAACTACCACTCTCAATCATAATAGTTCCACACTGAGAGGCAGCCCTGCCATATACCAACTCAGTGAGCCAGCCAAAGACGCTCTGCTTCTGGGAACTCAGTTTTCCATTCCTAAATTGGGGCTGCCCTGCATACTCTCTGCGTTAAGTTAATGAGTGTGAAAGTGCTGGACACCAGGAGGGGTAATGTGGAGAACTGCTGGGAACAGCCTACACCGTGGGCTTCTCTCAGTGGCAGACTAGGCTGGCCTACACGCAGCAGTGCACCAAGGAGCTGCTGCAGCAGCAGCAAGTGGGTGAGACGTGGGCATCTGAGCAGAGTGGGTGCTCGGGCACTGGAGGAGTCGGAGTGGGTGACAGGACCCTGGGGAAGCAAGTAGTCCTCAGGATCCCAGCCAGCCCCCAAGGAAGGGAATTCCTTGACTTTGCCCATTCCAGTGCTAGGTCAGGACCCTGCCTTGTCCCTGACCTGTCATTTCGTTCCCTGCCTGCTGGGACACCAATCCATTGTTACCCTGTTTCTGTAGCCACCTGGTGCTCCCTGCCTGTCGACATCTATTCTACAACCTCTCTGCCAAGCTCAGGGCTGACTTGTCCTAAGCCCCACTTCTGACACAAGGATGATGGTCCCAGGTTTTCCATAGTATGCTGCCGTTTGCTGAGCTCACATCCATTATCTTGTTCCAGAGAGGCAGTGGGAGGATTCCCACCCCATCTTTCAACTGAGGAAACAGTCAGGGTGACTGTTGCAAGGCCCCCAAGTGCAGAGCACTTGTACTTCTTTCCTTGCCTTGGACTAATCGAGAGGAAAAGGCCAAGGGTGAGCCAGTAACTAGACTACAGGACCCAGTCCACTGAGCTTGGGTGAGCTCATCTCAGAGGATCCCTTATGTGGATGGGAACTTCTGAAACTCAGAGCGCTCCACAATACAGGTGCTTCAGCAGGAGGAAGATAGAGGGAGATGGAAGAAATGAGGCTGAGGAAGTCCAAGTTCCCACATCACGGGCCACTTGAGGTCTCTCAGTGTCCCACCCAGGACCCATCCTCTCCAGGCTGCTCAAGGGACCTCAGCACAGTTGCGCTCTCCTGACGCCACTTGGGAACTTACAGTGACTTTCTGGCACCACACCCCAGTTCTCCTTCCCAGCCTTCCTTTCCCTGGTCCCCACACACCCTGCTAACCAGCTGAACACTCCTGTGTGTTTCGCCTTGCTTGTGCCGCCTCCTCTGTCTGCACTCTTCCTCCATCTCCCTAAGCAAACTGATCCCAGGAGCTTCCCTGGTGGTCCAGCGGTTACAGTCTGCCTACCAGTGCAGGGGACATAGGTTCCATCTCTGGTCCTGGAACTAAGATCCCCCATGCCGTGGGGCAACTAAGACCATGCACAGCAACCACTGAGTCCTTGTGCCTCAGCTAGAGGGAAGCCCACGTGCCCCAGCAAAGATCCTGCATACTGCAACTAAGACCCGATGCGGCCAAAAATAAATATTAAGCAGACAACACAAGCCAAAGAAGACCCATCCCAGTTTCAAGAGCCAGTGCAAAGGCATTAGCCTCCCCAGTAACCTCCCTGCATTTCTTGTTCAGTGACTCTGATGGCCTCGTTCTCACTGCCCTGACTCCCTCCCCTGCCAGGAAGTGAGAGCTCTGGGCTGTAGGCCTGAGTCCCTTTGCTGTGCCTCCCACACCGGCACTCAGTGCACATCTCCTCAGTGATTTTTACCCACGTGTATTAGCTTCCTGGGCCCTCCGTAACCACATACCAGAGCCTGGACGATATAAACAGCGGACATGTGTCATCTCACAGTTCTGGAGGCTGGAAGTCCAAGGTCAAGGTGTCGGCAGGGTTGGTTCCTCCTGAGGGCTGTGAGGGAAGGATCTGTTCAGGCCTCTTTCCCTGGCTGGTAGGTGGCCACCTTCTCCCTGCGTCTCTTCAAGTGGCGTTCTTGTGTATGCGTTTGCGCACAAATTTCCCCTTTCTATAAGGACATTTATCTTGGATTACAGCCCACTCCAATGAACTCAACTGAATTCATCTGCAATGACCCTTTTTCCATGTAAAAGGTCACATTCTGAGGGACTGGGCATGAGGACTTCAACATATGCATTTAGGGGAGGGATCATAATTCAACTCAGAACACCAAACACAAGAACTGTGAAAACCTCTGGGCAGAGAATGGCAGTCACGTGCTGAAAAGCCCCCACTTGGGTATTTGGACTTATAAGCAATGCGATTAAAAGGTGGACCTGGGTGCTCAGGTTTGGAGAGGAGAGTCAAATACAAATTTTTTGTGGACACATATTTTTATTTCTCTTGGGAATATATTTAGGAGTAGACTTACTGGGTCATATGGTAATGAGATGATTAACCTTTTGAAGAACCACCAGACTGTTTCCCAAAGTGGCTGCACCATTGTACATTCCATCAGCAGTGTATGAAAGTTCCAGTCTCTCCACACTTTTATTTGTCTTTCTGATTCTAGACATCCTACTGAGTGAGGTGGTATTTCACTGTGCCTTTGATTTACATTTTCCTAATAGTTAATGACATTGAGCAACTTTTCATGTGCTTGAAATATTGGAATATTATCTTTTAACACATTAGGATCAATCTGGTTGGGCTTGAGTTGGCAGTATCACATAGTTGAGACCGGGTTGCTATAGGGTGTTCTGACGTACTGGGGCTGTTTCTAGAGATGGCTGTGAATTGAGCAGGCAACCACGTAAGCAGTCAGACTGGGGTTGGTGATGAATATCTGGGAGTTACCCGTGAGGGTGTACATCTTGAAGCCCTGTAAATGGATGATATTCTCAAGGACAGCATGAGGGAGAAGGAGTGAAAATTGTTAAAGTTTTGGGGACTCTTGGAAGTTAAGAGTGAGAGGACGAAGGGGAGACAACAGATTCACTGTTTGTTTGTTTGTTTGTTTGTTTGTTTTGGCTGCTCTGCACAGCTTGCAGGATCTTAGTTCCCTGACCAAGGATTGAAACTGGGCCACCACAGTAAGAGTACCTAGTTTAATCACTGGACTGCCAGGGATTTCCCTAGACCCACTGCCCTTAACTGGGGTGGTAAGGGGGTAGGACCTTCCAGACAGCAGGGTATGGTAAAGGGTGAGGAGGAGAGGAGGCTGGTGACAGGCACAGACTGTCAAGATGAGATATGAAGACGAGGATGGTCCTTCAGGCCACAGGCAGTGGAAGCAGGCCAGGGGGCAGGAGCTCAGGACGAGACTTCTTTCTCTCGAAGTCTCTGGGGTGAGAACTCTGGGCAAGCAGGTTTCACACGGTTCTCACCACTGCTCTCTGGTGGTGGTGGTTTTCATTCAGCAGGAAGTTGAGAAGGAACAGGGCTGGGAGTAGAACCCCGGCTTTGCTTATTCCAAACACTGCAATTTTTTTTCCAGGACACTATACTGTTTCAACCTCCTGTGGGGGCCAAGCTTGCAAATAGATTATTATCATGTGGGAGGAATTTGGGGTGGGGTCTGAGCTTCAGTGTTGATCCTTCAGACAGACCCTTGCTGACAACCTGTGTGAAAAATGTCCCCCTGTTAGTCACATACAGCACGCAAGTGCTTTCCTTCATGCCCTCCTTATGACAGTTCATGATTTTATAGCTATGTGTGAATATAGTTTACTTTCATCATAAACTACATTTACTGTAAAATGCAGTTTATAGGAAGAGGCCCCACGCTCTTTGTTCCCCATTCTATTCCTGGTTCTTGGCATGGTGCCTGGCATGCAGCAATCCAAGAATCATTTGTTGGATGGGTGAGTGAGGTAGCATTTGGAAAGTGGAGGCAGGTATGGTGTGTACCCCAGGTCAAAATCCTTCCAACAGAGATAGTGTGAAGTGACTTCCACCTCCCATACTGCCCCGGGTGTGACAGTGGGCTTGTTTGCTCAAGGACAGTATAAAAATGATGCTTCTGTTCCAGGTATAAGGACCAAGGTTGAGGAAGCAGGAACTGGGTGTAAGTCAGGGGGTGTCCATCAGTGGTGCCTATAAATGGAGCAACTGAGAGAACCTTGGGAGAAGCAGACTCTTTGGCCATTTGACACCAGGGTGGCTGGGGGTTGGGGAGCTTGGGTGGATTAATGCTTCACGCCTTCCTCAGAAGAACTTTCCAGAAAGCTGACTTCAGGGAATGGTCGTGTTCACCTAAGAGGCTGAATGCAGCTTGAAGAGTAAATATGTGAAGTCAATTATGCCTCAGTCTTCACTGTCATATTTCCTTTCCTGTGCTTAGCCATTCAGAAAATGTTTATCAGCACCTATGAATTGTTAAGGTCTGTGTTTGGTGCTACGGATATAAGAGGAAACAGCTGAGGCCCTGCTCTCAAGGAGCTCTTTGTCCTGGAGGACTCAGTTATAATACAAGGCTCCAAGCCACATAAGGGCAGGGGCCTGGTCTGTCTTGTTTGTTCAACATAGTGTCCATAGAACTTTGCCCTGGGTTTAGCACTGACTAGGCACTCCAGCTAGTTCCAACCCAAAGGAGCTCACACTCTATAGAGAGAAAGACAGACAAGAGGCAGTTCTATAAAGGGGGGAATAAAGAGGGTCTTGCAGGAACGTAGAGAAGGCTGTTGGGGAGATCAGAGAAGGTCCTGAGAGGAAGTGACTTCTACCCTGAAGGACTTGCAGAAAGGCCTGCAGAAAGCAGGGGCTCAGCATGGTGGGTGTAGGGAAACAGGGAGTGTGCAGGTTCAGGAAACCACCTGTGTCAAGGGCTGGAGGAGAGAACACGATCCTTTAGAGGAACTCAGAATAGTCCACTGTAACTAGAACACGGAGCGGTGACAAAAAATTAATCAGAGTTCTAGGTTGGAGGAGGCTTTGCAGGAATCAACTTCAGGAGGGGCCAAGCACAGCTGAACTAGCTACTGAGGTCCCAGGCCCCAGCATCTCAGTTCTAGGAACTATAGCCAATCCTTGACCTTGACCCTTATGACCCAGCACTCTGGGTGCCCTAGTTTCTCCAAAGCTAAGTTCTTCCTTGCCCTTTCCTGCAAAAAATAAAAAATAAATCCCTCATTGGTTTTGTTTTTAAGACCTTCCCACATGTCCTCATCCATTTCGACAGACTGAACACTGACTCATTACCCAAGCATGGAAACTGGCTTTAAAAACAAGAACAAGAGTAGAATAAAAATTGCATCTTTTCCTCCTTATTTGTGGTAGGTACTAAATAAGTGTGTATTTTAATGTATTGAAAGTTTTTATTTAACCACAAGTAACATTAACCCAACTTCCTTTCATGGTATCATATTTCTAAATGTGACATCACTTTTTTTTCTTTAAACTTAACTTCCACTTATATATGAATTATGCAAAACCATAATGGTTTTCCAAGTCAAGTGACTGAGTTACTTTAGTGCTGGGTTTAATTTTCTCTGTAACCAAGGCCTGTTGCTCAACCTCACCCAGCTGTGAAAGGCCATTTAAACTTGAGAGACCTAAAGCACGTGGCCTCTAGTCTAGACGTATTGCAGATGAATGAACCCCGTTGCAATCTCCTTGTTCCTTGGTTACTTTCTTGCTGTCCATCCAAGCTCCTCAACCCCAGCCACTGAAGACCTGCTGTGGTGTCAAGTGGCCGAAGAGCCTGCTTCTCTCAAGGTTCTCAGTTACTCCATTTATAGGCACCCTTGAGGGTCACACTCTGACCCACACCCACTTCCTGCTTCCAAATGTGCACTTCTTTGGAACCCCTTAACTTTAGGACAGCTGCCCCCACCCGCAGCCCATTTTCCAGCTGCTTTTTAAAAAATATAAAGTTGTATCTATTTATGTGTGGCTGTGCTGGGTCTTCACTGCTGTGCAGGCTTTTCTCTAATTGCAGCGAGTGGGCTTCTCATGGCAGTGGCTTCTCTTGTTGCAGAACACAGCATCTAGGGTGCATGGACTTCAGTAGCTTTGGATCATGGGCTCAGGAGCTGTGGTTCCTGGGCTGTAGAGCACAGGCTCAGGAGTTGTGGCCTATGGGCTTAGTTGCTCCGAGGAATGTGGGATCTTCCCAGACCAGGGATGGAACCTGTGTCTCCTGCACTGGCAGGCAGATTCATTACCACTGAGCTACCAGGAAGCCCCTTCCGTCTCTTTTAACAACTGAACTTTTTCAAGAAAAGATCCATTTTGCCTCCTCTGTTTTTCCATCATCCCTTGGCCACCAAATCTGTTTTCTCTAGCATTCCCCCTGCTCCCATGTTCCCCACCGAGTTCTTGCTCCTCATTCTCATGCACTGCTCTGGGCCTTCAGCTCTGTGGGTCTCTCCTCAGGACACACCCTGCTTCTCTGTCCTTTCAGGGCAGCTGCACAAGGCTCAGTCCTCCACTGCTCAGTCCTCTGTACACTCTCTCCTTCAGGAGTCTACCTAGTCAGTCTTTCCTCACTCAGAATGGCTTCTGGATTTCTATCTCCAGCCCAGACCCACACTGAGCCTCAGAACTGCCTCTCCTCCTACCTAATGAACAGTTTCACCTGTATATTTATTTTTTAATATTTATTTACTTTGTCTATGCCTCGTGGGACCTTCAATCTTCTGTTGAAGCATGTGGGATCTTTAGTTGCAGTGTGTGGGATCTAGTTCCCTAACCAGGAATTGAACCTGGGGCCCCTGCATTAGAAGCCTGGTCTTAGCCACTGGACCACCAGGGAAGTCCCTCACCTGCATATTTATACCAAGTGTCCCAAACCTACCCTTCTCCCTTCCATCCAGAAGTGCCTCTTCCTCTCCCTTCCGTTGTTGTTACTTTGCTCATTAGTTCTGGAAGTCAAGCAGAGAATCAAGTTTGCTTTTTCCTTCAAACTTATTTCTCAGTTTTGTTGCAACTCAGTATAGGGTATTGCAATAAGTGAACCATGAACTTCCAGATGTTCAAGCTGGTTTTAGAAAAGGCAGAGGAACCAGAGATCAAATTGCCAACATCTGCTGGATCATTGAAAAAGCTAGAGAGTTCCAGAAAAACATCTGTTTCTGCTTTATTGACTATGCCAAAGCCTTTGACTATGTGGATCACAATAAACTGGAAAATTCTGAAAGAGATGGGAATACCAGACCACCTGACCTGCCTCTTGAGAAACTTATATGCAGGTCAGAAAGCAACAGTTAGAACTGGACATGGAACTACAGACTGGTTCCAAATAGGAAAAGGAGTACGTCAAGGCTGTATATTGTCACCCTGCTTATTTAACTTATATGCAGGGTACATCATGAGAAATGCTGGGCTGGAAGAAACACAAGCTGGAATCAAGATTGCCGGGAGAAATATCAATAACCTCAGATATGCAGATGACACCACCCTTATGGCAGAAAGTGAAGAGGAACTCGAAAGCCTCTTGATGAAAGTGAAAGAGGAGAGTGAAAAAGTTGGCTTAAAGCTCAACATTCAGAAAACTAAGATCATGGCATCTGGTCCCATCACTTCATGGGAAATAGATGGGGAAACAGTGGAAACAGTGTCAGACTTTATTTTGGGGGTCTCCAAAATCACTGCAGATGATGACTGTAGCCATGAAATTAGAAGATGCTTACTCCTTGGAAGGAAAGTTATGACCAACCTAGATAGCATATTCAAAGCAGAGACATTACTTGTGAACAAAGGTCTGTCTAGTCAAGGCTATGGTTTTTCCAGTGGTCATGTATGGATGTGAGAGTTGGACTGTGAAGAAAGCTGGGCGCCAAAGAATTGATGCTTTTGAAGTGTGGTGTTGGAGAAGACTCTTGAGAGTCCCTTGGACTGCAAGGAGATCCAACCAGTCCATCCTAAAGGAGATCAGCCCTGGGTGTTCATTGGAAAGACTGATGCTGAAGCTGAAACTTCAATACTTTGGCCACCTGATGTGAAGAGTTGACTCATTGGAAAAGACCCTGATGCTGGGAGAGATTGGGGGCAGGAGGAGACGGGGACGACAGAGGATGAGATGGCTGGATGGCATCACCGACTCAATGGACATGAGTTTGGGTAGACTCCGGGAGTTGGTGATGGACAGGGAGCCTGCGATTCATGGGGTCGCAAGGAGTCGGACACGACTGAGCGACTGAACTGATAGAGTATTGCAAGAACCCTAGGCTGGACGGCAATCCAGGGTCCTAGTTCCAGCTCCACCGCGGCTTTCTGGATAGCTTGTGGACAAGTCAGTGAACTTTTTGAACTTGTTGCCTCTCATATAATAGGACCAGCAACCACTTATCGAAAGCTTACAGTCCAAGTACTGTGATCACGGTGATCTATACGCTATGTCACGAACCTTAGGATGTAGAGTCTATAATTTTTCCAGTTCAGAGAAAGAGGAAAATAAAGCTCAGAAGGGTAAGGTATTCATGATCAAGAGTAGGGGTGGGCGCCAACCAGCTCTGTAATTATAACTCCAGAATTCATTCTTTCCATCACACCGTAGGGCGCATTCTCTTCACGCCCAAGGAAGCCAGCCTTCAGCCTCCTTAGGGAAATGTTTGCTCACCGATGCACGCACCCTACGACCGTCAGAGGCTACGCTCTCGGCTGTAAGCCATACTCCAAGCTCCAGGCAAGACTGCTGGACTTCCTCTTTCCGCCGCACCGCTCTCCTAGAGGGTGGCTCCGCCCCCTAATCTGATTGGCTGTCGGGAGCGAGGCCGTGCTTGGGGGTTGGCTGCCCGGCGGGCAAGGACTGACGTGGCGGGGCCGGTGTGTGGGTCCCGCTGGGCTGCGGACCTAACCCACCGAGGAGGTGGCGGGCCCCTGACTGCTGGTGCAGCAGGGAAGCGTGAGCTGCCACCATGCCGCTGGAGCTGGAGCTGTGTCCTGGGCGCTGGGTGGGCGGGCAGCATCCATGTTTTATCATTGCCGAGATCGGCCAGAACCACCAGGGCGATCTGGACGTGGCCAAGCGCATGATCCGCATGGCTAAGGTGAGGGGGACAGTCTAGACAACTCGGGCACTAGCCCGGGGGCGGGGGGCGGGGTAGGGAAGGGCCTGGAGGAAGAGCGGCCTGGGCAGGGGTGGGGCGGGGCTGCGGAGAGCCCGAATCATCCTCGCTCTGCCTCTCGGTGCCCTGCATCCGGCCTGGCGTCCAGCTCTCCAGGTTCACTTCCAAATGTTTCGAATCCTGTTCTTCATCTCTTTGCCACCCTCCTGATTTGTTTGCATTGCTACAATTGCCCCCTAACCCGACCTCTCTCCCCCCTTTCTGGTGGCAGAATGATCTTTCTGAAACACAGATTCGATGAGCCTTCAGTGGCTATGCACTGCCGCTGTAGAGTCGAAACCCTTTAATAAAGCCTTCAAGACTTTAATGACCTGACCTCTTTCAGCCTATCATTTTTTAAATCTCTGACATTTTCTGCGACAGTGAATTACTTCAAGGAAGTTCCTGAAAGTTGCCGTTGTCTCTCTCATTCCTTGTAATTACTTCATAGAATTTTGAGAATAAAGTAAAGATGTAAAGCTGTTAGTACAGTACTTGGCAAATAGGACTCAATGCATGTTAGCTACTAGAGATACTATGTTAATGAACGCTCATGCCCCCTCTTCTCTTGGATGCTCTCTCCAACTCCTCCTTTCAGAGTTGGTTTCCTGTAATTTTTCCCATGGGATTGCATTGTCAGGGTCTGTTTAAACTCTCTTTGTTAAACTGTGAGTGCTCTGAAGGGGGGACCTGTCACATTCTTCATTGTAAACCCAGTCCCCAGCATAAGATCTGCACTGTGATTCCTTGGTTTAGAGGTAGTTCACTAAATCTTTTTTTCCTTTCACTTCTCTTCAGCCAGAGCTGTTCTGTCATTCGTAATTAGGTTTTCTTTTACTCTTTCAGGACTAACTCTGCTTTTATGGAACCCTACAGAATCATAAAGATACTTTATTTGGGGACTTCACTGGCAGTCCAGTGGTTAAGACTCTGCTTCTACTGTAGGGGATGTGGATTTGATCCCTGGTTGGAAAACTAAGATCCTGGGTGCCACGTGGCCAAAAAAAGAAATACTTTTATTTAAAATTTTTATTTATTTTTTCGTTGAAGTATAATTGATTTGCAATAATATTAGTTTCAGGTATAGAACATAGTGATTCAATATTTTTATAGATTATACTCCTCCATTTAAAGTTATTGTAAAACAATAGTTGTATTTCCCTCTCCTGTACAGTATATCCTCGTTGCTCATTTATTTTATACATAGTAGATGGTACTTCTCAATCCCACACCCCTTTCTTGCCCATCACTCCTTCCCTCTCCCCACTGGTATCCATTTGTTTGTTCTCTAGATCTGTGAGTCTGTTTGAAACCTAAGTGTCCATCGACAAACAAATGGATAAAGATATAGTATGTATGCACAATGGAATATTATTCAGCCATAAAAAAGAATGATATTCTGTCATTTACAACGATGTGAATGGACCTGGAGGATATTATGCTTAGTGAAACAAGTCAGAGAAAAACAAATACTGTATGTTATCACTTATGGGTGAAATCTAAAAAGTAAAATATACTTTTAAAGAGTAACAGTTGCTAACATTTTTTAATGCTTACTGGGTCAAGTGCCTTAAATGCATCACCTAACTTTCAAATTTGATGCAAAGGGTGTGTTACACCTTGACTTATTTGGCAGTTTGCTTTTTTGCCTGTAGAGAAGCAATAAAAGCTTGGACAAAGAAACAAAAAGGTCACTTTCAGTCTAATGTTCTTTGAATTTCTTTCTGGCATCAAGTTCTGACCGTGCCATTTTGTGGCTTTTCCAGGAGTGAAAGGGACACTCTGAGCACAGACATTTCTGGAGCCCAGGTTTCCAGCAACGTGAAGACCTGGGTGTCTACAACAGTGTCAGTGAGCTGAGACGTGAGAGAGTTTTCCTTATCTTTCTACTGAGTGGCTTTACAAAAAACAATTTTGAGAGCTTGGAGGCTAACTGGCAATAAAATTATAGCTTTTATAGTCAGACAATCCAGCTTTTATATTACAGCTTCTGTTCAGTAAAGCTGGGGCATTTTTAAATTTTTTTGCTTGCCATTGCCCCAGAACCTCTTGTTCAAACAAGATGCCATACAGAAACCACATGGGCAAAACAGCTAACGCCACCCCCATCAGGGACTCCTCAGAAAGTTACAGGCCTTGGAGCTGTTCCACACGGCCATTTGTACAGACAGAGAAACTGAGGCCAGAGATAGGGAGTGACTTATCCAAGAGAGTCAGAGTTAAGGCAGATTCTTTTCCCCCTAAATTCTGGTCCAGTACTCATATCCTCTGCTGAGTTATACAACTTAAAAATCTTGATTGTTTAATTAATTATTTTAAATATTATAATGTAAAGCAAAGTTCCCTCTGCTTTTTTTTTTTAATTGCATTTTAAGAGGAAAAAACAGAGGGGAACCCCTCTCCGCAGCCTTTATTCTTCTTTTGAGACTTCCTTGCTTCTGTTTCTCTTCTTTGGGAGTTCTTAAGAACTCTGTCATTAGATGTTGGCATTTGTTTGTTTGTTAAATATTTGTTTATTTACTTATTTGTTTGGCTGCATCAGGTCGTAGTTGCTGAGCCTGAGTGAGAGAGTGAGTGGTCTTAGTTGTGGCATGCAGGATCTTTTAGTTTTGAGGTATGCGGAATCTTTAGTTGCGGTATGTGGGATCTGGTTCCCTGACCGGGGATTGAACCCTGGTTCCCTGCATCTGGAGCATGGAGTCTTAGCCACTGGACCGGCAGGGAAGTCCCCTTGATGTTATTTTTAAAGATAATGGTTCAATAGCAGTTGCCCCAACATTTCTCTTCTCTCTGAGAGCCTGTGACCGAAAATTAAAGGAATCCTAATATGTGTTGCAGGAGTGTGGGGCTGACTGTGCCAAGTTCCAGAAGAGTGAGCTGGAGTATAAGTTTAATCGGAAAGCCTTGGAGAGGCCGTACACCTCGAAGCATTCCTGGGGGAAGACATACGGGGAGCACAAACGCCACCTGGAGTTCAGCCACGCCCAGTACAAGGAGCTGCAGAAATATGCTGAGGAGGTTGGCATCTTCTTCACTGCCTCTGGAATGGATGAGGTGAGCCCTCTGCCATTTTAGCAGACCTAGGGGACAACAGGTGGCCTGGTGTCTTGGTGTCTTTGACTTCAAGCCAGCTGCAGGCCTTGCTCACTTTACACTGTTCTGTTTTCTGAGCTAGAGTTCCCCATAACGTTGACCAGGTAAATGTCCAGCTAAACAGGAGGCCAGGGGGATTGGTGGTCCAGTGAGATTTGGAGGAAAGAGAACTATGGTTTTCAAAACAGGCTGACTCTGGGAGTAGGGGGCAACCACCCTGGCAACCCAGAGTCCCTCAAGCCCCTGGCGGATCCCACTGGGCCAGTTTGCTCCCCGTGGCCTAGACTCAGAATCAGGAAACTGCAGTCCTAACAGGGTCCTCCTGCTGGGGCGACACTGCATCTCGCAGAAGGGAGTGGCTCCCCGGATGGCCGTGCCCGCATCCTGGAAGAGTCCAGCTGGTGCCAGGTCTCAGGTTCCATCTGCTCTGTGACCTGCCTCAAGACTCCTTCATGGGCTCTTTTTTCAAATATAAAAAAATTTAGTTATAAAAATAATGTCACAGAAGGTTTAGAAAACAGGAAAAAAGGAAGAAAAACTGACTCATAATCTCTACCTAGCAGCTCCTTGTACATATTTCCTCCTGAACTTGTTTTATATACCTGGTTGTTATATTTGTGAATGTTTAGTTCTGTGTTTAGTTCTGGTTAATATTATACCACAGCCTTTACCCATATCCTGGTTTTCTTTCTCAGCTTTATTGAGCTATAATTGACATGTAACTCTCCATATCTTTTGCTGAAAGTTATTAATGGTGGTGTAGTATTTCTTTTGAGGACTTATAATATATGTGACCATTTCTTTATGTTTGAACATGAGGTTACTTTCAGCTTTTTGTGCTTTTAAATGATGCTGAGATGACCATCTTTCCGTGTTTTGAGTTTCCTTAGGATAACTTTGCAGAAACGGATCAGTAGACAAAACTTAACATTTTTAAGGCTTTTGGATTGTGATTCTTTTAGTCAGCTAGGGTATTTGAAGAGACTCCAGTTCCTTCTGTAGGCCTCTGACCTCTTGTGTTACTGTTCTAACCCTAGGCTGTGTCTGTAAATTAAGTCAAAAGAAGCATCACTCTAGTCTAGACCATTAGTAGATTAAAAAAGGAGGGGAAGCAAAGAACCTAGATGTCTGGGAAACTTGACAAGTTCAGGGATCAGTTCCATAGCCCAGATTCATTCTTTAATTGACAGCACATTCATAAGCATGACATTCTTCAGATCTAGTTGTTCATCTAATAATCATAATTTCCTACATCTGAATTCGATGTTATAGTTTATGAAGCATCTTCATTTACAGTAACATATTTTATCCCTGCTATATCCCATTTTACAGATGAAGAAACAGAGGCTCCAGGGGCTAGAAAGTCTATGCGATGTCGCACAGTTGGGAAATGGGTCTTGAGGGCAGATCTGACACCTTTCTGGGGTTCCCCAGCAGCCACCCAGGTGCCTGTCCAGGCATGTACAGCTTCCCAGAGCTCAGCAGAGCCTTTGGGCATCCCCCTGTTCTTCACCGCCCTCCATGTTGGTGGCTGGAGAGTCTTGGACCCACGTTGCCCCCAGGACAAGGGGACTGATTT
This sequence comes from Ovis canadensis, assembly GCF_042477335.2. Lineage (NCBI taxonomy): Eukaryota > Metazoa > Chordata > Mammalia > Artiodactyla > Bovidae > Ovis > Ovis canadensis. Next base: position 50,144,910 of record NC_091246.1, on the reverse strand, counting down.
TTTCTCTTTTCTTTGGCCTCATCATGTGGCTTGCAGGATCTCATTTCCCACCAGGGACTGAACCCGAGCCAAGGCAGTGAAAGCACCAAATTCTTATCACTAGACTACCAGGGAATTCCCAGGGATAGATTTTTTTAAAAAAACAGCTTTATTGACACATCATACAATTCACTCAATTAATTTTAGAGCATTTTTATCGCCCCAAAAGGAAGCCCTGTGCCCGTTAGCAGTCATCCCTCAATTCCTTCAATTCTCCCAGCCCCAGGCAACTTCTAATCTGCTGTCTGTCTCTATAGATTTGCCTTTTCTGGGCATTGTATATAAAAAGAATCAGACAGTATGTGGTCCTTTGGGTATATATATATTTTTATGGAAACTCAGTGTTTAACTTCTTTGAGGAACTGCCGGACATTTTGAAAGTGGCTGCACCATGTTACGTTCCGCCAGCAATGTATGAGGTTTTGGCCTCTCATTCCTGGTAAGTCCGGGTGGAGGTTATGTACCTTCTTTGTGCTTCTGTGTCTTCAGCTGAACTCACCTTGCAGGGTTGTCGTGAGGATTAAATGTGATCACCCGCAGAAGGAGCAGCACACAGCCAGCGCTCAGCGACATTAGTTACAGTTGAGGAAGCAGCCTGGGCTGAGGGTCAGGAAATCCAGGTCCTTGCCCTGCTCTGCTGAGTTCATTTCCATGTGAGCTTTTCGAGTCGTTTCCCCGCTCTGGGGCCTCCATTTCCCTTCGCGTGTGAAGACGCTGCCCTCCAAAGGCTCTCCCTGCTCCTTTGTCCCGAGCCAGCATAGACTCTGGCAGGGTCACTAAGGTGACTTGGACCTGGAATGAGGACTTTCCTGTTCAGACTGTTTCCAGACACCTGAGCTCCCGGATGTGGGCTCTGAAGGGAGTGCCTGGCGTCTGCTTGCAGCTGGGCAGCCGCTGCTCAGGAAGTCACTTCTTTAGGTCTTTCGCTGCCAGGTGGCTTTGAGGTTAGGAGTCAGGAGCACACAGGGGAAGGAGAGGAGTCTGGGTGTTGGTGGCTGGGGCCGCCTGGTTTCCCAGGAAGCAGTTTGGTGTGTAAATATGAGCTCTGCAGCCACACTCAGGTGCTGACACTGTCACTTGCTCTGTGAGCTTGGGCTGGTCACATAACCTTTGAGCCACAGGTGTCCATCTGTGACAATGAGGTAATCAAGATGCCCACCCCACAGCTACAGTGAGGACCTGGTGAGATGAACCTGGGGGCTTGCAAGATTTGTATCCACTGACTGACAGCTGTTCTGTTGCTTAGAATCCTTTTCTCTGCTTCACACTTAACGGGGCAGGGAGTCTTCTCTGTCTTAGGAATGCCATTTGCTCCCCACTGGTGTCCTGACAGACCAAGGCACAGGCAGTGAGGAGAAATGTATTCTTTTTTTTTTTTTAGATTTATTTATTTTTGCTGTGCTGGGTCTTTGTTGATGTGCAACGGGCTTTCTCTAGTTGTGGAAAGCAGGGGCTACTCTTCAAGGGCTTCCCATTGCGGCATTCTTAAGAGCCTTTGCAAGAGTGCCATTTGCTTTGCCCGCCAGGTCCCTTTTTGCTGAACCAGCAAGTCCCGTCTACCCGGCTGTTCGGGGTGGGTTGGTCGCTCGTTCCGTGTTTGTCTAGCAAGCAGCTCTGAGAACTCACCCCCTGACTTCCTCTGGGCAGTAGGCATGTACTGAGTGCCAGCTTTCTCCACTCTGTGTGCTCTCCTAGGGCGTTCTTTGTGTGCTGAGGAAAGGTTAAGGCATGGTGGAACTTTATGAAGACCAAGAAAATACCAGGGCACCTGGTCAGAAGCTGCACAGAGGCCTGTGGAACTCGACTGAAATGAGCAGAGTGCCTTTGGTTGAAGTGGAGTTTTGTTGAGAAAGCAAATGGGAGCCATGACGTAGAGGCGGCCTTTGGAGGACCCAATCCAACAGAGCCACCCTTCCCTCCTCGTGCCTGCCTCCACAGTGCCTGCCCTCATTCCTCCAACACCCCTGCTCCAGAGCACCCCTGCCTGTGTTGTGGTATACTCTGACTGGGCTGAGGGCAGGCCAGGCCTTTTTGGCTCCATGCATCCCCGCCCTCCATCCTTTCCTCAGCCTGAGCAAGCCCTCCAGCACCTGTTCTCCCAGCTCATTGTCATAGATCCGGAAATCAAGGGGAGTGGAAGCAGCTTTAGAAAAACCCCATCCCCACTCCTGTCTTTTCTGTTACCCCTTAAATCAGCAGGCTCCCAGATTTCTCATGGGATACATTGTGGAAAGGGGGTTCCTCATTAATTCATTAATTTAGAGTCAAAGTCCCTTCCCCAAATAAACAAGGGTTCTGTGCTGAATACGTGTGGGAAACACTAGGAGTAAAACAGCTAGAGGAGTGTATTCACTAGGACCCTCCAAGGTGAGGTCTTACAGTGCAGTGTTTCACCCAAACCAGTTTGCTGGTAGGACCCTTTGCTCTGTGTGTAACCCCTGGATGCCTAGGGAGGGCCATACTCGATTGAGTTCCTTTCATACAGGCTCAGAAGCCTTTGTGATGTGGGGCAGAGGAGAGGAGAAGTTATGAGGCTGCCTGGCTGCGTTGTATCGATATCCCGTAGATGGAAGGGGGACTGAAAGCAGCATAGAGAGAGGAAGCCAGGAAGTCCACAGAGAGAAAAGCAGCCACTGGCGCTGACCCAGCCTGACGAGGCCTGGGCCCAGTAATACTGCCTCAGCATGGAAGGCGAGCATCTTCCAGGTAACTACTGAAACCGGCACCCTTTGCAGAAATTAATCCAAAATGGCAGTTTTCTAAGTGGCCACTAGGTGGGGCTGGCTCCCTAGGAAGGTTGCAAGAAACCAGCTTTGCCAACTGGAATTTACCCCTTTGCTCGCTTCAAAATTGTAGAGCTCCATGTATATTTTCCTGGAGAAGGAAATGGCAACCCACTCCAGTATTTTTGCCTGGAAAGTCCCATGGACAGGCAGGCTACAGCCTACGGGGTCGCAAAGAGTCGGACACAACTGAGTGACTTCACTTTATGTAGATTTTATAATCAGCATAGGTAAGCTTTTGCAAAGCATTTTCCCTACATTTGGCCCCTCCTTGCCCCTGCGTGCCCTGCACCTCTCCTGATTGGGCTCATTCATCTCTTTATGCCCCTGGGGACTCTGATCATGAGCCATGCTCTCACAAAGTGGAGCATTAGAGATGAAATTTTGCATAGGATTTTCCCTCTTAAAATAGAAAACACTCTGTTCATCTGCCAGATAGAGTGGGGAGGGTGGAGACACTAGACTTTATTCAATAAATATGTTTAAAGCAAGTGCTTTTCAGTTTCATCTTAGGGCTGGTTAATAGTATGAGAGACACATACACAGGAGAGAATGGCATAGAAAACTGTGGAAGGGGAGAGAGAGACAAGGAAGACATAAAGCAGAGGGGAGGAGGAGGCGGCGGCTTAGCACCTTGGAGGTGAGTGGTACTTTGGCCATCCTGAAAGGTGTCTCCTAGACTGAGGAGAGTGCCATCTGCCTTTGGCCTGTTCACTGGCTGGTTAGTCACTGTATGTCTCTCCAGCAGCTCTGCTGCTGCTAAGTCACTTCAGTCGTGTCCGACTCTGTGCAACCCCATAGATGGCAGCCCACCAGCCTCCTCCGTCCCTGGGATTCTCTAGGCAAGAACGCTGGAGTGGGTTTCCATTTCCTTCTCCAATGCATGAAAGTGAAAAGTGAAAGTGAAGTCGCTCAGTCATGTCCAGCTCTTTGTGACCCCATGGACTGCAGCCTACCAGGCTCCTCCATCCATGGGATTCCCCAGGCAAGAGTACTGGAGTGGGTTGCCATTGCTAGCAGCTCTAACCCCTACTTACTAGAGGAGAATGATTCTCTGAGTGAGGAAAGTGATTCTCTGAGTGAGGCCAGTGATTAGAGTAGCTCATCATCTGCTGGGAAGATGGGAGAAAGCTCAGGCAGTACTGGTTTGATTCAAAGAATCTGCTGGCAAGAACTTCCCTGCTGGTCCAGTGGTTAAGACTCACCACTTCCAATGTAGGGAGCACCAGTTTGATTCAATCCCTTGCTTGGGAACTGAGATCCCACGTGCTGCATGGTAAGGCCAAAAAAAGAAAAGAAGTAAAAAAATAAAGAACCTGCTGGCAGAATGACCTCATACTGTTCCTTACCACCCCTGAACCCTTTGGATTTCCATGCCAGTAACCTTGCTCCTTGCTAATCTAAATATGTTTCACAGAGCACTAACAGTGGTATTACTGAAGAGCTTACAAGAAATGCAGACTCTTAGGCCCCACCCTAGATCAACAGAATCAGAACTTGTATTTCATTCTTCCAAGATCCATGGCGGGTTCGTGTGCCTGTAATAAAGTGTGAGAAGCACCGACCTAGCTAACTTCCAAACTTACTTCTGAGACTTGGCCAGCATTTTAAGATAGATGGAACTTAGATACTGGGAAATATTCCAAGGCATTGACTCTCCCTACTTCTGATTTTCAACTTCAATTAAAAAAAAATTGTAATGAAAAGTAATTTGGGAAGTTTTAGTAATTGTACAGCAAATTGAGATTTTACTCTTAAAATTTGTGGTCCACTAATTCCTTCAGCAGGCATTTGCTGACATTTGCCAAATTTCCTGAGGGTTATTGATGAATCCCAGATAAGGATGGTGAAGGGCCCTCGAGAGGTAGCCTCAAACAGTCAGATTGGTTTTTTTCTGTGGGCAGCATAATTTGAGGTCTGAAAGGGCTTGGGTTTGATGAGCCCTGCCAGCTGTGGATCAGTGTGTCAGGGCTGGGCCTTGAAACACTCCATTTCTTCTACTTTTGGCAAGGATTGAAATGGCCTCTTTTCCTGGCTGTTTGGTCCTGAGGCAAGGATAAGACCTTTGAGGGACACTCACTTCCTCAGTGACTACTTGTCTGAGTCAAGATTAGGTCATGACCCTTTCTTGTGTGTTCACTAGGCCGCAGGCCACCAGGGAAGGACGGTCTGGCCAGGGGTCTGATTCTTTCCCAGATTCTCATAGACAGTGTGCGCCAGGGCGCAGTCTTTGTTGGATGAGTGGATGGGTGGCTATGAGTGAGGGAATGTCTGAATTTGAATGAAATGACTGCTAACGAATCTGCGTCTGCTTTCAAGCTGCTGGGCAAGAGAAGGGGTGTTTCTATTTGTAGGTGGCTCCTCGCCTGTCTTAAGGACCGTGATTTTGAACTGTGGTGAATGTGAGCTCCCCCTTTGATTTTTGTAGATGGCAGTTGAGTTTCTGCATGAACTGAATGTTCCCTTTTTCAAAGTTGGATCTGGGGACACCAACAATTTCCCGTATCTGGAAAAGACAGCCAAAAAAGGTGAGTGTTTAATTTTCGTCATACAGTCTGAGTCCAGACTTTTTGTGTTTCTACACCATTGGTAATAACCCACTAAAGGAGTCTCCTGAAGACAGATTTTCCAATCAGCATATACTCCCACTTTTTCTTGTGCTGAGTTGAAAGAAATTAAAGATATACAGTTTCTATAGGAATTTTTAAAGATTTCTTATTTTGATATGGACCATTAAAAAAAAATCTTTATTGAATTTGTTGCAGCATTGTTTCTTTTTTATGTTTCAGTTTTTGGGCCATGAGGCATGTGGGATCTTACCTCCCTGACCAGAGATTGAACCCATACGCCCTGCATAGGAAGGCGAAATCTTAAGCCCTGGACCACTAGGGAAGTCCTCATAAGAATTTTAAAATGAAAATTATTTTTAATTTTTAATAAAATATTTATATAAAATGAAGGATATGACAGTATAAATAAAACTCCTTAGAGGCAGCTCTGACTTTGAGAAGTACTCTCTAGGTATATTAGAACATCCAGCCTCTGCACATCAGAGCTTCTACAGTGGTTCTACTACATGAGTGATCTCATAGGGTCCTCATGTCAGTACCGGGACTGAAGCAGGTCATATGATGCGGATGCTTTCTACTTAGCTCATAGCCAAGAATCTGAGACCATACAGGTAGGACTTGGCAGCTCAAGGCCTCACCCTCTTGTATCTGGGGCGTGCTCACCCTATCACGCTGTGCAACCTCTTAATACAATGAGATGCTCATCTTTCTCTAAAGAGTGTCAGATTCCTCTTAATTTGGTTCACTTTGCCACACAATAATGTTGTGGGGTTAAGGGAGTCTATGTTTCCTGTGGTTGAGGACAGAAACCCACCAACCTCACCTGTGTTCCCCCACTGTGTAAGAGTTGTTTGAATGATGAGACCAACAGCAGGGGTGTGTTTAAGGGAGAGTTAGAACCCCTGAAAATAAAGTGATGATGGTACTGGTGTTGGGTCCTTCAGGCCGCCCAATGGTGATCTCTAGTGGGATGCAGTCCATGGATACCATGAAGCAAGTCTATCAGATTGTGAAGCCCCTCAACCCCAACTTCTGCTTCCTCCAGTGCACCAGTGCCTACCCGCTCCAGCCTGAGGACGTCAACCTGCGTGTCATCTCGGTGAGCACAAGGGAGGGCCCTTGTCTGACTGGCTCATTGGCTGTGGGAAAGATGCAGCCAAAATTTTAACCAGCCTTGACATGCTTTGTAATTGGGACATCCTTCCAGTGTCCTGGCCTGGAGAATTCCATGGACTGTATAGTCCCTGGGGTCGCAAAGAGTTGGACATGACTGAGCGACTTACCCTTCCACTTGATAGTCTTGCTGTTCCAGAATCAAATTAGATCCAACTATGGAGTTAAGCAGTCAGATACATTCTAAAGATTATAAATTAAATTTTCTTAACACCAATCTTAATTTCTCATTATAAAATTTAAGGTGGAGTCCTTCGGGGTTTTTTTTGGTTTGTTTTTTTATTTGTTTTTTTGTCGTTTTAACGTGGAGTCTTTGTAATTGGCCATATACGTTTTCTTTACCTGTGTGTTTTGGTCATTAGGGGTCCCTTTTCTGTGAATTGCTGGCTTTTATCTTTTCTTAATGAGTTATGCATTTGTTTTTATAAAATGTACATAAAATTTGCCATCTTAGCCATTTTTTGGTGTCTAGTTCAGTGGCACTAAGTACGTTCACATTGTTATGCTACCATTGCTATGTCCATCTGAAGAACTTTTTCTCATCTCAGAGTCATATCATATTCTATACTCATTAACACTGAGTGCCATCCCCCCCACCCTGCCAGCCCCTGGCAGCTGTCATTTTATTTTCTGTCTCTATGAACATAACTACCCTAGGTTTCTCAAATAAATGGAATCATACAGTATTTGTCCTTCTGTGTCCATCTGCTTTCACTTAGCATAACGTTGTCAAGGCTCATCCATGTTGTAGCATGTATTAGCATCTCATTGCTTTTTAAGGCTGAATATTTCATTGTATGTGTATACCACTTATGGTTTTTCTGTTCATCTGTTGAGGGGCATCTAGGATGGTTCCACCTTTTGGCTAGTGTGAATAATGCTGATTTGAATGTTGGTGAGCAGATATTCATTTTTCTTCATAGTGAATTGTAGGAGACCTTCTTGAAACTTCTAGTTATTCCTGTTCTGTTATTTACCAGCTCTCTGATATTTTAAGTACAGTATTTGACATTCTGAGGTTTTCTCCCCCTGATTATGTAAACTCTTATACATTTTTCTAGAGAGTCTTTCCTATTTAACTTTTAAAAAAGTAATCTTTTTTCGAAATGACATGGCTGTCTTTTTAACTAAAGTTTTAGTCCCTCCCAGTTTTGTAGTCTTTTCTCCATTGCTCGCTCATCTCTAAATCATATTATTTTTAAAATTAAAACATGATTAAAAAAAAAAAACTCAGCCTTGACGTATATAACATAGAAAGTGAACATCGTCTATAATCCCATCCCACAGAGATTACCATAATTGACAATTTAGTGTGTATGATGCCAAATATTTTCCTCAGTTTTCTTCCTTTGTAAAGCGTGGTCCTGTTTCCCTTCCACTGTCCCCGCCCCTACCCCTCACCTCCCTGGTATGCTCATGTCCTTTATTCTGAGAGCAGGCCATGATCAGAGTTAAACTGCCAGCCTGCCCCCAGCCCCTACCAGCCCAGCCCACCCCATCTCGGCAGGGTGAGTACTCTGACCCACAACCTGCACTTCCTTGTCCATCACACACCCTGAAGCCTGGTTTCTGAGGCCTTTGCCACTTAGCCGTCCTAACCTTCTGTTAACTCCCATCTGGGTCTTTCTGCTGTACTTAAGCCTTCTGGTCACCCTCCCTGACAAGGCTCACTCGACTTAGCATGTCTTCTGTTGCATCCAGTGAATTATAGATAACCAATTAATTAATTATTTAACATTTCCACCGAAGGATTGAGATTGGGCTGTTTGTATTATTGATGGTGATCTTCGTGCATATAGCACATTTGCTTTCAGTAGCTCAGCCTAATTAAATGTGACAGATGCTTTCTGAGTGAGTTTGGGCATTCGGTTATAATTCTGGTGTTATTCCTGGTGGTTTGCACAGTGTGACACATTCTTCAGACGTGTTCCTGATAAGAGCAGCCATTAGTTTTGAGCCTTCACAGTGTGCTGAGTGCCCTCCAATGCTCACAGCAGCTCCCACTAGCTACCGTCATCCCCAGGAGAGGCTCCAAGAGCCTCAGAGACTTCCTGGAGCATCACAGATAGTGAGCGGCTGAATGGGGCCTCAGATCCATCAGCCTGACTCTGGATTGTATGTGGAAAGCACTACACTATTTAACTTTCTTTTCCTTTTTCTATTTTAAAGGAATACCAGAAGCTCTTTCCTGACATCCCCATAGGGTATTCTGGGCATGAAACTGGCATAGCAATATCTGTGGCTGCAGTGGCTCTGGGGGCCAAGGTCTTGGAGCGTCACATAACTCTGGACAAGACATGGAAAGGGAGTGACCACTCGGCCTCGCTGGAGCCTGGAGAGCTGGCCGAGCTGGTGCGGTCCGTGCGCCTCGTGGAGAGGGCACTGGGCTCCCCGACCAAGCAGCTGCTGCCCTGTGAGATGGCCTGCAACGAGAAGGTGGGTTCTCCTGGCCTGCCAGGTGCCAGTGTTGAGAGGAGCCATGTGGGCTTACCTGAGAGGTAGTGGGAACCAGCCCTACCTGAGCCCAGAACAGCAGGGTGATGCAGGGATGTTGCTGTGAGCCCCTGAGGTTTTTGGAGTTCATGTGAGCAGTGGGAGGAACTTTTTGAAGGAACTTAAGCTGTTCCTCTGGTTCCCTGGCATCATATTATGGTTTTCCATTAAGCCTGTGGCCCCAGCACTGAAGACCCCGCTGGTGTCTGGGGACTTATGAGGCATGCGGAGAGGTAGAGTCTGGGGTCCCATGTTGTAGGTAATCCTAGAGGCATGTTCAGGTGGAGGGAATCCATGAGGCGGGGGGAGGAGGGCTGTGAGAAGCCAAGGAATCCCTAAGCACGGGGAGACACTGGAAGCATGGGGCAAGGGTTCTCATGGGCTTGCTGGAGGATGATGCACACATTCCCTTGGGAGCCCTTGGAACGAGCTGTGCAGCATTAACCTTCAGAGTGGACGGGGGGAGGCCAGCAAACTCTGCCTGGCACAGGGGCCATCAGGCCTTCCTGGAAGCCATGGCCTAGACCTGGCTCAGCCTGTGTGTTGGGGCTGCCAGGGGAGCAGGCACTCACTCCTCTGATGCTGCAGGCTGTTTGGGCCGAAGCCAAGATGCCACACCAGGCCTGCTCCAGGAGGGTTGTCTTTTATTCCAGTGGGGCCTACTTGCTGCTCTCAAAGATGTATATACACTGGAAAATTAAAATAACAGTAAAAAGAAATTAACTGCCTTATAGAAGAGAGGAGAAAGCTGGCTCAGAAACTGGAATAAGAGTTTCAGCAGCTGAGCACTGAATTGGTTCTGAGCATCCTGGCTCTGTGGGTAGACAGTGAGACACCACAAGACACAACATCTGATACTCATCTGCCAACAAGACCTTGTGTCCTGACATAAATTCCAGAATGGATTCCTTGGCCCTCACCTGGAAGATGCAGAGTTAGATAATTTGTGGAACAGCATTTATAGACCAGACCTTAGAAATGCTGGTTCTGAGCTCCAGGTCTCCTTCATTCCCCTCGTTGCCCAGCCTGTCTGCCCCTTCCATGCTTGTGAGCCCTCCGTATTCCTGTTGTACTGAACGAGGAGGCCGTAAGGTTTGTGTCTGTTGAGCCACGGGCCAGGGGTCAGGGATCCCAGGTTCTCCTCCTTGCTCCTTGCGACCTTGGCTAGCTTACCTGCCCTCCATGCACCTCTGTTTCCATGTGTTTAAAATGTGATACTGAACTGGATGATGACAAAAGTAATCACCATTTTTATTTACCAAGTCTGTGTTCCAGGTAGATTACGGGCATTATCATCACTAATCCTTACAGTCCTCCGACAGGATAGAGGCACTGATATTTCCCATTTTACAGAGACTCTCAGCCTCGCCTTGTCCCCAGCTGCCTGGGATTCGGGTCTTGCTCTCTTTGGCTACATAACCTGAGTCCTTTATTGTAAAGGCCACCCCTCTGAGTCTGAGTCCACCCCACACTGGCCAAGACCCTGCTGTGTGTGAGCTATTGTTCTAGGCACCGAAGGGGAAAACAGACTCCCTGCCTTCCCAGTACCTTGTGTGAGAAAACTGATCAGGGACCCAGGGGATAAAACAACATGCGCTAGTTATTTGTGTGGCTGGCACTGAATCTTAAATTTTATCCACAGCTGGGCAAGTCTGTGGTGGCCAAAGTGAGAATTCCAGAAGGCAGCATTCTGACACTGGACATGCTCACTGTGAAGGTGGGTGAGCCCAAAGGTTACCCTCCTGAAGACATCTTTAGCCTGGTGGGCAAGAAGGTCCTGGTCACTGTGGAAGAAGACGACACCATCATGGAAGAATTGGTAGAGAATCATGGGAAAAAAATCAGATCTTAAAATAAAGTGCCATTCTCTGGATTCTGAATTGCCTTGCTGGTACCATCAGGTGCATTTGGGTGAGGTGGGGCAGGACTGCTGGTCTCTGGGGATCCCAAGACACCAGACATTTTGGGGCTAGGCCTGGGGTCAAGCCCGTTGGAGGGATACAAAGAGCAAATATAGGCAGCCTCTGCCTCAGGTTGGAGAAGGCAATGGCACCCCACTCCGGTACTCTTGCCTGGAAAATCCCATGGACAGGGGAGCCTGGTGGGCTGCAGTCCATGGGGTCGCTAAGAGTCGGACACGACTGAGCGACTTCACTTTCCCTTTTCACTTTCACACATTGGAGAAGGAAATGCCGACCCACTCCAGTGTTCTTGCCTGGAGAATCCCAGGGACGGCGGAGCCTGATGGGCTGCTGTCTATGGGGTCGCACAGAGTCGGACACAACTGAAGCGACTTAGCAGCAGCAGCAGCAGCCTCAGGTTGGCTGGTCCAGAAGGGGCAGTGGGCTCAGAAGCTTCTCATCATTGCCCATTGCAGAGGGGTGAACGCTAGCCGTATGGGCCCTTCCTTTCAGCATGCCTTCTTCTGGCCTGCAAAGCCAACCCTAATGACCCCAAATGTCCCTTCCTTCCGGCTCTCTCCCCTTATCTCCTGCCTGCCCCCGGGGTTGAATCCAATTAGCTGTATAGTGATCACTTGGCATTAGAGAAGAGGGGGTTGGTCAGTGTCTTACCGGCAGAGGAATGAGCAAAGAGAGGGAAACGGCATTTATTCCTTCTTTCAACAAGTGCGGAGGGCTTGCCACGTGCCAGGCCCTGCTCTGTGGCCTGAGGAGGCAGGACTTCCGTTCTGATGGGGATGAATGCCTCATAAACCAGGAGCACGGGAAGTAAACCACAGTGTGTTAGAAGGTGACATGTGCAGTGAGGCATGTGAGGGAGATGGGGAACGTGGGGCTTGGCGTGTTTGCAGCTTCTGGTGACTTTTACGTATGCCAGTGATGCTAAAATCAGCCTTCCCATGCTCTGCAGTGAAATTACACCCAGCTAACAAAATAGCCTCACTGCCGGACTTCCTTGAACTACAGCATGAACCTTTCACAGACATTCCGTATCATATTCCTCTTTGTTCTTTTGAACCAATACTGAGATTATTTTCAGATTTTTAATCTTTGTTCGTATTTGCCTTCTGAAGATTCTTAACTTGTGAAGATAGGGCCTCCCTCTCCTGTGGGTCCCAAAACAGTTTCTGGAAAGGCACCTACCTGCGTTTGTATGTGTGGGTGGGGTGGGGTGGGACTCTGGGGTCATATGAGAATCCATAAATTGATATGCTAAGAGCTACAGTGTGACAACATCCATTTCTGGCTGCTGTTTACTCCTTTCACTTCTCCCTATAAACTATCATGAGTAGAAAATCAAATTCTCTGATTCCATAACCTTTTTTTCTGCAAGAGTAGAGATGACATAAACTAAATATCTGAGACTTCCTAGTAAGAGACTTGACATGGCAGCAGACGGATGTGTTCCAGGGCCTGGAAACAGGATATGGGTCTGAAAGGAAAGGAGAGAAGAGCCTCGCTGGGGCTCCAGCTGAGAATGTGCAGCAGGCGGTCTCTGGGCAGCTACCTCCAGGTCCTGTCAGACTAGAATGTTAGCTCCCAGGCTGCTCTGCAGACCTCAGAGGGCAGAAGCTAGGGAGCCTGACACTTTGAAGAGCAACTGAGGGCATAGGTCTTTGGGTAACATGCTGGAGAGGAGGAGGGCCGTTACCTAGAACATGCTTCCCACTGGCACATAGAGAAAATGACAGCCTGTGTATGATGTGTGTGGGTCAAGAATGGGGCTGCCTGCATACTCTGCCAGGAGGGCTAGCCGCCTCACGCTGTGCCAGGCCCTGAGGTCACGAGGATGGATATCTGGGCACAGCTCTGGTCCATTTGCACGTCCTCAAGTTCCTGCCAGGTGGGAGGATTCAGTGCTGGGCGTACAGTGTGGCAGCAGAGTCCCTGTCTGCTGGTACTTCCACAAGCAGGCCCTGCATGTGTGAACTGCTGAATGTTTTCCAAGTCACGGGAGCTGTAAGAGTGGGCCTAGGAGACGAGGCGTTGGCCAGGGAAGCTCTCCTGGAGGTTGTGGCACTCTTAGATCAGTCTTGCAGGTTCACAACTGACTGAGGAACTGTGGGATCTGAGGCATGGGAGGGGCTGTGGGTGTCCAGGTGATAGCTGGGCAGGGATGGCCACATGAAGAGGAAGGAAAAGATTTGGAAGGTGGTCAGAAAGCAAGCAAGGGCTTAAAGCCTGCTGACTTGGAACTGCATTCTATAAGCAATGGGAAGCCATGGAAGGCATCAGAGCAGGACATGGGAACTCAACCTTGGGCCTCTCAATGCTCATCCACCCCACCCGTATGCAGCCTGGCTTCTTGGGCAGGCGGTCTCCTCATGGTTTGGGCTCCTGTCCACCAGGCCTGGCTGTGCCCTCTGCTAGGCTGCCTCCCGCAGGCTATCATCACTGTCCCCTTCTCCCTGACAAAGAACAACTGCAGAAACTGGAGAGATGAGGGAGGGTCCCTGAAATCTCTAAATATTAGTAAGTGACCACAGATGGCTTCAGTGTCAATCAAAAATTACCAATATTATCTTGGATAGGAACGGCTGGAAGGCAGGATTTATTTCCACATGAGCGAGAACTCAGTGAACTACCTTTAGAAATAGTGACCTCCTCCTGCTATTAGAGATACTCCATCAGGGACCAACTGACTGCAACAAGGAATTTGTGGAGGGGGTAGATGAGAAAGGCCCCGTCCAGGCCTAGGTGCCAGGTACTTGAAGCAACACAAACTGCCAATGAAGAACATGGTTAAAAAGGATGGTATTCGTGTTTTATTAAAACAAACCACATCTGCAAGCCATCTGCTCTTATTAATAAAAAACAATTTCTACAAATTCAAGTCTGCAAAGAGAGTAAGTGATGGGTACCGTTTCAGACCTGGATCCCAAGAAAGCTCAGTCCTGTGTTGAATGCTGCCGGAGGTGCCTGCTCCTGTCAGATGGCAGCTAGGAGTATCGGCTGTCTTAGCACTGCCATGCCCAACAGGAACCCACTGGCATGCCAACAGGTCCTGGCATGGCACAGCACTGTAGTTTTCAGGATAGTTCACATCCTCTGGGCTCATTTGAGCCTCACAGCACTGCTAGGTAGGGTCATTAATCCCACTTTACAGATGATCTCCCATCAAGTACAGCGTCTAGCCTGAGGTCACAAATGATTGTGGACAAAAACTGCAGTTTTTGTCCTTTATGGTTCAGCTCTGACTCTTGCTACAATACATGATTCCCAAAACCTCATATCTCCCTCGGGGTGTAAGACTTCCTCTAAGAGCCCACGGAAGGTAATCCAAAGGTAGACTCAATCCCACAGAGTAACCAGGCAAAAACAGGGCATCACAGGCCTGGTAAGAGAGGGGCCAGAGCAAGCAGGCACTAGCTAGACTGGCTGCATTCACCTGAACACTGTGGAAGAGCACAGACCCCAGCCCCACCACTAGCTGTGACATATTGGGCATGTTATTTATTCTCTAAGTTTTGCCGTGTGTACAACTGCCAAACTGTCTCCTAGGGGTGATGTAAGGATCAAATGAGTTAATAGTTGTAAAGCATTAGAACAGTGCCTGGCAAAATAGCAAGGATTTTTACTTGGACCCTGTGGCTGTGAGTCTGGGAATAAGTCATGCAGAGATGAACAGAGATATGGGGTCAAGCGTACCCATCTCCCTCTGTCAGGAATGCCCTCTGCCTGTCAGAATTCAGCTCTGGGCCATCCCCGGTAGGATTAATTTCCCTTTTCCTGGAGTGTAGTGTTTAAAACATCTAGCCAAGCTAGAGTTTTAAACGAACTGATTAGGACTAAAGAAGTTCCTTCTGCCTTGTATTCTACTTGTATTACACTGCCTCATATGAAATTACTGTTTTTAGGTTAAAAAAAAAACAAAACAACTGGATATGGGCAGTTTTATATGGTTCAAACTAATTAATGCACTGAGAGTCTGTTTAAACCACGAGGGAGATTCAGCCTTGCGTTTTCCTCATCCTACCACTGCCCTCCTGCCAAGCACCTAAGAAGATAACTTAAGACAGTATAACTTCAAAACCACATAAGGAATTTGACAAACAGAATGGTGAATGTTCAGAACCGAGGCACAGACCCTAGAAAGAGGCCTATCCCTCCCTCCTGGAGGAGCTGACTTTCCCAGAAGTCCTGCTGATTTAACCTTCTCTTTAACTTTCTCTGTTGACAACATCACTACTTTCTGGAAAGCAGGGGCTCTCCGCATTTCCTTGGCAACATTTTGGACCTGAGAAAAACAGGGATGCCTGAGCTGCCCAAACCCCACTCATGCTAAGTTCCTCTCCTTTTGATTCCAAGACAGTTGGGAAAACTGCCTATGGTTGCTTAGCAACAGTCATCTGCTGATTTCTTCCCAACATCCCCTAAGAAATGAATAAGCAGTAAAATCTTTCAGGTTGAAAGCTAGGCTGGAAGGGCTGGGCCAGAGACACATGGCTGGGTGCTGCCAGGTGGCCCAGTCCTTAATCTCTGTGGGTGACTTGAGGCAACTTTCTTTCACGACCTTATTCTCCCCAAATGTACAATGAGGTCAGGCTGGGTGATCTGTGAGGCTCTCCCAACTCAGCTGTTCTGATTCACTAGAAGCCAGCTAGTGGTCATCGACTCACTGCCTTGGAGGGAAGGGACTTTTTGAATTTTTCAGGGTGAGGAGGGCGTAGGACACGGCTGCCCTTAGAAATCTTCCAATCTAATTGGAAAGACAGGTCCCAGACTGTGGATTTCTTGTAGTTTGGGGAGACTTCCTGGGGCAGTTAAGCCTGGGGAAGACAGACAGGCAAAAAGAAGAAAGGGCTTTCCTGTATAAACGTGTGTGTATGGGAAACGGCAAAGGCAAGGGTATACAGGTGGAACTATGTGACCCAGTTCTGATTGAAGGGTCTCTGAAAAGAGCAGTAGGAGCTAGATGAGGGTACGTACTTTGGGGCAGACTAGAAAAGCCTTGAATGCTAGGGTAAAGTGATTCCCCCGCCCCCCTCCCCACTGTAGTCCTTGTGAAGCTTTGATAGTTCTAAGAAATTAAGTGAGGTTACAGGCAGATCACTCTGGCTGTAAGGTAGAAAATGAGCTTGGGAAAGTGTTCAGGCCAGGAGGCCAAGAACCTATTGCAGCTGCTCGTAAGGGAGGTGACATGGACAAGCTGAAGTAGAGTGAAGAGGAGGAAGCAGATCCAAGGGACATTAAGGCATAGAAGAGTCCTAGGGACTCTCACTCAGTCACATATTTATCTTGCACCTACTATGTGCCAGGCAGTTCTGGGTGCTATGTGAGCTGAAGCTGGGGATCATGTTCACTGACATGGTCAGGGTGCTTAAGGCTCACCTGTGGGCGTGTGCTTTCAGGAACCTGAACTAAAAGGCAGTGTAGTATGAGTGTCCTGGTGGCGGTGGCGGGGCCGCACGAGAGAGCAGCAGGAGAGGACCTGCAGGTTTAGGGCTCGTTTGAAACTCGCCTACTAGGAGAGGAACTATACAAACCACAGGGCAGGACTGGTCGGGGAGACGATGGGAATGCTTACAGAGGAGGTCGTAGACCAGCTCCGTCTGGATGCGGCAGAGTAGAGCCGTGGAGAGCCTAAGGCGGTCACTAGGGTCTCGGCCACTAGGGCAGCCGGGAGATGCTGATGGCCCCTTCCCAGAGCCGCAGGGCCGGGTAGAGCGGCTCCTGGAAGGCGGCCCGGAAGGTGTGTAGGTGGCTCATGCCGTCGGTCACATCGTAGAAGGCCAGGACGCCGGCCTCGTAATCCAGGAAGACACCGAGCCGGTCAGGGTCGTGGCGGGGCCGCAGGCGGCTGCGCTGGCAGTCGTGGAAGGCCCAGTACTCGAGGTCATAGCGTTTGAGGCACCAGGACTGGCGGTTGCAGCCCAGGCGGGCGGCGTCCGAGGCCCCGTGGCGGCGCAGGGAGCCGTAGGCCGCGCCCACCCACCAGCCGACGCCCGCCTCCTGCACATCCACTTCCCAGTAGTGGCGGCCGGCGGCGAAGCAGTCGCGGCTCAGCACCTGCCACAGCGCGTCGAAACGCAGCGCGGCAGTGGGTCCCAGGCGTCCGAGGAGGCCGCAGCGTACCGTCAGGAGGTCAGCAGAAAGGCGCAAGCGCGCGTGCATCGTGTCGGGCTCCAGACAGGGTGTGCGCGCGTCTGTAGAGGCCGGGGACACCGGGCCAAGCCTGAGGGGCGGGGCCAGCGACCCGGGCGCGCCCCGCCCCGCCCCGCCCCGCCCCCGGGAGAACGACCGAGCGTGCGCAGACTGTCCTGCGCTTGTTTACTATAGAAAACTGGAAACACGCGAATCACCAGTGGGGAGGTGATCGGGGAACACGGGGAGGAGACAGCATTTTAATGCACATCCGTTGTACAGCTTGAATTTTGTACAGTAGAATTTGTTGCCAATTTCTAAAAATTTAAAAATAACGCTATTCACTATTTTAACACTTGGGTGTCCTTCTAAATTTTTTTACTTGCCCCTTTATGGTTTTTTTCTTAACATTGGTGTCATACCATACAGACTCTTGGCAATTTGTTTTTTAAATGTATTGATGTATTTATGAACATTTTACCACATTGTATAATATTCTTTTATAAGAGCATTTTAATGGCAACGTTAAGATTTGACATATAGATGAATTCGAATTTAACCTATACCTTCCCCCTGCTTTAAAAAAATATTTAAGCTTTTAAGAAGACTTTTAAAAACACTAATAATACCTCTTTATATATCTGATTATTTAGGCTATATGCCTAAAAGAATTGCTGGGTCCATGGCGATGATTGCATTTTTAAGGCTTTTGCCAAATTGTCCTCCAGAAAAGTGGTGGTGATTTGAACTCCCAGTTACAGTTCTTGTTGCATTATACACATTTGGAGACATGAAGTTAGAGAAAAATCTAGGTCTTAGGGCATGTGCATGTTCAACTTTAGTAGATACTACCAGATAATTTTCTTGGTAATATTTTGGAGTTTTCTGGAGAGTGGTTTTATGTATCTTTGTTAGATTTATTCCTAAGTTTTCAGAAAGTGTTACTAAAAATAATGTTTTTAACATTTCATTATCTAATTGTTTATTACCAGTACATGACCTAAATCAAATCCCTTATGATTATACAGTGGAAGTGAGAAATAGATTTAAGGGACTAGATCTGATAGAGTGCCTGATGAACTATGGACGGAGGTTCGTGACATTGTACAGGAGACTGGGATCAAGACCATCCCCATAGAAAAGAAATGCAAAAAAGCAAAATGGCTGTCTGGGGAGGGCTTACAAATAGCTGTGAAAAGAAGAGAGGCGAAAAGCAAAGGAGAAAAGGAAAGATATAAGCATCTGAATGCAGAGTTCCAAAGAATAGCAAGAAGAGATAAGAAAGCCTTCCTCAGCGATCAATGCAAAGAAATAGAGGAAAACAACAGAATAGGAAAGACTAGAGATCGCTTCAAGAAAATCAGAGATACCAAGGGAACGTTTCATGCAAAGATGGGCTCGATAAAGGACAGAAATGGTATGGATCTAAGAGAAGCAGAAGATATTAAGAAGAGGTGGCAAGAGTACACAGAAGAACTGTACCAAAAAAGATCTTCAAGACCAAGATAATCACAATGGTGTGATCACTCACCTAGAGCCAGACATCCTAGAATGTGAAGTCAAGTGGGCCTTAGAAAGCATCACTATGAACAAAGCTAGTGGAGGTGATGGAATTCCAGTGGAGCTTTTTCAAATCCTGAAAGATGATGCTGTGAAAGTGCTGCACTCAATATGCCAGCAAATTTGGAAAACTCAGCAGTGGCCACAGGACTGGAAAAGGTCAGTTTTCATTCCAATCCCAAAGAAAGGCAATGCCAAAGAATGCTCAAACTACCACACAATTGCACTCATCTCACACGCTAGTCAAGTAATGCTCAAAATTCTCCAAGGCAGGCTTCAGCAATATGTGAACCGTGAACTTCCGGATGTTCAAGCTGGTTCTAGAAAAGGCAGAGGAATCAGAGCGCAAATTGCCAACATCCACTGGATCATGGAAAAAGCAAGAGAGTTCCAGAAAAACATCTATTTATTTCTGCTTTATTGACTATGCCAAAGCCTTTGACTGTGTGGATCACAATAAACTGGAAAATTCTGAAAGAGACAGGAACACCAGCCTACCTGACCTGCCTCTTGAGAAACCTATTTGCAGGTCAAGAAGCAACAGTTAGAACTGGACATGGAACAACAGACTGGTTCCAAATAGGAAAAGGAGTACGTCAAGGCTGTATATTGTCACCCTGCTTATTTAACTTATATGCAGGGTACATCATGAGAAACACTGGGCTGGAAGAAGCACAAGCTGGAATCAAGATTGCCGGGAGAAATATCAATAACCTCAGATATGCAGATGACACCACCCTTATGGCACAAAGTGAAGAACTAAAAAGCCTCTTGATGAAAGTGAAAGAGGAGAGTGAAAAAGTTGGCTTAAAGCTCAACATTCAGAAAACTAAGATCATGGCATCTGATCTCATCACTTCATGGGAAATAGGTTGGGGAAACAGTGGAAACAGTGTCAGACTTTATTTTGGGGGGCTCCAAAATCACTGCAGATGGTGACTGCAGCCATGAAATTAAAAGATGCTTACTCCCTGGAAGGAAAGTTATGACCAACCTAGATAGCATATTCAAAAGCAGAGACATTACTTTGCCAACAAAGGTCTGTCTAGTCAAGGCTATGGTTTTTCCAGTGGTCATGTATGGATGTGAGAGTTGGACTGTGAAGAAAGCTGAGCGCCGAAGAATTGATGCTTTTGGACTGTGGTGTTGGAGAAGACTCTTGAGAGTCCCTTGGACTGCAAGAAGATCCAACCAGTCCATTCTAAAGGAGATCAACCCTGGGATTTCTTTGGCAGGAATGATGCTAAAGCTGAAACTCCAGTACTTTGGCTACCTGATGCAAAGAGTTGACTCATTGGAAAAGACTCTGATGCTGGGAGGGATTGGGGGCAGGAGGAGAAGGGGACGACAGAGGATGAGATGGCTGGATGGCATCACCGACTCGATGGACGTGAGTTTGAGTGAACTCCAGGAGTTGGTGGACAGGGAGGCCTGAAGTGATGTGAAGTCGCTCAGTCGTGTCTGACTCTTTGTGATCCCATGGACACCAGGCTCCTCCGTCCATGGGATTTTCTAGGCAAGAGTACTGGAGTGGGTTGCCATTTCCTTCTCCAGGGAACTTCCCAACCCAGGAATCGAACCCAGGTCTCCCACATTGTAGACAGACACTTTACCATCTGAGCCACCAGGGAAGTCACTTGGCGTGCTGCAATTCATGGGGTCGCAAAGAGCTGGACATGACTGAGCGACTGAACTGAACTGATCTGAACAATTGATTTCTGTATGCTGACATTACATCTGGCAGCTTTTCTAATTCATTCGTTAACTAATTTATAGCTTAATTTGGATTTCTGTAAAGAATCATGTCACCTTTGCATAAGGATCTCTTTTTACTCTTTTCCTGTCCTTAGAGCTTGCATTTCTTTTTCTTGCCTCAAGGCACTCTCTAGGACATCTAGAACGATATTGCATAGTAGTGGTTATACTGGACATCCTTTTCTCCTATTCCTGGGTAAATATCCAACAGATATGCATATAGTTGCATCAAAAGATATGTACAAGGATGTCATAGCAATGTTATTCAGTATAGGCCAAAGCTGAAACAATCCATAATGTCCATCAATAGGCACTAGGTGTGCTATGTTCAAACGATGGACTACTACACCACAGTGAAAATCAACAAGCTACTGCTACACACGATCATATGGCTAAGTCTCACAGATGTTATGTTGTTCTGTCGAAGAAGACACAAGAGTACAGCCTGAGTGATTTAAGTATATGAAAGTCAAGGACAGGCAAAAGTAATCTATAGTTAGAAGTCAAGAGAGTAGTTACCCTTTGGGGATAGTGAACTGGCATGAAAAAGGGTTCTGGGGAGCTGGAAATTTCCATTTCATGGTCTGAAGGAAGTTATTAAATGTGTTCACTTTTTAAAATCATTGAGCTATAACCTTTGATTTGTATTCTTTTATGTATTTTATATCTGTTAACGATTAGTTTAAAAAAATACATGCCCAGTAATTCCACTTTGAGAAATTACTCTTAAAAAATAATTCAAAAATGAGTTAAGGTGTATTCAATCACTTATTAATTCAACAAATAAGTACAGGAATGGATCTTTATTGCAGCATTGTTTACAGAAATGAAAGTGTAAAGCTGCCTAAATGTCCAAAATGTATGAGATTGATTTAAATATGGCATATTCAATGGAATGCCATGTATCCTGTAAAAAAAATGATATCTGTATTTATTGAAGTAGGAAATTGTTCAACCTATACTATTAAATTTTTTAAATTACACAAGAATATATATAATATGATTCCATTTTTTAAAATCTGTACACACATGTACTTTTAAAATGTCTGGAAGAACATATGCCAAAATATTAACATTTATTTCTGGGGGAGGCAATTGTTTTTTCATATAAGTAATTTGTAATTCTCTACAAGAAGCATGCATTACTTGTATAATTTTTTAAAAACAAAGATATCCACAATATATCAGTAAATAAAAACACAAATTGCAAAACAGAATGTATAGTATGACACCGTGTTTGTAAAATATATATATATTAAATATTTATCATTGTATGTATATATAGATATGCCAAAGAAAGTTAAAAGGGCAAATAGTAGTAGTTATCTACTACTACTTGTCTGCTTGGTAGGTAAGCAGAAAAATTTCCAAAGCTCTTCAGTGATTTATGAGTTATTTTATTTTAAAAAATTTTGTTTTCTACAGTGAACATGTATTATTTCTGAATTAAAAAAAAAAAACTGATAATAAGGGTTGGAAAAAAACAAAGGTGTGTCTCTCAGGAAAAAAGGGAGGCCCCTCTACTTCAGTGACCCTCCTTCCCCACCATTACACCCCGCCCTCTTCCCCCTCTCCGCACACCTGGGGTCTTACATTTTAAGAAGAGTGATCGCTCTGGTGAGGGGCTTGTTTTCAACAAGGAACCGGGCTGGACGCAGGAGGAGCCCGAGAGCTGACAGTTCCTACCTGTAATGAATTGTGAGAAATCAGTGCCTGGTGTCTAGGCAAGCAGCACAAACTACAAAACATTACTAAAAATATTACAGAACTGGAGAGTCACATAATCTCTCCCCCAAGAATGGCATGCAAATTTAAGTAGCAAATGCAAATTCACAGTAACAGGAAAACTCCAGGACAAGTCTCAGATCTACAGAGAAAAACATACTTTCTAAGAGAAGCAAATTAAGCACTGGCAGGGCAGTGTGAGTGAGCCCTGGACATGGGGAGGAAACTGCAGGCTCCAGGACCATGCAGAGAATCAACCATGTATTCAATGGTCAAGGAAGGGGCAATTTCATGGCAGACATGCAAATTCTAGGATAAAGATAGAAAACAGGAACTTAAAGCTAAGCCCTCAGCAAGGTCATATTCATCCAGGTCAAAGGGAGTTCAGGTAAAAGGTCCTACTCCTTTCATATTCATCCAGGTAAAAGAGAATTCAGGGGAAACCCAGGTCACAATCCCTGTCTCTACCAATTCAGTCAGGTAAATGAGGAGAGAAATGGGCATGCTTGAACTATACCGCAAGGCAGAAAGTGCTCTGGATCCAAGAAGTGATATGAAAGGGCTCCAGGGCTTAGAAGGCTCAGTGAAGGCTTCCTGGAGGAGGAAGCACCTCAGCTGGCCCTTAAAGATTGGGGGAAGGTTTGGACACCCAGAAAAAGGATGGGAGGCTTTCCCAAGAATATAGCAGGAGCAAAGATAGGTGCTTGGAGTATTATATAAAGTGAGGAGCCAAGGAAGGTGTTTGAAGGAGCGTAGACACAAGCAGAAGAATTTCTAAGGCTCCCTCTGATGGGGAATGGCCGGGGGAGGGTGAGAGTAGAGACATCCTGTGGGTAGGCTCAGGGCTGACCTGGGGCAGCAGGAATGGAAAAGGAGCCGGGTTCAGGACATACTGCAGTGGTATAAGTCCCAAGGCTTGACTCTACTGGGAGCGGGGAATGAAGAGTAGATTGGAGGCAAGCAGCAGCGGTTTGGGGGTTAGTGGGTGGAAGATGCTGGATTCCATTTCAGCCTGTTGAACCTGCAGTGTCTGTGGAACTCACAGGGAGGGCGGTGAGGCGGGATGCTGGAAGGGCAGTGGGGGCTGCAAGACCCCATCTCCTTGGAGCCTTCCTGGGAGGCAGTACCTCTCAGTATTACCTGTGACAGTGAGAATGATGGCCTCATCTGGAGGTGGATGAGGGTGATGGCCTGGGAGGAAACAGACTCCAGGGGAAGGGAACACAATCGCTGGGACCAGAGTCTGTCTTAATTCTGCCTTGACTCCTACCAGCTGTGTGACCTAGGGCAAGTCAATTAGCCTCTCTGACTCTCAGCTTCCTCATCTGTAAAACGGGGGATAACGAAGGCGTCTACCACATACATGGGGTGGTGCTGCTTGTTGTGCTTTTTTAGCAAAGCGCAGAGAATACATGAAGCAAATGACCGTTGGTAATCTTGCCATCAACGTGAGCTTCAATCGTGGTCTGCCATTTTTTGATCATGGAGTGTATTTTGACATGAATAAGATCCAAGCCATGAAAGGCAGTTTTTGCCCTTAACATCTTTGGGAATTAGCTTTAATTCTCTAAATGCAGCTTCATCATTCTACAGATCAGCAAGACTCACTTCAAAAGGTGACCTTCAGGGCCATCAGATGCAATTTGGGTTGCTACAGTTCTTGTGACTAGGGTTTTCCCAGAATTTCTTATTTGGAACATAGCTGCTGGTTTCACAACCTTTCTTAGAAAACAGATCAACCACTCACGGATCAACCCAACCACTGGGTTTCTTCTTGGCTTCCTTTTTGCTGCCTTTTGTCAAGCACTTGCTCTTGCAAATCCCTATAGTGCCACTCAGACAGCCAAAAGGGCTGTTCCTTCCAATTCTAAGTGCTCTTTTTTCATCTCAGAATATGACAACTTCTTTCTAGTTGTTCAGTTCAAAATCTTTGGAGTTTCCTTGGTATCTCTCTCTCTTCTTCCCTTCTTGTGCCCACATCTACTCTAATTGACTGCTTCCACCCCCTGCCCTTTGCTCTTCCTCCAGCAAGTCAAACTCACAATTGCCTTGTGCCTCAGGACCTTTGCACTTGCTTTCCCCTCTACCTAGAAGACATTTTCCCCCAGATGTAACAGCAGCAGTAACAATAACAGCTAGTGCTCACAGGTGCTTATTACACCTGAGCACTATTCTGAGCACTTTACATGTAAGAACCCACTTAATCCTTACAACAACTCTATGAGATGGGACTATGTTATCTTCATTCTATGGATGCAGAAACTGCTGCTGCTGCTACTACTGCTAAGTCACTTCAGTCGTGTCAGACTCTGTGCAACCCCATAGACCGCAGCCCACCAGGCTCCCCCATCCCTGGGTTCTCCAGGCAAGAACACTGGAGTGGGTTTCCATTTCCTTCTCCAATGCATGAAAGGGAAAAGTGAAAGTGGAGACGCTCAGTTGTGTCCGACTCTTAGCGACCCCATAGACTGCAGCCTACCAGGCTCCTCTGCCCATGGGATTTTCCAGGCAAGAGTACTGGAGTGGGATGCCATTGCCTTCTCCGATGGATGCAGAAGCAGAGGCATAGAAAAGTTAGGTGCCCTGTTCCAGATGGCAAGGTTAGGAAGTGGTGGGCCTGGGATAGGAGCCCAGGCAGTGTGGCTCCAGAGTCCATGCCTGTGACCACTAAGCTGTCTGGCCCATGCTTCAAGCCACCTCCCCTTCTCAGAGAAGCCTTCCCCACTTCCCCATAGAAAATAGCTCTTTCTCCTGGTCACCCTCTATTCTCCTTACTCAGCATTATTTTTTCAAGGCACTTCTTACTGCTGATACGTATTCATTAGTTGACTGTCTTCCCCTTAAAAGACTGAGCACCACAAAGGCAGGGTCACTGTTTTGTGCCCTCCCATGCCCAGCACATACAGGGGCTCAATAGCTGTTTTGAACGAATCCTAATAACAGAGATGAAGGGATGGATATTTCTGAGCACTTGCCTTGTGTCAGGCCCTATGGTGACCTCAGAGATGGACCCAAAGTGGTTCTTGCCCTCCAGGCATTTAAGAGAGGCAGAGAAGGGCCCATATATCCAGCTCACAAACACCCCCAGGCAGGAGATGGAGCGGGCCCAGGGCAGAGGGGCGGATGGCTGAGAGAGCAAGGGAGCCCATGGAAGCGCTTCCCAAGTAAGTGCAGCTGTGGGCCTTGACCTGGCAGAGGAGGTTGGGGGAGTTGGTCTGTCCAGCTGGGAGCTGAGTGCAGGCAAAGCTGAGGTGAGGCAAGACCCCAGGAGTGACTGAGGGGCAGGAGTAGAGCAGAGAGGCTGTGAGAGAGAGGACCTATCTCGGGATGAGTAGGAGGTGAGGTTGGCAGGGAGGGTTGGGCCCAGCCTTGGGCCTCTGTGCGGGAGAGACATGATTCAGACATGACTGCACCATCTCTAACGACGGCACTAGGGAGTGAAGGACCCAAGGTTGGTCACACAGTGACTTACTTTCCTTAAGGCGGACATCCAGTGGCGTCTGCAGCAGGCTCTGCATGGCTTCCACGAGGTCCTTAAAGAAGCTCTTGACGGGCTCGAATGAGTGGGGCACAGGGTGGCACAGCTCCCCCAGGCTCATCTGCTGCTGTATCTGCTGCTCAGCGGCTGTGTACTCCTGCGAGGGCACGCGGGGCTCAGGGTAGCTTGGGGCCATGTTCTAGTCTCCACCATCACGCCCAGGAACAAACCCAGCCAGCGAGCATAGGCCCCACCTGGTCCTGACACCTGCTGCCAGCCCGGACCCCCACCCCCAGTGCT
This sequence comes from Ovis canadensis, assembly GCF_042477335.2. Lineage (NCBI taxonomy): Eukaryota > Metazoa > Chordata > Mammalia > Artiodactyla > Bovidae > Ovis > Ovis canadensis. The sequence continues at coordinate 50,118,989 of NC_091246.1, read as the reverse complement.
GGGGGGCTGTTGGTTCTTCTGTCCCTCCCTGCGGTGTGCACTGAGGTCCACTCTGTGCATTAGGGGCCGAGGGAGGAGGCAGGCTGATTGCCCTTGCCTTTAGCTCACCGCCTTGAAAGGGACCCCAAAGCTTTACAGACACTGTGACAGGGATTGGTCTGAGGTACAGGGGAACAAAAAGAGTGAGGGGCCAGCTTTCCTGGTGGGGAGGTGCTCCTGGGGCATGTCCAAAATGGGCAACAGAAAACCACATCCCCAAAAATGAAAGCCAACGACTCTGGAAGCTCAACTGGAAAGCTGACCGAGGGGGCGTGCCCACCAGAGTGGCGGGCTGTCCTGTTTTCTATCTGGACAGCACCTTTTATTAAATACCCTTCCTGTGTTAAGCGTGGCTTTGCTAAGTAGAAGCTTGAACACGGTCCTGGTCCCCCTTGCACCCGCAGCATCTTCACTCCAAGTTCTGGATGTGGAAGTGAGGGTGGGTGGTGACAGTGGCGTGTGGCTGTCAGGGACACCAGTGGTGAGGTTCCGGGGGGCGGCCTTGGGTGGTGGTGTGAGCCGCGACATCTTGCCCGGGGGGGAAGCAGTAGGGTCTACACTGGGGCAAGCCTGTGCCACAGCCTTGGCTTCACCCCTGTGGCTGGCCTGGTCTCTTCCCCGACTTTCTGGCCCTCCTACAGACCCTGTGTGATACCGAATACTTTCATAAACTGCTTTCTTGCTTAAAACAGTTACAGAAAATTCTCTTGTTCGCACCTAAGATTCCCTGTCCGCACTTTCTGGAGAGTTGTCCCAGGCAAGGATTTAGAAGACAGCAGATTGCCTTAGGTGAGCAGGCCCTGGCTGGTTGGCAGAGCTGCCCAAGATGGGAGGGGCAGATGGATTCCTCAGGAAGGAAGGAAGGTGGCTGAGCACTTGGCAGGAGGGATGCTGGGCCTTGGGAGGGGTTATGGGTACTCTCTAAGCCCTGTCTACCTAGGAAGCTACAAGTCTAGAGCCCGTCTTCATCTGGGTGGGGAGAAGGGAATTTGTGGGGAAAGAGGGCTAAGGTCATACACAGAGGGCTGGACAGGGAGTCAGAGCACTAGCAGAGAGGGCAGGGAGCAGCTCGGGGTAGCAAGAGGGTGACCAAGAGGGTAGATGGGTGGGGTGCGGCTGGGAAGGGGGATGAGGGACAAATGGGACCACCTGGTAACACCAAACTGCAGCATTTAGCATAGGGCCTGACACATAGAAGGTTCTTGCTTAACGTTCATAATGGAATAAATGAATGAAACCAAGCATATCTACTTCTTGCCTTTGCAAACTCAAAGAACAGCCATATAGCCACGTATCTCTCTGCCAGAAACCAGCTGTCATCTTGGATTCCCCTAATCACCAAGCCTGTCACATCTCTCAAACCTGCTTGCTTCTCCGCATCCCCACTACCCCTTCACTGGTCCAGCCCCTCATCATCTCTCTCCTGGATACCTGTGGTCTCCTCCCCACTTCCCTTCCATCCTCCAACCTGTCACAGTGATCTTTCTAAACCATTGATCCGACCATGTCATCCCTCAGTCCCAAACATTCCCCTGACCCCTTTTCTCTTTACAAGACAAAGTCTAAACTCCATGACTAGGCATATAATATCCTGCATCAACTAACCCTGGCCTCCTTATCCAGTTGCATCTCCTAACAACCCCTCCCCTCTCATAACCCTGCCCTGCCTCCAGCAAGGCTGAACCCAAATGCTTCCCCAGCCTGCCAAGCTCTCGCAGGCACATGGTTCCTTCTGCCTGGTATGTCCTCTCTGCTCCATCCCTCTATATATACCCAGTGAGCTCCTCCTTATCCCCTCACACCAGCTCCACCGTCACCTCCTCCTGGAAGCCTTCCCTGATTCCCCATACAGAACCGGACTTTTTTGGACACACCTTTACTTGCTAATTTGAAATGGCCAAGGCCACATAAAGGTATAAGAGTGGAAATATCCTCCAGGGACTGGCTTGACTAGTTTTGTACTGACTTATTTGCCTGCCTTATTTTGCAGCCAGAGCCCATGCTCATCTGTGGTTATTCTCAGTGCCATCTTCACTTAGTTGTACTCTGTCTCATCCTACAAACCTTTAAAGCATCTTACAGAAGTTATCCAATGCTGCACAATTTGCCTTTACTGAGAAAAGTGAAGCCAAGAGAGAACCACGGTAAGAATGTAAGCTAGAAGCCAGTGAGATGAGGCACAAACCATATGAACAAAGTCTATCCCAGCTATATGAAACATATTTGGCTCTGAGCTTCCCAGAAGCCATGCCAAAGAGAAAAAGGAAGAGTCAGATGAGTAGAAAAGCAATCCAAGAGCACAGGTGACTGCACAGGAGCGTGGTGGATCAGATGGTAAAGAATCTGTCTGCAGTGCAGGAAACCCGGGTGTGCTCCCTGGGTTGGGAAGATCCCCTGGAGGCGGGCATGGCAGCTCACTCTTGGAGAATCCCATGCACAGAGGAGCCTGGTGGGCTACAGTCTGTGGGATCTCAAAGAGTCGGACACTGAGCGACTACACTTTCACTTTCACTGACAGAAGAGTTTCTCCCCTGGCTCCCTGAAGACAGGAACTCCACCCTCAACAGCAGGCTTTCACTTAGTGTAGCAGTGAATGTCACAGGACTAGTTTTTAGACTCTCTTTCAGTATAACAGCCTCCAACAGAGCCCAGTGGCCAAGGAGTCCCGTCCTTCTCTCCCCTTTAAACAAACTGTGACTCAGCTCTCGAAGTCTGCTTAGTAGATTTTGCAAGGATACCTGATTTTCCAAGAGTGATGTTTCCATTAAGACTGTATAGTCAGAGGACCGGGCAGAGATGTCTTGTGGCTTTAGATTCAGACAGACCTGATCCCTGATCTACCACCTACCAGCTGCATAATCTTGGATGAGTTCCTGCATCTCCTGGAGCCTCAATTTCTCCTTAGTATAATGACATGAGAATATCTAATTTGCAGAGTTCTTAGTAAATATTAGAGCTAAGATAACTAAAGTGCTTGAAACACAGAGGCCCTCAAAAATGGTGATTGATAATATCATTTAACTAGTCCAAGATGTATATTATCTTCCTAACAATGTATATTTTCTGACTTGTGTGGGGGCAAGGAAGTCTACATGCTGGCAAAGAAATTCTCTGTGTATTTACTCAATGTATGAACACTGTGTTCAGTGCCGCATTAGCCAAGATGAAATATGATGGCCAGTGTCCACTATGGAGCAGAAACCCAGCATTACCTGCAGCAGCTGTACAGGATTGGTTTCTTGGCTGATAGCCCAGACCCTGTTGGACAGAGTGTTCATGACATCAATTTGTTCCCCACAAGACTTGATTTGCTCCGTGTACGCCTGCAGGGCAAGCTGTGTGTTTTTATCAATGAATTTCTTGGCCAGAGCTTCCTCTTCTTCAAGTAGTAATCTGAGTTCAGTAAATTTTCCGGTCAGCCAGGTTTTACTTGACTCTGCGTGAGCCTAAAAAAACGAATAATACGAAACCAGTTGTAGATGATATAATTGCCAACCAGGAAATCTAAAATAATCAACATGAAAAGAAACTATTACAACTTCTATAAAGAGAGTTCATCACTTTAGCTTTTTTATAAAAAGCTTTCCTAAGTACTAGCTATAACCAACTGGAAAATGTATGGAGAAATAAAGATCATTTTTAAAGCAGCAGAAAAAACAGCAAAATATTTAAAATTAAACCCAACAAAAACTGTAAAGGCCTAGATAAATAAAAGCATAACATTGTATGGAAAGACAAAACCTGAATGCATGGAAGAAAAACCATGTCTTTTCTGGGAAGACTGATTACTATAAAAATGTCATTTGTCTCCAAATTGGTGTATAAATTGGATACAATCCCAATCAAAGTCTTAACATGCATATTAACCAACTGTTAAATTATTGTGAGAGAGAATAAGTATAGGAAAAGTCAAAAACTGTTTTTTAAAGGATCAATGAAGGGGAATTCTCTGGCAGTCCAATGGTTAGGATGCCATGTTTTCACTATTAAGGGCTGCATTTGATTAGTCAGGGAACTAAGATCCTGCAAGCCTCATGGCATAGACAAAAAATAAAGATCTATGAAGGATGAGCTGCCTTGTTGGTGTTTAATCGCTAAGTCGTGTCTGACTCTTTGCGACCCCATGGACTTGTAGCCCAATCAGGCTCCTCTACCCATGGGATTTCCCAGACAAGAATACTGGAGTGGGTTGTTATTTCCTTCTACAGGGGATCTTCCCGACCCAGGGATGGAACTCGGGTCTCCTGCTTTGCAGGCAGACTCTTTACTGTCTGAGCCACCAGGGAAGTCAAAACGAACTGTAAAGATACAGGATTTAAAACTATGTGGTTCAGGCATAGGCAAAAAGATCAAGAGAAAGAATAGCTTAGAAAAGTTCAGTTCAGTTCAGTTCAGTTCAGTTCAGTCGCTCAGTTGCGTCTGACTCTTTGCGACCCCATGAATCACAGCACGCCAGGCCTCCCTGTCCATCACCAACTCCCGGAGTTCACTCAGACTCGCGTCCATCCAGTCAGTGATGCCATCCAGCCATCTCATCCTCTGTCATCCCCTTCTCCTCCTGCCCCCAATCCCTCCCAGCATCAAAGTCTTTTCCAATGAGTCAACTCTTCACATGAGGTGGTCAGAGTACTGGAGTTTCAGCTTTAGCATCATTCCTTCCAAAGAAATCCCAGGGCTGATCTTCAGAATGGACTGGTTGGATCTCTTTGCAGTCCAAGGGACTCTCAAGAGTCTTCTCCAACACCACAGTTCAAAAGTATCAATTTTTTGGTGCTCAGCCTTCTTCACAGTCCAACTCTCACATCCATACATGACTACTGGAAAAACCATAGCCTTGACTAGACGGACCTTAGTCGGCAAAGCAATGTCTCTGCTTTTGAATATACTATCTAGGTTGGTCATAACTTTTCTTTCAAGGAACAAGCGTCTTTTAATTTCATGGTTGCAATCACCATCTGTAGTGATTTTGGAGCCCCCAAAAATAAAGTCTGACACTGTTTCCACTGTTTCCCCATCTATTTCCCATGAAGTGATGGGACCGGATGCCATGATCTTAGTTTTCTGAATGTTGAGCTTTAAGCCAACTTTTTCACTCTCCTTTTTCACTTTCATCAAGAGGCTTTTTAGCTCCTCTTCGCATATCTGAGGTTATTGATATTTCTCCTGGCAGTCTTGATTCCAGCTTGTGTTTTTCCAGTCCAGCGTTTTCTCATGATGTACTCTGCATATAAGTTAAATAAGCAGGGTGACAATATACAGCCTTGACGCACTCCTTTCCCTATTGGGAACCAGTCTGTTGTTCCATGTCCAGTTCTAACTGTTGCTTCCTGGCCTGCATACAGATTTCTCAAGAGGCAAGTCAGGTGGTCTGGTAGTCCCATCTCTTTCAGAATTTTCCACAGTTTATTGTGATCCACACAGTCAAAGGCTAGAAAAGTATAAATAAATATATTTGTTGAATTATATATAATTATATATTTATATTTGTTTATATAATTATATATTAATATTTAATTATATATAATTCAAGAGATGGTGTTGGTACAGCATGCAATTAATCATCTATTTGATAAAACTGTTAGATACTTACTTTATTCTGTATACAAACATAAAGTCAGACAGAATCCCACCTGTGAAGTACTCTTGTGAAAAATGTAAATCTGAATCTGATTAAGCCTCTAGCTCTAACTTAAAGATATAATTTAGAAGACATGTAGAGGACAGAGGAGCATGTTTACCATCAACTTAAGAAATACATCAATCAACTGCATTTTGAAAACTTTATTTCACTCGTAATTCAAACGAACAAAATATGACATTTATAAAACAACTGGGAATGTGACTACTGGTTGGATAGTTGATGATATTGAGGAGCCATTGTTAATATGGTGATATTAATATGATATTATGATGATGCTACCTGATTTAAAATACTTTTTTAAGTATTTAAAATTGATACTTGATTTTAAAAATGAGTCCTTATCTTATAGATACAATATGCTCAGAGTTTTACCAATGAAATTATATGTCTAGATGACATGTATGTACGCTTGAGGTTTTCCACAATAAAAGCCAAACAGACAATTCTAAATAAATTAAAGCACTATACATTAAAAAATAATAAACCTATCAAAATGAAATATAGAACAATTTTATTTTTAAAAACTTGGAAGGGAGGACCTCCATAAGACTCAGATAGCAAAAAGGGGGTCATGACAAGTTGGATTACATGAAAAAAGAAACTCTTCACGAGAGGCAAGGCACTATAAACAAAGCTACATGACAGGTGACAAACTACACAGCTTACTGTCCATAACATATCGTGCAAAATAAATCATTCCATTTAAAAATGGACCAGAGGTATACAAGTGTCAATAGACATAGGAAGAGGTGCCTCAGCATCCCAAACAATCAAGATCAAGGAAGTGAGCAGCACTATATATATATACTGGCCATCAGTCTGGAAAAAATGCTAACTGATAGATAACACCAAGAATCCCTAAGGGTGTGTGGAATAGGCATTTACATACATGGTGAGTGGCAGTGTCTATTAATAGCTATGACAATTTGTAGAGGGTGATATAACATCGAAATTTTAAATGTTAAATCCTTTGATGCAGCAACTCCTCTTGCAGGAATTGATCCTAGAAAATGTTTTCAAATGTGCATAGAGATTTGTGTAACAAGACACTCACTATAGCACTGTTGGTGACAGAGAAAAGTTGGATAAAAGTTTCAATATGAGAAGTATATGTATGTTCATTGTACAAATTATGCCGCATTCACACACTGAAATAACATACAGTGATTTAAAACGAATTCAGTGTTTTGATATGTGCTATAATTCAGATGACTCTTGAAGATATGATGTTAAATGAAATAAGCCAGACACAGAAGAACAAATGTTGTATGCTTCCACTGATATGAAATATCTAGAAAAGCCAAATTCATAGAGACAGGAGGTAGACTAGAGGTTACCAGGAGCTAGTGGGAGGGGAATCAGAGAAGGTCATGGCACCCCACTCCAGTACTCTTGCCTGGAAAACCCCATGGACGGAGGAGCCTGGTAGGCTGCAGTCCATGGGGTCGCTAAGAGTCGGACACGACTGAGCAACTTCGCTTTCACTTTTCACTTTCATGCACTGGAGAAGAAAATGGCAACACACTCCAGTGTTCTTGCCTGGAAAATCCCAGGGACAGGAGACCCTAGTGGGCTGCCATCTATGGGGTTGCACAGAGTTGGACACGACTGAAGCGACTTAGCAGCAGCAGGAGCAATGGGAGGGGAATGGGAAGTACTTGCTTAGTGATTACAGAGTTATGTTTAGGGTAATGAAGAAGTTTTGAAAACAGTGCTGATGGTTGCACAATACTGTGAATGTAATTAATGCCACTGACTTATACACTTAAAAATGGTTAAAATGGTAATTTTTATGTGTATTTTGCCACACACACACAAAGAATGCAGTGGACCTATATATCCTGTCGTGGAAAGCTCTTTAAGACATCATGTCAAAAGGGGCAAGCTGCAGAATAATACATACAGGATGGTCTCATTTATGTAAAAAATCACAAAATAAAAACCGTATATGGATATCTGTATCTGTATGTCTGCACGTGCATTTAAAATATCTGTCTGGTCATGTTTGGGGAGAGGTGTAGGGTTGGGGAAGATGGTCAAGAGGGATTCTTACTTTGTATTTTCCAAAGATCTACACTATATTCTAATACACTATTTAAATTTTAAAAACTGAAATGTGTTTATGCATTATTAGTGCAATTAAAAACTAAAATCATTAAAAAAAATAGGCTAGTATCTTTCCTCAAACCAAACATTTATACAACCCACAAGCAGGAAGATCCTTGGTATCCAGGCAGGCGTGGGGGTGAGCAGGCTCCCCTGTGGTGCCAAGCAGTGTCCCCTGTGGTGCCATGTTCTCTCCTTAGTTGGGCAAGAATGTGTGGTTTGTCAGGATCTAGGGGATGAGTTCCCAAAGTCTGTGTTTCCCATACAATGTTCTACGCAGTGGTCAGGCTCTAAGTCTAACTTATACCACCACATGCCGTAGAGATAGTAAACAGTTTTTGGCTACCTTGGGAATTAGTCTACAATATGGTTTCTATGAGTCACCAAGCCTGGAAAGTACATCTTTGTTGAATGACTAAGTGAAGGAAAGAAAATGTATTCTAAACCTTTGATTTATCAACACATTTTGGAGGCAACATATGTACATGGAGAACCTTTTTCTAGAAACTGAGAGCAAATATCTTCTCCCAACAAACCTGTACTCCAAGCAGTTTCTACAGATCCACTTTTAAAGAAGAATATACAAAATAAACTTAATGACACTACACAATGTTATAAATCTCAACATAGAAAACTTAAGGTATAAGCAACCTGAGACTGATTATGCAATATGGTTTAAAAAAAAAATTGAGAGAATTCTGCCAATGAAACAAAGAAGTACACTGGTTTGGGCCACATCAGTTCAAAGCGAACCAATATACTATATATATATTATATATATTGTTGTTTAGTTGCTAAGTCATGTCCAACTCTTTGCAACCCCATGGACTATATAGCCTGCCAGGCTTCTCTGTCCTTGGATTTCCCAGGCAAGAACACTGGAGTGGGTTGCCATTTCTTTTTCCAGGGGATATTCCCAACCCAGGTGTCAAATCCAAGTCTCCGGCTTGGCAGGAAGATTCTATACACTGTGTATTTACATACTTTGTTGTCATTTACAAAAGTATCAAAAGCTCACTGTAGAAAATTTGGGAGATTTGAAAGAAGACTATAACCACTCTGATATATGGTCATCTTATCCCAGTTTGAGTAAAAAGTTAGGGCAGCAGGTAAGTGCTGATTTTCCCTACGCCTGGATGTATCAGCCCCCACAGAGCCATGATGGGGAAGCTAAGAGCCTATTAATGAAAAATCATTCACAGGGTATTGGGTGGGGACTCAAGATCAAGCCCTTCTTGATTGCTCTCTGGAAAGGTGTGGTTGGGTAGGCCTGGTTGTTGGCTTCTGATCAGTAGACTTTGGCCAATTATGAACTTTAGTGGTTTTAATTTGTTTACCAAGCTGTTTCATGTGTTAATTTCCAAGCAGATGATCTTTGCCTTAGTACTGCCTCTGAGAAAGCAAGGATGGAGAAGCATGGTTGCCCCAGACCTCTCTGCCACAACTGGGCCTGCTGTAGTTCGGTACAATGCACCAGAGTCCCCGCAAACGTCTGCGCCTGTTGAGCCAGGTGACTCACTCTAGGAACGTATTCCAAAGGAAATAAATCAAGGTGCCAAATATCACTGCAGTGTTGTTTCACCTGAGTGAAAAACCGGAAGGGATCTAAATGTTCAGCATTAGGAAAATGGCTTCAAGACTCATGGTCGAGCCATATAATGGCACATACAGGCCCTAATACCAACACTGATAAGCAACTTTTAATGACATAGGAAAGGGTTAGCGTCTTAAAAAACAACCACAACACCCTGCCCCAGTAATGACATATGTGCTGTGCTTAGTCACTCAGTGGTGCCTGACTCTTTGTGACCCCATGGACTGTAGCCCTCCTGTCTAAGCCACCAGGTAAGCCCAAGAATACTGGAGTGGGTAGCCTACCCCTTTCTCCAGGATCTTCCCGACTCAGGAGTCGAACCAGGGTCTCCTGAATTGCAAGTGGATTCTTTACCAGCTGAGCTAACAGGGAAGCCCAAAATGACGTGTGTGTGTGTGTGTGTGTGTGTGTGTGTGTGTCTGTTAGTCGCCCAGTCGTGTCCGACTCTTTGTGACCCCATGGACTGTAGCCCACCAGGCTCCTTTGTCTATGGGATTCTCCAGGCAAGAATACTGGAGTGGGTTGCCATTTCCTTCTCCAAAATGACATAGTTTAGTCAAAAAAGGGAGAAGGAGCAGACATGGGAAATCTTCCTTCCTACTACTTTCAAACACACGGAAATGCAGAGCAAATTTTAAAGTTACATGACCAGATTTAAAAAAAAAAAAACAAAAAACCTATAATCAGACAAACAACAAAAAGGAAATCCCCAGGTTCCCCAAACAAAGAAGGAATTTGGTGTCAGAACGACGGTGAGTGACCTGGGTGGCATGGAGGGGGAGGGGCGTGAGAGAGCCACACCATGCTGGAGCCTGGGTCATCTAGGAGGGTCCTCTGGGCACCTGGCATCATTCCATTTGGGAGTGGGAACAGGGCCATCTGACCCGAATCGAACCAGATTCACAGAGGGCCGCTCCATCCATGAGCCAGGCACCAGTAAAAGTCTATCCCACTGGCCTGGGGAAGGGGCAAGGAGTCTTGTCAGCTACCCAGGGTCATGCACTACTTTTCCAAATTCCCATAAATCTGGTAAGTACTTCAAAATAAAGTTTAAGTTGGGTGAGTGAGTGTGTTAGTCGTTCAGTTGTGTCCAACTCCTTGTGACCCAGTGGATTGGGGCTCACCAGGCTCCTGCATCCACGGGATTTTCCAGGCAAGAAGACTGGAGTGGGTTGCCATTCCCTTCTCCAGGGGATCTTCCCGACCCAGGGATCAAATCCGGGTCTCCTACATCGCTGGCACTCTTTACTGTCTGAGCCACTAGGGAAAACTAAAGTTGGGGAAACCTTCAAAGAAAACCATTCTTTAGATTAAGCTGAAACCTGCCCCCACTTAAGACTTTCCACATGGATCCTAACTTTTTCCTCGGGAGCCTCCAGACCATGTCTGCTCAGAGATTTAGCCTCAGACAGTCAGCCTGTTCTCGGGGCTAAATGTCCCCAAGCACCTCCGCTATCCCTTTGGGTGTGCCGACTTTTAGTTCCCATATTGTCTTAGTTGCCAGTTGCCTGAGCCCAGAGCCATGCTCTTGAAGACAACATGATTATTAAGCCAGGGCCACAGGTGTAAGACATCTGTCCTCAGTTAACTGGGGCAGGCTGTCACTCAAAAGATAATGGACGCTGGACAAACAGGGAGCCAATTCTGTGACCTAGTCTGGGTGCTAACTATTCTCACAGTCAGAGCCAGTCTCACTGCCTGACTTGAGGTAGCCAGTCCGGGTTCACAGAGCCCTCAGTGAGACAGGCCTTGGGAGGGCATCCCACCCCAGCCCTCACTTTGAGGAGGCAGCAGCAGTGGCTGAGAAGGGAAGGGACTAGCCAAGTTCACCTGCTGCTGCTAAGTCGCTTCAGTCGTGTCCAACTCTGTGCGACCCCATAGACAGCAGCCCACCAGGCTCCCCCGTCCCTGGGATTCTCCAGGCAAGAACACTGGAGTGGGTTGCCATTTCCTTCTCCAACGCATGAAAGTGAAAGTGAAGTCGCTCAGTCGTGTCCGACCCTCAGCGACCCCATGGACTGCAGCCTTCCAGGCTCCTTCATCCATGGGATTTTCCAGGCAAGAGTACTGGAGTGGGGTGCCATTGCCTTCTCCAGCCAAGTTCACCTAAAAGGCTCCTAAAGAGCAATAATACCATTCTCACAGTTAAAACAGCAGCTAGGATCATGTCAGTCCCAACTTCCTACTTAAAACTCACAGAAGAATCCACTTAAGTAAACATTGTTATGATAGGATAAGCCTGAAGAACATGTCATGAAATATATTTAAACCTATCTGCTTTGTTTCAGCAGTGAAACTGAAAGTGTGATTTGCATGTTCCTTACCTTATATTTTCTTTGCTTAAGGCAACTCGGGGTGCAGCGGGTGGAGGACTAGTCTGTCTAAGAATATGGCCTTGGTGATGGAGGGAGAAAAGACCATTCCTCCACTGTGTCAGGTGTTTCGGGACAAGGCTAGGGCTCCGGGTAGAGGTAGATGCACTGCAAAGCCAATGACAGAGAAGCCCCAGGCTACTCTCTAGCATGACCCCTTCATGGTCTTGCAACTAATTTTGTGCTCTTTTTCTTCAAAAGGGTCCCCCAAACTACAGAAACTCCAGGCCCCACCAAACCCCCCTTTGAGGTTGGTTTTCATTTTCCCTGGATCCATATTGGGGAGAACCCTGTGTCGGAGCAGAGAAGTGGACATCTCGACTCGGATCAGGAAGAATCCCCCACTTGCCTTGAGCTTCTCAGCAGCATCTTCTATCTGGGTTATGTTGCCAATTTCCTGCTGCTTCTTGGTTGCCAAATGCTTTAAACATTCTTGGGTGAATTTCTGTATGTGAAAAAGTTAGGACAAAAATCTTAATGTTGTCACTTTTGAGATAACAAGTCACTCCAGGGGTCATCTTCTCTCACCCCTGTATATTTTTCAGTGGAGGTATCTGGAACTCAGAAGGTATGGCGACTTGCCCAAAGTCATGAGGCAAGTTGGAAGCTGAGCTGGGACTAGGGCCCCTCTGATCCTCAGAGGCCCACATCAGGTAATCTCCGAACCTTGAGGTGCTCCCTTCTTTCTAGAACAGTCCTACTTGTGACCTGCTTTTCCAGGCCCTCTAACAGGATTTTAGGGAAGCAGCTTGGGGTTAGTGGAAGAACATTCACTTCTAGAGTGAATCCTGAGTACTGTTAGTGCTGGGCCTATTCTAGGAGCTGCCTTCACGGAACCTCCCTCCAGGGTTGGTCTGTGGTCCTCTGGCCTGGATTGGTGTTCAGAGGACCTGCATGTGGAAGAGGTCCCTTCTCCCACCTACATGGCACCCAACTCCCTTCCATATCTCTGCTTTTTGCAAATGCTGTTTCTTCAAAGACCTGCTCTGTGGTCTCCCCTACAGCTGTGACCTTACCTCCACCTTACCTTCTTACGGCTCACATTACATTCAGCTGCTGGACCAACTATGCACTTTCTGAGGGCAGATCTGCTCCATTCTTGGCTCCTGCTCCCCCACAGAGACAAGGGGGTGTCCCTAAAGTGTTTGCTGAATTGAACAGAACTACCAGGGGCTGCCAGCTTCAGGTGGAGAGCTGGAGCAAGCTCTGTATGAGCCCAAGTCCCAGAGTTGGACAGGACCTGTTAGGTCTGAGTCCTAGCTCTCCTTCCATATGACCTAGGCAAGTGGCCTCACCTTTCTAAGCCTCGGTTTCCTCAGCTGCAAAAAAAAACACAAAGGTATGTGTTGGGGGGACAACCCCACAGAGTTGCTGTAAAGAATGAGGACACAAAATGCTTGGTGTAGTGCCTGGCACACAAAATGCTCAGTAGGTGTAGCTTATATGGGGGATTGGGAGTGAGCGGTGGGCGTGGGAACACAATAGCAACCCAAGGATAAGCCATAGCCTCACCTTCCACCTTCCAGGAGCACATCCTCCATCCCCCCCACCCATCCCCACCACTGCCTTGAATCTTCTTGTCAAGCTCCTGTCTGTCAGCCAAGGATAACATGGCAGCCCTCCACTCACAGGGTGCCTCTCCTGTCTAGGTGCTTGGTGAAGCCCCACTTACTCTTCATGGCCAGTTTCAATGGCACCCCCTCACCCAGGAACTCTTCCTGGGCTTCCTGTCCCTGGTTCATGTATCTTCTCTTTGGCTCCCACTGACCACTGCCTCAGGCTCCCCAATTACAATACTTATCATACTGTGTTGCCACTTGTTTGTTCTTCCCCTACTAGCCAAGGAACGCCTCCAGGTCAGGGAAGAATTGGTCTGTTCCTTGATCTTCCCTGATGGTTCAGAAGTTAAAGCGTCTGCCTCCAATGCGGGAGACCCGGGTTCGATCCCTGGGTTGGGAAGATCCCCTGGAGAAGGAAATGGCAATCCACTCCAGTATTCTTGCCTGGAGAATCCCATGGACGGAGAAGCCTAGTAGGTTACAGTCCACGGGGTCGCAAAGAGTCGGACACGACTGAGCGACTTCACCTCACCTCACCTTGACTCCTGGCACAGGTATAAGCTGAATGGGTGTTTAATGAATGAATGGGTGTGTGGATACAAGAGGTAGGTGGACCTACCTATTAGAAGATGTTATCTCTGAAAGCAGCCTTGTTAACTCTGAAAACAGCATTTTGAGGAACTACTGTTATTGTTAACTATTTTATAGATAAGAAAAAGAAGACCTTGGAGGCAGAGGAAAGCCTTGAATCCTGGGCTCCACCTGCTAGATTAGCCCAAGGTGGCCCATTCTCACCTTGGAGCTTCAAAGTCACAATGGCTAAGTCAAGTGCAGGGAATGGCTGCAGGGCTGGATTAATCACAGGAGGCTTCCTGAAGGTAGAGTGGTAGAATCAAATCTGTCAGGGGAGCATCTGTCTAGCCCAAAGAGGGCTTTGCAGGGATTTGGCCAGTCACTGGACAAGTTGGCCACTAGGCTGGAACAGGAGTCCAGAGCCCCCTTTCACTATTAGGATTAAGCATGGATGAGAGCTCCAAAGTGAGACTGGGCCCGTGGGGAGGAGTCCTGGGTTCAAGGCCCAGCCTCTGCCTCCAGAAGCCTCTTTTTGTCGGTGAAGCGGTTGACCTAGCTCCCACTGGCTGTGGTTGACCTAGCTCTCACTGGCTGTTAGGCGCCTGGAATGGAGCATAGGGAGGTCGAGGGGCGGGGTTGGGCAGACTGGCCCAACCCCAGGGCCATGGGGACCCACAGCGCCTCCCAGGAACTCCAGGAGGAAAAACCAGAGGAGGCGTGTGTGTGTGTGTGTGTGTGTGTGTGTGTGTCTGTGGCGTGTGTGTGTGTGTCTGTGGCGTGTGTGTGTGTGTGTCTGTGGCGTGTGTGTGTGTGTGTGTGTCTGTGTGTCTGTGTGTGTGTGTGTGTGTGTGTGTGTGTGTGTGTGGCTTTCCTGAAACACAGTTGTTTTCTAACCGGGAGGGATTTTTTCATCTTTGTTAACGGCAGCTTTTCTTTAGGTCCAAAGGCCGTGGGGTGGACCCACCGTGGTGGATGAGGTCCAGGATACCCCGCCATCTGGGTGCCCAAGTTCTTACTCCCAAACCCACCTCTTCTGATGCTTAAATGATGGCCTTGGCTCGCCGGTGCCCTTCCTCAGTCTCTCTGAACAACAGGTCGGCCTCCGAGATGGTCCCCGGGCCGCCTTGCCGGTCCTGGTACCAACCGGGAACTGCCAGTGGGACCCGGCACGCCCCTCCCCGCCCGTTGCTGAGGGGCTCGCGCCCCAGCGTCCCCACCTGCACGCGCGCCGCCTCGTCCAGCGCCAAACCGATCGGGTGGCCGCGGTGCGAGCCCAGCACCGGGCAAAGCGCGCACACGCAGCGGCGGCAGCGGCGACAGAAGAGCTCAACCACGCGGTCGCTGTGCTCTGAGCAGGGCCAACCGCGCGCGTCTTCGGGCTCCGCGGGGCCCAACCCCCGAGGAGTCCCCTTGAGCACCGCCGAGCCCGCCATTCACCCTCCAAGTTTCTGGGCCGCGGCCGAGCAGCAGCGAGAGGCCCGTGGGGAATCGAAAGCTGGGCGCTGGGGCGGGGCGCGCCCAGTTCCGGCGGGGAAAGGCGGGTAGCAGGGCGCCGCACGCAGGCCGGCTGGAGGCGTGGGATGGTGGGGGCGGTGGCGGGTACGGCCGCAGCATCAGCACCCTGAGGACTGCGCAGTGCCGTCCAGCCCGGCTGCCCCGCAGTGAATGAATGCTCGCTCAGGCCTGGGCTCCCGGCTCAGTGTCTGGCCCAGAGGCAGCCACAGCAGAAACGAGGGTCACATCGAATGGGCTACCCGGAAGGAGGTGGGCTTCCCCGCTAAGTGACCCTTGTCTTGATCAGGAAAACTGCAGCCCTGTGGGTGGGACCAAAGTTGGCTGTGGCCTTCTGGGATGTTGCGCATTACCTACACTTTTCATTTTCCCATAATTCTCTCTTGCCCTTTCCCCAGTAGAATTAACCATTCCTGCAATTGTGAGAAACCGTTCTGGAAACTCCAGTTGCCCCCACGCTAAAGTCTCAGCTTCCATGGAATGTCAGTTGGCATTATGGAAGTTCCTCAAAAAATTAAAAATAGGACTATGGTATGATCCAGCAATCCCACTTCTGGGTGTGTATCCAAAGAATATGAAGTCAGAATCTCTGAGGTATCTGCACTCCCACGGTCACAGCAGCACTATTTACAATAGCCAAAATATGGAAACAACCCAGGTGTCCATCAATGGATCACTGGAGAAAGAAGATGTGGTATATGTATGTATGCTGCTGCTGCTGCTGCTAAGTCACTTCAGTCATGTCCGACTCTGTGCGACCCCACAGACGGCAGCCCACCAGGCTCCCGTCCCTGGGATTCTCTGGGTTGCCATTTCCTTCTCCAATGCATGAAAGTAAAGTGAAAGTGAAGTCGCTCAGTGGTGCCTGACTCTTAGCGACCCCATGGACTGCAGCCCACCAGGCTCCTTCATCCATGGGATTTTCCAGGCAAGAGTACTGGAGTGGGGTGCCATTGCCTTCTCCATATGTATGTATAGTGAAATGTTATTCAGACTTAGAAAGGGAAATCTTACCATTTTCTAAATAAATGAGCCTAGAAGACATTATGCTAAGTGAAATAAGCCAGATGGAGAAAGACAAATACTGTACCGTATCTAAATATGTGGAATCTAAGGGGAAAAAAAAGTCAAACCCATAGGAACAGAGAGTAGAAAAGTGGTTGCCAGGGGCTGACAGAAAAAGGTAGGGTGGGGGAAAAGGGTACAAACTTTAAGTTACAGAACCCATAAGTTCTGGGGACTTAATGTACAGCATGGTGACTGCCATTAATAACACTATATTGTATACTTGAAATGTGTTGAGACTGGCTCTCAAATGTTTTTCAGTTCAGTTCAGTTCAGTTGCTCAGTCGTGTCCGACTCTTTGCGATCCCATGAATTGTAGCATGCCAGGCCTTGCTGTCCATCACCAACTCCCAGAGTTCACTCAAATTTATATCCATCGAGTCGGTGATGCCATCCAGCCATCTCATCCTCTGTCGGCCCCTTCTCCTCCTGCCCCCAATCCCTCCCAGCATCAGAGTCTTTTCCAATAAGTCAACTCTTCGCATGAGGTAGCCAAAGTATTGGAGTTTCAGCTTTAAGCATCAGTCCTTCCAAAGAACACCCAGGACTGATCTCCTTTAGAATGGACTGGTTGGATCTCTTTGCAGTCCAAGGGACTCTCCAGAGTCTTCTCCAACACCACACTTCAAAAGCATCAGTTCTTTGGCACTCAGCTTTCTTCACAGTCCAACCCTCACATCCATACATGACCACTGGAAAAACCATAGCCTTGATTAGATGGACCTTAGTTAGCAAAGTAATGTCTCTGCTTTTTAATATGCTATCTAGGTTGGTCATAACTTTCCTCCCAAGGAGTAAGCGTCTTTTAATTTCATGGCTACAATCACCATCTATAGTGATTTTGGAGCCCCCCGAAATAAAGTCTGACACTCTTTCCCCATCTATTTGCCATAAAGTGATGGAACAAGATACCATGATCTTAGTTTTCTAAATGTTGAGCTTTAAGCCAACTTTTTCACTCTCCCCTTTCACTTTCATCAAGAGGTTTTTGAGTTCCTCTTCACTTTCTGCCATAAGGGTGGTGTCATCTGCATATCTGAGGTTATTGCTGTTTCTCCCTGCAATCTTGATTCCAGCTTGTGTTTCTTCCAGCTCAGCGTTTCTCATGATGTACTCTGCAAATAAGTTAAATAAGCAGGGTGACAATATGCAGCCTTGATGTACTCCTTTTCCTATTTGGAACCAGTCTGTTGTTCCATGTCCAGTTCTAACTGTTGCTTTCTGACCTGCATATAGGTTTCTCAAGAGTCAGGTCAGGTGGTCTGGTATTCCCATCTCTTTCAGAATTTTCCAGTTTATTGTTCTTATCATGCACAAAAATGGTAATGTGAGGTGATGGATGTGTTAATTAACTTGATAGTGATGACCATTTCACAGTATATTTATATATTAAGTCATTACCTTGTTCACCTCAAGAAATCACGAGCAACATAAATATGTACAATTTTTGTCAATCATACCTCAATAAAGCTACAGGGAAAAAGTCTCAGCTCCTGCCTACAAGGTCCTTGCGTCTTTAAAATTTTTATTATTTATTTGGTTGTTCTGGGTCCTTGTTACTGCATGTAGGCTTCTCTTGCTGTGGCTTCTCTTGCTGTGGAGCACAGGCTCTAGGGCACATGGGCTTAGTTGCCCCATGGCATGTGAGAATCTTCCAGGAACAGGATTGAACCTATGCCAGGCAGAGGCTTACCCTCTGGACCACTAGGGAAGTCCCCCTTGGCTCTTAATACCCATGAACTCTGCCCTGTCTATGCTACCCTTTGCTTGTTTCCAGACCAGGGAGTAGGTAGTTTTCTCTGTGTGGAACACTGTTTTCCTCAAATGCCCTTTGCCTTGTTTACTCCTATTTATCCTTCAGGTTTCTGCTTAAATATCATTTCCTCCAGGAAGCCTTCCTTGCTTCCCCTCCAAGAGCAGCCTGCGATGTCCCCTACCTTGGCCTCCCTTTCCTTCCAACCACAACAGAGGACTCTTTGGAGGCCAGGAACCAAATCTGTCTTACCTGTTTCCCAGGCTGGTTTCTGGCCCAAACAAGTAGGTATTGTTGTTGTTGTTGTTTAGTTGTTAAGTCGGGTCTGACTCTTTGCAAATCCCATGGACTATAGTCCACCAGCCTCCCCCGTCCAGGGGATTTCCCAAGCAAGAATGCTGGAGTGGATTGCCACTTCCTCCTCCAGGGGGATCTTCCTGACCCAGGGATTGAACCTACGTACTTCCCTGGTGGCTCAGACGGTAAAGTGTCTGCCTACAGTGTGGGAGACCTGAGTTCGATCCCTGGGTTGGGAAGATCCTCTGGAGAAGGAAATGGCAACCCACTCCAGTACTCTTGTCTAGAAAATTCCATGGATGGAGGAGCCTGGTAGTCTACAATCCATTGGGTCAGAAAGAGTCGGACACGACTGAGCGACTAAACTTTCCAAACTTTCTCCTGCATTAGCAGATGGATTCTTTACCTCTGAGCCACCAGGGAAGTCCCACCTGTCCTCTAGTCTCCCATAATTCCTCATCTACCAGTCTCAATAACACAACATGGTTAACACACAAGGATTCTCTACATAACCTTGCACTTGGTTCCTGGAAGGCCAAGATCACATTTCTTCATTTCTGCACCTCTAAGTCCTTGTCCATGCAGATGGCTCTCAGCAAAAGTTGGTTGTTTGAAAGAATGAAAGGATTTATTTTGGCTGAATGAAACAGCTCAGTTTCTGAGGCTGTTGGCTTAGCTGATTCTAAACTCTGAGAAAGCAGTGACTGTCTTGCTTACCTGATATTATTCCTAGCACTTTGCCTGGAACCTGGCACTTGTGGGTAAATACAAGGGCAGATGAGAATTCCAGGGAGAGCTCATTCAGTATAAGGAGAAGCACTTCAAGTTGCTAGAAGTGGGTGAACCTCATTGGTCGTCTTTCCCCTGGACTGTGGGGGGCAACTGGTACTACTCATCACATCTCCCTGAAACACACTTTTCTCTGACCTTCCAAGATCCCACATCCCCTGGATTTCCTTGCACCCATAGTCACTCTTCTGATGTCATCTCATCCTCCTCGATCTCAAACTGTCCAAAGAGCTCTTAACCATCTCTGCAGGACACTCCCTAGGCCCTGCACCTCTCCATCCAACTGCTTTCCTGGCTTTTTGAAACAGATCTCTCCTGCATCTGTCCCTACAAAATATCCTCCTCTCCCAAGCTCCC
The DNA here is from genome assembly GCF_042477335.2 of Ovis canadensis. Classification (NCBI taxonomy): domain Eukaryota; kingdom Metazoa; phylum Chordata; class Mammalia; order Artiodactyla; family Bovidae; genus Ovis; species Ovis canadensis. The sequence goes on along the minus strand of NC_091246.1, from coordinate 50,099,332 downwards.
TCCAAAAGTTCACTGTATGCCATCTTGCTTTCACAAAAGACCTACATTAGTATTTGTTTTCACTAACAGAAAACTGAAGCGGATTTTCGCTTTTATTAAAAAAAAAAAGGCAAAAAAGCAATAAAAAGAAATTCAGCATTTGTTTTGTGGAGTTATTATAGACGCATCAGGCATCTCCTAGCACCCCAGGCAGTTAGAGTGGCACTGTCAAACTCCTCCTGCAGGAAAGACACTCAGCATTCTTGACATTAAGCTGTCTTAGCTTTGAACAGTGTCTGTGAGCATCTTGCTTCACCTTGACTTATTTTGCATTAAGATAATTGCTTCTTCACTTTTTAGCCACTTTGGCTTATGAAAGGTTTCATGAGCACCTTCTACTTTCAGATAGTGAGGGAAACTTGTATTTGTGAAACAAATCAAGGAAAACTCCATGTATTAAAATGTCTAGGCAGATGTTTATTATTTTGTTACCTTCTTTTCATTGCACAATTCCACATCTATTTATTTTCACTTTTAGTTATTTTTTTTAATAAAGATACAAGGAATTTCAGAAATAATATTAAAACAATCAAAGGATTTCAGGCACGGTTTTGTATTAAAAGTATAGCTCGATTTCTGACTTCCTGCTTCCCTCTATGATACAATCTCAAATGATTGTAGATACACCCCAGAGCTCATCTCCCAGTGCTATCTTCACTCTCAGAAAGTTCCTGAGTCAATAGTCAGGGGGTTCTTAGGGTATGGAGTAAGGAGATGAGTACATAGTCTGCTTGTCCTGAGCCTGAGGGCCCTGCAAATGCTGGGCAAGTCCTACTTCATCAGCCAAGAACAAAAACAATTTTTAAAAAATGGCTTAAAAAAATATCTGATAAAAATTACCTATCCCTCTCCCTTGCTGTGAAATAATTTAAATAATTTATTGTAGATGTAAAAAAAAAAAAGGAAAAGAAGTTTGTTCATGGATGCCTTCGTATTGTTTTTAAGCATGAGGTACGGGTCCCTTAGGGGTGGGGAGAGCTTGAGCAGGAAGGCTCCGTGTGGAGGAGGCATGTGGGCAGCTCCCCAGATAGGACCTCACCTTCCTGCCTTTCGGCTTGTGCCTTTGGGCTTGATGATTCTTCATTCTCTTGAAGCTAGGTATTCCCTTTGAACTTGGGGATAACAGAGCCTAGCTCACCTGTTTAGAGGAGGACGGGTCAGTAAGTGGGGCTGAGAGGGCTTTGTAAACTGTGAAGAGCTGGTCACAGATGAGGTGGGGGGAGATAACCCCATTCAGTGGAGCTCTGCTTCCCCAACAATGCCTGAGATTCGGCCTTTGGCAAGCTTGGCAGGACCCAGCAACTTAGTAAACACGACAGGGAACGTGGGCATCTGGTGTGTGTGTGGGCAAATGAGGTGACTCAGCCATGGCAAGGGGAGGGGGCCATCAGGAGCACAGAGCCTTCATCGTGCTGCAGTCAGGGGTCCCAGAGACCTCCAGGATGATGTTTCCTACTTTATAGGAGCTTTCAGCCTGGACTTAGAAGACGGGGTTGGAGTCCCAGATCCTGTCTGGCACTCACTATCCTCATCTTCACTGAAAATAGGTACAGATGAACCAGTCCACTGTGTTGCAGAATCACCTGGGAACTTAAAAAACATATACCAGGCCAGGCCCTACTTTGGAGATTCTGCATCAATGATCTGGGGTTGGGCCTGTACATCTGTGGTTCCTGAAGGCTCCCAGAGGAATTCAAAGGTACAGCCTGGGTTGAAACATACCAGGCCTGAGTGGCCTCTGAAGTTCCCATCTTAGTTCCAGGATCACCCTGTGCTTTGGGCAAAACTCATGGCTGGCACAGCCTTGGTAAGGAGGGGCACATTTAACTTCCAGCATTCCCTGCCTCTAGCTGGGCTGTTGTACTGACCACTGTGAGAGAGAGCACCTTAGAGAAAGGGCTTAGAATATACAATAGCGAGACACAGAAAAACTGTCAGTCTGGAAGGGAAGTCAGGGTCATCTGGTCCCATTTCCTTGCCCACTACAATCATCCTTCTCCAGAAGCCCTCCTGGGTGGGTGCCCATGGGGCTCTGCTGACACACTTCCAGAGCTGGGGCTCCCCACCTCCTGGGGACCTCTCCTGTTACCTTGGGCTGAAATCTACCTGCGTCATCCTGGAGGAGGCAAACTCTATGACCTCGGGGCTTTGGTGGTGGCAGTCAGTGGTCGCGGGCACCACTCTGCTGTCTGCATCCCCGCCTAAGGGACAGTGTTTACACATATTTGGCTGATTCTGGCTGAAGGGAGAGGGGATGGCCTTCTGTCTGTGTTCCACCATTAGGCGGAACCTTGACTTACTTCGTGGAAGTTAAACTTCCTCTGCCCCTTTGTCAATGTCTTTTGAGTTCCTGCAGCAAACCCAGATCATCAGCCTGCAAAGTAGCTTTCCTCAGGTCAAGGCCAATGTTTTTTCATCTCAGGTGGCAGATCCTCTAAAGGACAGCACATTCCAGGGGCCTCCTTGCTCAGATGGAGAAAGTGAGACCAGAGAGTGAATGACCTTCGAGAGGTCACAGAGCAAGTCAGGGACACAGATGAGGCCAGAACCAATGGATTCCTGCCCTGTGGGCTGAGAACTGCACAGGTGCTGCCTCACAAACAGCAGATAGACCCAGGAGACCAGGAGCTCAGCCCAGCCCAGCCATGGACTCTCTGGAGACCTTGATTACTTGCCCTTCTCTCTGGGCCTCAGTTTCCCCACCTATGAAATAAAGAAGCTGGACCATGCCACTTCTTTTCAAACTTCTAATTTTTAGTAGGAGAATTATGTATTCCATAGAAGCCAATATTACAAAACAAAACAGCCCTCCTGGCTTAATCTTCCCCACCCTGCCTTGCTACGAACCACAGCTTGAAAATCAGAGGCAGCTTCACTTCCTAGGTCCTTCCAGCTCTAACTTTGTACAGCATTGTTTTCCCCTTGAGAAATTATCGTGGACCCTTCAAAACAAGTAAACCGAAGGCAAGATATCATCTAAAAAGAGTCAGTTCAGACACCATTGTTTTAAGAAGGCAAATGGAAAATCGGCAGCAGGTCCCACTGGAATCTTTCAGCGACCAAGAGTTTCATTTCTGGTAAAAAATATAGAAACAGTAGCTATTCTTGGAGGACCTGTGGTTTGGTTCTGGACCTCCTCATGGAGCCGACTGGTGTCCCTGAGGGCGAGGAGGACAGAGGACTCTGCTCAGAGCCTCGGTGAGCTCATACGCAAGTTTCTGATCTCCAGTTCCAACTGTTTGGCCTGGACCTCGCGCTGGGTCACCAGCTCCCGGAGCCTTCGGATCTCATCTTGTTGCCGATAGAACATCTGCAGCAGCTGGGAGAGCACAGAGCAGAGCGGAGGGTCACTGGGCTGTCCTGGGATGCAAGGGGGCAGGACACCAGCAGAAAGCACTGACATTGCCCCTTGTCACTCAGAAAGGGGGGTGATGATATTAACATGGCTGAGAATTGAGGAGGCAGCCATGGTAGATTTTTTTTTAACAAAAATCTTGTTTTCTTCACCCAATAAATGAAATTCAAAAAAGAACTGACATTTCAGATATTTCTTGTCTCCTTAGATTTCCCCACGGGTGGAGAAAAGGATACTTGACCCTGAAGTCCTGGAGACTGGAGTTTTCACCACCACTAAACTGTGTGACCTTGGACAGGTTACTTACCCCTTCTGAATTTCAGTTTCTTCCCCTAGAAACTAGGGATCAGAAAACTAACCTCAGCATTATTACAATTGCTGCCAGTATACATGATGGCACTAGATGTTAGGTATTTCCCCTAAGAGTCTCCATTATTCCGCTGAATGCTACAACACCCCATGAGGGCGGGAAGTAGTATTAATGCTCCCAGGTCACCACTGTGGAAACTGAGGCTGGGGAAGATTCAGCCCCTGAGTCCCAGAATTAGTGCTCAGGAGAGCCAGACTCAGAATCCCTCCATGAGACACCAGCCCTTGTATCTGTTAGCTGCTACTTACTCCCTGGGCTGTTGAGAAAATACAGTCAGATGATATGAGTGCCTATCTAACTGGGACCTGGCACACAGTAGGCACTTAACAAAAGTTGACTCTGAAAGCACAGAAAATCCTAGAGAGTCAGAACCGGAAGGGACTTTAATACCCAAGTCAGACCCTTGTCTTTTTACAGATGGTTCCTCACCGTCTGTAAGTAAACCCACCATATCCTGGCATGTGGATGGCGCTCATGACCTGCTTGTTAAGTGGACCAGCAAGGTGAGTTAAGTGGCCAGGCCAGGCCACACCGCGGGTCATTTTTCTCACCCTTTCTCCCTCGCCACCCCAGCTGCTCCCCTCCCCTGGTGGACCCAGCCCCGCCACGTTCGCACCTCGTTCTCTGTCTTTGGTGGGGGGCATTCGAAGATGTCAAAGCCATCTGAGAGCCAGGTTTTCTTCTCCTCCTGTCTGTATTCTGCTGCCCACCTGGGCGACTTCTCCTCTAGCAGGGAGAGGGGCCTCCGGCCATCCTCTGCAACCAGCCTTTCCGTCTGGTTGAAGAGATGAGGCGAGGTGGGGGCCGTGGGCACGGAGAGGGTTCTCTCTGAGGGCAGAGGCTGCGGGCTCAGAGGCTCGGCACCAGGCCTAAGGGACATCAGGACGGGCTCTGGGAGGGAAGCAGAGGGCTGTGAGAGGCTGGAGAGCCCGTGAACAGACGGGCCCGAGGGGCGCTGACACACACGGAGCCACACACAGACCTGCCACACATGCGGCCCCACGCAGACAGGCACAAGCCCACAGGCTAGAGCAGAGTGCAAATGCACACTCACGTGATTAAGCGAGGCTTGAGTTGCAGGGGCTGCCCCAGAACACCATGAGCTCCTCCCGCCTGCACTCTGCCATCTACCAGTTCATGAATTCTCCCAACACCCGCCTCCCACTGTGCAGGCCCTTGTATTGACAGACCCAGGAGGGAGGGTCAGGGCAGGGGCCACTGCCTACAGGGTCTCTGGGGTCAAAAAGTAATTGCAGAAGTGGTGGGAGGATGGGCAGGGGATCCAGCTAAGACTGTCCAGTCACTCTGCACAGCCCAGAGTTTAAAGACATTTTTCATGGAGCAAAATTCCTTGAACTGGGGGGAATTTCCTGAGCCACTTGGCGCAAGCCCAAATCCACGTGTATACATCCTAATGGCTGGAGTCTCACCCACTGGACCCCCAGGAAAGGCCCCTGGCTGCTTTTAACCAACTGTCAACCACCAATCCTCTGGGGTCATGGGTTACGGGAAGACACAAATATCAGCCAGACCCTCTCAGTCACTTGGGGCCACTGGACACTCCAGTGTCCCTCACATTCACCTGAGCCTTTTCTCTGCCTTCCTCACCTTTATTCATCCCACTGAGCCACTCCTGGGCTGTCAGAGAGGGCTGGGCACTGGCCGTGGGCGGGTAGATGTCCTCTTGGTAGGATTCTGACTGCGGGAGCAATCAGGACAGTGAGAGTGGGGATGGTTGGGGGAACCTCTTACAGAGCCTGGGGTGCAGACTCTCCCCCAACCCCTGTGAGTGGAGGAAACTGAGGCCCAGAGCAAAGGGACGTGCCCCAGGTCACGGAGTAACTCAAGAGCAGCAGTGGGAGGGAGCACACTGACCATGAGAAAGGCTTCCCTTTGAGGAGGGGCCACCAGCCTCCCGGTGGCTCCCCCAGGGGCCAGGCTCCAGGCTCCAGGTCCCAGGCTCCTTCTCGAGGAGGGGTTCCTCCCTCCCTTGGAGATGGCTCCCACCACCCTTACCCGTCGGGGTACAATCATGGATACGGGCTCGATGAGGCTTTTGGTTGTGATCAACTTGTAGAAACGGAAGATCTCACAGGAGGACACGTCGAGACCTCTCTTTGGCATAACACCTGTGGGTAGATGACAGAGGAGGGCCAAGAGATTCCTCAGCTGGGGCCTGGGGCAGCAGGGCCCCAGGGTGAGTGGCAAAGCCAGGCTACACAACTGGATGTGAACAGAGACCACCCTCCTCCCACTGTTCCTCCCTCAACAAAGAGTCCTACATTGGGTCAGGCCCTGTGCTGGGGAGATGGGGTTGGAACCATCAGACTTTGCCTCCCATCTTCAAGGATTTTAGCCAGACTTTTACAGGAAGTGTGCTCTGCTCAAGGCCCTCCATCACTATGCCCACAGCTCCCAACCCAGATGGTCTTTAAAAAAAAAAAATTATTTATTTAGGTTGTGTCACTTAAAAAAAAAAAAAATTAGGTTGCACTGAGTCTCAACTGCAGCATGTGGACACTTAGTTGCAGCATGCGGGGATCTAGTTACTTGACCAAGGATTGAACCCAGGCCCCCTGCATTGGGAGTGTGGAGCGTGACCTGCTGGACCACCAGGGAATTCCCCCAGATGCCCTTAATACAGCGACTCCAGCTTCCCTCTGATTAATGTCAGCAAGCTAACTTATCTTTCTCCATTTACTTTTAATCTAGCTGTGTCTTTATGTGTAAGTGGGTTTCTTGCAGAGGGCACAGAATTGCATCCTGTCTTGTTTTGTTTCTTACCCCTAAACATGCTTAAAACTAGCGATCTATGTCAGTGTCCCCCATCTTCTTGCTACTGTTGTAACTGCTCAACTTTCAGCTACAACACCTTCATGCTCTCCCCATGCCTTGCTCTGCTCCCCTTTTGGCTCCTCAGGTCTTGCCTCCTCCAGGAAGCCCTCCCTGGCTTCTTCCTGTGCGCTCCCAGAGAACCTCCCACATAACTCAAGTAGAGCTCCCATCGACTCAGAGTGTTGACCTGCCCTGCTTTTAGGGCAGGGCCTGCAGCTGACTCACCCCTGTCTCCCCAGGCCCCACGTGGCCTCCGTGTCCCACACTCACCGATCCCCTTCTGTGGATTATAGGAGTGGTATTCCGTCAGGTAGTTCAGGTGAGGTTTGTTGGCACTGATCTCATAGTAGTGGATGTTCCTGTCTCCCTGTGGAAGAGAGGGCACCATTCAGAGCCGGGTGCCCCAAACCCCGCTCCTGGCCCCACTGCCACACAGCAGAAACCTGATGCTCACTATGAGTGACGAGTTGGCAGAGCCACCTCACACAAGGGCACACCAGGGAATGGTCACCAAGGCAGCAGGGGGTCCTCACTTCAACACTCAGTCCCTTCAACCATGACCCAGAGTCCACCCGTGTGCCTCCAAGGCAGAGGCTTGGGGAGCACAGGCCTGAACCCCACTCCATCCAAGAGCTGCACACGAAGGTCAAAAGTGCAGTGTCCTGAGACCATCCAGTGGGTCTTACCCCTAGGGCGCTTCAGGTTGTCATTGTCATAATGACTGGGTGGGGAGGTGGCTGCTGTCCCTGGCACTGGGGGCAGGGGCCAGGGATGCGGAGTACAGGACAGTCCTACCCGGTGAAGACCCCCCTCTGCCCCAAATTCGAAGGTGCCCCTGCCAAGAAACACCAACTGGTCCCTCCTCATCTAGACCCAGAACTGGCAGGGCGGTCAACTAGCTCAGGGCGTCCGGGCAAAGCCCTGGCCCCAGGTGTTCCGGTGGAGCCAGGAAGGTGGGAGAGGGCTGGGGGCTCCCCACAGGGGTAGAGGACCCAGCCACTCTTGCCTGGCCCTGCCCCTGCCTTGCACTCCAAGGGCCCCAGGCCAATGGGACCAGGCAGCGCCTCTCTCCTGTGCCAGACTGACCTTCCCCACCACGTAGAGCATGTTGGTGTCCGCATCATAGAAGGGAAATAGCACACCTGAGGAGCCATCGAGGTCCACCTCTGTGACAGGCACAGAGAGGTCGTCCTGCAAAGGAAGGAAGACCAGGAAGGCCTGTGGGTCACTCACGGAGGACCTTGGTGGTGCTAAGATAAGAATTCCTGCCCCAGGGCTCTGTGCGTGTGTATGTGTGTATGCGTGTGTGAGAGACAGACCACCTCCTTTTGCCTTGCTGGCATTTTGCCTTTAACAAATCATTTCTCATACGCATGACGTCATTCCAGCCTTCCTCCTTCTGTATTATATCTACTATGAAGCAAGGAGATTCAGAGATAGAGAAGAAGCAGTCTCTTCAACTTTGGACAAGAGCTCCTTGAAATCAATACTACTTGGCCCGGTCCTCACCCCCTTCCTCACCCCCACCCACGTTGAACTGGCAGCTCTTCTTGCTCATATGTCTCTCTATTTCATCCTAAGTCCTTGCTCCATGCTAAGTCCTGGCATCCTAAGTCTGGATGGCCACCCCCCATCCAGAAGGCCTTTTCCTTCTCCCACCCAACCCCGAGTCCTGGTCCCAGGCCCAGCCACCTCCCCTCTCTGACATTGAGGCTTCTTCTAAGTCCTAACCCCTCCCCCTCCTTGAATGACAAGATGCACAAGGTCTGGGTGAGTGCCATCAGGCTGCTGGCACCTCCCTGTTGCCACCAATCAGTTTGGTCAGTGAGTGAATGCATGAATGAACACATGAAGCCAGCACTCAGCTAAGGGGTGCTGGCGGCGGGGGTGGGGGGGTGCAGAGAGGGGCGCTGGTAGGGCTGCTCTGGTGACTCACCTGGTCCCAGAGGGCCATCTGACGATTGTTCCACCGGGATGTGCCTGTGGACAGCAGCTTCTTCAGGTTCCCCAGAAATAGCACTTTGTTGGCCCGGTGCCCTTTATAGTTGGCTTCCTGGAGTGACATGTGTGGTCAAGGACTCCTTGTCTTCCACTCAAAATGCCTTCTTTTCTCATCCCAGCTCTGCCTGGGGAATCCTTCCAGAGGCACCACCTCCAGGAAGCCTTCCTGGTTCTTTCCTATCCACATAAAGTCTCTCCCACTATTTTTGTTGCGGGTTCTTTTTTAAATTAAGACAGAGGAAGACTTCAGCCAAGCTCCACGTTTTTACTAAGATTATTATTGAACATCCATTACATGCAAGTGGGTACTGTCACCTGGGTTATTTCATTTAAACTTCCCAGAGGAAGGACTAATGTCCTATTGTTGCAGATGAGAAAAAGGCTCAGAGAGCAGCAAGCGCTTGTCTAAGGTCACACAGTGGATAACAGTGGTACCTTATGGTCTCCTGACTCCATGTCATGCCTCTTGATAGAGCCGAGGCATATTGACAGCTTTGGAGTTAGACCGGGTTCAAGTCCCAGCTTTCAGTGTGGGCAAGTCCATTAGCCTTTCTTAAGTCTCACTTTTCTCATCTGAAAAATGGGTATGATATATTCAACACCTCCCAACAGATGGGGATAGCATGCATAAAGACTTTGGCTAGAACACTGACAGCATCACTGCTCTGTTCTCAGAAGCCCCGATGCTCCCCCCATGCCCACTCCACTCCTTGCTCCTCCGACCCCAAGCCAGACCGCAGCCGAGCACTAACCTGGAGGACGGTCCCTGCTCGGGGGTCTAGAACCCGAATCTTGCGGTCTTTACACGCAGTGGCCAGCAGGCTGCCGTTGGTGTTGAAGGACATGGAGAGGATCACGTCTTGGTGACAGTTAATTGTCTTCACGGGGCTCATGATTACAGACTCCTTTGAATCCAGGTTCCAGACCATCACCTGCACAGCAGAGAGCCAGCTCTGAACCCAGCCCCGCCCCCAGCCCCATCCCAGTCCCCACAGTCACACGCCAGCCAGGCTGCAGGGAAACATGGTATCCCCGGAGGGAAGCCACAGATGGCAGTCTGGCCAAAAGGCCGCGGGTGAGAGGATGGATCTGCCCACTGAAGTGGCCACGTGGTAGGAGGGGGAAGTCAGCAGTCAGGCTGTCTAGCAGTGAAAAGAAAACACCATCTGCTTGGAGCAATGAAACATCCATGCTGGGAGGACCCCAGGGAACCAGCTAATCCAGGGGGTTTCAAACAGTCATTAGCAACAGTTTCCAACACATAGTTAATAAGGGATGCCATGTTTAGCTGCATAGGCTGTGCAGTGCACAGCTCCAGGGCAACCCATTCCCAAAGTCCAAGATGTGAACAGAGCCCCCTGGAGTCGTGTACAGATAAAACTGTACAACCATAAGCAGTGAAGTGAAAGTCGCTCAGTCATGTCTGACTCTTTGCACCCTATGGACTATAAGTCCATGGAATTCTTCAGGCCAGAATACTGGAGTGGGTAGCCTTTCCCTTCTCCAAGGGATCTTCCCAACCCAGGTCTCTCACATTGCAGGCAGATTCTTTACCAGCTGAGCCACAAGGGAAGCCCATAAGCAGCAGCACACCCTACCTAAACAGATAACAGAGCACTTCTGATCAGAATGGGGTAGAGGACCTTTCAACCACTCCCATCCCACCCTCTTATCCACCACAGAGGCTTCTGAGGTGCCTCTGTAAAGCCTTATAGAGTTGTGAAAGGAAGAGTTTAGAAGTTAAAGCCTTATAGAGTTGTGAAAGGAAGAGTTTAGAAGTTACAATGGCATCAACCCCATCTGTGTACAGACTGAGGCCCAGAGGAGAACAGGGACTTTCCCAGGTCACGCTGCAGGTCAGAGACTGAGTGGAGACAGAATCAAGATAGCCTGTGCTGTGAGCTTTCCCATTCCACGGAGCCCACAGCTTGCTAACCTGGCAGTCAATGAAGGAGGCTGAGGCATCTCTGAGCAGGGGCCAGCTCACCCCCTCCAGTAAGACTAATGGACTGAGCAGTGTCCCACACCAAAACTTATGTCTACCCAAAACCTCAGAATATGACCTTATTTGGATATAGGGTTTTCACAGTGTAATGAGGTCTTGAGAAATCTGTATGCAGGTCAGGAAGCAACAGTTAGAACTGGGCATGGAACAACAGACTGGTTCCAAATAGGAAAAGGAGTACGTCAAAGCTGTATATTGTCACCTGCTTATTTAACTTATATGCAGAGTACATCATGAGAAACTCTGGACTGGAAGAAACACAAGCGGGAATCAAGATTACCGGGAGAAATATCAATAACCTCAGATATGCAGATGACACCACCCTTATGGCAGAAAGTGAAGAGGAACTAAAAAGCCTCTTGATGAAAGTGAAAGAGGAACGTGAAAAAGTTGGCTTAAAGCTCAACATTCAGAAAACGAAGATCATGGCATCTTGTCCCATCACTTCATGGGAAATAGATGGGGAAACAGTGGAAACAGTGTCAGACTTTATTTTGGGGAGCTCCAAAATCACTGCATATGGTGATTGCAGCCATGAAATTAAAAGACGCTTACTCCTTGGAAGGAAAGTTATGACCAACCTAAACAGCATATTAAAAAGCACAGACATTACTTTGCCAACAAAGGTCTGTCTAGTCAAGGCTATGGTTTTTCCAGTGGTCATGTATGGATGTGAGAGTTGGACTGTGAAGAAAGCTGAGCACTGAAGAATTGATGCTTTTGAAGTGTGGTGTTGGAGAAGACTCTTGAGAGTCCCTTGGACTGCAAGGAGATCCAACCAGTCCATTCTAAAGGAGATCAGTCCTGGGTGTTCTTTGGAAGGAATGATGCTTAAAGCTGAAACTCCAGTACTTTGGCCACCTCCTGCAAAGAGTTGACTCATTGGAAAAGACTCTGATGCTGGGAGGGATTGGGGGCAGGAGGAGAAGGGGACGACAGAGGATGAGATGGCTGGATGGCATCACTGATTCAATGGACGTGAGTCTGAGTGAACTCTGGGAGATGGTGATGGACAGGGAGGCCTGGCGTGCTGCAATTCATGGGGTCGCAAAGAGTTGGACATGACTGAGTGACTGAACTGAACTGAGCTGAATGAGGTATCAATACAATGAGGCTATACTGGATTTGGGTGGACCCTACAATGACCGAAGTCCTTATAAGAAGAGAAGACACATAGATATACAGAGAAGAAGGCAGAAGATGGAGGCAGAATGCAGTGATGCAGCTATAAACCAAGGAATGCTTGGAGCCCCTAGAAGCTAGAAGAAGCACAGAAGGACTCTTCCCTATAGCTTTTGGAGAAAGCATGGCCCTCCTAACATCTTGATTTTGGATTTCTGGCCTTCAAAACTGTGGGAATGCATTTCTGTTGTCTTAACCCACCCAGGGTACTTCTATGTCAGGGGAGCCCCAGCAGATTAAATAGACAAACCCACCTTGTAGTCATAGCCGGAGCTGAAGAGGATGTTGGCAGCTGTGGGGTGCCACTCCACCAGGCCCACTTTGCGGGCATGGCCCACCAGCTCTTTCCTGAAGGCTGTGAGGTTCTTGGTCAGCAGCTGCTTGGGAATGTCCCAGATTTTAATCTGTCAGGAGAGACACGGCCCAAGGGGAGTGTTAGCTGGCATCCCCTTGCAACCCTGAGCAACAAAACTGGCAGTGCCCCGCAGAAGGGCCAGGGCAAGTCTCTCTGTATCTACCTGTCATTCAGTGGAGAGGCAGGTGGGGCTCCTCAGAGGGACAGGGGCTTTCCCAAGGTCTTTCAGCCCAAGCAGGGGCTGGAGATGAGCCCAGGCTTCTGGGAATCTGTTCCATCCTAACCTGTAGGTGAGTGGATGGGCCATAGGCCTGATTCCCAGGCTGGAGATCACAGCAAGTCCACCTCTTAGCCTAGAATATCCCTCAGAGTACTGTGATCCCAAAGGCTCAGGGGAGAGCTCCAAATGCCAAGAAGAAGGGTTTATGCTATATCCTCAGGGTACTGGGAAGCCAGTGCAGTCTCTGGAGCAGGACAGGGTAGAGACAACCCCCAACCCCTTCTGTGAGAGGGGCCCCCTTGGATGGCCCAGAAGAGGAAGACTAAAGGTGAGAAGGTAGGCATTTAATGCTCCCAGTCTTATCCTTTTAAATCTTCCCTCTAAGCAAGATCTTCCCTCCCTACTGTCTATGAGATTGTATGGCATAATATTTTCAAGCCACAGTAAAAATGCTCTTCACAGCATTTTTTCCCCCTTCACAGCATTTTATAGTTTCCCCGGAAGATGTGCATTCCCATCAGGAAATGACACCTATCCACATTGGATGGTTGGGAGCTATTAGGCCCATTTTATAGATGGGGAGACCGAGGCCCATAGAGAGGAGGGGTGGCACCCCAAGTTCCAAGGAGCCCAGAATGTCTATCTAACTCATGCCCTCCTCACACAGTGACCTCACCTTGTCAAGGATGGAGAAGTCAGGAGCGTCAGAGCTGCATCCAGATTCCATTCTGTCTCCCTCCACCCCAGCCCCACTCCTCTCGGGAAAGGGGCACTCACCGTGGCATCTTCAGAACAGGAGGCGATCTCAAAGTCATTGAAAGGGTTCCATTTGACATCTAAGACATTCCCTCTGTGCCCGCAGACCTTCGGGTAGTGGGGGTCCAACTTTCCTGTCTGTAAAACAGTACCCAGGGAGGTTGAGGAGAGGATGCAGCCAATTCCACTTTAGCATCTGGAGGAGGGTCACTCAGGCAGCCAGCAGTCACTGAGTGGACAGGAAGACGTAGAGGGCAGAGCTAGTAGTGAATCCAGGACTTACCACTAATCCCTGTGGGATCCTGGGGGAGTCTCGACACCTCTCAGAGCCTCAGGAAAATGGAGGCAGTAATAGATATTTCAGAGAGTTCGAGTGAGGGTCATAGGAGGTGAGGTATGGGGAGGGTCTAGCTCAAGTGTCTAGCACATGCTAGGTGTTTAATAAAAGGACGTTTCTCTTCATATACTGCTAGCAGGAATGCAGAAATGGTGCAGCCACGGAGGAAAACAGGCTGGCAGCTCCTCAAAAGGTTAGACAGAGTTACTGTATGACCCCATAATTCTACTCCTAGGTACAGCCCCGAGAGAAATAAAAACATAGGTCTGCAAAAAAATGGTACACCAATGTTCACAGCAGCATTATTCAAAATGGCCAAAAGGTGGAAACAACCCAAATGTCCATAAATGGATATCTAAAACCATATTCATACATAGTGTATTCATACAATGCAATATTTTCCAAAAAGGGAACGAAGTCATGTCCAACTCTTTCCAACACCGTGGACTATAGCCCACCAGGCTCCTCTGTCCATGGGAGTGGGTTGCCATTTCCTCCTCCAGGGGATCTTCCCGACCCAGGGATAAGAACCCATGTCTCCTGCATTGCAGGCAGATTCTTTTATCGCTGAGCCACCCAGGAAGCCCCAGTATATTCATAAAATGAAACATGTTCAAAAAGGGGAAGGAAGTACGGACGCATGCTACAACTTGGGTAAACACTGAAAACATCGTGCTAGTTGAAACACACCAGACATAAAAAGCCACATACTGCATGATCTGCTTAGATGATCTACCAGATGTGGTTCTGCTGCTTGAGCAAAGGAGCACACCCCCTGGTACCTAGAATTCTGAACCCTGACTGATGCATGTGAGAAGTCCAGGACAGGGGTAATTCCCTGGCTGTCCAGTGGGCAGGACTCTGTGCTTTCACTGCTGGGGGCCTGGGCATGTCTCAAGTTGGGGAACTAAGATCCCAGAAGCTTCTAGGTGTGGCAACAACAACAAAAATCCAAAATAGTTACATCCATAGAGACTGAAAGCAGACTAGTGGTTGCCTAGGGCTGAGGGGAGAGGGGCATGGGGAGTGACTGCTAACGGGTATGGGGTTTCTGGGGGTGATGAAGTTACTTTCAAATTAGTGGTGATGGTTACCCAACATGTGAATATCTAAAACCCACTGAATTACACACTTAAATGGTGAATTTTACAGTATGTGAGTTATAAAAGTGAAAGTCGCTCAGTCATGTCCAACTCTTTGCGACCCCTGGACTATACAGTCCATGGAGTTCTCTAGGCCAGAATACTGGAGTGGGTACCCTTGGATCTTCCCAACCCAGGGATGGAACCCAGATCTCCCAGATTGCAGGTGGATTTTTTACCAGCTGAGCCACAGGGAAAGCATGTGAGTTATACTTCAATTAAAAAGAAAGGGTGGGTTTTTCCTGGGACACAATGGATAAGAATCCACCTGCCAGTGGAGGAGACACAGGTTCAATCCCTGATCCAGGAAGATCCCACATGCCATGGAGCAACTGAGCCCGTGCACGGCAACTACTGAGCCGGTGCGCTAGGGCCAGGGAGCTCCAGCTACTGAAGCCTGTGCACCCTTAGAGCCTGTGCTCCGCAGCCAGAGAAGCCACCACAAGGAGACGCCTGCGTACCGCAACTAGAGAGTAGCCCCCATTCACCGTAGAACAGCCTGCGCAGCAAAGAAGGCCCCGCACAGCCGAAAATAAATAAATCAAAAAAGAAAAAGGAAAGGGCATTTCCTCCCTTCCCCTCTTTCCTGCTGAGAATTCCTGTCTAGGGGCTGGGAGGACATACAGGTTTCACAGCCCTGCAGCTGAGAACTCCTGGGTCATAAGAAAACTACACCAGTTCAAGCACAGAAGCTGGCAGCTGGCAGGGACCAACACACTGATTTTACACATCACACTGCATGGCCCTGGCAGTACAGGGCCCAGAACGCCCTCTGCCTGCCAATGCAGACACCGCCCACATCCACTCCCCAGCCTCAGGTTCTAGAGCCCACCCACCAGCAGGCTCCACCCTTATATCTAAGTGAAGGAGACGGGAGAAGAAAACTGGCTGACACTCAACCATCTGGCAGACCATTTCAAGGAGCCTGGAGGACAAGCCCAATGCAAAGTGCTGGGTGAACATGAGACGCAGTACTTGACCTCACATAACTAATAGTCTCAGGGATATTTAAAACCGTATTTTCAAGGACAGAGTGAACTCAGGGAACACCCACAGGCTCTTTTTCCCTCACCTGCCCAACTCTGCAGAGCCCCCTGCACTCTTGTGGAATGTCCTGAGACCATGCCCAAGGGAGAGCAAGCAAAGACCAGGGACGCTCTATGGCCTTGCCTCCTAGGGCTACAGAGAGGGCAGCTGCCATGACTACAGCCATAGGACATCCCATTACCTCTGGCAAACTAGGAGACAGACACCTGAGCCTCTGGTTCATGCATCTTAGCTCTGAAAACAGGCCATGGTCCCAGGCTCCCCTTCAGAAATCCTCTGCCCAATTCTGATCTCATTCCTTGGGAAAGGGTCTTAGACATCTCTCCCTAGACTGGATCCCTTCCAGGAGGGGGAACCCTATAAAGCACATTATTTGACAAATTGGGGTGTGAATGGTAGATAAAAGTACTGTAAAGCTCAGCTGAGTGAATTTGACAATGTACGTAAAGAAATGGGTACGTAAGAAAAAATTCTTATTTTTAGGAAACATACTAGTATTTAGGGATAATTGAAAAGCAGAGACATTACTTTGCCAACAAAGGTCCGTCTAGTCAAGGCTATGGTTTTTCCAGTGATCATGTATGGATGTGAGAGTTGGACTGTGATGAAAGCTGAGTGCCGAAGAATTGATGATTTTGAACTGTGGCGTTGGAGAAGACTCTTGAGAGTCCCTTGGACTGCAAGGAGACCCAACCACTCCATTCTAAAGGCGACTCCTGGGTGTTCTTGGGAAGGAATGATGCTAAAGCTGAAACTCCAGTACTTTGGCCACCTCATGCGAAGAGTTGACTCATTGGAAAAGACTCTGATGCTGGGAGGGATTGGGGGCAGGAGGAGAAGGGGACGACAGAGGATGAGATGGCTCGATGGCATCACCGACTCGATGGACGTGAGTTTGGGTGAACTTTGGGAGTTGGTGATGGACAGGGAGGCCTGGCGTGCTGCGATTCATGGGGTCACAAAGAGTCGGACACGACTGAGCGACTGAACTGAACTGAACTAATCATCAAAGCGTTTAGAAAATAAAAAAGTACTTTCACATACATTGGAAAAGACCCTGAGGCTGGGAAAGATTGAAGGCAATAGGAGAAAGGTGGCAGAGGATGAGATGGTTGGATAGCATCACCAACTCAGTGGACGTTAATCTGAGCAAACTCTGGGAGAGAGTAAAAAAGAGAGGAGCCTGGCATGCTGCAGTCCATGGGGCTGCAAAGAAGTGGACATCGCTGAGTGACTAAACAGCAACAGACATTCAGAGACAGAGAGACAAAATAAAGACTTTGGATGTGTCATTTGACAGTGCTGTGTGAGGAGGCGAACAAAAGATCAGTTTCTTTCAGATGGTTTAGCCTTCTTCAAGGATGAGGAAAACGGGCCCCCGGGCAGAGGGCAGCAAGGCAGCACCTGGAGTGAGGGCCCTGCAAAGAGATCACCGCACCCACAGGCCCAGCTCAGGTCTCCATGGGACCATCGCTCCAGCCACCAGGCCATTCTCTACTGTCCTAAAATATGACTGATAATCTCTCCCTTGCAGGGCGATGAGGGTGAAATGACGTACTGTAGCTGAAAAGTCCAACAGTGATCTCCTATAGTAAGTGCTCAAAGAAGAGCTTTTATTATACGTACATTTGTGTGCACACACACGTGCATGCGTGCTAAATTGCTTCAGCCGTGTCCAATTCTTTGTGACCCTAGGCACTGTAGCCTGCCAGGCTCCTCTGTCCATGGGATTCTCCAGGCAAGAATACTGGAGTGGGTTGCCAACATACACAAACATCTACATATGTGTATATGTACATATATTTATATATATATATATATATATTTTATAAAAGTTTTTGGTTGTGCCTCTTGGCATGAGGGATCTTAGTTCCTCCCTGACTAGTGATGGAACCCACATCCCCTGCATTGGAAACACAGAGTCCTAACCATTGGACAGCCAGGGACAGCCTAAAGTTGAGGGAAAAAAGACTGGAAGGAAATGCATCAAAATGTTATTCATGGTTATCTCTACACGGTGAGTTAACTGGGTGTGGCTTTAAAAAAATCATCCTCTGTATCTTAAAAAAATTTTTTTTCTAAACTATAAAAACTGTGTAAAATTTTGCAATAAAAAATGTATTTAAGAGGGAGGTTCAAGAGGGAGGGGACATGAATACCTATGGCTGATTCATGCTGATATATGGCAGAAACCAACACAACATTGTAAAGCAATTATCCTTCAATTAAAAATAAATATTTTTTAAAAAAGGTATTTAAGACAAGACTTTCTGAAAAGATCGGGTCCTTGCAGGATTAGCTAAAAATTTCTGATAAAGCTGCAGAGCCTGAGGGGCTCTGCGATCAGGAATGGTAAAAAACACAGCAAAGCTCAACTAGCCTGCACCTGTGGCAGGCATTACTAGTGGATCACTGACCACCCTCACCCCTCACCCCCCAGACTGGCGGAAGAACTTGCCCAGGGTCATGGGGAAGGTGAAGGGCAGAGTTGGGCTGGAGCCCAGGGTGAGCCTGTGGCATACTTCACTGTGGTCTGAGGGAGCACCAGCCCTGTCTGAGTCAGTGTCCTGACCCCCTTCCTGCACACAGCCTTTCCCTTCTCTTGGATCATTTCCTGGGCCAAAGGGCCGAAGCAGTCAGCAGCACTGTCTTTGGCTGTGGCGTACCCAGGTGCTTTCAAGGTCTTGATCTCTGCACTCTGGCCCAGGGCCAAGCCCCAGGTTCTGCCCTAAGAAGGTTTCTCTAGAGAGCTGATTGTCCCTGGCCTTGGCTGACTGGAAGCAATGTGCCCAGGAGCCCCATTCAGACTCCAGCCTCCAGCTCTGTGAGCTTCAGACTCAGAGGTACCTGAGAGCCAGGCCTGGCTCTGGTGGGCAATCCTCCCAGGCCTCCAAGAGCAGAGGCCCCATCCCCACACAGCTTCTCTTACTTCTTAATGAACAAAGGATGGCAGGTGGTCCCCAGAGGCTGGTAGGCCCTGTGCCTAAGAGGGTTTCTGTGGGAGGACCCACATTAATAGAAATTAGCCAGTCTGATAGGCTATTGACCGGGCTGCTAAAAGCCCTGTCAAGACAGGGATATTTATAATCCAGAGGCCACTGCTGCCTTTCAGCCCATTAGGCCAGCAGTCAGCCAAGGACAGGACTCTGATTTATGGATGTGTGTGTGTGTGTGTGTGGGGGGGGTGGTGGTGCTCTAAATGGGGGCTTCCCAGGTGGTGCTAGGGGTAAAGAACCTACCTGCCAATGCAGGAGATGTAAGAGATTGGGTTCAATTCCTCAGGAAGATCCCCTGGAGGAGGGCATGGCAACCCACTCCAGTATTCTTGCCTAGAGAACCCCCATGGACAGAGGACCCTGGAGGGCTATGGTCCATAGGGTTGCAAAGAGTCGGACACGACTGAAGTGACTTAGTGCACACAGCACAGACTCTAAACCAGAGGAGACACACCCGTCCTCCTCCTAGACGCCAGGGAGCTGCTCAGCCTGGAGAGACAGCACCTCCAAGTCTCTGAGGAGCGGCTGTCCTGGGGCAGATGGAGTGGACGGGACTGTAGGACCCAGAAGGCAGGAGCCCAGTGGGGTGGGACAGGAGAGGCTGTGGGGTTACTGTCGTGACCTTAGGGCTCACAGGGAACCTGCCTCTCGGTCAGTTTCCTCATCTACAAAATGGCAACAGTAGTAGAATCTCAGGGTGGACATGAGGATTAAATGAGTTCATACACATACAGTGCTTAAGACTCTGTCTCGGGAATTCCCTGGTGGTCCAGTGGTTAGGACTCAGAGCTTTCATGGCCAAGGCCTGGGTTCGTTTCCTGGTCGGGAAACTAAGATCCCACAAGCTGTGTGGCACGACCAAATGAAAAAAAAAAAAAAGACTCTACCTGGTACATGGTGAGCTTTCAGGATATTCACTAATATAAGTTCATCAGAACTAATCACAATTACCCAGCTTTATTGTTGCTCAGTACTTTGCAGGGGCCAGGATGTACTTAGCGAGGCCAAGGTGTCCTCAGTGAATGCACTCAAGCACATTATTACATCTATAAGGAACATGTTTGCAAGTATTTTTCTTTAGGAACCATAATTTCAGGAGTCATTTATGTGCCAGGCCCTGTGCTAGGGGCTCTGCTCAATTATTTAGTTATTTAACCATTCCAGCCATCCCGGGAAGCAGTGCAAGAATCCCCATTGAGAACGTAGAAGCTGGGGATAGCAAGGGTTTATAATCAGAGCCACTTCAACCACGGCAGAGCCGTGAGAACTGGGAATGCTTTCTCTCATTCATGGTCTGTCTCTTGCTATCCCCACACTATAGTTATCATCAGCGTCATGCAGGCCTTTCAATGAGGACCTCCTATGTGCCAGATCTTATGTCCCATGCAAGTGGCAGCAGAAGATGGATTACTCATGATCTGTGCCCTTCAGGAGATGCCAACCTGTGGAGGAGGCAGGATATAGTGTACTCAGGGCTCAGAGGCAGAAGAAATGCCCTGGGGGATCAATCAAAGAAGGTTTCCTGGAGGAGGATGCCTTTGAATTGGGCCTTAAAGAAAGACTTTGACCAGACTAGGATGAAGGGGAGGCATTGCAAGCCAGAAGGGTTGGGCCATACACAGATAGGTTTCAAGTAGAGAGATCCTAAAGCAAGCAGGCAAAAAGGTAGACTGATGGGTAGGAAGGTAGAGAAGTCCAGACAAGAGGGGACAGGTCACCTTGCATAGAGCTAGATGCAAATGGAGAGATGGACGAGTGGACAGATGAGACATGTCCTAACTAGAGTCGGTGAGACTTAGCCAGAGGGCTGCCCAGAGGAAATAGCTGAGCAGGGAAAAGACAGGAGTGTCCCCTAATCTTGCAAATACACATGCCGCTAAAATGCAAATCATGTTCCCAGGAGGATTTAGGGAATGCATCATTCATCAGCCCTCCTCTCACATGCACAGATGAGCCTGGGGAAGGTCCACTGTAGAACCCCACACCCAGGGCTGTAAGTGGTGAACAGCGGAGGCTATCTGGTAACCTAGCTTGGTCACCTCCAGAGGTGGGGAGCCCATGTCCCCGCTAGGTGGCTTATTTCACTTTCAGACCTTATTACAAACTGTGAGCAAATACTTCTTACACCTCCACCCCACGCCATCTCCCTGGTCCCAGGCCAGCTCCCTTCCAGGCTGAAGAGACCCTTAGAACTGGAAGAGACTTTCTCCCCCAAAGAAAAACAGTAAAACAGTCTAGCACACACCCTGCATCTCTACATTTCTAGAAGGGGAACCTGAGTATGGAGGGAACAGGTGTATGCTGTGGAGGGCTCTGAGGTTTACAGCGTTAGCTGGGATGTGGATGAAGAGTTCTGGTGAGAAAGGCAGGACTTTGTATGCAGGCAATGGGAGAGGGGGTGGGTCCTAGGAGTGATGTGGCATGACACAGGCTTAGGCAGGGTCTGGCTGGCCTCCAAGAGCACAGCAGTGAAGTGCTCCCCTCCCCCTGCTCCCAGGCACCTGTTCACCATGCGTCCCTTTGGCCCCCCAAGCCCATGCTCTCCTCTGGCTTGGTCTACTCCCAGCGATGCTGCAGGGCTTGACCCCAGAGCTCTGCCTGTTCTTGCTGGCATTCCTCCCGACCTCCACACCTCACAGCAAAGTCCACCTCCCACCTGATCAGGTGGGTCTGCCATAGGCCTGGTGCCAGGGTCCAAAGCCCAACCTGGCATGTCCCCCAGGCTCAGGGCGGGCGTGTCCCCAGACCTCCCCACTGAGCCTTTGTTCCCTGAGTGCAGCTCTTGGTTGCCTAGGCTGCCAGCGCCACCCTGCAGTGGGTTCACCTGGGTCACAGGGTGGAAGAGAAAGGAACTGTGGAGTCACTCCCTCTGGGACACCTGACACCACATGGGGCAGCCTGGCCCTTCTGAGAATAAATCCCATACACGGTGGTAGAGCCAGGAATCTTCCAATCCTGCGCTAAAATAAAGAATTTGCTAGCTTGTCCCTTCCTTCCTTCCTTTACTGACATTCTCTGTGCCTGGATGGGACTTACACCCTGGTAACTGACAAGGAACCGATGTCAGCCAGAGCCGAAACTCAGAAGTGCAGGTCGGCTGAATGAGAGTGGGGCCCCAAGACCATGTCCAGGTCTGGGCCCACACCCTTCCTGCTCAGGGTCCTTCAGACAGTCAGCTCCCTGAGCCTCGGCATCCTTATCCATATAACGGGGCAATACCTCCCATAAAATGGTCTAATAAAGGTGCAGCATAAGCCCTGGCCCTGCTGACCACATGGAAAAGGGCCTGCAGGCCTGTCTGCCCAGGTAAGCACTGCACCATGGGACCAGCAAAGGTCCTTTTCCTCTCTCCGCCTCTCCCTCCTGCTTCGTCACACTGGATGTGGTTACTTAAGAAAATGTCAACCAGATGCAACGTGTGGACCTTCTCGATGCTGATTCAAACAAACCAGGAGCAAAGAGGCATTTATGAGGCAATCAAGGGCTTTTTCACATGATAGGAAATTGCTGTGATCCTGGCATTGTGGTTATGTCAGAATAAACACATTTGTTATGTCACATTCTGTTATGCCAATAACAGAAAATGTTATTATTTTATAGAATTGCAAACTGAACTCTGTGGGGGTAAAATGACAAACAGTCTGGGCTTTGCTTTAAAATATTTCAGGAAAAAAAAAGGGATGGATGAAGCAAGCATGGCAAAGTCTTCAAAATTCTTGAATCTGGGTGTGAAGAGGTCACGATATTGTTTTCACCTACCTTTGTGTTTGAAAATTCTTTTTGTAATGATAAAAAAAAAACAACTAAAATAGAGCCTAGCTGCTGAAAAACAGCAGCATTGGCATCACCTGGGAGTAGAGACGCCAGATTTAACAAATAAAAAGAGGATACCTGGTAAAATTTGAATTTCAGATAAACAGCAAAGGACTTTTTAGAAGTTATGTTCCATGTAATACTTTACTTATGCTATAAAACTATTTGTGAAAATAGCTTGGCAGTTTCCTATAAAATGGAACATGTAACTACTTTATGATCCAGAGATTGCACTCCTAGGCATTTATCCCAGAAAAATGGAATTTACTTATGTGCACACAGAAAACTGTACACAAATGTTTATAGCAGTTTCATTCCTAACAGCTTCAAACTGGAAACAGGCCAGATGCCCTTCAACAGCCAAGGGTTCAACAAACTGTGCAACCACACCACAGAATACTACTCGGCAATAAAAAAGAATAAACAATTGATACAGATAACAACCTGGATGGATCTCCAGAGAATTCACTGAATGAAAAAAGTTAAGCCCGAAAGGCTACACACTGTATGGTTCCATTTGTGTGATAGTCTTCAAAAGCAAATGTATAGGAACAGAGAACAGATTTGTTCAATGAAAATTTATAAGTATCAACTGTGTCTGCCCACGTGATATGTGGGTAAGCAAAGTACTGGTTCTCCCCAACTCCTCCCACATTGCAAGTACATTAAGAAGTACTACCAGAAGAACACAAGTGACTCTGATTCAAAGCACTCAGGGCATGGTATCCTAAGAAAGCAATGTACTATGGAATATATGATGAAAAGGAGAATGCTCTGGACATTTGGAGGAGGGGGAAAAAGTGACTGAACATGGCACACATTTCCATTTACTTAGGTCATCTTCATTATTAGCCTGTCAATGATGCTCTGTAATTTTATCCTATTCAGTTTTGCTTATTAATTCCTGGGTATTTACTCTTTTCATTCTACTGGAAATATTTACATTTTCTAAGCACTCTTGTTATGTAAAAATGCAATTCTGACTTGGATTCTGATTTTTCATCCAGTCACCTTCCAAACACTGATTATTTTTCCTAGTAATTTGACTCTAGTTCTTCTGGTTTTCTATGTAGACAATCACATCAGTAAATAATATGGTTTTATCTCTTCCTTTTCAATCCATATACCTTTAACTTATTTTTTTAGTCTTACTGTGCAGGCCAGCACCTTTTATATTCTTTTCTTGGGGGGTGGGGGTGTTAGTTCCCTGACCATGGGTCAAACCTGGGCCACGGTAGTGAGAGCTCAGAGTCCTAACCACTGGACAGCCAGGGAATTCCCTAAAGGGATGTTTCTTTTTCATAAGTGATGTTTGCACCATATTAACAAAGAGATTAAATACCACCAATATCAGCAATAATGGGACAAACTGACCTCATATGTCATACGACATAATGAACTGAGGATACAACATCACTTATTTAATATTCTTGCCAAAAACATACAACATGAATCTAATCACAAGAAAGCAATGGGTCAAATTCAATTTTAGCAACATCCTTCAAAACAGCTGGGCTTTACAGCTTTAAAATGTCAATATTATGAACTGAAGTAGACTATGTAGTCTAATGAGTAAAGTGACAGCTAAATATAATGCATGATCCTGGGTTAGACTTGACCAGAGATAAAATTTTTTTATACACACATTGTGAAAGATATGTAAAAACAGACAAAAGGTAAATTTGGCAGAATCTTAACAACCAGTGAATCTTGGTGAAGGATAATCATTTATTCAACTATTTTTGCAACTTTTCTGTAGGGTTGAGAGTCTTTCAAAACAAAAAGTTTAAAAAAGTCTGTTTCCTAGCAGACAGGAGCCAGGTGGGGTGGGACAGGAGAGGCTGTGGCGCTACTTCCCTAGTGGCTTAGCGGTAAAGAATCCACCTGCCAGTGCAGGAGATATGGGTTCGATCCCTGGTCTGGGAAGATCCCACATGCTGCAGAGCAACTAAGCCCCTGCACCACAACCACTGAGCCTGTGCGCCTTAGAGCCTGTGCTCTGCAGCAAGAGAAGCCACTGCAATGAGAAGTCCGAGCACCGCGACTAGAGAAAAGCCCCTGCACGGCAACCCAGCACAGCAGAAAATAAATATATTTTTAAAAATTCTGCTTCCTATGTTAGTGAGGATCCCTTTTCCTAGTTTGCAAAGAATTTTTATTTTGATCATGAATGGGTCCTGAATTCTGTATGTGTGCATGCTCAGTTACTTTAGTCGTGTCTGACTCTTTGCGACCCCAAGGACTATAGCCCGCCAGGCTCCTCTGTCCGTGGGATTCTCCAGGCAAGAATACTGGAGTGGATTGCCATTTCCTCCTCCTGGGGAACTTCCCAACTCGGGGATCAAGCCCACGTCTCCTGCGACTCCTACACTGGCAGGCAGATTCTTTACCACTGAACTACCTGGGAAGCCCCACATAAGCATTAGTGCTGCAAATTTCCCTTGAAGCACCACTTCCCTGCATCCCCATAATTTTAGTGATATATTTCATTTTCATTCATGTGCAAGTATTTTTAAATTTCCATTTTGATTTCTTCTTGGATCTAGAAGTTATTTAGAAAGGTATTTTTATTTATTATTATTATTATTTTTTTGGCCAGGCTGATTGGCATGTGGAATCTTAGTTCCCTGACCAGTGATTGAACCTGTGCCCCCTGCAGCAGAAACATGGAGTCTTAACCCATGGACCACAAGGGAAGTCCCTAGAAAGGTGTTTTTAAACTTCTAAATGAATGAGAATTTAAAATTTCTCTCTTGTTATAGACTTCTAACTCAATTGCATTGGGATCAGAAAACCTGATCTGTGAATCTGTTTTGTGTGCGGTTTTAACTTCTAAAGGCCTTTAGGGCTCTAAGTCTGTTGTTGGTTTCTTCAGCTGATGCTTACTCAGGGGGGCTTACATGCTTGGTAGCTCTGTTTATGAACTTCCCTAGTCTTAATCTGCGGGAGTCCTGTTCACACTGAGATACTTTTCTCTGGAGAAACTTTCTACCTGCCTCTGCCACAAACCAGAGGCACTACCAAGCCCCTCCAGTCCCTTCGGAGATGCTGCCTCAAGGCAGAGACTCAGGATCCTGAAAAGATCCGCTGTTAAATTAATCTATGTGAAACTGCCATTTTGGGAATCAAAGTCTGTTAAATGTCAGCAACTGCATATGTCCCAACTTCTGCTGTCAACGATTGCCACAAGACAAGCCTATTCTTCCTGTTCACTTGCTGCTTACCTCTCCTACTTAGATTTCGCCTCAAGGTCCTTTTCTCTCTTGGAGAGAGGAGCTGGCTTTGGAGACTTCCCCAATGCCTAGTGAGCCTGGCAATGCATTTAATGTTATTCAGGAATGAATTACTTTGCAGTGGGGTCCTAAACATAGGACTCCTCATGGGAGCCCTAAACAACTGCAAGAAGCTGAAATCCCAGGAGAGGCAGACTTTTCCAGCGAAAAAACCAAGACGGAAAGGAGTGAAATGACTTATTTATGGTCACACAGCAGGGCTTGGACGTGAACCCATGTGTGGGATCCAAACTGAGGCTCTTTCTACTTCCCCTCTGTCCTGTGCTGCCTCCAGAGAGCTGTTTGGGTCTGGGCCTAGCAGGCGTCCTTACCTGGTGCAAGGGGATGACGAGGAAGGCACCCCCACCAGTACACTCAGTCACGACTGCAATGAAGTGGGGGTTCACAGCGCAGAAATGATTGTCTTGGACGCTGTGGGTGATGGGCACAGAGTCGTAGCAGTTCTCCTTGCTGGCTGGTTTGCCAAAGACATGGCGGAACTTGGAACTCCGGTACTGGGGGTTCCATGACATCTGTGAGAGACAAGTGGGACAGAAGAGACATGAGGTTCACCAGCTGAGAATAGGACACACGGAGTCTCACCTCCTCTCAAGGTGAGGGTGTGCGCAGAACAGTGGTCAGTTCTATGAGGACAGTGGCGTGCTAGGAAATGTATCCAGGTGAAAAGGCTAGAATTGTGGCTATTTGGAAGGGCCTGGTGAGAGGGTGTACAAGTACTTCTGAACCGTTTGCTTTTCATTCCTTCGAGTGCAAACACAAAAAAGCAGAAAAACTGGAGAGAACTCACCCCACCCCTTTCCTTATTCAGCACCTCACCAGACAGCCCAGCCTCCAAGCCCAGCCCAGCTCAGCCCAGCCAAGTGGGTTAACACTGCATCCTCTGGGGCCAGCCTGCCTGGGGTTCTAATTCCAGTTCTGCGCTTACCAGTTGGGTGGGCAAATAATTTCTGAAGGCTTGGTTTGCTTATTTATAAAATGGGGATAAAGAAAGTATCTGTCTCAGATGCATCAAGAAATTAAATGAGATGATACACTAAGATCCCTTGCTCAATAGTAATAATTACTACCACTATTATCATCCAGGCATCTTGACCTTCCCTCACTCCTCATCCAGCCTTCTATTTGTTCACTCAATATGTACTGAGCACCACAGTGCAACTAGGCCCTGTGCCAGACACTGGGGGTTTGGAGAAAGCAAGCCTGAGCCCAGCCTTACAGGAGAGAAGAGTCCCATGAGTGAGGCCCTTAGGGGAGTCTGAGCCACTGGGACCCAGTGTGTCATAGGTAATAATGGAGGTTTGTACATGGCAGCCAGGGAGGACTTGCTGCCCTCAGAGGAAGTGACATGTGAGCTGGGATCTGAAGGATGAGTAGGAATTGGCCATGTAAGCTAGACCAGGGTAAGCTGGGGAAAAGGTGTCCTAGGCAGATGGAACAGCCTGGGCAAAGGTCCTGAAACAGAGGCCAACATGGAATGTTTGGAGAACTATATATGTTATACATGTAAGATTGGCAAGATGCTAAAAAGAAAAATAAATACACACACAACACACGTATCCATGTAAACTGGATGATGTGAATGAGGAGAACAGAAGCTGGAGGGGTAAGCAGGGCTATATCGTGAATGGCCTGTAAGAGGACCCAGGGCTCATTAGTGGCCAAATCTACGGTGCCATGTGGCCTCCTCTTGTCCCTGCTGCTGCTCAGTTCAAACCCCTTCCTCTTGGTCTTGTTGACCCACTGGGCCCTCCCACCCTCTCTCCCCATGCAGCCAGGAGGACTGTTCTGCACAGCAAGCCTGGCTGTATTCCTCCCACCTACCCCCTACCTCGACCTCCCTCTGATGCTCCCCATTCACTGCTGCTTTATAGGATCAAGGCCAAACTCAGCTTGGGTCCCACCCCATATTCCAAGATTCCCTTTTCCTTGCTCATCTTCTAAACGGCACCTTCCAGATAAAGAACACCACCCAGTCTCCCTGGTACCTACTCCTGCATTTTCAGTCCTCTGGGCCTTCACCCTTGTCTTTCCCTCTGCTTGGCTTGCTCTTCCCAGGCCCTGGTTGTCTGTACTTGTCTCTCCTCTCCCCCAGCTCCCAGGTGGCCTCCACCAAAGCCAAACCGAGTAGCAGAGATCTCATTCTTCTGTCTCTCCTCCCTGCTCTGAACTGGAGTTTGGTGTCAGGGCTCCTCTACCAGCTTGCAGGTTCCTCAACGGAAGGCCTGGGGCTGCCCCAGGAATGCCCGGCACAGTGCTTTGCCCACCCCATGCTCCCAGGCACTTCTCAGGGGAAGGCATGTTTGACTGAGAGGTCAAGACAGGGCTGCCTCTGGCCCAGTTTGGGTGGTCACCCGAGGCTCTTCTCTGTGCTTAGTCCAAAGGCACAAAAATAGGCTGTTGACCTCAGGAGGTCACAGTGATCAGGGGCCTGACACATGAGCCAAGTCCCTTATACAGCACCAGGTAGCCCATCAGCCTTATAGTGGCAGGTCTGTCCTGTGAAGCTCAGACATTTCAACCTTCTTTTTGGGAGCTTTGCCCAAAACCCTGGTGGCATTTGCCAGAGCTACAGGAAACAGCACAGAATGCAGGGACTGCTTAATTAATGCCCATTTGATCTCAGAAAGGATTCGAGAAGCCTTACAGAAATAGAACACAGATAGAAGGAAATAAAAGGAAAAACCCATGGTGAGGAAATAGGGACAGAGGGAAAATGCAGGAAAAAAGAGATCACTAGGAATGTAGGGGGAGCAAAGCTATGAATGTGGGCTGCCCGATCCTGTACACAGAGGAGGTGGGCCTGGGGGATCTGTGTCTGAGCTTCCTAGCTGTCAATTCGACATGGGAAACAGAATCAAAACGGGATTTATTTACTCAGTGCCTGTAAGACAAATGCCACCATTTGCTAAGGAGCCAAACGGCTCTTCTCTGCACTGAGTCCTGAGAGAAATAAGTCCTATAGATTGTCTTAGGAGAGAAGAGCAAAAATAATGGTCTCCCTTCAGTTCAGTTCAGTAGCTCAGTCATGTCCGACTCTTTGCGACCCCATGGACTGCAGCATGCCAGCCTTTCCTGTCCATCACCAGCTCCTGGAGCTTGTGCAAACTCATGTCCATCAAGTTGGTGATGCCATCCAACCATCTCATCCTCTGTCATCCCCTTCTCCTCCCACCTTCAATTTTTCCCAGCATCAGGGTCTTTTCCAATGAGTCAGTTCTTCACATCAGGTGGCCAAATTATTGGAGTTTCAGCTTCAGCATCAGTCCTTCCAATGAATATTCAGGACTGATTTCTTTTAGGATGGACTGGTTGGATCTCCTTGCTGTCCAAGGGACTCTCAAGAGTCTTCTCCAACACCACAATTCAAAAGCATCAATGGATTCAAGGGATTAGATCTGATAGAGTGCCTGAAGAACTATGGACAGAGTTTCGTGACATTGTACAGGAGGCAGGGATCAAGACCATCTCCAAGAAAAAGAAATGCAAAAAAGCAAAATGGTTGTCTGAGGAGGCCTTACAGATTGTTGTGAAAAGAAGAGAAGTGAAAAGCAAAGGAGAAAAGGAAAGATATATCCATTTGAATGCAGAGTTCCAAAGAATAGCAAGGAGAGATAAGAAAACCTTCCTTAGTGATCAGTGCAAAGAAACAGAGATCTCTTCAAGAAAATCAGAGATACCAAGGGGACATTTCATGCAAAGATGGGCTCAATAAAGGACAGAGATGATATAGACCTAACAGAAGCAGAAGATATTAAAAAGAGGTGGCAAGAATACACAGAAGAACTATACAAAAAAGATCTTCATGACCCAGATAATCATGATGGTGTGATCACTCACCTAGAACCAGACATCCTGGAATGCGAAGTCAAGTGGGCCTTAGGAAGCATCACTATGAACAAAGCTAGTGGAGGTGATGGAATTCCAGTTGAGTTATTTAAAATCCTAACAGATGATGCTGTGAAAGTGCTGCACTCAATATGCCAGCAAATTTGGAAAACTCAGCAGTAGTCACAGGACTGGAAAAGGTCAGTTTTCATTCCAATCCCAAAGAAAGGCAATGCCAAGGAATGCTCAAACTACCGCACAATTGCACTCATCTCATACATCAGTAAAGTAATGCTCAAAATTCTCCAAGCCAGGCTTCAACAGTACATGAATGATGAACTTCCAAATGTTCAAGCTGGATTTAGAAAAGGCAGAAGAACCACAGATCAAATTGCCAACATTCGTTGGCTCATCGAAAAAGTGAAAGACTTCCAGAAAAACATCTATTTCTGCTTTATTGACTATGCCAAAGCCTTTGACTGTGTGGATCACCACAAGCTGTGGAAAACTCTTAAAGAGACAGGAATACCAGACCACCTGACCTACTTCTTGAGAAATCTGTATGCAGGTCAGGAAGCAACAGTTAGAACTGGACATAGAACAACAGACTGGTTCCAAATAGGAAAAGGAGTACATCAAGGCTGTATATTGTCCCCCTGCTTATTTAACTTGTATGCAGAGTACATCATGAGAAACGCTGGACTGGAAGAAGCACAAGCTGGAATCAAGATTTCTGGGAGAAATATCAATAACCTCAGATATGCAGATGACACCACCCTTATGGCACAAAGTGAAGAGGAACTAAAGAGCCTTTTGATGAAAGTGAAAGAGGAGAGTGAAAAAGTTAGCTTAAAGCTCAACATTCAAAAAACTAAGATCATGGCATCTGGTTCCATCAGTTCATGGCAAATAGATGGGGAAACAATGGAAACAGTGACAGACTTTATTTTGGGGGTCTCCAAAATCAGTGCAGATGGTGACTGCAGCCATGAAATTAAAAGATGCTTGCTCCTTGGAAGAAAAGTTATGACCAACCTAGATAGCATATTAAAAAGCAGAGATATTACTTTGCCAACAAAGGTTCATCTAGTCAAAGCTATGGGTTTTCCAGTAGTCATGTATGGATGTGAGAGTTGGACTATAAAGAAAGCTGAGTGCTGAAGAATTGATGCTTTTGAACTGTGGTGTTGGAGAAGACTCTTGAAAGTCTCTTGGACTGCAAGGAGATCCAACCAGTCTGTCCTAAAAGAAATCAGTCCTGAATATTCATTGGAAGGACTGATGCTGAAGCTGAAACTCCAATACTTTGGCCACCTGATGTGAAGAACTGGTTCATTGGAAAAGACCCTCATGCTAGGAAAAACTGAAGGTGGGAGGAGGAGGGGATGACAGAGGATGAGATGATTGGATGACATCACCAACTTGATGGACATGAGTTTGCACAAGCTCCGGGAGTTGGTGATGGACAGGGAAGCCTGGCATGCTGCAGTCCGTGGGGTCACAAAGAGTTGGACATGACTAAGGGACTGAAATGAACTGAACTGAACTGATGAAATATTGCTCTTCACAGCATCGGACTTTACTTCCATCACCAGTCACATCTACAACTGGGTGTTGTTTTTGTTTTGGCTCTGTCTCTTCATTCTTTCTGGAGTTACTTCTCCACTGATCTACAGTAGCATATAGGCCACCTACCGACCTGGGGAGTTCATCTTTCAGTGTCCCATCTTTTTGCCCTTTCATACCATTCATGGGGTTCTCAAGCCAAGAATACTGAAATAGTTTGCCATTCCTTTCTCCAGTGGACCACGTTTTGTCAGACCTCTTCACCATGACCCTCTGTCTTGAGTGGCCCTACATGGCATGGCTCATAGTTTCATTGAGTTAGATAAGGCTGTGGTCCATGTGATCAGATTGGTTAGTTTTCTGTGATTGTGGTTTTCATTCTGTCTACCCTCTGATGGAGAAGGATAAGAGGTTTATGGAAACTTTCTGATAGGAGAGACTGACTCAAGGGGAAACTGGGTCTTGTTCTAATGGGCGGGGTCATTCTCAGTAAATCTTTAATCCAATTTTCTGTTGATGGGCAGGGCTGTGTTCCCTCCCTGTTATTTGACCTGAGGCCAAACTACAGTGGAGGTAATGGCGACCTCCTTCAAAAGGTCCCATGCATGCACTGCTGTCCTCTGTGCCCCCAACCTTTCGGCAGGCCACACCTCCACCAGGGACTCCTGGACACTCATGGGCAAGTCTGGGTCAGTCTCTTGTGGGGTCACTGCTCCTTTCTCCTGGGTCCTGGTGTGTACGAGGTTTGTGTCCTCTAAGAGTCTGTTTTCCCAGTCCTGTGTAAGTTCTGGGGGCTCTCTGGTGGGGTTAATTGTGACCTCCTCCTAGAGGGCTTATACCATAATCAGGTCTATTGCACCCAGAGCCCCTGCCCCTGCAGCAGTCCACTGCTGACCTGTACCTCCACAGGAGACACTCAAACACAGTTCTGTCTCAGTCTCTGTGGGGTCCCTGGGTCCTGGTGAGCACAAGGTTTGTTTGAGTCCTCTGAGCGTCTCTGACAGGTATGGGGTTTGATTCTAAATGTGATTTCGCCCCTCCTACCTTCTTGCTGGGGTTTCTCCTTTGCCCTGGAACCTGTGGTATCACCTTAAAGTTGCTCCAGCACCATGCAGCCACTGTTCCAGTGCCCCGAAGCCGCCACTTTGGCAACCCCGAGGTAATTAGTGGCAGCTGAGGAGTTGCCTGGGGCCTGGGCTGGGGGTAGCAAGTCAGCAGGCTCAGCTCCTGGCCCACACCCCTGTATTGAGCAGCAGTACCCACTCCAGTACTCTTGCCTGGAAAACCCCCTGGACAGAGGAGCCTGGTAGGCTGCAGTCCATGGGGTTGCTAAGAGTTGGACACGACTGAGTGACTTCACTTTCACTTTTCACTTTCATGCATTGGAGAAGGAAATGGCAACCCCCTCCAGTGTTCTTGCCTGGAGAATCCCAGGGACGGCGGAGCCTGGTGGGCTGCAGTTTATGGCGTTGCACAGAGTCGGACACGACTGAAGTGACTTAGCAGCAGGTTCAGCAGCAGGGGAGGGAGGGGCATCCGTCTATGGCCCTGATGCTGACCAGACACTCCATCACTCCCCATATATCTCAGCCGCCCTGCAGTTAGTCCTATCCTGGGCTTCCCAGGTGGCTCAGTGTAAAGAATCCGTCTGCCAGCGCAGGAGAGGCAAGAAACTCAGGTTCGATCCTTGGGTCAGGAAGATCCCCGGGAGAAGGGAATGGCAACCCACTACAGTACTCTTGCCTGGGAAATTCCATGGCCAGAGGAGCCTGGTGGGCTATAGTCCTTGGGGTGGCAAAGAGTCGGACGTGACTGAACACGTTAGTCCTAGCCAGTGGATCGTGGGCAGATGTGGTATGTCACCTGCCTGTGACCCTCCAGAACTCTCGTCCCCGGCTGGAGGGATGAACAGTCCACAGGTTCCAGATGGTGCAGATTCCCTCATCCTGAGTCCCTCGGGCACTCTGTGAACACGGTACCTCTTGCCAACTGACTCATGTTGGACACACAGCATGACAGAAAATTAAATTTGTATAGTGAACCACTGAGAAACAGCAGATGGGGATTATTTGTCACTGAGCATAGCCTACCCCTGGTGGCTATTGGGCTTCCATGGTGGCTCGGCTGGGAAAGAATCCGCCTGCAATGCAGGAGACCTGGGTTCGATCCCTGGGTTGGGAAGATCCCCTGGAGAAGGGAAAGGCTACCCACTCCAGTATTCTGGCCTGGAGAATTCCACAGACTGTATAGTCCATGGGGTCAAAAAGAGCTGGACACAACTGAGCGACTTTCGCTTTCACTATAGCTTACCCCTCCTGACTAACACCAAGAGCTGGATATGACTTAGT
The DNA here is from genome assembly GCF_042477335.2 of Ovis canadensis. NCBI lineage: Eukaryota > Metazoa > Chordata > Mammalia > Artiodactyla > Bovidae > Ovis > Ovis canadensis. The sequence goes on along the minus strand of NC_091246.1, from coordinate 50,065,847 downwards.
GACCGAAGAACACGCACTGCTCCTGCGTGCATGTATTTATCAGTTCATGAGTGAGTTTCAGGGCTCAGCAATTCAGAAAGCAGGAGTTTCACTTTCCCCACGAGCAGGTACTTGCCTGGAAATGAGTACTATAGTGGGTCCTTAGCACTGTGAGGCCCTTGCCCACAGGCTGGGCCAGAGCACAGATCTGGACCAGGTCTACCCCATGTCACTTGTCCTGTCCTGCCTGGTCCCATCCAGCTGGGCCCACATCAAAGCCATGGCATGCCTTCTCAGGTGGAGCAGGCCAGCCCCCTGGGGCACAAAGCAGAGGGTGGCTCCTTCTGCTGCTGCTATCCCAAGGGTGCTTAGCAGGCCAGATGCCACAGGATTAGGCTCTTTGGGCTGAGAATTCCCTGCCCTGCCAAAAGATTAGTCATCACCAGGTTTAACATCCCACTGAGGGTTTTTTTTTTTTTTTTTTTAGTTTTTGGCTGGCCACGCAGCATGCAAGATCTTAGTCCCCCGGCCAGGGATTGAACCCACACCCCCCGCATTGGGAGCACGGAGTCCTAACCATTGGACAACCCAGGAGTCTCCATTGAGTTTCTTTCTTAACTAGCTCGATGCCCCTACAACCCTCCTGAGGCCTGTTGTCTTCATTTGGTGCCGAGGGAGCGACTTGAGCAAGACCACAGGAGTAGGAGCAGTGAAGTGGGTAAGCAGAAGCCACTACCTGGTCTAGACGCCGTTCTTCCCAACTCCTGCTCCCCTGGGACTTTTGAGAGAGATGGAGACATAGACAGGGCACAGAGACCCAGAGATTGTCCTGCCTGGCCCCAAGGGCCTGTCTTCCCAGCCCAGCCCTGCATCATTTCGGGACAAGGGTTAGCTGCAGGGTGGCTGGGTGTGGTACAAAGCAGCATAGCAGATTATTCATTAATGGTGCCGATCCTGGCTTCAGGGAGAGAATGAAATTACCTGATTTGGTCTTTGAATGTCAGGGGTGGGGTTGGGTTATCCAGGCTACTATTGTCCTCTTAGTAAGCTTGTGTTCCACATCTAATATTTGGAATTACATTTTATTCTTTCCTTTAAAACCCAACCTTGTGGTCATCAAGCTGCCTCCAGACACACCTCCTGGGAGGGTATGAATCACCACACTTAACTTCAGCCACTGTTAATAGAAGGAGATTAGAATCAAAAGTTTCTTAGCTTCACAAAGTGAAAAAAGATGATCATAACTGTATTTGAAGGTGATCTACAAAGACCAAGAATTAATACAATATGAAGAATTAACAGCTGTTTCAAATCCTGAAAGATGATGCTGTGAAAGTGCTGCACTCAATATGCCAGCAAATTTGGAAAACTCAGCAGTGGCCACAGGACTGGAAAAGGTCAGTTTTCATTCCAGTCCCAAAGAAAGGCAATGCCAAAGAATGCTCAAACTACCGCACAATGGCACTCATCTCACATGCTAGTAAAGTAATGCTCAAAATTCTCCAAGCCAGGCTTCAGCAATACGTGAACCACGAACTCCCTGATGTTCAAGCTGGTTTTAGAAAAGGCAGAGGAACCAGAGATCAAATTGCCAACATCCGCTGGATCATGGAAAAAGCAAGAGAGTTCCAGAAAAACATCTATTTCTGCTTCATTGACTATGCCAAAGCCTTTGACTGTGTGGATCACAATAAACTGTGGAAAATTCTGAAAGAGATGGGAATACCAGACCACCTGACCTGCCTCTTGAGAAATCTGTATGCAGGTCAGGAAGCAACAGTCAGAACTGGACATGGACCAACAGACTGGTTCCAAATAGGAAAAGGAGTACGTCAAGGCTGTATATTGTCACCCTGCTTATTTAACTTCTATGCAGAGTACATCACTGGACTGGAAGAAACACAAGCTGGAATCAAGATTGCCGGGAGAAATATCAATAACCTCAGATATGCAGATGACACTAGCCTTACGGCAGAAAGTGAAGAGGAGCTAAAGAGCCTCTTGATGAAAGTGAAAGAGGAGAGTGAAAAAGTTGGCTTAAAGCTCAACATTCAGAAAACGAAGATCATGGCATTCGGTCCCATCACTTCATGGGAAATAGATGGGGAAACAGTGGAAACAGTGTCAGATTTTATTTTTGGGGGCTCCAAAATCACTGCAGATGGTGACTGCAGCCGTGAAATTAAAAGACGCTTACTCCTTGGAAGAAAAGTTATGACCAACCTAGACAGTATATTCAAAAGCAGAGACATTACTTTGCCGACTAAGGTCCATCTAGTCAAGGCTATGGTTTTTCCTGTGGTCATGCATGGATGTGAGAGTTGGACTGTGAAGAAGGGTGAGCGCCGAAGAATTGATGCATTTGAACTGTGGTATTGGAGAAGCCTCTTGAGAGTCCCTTGGACTGCAGGGAGATCCAACCAGTCCATTCTGAAGGAGATCAACCCTGGGATTTCTTTGGAAGGAATGATGCTAAAGCTGAAGCTCCAGTACTTTGGCCACCTCCTGCAAAGAGTTGACTCATTGGAAAAGACTTTGATGCTGGGAGGGATTGGGGGCAGGAGGAGAAGGGGACGACCGAGGATGAGATGGCTGGATGGCATCACGGACTCGATGGACGTGAGTCTGAGTGAACTCTGGGAGATGGTGATGGACAGTGAGGCCTGGCATGCTGCGACTCATGGGGTCGCAAAGAGTCGGACACGACTGAGTGACTGAACTGAACTGATGGATAGGTCCCATATCTTGACTTCAATCCTGGGGTGACAGTTATGGAACAGGAAGGAAGAGGGGAGGATACAACCTTTGAAATTATGTCATAGCCCAAGGGCACAACATAAACTGATTAGAAGCAAATGGGTCCAAGATGGCAGACAAGTCAACCTGACTAGACCCTGATCCTCAGGATACTCTCACTAACACATCAGCAAGCTAGCTGACACACCCAGAGGTGCCAAGACAGTTCCAAGGTCAATCATTAAAGACCAAAGAGTGGGCAAGTGGCCCTACCCCAGAAATCTACTCCCTTTCCCCAAAATAGTTGGAATAATCCTCCCACTCACCAACCTATGAAATTACTCAGCCCATAAAAGCTAACCACACCATATTTTGAGGCTGCACTCACTCTGCAATGGCCCACACTCTGTGGAGTGTGTTTCTCTCTGAATAAAAGCCACTTCTCACCTATCAGTTTGTCTCTCACGGAATTCTTTCTGAGATGCTACATCAAGAACCTGAGCTTCCTTTGGCTCTGAAACCAGGCCTGTGATCGCAGTTGGAAGACCATGGGTTTTGACTGGGTTCAAGTCCCATATATTGAGTTTTGGCTGGGTTGGAATCCCAGCACATGGGTTCAAGTCAGCTTTCCATCACAGAATTTATTTTGATCTGGGCTTTGACCTTAAACTTGACAGGAAGTTTCTAGTTCACTCTCTAATTCCTTTCTAATTCACCCTCTCAGATCCCCCATCCCCAGGACTCGGTAAGAGATCTGGTTCAGGAAGCCAAGGTCCAGTTGAGGTCAAGACCCAGACGGGTCTCTGCCTAACCATGGAGCCCTCCTTTGTTACCAGGCAGAAAGAAGAAACCACAGGTCTCAGCTACTTCTGAAGTCAGGCCCTGGCTTAGCTGTCACTTCTTGGCACTAGGTGTCTTTATTTTTGCCTACAACAGGCCAGTGACAGGGTCTGAAGTGATGGGGGGTGGGGTGAGGGTGGGGCAGAATCCAGGGAACTGGGACCTCAGGGTCTCACCCCACGGGCTTAGTTTTCTTCCCTCTTTTGAAGCAAGGAGAGTCCTTGTTGCTCCCCACAGAAGCAGGGACACCAATTGTTCTGGTTTGTCTAGGTTGGGGTATGGGGTGGGTATTCCTGGGATGCAGGACTCTCAGTGCTAAAATCAGGAAACTTTTGGACAAACAGGGAAGTTGGTCACCTTGCCACCCTCCGTAGAGGCCTCCAGAAAACTTTTATCCTATTCACATGCAACAATTCTACCATAAATCATGAGAAGCCTTGACTCTGACAACTTGCCTATGAGACAGAAGGCTCCAGAACAACTTCTTAAAGAGCCCATCATACTGAATCAAAGAACAGAACATCTCAAAGCAAAAAAAGCCAAGGTCTGTAAAGTGAAAGTGAAGTCGCTCAGTCGTGTCCAACTCTTTGCAACTCCATAGACTGTAGTCTACCAGGCTCCTCCATCCATGGGATTTTCCAGGCAAGAATACTGGAGTGCGTTGCTATTTCCTTCTCCAGGAGATCTTCACAACCCAGGGATTGAACCCTGGTCTCCCACATTGTAGGCAGATGCTTTACTGTCTGAGCCACCAGGTAAGTCCCAAGGTCTGTAAAGAGAGGTGAACATGCATACATGCTGTATACTCAGTTGTGTTCCCACTCTTTGGCACTCCTCTGTCCATGGGATTTCCCAGGCAAGAATACTGGAGTGGGTTGCCATTTTCTTCTCCAGGGGATCTTTCCGACCCAGGGATGGAACCTGAGTCACCTGCATTGGCAGGCAGGTTCTTTACCACTGAGCATCAGGGAACAATTTAATTCAATCAGCAGATTTGTCCACTACTGACTTAGTGCTTATTCTGTGCCAGTCCAAGGGTTGAGGACTGGGGTAAGGGGGCAGTTCAGTCACTGTTCTCCACCTATGTGTACTTCTCAGGGATGTGGCTGAGAGCAGGAAAGGATGAGATGCCACAATCTTAACAGGATGCGAAAGCACAGGGCAGTGGTTTGCAATTTTGAATGCACATCAGACTCACTTAAATCATCCATTAAGGGACCCAGGCACCAGCTCTGTCCAACATGGGAGTCTCTAATCACACATGGGTTCTAAATTAAAGTTAAAATCAATTAAAATAAAAATTGGCTCCTCAGTTGCACCAGCAACATTTCAATTGCTCAGCAGTCACACACGGCTACCAGGTACCAACTGAACAATGTAACCACAGAACACGTCCACTGTGCCTTTGTGACCTGGGGCCAGTTACTTAACATGTCTATTTCTCACTAGTAAAATCAAGGATAATAACAAATAACAGCTAACACATGACTTACTGTATGTGGAGTATGTTCCACGTACTAACTTGATCCTCACCAGGTAAGTATAGCTGTTAGGGAGCTATTGACTGAAGCTGCCCTCCCTAGCCAGGCATGATATTGACCATTTGCAATAGTTATCTCACAACAGGAGGGCCCAATAAGGAACATGCTATCTCCAGACTGAAGAAATCAGGAGGGGCCAAAGGAGGGCGCAGACGCCAGTCTCTAATATATCCTACCAACCTCCCAGAAACCTTTGGACATTGGTTTCCATCTTGGCTGAGAGATGCACGTGACACCAGGAAGGACCTTGAGTCAGACCGAATACGGCCATAAGGAAGATGACTGCCCGGAGACAACCCAGAACGTAACCATTACCATAAGACCTGAGACTGCCATCCGTGTGGCAGAGCAGTTCTCCTGGGTTCCCTCCCCCCACCGCTCTCCCCTCAGGTGCCCCTTTCCAATAAAGTCTTCTGCTTTCTCAGCACATGTGTTTGCTTGGACAATTAATTTTTGAGTGTTAGACAAGAGCCCACTCTCTTGGGCTCTGGAAGGGGACCCAGAGCAACATTATTATCACTATATTATTACAGATGAGAAAACTGGGGCACAGATAGGTTAAGTAACGTGCCCCAAATCATGCAGCAAGTAAACAGGTGAGCTGGAATCCAGAACCTAGGAGTTTGGTCCTGGGTCCACACTCTCCTGCGGGGCTGCCCTGACAATTAGAAGAAATAATCCATAGAGTACATGGGCCAATGCCAGTGCACATTGTTCCCAACAGATGTTTGCTGTGAATGTTAGGGGAACCATTGACTGAAACCGCCCACACTGGCTAGGTACCATAGTAACCACTTGCATGAGTTGTCTTAAACAGGAGGTCCTGGTAAGGAACGTGGAACTAACAAACTACTACCAACTGGAAGAATTCGGGAAAGGTCAAAAGGAGAGAGGAGACGCCAGTCCTACCAACCTCCCAGAATTATTCTTACTGGAATTTATCTTGGCTGGCAGATGTGCAAATTGAGACTATTCACCTGATGCGAAGAACTGACTCATTGGAAAAGACTCTGATGCTGGGAAAGATCAAAAGCAGGAGGAGAAGGCGACGACAGAGGATGAGATGGTGGGATGGCATCACCGATTCAACGGACATGAACTTGGGCAAACTCCAGGAGATGGTGAAGGACAGGGAAGCCTGGCGTGCTGCAGTCCATGGAGTCACAAAGAGTCGGACACGACTGAGAGACTGAACAACAAAATGTGATTTAGTACATGACAGGGACTTGCTGAGGGCCCAGCATTTTGGGGATGTGAGTAAAAATCCCAGATCAGAAAGGGCAAAGCAGCCTGCTAGGTGCAGAATTCTGACCCTCAGTAATCATCACATTGATGAGCCACATAAAAAACTAACAGCCCCTGTGGATCCAGAAGAACTTGGAGAGCCAGAAGAACTTGGAGAGGAAACGCATATATTCGTGCATGTCTCTGGCGGCGCTCTCTAGGGTACAAAAGCCTGCAGCCTCCTAGACTTCCCCTTAGCTCCAAAGGGCAGATTCAAACACTTACTAATCTTGGAGGTGAGGGAATGCAGAAAGAAAGGAGAGGCAGTCAAACAATAGTACAGTGATAAAGCAGAGTTCTGGTGCATCCTTAAGGGATATACGTAACAATATATCTTTGAGCTCTCCTACAGGAACTAAGGCTCCCCCACCTAGATGAACCAACTTTTAGGCTGAGCACAAGATTCTTGGAACACCACTCAATTGCCTCACCACCAACCAATCAGAAAAAAGTCACACACCCTGAAACCCTCACCCTAAATGTTGCCTATAAAAACTCTTCCCCAAACACCACTAGGGAGTTTGGGTCTTTTGAGCAAGGACCACCCATTCTCCTTGCTTGCCCCTTTCTCTGCTCCAAATTCTGACTTCTCGGTATGTCTGGCCTCACTGTGCATTGGGCACATCGACATGGGTCTGGTAGCAGAGGCCAGCAGCCTAGTTTGCCCCTGCGCTGAGGGGACCGAGGGTCTTGGTGGGAGTGGGAGAGGAGGGTGGAAGGGCAGAGGAAGCCCTTTGGTTCTCTCCATGGGCACAGCCAGGGCTTCCCTGGTGTGGTTCAGCGGTAACGCATCTGCCTGCAGTGCAGGAGACCCAGGTTTGATCCCTAGGTAGGGAAGATCCCCTGGAGAAGGGAATGGCAGCCCACCCCAGTATTCTTGCCAGGAGAATTCCATGGACAGAGGAACCTGGCAGGACTACAGTTCATGGGGCTGCAGAGTCAGACACCGAGTTACTAACACTTTCACACGGGCACAGCCCAGGCCGGAAAGCTGAAAGATGCTGCCTGGGGACGATTCCCTCACCAGCTGCCTGGGTTCAACAGCAGCGGAGGCTGAGGAGCCCTGCAGCCAGCATGCAGACACAGTCCTGTCCCCGGTTCTCTCTGCCTCGACTACCCTCCCACCTGTCTTTGTCACCCCTCCTCCAGCTCTACGGTCCTTCTGGTCCACACAGATGCCTCCCTGCAAGCCCACAGGAAATACAGATTGAGTCTGAGAGAGCCAAGAATGCCTTTTTCCTTTTGATGAGATTATGCCTGAGCGAGTGCCTCCTCCGGACATCTGACACTGCCCAGAGCCAGGTCCCTGGGCCTGAGGAGGAGCAGGGTATCTCCTGAGATGACCCAGCCTCCTGGCCCCATGGGGCCCTTGTTCTTGACCCTTTGCTTAAGCTGTGCAAGGCCTGGTCAGCCTTTTTTCTCATTGACTCTGTTTCTCCTCCACCCCAGCCCAGGCCTCCTACTCTGCCCCGACCCTAACCCTGTCATCTCCCATAAGAGTTCCCCCTACCCCTGCCTCACAGATCACCTCCGTCCTCAGGAAAAAGCCCTCTGCTAGACTTGCGTTTTGAGGCCCCTGCTCATTTCCTGATAGCATTCCCCTCTGCTCCACACACTGCCCTTTGAGCCACACTGGTTTATCTGAGCTCCTCTCAAAGTGTTGGCTTTCCCAGACACCCTATCTTTGCTCACACCCCTTCTCTCGGCCTAGACCCAAGTCAGCCCAGGTAATGCCAAGGTTGGCCCTCAGCTGGGTTCCTAGGATGCCCCCTCCTCTCATTCCACCTTCCTGGGATGTCTCAAATAGGACTGCCCCCAGGGAGCCTCCCAAGCTCCAAGGCCTGGGCAGTCTCTCTAGCCCATGAGGTCCCCCATCCTGATACTCAGGGAGGGGAAGAGGAGGCACCTGGTTCAAATCCTGGATCCCCATTTGTCTCAGGGTCTGCCTGCAATGTGAGAGACTCTGGTTTGATCCCTGGTTTGGGAAGATCCCCTGGAGAAGGGAATGGCAACCCTCTCCAGTATTCTTGCCTGGAGAATTCTATGGACAGAGGAGCCTGGTGGGCCACAGTCAATGGGGTCGCAAAGAGTTGGACATGACTGAGTGACTAACACACACGTCTCCCTCACGGGGCCTTATCTAGGATTAAAGGAGGTAACAGATGTAAAATGCCTTGCCCATGTCTGGTACTGTAATTGGACACAAGTTCATGGTGAGGCCAAACCAATGCAAAGTACAGAAACACTGGAGTTTGGAAGAGAGAAAGTTCCACTGCAGGGCCAAGCAAGGTACTCATGCTCAAAAATCCCAAACTCCCCGATGGTTTTGGGGGAGAAGTTTTTAATAGGAAAATTTTGGGGTGAGGGCTGAAAGGTGTGTGACTTTTTTCTGATTGACTGGTGGTGAGGTAACAGGGAGGTGTTCCAGGAATCTTGGGTCCAGCCTGAAGATTCCATCCTCCCCCTGGGTGGGGGCCTTAGTTCCCACAGAAGAGCACAAGGCATTGTTATAGATATCCCTTGAGGAGGAACTCGGATCCTGCTTTAGCTACATGACAGCTAATTTTTCTGTTTTTAAATATTTATTTGGCTGTGGCAGGTCTTAATTACTGAATGCAGGATCTCCGATCTTCGTTGTGGCTTGCGGGATTTGTAGGTGAGGCATGTGGCCCACGTGATCTAATTCCCTTACCGGGGATCGAACCCAGGCCCCCTGCATTGGGAGCTGGGAGTCTAAACCACTGCACTCTCATTTCTTGATCGTTTCTCCTTTGTTTCTGAATTCCTTATTTCCCTAATTAATAGCTTTTTGCATCTGCCCTTTGGAACTCTGGGAAGATCTAGGAGACTGAAGCCTTTATCCTACAAAGAAGAAATGGGAGAGCCAGAAAGGCTTTTTGTGAGACGCGGGGGGCCTCACAGGGTCCTGCTTGGTTTCAGTACTAAGCAGAAGCTCAGCTGATGGATGTTTCATTCCATTCTCCTGTCCTGTTCCCTGTGTTCCTTCCCTCTTTCATCCAAGCCATCCAAGCCCAGATGGTCCTCTCCCTTCAGCTTTGGCCATCCACAGGCCAGACCCCACAAGCAGGTACCCAGGAGGAGACTGCCCTAGCTGCTCTTCTGAACACAGGCCTCTCCTGAACACCCTCTCTCTGGGTACTAGGAGCCAGGGACTGGGCCTGTCACTTCCACAGGAGGTTTGCTGGTCAGGTTGGAGAGTCCTAATTCTGATGCCAATTTGCTACATGACCTTGGACAAACTTGTCCCCTCTTGGGTTCTGTTTGTCTACTCATAAAATGGTAATGCCTCTGCCCTACCCACCTGTTAGAACCATTCGTTTGGGGTTCTGCAGCCTGCAGGCGCCAGACCCCGGGGCCGCAAGGGCAGTGGGACTGTGAGCCTGGCAGCCACCCCAGCCCCCAGAGCTGTTCCTACCTTGACCTCTGGAGAAACAGAGCAGGGCTTCTTCCCGTCTATTCCCCCTGACCAGGCCCCGACCAAAACTCCACAAAGATTTATTGCCCCACAATTTCCTTATCTGGGAGTTTCGAGAGACAAGGGTCACAGAGACTTTTTAAAGATGCCTCCTGGAGGTTGAAAATCTGGTAGCTTCACTTCCTGCTCAACTATCCACTCTCTGGCACAGCCTCAGGATCTGTCTTTGGACAGAGGGGGACACTGAGACCCAGAGAGGGAAAATGCCTCATTCAGAGCCCCAGGGTGACCCTGGGGGAGGGCTGAAGCAGCCCTGGGATGGGCACCCAGCCAGGGAGCCTAACCTCTGTTGTCAGTGGACCCACACATCACCCTGCCCAGCTGCAGGGACCTGGGGCCCAGAGTGAGTCCAGGTAGCATCCCTGAGACTGTCTCTGAGCCCTGCCTGCACCAGATGCTATAGGGCAGGAATAATCCTTATCCCCTGGGAGCCCAGACTTGAAGGGAAAGGCCAGTAAGCTCAGTTCAGGGCAGTAGGGAGACTGAAACCCAATGAGTGGGTGAAGACCACCAGGAGGCTCTGTTTGATCTCAGCCTTCAAGGCTGAGCAGAGTAAGCCCAGGACAGAGCAGGGCCAGCACTGCAGGGGGAGGGCTAAGTGAAGGCAGAGCAAGGGACTCACGGTTGGGGGGATGGGCAGGCAAAGGCATTTTCTCGGCACCCAAGGGCCCAGTTCAGCTGGGGCCTGAGCAAATGCAGAGGAGCAATGAGGACTAAGGGCTTCCTAGGTTGGGCGGTGGTGGAGAATCCGCCTGCTGACGCAAGAGATGCGGGCTTGATCCCGGGTTGGGAAGATCCCCTGGAGAAAGAAATGGGAACCCACTCCAGCACTCTTGCCTGGAGAATTCCATGGACAGAGGAGGAGCCTGGTGGGCTACAGTCCATGGGGTGACAAAGAGTTGGACATGACTGAGCGACCAACTGACTGAATGACGGCCATGGGTGAGGCGCTGAGCACCCGCTGAGCTGGCACTTGAGTCCACGGGGGTCAGGTGTCAAAGTCTGTAACCAAGGTGTGGCCTGTTGGGGCTGAGGCAGATTAGGAGGGCAAGAATTTTCTTTCCTCAACTACGGGCTGTGTTCAGGGAAGAAATAAGTGGGTTCGTTCCATGCCCAGCTCCTATCTGCTGGAGGGGCTGTGGAGCACGTTGAGATGAGGAGGATTCTGAGGCCTTCCTTATCTGGACTCAGGAGGAGACGAGCCTCGCTGACCAGGGAAGAGCTGGCAGAAAGTTGACCAGGGGTCAAGGCCTGACTGCCCCGCTGCCACCCCCCAGACCTTAAACACTGAGTCAGGAGACCCTGCCTCCAGGTCCATTCCTGGGCCACTTCTCAGCAGCTAGAGTTTTAAATCAGAAAAATAGCTTCCTTTCATCATTCAACCTATCTCCCTGTGGAAAAAGTCCCCAGGTATGACTGAGGGCTGCCTGCTCCTGCCTGAGCCTGGGCAGCCCAATATTTCATTTCTTGGTCAAGCCACACACACACAGGAGGGTGATGAGAAATTCCTACCTGTTTCTCCCCCACTTGCTTATCCACCTGGAGATAAATGCCCCTGCACAGCCTTAATCAATTCCCCAGGCACTGTCTGCAACAGACACCAGGAGAGGATGGTGAGGCCTTCTCCCCATTTTCCAGCCTCCCTGGACTCTGCCCTCATCTGTTCAGGCTGGTCCTGCAGGCCAGGGAGGGAAGGAGGGTGGGAGATCCAGTGTAGGACAAAAAGTAGAGGAGAGATGTCAGCACCTCTGGCTGAGGAGGCCCTTCTGCTCCCGGACTGACTCTGTGACAGTATCTCATTTACACTTTGTAAGAATCTCTCCAGAGAAGGACATGGCACCCCACTCCAGTGTTCTTGCCTGGAGAACCCCAGGGACGGGGGCAGCCTGGTGGGCTGCTGTCTCTGGGGTCGCACAGAGTCAGACACAACATTTCCCTGGTGGTCCAGTAGCTGAGAGTCCATCTGCCAGCACAGAGGACACAGGTTCAATCCCTGTTCCAGGAAGATCCCAAGGGCCACGGAGAAACTGAACCTACGTGCTACAGTTACTGAAACCCAGAGGCCTAGAACCCGCGGGCCTGCAGTGAGAGAAGACGACATCGCAATGAGAAGCCCGAGCCCCGCATCAAAGACCGATCTCTCTTACAGTGGTTCTCAGACTTGAGAGCACATCAGGGTTTCCTGGAAAGCTGATTACTACCCAGACTGCTGGGCCCATCCTTGAGTTTCTGATTCAGCAAGTCTGGGGTGGATCCTGAGAATCCTGCACTTCCAGCAAGTTCCCAGGCAGCACTGATGCAGTTGGTTCAGGGACCACTGTGAGAGCCACAGCTTTACAGCCCTGCTTTGTGATTTACAGAGCCCTTCCCATTCACTGTTTAATTCACTCCTCACAACCACCTTGGGATGGGGAGAACTAGCCCCACTTCCTGGATGGAGCAAGCTGCACTCAGCTGGGAGCGATGGAGGCACTTTCCTGAGGTTACACAAGGAGGAGGGGACCTCCCTGGTGGTCCAATGGTTGAAACTTGGCCTTCCAAGGCACAGGGTGCAGGTCTGATCCCTGGTTGCTAAGATCCCACATGCCCTCTCGCCAAAAAACCAAGACATAAAACAGAAGCAATATTGTAACAAATTCAATAAAGACATTAAAAAAATGGTCCACAACAAAAAATTCTTAAAAAAAAAAAAATGGCGGGGGGAACCTGACCTCCAACGACTCTGTGAGCACACAGCCACGTCCTAACTCGGGGCTACTGGAGGCCGTGGTCCTGGGCTTTCTTTCAATACACAAATGCAGTTCAGGCCAGCATCAAGAATTGGACAGGTGTTCTCACGACAGCTTCCGAACAGCTATCTGAATAACAGGCATCGAGGGCAGGTGGTCAAGACACTGGCTTCAGAGTCAGAGACCTGGCCACCAACCCAACTCACCTTCCCTGTGTCTCGGCGCTGCCCGGCACCTCCCAACAGCCAGGCTGCTGTGAGATGAGGCAAGCAGTGGGACGGAGACCCTAGCCTTGGCACACAGTGAGGCCTCAATGAACCAGTGGGCACAGACAAGAGCAGTGAGGGATGTAAGGAAGATCCAAAACCTCTCTGCGTTTCAGTTTCCTTAACTGTAGACTAGGGTCAAAACCAAAAACTACCTTATAGGGGAATCATAAGGGTTCCATGCATTTATCTATTCATATTGCCTTAGAACAGTACCTGACCCAGGGCAAACTGCGTTAGTGTCCTACCTATGGTCCCTTTGCTAAGCATGATAGTTTGGCACCGAGCGCTCACTTTTCATCCCCACATGGAAGCAAACCATTCAAGAATAGAACACAAAACAAAAAAGAAAACATTAAAAATAAAATCAAAACCAAACAAACGAATAGAGTAGGCTGTGAATGCAGGCGTGCTAAGTTGCTTCAGTCGTGTCTGACTCTGTGGAACCCTATGGACTGTAAGCTCATCAAGCCCCTCTGTCCATGGGAGTCTCCAGGCAGCAATACTGGAGTGGGTTGCCATGCCCTCCTCCAGGGGGATCTTCCCAACACAGGGATCGAACCTGCATCTCTTGTCTCCTGCATTAGCAGAGGGATTCCCTACCACCAGCGCCACCTGGGAAGCCCCAGAGCAGGCTGCTGCTGCTGCTGCTAAGTTGCTTCGGTCATGTCTGACTCTGTGCGACCCCACAGACAGCAGCCCACCAGGCTCTGCTGTCCCTGGGATCCTCCAGGCAAGAACACTGGAGTGGGTTTCCATTTCCTTCTCCAATGCATGAAAGTGAAAAGTGAAAGTGAATTCGGTCAGTCGTGACCGACTCTTTGCGACCCCATGGACTGCAGCCCACCAGGCTCCTCTGTCCATGGGATTTTCCAGGCAAGAGTACCGGAGTGGGTTGCCACTGCCTTCTCCGCCAGAGCAGGCTACAGGCAGTCAAAATGAATGTGCTTCATGACACAGAACAGTACACTTAAAAATGGTTAAAACGATACATTTGATGTTTTGTGTATTTTACCACAATAAAGAAAAAGATAAAAAGAAACAGCAGCCCCATACTAGACTGCCCAGCTCTCCTGCACTCCTCCACTGTCTCTGCCCTGTGCTTCCATGCTTGTTTTCCCAGGGAGCTCCTGCTTCTTTCAACCCTCCCTGAACTCCGTCCTTACAGTTGGTCCCTGGTGTGACTTTGGGGGGTGCAGGACAGGTTGGGTCCCCCCTCACCCTTTCATTCCGGGCTAGTCAGGGCCTCCTCTGCCTAGGCCTCCGCAGAAGGGGCCCTATGGGGGACGAGCCTCACCACTCTACCAGGCAGGTGCCTTCAGGACAGCCTCACCCTGCTCCCAGGAAGAAGGTGGATCTTCCACCGACCTCCCTCTGGCTTGCTGGCCCTCTCTGTGGAGCTGGCTCTGCTCCTCATGGTGAAGGAAGGGGCCCCTTGAGGGAGCAGTGCCCTCAGTGACCAGCACATCTCCCCCAGGGCTTCGGCTGGAGCCCTGCTCTGTGCAGGGAAGGTACACAGTTACTGAGACCAGGGCTTGGGCTCCAGTCTGCTCTGCTGTCATTTGCTGTGTGACCCTGCTCAAGTCATCGTCCCTCTCTGGGCCCCAGTGCCCCAGCCATGAAATGCGAACGTGCATCCCTGCCTGAGACCCTCCTAAGACTTTAGGGAAGCACTGGAGGGAGAACAGAGACAAAGGTGTTTGTTTCTTTCTTTATTATATGACATGACCATGTTGAGAGGTGGCAGAGCAGTGGTTACAGACACGGTCAGGAGCCCGCCTACTGGGCTTGAACATTAGCACCTCCTCAAACCAGCTGGAAGACCTTGGACAGGTTAGTCAATCTCTCTAGACCCCAGGTTTTCGTCTATAAAACGGGGTGGTGTGGTAATTAGTGAATGAATTCATATCTGACAAGCACTTACAGTACTGCCTGGCACACGGTAGTTAGTCAGTCATTAAGTCGTGTCCAACTCTTTGAGACCCCATGGACTGTAGCCTGCCAGGCTCCTCTGTCCATGGAATTTCTCCAGGCAAGAATACTGGAGTGGGTTGCCATTTCCTACTCCAGGGGATCTTCCCAACCCAGGGATCGAACCTGGGCCTCCTTCATTGCAGGCAGTTTCTTTACCAGTAGTCTGAGCCACCAAAAAAGTGCTAGTCGCTCAGTTGAGTGCAAGATGAATTCAAAATAAGTAACAGCAGCTACACCGTGGGACAGATCGAGAGTACTATGCTAAAACCCAAGAATGTATATAACAAAACAGAAACAGATTCACAGACAGAGAGAACAAACTAGTGATTTCCAGTGGGGAGAGGGAATGGGGAGGTGGGGCATGGGATTAAGAGACACAAACTACTATGGATAACATAAATAAGCACCAGGGATATTGCACAGCACAGGAAAATATAGCCATTATTTTTTAATGGCTGGCCATTATTTTTTTATACTGGTGTATAATCTATATAAAGATATTGAATCACAATGTGGTACACTTGAAACTAATAAAATATTTTAAGATGCCTATACTCAATTAAAAAAAAAGTTTAAAAAATAAGTAATAACTTCTATTGACTACTCACCATGAGGAGGCATGGTTTTAAACTGTTTACCTGTATTAATGGATTGAAATGAACATTTAGCAAAAATGAGTCAGGACTTTGAACAGGGCGTACAGATTAAACCAGAAGCACAAACAGCCCATGTTCCTTTTCTCTTCAAAGAGGCGACAGCTAAAGACCTAAAGATCCAGGGATGGGAGGGGTCATCTGTGCTCAGAGCCAGGAAAATCTCCTTAACTGGAGGAAAACAGAGGAAGCCTTGCGCCCATCCCCCACGAATCTAAAGCTCTAATTCTTATCTAATCTAATTCTTAGCCAGGCCCACTAACTCCCTCTGTCAAGTGATCTTATTACATCTGGAGGCAAGAAACAGCATCCCAGAACTGCCCAGGGTCAGGGACCCAGAGGGGCACGCAGCCCAGCTCTCTGCTCTCCTTTTCCACGCCATTCCATCTGAAAAGTCTGCAGATCTAGGCTTGCCCCATTCTACTGTAGAGAAGCTCACCCCTTCCGGGGACAGAAGAACTCAACAGTTAGACTTCCTCCTTTTACGGAGCGGAAATCCACAGTTTCCTCCGCGGCCCTGTCTCCATCCCTGGAGCCCCACCAACCACATCCGTTTCTCTGCCTCACAGTGGCCCTTCCAGAGATCACCTGTCCCCGGGGTGGCTCTGCTCCAGCTTGGGGAGTTTCTTGTATGACTCAGTTTCCCATCTCCCCATTTTGGTTACCTCCCAGTAATGCTCCAAGCTGTCCCCATCTCTCACCCAGTTTGGAAGGATCATAGCCAAACCCTCCAGATGGAGGCTAAGAACCACTCAGCAGAGCAGGTTTCCAAAAATATTCCAGACTTTGCATCTCAGAGAAGCAGAACTGGCCAGACCCCACAGAGATGATGAGGTACAGACAGGGAAACTGACTTACTGTGCCCAGGGCCACCCACACAGGGCAGAACCAGGAACGGGATCCAGGTCTCCAGCCCTTAAGCCTAGGAGAGTCCTCTAAGATGCAGAACAAAGTTTCCTTTGATCCTGTGTCCAGATACAGTGTCAAATATTTTATTCCTTATCTGTGTTGCTGTTCTTGAAGGAACAAATTCCAAGGATAGCTGGGGAAGAAGGTCTTCTAATTGTGAGGCCGAGGGTCATATCCCCTAGCTAGGGTCTCCCAAGGCTCAGCCCTTTGGAAGGTGGGCTGTCTTTCTCCAGAGTGAGGTTCAGACTGAGGGAGATGGGGCTTCTTGGGATAAGGAGAGGAGACAGACCCCAAGTCTTTGCTGCTAGAAAGTCCAGCAGAGCATGAAGGGTAAACCAAAGCACATCAACTCAACTCATATTTTCTAAGTTCCTAGCTGGAGACAGACCCTTATGCTGGGCTCTGCAGGCCCAGAGGTAGTCTCGGAGTCTCTGCCCCTGGCACGGGAAGAAAAATGAAGAAATCGAATTCCATTCAAACAAAGGATGATCACAAACGTGGTGGTGTGTCAGAAGTGGCAGCAGCAATGAAAAGACCAGGAAGTTAGAGCAGTGGCACCCAAAATGTTTTGATCATTTACTACTTTCAAAGGGAAAAAGATTGAGCTCACCCACCCAAATATATTACATACAAGTAAACATGGGCTTCCCTGTAACTCAGATGGTTAAGAATCTGCCTGCAATGTGGGAGATGCAGGTTCGACCCCTGGGTAGGGAAGATCCCCTGGAGAAGGGAATGGTTACTCACTCCAGTATTCTTGCCTGGAGAATTCCATGAACAGAGAAGGCTGGCAAGCTATAGTCCATGGGGTCCCAAAGAGTTGGACATGACTGAATGACTAACACTTATGCACTTAACCATCACTAACAGACATAAGGTACAATCTATACAAGAGGCAAGATTTAATATTAACCAGAGTGACTAAATCTCTACTTCAAATAGTGTCCTCCCCCTCAAAAAATCTTGGACTAACTTCTTGTCTCATGGTTTTTTTTTTTTTCCCTTTCCTTGTGGGTGATGAAATGATTGTGCTAAAAATCCAGTTCATTCTCCCATTCTCTTATCCTCATGCACTAGCATTATCAGAATTACTAACAATTCAGTGTCCTGGCAGGAATCTTTAAAAATCATTGCCCATTTATTGAGGGTTAGTTTAGCTAAAACTAATCAATATAATCTACAAATCCAATCTGGATTAATTAATCTAGATTGACCTGAATTGACGGACCAGGTTAATTAGTTGAGATAACCGCCTAAAATGAACTAAAGAGTGGGGTATCCTTATCACCCCTTTCTCAGGGACTTCTGGAGACATGAGACATGAGGCTGCCTGACCCCTTCCTGGAGAGGGGGTCAGTGTGTCTACACCTGGCAAATGATAGCAAACTTGAATCATCTTGTTTAGATAATACTTTTTCCTGCACCGCACTGAGCATTTTGCGTACCTTGTCTTGGATGCCACCAGAATAGAAAACAGGGAGACGCTCAGAGAAGATATTCAGGCTGCAAGGGATGGTAGAGATCAACCAGTTTAACTCCTCATTTTGAAGGTGAAGAGACAAAGACCCAGGAAGGGCTATAACTGGTCCAAGGTCACCAGGCTGGTCAGTGGCCAATCCCAGAGGGATTGCAAATCTCTAGTTCTTGATGCTAATGCCTCTCTGTTCTGGCCACAGTCAGCCCCTTCCAGCCTCTCTTACTGGGCCATAGGCAGCTCCTTGACCTCTCACCCTTGGGGCTGCCTCTCTTGCGATGTAAGATCACCTGCTGGGCGGCAGGGAGATGTGCATCTCAGCAAAGGTTACAAGTGCTACCAGGATGGAGGACATGATGTCTCAGTAAGCCACGGTTCTGAGAGTCACTCTGAAGCCTCAGTTTTGTTATCTGTGAAATGGGACTAATCAGGTTCAGCTGTTGTCTGAGTGATGTGGTCCTGGCAACATCTCTATACGGGGAAGTAACCCCAAAAGGTAGTACTACTGTCCTTATTACTCTGGAAGGCTCTGTTTAAGAGGGTGAGATCTGGGGTGCCCTTAGAGCTCAAGCATTCTGCCTCTGACCACCAACTGCAGCCCAGGACACCATAGGACCTGGAGTTCTGCAGCACAGTGGTCCCCAGGGTGTGCCAACCCAGGCCTGGTAAGGTGGTGGGCATTTGTAGGCATGTATCCTGGGCCTTCTGAGGCATTGGCTAGAATCCTGCTCCTGTCTCTAGGGCTCTCTTCCCTCCTGCTGTGAAGGGGAAGCTGGGGGTGGGGAGGGGGTTGGGGAGACAAAGGCAGTAGGGAGCTGAGCAGTCAGCTGGGTGCAGAAAGTAAGAGAACTTAAAAACAATAATAAAATCAACAAAAAGCCTGGCTTCATTATCATGATGTGCCTACAGTTCTAAACAATGTCAGTGATAAAACGTTCCTTCCTGCCAGGGTAGGCTGCTCCCACCTCTCTGCCCTTGGTGTCTGGCCAGCATCTGATACTATTCCCTTTAGATTGAGCCAGACCAGACTGTATGTTCACCACATCCCAAACAGGCTCAGTGTGCTTCCCGTGCCAGCCCTTGGCTTCTGCTGTTCCTTTGCCAACATCTCCCTCCTTACCACTCTGTGTGTCCAGCTGCTACAAGGCCCAGCTTAGATGCTTTTTCTTCCAGGAAGTCTTCCCACATGCAGTGCCAGCCATCCCCTAGCTGGCTCTGACTATCCTCCCAAGATGCAGACTAAGTAGTGTCATGTTCTCAGTTCGAGAGCAAGATAAGTGAAAGGGATCACCCTCTGAAATCTGGAATCCACAGCATAGAAAACCACACCAGGGAGTCACTTCTCAGCTGTGTGACTTCAGACGAGCCCCACGACTGAAAAGTCCGACCCGCTTCCAGAGTCACTAGTTCAAGCACCCCTTGCTGACCACGCCCTCCCCGCTTCCAGCTTACTGGCACTTCCAGATGTGACCTACCCTCTGTCATCACCCCTGATGGATCAATAAAAACAGGTTCAGGCTCGAGGAGAGAGCTTTGGACTGGAGACCCCTCTCCAGGACAACATAATCCCTCAGGCTTGGCTCCAGTTTTTTGAAAGGCCAGCTTGTAGGATGGTGTCTGGGCCATGTGATATTTGCATACCGTGACGCCCATTCCTTGTCCCAGCAACCCAGGACAGCAGGCCAGGCTTCACCCACTGCAGACACTTTCCCCCGTGAGAACTTCCATCACTGGCTTCCTCCACCTTCTCTCCCCAACCTGCCTATTCTCTCTTCACTCTCTCTTCCAGCCAGCTCTGTGGTCTGTCGTCTCACTCTTAAGAACACCATAAAATCTTTCTTCCTCCTGACTTCTCTCATTATCATCTGGCAAAACCCTGATGCTGGAAGAACCAGGATATCTAAACCCTTTGGGGGAAAAAATAGACGAAAAACAGATGAAAACCCGCAGGGTGAGATCCTTTTCCGCTACTGCCTGTCTCCCCCCAGCACCCCTCCCTCTGTGAGTCAGGCCTTGCGAAAGGCACAGTGGGCAAGTGAGATCCCAGCGGTGTCCTCCACGTGCGTGCGTGCGCAGTCGCTCAGTGGTATATGACTCTCAGTGACTCTGTGGACTGTAGCTTGCTAGGCTCCTCTGCCCATGGGCTCCTCTGCCCATGGGATTCTCCAGGCAGGAACACTGGAGTGGGTTGCTGTTTCCTCCTCCAGGGGATCATTCTGACCAGGGATCCAACCCACTTATCCTGCGTTGGCAGGTGGACTCTTTAACACTAAGCCATCTGGGAAGCCTCTTTCTCCTTGTATCTAAAGCCAATCCATCATTCACCCTTCCTTCCTCTATTTCCTAAACATCTCTTAAACCATCCACACTGGCTACCATCCCCACAGCTACCACCGTGTTTTTACCTGGTCACATAGTCTTGGATACCAAACACCTGGCCCCTGATCTTTTCAAAAGATGGAAATTCAAACTTCCCTGGTGATTCAGTGGTTTAAGAATCTGCCTTCCAATGCAAGGGACATGGGTTTGAGCCCTGGTCGGGAAACTAAGATCCGATATGCCACAGGGCAAATAAAGCCCGCGTGACACAACTAGAGAGCCTTTGTGCCACAACCAAGACAAGGCCCAACCGAAAAAAAAAAGATGGAAATCTGCTCACGCCACTCCGTGGCCACCGCTGCGAGGCCTGAAGGGTCTGGCCCACTCTGCCTCTCCAGATTCACCTTGGTCAGGGATCTGAGCTACAGACACTTGGGGCTTTGAATTCCTCAACAGTCCATTTCCTTCAGCCTCAGGGCTTTTGCACAGGCTGTTTCTCTGATCTAGAATGTTCCATTCTCCTGTTCCACCCTCACCTGGCTACTCCCCTGCTTATCTTTCAGATCTCAGCTCAAAAGTCCTTCCCTTAGAACAGCCTTCAGCAGTGATCCTGGACTAGGCACGTTTTTCCTCTCTGCTTGCTCCATCTGCCCTCTCTTTTCCAGGTTTTGCGGGACTCTCTGGGTACTGCCAAACTCTCCTTAGATCTATGAGCTCACTGGGGCAACCCCCAGGTTATCTGTTTGGCTCTGTTTGATATCCCTAGCACTGAGCTGTGTGATGTGGAAAGTGATCAATACATGAACAAAGGTCTTGTTCAACTAACTCAATTGAAGAATTACTTATTTAGGGAATGAATGAGTGGCCAGTCTAGGTGAGGCTGTAGGATTATCTGTGTGGGACAGGCCTCTGCAGTCTCTCTCCAGGGCAGGCCATGGGCCAACCTACACTTGGAAATGGTCATAACAAGGATGAGATTAATGACTCAGCCAGCAAGCTCTCAAGCCTCCTTCCTGTCCATGAGCTCCTCGGCCCTCCTCCAGGCCCCCCATTACTCACAGCACCTGGCATTTAACAGCCAGTCCACCAGGGCATTTCTGCACTGACAATACGTTTACGCTGCTGAACATTATTCCCAAGAGTCAGAGCTCAGGAGCTGGTCTTTGTGGAGTTGGATTAGGAGAAAGTGGTGGAATCCAGTGAAAACAGGGTTCGAATGCTAGCTGGCTAGCTGGCTGATTGTGTGATCTTGCAAGCCACTTCGCTGGGCCCTGGTTTCCTCATCTGTAGAAAGAGGCCAAGAATATCTAGCTACAAGGTTGCTGCACATATTAAATGAGTGGATATATAGTAAATTAAGAATCTAGGTAGGGGCTGGTCACATATTGTATTTAACTGATTCTAAGACACACAGTTTTTAACATCTCTGAAACTGGGATGAAGCTTATGGTTTAGTTGCTTGCCCTTTTTCTTCCTAATGGATTATAAAATAGTGGTATATCTTATAAGAGGAGGTGCTCTGCATTCCATGAAATAGCACTGCTGCTGCTGCTAAGTCGTTTCAGTCGTGTCCGACTCTGTGCGACCCCATAGATGGCAGCCCACCATGCTCTCCCATCCCTGGGATTCTCCAGGCAAGAACACTGGAGTGGGTTGCCATTTCCTTCTCCAATGCATGAAAATGAAAAGTGAAAGTGAAGTCATTCAGTTGTGTCTGACTCTTAGCGACCCCATGGACTGCAGCCCACCAGGCTCCTCCGTCCATGGGATTTTCCAGGCAGGAGTACTGGAGTGGGGTGCCATTGCCTTCTCCATGAAATAGCACAGTAGCTCGATTTTTCTATTCTCTTTGCAAAGAGGTGGGACAGTTTGTGAGAGTCCCAGGGACCAAAGACTGAGAATGCATATCACTGAGGACGAAGGGTCTTCTGGGGTCTGGCACACTGAGGCAGAAGCCTGAAGCATCACGGAATCTGAAAGCACAGGCTCCTCCCCAGGCTGGCGGCCTCTGGACCACTTGCAGCTGGCCCAGTCCTACTTGAAGGGGGGAAGTGGGGCAGGGGGTGGCCCAAACTCCAGCAGGACCCTCACTTCTCTGGATCTGACTCTATGCTTCTGCTGATGTTGCCCGGGGTCCCTGGGTTTGGGCAGTTAGTCATAATGCTGACTCCTTACCTAAACTTTTAGTCTTTGTCCCAAAAGAGAGCCATGGGAACTACTCTGGAGACCCCCGGAGACCTCTCCTCCTGTGTGACACCTACATCAAGGCATCCCTGGCCCCCGCCCTCAATTGTTCTGGAAGACCAGCACTGAGGATCCATTCTCCAGGCTTTACCATACTGTGGGTGCCTCCTTAACCCTCCAGCCTGGCGACAGGAGCCTGGCTGGATGACTACACCATCGACATTCCATTTCAGCACACATTACATACAGCCACCTCTTCACAGAAATAAAACGTCTATCACAAAAAAATTCAAAATGCAGAAAAAAGGAAACAAAATTTTGCCATCTAGTGATAATCAACCAGCTTGATGTGTGTCGGTCTGAAAATTTTTCTGTATTTACGAGTGTGTAGATCTAGTCTTTCTTCATATTCAAACCAAAATGGGCTCACTCCGTACACTGCTCTCTTCCTTGATTTTCCAGGTGAGACAAATTTGCAGACCTCTCACTACACAAGCTGGTTTCTTCCTGGTGACCTCATGGTGCCCCCCATCCTCTCCATCCCTTCACCTGGCAGGTCCCTACAGCACCCCTTGGTCAGGTCCCTGAGGCCTGGCCTGGGTGCCCAGCCTCTAGCAGGGTGCAGTGCTTATGGCCTGAGAGGTTCCGAGGGACACCTGCCCCCCTTCCTCAGGACAGGACTGTGACTGGATCGCAGTCGCCCTCGGGGCCTCCTCAAAGCACAGCCACACCCCAGCACAGAAACACTCTAGAACTCTTAAATCAAGGGGTATGAGGTGAATGGTGGCTGTCTGTCCCTGCTGGGCTTGACCACAGAACTTTCAGAACAGACCGAATGTTCTCCTGGACTCAGATGCTGCCTTGATATTTCCCTAAGCCCTGGGGACTTAAGATAGCACAGTAAACAACAGAGAACAGGTGCCTGGCATTCATAGTTCATTGAGTGTTTGCGTGCTCTCTGTCCAGTTTTGGAACTCATAACCACAGTACTCATTAAGCAAAGCAGGTGTTTATTATCCCCATTTTACAGATGAGGAGACTGAGGCTCAGAGGTGGGGCAATTTACCCATTGACCTTTCTTGCTTCTCTCCCCTACAGAGTTTGGCCAACTTCAAATCCTACTAACAACCTGGCCCAAGCATCACTTCCTCCAGGCAGCCTCCCCACTCTACCAGCCTCCCCAGGCTGCGTTAGATACTCCTCCTTGAGGGCCCATAGCTCTGGGGTTTCCCTATCTGAACTGAGCCCCTCATCAGAATGCGTGCCCTTGAAGGCATTGACGGGTCTGGTTTATTACCATTCTTACTCCCCAGACACAGTAAAACCTCAATAGTGGCTGCTGAAGGATAACAGATCTCAATAGATGGAATGACGATGGTTGTGATTATTAAGGCAGGAAATGCCCTCCCCACTTTACAGAAGAGGACAAGGGGTATAAAGAAGGGACAGGACCTGCCTACAGAGCATGTCATTGGCCAGGACAGGTCTGCCTCTTCAGAAGGCTCCTTCGCTCCACTGTGTTCCTTGCTGCTTTGCCATCTTAGACTCCAAGCCTCTGCTTGGGGTTCATTTCCATCTCCTCCTGCACTGGATAGGCTTCCCTGGCCAAGCAGGTGTGAAGGGGAGCACTAGGAGGGGGCTCTGGCTGGGAAGGCTTAGTCCCCCAGCCTGGGCCAACGCCCTGGGGTAGCCCTAGGAACAGCAAGAGCAGTTAGCTCTCCACTGAGCTCTTCCATGCGCTATGCCCTGTGCCAGAACTTTCCATCTCCATTTCCTTCGTCCTGCAGGTGGGGAGAGAAGGATCCCGGCCTGAAGCTCCCCCAGTGGCGGTGCTGGGATGGGAAGCCAGGGCTGCATCCCTGGCAGCAGGCGGCCCGGGGAGTTTGCTGGCACTAGCGCCAGAGACAAATGCACAGTCAGAGTACCAGAGACAACTCCCAGGGGGCCTGCAGGCTTGGCAAAGTCCCAACTCTCCCTCCCTACCCCGGTCACCTCCCAGCAAGGCCTGCGGGAGGGCTGAGACTCTTGGGCGCAGGGAAGACTGGCTGCCCTGGAAATGCCCAGCACTCTGTATGCGAAGGTCATGGCACCTGCCAGCCCCCTGCAAGCTCTGGGCTCAAGGCCATGCTGGAAGCAGCTGTCACATCAACCCTACAAATCCTGAGCTCCCAGTTTCTTCTTAGAATGAGATTGCACATATCTGGCTTCCAGCTGGCTGAGAGACGCTAATTAAACAAGGCCTCACCTTTCACTGGGCCTTAACTTCCTTGTCTGTGAAATGATGCTGGGGGTGGGGTGAGTGGGGGCCGTGTCTCTCAATAGAACTTACCAATGGACATTCTAGTTTGCCTACAGGCAACGTAGCTCTGTGATTAAGACCCTGAACACTGGAGTCAGATGATATGGGTCCAAATGTATGACCCCAGTCAAGCTGCCCAACCACTCTGGGCCTTAGTGTCCTTATCTGCGAAATGGGGATGACAGTAGAAAAAGAGATAAAGTAGACATGACTAAAATATTTATATTGATTATCTGAGATAAAAAGAGAAGACTGAGTGATTTATTTTGTTTTTCCTCTCTTTTTTTCTAAATTCTCTATTATCATCAAGTATTTATAACAGAAAAAACAAATATACTTTCTTGGCAAATTAACTTCATTGAGACATAATTCATATATAATATAATATACCCATTAAAAATAATAAGTAATAGTAACTATTCTATAGATTGTTTTGAAGATTGACTGGGCCAGTTAAAATCTTAGATGGTGCCTGAAACAAAAGAGGTGCTATTAAGTATTTGTTAATACCAAAAACAGATCTATTATATTCTTTGCAGCCAAAGATGGAGAAGCTCTATACAATCAGCAAAAACAAGACTGGGAACTGACTGTGGCTCAGATCAGGAACTCCTTATTGCCAAATTCAGACTTAAACTGAAGAAAGTAGAGAAAATCACTAGACCATTCAGATATGACCCAAATCAAATCCCTTACGATATACAGCGGAAATGAGAAATAGGTTCAAGGGATTAGACATGATAGACAGAGTACCTGAAGAACTATGGATGGAGGTTTGTGACAAAGAACTATTGACGGAGGGATCAAGACCATCCCCAGGAAAAAGAAATGCAAAAAGGCAAAATGCTTTCTGAGGAGGCCTTACAAATAGTTGTGAAAAGAAGAGAAGAGAAAGGCAAAGGAGAAAAGGAAAGATATACCCATGTGAATGCAGAGTTCCAAAGAATAGCAAGGAGAAAGAAGAAAGCCTTCCTTAGTGATCGGTGCAAAGAAATAGAGGAAAACAATAGAATGGGAAAGACTAGAGACCTCTTCAAGAAAATTAGAGATACCAAGGGAACATTTCATGCAAAGATGGGCTCAATAAAGGACAGAAATTGTATGGACCTAACAGGAGCAGAAGATATTAAAAAGAAGTGGCAAGAATACAAAGAAGAACTGTAAAAAGATCTTCACCACCCAGATAATCACGATGGTGTGATCACTCACTTAGAGCCAGACATCCTGGAATATGAAGCCATGTGGGCCTTAGGAAGCATCACTAGGAACAAAGATAGTGGAGGTGATAGAATTCCAGTTGAGTTATTTCAAATCCTAAAAGATGATGCTGTGAAAGTGCTGCACTCAATATGCCAGCAAATTTGGAAAACTCAGCAGTAGTCACAGGACTGAAAAAGGTCAGTTTTCATCCAATCCCAAAGAAAGGCAATGCCAAAGAATGTTCAAACTACTGCACAACTGCACTCATCTCACACGCTAGCAAAGTAATGCTCAAAATTCTCCAAGCCAGGCTTCAACAGTACATGAACTTCCAAATGTTCAAGCTGGATTTAAAAAGGCAGAGGAACCAGAGATCCAATTGCCAACATTCATTGGCTCATTGAAAAAGCAAGAGAGTTCCAGAAAAACATCTACTTCTGCCTTATTGAATCTGCCAAAGCCTTAGACTGTGTGGATTACAACAAACTGGAAAATTCTTAAAGAGATGGGAATACCAGACCATGTGACCTGCCTCCTGAGAAATCTGTATGTAGTTCAAGAAGCAACAGTTAGAACTGGACATGGAAGAACAGACTGGTTCCAAATTGTCAAGGCTGTATATTGTCACCCTGCTTATTTGACTTATATGCAGAGTATATCATGAGAAATGCTGGACTGGATGAAGCACAAGCTGGAATTAAGATTGCCAGGAGAAATATCAATAACCTCAGATATGCAGATAACACCACCCTTATGGTAGAAAGTGAAGAGGAACTAAAGAGCCTCTTGATGAAAGTGAAAGAGGAGAGTGAGAAAGTTGGCTTAAAGTTCAACATTCAGAAAACGAAGATCATGGCATTTGGTCCCATTACTTCATGGCAAATTGATGTGGAAGCAATGGAAACAGTGACAGACTTAATTTTGGGGGTCTCCAAAATCACTGCAGATGGTGACTGCAGCCATGAAATTAAAAGATGCTTGCTCCTTGGAAGAAAAGTTATGCAGCCATGAAATTAAGACGCTTGCTCCCTGGAAGAAAAGTTATGACCAACCTAGACAGCATATTGAAAAGCAGAGACATTACTTTGCCAATAAAGGTCCATCTAGTCAAAGCTATGGTTTTTCCAGTAGTCATGTATGGATGTGAGAGTTGGACTATAAAGAAAGCTGAGTGCAGAAGATGAATACTTTTGAACTGTGGTGTTGGAGAAGACTCTTGAGAATCCCTTGGATTGCAAGGAGATTCAACCAGTCCATCCAAAAGGAAATCAGTCCTGAATATTCATTGGAAGGACTGATGCTGAAGCTGAAACTCCAATACTTTGGCCACCTTATGCCAAGAACCAACTCATTTGAAATGACCTCATGCTGGGAATGATTGAAGGCAGGAGGAGAAGGGGATGAGATGGTTGGATGGCATCACTGACTCAATGGACATGAGTTTGAGTAAACTCCGGGAGCTGGTGATGGACAG
The DNA here is from genome assembly GCF_042477335.2 of Ovis canadensis. Classification (NCBI taxonomy): domain Eukaryota; kingdom Metazoa; phylum Chordata; class Mammalia; order Artiodactyla; family Bovidae; genus Ovis; species Ovis canadensis. The sequence continues at coordinate 50,038,490 of NC_091246.1, read as the reverse complement.
GGAGGCCTGGTGTGCTGCAGTCCATGGGGTCACAAAGAGTCGGACATGACTGAGCGACTGAACTGAACTGACTGAAATAAAGAAGGCCCAAAGCCAGCATGGCTTCCTCCTCCTCTGGCTTGGATTCCTATTTCACCCCAAGGGCCAAGCTCGGCAGATCCTCTGCCCCCATGTTCAATGGTTCATGCTGCCCTGGTCTAGCTTCATCATTCCAGCCCTAGACTCTGTCCACAGCCTTCTCTCTGTACCCAAAAGAATCGCAGCAACACTCACATGTGGTCATGCTCTTTCCTTGTTCAAAACTTTCCATGGCTCCTGCTGCTGCTGCTAAGCAGCGTCAGTTGTGTCCGACTCTGTGCGACCCCAGAGACGGCAGCCCACCAGGCTCCCCTCTCCCTGGGATTCTCCAGGCGAGAACACTGGAGTGGGTTGCCATTTCCTTCTCCAGTGCATGAAAGTGAAAAGTGAAAGTGCAGTCACTCAGTCGTGCCTGACCCTCAGCGACCCCATGGACTGCAGCCTTCCAGGCTCCTCCATCCATGGGATTCTCCAGGCAAGGCTCCTACTAGGCTTGACAAAAAGCCCTAGCTCCTCTATGAAACAATGTTTCACCAAGTTACTGAAACTCTCTGTATCTCTGTTCCTTTAAACGAAAAACAGAAAAATCGTACCTCCCTCAAACTTACCGAATACCATACTGCATGAGACGGGGTACACAATCTGACCACGGGCCTCCCTCACCTGTATCCTTTTCCTCTTACCACTACGCTAGTCTGCTCTTCCTGAAGGTGCCAAGCATGGTCCTACCTTAGGGCTTTTGCACTGGTCATTCCTTCCATCTGGACAGCTCTTCCCCCAGGAATCAGCCAAGCCTTCTCCCAAAGGTCACCTTCTCAGTGATTCTCCCCACCAACTATTTGAAACCACAACTCTTTCCTTTCATTCTCCCTCACACACTTGAAATATCCTCTTATGTTTTATTTGCTCCATCTCATTTATCACCACCTATTTTATTGTTTGTCTGTCTTCTTTTCCTATCAGACTGTAAGCTCCTTTAAGACAGATTTTTTTTAAATCTATTTTGTTTACTGTCAAGAACCCCTCCTCACCATACCTAGAAAATAACCTAGTGCAGTGAAGGTGTTTAATAAATGAAAGGCTGAATGATCAAATGTGAAGCCCTTAGGACAATCAGGCAGGTGGTAACTACTCAATAAATATTAGCTTATTATTATTGTTATTGATAATTCAAGGCAAGACTCCCATGTTCTTCCTCCATGACTTCTCTGAGCTTCTACAGTAATCTAATCACTCTTTCCCCCACCACACCCTGCCAATCTCTCAATTATATGGTAAGGAACACAGTGCTTTTTAATTATATCTTTTTCCATTTAGGCTGAACCAAATAAAATGGCCATTTCTTGTAAGTCAAAAGTAGCCAGATATTGGCCTTTTCACATAGTTTAACTTAATACATTTCCCATGGTGACCTGCAGGCCCCCGGGAGGCACCTCAAGGGGTAGTACAAAGTAGGTGTCCAGTAAATGTTTGCTCCCCAACTCCTGGCCCTTCATAATAGGTGTGATTGCTAAACACTTATAATCTGTTCTGAAGGAGGCAACATAAAATAATACATGGAGAATCTTGGTGAATTATTTTCTGATCCTCCTGGAAAATCTCTGTCCCCTAAAATAATCCAGGTTCTGGCCATTTCAAGAAAACAAAGCTCTAAGGCTGAGGGAAACCCCTTTCCTAGAAGAAAAATGCTAGCTAGTTGTTTGCCTCTAAGAGGATTTATTTAATGATGGGGTCATGGGGTAGGGAGGCTGGAACATTCTTTGGTTATCCTTGTGTTCCCTGCTCCTCCTAATAAAGGCTTTGGCTACAGAGATTTGCTCAGTCTAGAACGTGAGTTGTCCAGAGCTCAAGGAAATTCAGCAATCACTGAATCTACCCCACTTCACAGGTAGGGGAAGTGAGGTACAGAAGAGGGCAGGAATTGACCTGAGATCACAGGATGGGGTGAAGAAGAACCTTCGCTGACTCTATGCTAACATGAGTCTTGTGGCTTTTCCTCTGGACCACACTGCTCCTGTGTTAGCCAGACTCTGGTAATGGAAACTTCAGTATCATTATTTTAAAAGCTGTACTTTTTAAAAGAAATGCTTATTCAGCTGTAGTAAAACACCAAACACTTCTTTACCATAAGATAACTTCTTGTAAATAACAGCATTACACTCATCTCTCCTATAATTACTTCCTTAGGGGAAAGTCCTCAAAGTGGAAGGCTAGGGGCAAACGGAAGTTAGGACCATTTTCATGGACTTTTGGAACAAGCTGCCAGATTGCCCTGTAAAATTAAATGCTACTGGAGAATCCCTATAGCTTTACCAGCATAGAGTTTTATCCTTTTACATTTATTTCTGCTAATTTTGGAATAAATAGAGTACTTTCATTTACTATATGGTATGTGTTTTCAGACATACACACAAGGCCTGGAATCAAGATCTCTGGGCTTGGTTGCTTGTCTGCTGTGTGATCTTTGACAAGTCACATCCCCTCCAGGGACAGAGGATATCTATCTGTAAAATGACGGGGTTGAATGAGATGATTTTTTAAGATTCCTTTCAGCTTAGATATTTCATAATTCCATGGTGCATTTTAAAATTATTGGCCTAGGATGACTGTTTAATACCCAGGATCTGTCATACCTCTAAATCAAGGTCCAAACAGCTTGGACTAGTGGAACAGGAAAACAAAGCCCGGATTATACGCAGGTAGAGACGACAGGAGACACAGGGAGCACTTAAGCCTGTGCGAGGGAGCTACACTTGAGTGACAGGACAGACACTTAGTCTGCTTTTACGAGGGAATAATAACACTCATCTGTGGTCTAGCCTCAAGTCCCGTGCAGCTCCTCCATGGCCAGAAGGTAAGGTCGTGGTCACGCTACTTCAGCCTGAGAGTCCCAGACTTGCAGTCAAAGGTAGCTCACCCTCAGCAAGTGCTTGGCCAACCTCTGCTCACACACCTCTGAGGACCCAGCGGGCACCCCCTGCCCCAGCAGCCCTTTTTTTGGCTGTAAGAAAGCTCCCAGGTGAGGGACAGGTCTCGTGGGAGGACAAGGGAGACCAGAAGGCCCAGACCTGATGCTCTGAACCTGCTCCCTCAATCAGGGCGGGTGACAGGAGAGGATAAGGTCCGGAGAGAGGCTCCTCTGGCTCCTCTCACTCCAGACCTAAGGCAGCTGCTCACCGGCAGGTAAATCCTAAGGAAGTGGGTTGTGAACAAGCCCCAGGCTGACTACTGCCCCCTCTGGGGCAGACACCTCAGCTTCCTGGTCCCGCCTTGGCTCTCTTCAACTCCAACAGGAGAAACAATGTTGGATGTGGGGCTGTTTATCCCTGAGGTGAACTGACTTAAGGGTCCAGATGACTACCCCAGGTTGGGAGGCAGGGAGGAGTCAGATGTTGTCTGTGTGCTCAGAGCAGGACTAGCAGATCCTAGCTCTGTTTACAGCTAGTGAGATTCCCATAATAAGGGGTGTGCAACTGGGCAGTAAGACCTTCCAGAGGGGATCTGACCAAGGGGCTGGGCCAAATGCCAAGATTCTTCTTTACACAGAGAGTCTGGAGCCACACACAGTCCCTCCGACACCTGCTCTGTCCCAGACCCAACCCCACCCAGACATGGCTCTCCCGGTACTGGAGCCCCTCTGGGGTCCATGCATGGACCTAGCCCTATCCCAGCAGGCTGGGACACCGAGCTGAGCGTCAGCACCTGGTGGGGAAAGGAAGGGAAGGGTATGGGGAGGGCAGGTTCCGGACCATTCCCTAAATCCAGGTGCTTGCACAGGTCTGGTCTAGGCAAGTCTGGGGCCAAGGCCCCCACTATCTCCAGCCCAGGGCTCCCGCCGCCCCAGACCGCGAGGTAGACTTGGCTGGCAGACTCTGATGGCCCCACCCTGCATGCCCAGGCCGGCTCCACAGGGACCTGGGGGGTGTCCGCTCCCCCTGCCTATTTCTCGTGCCCGGAAGCTGAGGTCCAGCAGGTTTCTCAGCCAGGAGAGGGTCGAGTACCACACGGGTCCCGCGGGGCACCCAGGCCCCTAGCGGGGGGCGGGAAGGAGGCTGACGGGCACGGCCAGCCACACCCAGCATGAGCTGCGCTCACTCCGGGTGGGCTGCGCAGACAGTGCCCATGCGGGCCCCGCGCCGTCGGGAGGCTGGAGCCTGAGGCGGCCCCTACTCTAACAGTCAGGCGAGGAACGTGCCACCACTGCGCCGGCTATTCCGATGGGGAAACTGAGGCCTGGAGAGGAGCAGTGCTTTGTGCAAGGTCACGCGGAGGGGCTGGAAGCCAGGTCCCCCGCGCCCCGCCGGGTCCCCCGCGGTGCGCCGAGCCCCAGCATCCCTCCCCATGCGCTGCAGCCCGGAGGCGCAGCGCGCACACATCGCACAAACCGGGAAGGTATGGCCGGCGGCCCGGGGCCGCCCTACCTTGATGACTGCCGCGCAGGTGGCGGTGGCGGTGGCGGCGGCGGCGGCGTCCAGCTCCGGCTCCGCGCTCTTAGCCGCCGCCGAGTCCCGGAGCCCAGCGCTGCCGCCTCCTCCTCCCCACCGAAGTCGGCGGGTGGGGCCGGTGGGCGGGGCAAGGGCTAGGCACATGCCCCGCCCTCGCGCCCCGCGAGTTCGGGGGCCACCCCTCCTTTCTCGAGCCCTTGTCCGCGCTCCTGGCCCCCGGGACTGGTCCCGGGGCGCGCACACGCGCGCAGAACGGGCGCGCACACCGGCGTGCACACGCCGCAGTGATTGGGGCGGGCTGCCCGGCTAACCGAGCCGAGGCTGGGGACAGTCATACTCGCCTACCTTCGCGCCCCGCCGCTCCCTCGCCGAATGGCTTGGAACAAGGGACTCGACCTTCCGGGAGCCTCAGTTACGCCCCTGATGAAAGGGAAGCAGTAACTGTGTCTGCCTCAGAGAGCTGTTTGAAAATTAGATGAGACGATCTAATTTACCTGCCTGGTGAAGTGCGTGCGCAGAGCCGACCTCGGGAGCAGCGCTCTGTGAACCTGGGCTGGTGGAGTAATTCCTTAGGCTTCTCAGTAAGCCTGCAGGAAGAGGGCGGGGAGGACCCGGAGGACGCCCTTCTTTCTCTCTGTGGTCAGGAGGGGGCGCTGCTGCCCGTTCCCCCCGGCTATGGGGTTTTGCACGCTAGGCACTGGGACAGAGATGGGGGTGGTCCAGCCTTTTAGGAATACCATCCGCTAGCACTTAATGAGCCAGGCACAGTTCTAGGCACCTTCAATGCATCACCATAGTTTACATCACACAAACCTATGAGGTTACCTGTTACTCATCTATTTTACACATGAGGAAGCTAAGGCACAGAGAGGTTAAGTAGTTTGCCTAAGATCACACAGGTAGTAATACAACCCTAGGTAGAGTGGCTCCCAACCCCAAGCTTATAACTACACTACCACACCACCTCTCTTGAGAAGAGCTCTTTGTTTAGTGGTGTATCTCTAGGAGCTAGAACAGTACGTGGCTCAGTAACTGTTAATTCACCTCAACGTCTTAATTTGCATAGTGCCAGGGCCAGTAACTGGTGCACTCCCTTGCACTGTCACACATCTATGCCTTTGTTCACGCTGTCCCCTCTGCCTGGAGTTCTCTTCCCTCACCTCCTACTGTCCTTCCTTCCAAGTCCAGTACCAACGTCCCTCTCCGGGAAGTCTTCCCAGATTCCAGTGGGTGTGACCTCCCAGCCGTGTATCTGCCTCTTACCCCTCTGTGCCATGATAGTGGGTGGCTGGGACGGCGTTTGGGGACAGGCTGGTTGACAGAGGCCTTTCTGGGGGGCCTGGGCATATAGACCGGTCGGGAGGCCATTGGTGGGCTCTGCAATAGACACACCCTGGGACTCTCCCTAGAGATGCTGTGTAGGTGTGCTCATCCTCCCCTGCCCCTTCCTTCCTCCTAACACTGATCCATCTGATGAAGACCGCCTGCCCAGTGGTCACGTTTGGTTGTGAGAGCTGAACTGTGAAGAAGGCAGAGCAGCAAAGAATTGATGGCTTCGAATGGTGGTGTTGGAGAAGACTCCTGAGAGTTACTTGGGCAGCAAGGAGAGCAAACCAGTCAATCTTAAGGGAAATCAACCCTGAATACTTGTTGGGAGGACTGATGCTGAAGCTGAGGCTCCAGTATTTTGGTCATCTGATGTGAACAGCTGACTCATTGGAAAAGTCCCTGATGCTGGGAAAGACTGAGGGCAGAAGGAGAGGGTGTTAGAGGATAAGATAGCTGGCTGGATAGCATCATGGATGCAATAGACGTGAACTTGTGAGGGACAGGGCGGCCGGGCATGCTGCAGTCCATGGCGAAGCAAAGAGTCGGACGCAACTGGGCAACTGAACATCAACACCCGCTGACTATCTGAAGTGCACACATGGGGAAACTGAGGCCAGAATGGGAATGACCTACCCAGGGGTCTCTAGCTAGGAAACACACAATAGGTCTGGTCCCAAAGTCTTCTATTGGGCCTTACTGCTGATTGAGATAGGCCAGAAATATAACCCCTTCCTGTGTCAGCATGGCCTTTGTTCAATTTGCTGTGTGTTGAGACTTTCCTGGTGGTCCAGTGGTTAAGACTCTGTTCATCGAAGGCAGAGGGTGCAAGTTTCAACCGGTGGTTGGGGAACTAAGATCCTACCTGTTGTGCGGTGTAGCCCAAATTTCCTTTTTTAAAAATTAACCTGCCACATGTGGGTAAATGTCTTCTGGGTGACCAGAACCTGTGTGTGTATGTGTGCAGTGTGTGAGAGAAAGTGGCAAGTTCTCCCCTATCTGCCCAGCATGGAGCTTTCTGTACAAGGTGGTCCTGTGCTCATGGCAGGTTGAGCTGAGGAAGGAGGGGACGTGCACCTTGGAGGATCAGGGTTAGGGGGAGGTTCTGAACACGCGGGAGAGCACCCTGAACATAGGCATCCTGTAGAAGTGAATGTGCATCTCCTACTTTAGGGTATGGATCTTCCACAGTGCCCCCCTGCTGTTTTGAGGAGCCCCTTTACTCTTAGGGATATTGCCCCAGGAAGGTTCCCTGGGTAACTCCTTTCCCTCACCTGCAGAATGGAGCGTGTCCTGATTGCTGGGGGCCTCGTGTCTGGGAGAGGGATGCTCTGAGCTGGGGGGCCCAAACCTGGGTAGGGAGGTGGGGCTGTGAGGGATCAGATCCTCCAGCCGGGAAGGCAGCAATCCCTGGGGGTGGTGGGGGCGACAGCTGTGGTGCGGGGCCAGGAACCTGACACTGGGGCTGGGCCCCAAATGCCTTTCAGGAAGAGCTGAGGGAGGGTGGGCAGGCTCCCAAGGAGCAGCAGCCGCCCCAGAGATTCTCGGAGTTCAACCCCACCCCCAACTCCCTGCTATAGCCTCCCTTGTCATGTAGATGGTTCTTCCTCCCATTTTCCTTTGCCTGGGGTATCCCCACCAGCCCTCACAGCTCAGGAGGCCATAGGCCAAGCTTGCCCTTTCTCCTGGGTTCTTGGGGGGAGGTGTTCTAGCTTGGAGGAGCTCTCTCTGGATTTTCCAGTTAGCAGCCTCTAAGGCTTAAGGATGGCTTAAAACACTTGTGGCTTTTGTGACTTTGGGCAAGTTGGTTAACCTCTCTGAGCCGTCTCATCTGTAAATCAAGCTCTGTCTGGAGTGAGTGGGTACTCTAGGACAGGCAGTTCACATTCCTGGCTCTCACTCCAGCTCCCCGATACCGGGCTGGAGGCCCCACTACTCAGTCCTTGTTGCCTGTGGTCCCCAATCCTGTTGCTGCACCACAACACCCATGCCCCACAACAGGCTCTGACCCAGCACTCAGGTGGTACTGTGGTGCAGCCAGGTAGGAACCAGAGGTGACAGTGCTGGGTCAGTTGCATAGTACCACCCCTCCCAGTGAAGGAGGAGGAGGGGATAGACACTCTCAACTTTGGGCAGAACTTCTCTGCCCGGGCGTGGCGTGTGTGTATGTGTGTGTGTGGCAGGGGCGGGTGGGGAGAGATGAAGCAGAGGGAAGACAAGTGAAGACAAAGGATGAGGGAAGGAGGAAAGGGAGGCGGGGGCAGAGGCGGGTGGCATACCGGAGGGGAGGGGTGGGGGTGCTTTATCCAGCAGCCCTGGTCTGAGCTGGGGTCACATGCTGTACTTTTGCCGAGGAGGGAATCTGGTTTTAAAGGCTGGAGTCAGAGGGACCAGCTGGACCCAGTCTCTCCTGGAACCGTGGGCCTTTTCTGGCCCCCAGGGCCCTCCTGGTGATGCCTTCTTTATGAAAAGGCCATTCACTGCCAAGGCTGTGTGCTTCACTCTGTGCCGGGTAAGCCGACTCAGCACCAGCGTCATCTCCTTTAACCCTCCCGGCGTTCCAGGAGGCCGGACCCCCAGTCTTCTTGGTGATGGCCCTGAGGGATACGGCCTGCAACCTGTTGGGGGTGCAGCCAGGACCCACCCCCCCAGGCTGCTCTCAGACCACCATCATCCTTCATAGTTACTGTTTGTTGGTGAAAGGACCTCAGCAGACAAAAAAAGTTTAGCAAATATGAAAAGGCCATCAAGCCTTGGTGTACAGTGTTCACAGGAAACTGACCTGGGCAGCTGCCCTGATGGATGTGGGAGGAAAGGAACCCTGAGGGTCCCCTCCCTGGGGCTGGTGATGGGAGGGAACAAAGGGTCTGGTGCGCCAACCCCTCCAAGCTCACACTGGTGGGTGAGAGAAGGGCCTGTCCCTGTCCCCAGCAATGGGTGTGGCCTCCCTCCCAAGCCTCGAAAAGAACCTTGGATCAGAGCAGGAGGCTTTTCTGTGAGAAGCCCTACCCTAGGCCCTCATAGCAAAGATTGCTGAGCCTAAGGCTAGCCTGGCAGACAGTCACAGGCTTTGCTGAGGAATGAGCTGCTCACATCACTTGTACAGCCTCGACCCCCTGCATGGAGGGGGATGGGGGAAGCCTGTCTGCTGAGGAAGGGCCTGGAAGAGCCCAGAACTGGAGCTGAGTTCTGCACAAGCGAGCCCTGACCTGGCTGTAGGCTCTGTCTGTCTCACCACCTTTTTCTCTCTCTCCCAACCACCCAGTTTTCAAAGAGGTGACTCTTCCTGCCCCTGACTATGAAGTTGGTGGTGGGAGATCAGACTTTGGGCCAGCTAATCAGGGCTCTCTGTTCAATCCTCGCACCAAGTTTCTCTTGGTGGTGGACAGGGGTTTCCCTAGAAACCCCCCAACACCCCAGATGGGCTGTGAGGAGAAAGGAGAGGGCAGATGCAAGGCTCAGGAAACGGGTAGGTGGGAAGCCCAACCAGTATTTGAGAGATGCTGTCGCCCACAAAGACAGGAGCTGTAAATGCATATGGACCCAGCTCCTCCGGGAACCAGGACTGGCCCTGCAGAGACACCATGAGAAACAGCAGCAACAGACGTCCTAGGCTGAGAAGGCCCTGGTGGTGCGACATCCTGGAGCCCCAGGCCCACCCAGGAACAACCAGTTACTGAGAACTGTTTAGGTTCCAGAGCTTGTGAACTATTTCCAGTATTTACACTGTTATACACAGATAAAGCTTACGGAATGTTCAAGGTTAACCCTATTAAAGACAGCACTCTTGCCTGTCTGGGTGCTAAAGTGCTCTGCAGAGGAAATGAGAAGGGGTGCATCCTGGGTGTGCTCATGAGGAGAAAACCCAACCAGTGGCTTCAGAAGCCAACGTTTCAATGGGGAGACTGAGTCCCAGAAAGGAGAAGGGACTTGCCCAGGGTCACATATCGCTGCATGGCTGTCCTTCTCTGGGCCTGCCAGCCCAGGGCGAGAAAGGGCTTGGGGAGGGCAGGCAGCCATGTCAGGGCTCTGCCTCCCCCTCATCCTCGCTGGGGCAACCCTCGGGCACCGAGGGGCCCTGGGCTGCCCGGGTCTCCAGGTACTCGGCCTTGAGCTGCTCCAGTTCATTCAGCTCGGCCTCCAGCCGCTCCCGGTGGGCCGCCCGCAGCTGGCGCAGCTGTTTCATGGGAAAGGGGTTCATGTCGTTGAAGGCGATGTGCATCAGCTTCCTGGGGAGAAAGCAGAGTCAGAGTCAGCAGGCATCCTGGGCACCCCTGTGTTCACTCCGCTCAGGCAGCCGAGGCCCTTTCCTGAGAGGAAACAGTGACTGAGAAGACAGTTTCCGCCTGAAGTGATAAGTACTGAGGCAGGAGGAAACTTAGGGCTGAGGGACCTCTAACCTTGGAAGAGCAAGTTGGTCAGGGAAGGCTTCCTGGAGGAGGGGACTGTGAGCTGAGTTTTGAGGAAAAAGCACAGGTGGGCGAGACAAACACGGTGCTGGTGGGAGTGCAGGGAGGCATTCTAAGCAGAAGAACCTGCAGGGCCAGAAGCCCAGAGATGGAGGCTGTCCTGGGAACTCAGATAGCTCTGTTGGGCAGGATCCTAGGGCATGGGTGTTGGGGGCTGGAGAAGGTGGGCAAGAAATGAAACTGCTTGCTGTCCTTGAACGCCATGTTAAGGGGACAGATTCGGAGGCAGTGGGATGTCCCTAAGATCTCCAAGCTGTGATGGAGGGTCAGTGTTGCTAATGAACCTGCACTGGGAACAGCAGCCGCCTCTCTGCTCTGTGTCCTGGGCTCGCACATGTTGGGGGGGGTGGAAGGGTGGGGGCAGAAGCGGGTCTCACCGGCTGTCACAGATGGTCTTGGTGAAGAAATGCAGGTACTGGTAGATTTCCAGGCTATCCTGTAGCCTCAGGAGTGCCTCCTCATTGTACTTGAAGATGGCCAAGGCATAGCGGAACACCACCTGGGGGGCAGAGTGGGGTTCAGGGTGGGGATAGGGAGCAAGGGCAGGGAATCCCCAGAACCCACACCCCCAGGCGGTGTGGACAGCCCTGGGCAGGCTGCAGAGATGGGAGGCTTGGAAGAAACATGTGGGGCAAAGCCAAGGTGGGGGTGGCTGGAAACCGCATGGGGAGCTCAGCTGGCAGTCGGGATTGGGAGCCTGACTGTCCTGGGAGCCTGGGCAAGGTGTTGCCTCTGTTGGATCTAATGAGGATAACCCTGTCTTTACCTGGGGTGCTAGCAGGAATTGCATGGAGAGATGGATCTGAGGGTGCTTGGTGAACTGTGAGGTCCACCACTATGGGGAAACGTGGCGGAGGCCAGGGGAGAGCCTGCCAAGGGTTTCCTCGCAAGGAAAAGGGCAGAGCTGGGAGAAGCCGTCCTGTCTAGGGCTCTGTCTGAACAGGAGGAGGGGGAGGCAGCAGTGGTGTGCCTTCTGAGCAGGCTGGAGCCCCCTGTCCAGGGGAAGGGAATCCTCCCAGCTCTAGCATGGTCTTCAGAGGCAGAAGCGCCACTTCCTCTCAGGGGTGCAGAGCGCTTGAGCTGATGAAGCCAGGCTCCCTAGAGAGGTCCCCCAGAGCCCTGCTGGCTGGGCTCCATCCTCCCATCAGCCAGGGGCAGAGTCAAGACTCAAGAGGAGGCAGGGACTTGCTCAGGACCCTCCTGCTCACCCTCTGCAGAGCCCTACCTTGATGCCCTCGTAGAGGAAGGCGTCCCAGACCTGGAGGAGGATGTTGCTGATGAGACTGTCTGCAAAGACCACAAGGAACCAGTTGAAGGTGATGAAGGACAGGTCCACGCGGCGCTGCCCCAGGTGGGCCATCAGCCTGGGCAGCTTCTCCAAGAGGAGGTCCTGTAGCACCCGCTGGTCCACCTGCAGCCAAGAGAGGACCCGATGGCTGCCACCCTGCAGGAGGGGCTGCCTGCTTCCCGTCTACCCGTCACACCCAGCCCTGGGGCTGCTCCCAGTGGGTCCTGCCCTGTCTTGGGGCACAGTGTCCGGAGGAGCTGGTGCCCAGCCTGACAGGGAGACACGTCACTCCATAGGTGAACAGCCTTCCAGGTTGGAGCTCTGATGCAGAGGTCTCTGTAGATCAGAAGTTCTTAGCCCATGGAGTTTGGGCCCCTTTATCCTGAACGCCAAGCCAAGCAGGAGCTGAGGCTTGGATCGGCTGACACCACAACCACGACTTTGCACCTATTTTGGGTTTGATGCACCAGATGCTCAGGGCAAGGTCGTGGGGCCCAGAGGTGCTGCTACTGAGCGTGGTCACTGTCATGCCTCAGTCCTTGTTTCACTGGACCTGGTTGATCACACCCAGCACTAGCTCCTTCCCTGCCCTAGGATATGGTTGTTCTGTGGTTGCTCCTATCTCAGTGATGAGCTCATTTTAGGGTCCTCTTGCTCTTTCTTTCTTGGAACTGCTGGTTTCTCAGCCTTCTCCCCGTTTAAGTCTTCTTCCAGACTTAGCTCTCGGCTGTGGTGAACACCCTCTTCCTTCCTTCCTCACCCTGAACTCCAGGTCTGCTGTGGAGCTCAAAGCCTAGGGTAACTCACTAAATCTAAGATGCCACTGAACCCGCTGAAGGATGCATGGATGGACTGATGACGTCTGAGATTTACTTCAAGGTCATCAAAGTAGGGGGAATGGTGTGAGTATAGGTGGGAATAGTACTAGCCTCCCTGTGTTGATAATTATTGAAGCTAGATAATGAATACGTGGAGGTTCATTACACTTTCTGTTTTTGTACATTTGAAATTTTCTGTATTTGAGAAAATACATGACCAGAGATGGTGTGGCCATCCTGTGATAAGGACAGCCAGAAAGAGCCTTTACCTTTCTCATTATCTGTGAAAAATAATCCTTCATTTAAGCCACTCAATGGCACCCCACTCCAGTACTCTTGCCTGGAAAATCCCATGGATGGAGGAGCCTGGTGGGCTGCAGTCCACGGGGTTGCTAAGTTGGACACGACTGAGCGACTTCACTTTCACTTTTCACTTTCATGCACTGGAGAAGGAAATGGCAACCCACTCCAGTGTTCTTGCCTGGAGAATCCCAGGGACGGGGGAGCCTGGTGGGCTGCTGTCTATGGGGTTGCACAGAGTTGGACACGACTGAAGTGACTTAGCAGTAGCAGGAGAGATTAGCTCAAGTTGGAGGAGTAGAAGGAAGTGAACTCACCCCTTCTTATGAAAACCACAAAATCACAACTAACTGCTGAATAGCCATCATCAAAAAATCCCTGGAGCCTACCAAAAAAGGTACTATTAAGTTGGGCCTCCCTGCCACACAGCAAAACACAATCCTCACCTGATTCACCACCTATTTCCTGATGACTCCTAAGTCATCTCCATCCCTGATCTCTCTCCACACCTCTCCACCCAGAAGGAGAAAACGGTGTCGGGTGCTTGAAGTAGGAAAGGGGAACAGGATGGGGGGCGGGGGCGGTGCAGGTAATGGCTTGGTAGGTTTCGACAGGGAGTGAGAAGGCTCCCTCTGAGTAGCATCTGTCTCTTCATTAAGCAGAGGCACCGATGCAGCAAGAACAGGACAAGGGGTGAGGAGGGAGAGGCTGGAGGGAGGAGGTGTGAGACGGTCTTGCATTTGCACCTCTCAACAATCCCGGGAAGCAGTGCCACGCCCATTCAGAAGCAGGCAGGCCTGAGGTTCGGAGAGGCGATGCCACCTGCCAAGGGCACAAGGCTGTCTTCCGAGGGGCCGGTTCTGACCCTAGCTCTGCCTGACCCCAGGGCTGGCCTGTGCTCAGAGGGCAGTACAGGGGCTGTGAAAGGACAGAGGCAGCTGGTTTTTAGCAGGCGATTATGGGAGCCTGTGAAGCACCCCAGTCGTCCCGCCCTCCCAAGTCGCAGCTTCCTTGTTACCTGACCTCTCTTTTGAAACTCTCAGCTGGCAAACACCAAGTGGCACTAGATTTCCTTCTCCTCCCTTCCCTAGGATATCTGCTGCCTCTCATAACACAATGTCCTCACTGGAGTAACAACAACCTATGGTGTGGGCAGGGCCCTGACAATTCTCAAGGCCATCAGCTCACTGGAATATCACAGCAGTCCCAGAGCAGGGTTTATTGGCCCACTGTACAGAGGGAGAAATGGAGATTCAGAAATTCATTGGCTCTTAGGAACAATTCAGTGGTACCAACCTGCGTGGCCCCCAATCCTCTCCCTGACCGGCTCACCTGGGATGCCAAGAGCGTCTTGCTGTAGTAGTCAGCGGGCATGATGGTCTCCACGATGGCCACCAGACACCAGAAGGCACTCTCCTCCTCATCCAGGACCAGCAGAGCGATGGCCGCCAGTCTGGAGTGGGAGGAAAGCAGGCCTGGAGTGACCCGTGGCAGTCATAACCGAGCAGCCCGGGGCAGGTGCGGCTCCCTGGGGCGTGTCCTCCCCACCACACTCCCTGACCAGGCTGGTGTTCCTGGGAACTGGGGCGAGATGAACATGCTTTTGAAGAGGACTACCTAGGAGATTTATGGAGCAATGGGGATCATCTTAGAGCAGGGCCTCTGGAGTCCTGTTGCCTGGGTATGAATGCCGGTCCTGTAGCTTCCTTGCTGGGTGACTGTGAGCAAGGCCCTTAACCTCTCTGAGCCTCAGCCTCACAATAATCCCAGGACTGTTTCAAGGACGAACGGAGTAAATACACACTAACTGGCTAGCACAGTGCCTAATGGGCTTCCCAAGTGGCGCTAGTGGTAAAGAACCCACCTGCCAACGTGGCAGACATGAGACGCGGGTTTGATCCTTGGGTTGGGAAGATCTCCTGGAGGAGGGCATGGCAACCCACCCCAGTATTCTTGCCTGGAGAATTCTATGGACGGAGGAGCCTGGTGGGCTGTAGTCCAGGGGGTCGCGAAGAGTCTGACGCGACTTAGCGTGCGTGCACAGTGCCTAACATGCAGTGAGATCTCTTTATAAAGTTTAGCTGCCCTCACCTTAATATTCACAGGCTTTGAGACCTTGGCAAGCGTGTTCGTCTCTCTCTGCCCCACTCTTATTACCTGTCAACGGGGGTTAACAATAGCCCCCTCCCAGGCCTGAGACATGAAGGCGACAGACACACAGCATCTTGGTCACTGTCTGGCACCCACCAGGCGCTCAGTACTCAGAGTTCCTTTCCTCCTTTGCTTCCCCTCTCCCCCAGAGTTATCACGACGCTCTAGAGATCATGGATGAAAAAGAAGAAAACCCCACAGTGCTGAGCAGGGATGTCTGCCTGGAAGAAGCACGATTTTCTCTCCTTCCCTGGCAGATTTCATCCAGGGTGCATCTTTTTTTTTTTTTTTGGCTTTTTGGCCATGCCAAACAGCATTCAGGATCTTAGTTCCTGACCAAAGATTGAGCCTGTGTCCCCTGCAGTGGAAGCACAGAGTCTTAACCACTGGATCGCCAGGGAAGTCCCCAGGGTGAATCTGAGAATACACCACCCAGGAATATTCGTGGCATTATTCATAATAGCCAAAAGGTAGAAACAATCCAAATGCCCATCAGCTGGTTAGTGGATACTCAAAGTATGGCACATCCGTGCAGTGGGACGTAGCTCAGTAAAAAAAGAACAAAACATATGCTACGGCAAGGAGGAACCTCAAGAGCATGCTAAGGGGAAGAAGCTCGATGCAAATGACCACACATCATATGACTGGCATATGAAATGTCCACAACAAGAGCACTCACAGAAACAGAAGCAAGATTTGTTGTCCAGGGCTGCAAGTGGGAATGGAGAGTGACTATGAATTGGTACAAGATGTCTTTTAGGGGTGATGGAAATGCTCTAAAGTTGAATTGTGATGGTAGCCACACAACTCCGTGAATTTACTCCAGATCACTGAGTTGTACACTTAAAACTGGTTGGGAAAAAATGGTTAGTGATGAGAGGCTGCTGGCATTCACTAGGAGCCTATCAACCTCTTGGGGCTACAGCCAGACTCCAGCTGAATACATTCAGGCCTGAGAAGGTCTGCAAAGGAGGGTGATGTGGGAAAGAAAAAACTATTAATACTTTAAATAACTCTACTTATATATTAGAGAGAAATAAATTTTAAAATTTTGCTGTGAATTAGTATTAAGTCATTACTATGATATCTGTCATGCTCTAAACAAGCTGGATTTGTTGCATAAAAGCAGGTTCTGTCCTCTTGAGACAGCACACATGCAGTTCTAATGGCTGCCACTGGACGGCAGCACTCAGACAAGTGAAAGGGGCTGGGTTTGAAGGGCCTTTGAAAGAATACAGTGCACTCTCCACATTTCAACAGGCTCTATTACAAATGTGTGTGCGTGTGTGTGTGTGTGTGTGTGCATGCGCACTCAGTCATGCCCAACTCTTTGGGATCCCCTGGACTGTACAAATAACCTTGTATTTAAAGCAATAGTATGAATATCTGCCTAAATGCCAACAAATACAGCATTCAAAGAAAGAAGTAAAGAAATACCTCAGCTGTTCCTCTATAGCCCTCAGCAGCCTCTGTGCAGTCTCTTTCCACTCCGGGAGAAGCTTCTTTCCTTCTACAAGCCTTCCACAAGGCTTACCTCTAGACATTGTCTTGCTATGGAAATTTCCCCCTGCTCCTTCAGCATAGATTAGACTCCAAAACTCATATGTGGCTAACCCCATTCTTGCTCTCAAAAAAGTTATATCTGATCAGGAAAAAAAGTTTCTGAGTGCTCTCAGCACACTCTCCACTATAGCTCCCCTTGTGAGCTTCTGAGTGTGTGGGCATACGGTAGGAAGGACCAGGTCTGGGGGCTGGAGACCAGGGTTAGCAGATGGCTTAGCCCCTATGCATAGTGAGGTCCAGGTCAGGTTCCTTAGCTTCTCAGACACTCTGTTGTGTCAGCTGGGCAATGTGGGCACCAATGCCCACCTCTCACGGCTTTCCTGAGGATTAGATGACATCAGGTATGTACCTGGCTCATCAGGCTCTCTTTGGAGCCTCTTAAGGAGGCTCTCCTTAAGTCTTAGCTCCTACCTGACCTTTGTGTGAAATGCACAAATCATTCACACTAATCTCATAGCTTTCAGTTCCCTTCAGATCTCATCTTAAAGAGGATTAAAAAGTTTTGTGCTTTCTGAATTTTAACATGTTCAAACAGATAAGTGTGCATGTTTCTGCTCAGCTGCTGAATGAATAAATGTGTAAATTTTCTATGGACATCCCTTATAGCAGATGTTTAGAGTACTGTGAAATCTGAACAAATTTCCAAAGAGGCATAGACTGACAGGCATTGCTGTTCAGGTTTAACTCTGAATTCCCAGAAACTGTACATGTACAGGGCTTCCCTGATGGCTCAGTGGTAAAGAATTCGCCTGCCAATGCAGGAAATGCAGGTTCGATTCCTGGGTCGAGAAGATCCCATGGAAAAGGAAGTGGCAACCCATTCCAGTATTCTTGCCTGGGAAATCCCATGGACAGAGGAGCCTGGTGGGCTACAGTCCATTGGGTCACAAAGAGTGGGACATGACTTAGCAACTAAACAACACATGCTCAGCTTCACCCAATTTGAGTTGGGAAAAAGGTATTAAAAACAGCTACCTTTAGGAACCATTCCAATTTGAGTAGGGACACTCTGAATATTTATTCTGTGTTAGGTAAACGCCATATACTTCCTATTCTGAAAAAAAGAGCTTATATATGAATGGCTTATGTAAATTTTGTCTGAGTATATATGTGTTTAAATTAAGTTGAACCAAAACTTGCTTTGGGAAATATTTGCGATTAGGCCACCTCTATGGGGGCAGCCTTGAGAGCTCCCCATAGTACTGGAAAGGTACCTCTCTGTCTCTTTGGAGCCTCCCAAGAAGTCAGAGAGGTCAAACAGATGGAGACAAGCAGTCGAAAGGACATGTTGAAGACAGAGTTGGGCCGAGTCCCAGCCCTACCAAGTCACCCCATCCCAGCCCCGCCCTACCATCCCTTGTCTCCTGCTGTTGAACCAGAAGTAAAAATTAATCCAGGCTGGGCCAGACTCCTTCCTTTGGGAATTTAGACAGCAAGTGCTAAAAGAGATATGCTCATTCATTCTGTGCAAATATAAAGGACCCTCGGGACTTCCCTGGTGGTCCAGTGGTTAAGAACTTGCCTTGTAATGCAGGGCACGTGGGTTCAATCCCTGCTTGGGAAACTAAGATCCCACAGGCTGTGGAACAACTAAGCCTATGCACTGCGGCTAATGAAGCCTCTATGCTCTGGGGCATGTGCGCTACAACTAGAGTCTGGAGGGGCTAAGGTCTCTATTCTGACAGTCTGGATGGGCTGGAAATATCCACAGAATGGCAGTGGGGCTGGTCTGCTGAGAGAGAAGGAAGCAGCCATGTATTATGAGAGGTCAGAGACCTCCAGGGAGGGCTGTACAGTCTCAGAGAACAGCGTCTCCTTGGATGCAGCATGAATGGCACCCCCTGGGGTCGTGCTGTGGCCCCACTAGAGGCAGCAGTGGCCTCGGCTTGCAACGGCCATCTGCCCCCAGCCCTACTTCCTTCCCGACTTTCAGGAGCTTCCTCTGTCACAGTTACAAATTCTATCTTCCTAGGGCTCCTCCGAGTGGATTTTGTTTAAAGCAATGACCCCTGACCCAGGCAGCTGTGCAGTACTACGTGAGCTGGCAGTGGGCTACACGACCCCAGTGGCCCCTCGTGTGCTCTCTGTGGGAGCGGCACCACCCTGAGGACATGTCACAGGGGAGGGGACGGGACGAGGAGCCTCAGGCTCTGGCCCAACTCTGTCTTCAATGTCTTCTTTCACCTGCTTGTGCCCGTCTGGTTGACCTCCCTGGCTTCTTGGGTGGCTCCAAAGGGACAGAGAGGTGCCCTGGAAGGTCGAGGCTATGTAGCTTACCTGTTTAGGCCCTGGCAGTAGCCAATGGTGGGGTTCTGCCAGGAGAAGGCCAGTAGCACCCGGCGGAGCTTGTCAGGGAAGCTGGAGGTGGGACAGGTGAAGTGCTTGTTGTTGGGGAAGGTCCGGTTCAGGTCCAGCTCGATCTGGCGGGCAGCAGGGTGCTTGCAGGCCTGGCCCTGGCTCAGCAGTGCCTGGTAGCAGCCAGGGGCCTGCAGGTGCTGGACGCGGAGGCGGATCAGCCACCTCCAGACACGCGGCCGGTGCTCGTGGGGCACGCCCGCCCGCAGCAGCTGCTTCAGTTCTGCTGAGGGGGCCAGCTCGCCCAGGGTGGCCCAGCGCTCCCGCAGTGGCCGCTCCACGGCCTCGTGGGCCAGCAGGTGGTGGGAGTGCACTTCCAGTGCCTGGATCTTGGCCAGCAGCCTCAGGTCCTCCACCTCATAGTTGGGCACCGTCAGGAAGCCGTACTCGTCGTACTCACTGCCAGCAAAAGTCCGCGTCAGCAACACTTTGCAAGGCCCTTCCCCAGATAAGGGTCAGTGAGGAGAGGGTGGGGCCTGGGCAGGGAGCCTGTGGGGCTTTATTGTAAGTTGGCCATGTGACTCCGGGCAGGTCACTTCAGTGCTCTGGACCTCAGTTTACTCTGTACAGTGGGTACAGCGGCTCCTGCACTGCCTCATGAAGACCCAGTGAGATCCTCAGATGTAAACTGCTGGGGCTAGACTAGACAGCAAGTGCTAAAAGAGATATGCTCATTCATTCTGGGCAAATATAAAGGACCCTCGGGACTTCCCTGGTGGTCCCGTGGTTAAGAACTTGCCTTGTAATGCAGGGCACGTGGGTTCAATCCCTGCTTGGGAAACTAAGATCCCACAGGCTGTGGAACAACTAAGCCTATGCGCTGCGGCTAATGAAGCCTGTATGCTCTGGGGCATGTGCGCTACAACTAGAGTCTGGAGACACAGTGCAAGATCCTGCATAATGCAACAAAGATCCTGCATGCTGCAACCAAGAGCTGATGCAGCCAAACAAATAAGTATTTTAAAAAAAAGAACCCTCTTATTACTCCATGAAGCCTTAGGTCCGAGGAGGCCTGTACCACCATTGGACAGCCACACTTCCACAGCCAGGAAGCCCAAGGCCAGATGGGGAGCAGGCAGCGCCAAGAAGCAGCAGGACCGAGCAGTGGAGACCCATTCCACACAGCCTTTCATCAGTCAGCATTCATTTGCCCCGATTATGTGCTCTGCCTGTGCTATCTCATTTAATCCTCACGATCCTGCGAAGCTGGTGATCTTAGCCTACGCCTTAGGGAGGCTGAGTAGGAGGCTCAGAAAGGTAAAGTGACTTGTCCAAGGTTACACAGTAAGAAAGCCAAGTCCGCCTCCAAAGCTTGGGTGCCAGCCACTGGACCACCCAGCCTCTAGGGACCTTTGACCCCAGCCACAACCCATTCTGTTTAACTGCCCGGGTCCACTGTCCTCAGGAAAGGCTTGGCTCAGAGGAGGTAGGTGGCTTGTGTCCCCTCCTCCCCTCTCTGACAAACACCTCTGGAGACAGTCTGGGGTAGCGGGAAAAAAACAGAATTCGGAAAGCAGGCCTATGTTAGCTACACTAAGGTGCTGTGTCGTCTTGAGCAGGGGCCTGCCACGCCTCTCGGCTGTAAAATGGGGTTCATCCCAACCACATGCTCATCCGTCTGAAGGTACAAGGAGGTAGGGGATGGGCAGCGCTCACACCCGGTCAGCAGCACTGGCAGCAGGGTGGCTGGTGGCACCCGGGGCCTGCAGACCCAGCCCTGCTCTGGGCTCACCTGACAGTGCCGGGGCTGAGCACGATGCTGTCGGCCGAGGCCTCGCTGGCTTCCCACTGCAGTGCCTCCTGGATGAGCTGCCTCAGGAGCTCTGAGCACTCGCCGGCCTCCACCCCCAAGGCCTCCTGCAGCCTCCGCAGCCCTGCCAGGTACTTGCTCTCCACCCGACAGTTCTGGGCTTGGAGGTAGGCGCACTGTGGGAGGGAGAGGTGGGGGATGGTCAGGCCACCTGGTTGGGCTTGGGCCAGAGGCCTGAACAGCTTTAGGCAGTCCAGCCCTTCTTCCAGCTCTCATCTCCCATCCCTCCGACCCCAGCCATTCATATGAAGAAAAGGAGAGGAGCCCCGAACCCAGGAGTTTACAGTAAGGCAGAAAGGGCTCCAGGCAAGAGAACCAGGCCCAGGGCTGGAGCTAGATTCAGAAACAAGAGGGGAGAGGTGGGCAGGGGCAGCACAGGCTCTTGCATGGCCTGCAGTCCCATGCTAGTTCAGCAACTACAGGCTGGGTGACTTACAGCAAAATTACTTAACCTCTCTGTGCTTTAATGTCTTCATCCGAACACTGGGGATAATAGAGTCTGCCTCAGAATTCTTGTGTGACTCAGATGAGCCAAGGTATCTAAAGCCCTTGCAGGGCACTTGGCCCAGAGAAAGCTCCCTCTAGGGGGTATACCTGAGCAGTGCCCAGGGGATGGACGTGGAGCTCTGGACACTGCCCTTGTGCCTTCTAATGTCACCTGGGGGGCTTTTTCTGCTCCTCCAGCACACCACCTCTCTCCCACCTCGTGGGGCACACACTGCACATTCCCCGTCTGCCTGCCCCCATATCTTCCTTTTCTTTGTATGCCTCATGATATTTTGTTGAAAATGGAACATCTGAACCTAATAAGGTGGGGTGGAATTAATTAAAGAAAGCTCAGCGAAGAAAAGAGTCCGGTC
The DNA here is from genome assembly GCF_042477335.2 of Ovis canadensis. NCBI lineage: Eukaryota > Metazoa > Chordata > Mammalia > Artiodactyla > Bovidae > Ovis > Ovis canadensis. The sequence continues at coordinate 50,017,027 of NC_091246.1, read as the reverse complement.
AGGCCTGTATGGGGACCTCTCAGGTCCTGTCACCTGCAGCACTAATTGCTCCAAGCAGGAAGAAGTGTACACCTACATCTCTGATGGGACGGTGCCTCCACTTCAGTCTCCAGCAGGTAAAGCAAAGACTTCAGTAGTCCAACCAGTGAGAAGCCTCCATACCTCTAGTGGACTTTCTGGTTATCACAGTCCCTCCTAATCCTTCCCTTTTCCCTATAAAAAGCAAGTTTCCCTTCCCTGTTCCTTGAATTTGCCTGTGGTTCACCACAGTTCATGGATCCCAAGTTGCAATTCCTCTGGTTAGTCCCGAATAAATTTGCTTTTGCCTGTAAAATAACTAGCCACTATGTTATTAAAACTGACAGTGGTAACTCTGGGAATCAGATTCTCCCTCTTACTCTAGGGTTTGCTGTTTTTGTTTTGATTGTTTATACCTCAAGGATAAACAATAAGGTATAAACTTGAGTTTTTAGGTCTTTTCTGTGCCTTTCCCTGGGCACGTGTGGTCACTTTCTAATTTCCCCCACATGTGCAGTTGTTTTGGAATAGACAATACCTGGCTCCCAAAAAGGGGGAAAAGAAGTATGAAGTTGGCAGGGGGTGGGGGGAAGGGTGCTGGCCCTTTAAATCCCTGGGCGGTTACTTTAGACGGGGGCCAGGGCTTGCTACAAAGCGGGGAGGCAGGACAACAGTGGCTGCCTGCCTTCCTCTCACCCTGTGATCAGAAGCAGCAGTCAGCAGAGCACAGATCTGACATGCGGATGAAGTTCACGAAGGGCACAGTCCGGAGGGTGAGCAGTTGGGTCAAGAGGAGAGAGTGAGACCGTGGTGAGGGGGTGAGTGGACTGGAAGGGTGGCTGGAGACTGAGATGGCCAGACCTGGGCTCCGCCCTCACCTTCATCAGGAGGGCCTTCTCCTTCTCAGCCACCTTCCTCCAGATCTTTGTGACCTGGTGGATCTCAGAGTTGAGAAAGCGGTTCTGGGTCCGGTATGCTTCCATGTCATCCTGAAGAAGAGAGCAAAGCATTTAATGGGCTGCACCAGAACCATCTCCCTGGTCCTCACTCTCAGATGTGCTGCCAACACTCCCTTCAAAAATTTCCAATAATTCCCAATATTGGCAAATAGAAAAGGAACTCTGAAAGAAAAAAACAATATTGATAGTCCCCTTCTCTAATCTTGATACCAGTGTGATATGGTAGAGAGAGCATCAAGCCTAGAGTTCAAATACCGGCTCTGATTTCCTGGACGGGAGGCCCACTGAGTCACTCTGACTCTGTTTCCTCTTCTGCAAAAGGGGCAAGTTTCACCAAACTCACCTGGCAGCTGAGACTAAGTGAGCTAATGTGTACACTGCTACAAGGAGCAAAACAGAACCATTCCAGTAGTGTTTGTTTTTTAAATGAACACATTTTGTCACATATTGGTGATCATTTTGAGCAATTCTGGGTGAGAATTTTCTACTTGGTGTCACTTTGTAAATATTTTTCTGTGTTTCTACAGGAGCTCCCTAAAGATGATTTTTGACGTCCGATGACTATTCTAGGAAGTGAATTTACCATAACTTAGATATAATCCTTCTCCTGTTGCTGTTTTTTCATTTGAGCCTTAGATGTTTTTGGTTTGCCTCTCTTATGAATAAATCTGTGAGGCCTATCTCTAAGCCTAGAGTTCTCCTTTTTGCAAGCTGTCCAGTGGAGGGAGCATGAATCTTCCCGCCTGGGGCAAGGAGAAGCTGACCACCCACTGAGGAGGGTCAAGCAGGAGCCTGAAAGAGTGACCACAGCCACCACCGCCACGGCTCCATCTTTATTCTGCTTGGAAGGACTCTGCAGAAGCAGTGGACAACACATGCTCACGTTGATTCCAGGGCATTTACTAGTTGAAACTCAATCCCTTTCTCTTGCATTCAAAAAATTGTACTGGGCTGGCTGTAGGTGAGTGTGAGAGACTGCTGCAGGTGTGACTAGATAGGACTGATAGGGGCAGAGTGAAGGGACATAGTAGGTGATTAAATAATTTGTAACTCAGGGAACTCACACTGGGGCTCTGTAACAACCTAGAGGGGTGGGAAAGGGTGGGAGGTGCGAGGGAGCTTTAACAGGGAGGGGACATATGTTCACCTATGGCTGATTCGTACTGATGTATGGCAGAAATCAAACCAATATTGTAAAACAATCATCCTTCAATTAAAAATAAACAAAAAAATAGCAAATCCCACTAGGGGATTATAAATAGAAAAATCATAGCAGACCCTTGTAAGTTAATGATTACTTGAAAAAGAAGGTTTGCTTAACCACAAAACCAAGCAGGCTTGCTTAGCAACCAATCCATGCAATAGAAGCACTAGACATGCCCCAGGTAATAAAACAACGGTGGCCTGAGACCACATCCTGCCCAGTGAGCTGAGTAAGCGAGGACACGTTCTCTGCTCACATAAAAAACAATAATTTGTGGACCTAGCTTGACCATGGAAGGATAAGAAAACTCCCCTGCTCAACCTGGAGAAGCTGATGATGCAAGCAGGATGTCTACTAAAGAAAGACAAAGAAGGCCTTCTCCCTGTCCCTACTTTTCTTTTGATTATAAAACTGTAGCTCAGTAAGCTCTCGAGCACAGCACTCTCTCACCTGGCCTCTTGTAAGCCTCACAAGTGTCCTATTTCAATAGATCACTCCTTATCTATCGCTCTGCGTCTCGCTGAATTCTTTCTGTGCTGAGACATAAAAGACTACGGTACTGGAGCTCCTCGGAACCCCCTGAAATGCCACCCATCTCCTTCAGGCCCTGATTAACAACAGCACACCTTGCCTGTGGCACTTCAACAACGGGGATGGGTCACTTGCGCACGGCTGACAGGCCATCCTGACCCTCTCCATTAGATCCCTCCCAGCCCAGAAGCTCCAGTTCACGTCCAGGGGCTCTCCAAGGCTTGGGACGTGTTGCACAGGGTGCCCTGCTTGCAGCCCAGACAAGGAGGGCAGGGACGAGTGCCCCGTGAGCAGCTGTGGGCCTGGTGGCGTCCGGGGGTGGCGTCCGGGCAGTGCCTTCCCATTCACTCACTGCCCTACCCTGAGTGTTCTTCTTGGCTCAGAACTGTAGGAAGGAAAAAGAGAGACCTCAGAGAAGAGAAAAGCCACGTGACTGTCACCAGGGAAGCAAATGAGGAAAACACAACTGGAGAGAGGGGACAGGGAAGAAGCGTCTGCCCACCTGCTCTCACAGGGACCAGGGAGCCGGGGACTGGCCCTGGTGCTAGTGGGGCAGGAGCAGATGGGACACGGGGAGAGCCAGGGTCTGGCGGTGGCCCTGCCACTTCTGCTGTGTGACCCTGGATCAGTGCTTCCTCCTCTCCAGGACGTGGCTGGCCCTGCCAGCCAAGCTCTGTATTCAAGTAGTCAGTGATTCTGTTCTCACACTGACAGTTTGGACAGGGGGGAGATTTCCTCAAAGCTGAGCGTCCTCAACCACAAGGGCAAGCAGGAGATGTGAACACGTTCTGTCCCCAAACCTGCAGACAGCAGAGTTTTGATGGATCTTCTATTTTCTCCTGGATCAGAGACCCAGAGGCTAAAATTAAGGGAGTCTAGTACGTACAACTCTTTCTATCACAGAACACCTCCACGGTGTCAGCTGAAGGACTGATGGCTTTCTAACAACCTTGGGGGAGCAGCCGTCAATGTCAGCATGGGTGATGTGAATTGTACCGAGTCTCTTCATCTCTGAGCTCACTGACAAATTCCTGGACATGCACATTCAGGGGCACATTCAGTCTCCTAGGTGAGTCCATGCTTGCACAAGTCCATTTCTCTCACCCCCATGCTGCTTCTCTGGGTTTTCAACAGTGGGTTCCAGCAGAATGGGCACAGAAAGGAGAAAGACACTTAGCAGGCAGAGCAGAGTAGGAAAGCAATCTGATGGAAGCGATTTTCACCACTTTGTGAGGGATTCAGGGCTTCCCTCATGACTCAGCTGGTAAAGAATCCACCTGCAATTTGGGAGACCTGGGTTTGATGCCTGGGTTGGGAAGACCCCTGGAGAAGGGAAAGGCTACCCACTCCAATATTCTGGCCTAGAGAATTCCATGGACTGTATAGTCCATGGGGTCAAAAAGAGTTGGACACGACTGAGCAACTTTCACTTCAGAGCTTTCTAACAACCTAGCTACATCTGCATTTGAAAGATTTTGTTTTCCTTTTGAACTCAAAAGCATTTCTGATTTTAGACCAAATAAGGGAAAAGGTTCAGAGAGTAGTTATGTGCTTTTTCCTTCTGAAAAAGAAAGGGAAAGAAATTTGGGTTTTGTGTCATTTTTTATCCTTCTAACAACTGTAGGACTGGCTAGGCCGTGTCATATAAAGGCGAGATAACTTGTCACATAGCTAGCAAGAAGCAGTCTGCCTGACTTCGGAGCTTGGGGAGTGGCTACTGCACCACACTGCCCACTGGTTTCTCAAAAGCTCCTGAATTTATTACTTTTTCCTTTTCCTGTTCCTACCCCTGCCACCCACCCCCTCACCCCGATTCCCACCAATAGCAGTTCTTTGATATAGTGGTTTGGGATTCCCATGGTAATCTGAAGTATATTTATGTGGCTGTGAGTGCCAGGGTTGGGGCAGGACTGACTGGGGCTATATGGCTGCCTATAGGGACGGTGGGGGCTGAAAGCACCTGTCCCCAGCTCCTGTCACCACCCTCCAGGGAGGAGGTTGCAGCCTGTGGCAGGCATCACATCTATAATAAAGTCCTCACTTCCTGAGTGGTAACTGGTCCCTGGGAGATGGGTGAGAGCCACGGCCTGCACGAGGGTGAGAAAGGGATGACAGTGGCGGCTAGAAGCACTGGGAAGGCAGCAAAGCAGACAGAATGGTCAGAGAAGGGAGCTGGAACCCGGGTCCAGTCCCCTCACTTCCTCCACACATAGCCCTGGGCAAGTAACTTCACCTTTCACAGCCCTGGCATCCTCATCTGTATGTGGGGAGCACGTAAGTGGCTGCCTTCCAGGGCTGGTGCGAGGATTAAATGAAGTGATATATAAAGAGCGCTTAGGATGGTGGACGCCTCACCATGAACAATCTGTATGTAGGGGTGCCGATTATTATCATCATCATGACCAAGTCACAGCAGCACAGGCCACCACTTGTGTGCAGGACTGCTGAAGAGGGCCACTGGACACCTCGGTGGCTTCCAAGGACACCAATGTGGCACTGAAGGAAGCTGACCAGGCCGGCCCCAGAGTGCTTAGGAGTTCTGACTCCATCTTGGGCTTTTCCATCTCTGCTCTGATAATTTAGAGATACATTCACTTTTCAGTTTAGGGTATCATGAAAACGTCAAGCTGCATTGGGTCCTCTCGTTAAGAAAGTGAGGGAGGGTACAGCAACACTTCCACCAACATCTGTTTCAAATACAAATTCTCCAGTATTAAGGATCATTCCAGTTCTACCTAGAAAACCCCTGGGGTCAAGATCGGTGTCCTCCCCAAGGGCCCAGGGCCCCTACCTACCTTTAGGTGCTCCATCTTCTCCTGTTGGCTCAGGAAGTCCCTGTCGGCCTCCTCTGGGGCCTTCATGAAGTCCTGGGTGACCTTCTCGGAGAGCTTGCAGATGACCTCCTGCTTGGCCTGATTCTTGTCCAGGAGCAGCTGCACGTGCTGCTGCAGTTCCCGTATCTCCTGCTCCCGCAGGCTTGCTGTCTGCACCAGGCTCTCCCGCTCCTGCTCCAGGGCCTCCACCCGCCGGCCCAACTCCGCAATCTGCCGCACTTTGTGCCGCACCAGCTCCAGCCGGTCCTTGTCCTGGGCCGCTGCCAGGTATGCACTGGACACCCTCTTCTCCTGCTGGGCTGCCTCCAGTGCCTTGTGCAGGATCTTCACCAGCTCCTGTGCGGGAAAGGAGAAGCGCCCAGTGAACTCGGGGAAGGCCTGTGAGGTGCCAGAGGCGAGGCGTATGCCGTCATCAGTTCTCCTAAAAGCCCTGGGAGGTGATGGGCATCATCTGCTGCATGCATGCCAAGTCACTTCAGTCGTGCCCGACTCTGTGCGACCCTCTGGACTGCAGCCTGCCAGGCTCCTCAGTCCATGGGATTCTCCAGGCAAGAGTACTGGAGTGGACTGCTGTGCCCTCCTCCAGGGGATCATCCTGACACAGGGATCGAACCCGTGTCTTTTATATTTCCTGCACTGGCAGGCAGGTTCTTTACCACTAGAACAACATGAGAAGACCATCGTCTCCTGGGATATTTCATTCTAGCACCCACATCCTCTCTTTCTGTTTAAAAGAGCTTTAGGGACTTCCCTGCTGGTGCAGTGGCTAAGACTCTGAGCTCCCAATGGAGGTTTGATCCCTGGCCAGGGAACTAGATCCTGCGAGCTGCAGCTAAAGATCCAGCAAGCCACAACAAAGATCCAAGATCCTGCAAGCTGCAACTAAGATCTGGCGCAGCCAAGTGAAAAAAATTAATGTACGCACGCGTGCGAGTGTGTGTGTGCTCAGTCGTGTCCGACTCTTTGCAACCCCAGAGAGGAATACTGGAGTGGGTTGCCATCCCCTTCTCCAGGAGATCTTCCCAACCCAGGGATCAAACCTGAGTCTCCCACACTGAAGGCATATTCTTTACCATCTGAGCCACCAGGGAAGCCATCAAAAAAAAAAAAAATATTAAAAAAAACCAGAGTTTTAGTTAGACACGTAGATTCCCAGCAAAGGATTACATCGCCCAGCCAAGCTCACAGCTAGATGTGGCCAAGTGATTATTCTGCCTAAATGGGATATGAGAAATGCTGTGGGCAGCTTTTGGGTCATACCTTCCAAACCACTGCACACACACTGCCCTGGCCCAGTTCCCTTTCCTTCTGCCTGGGAAATGTCAAGAATTGAAGTAGCCACGCTGGGCTCACAAGCAGAACTTGCGTGTTGAAGATGACACAGTTGTCCTGCCAGCTCAGAACTGTACACTTCATTCTGGATTCTTCGATGTCAGAGAGAAATTAAGTTCCAATATGTTATAGGCCACAATACTTTAAGGCTTCTGCCCGTACTCTAATACATGTCTGTTTCAGAAATGAACAAATGGAGGCCCAGCAGAGTGGAATTTAATGCCAAGTCATTCAGCCACTGAGCCGCCTGTGTTTGGTCAGTATTGAAGGTGGAGTGGCAGCGGTGTGGCACTTAGGCATGGCTCTTCCCTCTCTCTCCTGAGGCAGACGTTAATAATCAATCTCAGTATTCCTTCCTGCTAACCCTAGCTGAGGCCTTTGAACATGGCATCCACGCAGTCACTACCAATCGAGTTGAGGCGGCATTAGAGAGAAAACATGCTGGCAATCCTCACACCAAGCCACAACACCTGGGGCTTCATTCAGTCCATCTGTGTCCATGCCTCTGCCTACCAAACGATGCCTGTGAGGCTGGTGCAGGGCAGCAGCAGGGAGTTCAGAAGCAACAGACCTTGATTTAGTTCTTGGCCGGGCCACCTGATTCATTCAAGTGACCTGAGCATTCAAGGTTTGGTTCCCTGCGCCTTTGAGCTTCCAACCTTCCCAGCACTGAGGACCCGTTCTGCCCCAAAGCAGGGATATGAATTCATCTGGGGCCAGGACCAGGATATCAGAAATCAGGCAGCTCAGCAGCCAGTGTCATGTGAACCTCAGACCTGCAGGCGGGGTCTTTAGGTCACACTGCCATGCTCCATGCCAGTCTCATCTGGAAAAATGTGGTTCCCTGGAGACACTAACTGTATGTATGCCAAAGCATTAAAATAAATCATTGGCTGGATAGGGTGGTTTGCTAAGAACAATTCCATTTTGGAGGAGAACTGCCCCAAATCATAACTTCATTTGAGAAGCTAATGATAAGATCAAGTTAGCATACAACTTCTGAAACCTTGGTACTAGTGACTGTCCCTTCTCTGGTTCTCTCTCTTCTATCCATCCATCTAACCTGTATCAAGTGCTCACTCAGTGCCAGGTCCCATGCCAGGCCCTGGGACCCAGAGAGGGACCAGTCACTGTTCCCACCCTCAAGGGCCACAAAGGCTGGTGGGAGCAAAGGTGAACCACTGCTGTGGAGCGATCTACTGTGAGAGACAGAAGCAGGGGTGTCTGCTGAGGCACAGAGCAGTGGGCAATGACTTTCGTCTGGAGTGGAGGCAGGGCTGCCAGGGGGCGGGGCGACCGGTACACTTCATAGAAAGGCGGAGCAGCTTAAACTGATCCTGAAGAATGAGGAGGGCCAGAGATGGTCAAGCAGCAGGTGGGAGACATGGGGCAGATGGAGGGAGCTGAGGATTGGGAGGACTTTGCAGATGGGGCTGAGCCAACTGCTTAAGCAAAGGCTCAGTGGAGTGAAAGAACAGGTATGGAGCTGCAGGTCCTGGGTGTGCCGGGAAGGTGGGTGGGGAGGGCGGCTGCAAACCAAACTGGAATGTTAGGAATTTTTAGAACTCAGCTTCCCAGGGCTGTGCAAAGAGAGATTAGCATTCCTGTGGCTGCCGGTAACTGAGGAGCCCAGACCATTTTCTGCTTCAGCTGAGTTTGGAGGCTACCCTGGGTAAACTGCCTGGTGAATTAACCCCACGCAGGCCACTGTTTGGACTTGTCCTAGCCTCAGAATTGGGTGGGTATCTGTCCCCCAGGTTTGGCAGAGTCAATTCTGAGGCCATTTCATTGCATCAGCTGTCTCCCCCTTCCCACATCTGGCTCTCAAAATCCAAGACCAAAACACCAGGCCAAGGAGTCTGTCCTCTCATCCCAGGATCTGGGCACCAAAATGAGACAGGAAGAAAGGGACCCGGAGATAGTGGAGCCACAGCAGAAAGTGAGAGGAGGAGCAGGAATGGATCATGGATTTGGGAAACCTGGAGGCTGGCCGGCCCCGGGAGACCACCTGGTCTAGTCACCCCACTGTCACACGGGGAGACTGAAGCTCAAGAAAGCAGAGAACTAAAGGGACCTGGCGGATCCCCATGAGTGGGGAAACTGCAGCAAGAGCAGAGGGCTCCCAACTCCAATCCTAAGACCTTTGACTTCTCCATGATGTGTAGTTAATGGGTTTTGCATAGAAATGCTTCTTTTGATTTCTTTAAAAATAGAAATAACCCATATTCATAGCAGCATTATTCACAAAACCCAACAGGTGGAAACAACCCAAGTGTCTATTGATGGTGCATGGATAAATGAAATGTGGCATACAATGGAATATTGTTCACTCTTAAAAAGGAAGGAAATCCTATTACATGCTACAACATGGATGACCTTTGAGGACTTTATGCCAGGTGAAATAAGGCAGTCACCAAAACACATATATACATCAAACAGAAATACTAAAAACAAAAAGAAAAGCTAGAACATCCCATTTGAAGCTGCTTTTGTCCTTACAACACGTGAAAGCAGCTTTCCAAGTCAGTCATTATCGAACAACACTCATTTGCAACAGTTCAAGAGTATTCCTTGTTTGGAGCACACAATACCCTTCATCCCATCCCCGAGGATGGACACCTGGCTTGTTTCCAGTTCCCACAATCCTCAGCAAAGCCTTAGGACAGAAGCTTAGAAGAGCTGGCTGAGTGATACTTTTAGTATTTCTTAATCGAATCATTGTTTGGCCTACCTTAGATTTTAACAATGGGTAATCAGTTGTCATTAAGGTAAGTATTTTAAAAGTCAATAAATCATTTATCTTACGAACGAGTTGATACCTTCATCACTCACTAAAATCAAGGTAGGTGGGTCCAACAGTGTGTGTGGGAAGAGCATTGGACTGGGCATCCTCTTACCCCTACGGGGCTCAGGGCCAGCTGTGAGCAGGTAAAGGAGCATTGGGTTCAGAGTTACAGAGGCCTTGGTTCCCATTCCAGATCCATGAAGGTGGATCTAATGTGGGTGTTTCAGAAAATGGAATCTCAGCTTTCTTGTGCATAAAATAGATAATGGTCCTATGCCACCAAGAGGCACTGAAAGGATGAGAGAAAGTGTGGCAAGCGTCCTTCCCCATGCTGAAATCCCCCTCGCAATCTCTCAGTGCTGAAGGGCCCTCTCAACCCTCCCTCTGTGACCCCAGGACCTGTATTCTTAAGTCTGGGGCTGCAGTTCCGGGAAGTGAAAGCTTGCACTTTGCTCCAACCAAGTGTCCTAAGTGAGTTACACACCTTCACCAAGTAATCCTGCGTGCGCTAAGCTGGCCCTAGGCAGGGCCCAGGAGGAGTTTGTCCTGCCTAGGGACCAACAGATGGCCAAAATTACCACAAAGGTCAGCCTTCCATCTGCTGGAACAGACAGCCTTCAGGTTGGGTGCAAGGCTGTCGACTCTGAAAGCCTGATTCACTGGGCCAAAGCTGCCTGGTAAACTCTGGACACCTCCCAGAGTCCAGATCTCCTCTGGGGCCAGCACTGCAGGCGCCTAGGATGGGTAATGGTCTCATGGGTATTGGAATCACAGGAAGTACGTTCATTTCTCCTGAAGAGCAGTTGCGGTGCTTGTGACTGACATGGGGCTATCCTGTGACACTACAGAGGAGGCGGCTGGGCTGTGAGGAGTCCTGGACTTGGGGAAGGATACCAGTGCCCAAGGCCTGGCTCTTTCAGCTTTGTGACTGTGAGCAAGTCACCCACCTCCTCTGAGCCCCTTGAACAGGGTGCACTGAAAAGGGCAGAAGCTCTGGAGGCAGACTCCAGAGCCTAATCCCTGGTTTGGTGCCCAGGAGGTCATGGGCATGCAGAACCTCCCAGGACTCTGGTGTCTGTCAGGAAAGGCGAGGATAACTGCTGTAAGTTAAGGAGACAGTACACGGAGGGCGCCAGCCAGCACAGTGCCGGGGCCACCCTGCACACCAGCAGTGACTTGTGCTCACATTTTCTCCATGTACCGGGCAGTGGAGTCCCCAGAGTACCTCTGTGCCCTCCAGAGCAGCCAACAGAGCTTGAGATACAAACTCTTTAACAACTGCCAAAGCTATTGGCAGTGTCTGCCTGGCTGAGCCAGGACAAGACCCCCAGTTCCTGGGTCCTTTTACTGCCTAAGGCAGGAAGGTGGTATCTTCCCACTGAAGAGACACAAGTGGGTATCTTATAGCGCCAGGCGCAGGAAGTCCAGTGGACTCTTTCTGCAGCTGAAGAATTAGACTTAGATGGTCTCAGATGGAGAGTTGCTCTCTGACCAGCATTTCTGAGTGCCTGGGGTACCACTGGGCACCCCATGATGGTGCCAGCCTCCTCTGTCTCATCTCTGGGTCAAGAGTCTACCTCTTCTCCTTCTTCTCTTTGGTTTTGGTATTTGAGTTGAGGGCAAAACCCCAGAGTTGGTAAAACTGGGGTCCCTGTTCCAAATGTGGAATAAAGGTAAGGACAGCCTCTGTCCCACAAGTAGAATTCCCAGAGGCCCTCAGGGTGTGTGCGGGAAGGAGTCAGCAAGGAGGGCAGGGAATGCCGAAGTCACAGCCACAATGACACACCTGCATGTCTGGGGCAGCTGCTGGGTGCCAGGTACTGAGTTTTGTGAGTCTTGACACAGGCCTTTTCAGTAAAACACGATGATAGCTCTATTTGATGATAGCTCCATTTACAGAGGAGGAAGTGGAGGCTGAGGGAGGTTAGGGAACTTGCTCAGGGCCAGGACCGTCTTATTTAAAGGCCTGTGTGTTGAATCGCTCACTAGACTGAAGTGCATTTGGGAGATGGGTCGGAGAGCAGGCGATTCACTCATTCCCTAAGGCAAAACTCAGCCCCACGACAGTCTCTTCCCACTCTCTATCCCAGGAAAGTGCACGTGTAAGAAAGTCCCGATTCTCTAATGCTTGAACAACTTCTCCCTGATGTTTTCAGGCTGACTGTAGGGGAGCTGTCAACAGCCTGGGTGGCCCTTACTCATGTCCAAGAGCTGGCCTCATTTACTGAGGATCGAAGAATCCTCCAGGGTTGCACAATCACTAGGGGCAACCACTAGGTCTCTCAGGGCTTCTTCACTTCACTTGACAATAACTAACGCCCTAAGAGGAAAGGCCACCCATACTTCCTAGAAAGAAGGGAGAAGATGCACAGAAAGGGGAGGAAGTGTCTGCATTCTACATTTCTCTTCCTCTCCAGGTCAGGTTTGGGACTTCAGCTGTCCTGGTCCAGGAATCAGGAAACTGCTACAGCTCAGCTTAATGCCCTTGGTTCTCAGGAGTGGCCTCATGACACTCACGACAGGAACACACCCTCACGATGGGAACACAAAGGTGACGGGAGGCAAGAGTGATGGCTGGGCTGCTAGGTGGCATCAGAGGAGACTTCATGTGCTGTAAGGATATATTTGGGTGCTGTATGGGCTGTGTCTTTTCTCACTGTTCTCCAGCACCTAGAACACTGTGTCTGTAACAGGGCCTCAGAGAAGGCTGGGTGAATAAACAAATGAGTAGAGAACACAGGAATGGATGAGTTTCCTCCTTTGAGGACTCTAGTCACCTGCTGCTTCATTAAATGTAACCCCTGACCTGCTAGGTGGGCTTCCCTGGTGGCTCAGAGGTTAAAGCGTCTGCCTCCAATGCGGGAGACCTGGGTTTGATCCCTGGGTCGGGACGATCCCCTGGAGAAGGAAATGGCAACCCACTCCAGTACTCTTGCTTGGAGAATCCCATGGACAGAGAAGCTTGGTGGGCTATAGTCCACCGGGTCGCAAAGAGTCGGACACGACTGAGCGACTGAGCGAGCGACCTGCCAGGTATGAAGGCTCTGCTGGTTCCCAAAATAACTGTTCAGGGGTGAGAAAGGCAGAGAAGGGGCAAAAACAAGGTAGGGAGAGTGCTTTTCTGGACTGTGTTCTCCAAAAACAGAACAGAAAGGAAAAGAAGAAACGAAGAAAGGAAAAGAAGAAACGAAGAAAGGAGAGACTATTTAGAAGTAAATACAATATACTCTTTACCGCCCCAGGAGCAAGAGCAGAAGCAAAGCAGAAAGAGACTCAGGGTTTCATAATAACTTGTGTTGGGTTTTCCTAGCCAAGGCTCAAGCATGAGAGTGTAGGCCTTCCTCTCAGAGGAAAAGGAGCCTGGGACCTCAGTGGGGTCCATCTCTAGAGCACCACGGGCCCTAAGCTCAGGATTTTTGGTAGCAACTGTGCTGGTGTAGTCACTCTTATTGTGCTAGAGAGAGCCTACTGCCCCTGCTGCATCCCCCATTGCTGCTCTGCCACGTGACCCTGACTACTTCATGAGGTCACTGCCAGACATGAACCTGATTTACTCTCTGGGTGGTAGGAGTTTTGAAGGATTTGCACGTCTGTGTATGTGTGTGAGCTGTTTTCTACAGCGACCATGTAGCTCTTTCTTTTAACTGCTAGAATTAACTTCTCTCTCTAAAATGCTTGAATCTTCCTCCCTGTCCTCTGTGCTTAGCCCTAAGCACAGTCCTTTGTGCTTAGCCCTCGGACCACACACACAGACCTGTCTGCTTTTTCTGTCCCATGACAGTCCTTCAGATATCTGTACTCAGTTACCAGCTACCAGCTCAAAGATCCCCCAGTTCCTTCGGTGGCCCCTCCCAGGACCTTGCATGCAGATCACTCTCCTCCAAACACTGTCCCTCTTCACGTGTGGGGTCAGGTCATGCACAGTCTCCCAGGGGAGATCTGAGAGACCCTGTCCTTGGTGGCCTTCGGTCACCTAGTCTGACTGACAGCATGTCCCTGACTGATCAACAGCATAACATTCCCAGCCACCTGCAGTTTGACCTTTTAAAGACCTAGACTAGCGAACACATCATATCTGACTTGTCCAGGGGCACCAGGCCCAGAGGCGAGCACCAGAGCCTGGGGCCTCTTTGGGGCCAGAGCTCACCTTCTGAGCCTTTAGCTCCTTGGTGAGCATCAGAACCTGCTGCTCCAAGGCCAGTACTCTCTCCTGGGCAGTTCGGTTCCGCATGAGCCCTTCGCTGAAGAGCGGGAAGGTGTTGCTCTGGCTCTTGGCTTTCTGAATGAGACTGGCGGTCAGAGAGGACTTGGGTGTAGGCTTCTGAGAATTCGCTGGATCCTTCCCTGCTCAAAAGGAGAAACACAGAGGTTGTGATCAGCGGGCTCAGTAGTTCTCAACCTTGGGGTTGCTGCAGAAGCCCTGAAAGGCCTGGTAAAATGTAGATTGGGGACCCGACTCCCACAGTTTTTCCAAAATCAATAGGCCTAGGGAGGGGCTTGAGAATTTGCATTTTTAACCGTTTCTAGGGGATACTGATACCTTGTGCAGGGATCACATTCTGAGAATCAAGAAACTAAATCAACATTGTTTACACTGTGCTGGCTGGCTCATCCAGCCCATCCTCCAAACCGTGCCTGTTCCCTACTCTCCGATCTCACCTGCAGGTGCTACCTCCTATGACCCTGCTGGTGTCTGCCAGGTGGCCATCTCCTCAGGTGCAGGCCCAGGCTGGATGTACTTTTTCTTATTTCAGGATTCCTCCTCTACACCCCGGGCGATTTTCAAAGCACACAGATCTGTCCACTGATAGGAGCACAGAATATCCATACTCTACCTTCTTGTCCCAGTGAGTAATGGAAACCTTCATTTGAATCTAATTACAAGCTAAATTAGGCGAGACATACTTTCCATAGCTGAATGTCTCGAGGCTATATCCTTTTATTTCCTCTAGAGCCTGGGTCAGCAACCAATGGCCCATAGGCCAAATCAGGCCCTGGCCTGCTTTTGTAAATAAAGTTTTATTGGAACTCAGCCCTGCTCATTTATGTGTGTATTGTCTGCACTGCTCTCCCACCACAAAGGCAGAGTTGAGTACTTGCCATAGAGACTGCATCGCCTACAATGACTCAAATATTTGCTATTCTGGCTCTTCGCAGAAAATGTTTGCTGACCCGTGCTAAATTTTATTCTTAAATAAAATCTAGTGTTTGAAAAATCACTTGCCCAGACCTCGTCCCACCCTACTTCCAGCCTGTGCTTTAGGGCTCTGCCATCTGCCTGCATACAGGACCATGTAATGGTCTCAAGGTCAAGAGATCTTCAGAATTTTGACTGCATGGCATACACCATGTCTGTTATGAGGCCCCAATAGAAATTCTTCTCAGCTCTCAGCGCCAGAAAAATCTTTGCTTCTTTTAAGAAAATATGTGTTTATAGTCTTATGGACACTGAAAAATATCTAACTGCTTACATTTCCCTCTTTGCCTTGGCTACTGAAAAGCTCAGAGCCACATTTGCTGCCCACTTTGGTACAGTGTAGGATTTTTTTCTTGAGCCATCTAAATTTTCTAACTCAATTTACTCATTTATCTTCCCCCAATAGTACATCTTAGTGAGTCATACCTAGTCCTTTTAGGACTATGATGTTAAAACTAAGGATGAGGTATGAGATCCCAGGGGAGAGGACAGATAGGACTCACAAAATGAGCTGGATGACTTTAGCAACTTTCTTTAGGGGCCAGGCCAAGGGACAACCAGATAGTCTGGAACAGATAAAAAACAACTCCTTGGCCTTGTTGAAGGTAGGAACAGAATGGTCTTATTCCAGACTTAAACCTGATTGTTGTTGAGTTGCCTGGTCGTGTTCGACTCTTTGTGAACCCATGGATTGTAGCTTGCCAGGCTCCTCTGTCCAGGGATTTCCTAGGCAAGAATACTGGAGTGGGCTGCCATTTCTTTCTCCAGGGGATCTTCCCAACCCAGGGATCGAACCCTCATCTCCCACTTTGTAGGCTGATTCTTTACCACTGAGCCACCAGGGAAGCCAGGGTTGCCACGGAAGCCCAAAAGAAATCCAGTTGGGCCAGGTACAAAGCAGCCTGCAGTGCTCAGATGAATGTAACGCTTCTCTCTCTTGCCATGGGGTCTAAGAGAGCAGGGAGGCTCCCTGGAGCCCTGCTGCCCTCTAATAACACTGCTGTCCAGCAGCCCTGAGGGCAGGCAGCGTAGCATCACTGTGCCTATCTTACAGTTGAGGAAAACCAGGCTTAAGACAGTGGTTTTCAATCAGTGCCCTAGGATTTCACAGGAGTGCATCAAAGGCTGACTAGGGAGAGGCTCTGAGAGAGCCTAGACTCCCAGTTCTGCTTTTATCTGCTTTGTGTATCAGATTTTGCTTGTGGGGACAAGGTTTCATGACAATAAAGAGGTAGATTGCAAAGGCAAAACTTAGAAATGAGGCTTCAGGCAGCAGTATGGGGCCTGATTGTTGGGCCTGAATCTTATTCTGTACTCACTGTGCAGCCATAAGCCAGTCACTCCACACATCCCTCCCCAGTCCACTCCTTATTAAATGAGGGAAACAACAGTATTTACTGCTCAGGTTGTTGTAAAGACTAAAAGGATTAATGGAGTGTAAAGCCTTTTGTGCATGTGGATGAAACTTGAAAAGATTCTGCTTTAGTAAAAGACACCCATCACAAAGGACTACATGTGGTAATTCCATTTCTATGCAACGTCCAGAAAAGGTAAATCTATAGAGGCAGAAAGAAGATTAATGCTTGCCTAGAGCCGGAGGAAGATGGAGACTGAGACTGATGACTGAGCAGTACAGGGTTCCTGCTGAGAGTAATAAAAATGTTTTAAGGATTTCTCAGTTCAGGGGCCCTGGGTTCAATCCTTGGTTAGGGAACCATATCCCACATGCCACAACTCAAGAATTCATAAGCTACAACTAAAAGAGTCTGCATGCTGCAACTAAAACCTGGCACAGCCAAGTAAATAAAAGAAAAAAGAGAAGTTTTAAAATAGATTATGGTGATGGATTGCACAACTCTGAACATACTGAAAGCCACTGGATTGTATGCTTCAAAGGAGTGAATTGCATGGTATGTGAATTACTGGCAATTTGATCTCTGGTTCTTCTGTCTTTTCTAAATTCAGCTAGTACACCTGAAAGTTCTTGGATATCTTAATGAAACTGTGACCACCAGCCCCCTGCTCCCCCCAGCCCCCCGCAAAAAGGAAAAACGTTTAGAGTAGCCCTGGCACAAAGAACCTGCTATTGATTCGATACAGTACTGATTTTTTCTTGGGCTGTTGGTTCACCAGACAGTGCTCCACAGCGGTGCTTTTTCTAAAGTCACTTCTGTGCAGCCCAGGGGTTCTCTCTACCATAAGACTTAGCTAGTTTTTTCCCAATTGTTTCCAAGTTAAAATATGTCCTAAGGGTATGAATGCCCATTTCAAAGATGCCAACCCACCCTGATGGGTCATTCATATTTTGAAAAACAAATAATAAAGTGCCATATCATGGTAGGAAAGAATACTTTGAAGTCACTTGTTCTGCTTCTTCAGGCTGATCTGATTTTAATCATCCCAGAAAAGCATTTTCATATCCTTTCCTTACAAATTAAAAAAAAAAAAGGAAGAGAGAAAAAGTGAGAGATATTTTCCTTTATTACTTCAAGAATCATTGCTTGGTGTTTCAGTTTGGGAAAATGAAAGGTGTTTTGGAAATGGATGGTAGTGATGGAAAAGTGATGGTAGCACAAGAAATGTGCAAGTACCCTACACTTGAAATTGGTTAAAGTGGTAAATTTTGTTATGTATTTTTAGCACAATTTAAAAATAAAAGGGGGGGACTTCCCTGGTGGTCCAGTCGCCAAGGCCTTGCATTCCCAATACAGGGGACTCAGGTTCAATCCCTGGTTGGGGAATTAGATCCCACATTTCGCAACCAACAGTTTGCATGCCGCACCTAAAGATCCTGCCTGCCGCAAAGGAGATTCAGCACAGCTAAATAAATTCAATTAAGAAGAAAAAAAATAGAATCGTTACTGCTGCTACACCCATGGAAGCCCAGAAGGACGGATCTGGAGCGTTCCATCTTTGACACAAAAGCAGGGACGCTGGTTTAGGGGAAGACAGAGGACACCCACTTAGTCTCTGAAGGCAGCTCGGGCCTGGGCAGAGCTCACCTGGGGTGCCAGGGTCAGGGGGAGAGAGCTGCTCCTCTCTCTGCGTCTCCTCGCTCAGTGGAGAATCTTCTCCGGGGGGTCTGTGGCCTGCTCCTTGGGTCTGCTTGTTGCCCCGGATGCTGCACATTGTGTTTCTGAAAGGAAAATAGAGGGTTGCGAGGCTTATGGCCCTGCTGTGCTGCCTGCTGCCCTCCCCGCTGCCACTGCTGGTGCTCAGGCTATGTCCCCAACCCCGATCACAGCCTGATCAGCCTGCCTGACTCCAGGCTCCCTGCAGGATACATCCCATCTGAGCCTCTCCCAATACCCTCATCTTTCTCTTTTCCCCTTTTTCATCATACACATCACCTTCCGTACATAACATTCCTTGTAAGCAGCACAAGCTTGACTCCTCTGCTTCCAACTCCACAGCTGGAATGTAAGCTCCATGAGGGCCAGGGGTGTTTGTCTGCTTTGTTCACTGAAATAGACTTGTCAGATTAACTTTCCTGAAACTGTCACCTGGTCTTATAACGACTTGGCTTAAAAAGCACTAGTGGCTTCTGACTTCTGCTGAGAAGTTCTAAACAACTTCCGGCCTCCTGCTCCCTTTGCTTCCTTTCCCTGCTCAGACCTGTTCTCTCGGCAGCCTTCACTGATCACCTCACAGCCTCCAAAGAGCTTACTGCACATCAGGGATGGGCCTCCCTTTGACCAAGCACTTGCCCAGGCTAAGTAATGGTGTCTTTTCTTCAAGAACTGGGCACTAACCTATGTGTATGCCTGTGGGTACCTGGCACTGGGTCACATGCACCCAGAGTGCAGACTCAACAGATTTTTTTTAATGTGGGCCATTTTTTAAAAAGTCTTTATTCAATTTGTTACAGTATTGTTTCTGCTTTATGTTTTGGTTTTTTGGCCACTACGCATGTGGGATCTTAGCTCCCCAACCAGGCATCAAACCTGCGCTCCCTGCATTGGAAGGCGGAGTCTTAACCAGGGAAGTTCCCTCATCAGATGTTTGCTTTGCAGGAAGGAACTCAGTATCACCAAAAGCTGACCGGGCACTACAGACCACAGAGAAATTCACAGTGAGTTGAAATGGATGAAAAGGCAGTTCAACTGAGTTTATTTTCCCTTTGCAAAGCGATAAAAGCAGATATATTCCAAAATATAAACGAGGAAGAAAAAAATGACTGAAGAGTTCACTACGTCCATGTTTTTTAAACAGGATATGAACCATTGTGCAAGCTGCTCACTTGTGTCTGACTCTTTGGATCCCATGGACTGTAGCTCTCCAGGCTCCTCTGTCTATGGGACAAGAATACTGGAATACTGGAGTGGGATTGCCATTTCCTTCTCCAGGGGATCTTCCTGACCCAGGGATCGAACCTGGGTTTCCTGCATCACCGGGAGATTCTTTACCATTTGAGCACCAGGGAAGCCCACGGTAGACTGAAAAATCAGTTTGCTATCATGATAAACACCTAAAAAATGGAATAGAAAATATCAGAATGCACCCCACTTAGGAAGGGTTTTCTTCTGTGAATTACATATATGCATACTGAGCTATAAAATAAGATGGTCCTGTGTGTGTGTAAGTTTTTGATAACTAATTCAATCTCTTTACTTGTTATAGGTCTTGGATTTTCTATTTTTGAGTCAGTTTTAGTAATTTGATTTACTTGGTATTTGTCCATTTCATCTGAGTTATCTAATTTGTTAGCATAGAATTGTTTATGGTATTTCCTAATAAACCTTTTTATTTTTGTAAGGTTGGTAGTAATATACCCCTCTCTTGTTTCTGACTTTACTCATTTGAGTCTTTTATTTTCTTGGTCTTTCTAGATAAATGTTCATCAATTTTGTTAACCTTTTCAAAGGACTATCATTTGATCTTAAACTTGTTTTTAAAACAAAATCCAGTTTTTTGGTATAGTTGGGTCCAGAATAGGAAAACAATGAGATTGTTCTCTTATTGCAAGAACAGCTTACTGATGGAAGGTAAAATTAATCAATTAAATTAAGAACAGAGAAGAAATTAGAACTCAGCACTCCTAAACACCTGAACTTGAATAAGGTACCCTTGACTCCTTGGGCTAGACATTTCCTCTTCCTAGTTCTTACTTTGAAAGTATTAGTTGCTCAGTTGTGTCTGACTCTTTGCAACCCCATGAACTATATAGCCCGTCAGGCTCTTCCATCCATGGAATTCTCCAGGCAAGAATACTGGAGTGGGTAACCATTCCCTTCTCCAAGGGATCTTTGCAAACCAGGGATCGATCCTAGAGGAACACTATCACTGACTCTCACTCTGTGCTGGTCTTGTACTGAGCCCCATCACATCAATCTCACACATGATTTGGCGGAGACCCTGGGGAACATCCCTGTAGCCAGAGGCACGGTCTGGTGGGGTGACTGTACTTTTCCTTGCCCAGGGACTGCAGCCTCCCCACCATGTCCAAGGCCTCACAAGTAGTCACTCCTGGGGTATGGGAAGGCATAGAAACCCCAATTTCGTTCAGTAAAGATAGTTCTAAGCATGTCTCTGCTGGGGACAGGCGGCTCACTAACTACTGTCACAGACCACATGGCCACAACCCAGCCAAACTACTGTGCTTGGAAGAGGCATCTCCACTCTATTGACTTTGCTTAGAGCAGTTTGTGGATCATTTTCTGTGTAGGTTTAACTAGGTCTGAAAGGCCTAGTTGAGCATGGAAGCGGTGGTCATAAAGCCTTGTTCTGGAAGGACAGATAACCCTGGGCAGGTCATTTATCCTCTCTGAGCCTGGGTTTTCTCATGTGCAATGAGACGAGGGATATATCCACAACCAACAATGACTTGGCATGGACCAGATCCAAGATAAATACTAGGAATTCACTCATCTCATCCTCACCTACACACATTCAACTCATTTACTCCTCACAGGAGCCCAGTGAGGTAAGTCCTGTTATAACCTCCACTAGACAGGAAGAATTGAGACTTGGAAAGGTTAAGGAATCAAAGCCACAGAGTGAGCAAGTGGTGGAACTGAGCCACAGATGTGCATGTCTAACCCATGTCTGAGAACTTAACCATCAGATGCCACTTTGCAGGTTTGTCCAGACGCCTCAGTGAGAGCGTAAAACACCCAGCACAGTGTCCTTCCTCGAGTATGACCGGGGCTCACGGCATTGCCAAGAGCAAACACCAACCCCAGTCAGGCAAGGGCGTGCAGGACACAAGGGTCTTTCCAGGCTGTGGGCAGACAGGGCACTTGCAATACCATTTCACATTTTCTGTGGGTTATTTCAAGTAACTGAGTGATCATCGAGAACTTCCTTTTTTGCATGTTCTTGGTTCCGCTTCTGTTGTTTGGTGGCTGTCAGTAGGCATGATCCTGGTTTTATCTTCATGAGACCACTCTGGACACACACTGGCTGGGTGTTTGGGCTCCTCAGGCCCTCTCTCCCCACAGCAGACTCAACCCCCGTACCCAGCTCCCTCCTGCTTCACCCAACGGAAGATCCTCTGCAGGGCGCCCTCCTTGTCCACTCATCCTGGGGGGGGCTCAATCATGCCATATACCCCCAAGTCTCTCTCTCCAGATCAGATCTCTCTCCTGAGTTCTAGGCCTTTCCATCCAAATGCCTGTGGGGGTAGTTCCATCTCTAGCCAGTAGGCCCTAAAGGACACTCATTGTTATTTTCCCTAAAATCTGTTTCTCTCCTGGGAACAGCACCACTCCCCTACTAGTTACCCAAGCAAATTCACACACTGAAGCTGACAGAGAGGAATGCTATGTTTGAGTCACACAGAACCAGGGTCTCTAATTCAAGTCCAGCAAACAATCTATTCTGCTTTCCAAGAGGCCCCAGCTCATCTAACGTCCACAGAGAAAACAAGCACCCAAACAGGATCATCTTAATTCCCCAAAGCTTCCATCCCTTCAATTAGAGCAACAATAAAAGCAGCAGATAATATTCAATATTTAAGTGCTCACTGATACCCAAGCACAATTCTAAAGCAGTTTACCTTTAAACTTCTTCTTGCCCCAAACACACACACGAGGCAAACATTACTGCATTTACATTTACTAACAATCTGAGTGGAGCACAGAGAAATCAAACATCTTGCCAAGGGTGGAACAGCCTATGACTGGTGGGGCCAGGATACAAATGCAGGCAGTGTGGCCTGAGAGCCAGGCTATAGTGCTGTCTTCTTATAAGCTGTTTAAAACAAAGCCTGCCAGTAGGTAATATAAATTATATATACCACATCTGAGTAAATGAAAAAGAAGCTGAGACATAATTGACATACAGTAAATTACACATGCGAAAAGGGAATAATGATGCATTTGACATTTATACAATACTATGAAGCCATCCCTCCGTTCCACTGAATAGATCTCAATTATGTTCATATGTATGGGTTTCCCTGGAGCTCAGTGGTAAAGAATCTGCCTGCCAATATAGGAGATAAGAGTTCTGTCCCTGGGTTGGGAAGATACCCTGGGGAAGGAAATGGCAACCCACTCCAGTATTCTTGCCTGAAAAAATCCCATGGACAGAGGAGCCTGGTGGGCTACAGTATCTAGGGGTCGCAACAGAGTTGGACACGACTGAGCAACTTCTTGATGAAAGTGAAAGAGAAGAGCGAAAAAGTTGGCTTAAAGCTCAACATTCAGAAAACGAAGATCATGGCATCCGGTCCCATCACTTCATGGGAAATAGATGGGGAAACAGTGGAAACAGTGTCAGAATTTATTTTGGGGGGCTCCAAAATCACTGCAGATGGTGACTGCAGCCATGAAATTAAAAGACGCTTACTCCTTGGAAGAAAAGTTATGACCAACCTAGATAGTATATTGAAAAGCAGAGACATTACTTTGCCGACTAAGGTCTGTCTAGTCAAGGCTATGGTTTTTCCTGTGGTCATGTATGGATGTGAGAGTTGGACTGTGAAGAAGGCTGAGTGCCGAAGAATTGATGCGTTTGAACTGTGGTGTTGGAGAAGACTCTTGAGAGTCCCTTGGACTGCGAGGAGATCCAACCAGTCCATTCTGAAGGAGATTAACCTTGGGATTTCTTTGGAAGGAATGATGCTAAAGCTGAAGCTCCAGTACTTTGGCCACCTCATGTGAAGAGTTGACTCATTGGAAAAGACTCTGATGCTGGGAGGGATTGGGGGCAGGAGGAGAAGGGGACGACAGAGGATGAGGTGGCTGGATGGCAACATGGACTCGATGGACGTGAGTCTGAGTGAACTCTGGGAGTTGGTGATGGACAGGGAGGCCTGGTGTGCTGTGATTCATGGGGTCACAAAGAGTCAGACACGACTGAGTGACTGAACTGAACTGAAACTGAGCAACTAAACAACAACGCGCATATGTAAATAGACAATGTGAGGAAGGAGATGCTAAGAATGCTTCCTGGGTAAAAGGACTATGGGTAATTTCAAAATTTATACCTTTCTGGGTGTTTCTAATTTCTTACAGAGAATGTATACTATTTTAAAAATCAGAACAAATGTAGTAATGATGTCATGAATTGAAAATAAAGAGCCTAGCCCCCAACCCAGGTCCACCTCCCCGCAGGGGAGTCGTACCAGATAGCTGTAAGCTCTGAAGGAGGGGATGCCTGCAGCTTGGCAGGCCCCTCAGCTGCGTGGCACTTACTGTATTTCAGTTCCCAGGTGCTTGAGGGAAATATTCTGAAGGGCCGAGGGCTTGGCATGGACTGGCTGCCAGGCAGCTCCCACGCCCACAAGCTCAGTGGGCGTTTTCACGGGACACAGCAACGCCTCCTGATCCTCCTCTTCTTGCTCTGGGGAAAAAAGAAAACGGAAATCATCCATGCTCTAAGTCACTGCACTTAGGAAGACAAGCTGGGCAGTGTTATGACTGGGAGCAAGTGAGAGTCTATGAGCTGCACAGCAAGGCTTCCCTTCAGGTTAACAGCAGCCAGAGGTAGGCTTTTCGCCAAAGGTTTTGCTAGGACAACCTTCCTGAAAACCCCCTTAAAAATTTGCAGAACTGCAGATATTTCTATCTGAGAATCCATCCCAAAGAAGTTGTTGGAAATGCAGACAAAGCTTTATGAGCCAGAAGGCTCATCCTGGCACTGGGGAGAGGTTAAACACATCATGATGCCTTTAGGCAATGGACTATCACTCAACCATTGAGAACAATGCTAATGAAGAATGCTTAGGAATATGGGGAACATCCATGGGATATAAAGTGGAAAAAGTTGGGATTCTAGTATGATCTCAACTGTCCAGAAAAAGTCTCAAATAAGTACACTCTGCAGTCTTAACAGAGGTCAGAACTGCATGATGGGGTTAGAAATGGGCAGGTTATGCTCATTATAGTTTACTTCTCCCCCTACTGCACCAAATTTTCTACAGTAAACATGGATTCTTTTCATAAACAGAAAATATAGAGTCATCAAAAGCAGATGTTAATAACGAGATTTTATAACAGGGAAATTTTAGGGACACAATACTGAGTGCCAAAAATCTAAGTAGGGCCTTTTGTATTATTATATGATCAGAGATATATTTAAATAAAAGGCAGGCAGGAGTCCATGACATAACATTAACACTGGCTGTCTGGGTGATAGGCTTCTGGTTACTTTTTCTTCCAGTTTTCCATGTTTCCAATATGTTCTGCTTCCTCCAAAATGTTTAATAGTAAGGAAGGTTTCAAGGCTAAGGAAGCATTATTTGAAGTATAAGAGAGAAGGAGGCAAAATATTTCGAGGTCAGTTTTGAGTGTTACAAAAAGTGGGAGAGAACTAAGGCCACGGGAGAGGTGGCAGGACCCTGATCAGGCAGCCCCTGAGGATGACAGGATAGCAGGCACTCTTCGTTTGGAGCCCTCTCACTGAGAGAGTAAAAGATTGCAGGGGTAGAGAAAATTTATTTTTGCACTACATCTACACAGAGGGCATGGGTGCAAAAACATATAAAACACAGGCACACCTCTGAAGGGCTGAGGGCTTGGCATAGACTGTTTTACGGGTTCAGTTCCAGACAGATGCCCCCATAGAAAAAAGAACTGATATAACCCAAGGCTCTGGTCTGGGGTCTCTGGGGCCCTCTCTGGCCTAGAGAAGGAGGTGTACATGCCCTCAGGGAGGTGCCTACACAAAAAGCTTTCAGTAGCATTTACTTGTAATTCTCCTTTTGCCTGAACTGTAGGGGCTACCACATCACAAGTCTGAAGATATCAGCACAATAAAATTGCCTAGCCAGAAGGTCGCTGCTTCCCCAAAGGGCCCTGAACACATGACCAGTTGCCCCCACAGCCTGAGGGGTGTCAGGGGGTGTGTGTGAGTCTGAAGACTAGGGTTCAAATTTCAGTGCTGACATTTTCTTGCTGTGTGACCTTGGACAGGTCTCTTGACCCCTTTGAGCCTCAGTTTCCTCTTCTGCAAAATGGGAATAACTACCCACCGAAATCTCTGTGAGGATTAGGGAACTTAAGGCATGTAAAGTGTGAGAAGAGAGTCAGTAAGTGGTATAGGTATTTCTATGATGATATACATAAAAGTCCTTTGTAAACTGTGTCCTACTTATTATTATTATAGATCTGCTGATACCCCCTTGATCCTCCATGGATCTTATAGAGACCAGTGTTTAGGGCAACTATAAAATAAAGGTGTAAACACTTAAAAGTTGTGGAGAACATGCCTTGCAGATTGCTCAAGGACATGATTAGACACTTTTATAGAAGATGAGGTGTCCGTGACTCAAAGTCAGATGCGAGTCTGTTGGTTTTTGCTCCCCTAGAAGCATGCCTCCGCTTCCTCCCAGGAAGGGTGGAGGCTGGAGAGGTGGGGCAGTCTGCTCTAGACGGCTGATCTGGGGTCTGCCAACTTGCTCAAGACTCCGGAAATGTCTTTCTGGGGAAGGTTCCTCAGGGCCCCTGTGACCAGGAGGGTGGAGAGTGCTGTGGGATGAGAAAGACTTCAGAGGAGAAGCCTACATCCTGGCTTCCTGCATCTTACCCCCACCCCACCCCCCAACCCTCCAGTCCCCGGTCCCCCGCAGGAGACTGGCGCCTGGTCATTAAGGCAACCACTCCCCTCCTCCCACAGCCACTGCAGGGGCAGGCCCAGAAGAGGCCCACTGAGTGTGCTGAACCAAAGGCATTCTTCTGATAACCTGGTTCTTTGGATACTTGGGAATCCTGTCAACGGAAGGCTTCCTTGGTACTTCTAGTCTAAGGCTGATCTGGCAACTGTGTCATTCAGCCACAGGTTCTGGCAAAGTCAGGGCTATTGGGTCTCCCAGAGATGGGAGTGGAGGGTGAGAAGTGCAGAAGCAAAAGCAAACACACCCTTCCCCAAAGAAAGTGCTTAGAAGCATGAAACACACAGAAGGTTCTCCGGGGAAATGATGAATGATTCTCATAAACCATTAAAAAGAAGCATTGACCATGACAGGGTGTACAGACACATTCGGTAACTGCATTATTAGGACAGTTCTCAAGCACTGAGCATTCACTATGTACCTGGCATTATGCTAAGGGCTATATATTCCTTTTCTCACATAATGATAAAATTCAATGTATTCACTCAGTGAATACATTTATTCAGTAGATACCCAATGTGCCTGGCAGGGCATCAGGTACTGAGGATACATGTGACAGAGACACGGAACCCACCTTTGGAGGGTAGAGGGCAGAGACTGACACTAATCACACTGTGATTAGAACATAATGTTAACTGTCTGCAAAAAGCGTTGAAGGCTCACAGAATCCAGCTGGCAAAGTCCTGGAAAGCTGCCAAGGGGAAGTTAGCAAGGAGATGACAGTGGAGCATGGCCGGAGAATATAAGCAGGAATGCGTCAGGTGGACAAAAGTAGGCAGGGACGCCTCTGGTGCTGCTGAAGTACACAGCACAAGGTGGGCACTGGGCGCACAGGCAGAGCTGAGACCAAGAAGGACAAGGCCTGAATCTGGTGCTAAAAAGCTGGGCCTGGGACATGGAGGGCAGCCATGGAAGGGGGTGGGGCTCAGGCTCTCATTTGAGAAAGTTCACTTGGGCTGCAGTGAAGAGGTCGGGTCTGCGGTGGCAGGCTGGGACATGCGGACACCGGAGAGGAGGCTGCTGTGGTTGCCCAGCTAAAAGTGGAGGCCTGACCCAAGGCAATAGCAGTGAGGGCCTGGATCTGACGTGCAGGCCAGAAAGCAGACATTGCCGGCCTGGGCGACTGACTGGACTGGCTATATCTGAGATTCAGGAAGGGGCAATTTTATAAATGAAGTAAATGAAGGGGCAAATGGTAAATGAAGGCCATTTGCTGGGGGAAGGAAAAGTGGGGAGGATAAAGGCAGATGAGCTCGGTCTGTAATGCATCTGAGTACCAGGGTCTAGGAGGCGGCTGGCCACAGGTCCCGCCTTCGCCCATGGGGGTCCCTGTCAACTGATGGTGAAGCATGTTAGACACGCTACAGCCTTGTGGGTGGTTTTCTGTCTCAGTTCTAAAACCTGCCAGTCACAGTCCTGGCTGCAATATGGGTGTGGCAGGGTATGAGCTCCAGGACTCCTCCATGCTGAGATGTTTTAGGATTTGGGTTCTTATGGGCCACCTGGGGGTAAAGGCTCTGCCCTACAGAAACATGGGATAAGATCACAGATCTACTCGACTCACAGCACAAAAGCATTTATGTCAGAAGCAATAATAATAACTGCATTTTCTCATTAACCTTCCTCACAGGTTGTGAAATTTCTTTGAAATTGCCATCATCATCATATTAGCTGACGTCTACTGAACTTGACAATGCTCAGACATCATTCCAACCACTTAAGCTGCGTAGATTCATTTAATCCTTATAATAACCCTAAGAAGTAGGTATGGTTTATTAACCTCATTTTACAGGGAAGGAAATCAAAGCTCAGAAAGGCTAAGCAACTTGCCTAAGACTGCACAGGATGAGGATTTAAAGCCAGCCAGCATGGCCTCAGAGCCTGTGTTCTTGCCATGGATGCTATACTGTTGCCCTAGCTGATCCTGAGTCACATCCCTGGCTCTCTGCTTCTTTACCAGAGGACTCCTCCCATTCACTCCCAACAGGTGGGTAGAGGCTTGGTCACCAAAAGCCCTGGGTGTGTGAGTAGAAGGCAAGCCTGTTGGATACCTAGCTCAAGGCGCAGGGCAGGCCCATTCCCGGCCAGGGCAGCGTCGGGGGCAGCAGGAGGTGCAGGTAGGCTGTTGTGGAACTCCCAGCGCTTCATCTGCAGCTGCTGCAGCCAGTACAGCATCACTTGCTTGGTGGCAGCCTGAGAAGCACAAGGGTTAGTTGGCAAGGCCCTGTGCCCACCCGGTGGGACTGGGTGAGGGATGTGAGAAGGTCATGGTTAGTCTGGCAACTCTCTCCTTCCTGAGAAAACAAAAAACAAAACAAAACACTGCCACTGTGGGTAGGTGCCCATCTTTGAAACACCACATGCTCCTTGGTCATAGAAGATAACCAGGCTCTGATCTTCCACTCAGAGATATCTTAACCATCTGTGCTATGGTGATGATAACACTCGGTCCATAACGTGGTTATGAGGGTGAAATGAGGGAAGGAAAGTGTCCAGCAGAGTTCCTGACATGTAGCAGGAGCTCAACATGTGCTCACTGGTTAAAAGAGTTTGGAGGCGTTGAGAGAGAGTGAGAGAGCTTTGAAATTCTGACTTGGCTGGGGCCTGGGTAGCATCACTACCTTCTCGTGTGACATCTCAGTGTCCTAGTCAACTTTGTGGAATGAGGAGAATCCCTCCTTTCTGAGGATGATATGACTGGGACCTGGAAAGTCATATGCACTCAACAACAATACAGTGGCGCCTCCAGGCAGCCCACACAAGATATGCCTGACGCTGGTCATCAGTCCCCCGGTACTGGATGGTCCACCCACCTACTCTCACATCCATTACGTTGCCTAATCCTCCACTGGGGAAGCAGGGCAGGAGTGCTTGGCCCCTTCTATAAATGGAGAAACTTGGAGAAACTAAAGCTGTGAGGTGGCCCAGGCAGGTGGTGGTAGAGCTGGTCCCAGAACCCGGGTCTCCCACTTCTAAGCCAGAGACCTGTTATAATTTATCGCCAGGAGATTGTGACTTACAGAGAGAAGGCCTGGGATCAGATGGGCTGCAGAAGCTGGGCAGCTTGCTAGGATTAGAAGGTGAGCCTCACAGAGATGACCACAGTCAAGGCCATGTGAGAATATGAGCAAGCAACCAGGGCAAGCCCTCTTCTCAAGAGGGCCACTGGTGAGGTGTGCAGAAGGCTGGGGGGTCCATGAAAGGGGCCCTCAGCCTGCCATGGAGGGATCAAATCAGATAAAACGCTGCCTACCATTCTCTTTCTATATATCAGCGCTTTCCCTGAGAGACCTTAGCTACTTTCAGGGCTTCACCATGACCTTGTGCTCACAAACTCCCACTCACACCCAAACATCCCATTTTATTAATTCTCTGGATATGTGTATATTGAGCATCTATGGTATGTGTCAGGGACTGTGGTAGGCAATGGAGATACTGGTGAGCCCACACGGCCCTTCTCCTCTTGAAACTTAAGAATCTATCAAGGGGACATAGACTGCATGTCCTGTTGTTTCCTCATCTGGGGTTCCCTCCCGTCAGTGACTGGCCCAACCAGGCAGTCAGCCAGTTACAAAAGCCATCCTTGACTCCTCTCTCATATCCATAGCCACCTGCATAAGTCTCCTTCCCCGATGCCCCAGCTCGGCCATCGTTTTCTCCTGATGGACTCTCCCCCACCCGCCACTGCAGCCTGATCACAAGACTGGCCTAGTCATTAAAGTGCAACTAAAAGCTGTGAGCTATATCCAGGGGCTCAATAGATTCTCCATAGGCAGGAAGTGGGGGTGGGAGAGAAGCAATCCACTGGCACACTGCTCTCTGAGTGTGAATTCCAGAACTCCTAGCCCACACCAATCTTTCTTTCTAGTTAAGTTCTAGGCACTTTCACTTGACAAGAACTTTCTGACCTTGGTTCTGTCAGTTTGCGTGTTCAGTCAACAAATATGTATTGCGCCCCCACTAGATGCCAGCAGTAGTCTAGGCTGAGATTAATTCAGTAACTTGCAGGGGCCTGTGATGTGCCAGGTGCTTACATACCTTGTTTTAGTCTCACAAACTATCTAGGTACTAAGAGGTTAACTTGCCCAGAGCCACACAGTTAGTAAGTAGCTGATGCAGAATTTGAATCCAAGCCTGTCTGATTTCAAAGCACATGGTCTTTGCAATGCTTCAGGCTTTTCCAGTTAAATATGATAATAAAACAGAACTTACTGATGAGAAAATAGGTTTGAATATGCTTCAATGACCAATGTAGGTTGATCAGTGGAACCTAAGTATTTATCTCCCAATCTCTGCCAATGTTTTCTCAGCATTCACTCCCCTTGGCTACAACATCAAGAAAAGTAATTCAGAATCCAGGCCTTGAAAGAGGATTGCAAAGCTCGTATCTTGACTGTACTTCAGCCCTAAGTATGGAAGTTATGGTAACTGCCTAGTTTTTTGTTGTTAAGCTGGTTAAGTCTTGTCTCACTGTTTTGGAACCCAATGGACTGTATCCTAAAAGTGTTGATAGGGTAGTGAGAGGTAGGAAAGCTGAGATTCCAAGTGTGGGCTACACTACTTTTTAGTGGTGTGACTCAAACCAGTCCCTTTACCCCTTTATGACTCAGTTTTTTGATCCGTAATATAGGTCCATCATCCCGGCCTTTACTGCAGGAACCTAATGAGGAAATGGGTGTTAATGTGCTTTGAAAAGCACAAAACCCTGGGCACCCAGGGTTCACTGAGGTGATCGGGGTCGGTGATTATGATAAGTTTATTGTGAGCACCCACCCGTGCTCGGCGGTGCCCTGGATCCCATCCCGGCCAAAAAGGGGAAAAAGTGCTCCATTTACCTTCAAGGTAATTATCCGGTTGGGAGTCTTGATTTCGAAAGTCCCCTCCTCGGCGTCCGCCTTGCAGTCAAAGACCGCACTGGAGAGGTCGATGCTGTCCAACGGATTCGCATCCTGCGCGGTCCGCGAATAATACAGGTGACATTTCCTCTCGTCGAAGAAGAACCAGCGGGACTTCCAGCCCCGGATGGGCCCCTTGCCACCAAACTTACTTAAATATCCACAGAGTTTTGGGGGGGCCGCCTCCAGGGGCCGGGTGCAGCCCTCCGACTCCTCAGAAAGCGACACCTCGGGGACCTTGGCCAAGCCAGCAGGCTCTTCGGACCACTGGACGGAGGAACCAGACTCCGCGGTGTTCTCCTGCGCGTCCTCCATCGCAGAGGGACTGGAGGTTAGTGGCCCAACCCAAGTCAAATCTTGAAAACTCAGGTGATAACCTTCCAAGAGGGAGTGATCCGACGGGGGCGGGGCCAGTGGTGACCCGCCTCCAGGAGACGACGGAGGGACTCGGTTGGCTGCAGCTTGTGAGCCTCATAGATCGAAAGCCCAGTGGGGACGGATGGCCACGCCCATTCGGGCCTCGGCCTTCACGACACGCCCCGGCACGCCCTCTGCCGGCTCCTCCTTTCCCGCCTACTTCAGGCTTTTCCTCGTTGCCTGTCCGCCATCTTTACTGGGGGCAGCTTCCGGCATGAGGCGGTCCACAGGTTGAAGGCGTGGTGTCTCTGAATTAGTTAACCCGCGGAAGGGAAACTGAAAGAGACGCGGGCCCTCCGATACACTGCTCTGGTAACTCGCGTAATGACGTGGAGGGGTGGTCCTTTCTCGCTCCTCATGGGCCTCCCGCCTTTTCTCCCCAGGTACCGCTCCGGTCACCGTCGGACGGCGGACCGCGCGGCCATTGGCTGAAAGGGACGCCCTGCTCAGTGTCGCCACATCCGGCACTGCTCACGGCGTGTGGGGCTCGTAGGCTGATTACCCGCGGCTGTTTATTCGTGACTCACTCCTGACCGCGGCGGCCTTTCCCCACTCTGTCCCAGCCTCCTTTTCTGTCTGCTTGCGTTACCTGGGTCTGGCTGCTGCCCTGACAGAACTCGGTGCCTGACGAGGGTTGGACTCAGCAAATTGTGTACACAGACAAATGTGTACCTAGGCCCTGACTAACTCGCTCAACTTCATGTCTCATTCTACCACTTGACCTTAAGTTTTTCCCCTTCCCTCCTGCCTTAGGCGCATCCCTCCATTTGGGCTGTAGAGCCCATTTCTGTCCACCTCTTTCGAGCCATCACGGTGTCCTAGACCTTTCTTAGCTCCTCTTTCTCTGCAGTCCTTAACAAAATTCTCATTTTTCCGGGTAAATTATGCTCAGAGACTGAGATTGTCTTTGCCAGTACAGTAATTTTTTTAAATAGAGGCTCACTGCAGAAATTAAAATTTATAATAACAGTATTTCCCAGGTCACTAGTATACCGGGTAATGTCTCTTAATAAACTAATGAAGAAGTAACATCCTGAACTGTAAAACTGTAAAAGGGCCGAAAGGTTAAAACTGTTTTGGTAGATGATTTCTAAAACTGTTTTTCCTGTCTTCCCCTTGCATTGCTGGGAACTAAGTTTGCATTTTTTGTTACTGATTAATGC
Organism: Ovis canadensis; assembly: GCF_042477335.2. Lineage (NCBI taxonomy): Eukaryota > Metazoa > Chordata > Mammalia > Artiodactyla > Bovidae > Ovis > Ovis canadensis. The sequence continues at coordinate 49,984,636 of NC_091246.1, read as the reverse complement.
TGGCGGGCCTTCTTGCTAGTTTTGCTTGTTCCTTTTAACCCCAGTCTCAAGACTTTCCTTAAATACTCTTGGTTTCTCCCCAGAAGGCAGGACGGTAATTTTCAGGAAGTTAGTCTGCTACTGTCCTCATTTGCTGTCAAATCAATAAATTTCATTTTCCTTTATCCTCAGAACCTTCTCATTATCCTCAGTCTGCATTGGGAAGGAGGACCGAATTTTCAGTTACAAAATCAGTAATATGTTAATTACACTGTTGTTCCAGCCAAAGCGGGGAATGAAAGCAATAAAATCCAAATTTAGTTCAGGTGTACCTTTCTATGAGTTGGTTCCTGGTATGGTTAGTAATTCCTTCCAGTTGGGTATCAGGCTTAGGGCCCATTACCAGCGTTGGTAGAGGTTGCTCCAGAGGTTATTCCTCCAGGGACCCTTACATGTCTTGTGCCACTGCCTACAAGGACTAGCACTGCCAGGTTAGGAACAGATTTCCCTTCTTTTCTGATTCAGTTCAGTTTAGTCACTCAGTTGTGTCTGACTCTTTGTGACCCCATGAACCACAATATGCCAGGCCTCCCTGTCCATCACCAACTCCTGGAGTTCACCCAGACTCATGTCCATTGAGTTGGTGATGCCATCCAGCCATCTCATCCTCTGTCGTCCCTTTCTCCTCCTGCCCTCAATCTTTTCCAGCATCAGGGTCTTTTCAGATGGGTCAACTTTTCACATCAGGTGGCCAAAGTATTGGAGTTTCAGCTTCAACATCAGTTCTTCCAATGAACACCCAGGACTGATCTCCTTTAGGATGGACTGGTTGGATCTCCTTGCTGTCCAAGGGACTCTCAAGAGTCTTCTCCAACACCACAGTTCAAAAGCATCAATTCTTCGGCGCTCTGTTTTCTTTATAGTCCACTCTGATATCCATATGTGACCACTGGAAAAACCATAGCCTTGACTAGACAGACCTTTGTTGGCAAAGTAATGTCTCTGCTTTTTAATATGCTATCTAGGTTGGTCATAACTTTCCTTCCAAGGAGTAAGTGTCTTTTAATTTCATAGCTGTAGTCACCATCTGCAGTGATTTTGGAGCTCCCCAAAATAAAGGCTGACACTGTTTCCACTGTTTCCCCATCTATTTGCCATGAAGTGATGGGACCAAATGCCATGGTCTTAGTTTTCTGAATGTTGAGCTTTAAGCCTACTTTTTCACTCTCCTCTTTCACTTTCATCAAGAGGCTCTTTAGTTCTTCTTCACTTTCTGCCATAAGGGTGGTATCATCTGCATATCTGAAGTTATTGTTATTACCCCCGGCAATCTGGATTCCAGCTTGTGCTTCCTCCAGCCCAGCATTTCTCATGATGTACTCTGTGTATAAGTTAAATAAGCAGGGTGACAATATACAGCCCTGACATACTCCTTTTCCTATTTGGAACCAGTCTGTTGTTCCATGTCCAGTTCTAACTGTTGCTTCCTGACCTGCATACAGATTTCTCAAGGGGCAGGTCAGGTGGTCTGGTATTCCCATCTCTTTCAGAATTTTCCACAGTTTATTGTGATCCACACAGTCAAAGGCTTTGGCATAGTCAATAAGGCAGAAATAGATGTTTTTCTGGAATTCTCTTGCTTTTTCCATGATCCAGCAGATGTTTGCAATTTGATCTGTGGTTCCTCTGCCTTTTCTAAAACCAGCTTGAACATCTTGAATTTCACGGTTCATGTATTGCTGAAGCCTGGTTTGGAGAATTTTGAGTGTTACTTTACTAGCGTGTGAGATGAGTGCCATTGTGCGGTAGTTTGAGCATTCTTTGGCATTGCCTTTCTTTGGGATTGGAATGAAAACTGACCTTTTCCAGTCCTGTGGGCACTGCTGAGTTTTCCAAATTTGTTGGCATATTGAGTGCAGCACTTTCATAGCGTTATCTTTCAGGATTTGGATTACCATATTTTTCTTTTTGTATTGTCACCCTGCTTATTTATTTATTTTTAATATAAATTTATCTATTTTCATTGGAGGTTAATTACTTTACAGTATTGTATTGGTTTTGCCATACATCAACATGAATCTGTATTTTTCTTCAATACTGTATAAAGTCCAATTTCCATAAATCTGGATCCACATGATCAATATTGCTAGAGTTACTTTGGTTTTAAAGTAATTTGTGTGAAACTACAAGCACAGAGGGTGGGACACAGTAAATGTTAACTAATTAAAACTCAGTAAAGAAGACCTCGAGGCAAAAGGCAGTAAACCACAGACAGGATGGTAGATTATATAGTAGAATTCATACCATTTAAAACTTGGAAATACTACGATTACCATTGGAGATTTTAGCACACCACTTTTAGCCTTTGTGAGATTTGCTGGAAAATAGCCACAAAAAAACAAAGATACAGAGATCAGAATGCAATGATAAGGTTGAATCAATTGGGATTACTTAGTTTTTTTATATTATGCTCCATGTCAAAAAGACATTTTTGTTATCTAGAAAGATTTCGTGCCCTCAAATACCTTGTCATGAAAATTTGAAAGTAATAACAAAGTTAATGAAATAATCTAATCTCTTGGAAGTAAAAACAAATTTTCTAAATAGCTATTGGGTAAAAAGGAAAGTAGCTGCCATTATGAACTATTTGGTGGAGGAAGTTAAAGACAATAAAAGCTGTGCTTATCAATATTCAGCTTGAATGCTTAGTCACTGGTGTCATATGGACTTCCAGTATTTGAATTCTAGCGCCAATGATTATTACTCGTGTGATCTTGGGACATAGACTAGAGCACTGCCATTCTTATGGGTAAAGAGTTGGAAGGGGTATTGCACGTTTCTCAACTTTTTCATCCTGTTACAGGTTGAATTGTCACCCTTAAATTCATATGTTGAAGTTCCAACCCCAGTATCTCAGAATGCAACAGTATTTGGAGATAGGGCCTTTAAAGAGATAATTAAGGTAAAATGAAGTCAGTAAGGTGGGCCCTATTCCAGTTTGACTCATGTCTTTATAAGAAGAGATTAACACACACGTGCACACCCACACATGCACGAGTGCTAAGATCTGGGGAAGACAGCCGTCTACCAACCAAGAAGAGTGGCCTCAAAAGAAACCAGCCCTGTCGACACCTTGATGGTGGATTTCTAGCCTCCACAATTGTAAGAAAATTAATTTCTGTTGTTTAAAGCCCAGGGTTTCTTTAGGGCAACCCTAGCAAACTAATACATTCCCTGAACAACAGAGAGTTTCTTTGGAAACCCATCACAGGCACAGTACATAATGAATTAGAGCAGCCATGAAAACCCTCTGAAACTTTATTTTATAAACATAAATAGCTGAAAATTCATATCAGTTTAATATAAAGTATTTTACATTAGTTTCTAAAAGGCTGAACAGTGGAACCCTACTCCCAAACACTTCCACGTGGAGGGATGGAGGAAAGGCAGGGTTACAGGCCCCAGCTGGGGTGGTGTGTGTCGGGAAACCTGGTCACTGGAATTTTCATTGGCCCATTATAAACTCTCTGGGTTTTGGTTTCCTCATCAGTAAAGTAAGGATAACAATTCCTCCTCAGGGCATCCCATTGAGTGTGAAGACTAAAAAGTAACTGGAAAATTTGGGGGTTGGTATCCCTAATCTGCAGTAATGTTAACATGCTCATGGTGGGAATTCCGTGATGGGCCAGTGGTTGGGCTTCTGTGCTTCCACTGCAGTGGGCACTAGTTCCATCCCCAGTCAAGGAACTTGGATCCCTCAAGTTGCAAAAAACAAAAAAACATGCTCTGGGTTGCTCCAGGGGAAAAGAAGATGAAGACGGTAAAAATAAATTTAAGTTTTAGGTTTAGGGATATTAGAGGGAAACTTCTGTTAATCTGGATGCATTAATTGCTGTGTGTTCTAGTGGATGCACGTCTGGTTATTGCATCAAAATATAGTAACATCCTTCCTCTTCTTCCCCTTCAAAATTTAGTAACATCCTTCCCTTTGAAGAATAGTGTCTGCTGCAAAGCTAGAGGTTGTCAGAAAGCGACACCTTGTGGCCTTTGTGGTGTACTGTCCTGGGGTATATTAGGTGTTCCAGGCTCTGAAAAAGTTGGCTTAAACTCAACATTCAGAAAACTAAGATCATGGCATCTGGTCCCATCACTTCATGGCAAATAGATGGGGAAACAATGGAAACAGTGACAGACTTTATCTTTTTGGGCTCCAAAATCACTGCAGATGGTGATTGCAGCCATGAAATTAAAAGACGCTTGCTCCTTGAAAGAAAAGTTATGACCAACCTAGACACTATATTGAAAAGCAGAGACATTACTTTGCCAACAAAGGTCCATCTAGTCAAGGCTATGGTTTTTCCAGTAGTCATGTATGGATGTGAGAGTTGGACAGTGAAGAAAGCTGATGCGTTTGAACTGTGGTGTTGGAGAAGCCTCTTGAGAGTCCCTTGGACAGCAAGGAGATCCAACCAGTCCATCCTAAAGGAAATCAGTCCTGAATATTCATTGGAAGGACTGATGTTGAAGCTGAAACTGCAATACTTTGGCCACCTGATGCGAAGACCTGACTCATTTGAAAAGACCCTGATGCTGGGAAAGATTGAAGGCAAGAGGAGAAAGGGATGACAGAGGATGAGATGGTTGGATGGCATCACCGGCTCAATGGACATGAATTTGAGTAAACTCCGGGAGTTGATGATGGACAGGGAGGCCTGGCGCGCTGCAGTCCATAGGGCTGCAAAGAGTCGGACACGACTGAGCAACTGAACTGAACAGGCTCTTTTGCTAAAGGGCTTAAAGTGAAGTAAAAGTTGCTCAGTGGTGTCCAACTCTTTGTGACCCCATGGACTGTACAGTCCATGGAATTCTCTAGGCCAGAATACTGGGGTGGGTAGACTTTCCCTTCCCCAGGGGATCTTCCCAACCCAGGGATCCAACCCAGGTCTCCCACATTGCAGGTGGATTCTACCAGCTGAGCCACAAGGGAAGCCCCAAAGGGCTTAAAAGAGGTACTAAATAATGTTCCCTTTTCCCCACAATATATCCTAGACAGGATGGTTAATAATTTGACATCTTTAAAAGATATATATTTTACATATTCCTTCAGCCTGTTTTTTAGTGAAGGATAGAGAAACGGATTTTCTATTAACAAAATCATGTATTTCTTTGTATAAAATATAAGGGCTTATTACATGCACTAATGAACATTTTTTCTTAAGTAATTTGGAGTTGCCTTCAGTATTGAGTTTTTTTACTTATTAATACTTTGGGACAATTTCAGTTCTCTTATTAAGGAAGGAGTACAATCTTATTTAAAATATGATTTAAAAATTTTAGGCTTTCTGGTCAGGAAAACGTCATCATATAATGTCTAACATTTATTTTTGAGTAATATTTTCAATTGATAATAAGCCCAAAGAACTAATGTTTATTTGACACTTTTTATTTTTAAATACATTTATGATTTTGTTCTTTCAGTGTTACTGAGATATAATTGACTTATAGCACAATAAATTTAAGGTGTATAGCATAATGATTTGAGTTACATACATCATGAAGTGATTATCACAATAAGTTTAGGAACATCCATTATCTCATGTAGTTACAGAATTAAATAGAAAATTTAATGGAAAAATATTCAGGATTTACTCTCTTAACTTTGATATATAACATACATACAGCAGTATTAATTATCTTCATCATGGACATTTTATCCCTAGTACCTATTTATCTTATAACTGGAATTTTGTACCTTTGACTTCCTTCATCCATTCCTCCCCATACCCTACCTCTGATAACCATTAATCTAATCTCTCTTTATGAGTTTGTTTGTTTTTGAAGTATAATTGACTTAAGACACTGTTAGTTTCTTATACACAACGTAGGATTTGATATTTCAGTACATTTCAAAATGATCACTGAAGTAAATCTATTTATACTCTGTCCCCATACAAAGATTAAATAATTATTGATTATATCCCCCAGACTGTACATTGCATTCTTGTGACTCATTTATTTTGCAACTGGAAATTTGTACCTCTTAATCTCCCTCACCTATTTCTCTCCTCCCTCAACCCCCTCTTCTCTCGCAACCACCCGTTTGTTCTTTGCATCTGTTTCAAAAACCCTGTTTCTGTTTTGTTATATTTGTTAATTTGTTTTATTTAGTTTATTTTTTTGGCCACACCACCTGTCATGAAGGATCTTAGTTCCCTAACCATGGATCAAACCTGTGCCCCCTGTAGTGGAAGCTAGGAGACTTAACCACTGGATTGTCAGGGAAGTCCCACTTTTCTTTTTTTAGATTCTGCATATAAGTGAAATCATACAGTGTTTACTTTTCTCTGTCTGACCCTTTTTACTTAGCATAATGGCTTAGCTTTATCTGTGTTGTCACTAATGGCAAGATTTCATTCTTTTTTGTGGCTATGTAATATTCCATTGTGTGTATCTGCTAGATCTTTTTTATCCATTCATCTGTTGATGGGCAGTTAGCTTGCTTTCATATCTTAGCTATTATAAATAATGCTGCAGTGAGCATAGAGGTGCACGTATTTTTTTCAAATTAGTGTTTGCCGGATTGTATGGTAGTTCTTTTTAATTTTTTGAGGAATCTCCTTACTGTTTGCCATAGTGGCTGCACCAATTTACATTCTCACCAACAGTGCATGAGGGTTCTCTCTTCTGCACAACTTTACCAACACTTTCTATTTTTTATCTTTTTGATAATAGCCATTCCTATGGGTGAGGTAATACCTCATTGTGATTTTAATTTGCATTTCTGTGATGATTATGATATTGGGCGTCTTTTCATATGCTTGTTGGCCATCTATCTGTCTTATTTGGAAGAATGTTCAGATCTCTGCTGCCCATTTATTAATTAGATTGCTTTTTTAAAAAATATTGAGTTGTATGAGTTATTTGTGTATTTTGAATCTTAACCCCTTATCATATAAGTTGCTTGTAAATATTTTCTTTCATTCAGTTGGCACCCTTTTTGTTTTGTTTATAGTGTCCTTCACTGTGCAAAAGTTTCTTGGTTTGAGGTAGTCTCATTTGTTTACTTTGGTTTTGTTTCCCTTGCCTAAGGAGACGTCAAAAAAAAAAAAAATTGCTGCCAAGATTGATGTCAAAGAGCATACTGCCTATGTTTTTTTAAGTCTTTAATCCATTTTGAATTTATTCTTGTGCATGGTGTGAGAAAGTATTCCAGTTTGGTTCTTTTTGCATGTAGCTGTCTAGTTTTCCCAAATACATAATTTTAAGGGAATTTTATTTAAATTTATTTTTTAGTTTTATTTAAACACGCAAGTCATTTTCAAATAGGATTCTCATTGACAGTTTTCCTATTAAAATATTGAAGTAGGCAGACAGAGAGACAATGTTTAGTTTTGCATGTATACTTCATAATGTCACATGATCTCAGAAGTTAAGATAGGCTTCCCAGCTCCCTGGCAGGGTCACTGTAACATAACAAAAGTCCACTACATTGATCAAATTTTGCATGATTGAACATACTGCAAACTCAGTTCCATGTGTCCAGCACACACTGCACAGCATTTAGTTGTAGACTCTTGAAAGAAATGACCTGACATTGAACAGTTTTATTTTATATTCCCTTTCGAATTGTGAATGTAAACCAAATTCTGGAAAAGGAACTTCAGTTCCAAGGAAACTTTCCTTTTTAATTGTTTTATATTTTAAAGAATCAAATAATGTGTGAGAGTATTTTTTGTTTAATTTTCACAGATTTGTAAACCAGAAAATATGAACCTCTTGTGTTTTGTGTTCTTGGTGGGCTTGAAATGCAGCCGCATCAGTTAATGGGTAGGGAAAAGAAATTTCTATGGGAAATTAACTATCAAATCTTGGTGGCACTGTCATCATTTCTTCTTTAGCATCTCTGGAGTTAGACTGTCTGGATTTAAATTCTGGCTCTATCATCACTAGATGTGTGACTTTGGACAAGTTACTTAACCTCTCTGTGCCTGAGTTTCTTCTTCTGTATATCTGAGGATAATCTTTTTTAAGAAATTAAAAAGTATTTTTTTTTGTTTGAAGTACAGTTAATTTACAATGTTGAGTTAGTTTCAAGTATACAGCAAAGTGATTCAGTTATAACTAAGGATAATCTTAATACCTATTCTGTAGTGTTATTACATGTGAGATAAACCACCTAAAGTGCTTATACAGTGTCTGGCCTATAGAAAGCATGTAGTAAGTGTTGGCTACTATTATTAGTATGAGTTTTAGGAATCGTAGGTTTTTTGAGCTAGTAGGCCTCTCAACATTCATTTGATCCAGATCATTGTCCAAAATATCTAATTTTTATTCCAGTCTAGCAGATAAGATAGTTTTTTTATTTATTGCTGGTCATTAACAGGATGCTCTGAACTCTTTTTTAAAAGGTAGTCAACCTGATGGTAGTCTTCCTTCAAGGAGGAATAATGTTTCTTTAAAAATGTAAATGCTTTTGAACTGTGGTGTTGTAGAAGACTCTTGAGAGTCCTTTGGACTGCACGAGATAAAACCAGTCAATCCTAAAGGAAATCGGTCCTGAATATTATTGGAAGGGCTGATGCTGAAGCTGAAGCTCCAGTATTTTGGCCACTTGATGTGAAGAACTGACTTACTGGGAAAGACCCTAATGCTGGGCAAGATTGAAGGCAGGAGGAGAAGGGGACGACAGAGGATGAGATGGTTGGATGGCGTCACCAACTTGATGGACATGAATTTGAGCAGACTCTGGGAATTGGTGATGGGTAGGGAGGCCTGGCGTGCAGCAGTCCATAAGGTCGCAAAGAGTCAGACACAACTGAGCGACTGAACTGAACTGAAAAACATAAATGGCCACTGTCCTGGAGGTGGTGTGCATGGTAATGAGTGCGTGACTCATTAGTCCATGCACATTTCAGGAGCTGCCTTTCTCCTTTCCATTGGGTTATTGGGAATCTCGCTCCAGGGCCGAGTGCAAACAGCTATTTGGTGTTTTTCTGTGCTGTTCACATGCGCTGCAAATCTTTGGGAGCACAGGGAGAGAGGGAGAATTGAGATAACATAGCTCTATCCTACTGTTTCAAATGAAGGTTGAGAGTTAATAGAATATAGCTAAAGTCACTTGATCACTCACCTGCAGAGAAAAGGCAAGTAATAATATACATGGGTTAAGTGGGTTGAGTACAAGGGGAAAACCCTGTAGTGCGGGCAGAGTAATAAATGTCAGTGGACACTTGGCTGTGATATTGGGTAGAGTGGGGAGCGGTGCTGGCCATGGTGAGCTAAAGAACATAAGATCTGTGGAAAGGGGCACCTCTGCTCAGCTCTGTTTCCAATAGCAACAACAAAACACTCTGAAGGCAAACAGTGTACTAGTAAGAGCAAGTGCATCTGTTTGTCCCATATGACATGCATGACATCAGTTTGCAATCTCCAAACAAAGGGCTTAAGCATTCCAACTTCTCACCTGATATAGAGATTCCCTCTCTAGCCTCCCTATTTGAACACTTCCGGAGAGTGGCCACTTCCTCATGAGGCTCTCTGCTGAACCGAAACTGTCTCTTTGAACTGGCTGCAGGTTGTCCTCCTTTGTCCATTTGTAGAGATGAGGAGTAAGATACATCTTTGCTAGATGATGACTTCCCGTAGGAGTTAATAGTTGTCATGCCGGGCTTCCCCACTGCTGCCGTCTTTCTTCAGCTGTGACATGACATGGTTTCTAGGCCTCACTGTCTGGTTCCTGTCCTCTAGACCTGCTTGTCCAGAAGCCTCATGACGAGAACTGCAGGTATGAGGGTAAGGCAGCCCTTGTACACACCTTGTAACTGATCTCCAAGAGGCCAAACAAATAGGGACGTCTGTCCTGCCGAGTCCTATCTTCCACCTTTGACGTATTTTGGGTTCATCAGAGAATGGGGAAAGAAAGATCTCACTTTTGCAAAGCCATGTGGAAAAGTGGAAGGATTTTACTGAGAAAAGAGTTTCTTTGAAGATGATAGGGGTTTACCCTGGGACCCTGAGATGCTCTGAGAACAGAAGGAGATACAGAAGCCTACTCTGGAAGCTCAGCCTTCTCCTCTCTCCTCAGCCTCTCTTAAGATAGCTGAAACCCCCACAACCTTCCTCAGTGTCCATTCAACCCATGGGAAACCTATATCCCATTTTAATCCACTTTATGGGAGTGCTGCTGGCCACCCTGGCCCTCCTCCTGCCCTCAGGCTGGGCCATGTTTTCCAGCCCCTTTCTCCACACTCCAGCAGCACCAGCTCTAGGCATTGGACAGACCAATGGTTCTGAAGTTTTCAGATAAAAGGTGTTGCCAGTCCTTTATTGCTGAAGGGGAGAAGGTATGTACAAATACTTTGGGTGCCCCTAGTCTTAGAGGGGTAAGAGAACTTGTCTAATGCCCACCCTGCTCCCTAGGGCATGGGAAAGCGATGGTTTTTGCTCCATGAACTCTACACTTTCTTACCTCCTCTACTTTTGACCAACAGTCCCCACTCTACCACCCTTCATGCTCTATGTATGGGGTCAGAAGTGATTAGTGAGTGAATATGCATGTTGGGCCTGCTCTGCAGAAATCACATGAAATCACAACTCGTATAGGCCCTGCATTAAGACAACAGCCTCACATCTGGTGGCCCTTTGAACTCAGAATGGAGGCTCTAAAATCAAATCAGAAATTCTGGTAGCATTCCACCATGCTTTCCCAGTGCTAAGTTAGAATTTACTTCGAAGTAACCTTTACAAACAGTGGGAAGAGGGTGGCCTGGATTTTCTCCCTTCCCATACAGTGCAGACTGCTTGAGTTTTGATAAATGTGCATGAGACACTTTCTCTAGTTTCAAGAAATAGTCTAGGTAGAATTGTTATATGGATTTCCCCCTATTGGGTGAGCCATTGTAGCATGAAGTTGTGAGGGAAGGGGTTCAATGCATGGGTTTCTTCTTTTTTTTTAAATTTTATTGAAATATACTTGATTTACAGTGTTGAATTTACTTCTACTGTACAGCAGAGTGGCTCAGTTTTATACATATATATATATGTTCTTTTTAATATTTTTCATTCTGATTTATCACAGGATATTAAATATACTTCCTTGTGCTATACAGTAGGACCTTGTTTATCGATCCTATATGTGCTACTAGTTTGCGTCTACTGTTAATAATCTCAAACTCCAAATCCTTCTCTCCTCCACCTCCCTTCCTTTGGGAATCACAAGTCTGTTCTCTCTGAATTTCTGTTTCATAGATAGGTTCATTTGTGTGGTAATTTAGATTCCACATATAAGTGATATCAAATGGTATTTGTCTTTCTGACTAACTTGGCTTAACTTGATAATTTCTAGGTCCATTCATGTTGCTGCAAATGAAATTGTTTCATTCTTTTTTATTTCTGAGTCATATTACATTGCTTATATATGTAACACGTCTTCTTTATCCGTTGATTTGTTGATGGACATTTCGGTTGCTTCCGTGTCTTGGTTCCGTGCCTTGGCTATTGTAAATAGTGCTGCTGTGAACACAGGGTGCATGTGTCTTTTTGAATTAGGGTTTTGTCTGGGTATATGCCCAGGAATGGGATTGCTGTATCATATGGCAACTTTATTTTTAGTTTTTTTGAGGAATCTCCAGACTGTTTTCTATAATGACTATACCAGTTTACATTCCTCCCAACAGTGTGAGAGGCTTCCCTTTTCTCCACACCCTCTCCAACATTTATTACTTGTAGACTTTTTAGTGATGGCCATTTTGACTGGTGTGAGGTGGTATCTCATTGTGGTTTTTCTTCCCTGGCTGCATTGGGTCTTTGTTGCTGCACGTGGGCTTCTCTCGTGGTGGTGTGTGGACTTCTGTCATTGTGGCTAATGGGATCTTAGTTCCCCAACCAGGGATTGAACCCACGTCCCCTGCATTGGAAGGCAGATTCTTAACCACTATACCACTAGGGAAGTCCTTCATATAGCAGACTTTATTTAAAGTCTGTTTTGTCTGGTATGAGTATTGCTACTCCAATTTTCATTTCCATTTGCGTGGCATACCTTTTTGTATCCCTTCATTTTGTTTGTATCCTTAGATCTGAAGTGAGTCTCCTGTAGACAGCATATATATGAGTCTTGCTTCTGTATCCATTCAGCCAGTCTCTGTCTTCTGGTTGGAGCATTTACTATATTTACGTTTAAGGTAATTATTGATATGTTTGTTCTTGTTGCCATTTTGTTATATGCTTTGGATTTGTTTTTGTAGCTTTTTTTTTTAATTCCCTTTTTCTTTTGTTCTCTTGTAATCTGATGACTCTCTTTTTCTTTTATTTTTTTGGTTGTGCCCTTGTGGCTTGTGGGATCTTAGTTCCCTAACCGGAGATTGAACCCAGGCTCAACACAGTGAAAGCTCCAAGTCCTAACTACTGGACTGCCAGGGAACTCCTTTACCATCAAGGAGTGTTTGGATTGCTTTTTCTTTTGAGTGCGTGTATATCTGTTGTAGATTTTTGGTTTGCAGTTAACCAAAAATGAAATTTTTGATATTATATCAAAATATGAAATTTTGATATAGCAGTCTGTATAGATACAAGATTGTTTTAAGTTGGTTATCTATTAATCTCAACTGCATTTCCAATGTTCTACATTTGTACTTTCCTCATGAGAGAGTACAAAACCTTGCTGGCTTTGATACCATATTTGTATGCACATGATTTCCTATCTTTACTGTATGTTTGCTTTTACTGGTGGGCTTTTCCATTTTTAATTCTCTTGTTTCTAGAAGAGTTGTTAGAGAAGTTCCTTTAGCACTTGTTGCAGAGCTGGACTGGTGGTGCTGAGTTCTGTTAGCTTTTGCTTGTCTGTAAACCTTTTGATTTCTCTGTTGAATCTGAATGAGAGCTTTGCTGGGTGTAGAGTATTCTCGGTTGTAGGTTCTTCCCTTTCATCACTTGAAATATATATTGTGCCACTTCCTACTGGCCTGCATGATTTCTGCTGAGAAATCCGCAGATAACCTTATGGTAATTCCTTTGTATGTTATTTATTGCTTTTCCATTGTTGCTTTTAATATTTTTTTTGTCTTTCATTTTTGTCAGGTTGATTATTATGTATCTTGCTGTGTTCCTTTTTGGCTTACCCTGCCTCCGACTCTGCATTTCCTGGACTTGGGTGACTGTTTCTTTTGCCCTGTCAGGGAATTTTTCACATGTCAGTGAGTTTTTCACATTTTTAAAATCTCTTCAAATATTTTCTCAGGTCCTTTCTTTCTTCTCCTTCTGAGACCCCTATAATGTGAATATTGATGCACTTAATGTTGTCCCAGAGGTTTCTTAGACTAACCTCATTTCTTGTCATTCTATTTTCTTTATTCTGTTCCACAGCAGTGATTTCCATCAGTCTGTTTCCCAGGTCACTTATTTGTTCTGCCCCATTTATTTTGCTATTGATTCCTTCTAGTGTATTTTTCATTTCAGTTATTGTTCATGTCTGTTTGTTCTTTAAATCTTCTAGCTTTTTGCTAAACACTTTTTGTATCTTCTTTTTGTACCTCCATTCTTTTTCTGAGATCTTGGATCATCATTGTTCTGAATTCTTTTTCAGGCAGATTGCCTATCTTCACTTCACTTATTCTTCTGGGGTTTTCTCTTGTTCCTTTGTTTGGTACATATTTCTCTGTATCTAATTTTGTTCGACTTTCTGTATTTGTGGACTCCTTTCTGCCAAGTGCAGGATTGTACGTCTTCTTGCTTCTGGTGTCTGCCCCGTGGTGGGTGAGATTAGGCCAGGCTTCTTGTGGGAGGTAACCACAAATAGATTTACCTGTGTTTTCATTTTAAGATAATCTAAAACAAATTAAATAGGTATATTCTGGGTCATCTGAATCCAGCTAATTCTGTTGAGGTTGTTTGTTGTGCTGTGCTCAGTTGCTTCAGTCATGTCCTGACTCTTCGTGACTTCATGGACTGTAGCCTGCCAAGCTCTTCTGTCCATGGGGATTCTTCAGGCAAGAAGACTGGAGTGGGTTGCCATACCCTTTTCCAGGGGATCGTCCCAACCCAGGGATCGAACCCAGGGATCAAACCCAGGTCTCCTGCATTGCAGGTGGATTCTTTACTGTCTGAGCCACCAGGGAAGCCCCGAGGCTATTTAAAAAGTATAAAGAGGGTGTATTCCGGCATTGGACTGATGTGTTCAAATTTTCTCTCTCCATCCCAGCTGTGTGATACAGGGCAGCACTCACACCCTGTGCCTGAGTGCCGTTAGCTGCAAAAGTGTGGCAATAATTGTTCCGACTCTGGGGTCCCCGTGAGATCTAGGTGAGATTATGCTAGCAAAGCCCTTCGCCTAGTGCTTAATGAGCATCAGCACTCAATCACCATTCGATTTGTGTGTATTATCTGGATGGCCCCACGATTGTCAGTAGCTCAGGGGAAAAAAACAAAGGTGGATTTAATAGAGAAGTGATGTGTTAGAGTTGAGTGAAGGCCAAGTGATATTACAGTGTGCTGAATAAATGAAGTTTTCACAGTAGTTTAAATAAAGAAAAGCAGTGTGATAATTGAGTCATCACACCAGGCAGGCTGAACTCAGAGACATGCCTGGGAACAGTTGGTAAACTGTGCTTGTGTTAAGAGCTGCAACTTATTTTTCAGCAAAACCTCTTTTATTCTTTTAAATCTGTGTTGTTAAGATGTTTTTATTGGTCCTAATAAATTTACCTAATGCATTTAAAAAGGTATCCCTGTGGTTTCAAGTACTACCCTAGGTCTTTTGCATTGGAATTCAGATGTAGGGAAAGCAAATGTTTTTCCTCTTGGTGGAGGGCTCAATTCTTCAGTTAGGGTGTGGTGGACCAGAGCAGAGACCTTGAGCATGAGCTCAAAATCAAAGCCTGCCGAACTGACAGCTCTTCACCACCACCAGTCTGCAGGCTGGTGGCTTCTCCAGTTTTAACCCCCACCAGAGCTTTGTGTGTGGACTTGATTTTGTGATCCAGTTGACCACAGTGTTATTGGCTGTGTTAGTGTTGTGTTAGTCGCTCCGTCGCGCCTGACTCTTTGTGACCCCGTGGACTACAGCCCACCAGGCTCCTCTGTCCATGAGATTTTCCAGGCAAGGATACTGGAGTGGGTTGGCATTTCCTTCTCTAGGGGATCTTCCCAACCCAGGGATCGAACCTGGGTCTCTTGCACTGCAGGCAGATTCTTTACCGACTGAGCTACTTTCTAGGATTTCTGCCTTTGCAGTCAGGATCTTTGAGATGGCTCTAAGGGATAAAATGTTCCCTGTTACTTATGTAACCTAGATGTCAGCAGGGGTTACACTGCCTTGTGAGATCTAGAGGGGATTAATCCAAATTTCCCATCCCTACCATAACTGACTCTGGAAAAGGCCAATGCCTTTCTGGTACATGTGTGGATTTCCACAGACCTTGTACTTATGCTAACCTCTGGCTCCCTGTTTCTGCTTGTGCAGGGAGATTATTTTCCCCTCTGCATCTTCTTTTATCCCTACTTTGACTTCCATCCAGACATAGAATTTGTCCCTTTCTTTCATGTCCACTAAAACTCCCAAAACTCCCAAGAGTTCTACTTGTATAGTAAACTTTACCGAAGGTTTAGGGGTATTTTGTGGGAGAGAGTGTAGGGGAGGGTAGAGGAGATTTTATTTTATAGCAAATGAAGGACAGGGGAGCCTGGCATTCTGCAGTCCATGGGGTGACCAAAGAGTCGGGTATGACTTAGTGACTGAACAAAATGACTTGACATCAAATGTTTAATGCTTCTGTTCTTCCAGATCTTTTGGCTACTCTGCCCTCTTCCTCTCTCACCTTTCTCTTTCCTTCTACTCCTAAATTTCTAGTCCTTTCAAATAGAATTGTTCCCCTGTCTCTATTTTAGCCTTGTCTTCAGAATCTCACTTTTCTCCCCCACCTGTTGTCAAGAGAGTCTCCCTAACAATGAACGTCCTTCCCAAGATGCATTCTGTTGTTAGGGAGTTAGATTGTGGGCTGCACCCTGCACTGATTGAAGCTCTTCACTTTACATTCCTCTTGTCTGGGAATAAAACAAATATCAGCTTAGTGCTTACAAAGCACTTTCACCTACATGAGCCCTTGGGTGAGATATGCCCATTTTACAGATGTGGAACCAGAAGCTCAGAGAGGTTGAGTGAATTATCCAAAGCTACTTAGCCAGATGAGTTGGGGAGTAGAAATCTGCACCCAGATCTGAAGATTTTCATCTGTGACCCATGTCATTGTACATACATAGGATGAATGCTGTCTGAACCTTCCGGCATTGGAGGCCACACGGATTCCAGTGTAGATGGTTAACATAGGATAACCCAGTCGGCCTAAATGGGGAGCCTCAGGGGCAGCCCCAGCAGCCCCAGTAGGTGTGTGCATTCTGCAGGAGTAGGACGACCAGTTCCCACACCATCCCCACTCTCCCTTCCCTCTTTTGCTGGCTAGCTCTTTCTCATCTTCAGGTCTAGGTGTAGAACTGGCTACACAATGTGTGGGACTCAGTACAAAATGAAAATGTTGGGCCTCTCGTTCAAAAGTTATTAAGAGTTTCAAAATGACAACAGAACATTAAGCTAAGTATTGGACTCTCGGAAGCAACTATACCATCACATGCCCAGGAAGGCAGACCTGTAGGGAGGTTTACACTCCCCAGGAAGCATCCTCTGGCTGCCCATTCTGAGCTCCCCACTTTGAGCTTATTACATGCTGTCTTTGTTTCTTCTTTATGCACCTGCTCCCCCGTTACTCTGTGAGACCTGTGTCCTGTTCACTGCTGCTCCCATGTTCCCAGCACAGGCCCTGACAAAAAGCAGGGGCTTAGTAGATGCCCTCTGGGGGTTTGGAGCCCTTGGAATTGGGACCTGGAGGAACCAGATGGTGAATAGTCATGTCCAGGCAGGACCCACCCAGGCCCATAAGAGTTTAGACCAGTCGTGACTGAGGCTATGGGACTTGGCAGGGGTTTAGGGCATGGGTTACAGGTTGGGTAGGGACTAATCTTCTCTTCAAGAGACTGTGTTAATCATTAATGCCCAGAACCTCAGAGACCCTACTGCTCAGGACCAAGTAAGGTGTAACCAGTCAGGGAGATGGGGCATAGGCAGAGGACATCCTTTCTGGGCTACACAGCCTGACCCACACTGGGCCTTCCTTAGTCTTCTTAGGCTTCTAAGGCCCCCTCTCCCCTTACCTGCCCTCCTTGCTTAGTGGTGGGTATGGGAACGGATATATTTTCCTAATGTCTCCTCATAGCTAAGGGAGAAGAGGGGGGCAGAATTTTCAAAGTTTCAGACAACAGAGAGCCTCAAAGGCAAGTATGTCTTTAGGGATTGCTGATCCTTGAGCCCAGATGATGTCAGAGCTCAGTTTCTCTTTTTTCATTTCTCTCCAGTTGTAAGGCAAGATTTGAGACTAAACTCTGGCTGAAACCCTGGAAGGGCTCTGATTGGCTGGGCTTAGGTAATGAGCACATCTTTAAGCCAATCTCTGTGTCCAGGGAATTGGCCTTCCCTTGTGGCTCAGCTGGTAAAGAATCTGCCTGCAATGCGGGAGACCTGGGTTTGATCCCTGGGTTGGGAAGATCCTCTGGAGAAGGGAAAGGTTACCCACTCCAGTATTCTGGCCTAAAGAATTCCATGGACTGTATAGTCATGGGGTCACAAAGAGTTGGGACAGAACTGAGTGACTTTCACTTTCTTTCTGTGTCCAGGGAAGGGAGCAAGGATGCTTCCTCCAGGGTCCCTCCCATAGGTCTCTCTCCTTCCGTAACAAACAGAGCTGTGTTGCCAGGGTAGGGGCAGGAATGGGCTGGACAGGCAGAGCAGCCAGTGACTACTGGTGCATTTTCTTCTTTTTTTTTTTTTTTAAACCCAGCACCACCTTCTCTCCCTGTCCTTGGCTTCTGAGCCTCTGGAGTCAGATCCCATGAGGATTCTTCTAGAGAGGAGGAGACTGCTGAGCATGGAGAACAGTCTGGAAGGTCAGGGCTCTGGCTGGTGCCCCAGGTTCAGTGTTTTCTAGATAACCTTTCCCACCTTCCTTGAGAGCATATCATCCCAGGGTCGTCTCCACAGCACAGGGTAATGAGACTACCAACCAGCATTTTCTCAAAGTGCTTCAACTCCGGAATGCTTCTCTTTGAGGCTCAGAAATAGTCTTTATTTTAGTTTTACCTCAGAAACAAGCTAGTCATAACCAAAGAAAGTCAAAGTGAAAGAAAGTGAAAGTGAAGTCACTCAGTCGTGTCCGACTCCTTGTGACCCCATGGACTATAGCCTACCAGGCTCCTCCGTCCATGGGATTCTCCAGGCAAGAGTACTGGAGTGGGTTGCCTTTTCCTTCTCCAGGAGATCGTCCCAACCCAGGGATAGAACCCGGGTCTCCCGCATTGCAGGCAGATGCTTTACCATCTGAGCCATCAGGGAAGAGACCCCTAAATGAAAGAATGAGGTGCCCACCATTCTTGGGTCCTTTCCTTTAGACTTCAGTTACTGCAGAGCTGCTCCCCAAGGCCAAGCAAGGCATGAAGAACTCTACTGATGATGGTGATGAGCGTTTTCTTCAGTCCCGTGAGAATTTTCAGAAGTGTTAGGAGGAAAGGCTAAAGTTTTCTTCAGTTGATTCTGTATTTAGTGGGGAAATAGGAAGACTTCTCAATAACCTGAGGTGGTGGAGCAGTGTCTCCCTGCTGTGGTTGTTCTGGGTCAAGTGTGAGGAAGAAGCTGGATCTCAAAGTGAGAAAATCCAGGCTCCATGCCTGCCCTCTCAGGACTGTCTGCTTGACCTTGGCTCCTGTCATTGGTCCTCAGCTTAGCCCGTGTGTGAAGTGAGGGGCTGGACAAGCTGACCCCTAAGGTTCTTCTTAGCTCCTAATTTCTGTGAGTCTAGATCAGGTAGAGAAGGTGGATTAAGCAGGATTCTGGTTCTGTCCCTGCCTTCACCATGACTCATTCAGTGACCTTAGATAACCTTGCTGGACCTGTCCCACACCCTTGACCATCCTGTGTCACAGAGGAGGCCTGTGTAGAAGGTGGCCAGGATTCAGGAGACCTGATCCTTAGGCTCACTACTGAGGATCTTGTGCACTAGGAAACTCCAGCCTGGATCCAGCCCTCTAGTGAAGTCTGTGGGTCCAGCCCCCCATTTTGGGGACTCTCACCCAGCCACATGGCTTCAGGCCTCCCTGGCCTGCTTTGGCCACATTGGCCTTGCTTAGTCTTCCAGACCTGGAAACTAATATGGACATGCCTCAGCCACAATGTTCAACTCTGCAGGAGCCTCGTCAGGGACTGTTCTGAGCCAATGAGAGAGCTTGATGCCGGGGGAGGTGGGGACATGGAAGAAGTAGACGTACCTCCCATCCTTGTGGAACTTATGGTCTGTGGTGGAGAGGAAGGGCCAGCATGATCCTGTACCCAGTGTGGTGGGAGAGAGACAGCAGAACATTTCCGGTTGAGGGAACTAAGAGGGCACTTAGGATGAGACCTTGAAGGATAGGGTGGACTTGAGCTGGAGCTGTAGACTGAGGGCCAGTGTGGTGAAGGAAGTGTGGACAGCCTGTAGGGCCCAGGGGGAGGTGGGTAATGTGTCTGGAAGGAGCTTGGGACCAGATCTCCACAGGGTGTCATGGCCTGGAGAGGGAGTCAGGGCCAGGGAGGCAGTGAGGCTTCTAAACTGGTCAGGAACCTTTTGGTGGCAACTGCTGGGAACTGAACTTGAACTAACCTAGGCAGAAGAGTGATTCATTGAGAGAACTGACAATCTGAGCTCCAGGGGTCTGCTGTCCTTCAGAAACAGCTGACTCGGTGCTTGGACACCACCATCAGGACACCTCTCTTGATCCTGTTTCTCTCTATGCTGGCTTCATTTTTCTCTTCTGTGGGTAACTTCTCTGCCTTGGAAAGAGACTTACTGGCCCAGCTGAGGTCAGGTTCCCTCCCCAGGACCTATCACCAGAAGGCAGTAGGACTGCTCTGTTCCTGTCTGCAGCGGCAGCGTCTGACGGAAGGGACATGCTGGACAGACTCGCCGAGAGTTACCCCCCGGGTTTCTGAGCAGAAGGATATGGCCTGATCTGACCTGCATTTGGGGAAGAGTAGGCATTAAAGACAGTTTTTTTCCTTTTATTCATAAAAACAAATTTGCAACAATTTATTAAAAATTGATACCATGCAATAGGGGTACGAGAAACTCCTCATTTACATTTGATTCTGGCAGTTCCAGTCTAATTTAAAGCATTTGTGCACTAACGTTCATTGGAAAACACCTTCAGGCTGAAGCCTCTTAGGAAATGTATGGTGTGTTTGCTGCATATAAAAGAACAGAACCATTTAATAGCTAGAGTCACTTCTGTGGGTCTTGTTATTTGTGGGGAAATTGAAAAAAAATCAGGTGAACCTACAGTATCATTAAGACAGAGAATGTACTGTGTGGGTTAATCTAGAAGACTGTGCACGCTCAGGAGTCACAACGGGTCACGGATGCACACACTCACCTCCGACTGTCCGATACTTTGTTTTTTTTTTCCCTGCTATGCTGGATTAATATTTCTACAGGTATTGTTTTTGTGTGTGTGTGTATACATTATGTACAATGAATTGTCTCTTTCCCCTTGAAAAATTAAATGTGATCCTTTAAATTAAATCTGGTTTGGTAAATCAAGAAAGCAAGTAAATACTGTAATACACAGTGAGTGACAACACCAATTTTTAGTGCCTAAACAGACAGCGACTTCAACTTGACCTGTGATGTGTTAACATTTTTTTTCCCCCTAAAAGCTACGTTCCTCCATAACCTCTCTTTGGGGGAGGGGAGGGGAATGCTATGCTACGTGAAATAGGGTGTTTTGAAATGTTGGCGATGGTTGAGATTCCCATGGGCCCTTTCGTCAAAGCCTGGTGGTGACAGCGCTGTATTCCTGACTTCAGTGGTCTGGGAGATTATTGCCTGCCTGTTGAAGCTGCCATTAGGTTTCTTTAGGGAGTTGAGCGACTGCTCAGTTGTGCAGACGTCCCGGACATTGTCATTCAGGCCTTTCTTCAGCAGAGAATGAACCTGTCTAGGAATGTCACAAAAGTCATCGGGAGCCCCTCTCCAGCTGGGTGGATCCTGGCAGAGGGCTGTGCTGGGTGCTTCTCTGGGCCGCAGCCCTGACTGTCCTGAGGGCTGAAGGTCATGGTCATCCTGATACCTCACGGGTCAGGGCCGCTTCACTGATCGGTAGGAAGCTTTTCTGGACAAGATCATGTTTTGATCCTCAGAGCGACCCTGTGAGGTAGGCAGGACGGGTGTTATTTCAACCCCAGTTTGTTTGTGAGGGGAAACAGGCTCAGAGAGACACAAGAGACCTGCCCAAGGTCATGGAAGGAGTTAGCAGTGGAGCAAGGGCCTGAACCCAGGTCTATCTCACTCCCAGGCCGGTGCTCTTTGGGGTTCCTTTAAAAGGGAAGAGTGATTTTATGAATGAGAATCAGTATGCTGATTGATCATCCCCCACCCCCCCAAACAAGGGCAGAGCCCACCAGCTTGTCCGGATGAAGGCCACCTTCTGGAAGGGAAGGGAAGCACTCAGCTAACAACACTCTCCCCGTGACTACAGGGATGTTCTCTAGCAGATGCCCCTGATTCACTTTGGTCAGAAACAAAGTCAGTGGAAAAAAACAAAACAAAACCCCAGCCAGCCCTTGGGCCCTGATGAGAGAGGTTAAAGTGCACAATCTTTCTTTATCGTGTTTGCTGGGAACGGACATTCTGTGATTAGCTCAGGTGCTCCCCTTATTATGGGGAGCACCTGATAGGAACACAAAGACATGGCCGACTGTGGGTGAATGCTGCAGAGTGTCTGCAGTGACGTGCCCTAAATCCCCACGGTCCCGGAATGGGTGTTATTGTGTTAATGTGTGAGTCAGCCTACTCCGGTACCCCAGCCCTCGGCCCACAGAGCTGTGCCCGGCCCCCCTTCCCGCAAGACTCCCTGTGCCAGGAAGGCTGGGGTTGGCTGGACTGGCCGCTGGAGGCCTGGCTGCCCTGCCTGCCTCCTTCCCCAGGGGGAGAAGGGCTGGCCTGGGGGGCCACAGCCAGTGGCGTGTGTGGAGAGGCAGAGGCGGTTTCTCCAGAAGCCTTCGCCTCTTCTCAAGGCTGCTCAGGGCCACTCCGTGACTTCTAGCTGGAGTTCTAGTGACTTTCTCCTTGTCTAGGATTTTTTTTTTTTTTTTTTTTGCAAAGTTTCAAATATCCTAGCTCCTCTTCCTTTGCAGACATGAAGGAAGAGGTCATTTCCATTCCTCTTCTTTGTGAAAGAATAAAAACTTCACAAATAAGGCGCGAGGTCAGGTGCCAAGTGCCCCCATCCTGTGTACCGCGTGCCATCTGAGCAGTCCCACAAGGCCAGCCGTGGCGCCAGCTTCTCCACAGCCAGAGCTGACAGTGCTCCTGCAGCAGCTGCTTCTGCTCTGTGTGGTTCTGTCCTGGGGGAGGCCCTGGCCCCAGGCCTCCCACCCTCACAGGCCCGAGACCATAACTCGGAAAGAGGGTGGCACATGTCTGTGACGGGGGCTGGCGGTGGGGCTGACGCAGGGGCTGACACAGCTGGCGTCCACGCCTCCAATGGACGGGAGGTAGGCGTGGTGGAGGATGGGGAGCTGGAGGGACAGCCGGCGCTGGATGCTGCGGCAGGGAGAGAAAGAAGGGAGGAGTGTTAGTGAACACTGGCTGGTTGTGCTCACCAGGAAGGCCCCTGGACTCGCTTGGGCCAAGAGGCTGATGTTAGGAGTGCAGTTCTCTCTCAGTCCAGGGTCTGACCTTCCTGTCATCCAGTCACTTACCTATCTGGCAGGTGTTTAATGCAGGCCTACCTGTGCCAACTGCTGCCCAGCAATAACCACGGTGACAGTAAGCAGGGAGGAGGCAGGCTTCTTGAGCTTCCAGTGCTTCCTAAGAACAAGACTTTGCCCTTTGAACAGGGCTTTGCTGCAAACACAGACAGTTCTCTACTCTTGCAAGTCTGCAAATGGACTTGGCTTTGGGTTCCATCCCTGAAAGGCTTCTCAGCTGCTCTGTCCTTGCTCATTGGCGCCCCTGATGCTGGCCAATTCCAAAAGGTTCCTTCCTGGTCTGTGGCTTCTTTGGTGACTAGTGTACTCTTTCCAACACTGGAATGGGGCATTCAGGGCTCCCCAAGATCTGCTTCTTGCCAGGTTCTCCAGGTGAAACTTCTACCTGCTCCCACCAAAAATTTTACCCTCTTGTGGCTAGTTTCCCCTAAAACCCTGCTGATGGTCAGTCTCCCAAGCCTCTGCACATGCTGTTTCCCCAGCCTAGAAAGCTCTTCCTCTGCTTTCCCTCTAAGGTCCAGTTTAAATGTCATCTGTTTTGTACTACCCTCTCCCCTTCCCCCCAGAAAATGAGCTCTTTCCTCCTCTGAGCCCCCAGAACCCTTGGCAAATTCCAAGAAATGCAGTCAAAAAAATAAACCTGGGGCTGGGTAAGCAGGCTGACAGAGGAGGAGTGGAGACTCCCTGCTCACTGCCTGCCCTTCTGCCTGCCTTCTCATTAGTCCTCATGGCCAGTAGGCAGCAGAGTCACCTCAGCTGTTGTGAAGCCTGCTTTGGGGGGTGTGCACGGGCCACTGATGCCCTGCTCTGCTGCGTCTTGTACAATGCTCCACGGCATCTGGGAAGCTGCATTCCCTGAACTCTTAGGCCTCCTTGTGTCCCACAGGCCACTCAGGTGGGAAAATCCCTAGACCTTCACAGAAGCCACTAGGCAAAAGAAGTACTGCTATTCCCATGATAAAGATGAGGAAAGGGTACAGAAACAACCAGAACCGGGGAAGGTGGGGCTTCTTCTGTTGAAAAGACAGTGCTTTATGGGGCGGTAAATCAACTCATAGGGGCACCTGGTGTGTAGGCAGGGTGTTGGTGGGGTTCTGAGATGCATGGAGCCAGAGGCAGTGCTACCCCCGCTCCCTAAGGAGCTGCTGGCCAGAATGGTGTCTCCCAAGTGCTCATGAGAGATTAGTGTGTTGGAGACCTCATTTTGAAATTCACGTTGAATTTGTATAATGTCATCAGTATGGGCAAGAGTCCAGGAAAGTGGGGCGCTGGAGAATGACCCTGACCTGGGAAAGGGTGTTGTGCCTGAGCATCCTGAGCAGCATGGGATCTGTGTGTTGCTGTCGGAGCCACGCGCTCTGCTGTCTGCTAGGATCCTGTTTGCTGTTTCATTAATTTAGTGCTGGAAGCTGTGTTCAATCCAAGGGACATCGGAAGGACTTACAGCTTACCTTCAAGGTGCTTGCACTCTAGTGCATGGAACCCGTAGGTAGATCACTGATGAATGCCATGTAACCATCAGTGATTACACTGGACCTGTCAGCTTCAAGGCCTTGGAGCTAAGTGGGTTGAGAGGCTCTTAACTCTGTGACTACATGGCCCCAAATGACACTGCAGTTGGTGAATGGGCTCCTTTTGCTGGCTCCTCCCCCCGTGTTGTCACTTCCTATGGAACAAGTTTCAGGGTTGACATTTCTAATTGCTGCTTCTAATCTGCCGTAAACTGGGAAGAACTAAAAATTACCAGTGGGGACAAAGCTGCCAGAGATGTCCAGGGCTTTGCTTAGACGTCACATTCTCACTGAGGCTGCTCTGACTTCCCTGTGTAAAATTATACTGTCTTAATTTTTCTCCAAAGCACCTATCATTTACATACAGGGGTTTGCTTTTTTGTTAAGTTATTGTCTTGCCAGATAGAAGGTAAACTCCATGAAGGGAAGGATTTTTATTTGTTTTCTTCACTTCTGTGCTTGATACATAGAGGTCTCAGTAAATTAGTGTTAAGTAAATGTATTCATTTTACATGTAACAAAGGCTGTGTGCCTGCTCAGTTGGTTCAGTTATGTCCCACTCTTTGTGACCCCATGAACTGTAGCCCGGCCAGGCTCCTCAGTCCATGGGATTCTCCAGGCAAGTATACTGGAGTGGGTTGCCATTTCCTTCTCCAGGGGATCTTCCTGACCCAGGGATTAAACCCATGTCTTCTGCATTGCAGGTAGAGTCTCCTGCTGAGCCATCTGGGAAGCCCAACAAAGGAAGAGAACATGGGATTTGACATTGGACAGACCCAAGTTCAAACCCTATCCCTTGCATTTGGCAACTGGTAAGCTTTGGCAAGTCACCTCGCTTCTTTGAGTATTAGTCTTCTTATCTGTAAAATAAGCATTGTAATTTGATCTGTATCATGAAATTACCACAGAGTTCAAATAAAGTAATGCATGTGAAAACATGGTGCCAATTGTAAACTCTTGTGCAGTACTCTGGCAGTAATTCCAAAGGAGAAGGTACTTACTGTTCTGGGGAGTTTATATCTTCTATAGGATCTTTGCATGTTCGAGAGGGCTCTGTTGTGTTCCACTGTAGCTGGGGATTTTGATCGAGGTGATTTTTTAAAATGGCCTTTCCCCCATCTGAATGCAGAACAACAATATTGCAATAATTCTATTAATTAAAAAAAATCAACAATGTATCCATTTTTAGGATACTGCCCAAGAAGGGAGAATGCAGAAGAGCCCACCTCCCCTGAGTTCTCTAAGCCCTGGGCCCTGAGCTGCTCTCTTGAGCCCAAGACAGGGAGCCTAGAAGCTCCCATCCAGGGATGGACACGGCATGCTGGAGAGGTGGATGGTGTGCCCTGGGACCTCCTTTTCTATAAGAAAAAAGGGAATCAAGTTGACCAATGTAGGTAACATAAGTTAGTAATGAGAGGTTCTAATATGAAGGTTCTCTTCTTGAGTGTGGTAGGGATGTAATGACAAAGAGAAAAGAACTCCAAGACTGCCACAGACTGAAAAGAATAATAATAGTGAACTGTTGGTGGGAGTATAAACGGTCATCATCTTTCTGGGAGGTACTGTCAATAAGTATCAAACACTTGAAAAAGTATGTTTCTTTTACTCAGAATTTCCACTTTGAGAAACTATCTCAAAGAAATAGTTAACAATCTGTGTGACGATATATACAAGATGTTTAAATCACCATCCTTTACAATATCAGAAAGTTGGAACTAACCCAAATTTGTGCAGTAAGAAGGGATTTGTTATTTACTAATATGTACAAATGGGGCCTCCAAAGAAATACTGTGTAGCCACAAAACATGATGCTCTCAACCTTCTTTGTACTTCAGAACCACCTGGAAAGAACTAAAGAAATATAAAAACATGATCTTGACCTGAGAGATCTGGATTCATTTGGTTTGGAAAAGAGCTTGGGTGTTTTCCTTTTCTGCTGCAGGGGGCAACCTTATATGTATGTCATTTTGCATCCACGTGAACACAGTCAGTCCTCTTCATTCACGGATTCGGTATTTGTGAACCTGCTGACATCTGTTTGTAACCCCAGAGGTGAGTACCCATGATGCTTTCACTGTCATTTGATAGCACACACACAGCATCAAAAATCTGAGTCACTCTCCCAGCTGAGGTTGAACAAGGCTCTGCCTTCTTGTTTTAGCTCTCATGGTATAAGTATGCTTATTGTGGTCTCTGAAGTACCACACTGTTCACAGTTCTGGGTGTTGTGGTGGTGATTATTTCTCTGTTTAGAATGGCCCCGTTGCCTAATGCTGAAGTACTGTCCAGTGTTCTGGTCAGCCTTTTCATTTGTGGATTCTCTGTTTTATATCAAACTGAAAAGATTCCCCTTCCCCTGCTGAGATTACAAAAGAAACTCTCCTATGGTTTCTTCTGCTACATTCATGGTGTCACTTTCTTATATTTAAATCTTCTATCCATCTGGAATTTATTTTGGGGTAAGTTGTGAGGTAAGGATCTAACTTTATTCTTTTCCAGGTGGCTACCCACTTATCCCAATGAAATGTATTGAATAATTCATTTTTCTCCACTAATTTGAAGTGCCCAATTTCCTTGTTACTTATCTCAGTCTAAACTTTTAACAATTGACCCTCAATATATAAGAATTTTATAATATTGTTTATAAAATAAAATAATCATTACTTACATAATAAAAAACTAAAGATTTTTCATTGACTTAAACAAACTGATTTTATAAAATTAATGACTATATGCTAATGACAGGATGCAAAGAATAGAGAAGTATATGAAATGAAATTAATTTTCTCACCCACTGTCCTCACATACTGTCCCTTTCACACAGGTGGATACTGTTAACAATCTGGTGTTTGTTCTACCAAATCTTGCTTAAAAAATGCACTCATACAAACACATATACATACATGTGTGTGCATTTGTGTATATCTTAATTCTGGTCTTCACTGAACTTTTCTTAGAGATCATTCCATATCTGCACAAATAGATTTTTGTTGTTTGGTTACTGAGTCATATCCGACTCTGCAACACCATGGACTATATAGGCTGCCAGGCTCTTCTGTCCATGGGGTTCTCCAGGCAAGAATACTGGAGTGGGTTGCCATTTCCTTTTCCAGGGGATCTTCCTGACCCAAGGTTCAAACCCACATCTCCTGCATTGGCAGGAGCCACCTGGGAAGCCCTGCACAAATGGATACACCTCACTTTTTAACAGCTGTATCGTGTGCCTTGTTTGGGCTGTATCATAATCAATAAAACCACCCCAAATGACAAACAGGTAAGTTAGCTCCAGCTTTTCTTGCCTGCAGGTAGTGTTACGATAGCACTGTGCTCTCGGTGAAGTTCCCCAGGTTGAGGATGTCGTTGAGATCTTGGTAGTGGTTCTGTTTAATGCAGGTGGTCTTTTCTGTGTCTACACCTTTGACCATGTGTGACTGTTTCCAAGTGGCACCTCTTGCTAGGGGAATTGCTAGTGAATGAGCTTAACACCGGACCTTTAGAGAGTGCCAGACCAACTTCCAAAACATTGCAGGAAAATGTCCATTTCTGTATGCTCTTAGCAACACTGGTGATCTTTTAAAAACTTTTGCCTAAATGAAGGCAAAAAATGGACTGTTGTTCTTCAAGTGGTTGGTGGGATTGAGCATCATGTTATCTTATAGAATATCCCTTTCCGTACATTAATGAGGTGTGTTTGAAACTGTAACGTTGGAAGAAGTATGAGTACATTACTCACTAAGAACAGTATGCACCCAATCAGAACACTGGGAATACTGGCCATGCTGTGGACACGTGGAGCTGAAGCCTAGGGGCCTGAGGAACAGAAGCACTGTGCATAGGGGGATCCCCAGGTGGGACTCCAAACACTGAACTGTGCTCAGAAGTCATGGGTTTCAGACACTCAAGCTTGGCTTGTGGGACTTCAGACCTGCCCCGCACTGCCCCTCTCAGCCTCAGGGTCTTCATCTGTAAAATATCTCATACCCAGGGTCCCGCCTCCTCCTACCTGTGCTCTCGGTGAAGTTCCCCAGGTTGAGGATGTCGTTGAGCTCTTGGTAGTGGTTCTGTTTAATGTAGGTAGTCTTTTCTGGTGTGTCCTGCAGCTGCATGGTGACCTCTTCCAAGTCTTTGTCCAGCTAGAAGACACAGGCTCCAGCTGAGTGAAAGCTCCTGCCCTGGCCCCAAGTAGGAAACTGAGTTTTCCCAACTCATTGCTATAATCTGGGGGCTCACAAATCTCTAAGAACTCCTGTCAGAGAACGTCTTGACTTGGGCGTCGCTGGACCCCATAGCCTGGGCCAGGTGGGCCCTAAACTCCTGTCAGATTCTGTCTAGTTTATGTCCCCCTAGTTCTTGTTGCAGCCATAGTGACAGGAGACGGGGCTGCACCATCAGGACGAGGCGATGCTCTGGGGGGATGCGGTGGGCAGTGGCATCCTGGAGAGCTCCTGCACAAGGCAGAGGGCTCGAGTGGGAGGACGGGGCCCCGACGACCAGCCCTGTGGGAGGTACCTCTGTGATCTTCATTCGCAGGCGATGGTTTTCTGACTGCAGGCCCTCTAGGCGGGATGTGCTTGCTTGGTTCACGCTGGTGACTGAGGTGGAGGTTTTAGAATCTTCTTTCTTCTGATTCTGAGTGAACTGGAATCGTCTGTTCTGAGTTGCTGCATCTGGGTTTGTTCTCAGAGTGATGAGCTGAAAAGACAAAGGAGGGCTGAAAAGAGGACTCTGGGGTCCATACTTCCCCCATGTCCATCCAGCTGCTTCCAGGGGTCCTGTGCTGGAGGCAACATGGGACCCTGGGAACCACAGAGTCTGGCAGTCTGGAGCCCAGGCTCAGGCTTTCTCTGTCCTTTTGTGTGTGCACTTGGGCAGGCCCTTCCTCTTGCTGAGTCTTGGGTTTTTTCCTTGCTCCTAGATGTCTGGTCTCCTGACCCTGATTCCATGAGAGTCCCAGCCATCCTGCAGAACCCACCCAATGCCCCTTAGCCTCACTCCAACTGAGCCTCATACTGCCTTAGGCCTTACTCCACACAGAAAATAAAAACAGTTGTAGGCAACAGCTGTGAAGACAGTGTGCAAGCTTGTGCTTGTTAGAACCATGGCCACAGCCTCTGTGCACCAGGACCTCGTGGTTCAGAGGCAAGGAGCAGGGATGGAGAAGGGATCTTCACCAGGCCACAGTGCTCACCATGCTGCTCTGGGCCTGGGCTCGGATCCCTGGAGGGTCTGTGGAAGGATGGTGAGGATAAAGGAAGTCTAGGGAGAAGGAATGGCAAAGGCAAACACAGGGAGGCCTGGGGCTCAGGGTGCTGACAGAAGGGCAGCTCTATGGTGGACAGAGTTCTTTGGGAGAGACAAAGAGATCCGATGGTCCTGGAAGGCAGTCCCATGTTGGGGACTCGATCCTGGAGCCAGGAATGCAGTGAAGAGCTATAGAGGGTGAAAAAGCAGAGTGACCCGATAAGAGCTGGGCTTAGAATCACCTCGCATCTTCTACAGCGTGGAGGGGAAGTCAGAGTGCAGGCAAAGAAGCTGTGGTGTTAACCTGGGGCCTGGGAAACTGTTGACAGCTAAAGGAAGGAGTGTATGCCAGAGACGTTCTAGAACAGAGCTGACACTGCCTTGCCCAGGAGGCCGCAGGACCTGTGGGACCTCCGTGGTCTCTCTCCCCCTTTTCTAAGGCAGATGCCCCCTAACTTGGGTCAGTGGCTTCTCAACTGTTTCTGTTTCCTGCTCCTCTTATTCTTGAAGGTCAGGTTTCCCTCTGCACAGATCAGCCTAGTGCAGGGGTCAAAGCCTTGGGTTCACCTGCCCACTGCTGGATAGGATAATGTTTGGAAAATCTCTCTCAGGTCAGCCCTTCAGATGAATGAAAAATATAAGTGGTTATTAAAAATGGCTACTCCTTTTGATCCACTGGTACTACTTCTGTGACTCCACCTTAAGGTTATAATTCAGTTCAGTTCAGTTCAGTCGGAAAATGTATTATGTAGGAAAAAAAGTTCATTTATAATATAAAAATCTGGAAGAAACTGTAATACTCAGCAATAAAGGATCAAGTGGATGAGTAAATTACAGTAACTGCCCTCAATTATGATTATAAACTGTGGGACAGTACAAAGGGCAGAAGTTAAAAAGGCAAACTACAAAGTGTACGATAATTGTAGTTATATCTGAAAAAGCGTCACTGCGTAAACCATTAAAAAAAAAAGACTGTTAATCAGAAATACTAACAGTAAAAAAAAACCAGACCATAATATTGACAGTGATTATTTTAGGGCAGCAGGACTATGTAAGATTTCTGAAAAGTCTGGTTTTGCTTTTCTGCATTTTCCAAACTTTCTGTGATGTGAATTGTGGTCATTATTTTTTTTTTTTAAGTGCATAAAACTTTCAGAAAGTGGAAGAAGCATAGCAATCCCCTTGTGGCGGAGCCAGAGGCCAGAGGCCAGATGCCAGGGTGGCAAGGGCGGGGCTTGGTGGCGGCCGCCCCGTACCTTCGGCACGAACACCAGGCAGAGGGTGATGGTGCTGCAGAAGATGATGACCAGGGCCACGATGCAGAACTGCACGTTTGGCTGGTCCCGGGTCAGGAAGGAGACGGCCGCCCCGATGATGCACATGATCCCCACGTTGTAGACGCTCATCCCGATGTACTTGCTGTCGTTGAGCGCGGGGATGCTGACGTTTCGGGTCTCCCAAGCTAAGAAACAACCGAACAACTGGAACAGTGAACAGAGAGGGGAGATGGCTGTTAGCAGGTGGCGGCACGCGTTCCTGCTCTGAGAAGCTACTGAGCTGAGGGTTTTTCTGTTACTCCTGCCTCCGCTGCAGTGAGGACCAGCGGGATTGCTGCTGGCCAGGTCTTCTGGATCTCCCAGTCTGCCCCCACCTGTGGCCCTGGGTTGAGTCCTGCCTAGGAGATGCAGAGTGGGGTGTTATACTGTCTGTTCTCCTTTTACTTCCACCACTGGTTTACACACAGATTCGCAGGAGGCCACAGTGGGAAGGAATTTCAGACACAGTCTCAACCACATCCCCTCCCTTTACAGAGAGCTGAAAGGCCCAGAAAGGAGGATGGGACTTGCCTAAGGCCACAGAGCAGTGTAGTGACAAAGTGGACTGTGTCTCCAGACATTCAGGCTAGTCTTTCTTCTGTTAAACCAGGCAGAACTCATGTGTCTAGGACTTCTATTATCCTCCAGGGCACCTAGCCACCCACAGTAGTGAGACTCCATTTCCTAGCTGTCCTTGAAGCTAGGTATGGCATATGACGGGGTTCAAGACAGTGCCATGTAGGTAGAAGTGGTGTGTATACGCTCTGGGATGTGTCTTCAGAGGAGAAGGCTGTTCCTCTTCCCTCTTCTTAGTAGATGGAGTGGATGTGATGGCAGGAGCTTGAGCAGTCATCTTAGACCATAAAGTCATCTTAGACCATGATGTGGAAGCTATATGATGAAGGTGAGGGAGACAAGATCCAAAGGGCTCAGCTTCTAGGAGCCTCCACACCTTTTTGCTTACCTGAGAGGGAAATTATCTATTCTTAAACCACTATTATTGTGAGTTCTCTGTCACTTGCAGTTCTGAAAAGTGAAAGTGTTAGTCACTGAGTTCTGTCTGACTCTCTGTGACCCCATGGGCTGTAGCCTTCCAGCCTTCTTTGTCCATGGGCTTCTCCAGGCAAGAATTCTGGGGTGGGTTGCCATTCCCTTCTCCAGGAGATCTTCCCAATCCAGGGATCGCACCCAAGTCTCCTGCATTGCAGGCAGATTCTTTACCATTTGAGCCACCAGGGAAGCCCTCACTTAAAGCTCTATTCCTGACCAGTACATTTCCAACAGAAATGAACAGGATAGAAGTCAAATGTGATCTGGAGTAGGATGTGCTCTGAAGTAGGCTCATCCCAATGTGCTTGCTTTCATTGAGCACGGGGATGCTGATGTTTCAGGTCTCCCAGGCTAAGAAACAACCGAACAACTAGAACAGTGAACAGAAAGGAGAGATGGCCGAGGGTTTAGCCTCCCCTCTGAGGGTTGTCTGAGGGGAGGGCAGGTTGCAGAGAAAGTGCAGATGGGGTGCTGGGCAGAACGCTGATGTGGGCGGGAGAGCTGACCACAGCTGTTGAATGGTGCAGGGGCCTCGGCTGGGGTCCATCCCCTCCAGGCCAGCCTACAAAGGGTTCCTTTCCCTCTGGCTTTATCACTGAAGAAGTCTGGGCATCCAACAGCTGCATGAACTAGTTAACATCATCCCAAGGGCCTACACTATCTCACAGGGCTTCTATCCGGATGAAATGAGAGGATGGATGTGAAGGCATTTCATAAGCTGGTATATCCATTATAAGTTAATAATTATTTTGTCATTTGTATTTTTACAACTGTAGTTGTTTTCCTCTCCTCTAGGTGTGTTATCTCACAGACCGTTTAGTTGTTATTTTTAATTCCAATCAGAATGGGAACCAGAAGCCCAGGAAGCAGATACTGAGAGAGGGAAGGAAGCCACATTGCTGAACGCCTGCTTCATTCTGGTTCCTTCAGTCCTACAGCTGGGTATGGCTATCTGCATCCTAGAGGGGAGGAAGCAGAGGCTGGGCAAGTCTGCAGACCTGCCTGGGTTCTTTTGGCAATGTGTAGCAGGCCTGGATGGGTGTCTGGGTACCTCCTCTCTGCCACAGAGGCAGATGGTGGCTTAACTTTGCTGTGGAAGGATCTGAGGGTGTAGTAGCCACTGCCCTGACCCTGAATGTATTAGGGGCAGGTGTGTTTTGCACAGGATGTGGAGAGAAGATTCAAGGGTCAACCCAGGATACGGTCGGGTGGAACTGCCCTTTCAAGTCCTTCCCAACCTTAAAATTTGACAGTCGTGTGAGGTGGGCTTGGTATGTGATCTTTATATAACAGATGAATGGAGTGGAAAGAGTACTGGGTTTGGAGGTTACCAGGGGGCCGCCAGCAAACCCTTGAACATGTCTGAGCCTGACTTTCTGCGTCTGCAAATGGAGGTGATTCCACCCACCTCCCACGGGATATGAACATGCATTGGATGTCAACAGACTGCTGTCAAGGAGCAGGACAGTGACAGCTGGGAGGCACACTCACAGGTTTGGGGGTTATTCTGCCACTTAACAGCGCAGTGACCTTGGGCAAACGGAGCCTCAACGTCCTCATCAGTGAAATGGGGATATTATTTGTATGTATCTTATATGGTTGCTGTGGGATTGAAGTGGTATGTGCCGGGCACTGAGAATGGCAGAGAGCAAGTGCTCAGTCCTGGGGGTTCTGTTTACTTCTGTGTTCACGGAGACCCCTAGGAGAGGGAGCTCTGCCAGAGAAACATCTCCCCTACTATGCCTGTAGCTCTGCACCTACCATGAGAAGCCCCTTATAGGCATAGACGATGCCAAGCCAGATGGTCATGTGGGTGTTCTCACAGTGCTCCAGGAGAGGCCGGATGGAGATGTCCCGTCCTGCTGGGTCCGGCTGTGTGAAGAGAAAACAAACTCAGGGATGGCACTGGACACCCTCCTAACAGGTAGGTCCCTGTTGCGTAGCCCATTTCCATCCCATGAGCCACACCCAGTGCTAGCATCCAGGAGGCCTTTTGAACTCCATCTCTTGTGTTCCATGGGGCTCAGCCCTCAACCAGCATTGACTGCTTTCTGTTTGTTGGTTGTGATTAGCTCTAAACTTCAGTTATCTGAGTTTTTTATGCCTTTCTGACTTGAATCAGAGCGAAGAGAGTAGGGACTGGGTCACTTCTGAGCCCATAGTACATAGCATAAGACCTGGCCCAGAGCAGGCATCCATCCATAACGTGTTAAAAGAGTGAAAGCAAGAATGAGGCACAGAGCCAGGGTGGGAGGCTTCAGGTTTCTCTGGAATTAATTTGGGTAGTTGGAAATACAGTGTCTGGTGGCTAGTCCAAGCATGGGGCCTGCCAAACCCCTTGAAGGAGATCCTCTTGCCACCACCTCCATGGAGGAAGCAGTGGTAGCAGCCATGTTATGTACCACATGACGCACTCTGGGCCAGAGCTGATTTTAAAAGGGGTAGACCCCTGAACTCAGGCAGCCAGTCCAGAGGCTTGTCAGAGACCTATGCACTTTCCTAGTGCACAGTGCTCTGCCTCAGAGGGGTGGTAGAGAGGATTCAACCCAAGCGTCCTTCTCTGAGCAAAGTGAACTGAGAAACTCCAGGAGAGAATCAGCCAGATGGTGGTAAGAGGAGAAAAATACAACCAGAGAATGAAAAAATATAAACCGTACATATATTTTTAGTGAGCCATTTGAGAGTTAAGTTTCAGACATCATGGCCCTTCTTCATCCCTAAATAGCATGTATTTCCTAAGAACAAAAAGATTCTCTTATATAACCACATACCTACCAAATTCAGGAAATGTAATATTGATACAGTGTATTATCTAGTATACTACCTATTTTTTAATTTTGCTGATTGGTCCAGTAATGTCCTTTTAGGACCCAGTCAAGGACCATGTGTTACATTTACTTATTGTGTCTGTAGTCAGCCTTGGAACCAGCCCTTTCTCCTTCAATCTCAAGACCTCAGGAAGCCTAAAAATAAACCCACATACAACTACAATCCATTAATCTTTGACAAAGGAGGCAAAAATATAGGAAAAGACAGTCTATTCAGCAGTGGTGCTGGGAAGGTTAGCTGTATGTAAAACAATCAAGTTAGAACACACCCTCACACCATGCACACAAAAAAACCAAAATGGCTCAAGACTTAAAACGTAACATACGACACCATAAAACTCGAAGCGAGCATAGGCAAACCATTCTCTGACATAAATCATGTCAATGTTTTCTTAGTCTCTCAAGGCAGTAGAAATGAAAACAAAAATAAACAAGACCTAGTTAAGCTTAAAATCTTTTGCACAGCCAAAGAAGCTATTAAAAAAAAAAAAGCCAGGAAATTTGTGGAGATCCAGTGGTTAAGACTCTGCACTTCACTGCAGGATGCACAGGTTTGATCCTTGGTCAAGATCCTGCATGCCCTGTGGTGCAGGCCAATACCCAAAGAAGCAACAACAAAAACCCCAGAACAGTCTGTGGAATGGGCAAAAATATCTGCAAATGAGGCTACCAACAAGGGCTTAATATCCAAAATATATAAACAGTTCATACATATGATTCAAAAACAACGAAAAACCAAACCGAATCAAAAAATTGGTAGAAGACCTTAATAGACATTTCTCCAAAGAAGACATATAGATGGCCAACAGGCACACGAAAAGATGCTCAACATCACTGATTATTAGAGAAATGCAAATCAGAACTGCAATGCGGTACCACCTTATACTGATCAGTATGACCATCATTAAAAAGTCTACAAATAACAAATGCTGGGGAGAGTGCAGAGAAATGGGAACCCTCCTACACTGGGAATGTGAATTGGTGCATCCACTATGGAAAACGGTATGGTGGTCCCTCAGAAAATTAAAAATAGCATTACTGTATGATCCAACAGTCCCACTCCTGAGCATTCAAAAAGATACATGCACTCATATTCACAGCAGCACTATTCACAATAGCCAAGACATGGAAACAACCTAAATGTCCAATGATGGATGATTGGGTAAAGAAGATACATATATACAGTGGAATATGGATGATTGGATAAAGAAGATACATAGATACAGTGGAATACTACCCATAAAAAAGAAGGAAATAATGCAGCAACATGGATGCAACTAGAAATTATCATTCTTGGTGAAATGAGGCAGAAAGAGAAAGACAAATACCGTATGATATCATTTACATGTGGGATCTAAAATATGGCACAAATGAATGTATCTACAAAACAGACACACAGACATGGAGACCAGACTTACGGCTGCCAAGGAGGAGGGTAGGGGAGAGGGATGGACAGGGAGTTTGGGGCTGGGAGATGCAAACTATTAAATTTAGAATGGATAAACAAGGTCCTGTTGGATAGCACAGAGAACTATATTCCAGTCTTCTAGGATAAACCATAATGGGAAAGAACATTTAAAAAGTATGCATATAACTGAGTCACTTCACTGTACAGCAGAGACTGGCACAGCACCGTAAATAAGCTATACTTCAATATAAAAGAGACCTCAGTCCACGTCAGTCTTTCATATCATTGGCATTTCTGAAGATTCCAGGTTATTCTGTAGAATGTCCTTCCATTTGGGTTTGTCTGAATGTGCTTTCATGACCAAATTCTAGTTATACATTCTTGGCAGGAATCCTAGGTAAGTGATGTTCTCATCGATTTGGTGTTTCACATCAGGGTCACTTTATGACACCTTGTCCCATTCTTGGTGATGTTTGTGATCATTTGGTTAAGATGATGTCTACCAGATCTCTCCACTTCAGAGGTACCTATTTCCCTCTTGTAATTAATAAATAATCTGTGGGAGATACTTTTGAGATTGTGTGAGTATCCTGTTCCCCCACAAACATTAACTCAGTGGTTGCAGCTTCCATTCATGATTCCTATTTTGAGTCATATTACTTTGGTGGCTGCAAAATGGTGATTTTCTAACTATCATTCCACTTAAGTTGGAATATACTGTTAATAAGATATTTGGCAATATACTGTTAATAAGATACTTCCTTTCCTGCCACTCATTCATGTATATCAGTATAGACTTATGCTCTTTTTAGATTCAGTGTCTTATAATCCATTACTGTTATTCATTTGGTTTGAAAATTTCCAGATTTGGCCAGTAGGAAACCCCTTCATGCTGCTTCCTGTGGTTTTTCAACATGTCCTCATAGTTTTTTGGGAGCATGTTCCTACTTCTAGGCACAAGATGTTCCAGGCTCTCCTTGTATTCTCCTTGCTCTAGTCTTGGAATCAGCCATTTTCCTGAGGAGTTCTGGTTCTTTTTAGCAGAGAATAGTATTTAGAAACATATCTGGATACTTGATGTGCTCACTGTTCCTGGGCTATCATTACTTCTACACCCTTTTATCTGTCTTTCTGTCTATCCATCCATCCACCCACCATCACTCTAGCTATCTCTTCATCATCTATCTATAGGTATAAATAAAACCCAATACCACTGCTTCTTGCTTACTCTCCCCCATTCCATATTTGCATTTTTATTCTCCCACAGTGAGATCCCAGGTTTCTAGCTACATCAAGATATTCACCCATTTTCTCAGTTCTATAACAGACACAAAATAGTTTCAAAATTGCTACATCCACACACTACCAATAACAAATTTACTGTGCTAAAGATTTCCCTGTAAATTTGTTTGTCTGAAGCACAGATCCCACTGAGGATATCTCATCAAAGAACTGTGTTCTGGATGTTGCCTTTTAAGGCCCATGATAAAGCCCCACTTCTGAGGGTGAAAAGTACGCACCCCCCCCCCC
The DNA here is from genome assembly GCF_042477335.2 of Ovis canadensis. Taxonomy (NCBI): domain Eukaryota; kingdom Metazoa; phylum Chordata; class Mammalia; order Artiodactyla; family Bovidae; genus Ovis; species Ovis canadensis. The sequence continues at coordinate 49,946,936 of NC_091246.1, read as the reverse complement.
CAGGGTCAGTCACAAGGAAGAAGGGGCATGTTGGTGGGATTCAGGGATGGGAAAGGTCTTGGTCAGGTGTAGGATGGAAACCCTATTTCTCTTAGCCTTGCTCACTAGATTTGACCTTCAAGGTATGCCATTGTCTGGGTACCTGGGGAAAGATGATGCTCCCACATGGATGCAGGAAGAGCTAGGAGGGATGGGGCCAGTGGACTCAGGCCATTTTGTAACTAGATCATCCAGGGCATGCTCTCAGGAAGAGTCCCCTTTCATTGTCCCAAGCCACAGAAAGCCTCAGCTTAGCCCCTGCAGTGGTGGCCGTGGGGAAACACCCCAGGGTAAGGTGGTCCCCAGGACCACAGAGATGCTAGGTCTAGAGATTTCCTCTCCTCTGCTACCGACCCAGATTCTAAGAGTGGCAGGGGCTTCTTGATATCCTTTCAGTGTTTAACTGGGGAGACTGGGAAAGGAGTTGGTCCCAAGGTCAGCAGTGACCTCGTGGCACAAGTGGGTTTTCTCCAATGTCTGACAACTAGGCACACCTCAGAATGCAGAAGCACAGGCCCATTACAGTCTTGCGTGAACAGCAAGCCCATTAATGATGGTTGGGTCTGTTGTTCTACAATGAAAGGTGATAATTTATGATGAACTCTTAGATTCTGGGTAGAAAGGACTGATTCTGTCATTCTCCATTGTTCAATGTAATGAACAGTCCATTCATGGGGAGCTGACAATAACTGCTTGGCTTATATACCCCCACGGACAGAGCCCCTTCCTTCCACTCTTGGTGAGATGGCTGCACAGTTTTTTTTTTCATTGAACCAGAACCTTCTCCTATACCTCCCATCACTGACAGCAAGCTCTCTCCTGTGTGTGCATGCTCTTCCGCAGGAGGGCAAGATCTAAAGTGAAGCATGTATCGCCTCTCCCCGCAACTTGGCCTGGTCCTCCTAAACTGCTTGAATTTACCTTTGATCGGCAAACCTAGAACTGAGCTCAACACTTCAGGTGGTATTAAGCACCCTTGCTCCAGATCTCCTTGGCTTTCTAAATAACTGCCTTCCATTGGTGATTCACGTATTCCTTATGGTTAGGACCCCCTAGGTGGAGGCTTCTCTAGTAGTCCAGTGGTGAAGGCGCCATGCTCCCAATGCAGGGCACCTGTGTTTGACCCCTGGTCAGGGAACTAGATCCCACATGCCGCAACTAAGAGTTCACATGCCACATGAAGATCAAAGATCCTGCCTGCCTCAGCTGAGACCCAGCCCAGCCAAATAAATCGTATCTTTTAAAAAGACCCCATAGGTAGTTTTCATGGAACTGCAGCTAGCTCTGTCTTTTCCCTTTGGCAACTGACATTCCAGCCTCATTACCCTTTGCCTTGTTAGTAACCCTCTCCTCATGCCCTCCATCCTGGTCTGCTCTGGCCTCTTCAAATCCTGAAATCCAAATTCTTATATCTGGTCTTTCAGTCCCCCATTCACCCCATTAACCACAAGCACAGCCTTGCCTGCAGAGGTGGGAGGGAAGCAAAGAAACAAGGTCTGCCTGGAGTTCGAGGGTCATGGTTGGTAGAAATGGTTCTACTACATCTCCCAGCATTCAGGCACTGCAGCAATAAGCCACATGTACCTGCTGGCCATCAGTGTCTCTCTCACACAGCCCCATGTCTGTGCACACTGGTCACAGATCAGTGATCTGGGGTGGTTAATTAATGAGTGATGAAGCTTCTGTATTCACGGGGCTGGAGGACAGGGAGTCTGCATACAAAGTCAAATGAGCCCTGCATTGAGTCTCAAAGCAAACTATAAGATCCATGCCCTTTCTTGTATGATCCATCCTGACAGTGCCTGGGGCTGGAGTTCAGAATGCTCTGAGCGGTCACACACACATTCCTGACCAGGCAACGGTAGAAGGCGGGGAACCTGGACCACTACCCGAGTGCTTAGTTGGTGTCATTGTCGTGCACCAAAGCGCCACTAGAGGGCGCCAAAGAGCCGTGTGGAGGGTCCACCTGGCAGCTGAGGAACACCCTCTGCTGGGCGTATAGAGCTGCTTCTGAGGCTCCGTGGGGCCACACGTGGTGAGCTGTCAGTAGCATCCTGTGCTGTTTGAGAAGGCACTCAACTGGCCTTAAATGAGGCCAGATTTCAGGCACATTGGAGGAGCTACCCCTCTACCCCAACCCCCCACTTTGGGGCAGTGGGTGAAGCAGAGCTGGGGGAATATGGTGGGATACTGAGGAAGGAGGGGTCAGAGGGCCCAGGCTGTACCTGACCGTGGCACTCCCCCTGCTTCTAGTGGGCTGGCCGTGGTGGGCAGCACCAGGGAGCACAGGGCATTGACCCCTGGGATCTGGTGTCAGGGCCTGAGCCAGGATTTCAGGCCCACTTCTCTGTACAGCTGTGGACTGTGTTATTTCCACTGGCCTAAGACTGTTTCCCTTTCCCCAGATGACTGGCCTATAGGAACTTCCAGCTTGCTTTTTCCTCTTTTTTATTTTCCTTCCTTCCTTGTTGTTCACCTGGGCAATTTCCTAAGTAATCATTTATTCATTCATTGCATAACTGTTAAGTACTACACTGCCATCTTCCAGGTAACTGTATTGGGCATGGGGAAGGCAGGACTGATGAGAGCCATGTCCTCAGGGGCTTCCATTCTAGTAAGATCAGGACAGTTTCATGAGAGATGACCTCAGAGGGGAATGGGCTGGCCTCAGCCAGTAATAGCCACCCTAACACCTAGAGCTGCCTTGTCATGAGTGACAAGTGTGCTAGTTGTGAACCTGTGAGCTCTATACATGTTATCTTTTGAAGGTGCATAAGAGCCTAACAAGGTGTTAACCTCATTTTACATGAGGAAGCATGCACCAAGAGGTGAAGAAACTTGCCCTAAATCTCTAGCTATTAAGTGTCAGAGCTGAGATTCAAATCCAGGTTTGTCTGATTCCCAAACCAATGTTTGTTGTTTCTTCTCTGTGTGTGTCCCCTAACCGGCCCTGCCTCATATTCCAAGGAGACCGTGGGTCTAAACCTGTTCTCTAGACTGTGAGGTACTGCTCAGGGAGAAATGGCTTAATTGCTAAACATTCAACAGGGGCCTCCCTGAAGCCCCTGGAGCTCTGGGAAGGCTGTGCTTTGGTGCTGTGAGAAATCAAGCTGATAAAATGCTCTTTCTGCCTGACAGGGCGCAGGGCCCAGCAGAGCGGCCACGCCTGTCTGTGATGGCCGGAGGCTGCACGTGCTCACACCTGACTCTTGGTCCGGCCTCTGCTCAGCAGGAGGCAGGCAGACGCTGCCTGGGAAAGCCTCCCCCATCTGTGCAGTGAAAGGAGAGCAGCTGGCCTGAGAGTCCCTCTGCATGATGCAATTATTCACAATGTAGGTCAGTGGCCCCTACAAACATCCGGCTTTGTCAGGCTGCACAAGTGGACCAGCAAGAGTCTGAGCATGGCTTGAAACCTTGAGGCCTGAAAGGTCAAAGGGCTGGGTCCTGCTATAGACTCACTGGGTGATCTTGGGCAAGTCCTCGCCTTTTTCTTTGACCTCAGTTTCCCATCTGCAAATGAGCCCAGTGGTTAATTTACAGTATAGTTAATGTAAGCCTGAGTAACTGAGAGATGACTCTATTTGTCTTACACCTCACAAGTGTATTTGTCCTACATCCACTCGTTCAGAATTGACTTGGCCAGTAGTTCTCCTGTGCCTGCTGTGTACCGCGCACTGTGCTGGATGCCGGGGTCTGGCTGTATAAGGATGCTTGCCTTCTTGGAGTGTGCATCCCTGGGAGGGCACAGCAATATGACGAACCACAGGGCACAGGTACAAGTAGGGGGTGGGGGTGTTCCTGAAGAGAACTACAAGGCTCTGATGGCTACTAGCCAGAGGACCCACTTCAGATCAGGTTGTCAGGGAATACTCTTCTGGAGTGGCGACATTTAGTTTGAGACCTGAATGGTGGAAAGACCAGTCAAGTGAAACCCTTGGGGGAGAGCATTCCTGGGAAAGGGAACAGCAAGGTGGCAAGACCTGAAATGGCAGACTTTGGCATGTTTTAGGAACCAAAAGGAGGCTGGTGTGGCTGGAGTGTAATAAGTGAGGGGCCAGCATTGCTCCTCACTCCTTATATAATGTGCACACAAACCACCCCAGGGGCTTGTTAAAGTGCAGATGGCTCAGTAGTCTGGGCGGGATGAATCTCAGTAGCTCCCAGGGATGCTTGATGCTGCTGGTCCAGGACTGGCCTTTGGGCAGCAAGGCCTCAAAGGATCTTAAGCAACAGGATGACATCTGGTCCTCAGCTTAGCAGGCCTGTGGTTAAGAATGCAGACTCCTTGAAAAGGGAACCCTCCTACACTGTTGGTGGGCATGTGAGTGGGTGCAGCCACTGTGCAGAACAGTGTGGAGGCCCCTCAGAAAACTAAAAACAGAATTACCGTATGATCCAGCAACCCCTCTCCTGTCCTGATACCCAGACAAAAGTAGAATTCAAAAAGATACGTGCACCTCTATGGTCATAGCAGCACTATTCACAATAGCCAAGACACGGACACTACCTAAACGTCCACTGACAGATGAATGGATAAAGAAGAATGTGGTACGGATATATACCACGAGTACTACTCAGCCATAAAAAAGGAAGCAGTGCCATTTGCAGCAACGTGGATACAACTAGAGATGATCAGACCAAGTGGAGTGAGTCAGAAAGACAAGTGACACCTGATATCACTTACACGTGGAATTAAAATATGGCACAAAGGAACCCATCTATGAAACAGAGAGACAGGGGGTTGCAACAGGGGGAGGGGGTTGATGGAAGGATTGAGTGGGGTTTGGGGTTAGCAGATATAAGCTTTAATATATAGGATGGATAAACAACAAGGCCCTACTGTGTAGCACAGGGAACTATATTCAATATCCTATGATAAACCACAATGGAAAAGAATATATAAAAATGTATGTATACATGTAACTGAATCACTTTGCTGTCAGAATTAACACAACATTATAAATCAAATATAGTTCAATTGAAAAAAAGTACAGACTCCTTTTGTCACTCACACGCCTAACACAGAGTGACAGCCAAGCACAAGGGCAGACTTGTCATTGCATGTCTGCGTGTTCAGACCCTGGGGAGGGAGGGTGAGGAGCCCGGCTGGGGGGCATGAAGGGTGCCATGTGCGTTCCCTGTGATTGCGGGGCCCTTGGCTCTGGTCTCAGACCTTTCAGGCTGCCACTGCTGTAGGTAGCTCAGCTTCCCAAGCCCCACCTGGCTAGAGCTTCTTTAAAGGAGGGGGTTCATCCCACCTTTTGACCAGCTCCCAGAAGCTGGCTTTTTGTCTCTTTTTAAATTTTAATTTCAAAGCTGATTTTTGAAATATATGATAAAATTGGTAGGTTTCTCTCCTGGAGGTGTGTGTAAAAATGTGAGTTTGAGTGTGTGTGGCAGGGAGAGGTGGGAGCATGTCTGATGCTTCTGGGCTGCATTTCAGTCTTGAGATGCTTCTCTTGTCCTGGGAAGGCATGTGAGTCAGCACTGCCTCTTTTAGGGGAAGATGGTGGGGTGGGGTGGGGTGGGGTGGGGTGGGGTGGGGGTCCCACCAAGGAAGCCAAGGCAGGGAGAGAGGGGCTACTGGGCTCAGATCCCAAGTCCATCCCTTGCTAGCTGTGTGACTGTGAACACGTCTCTAAGCCTTTCTGAGCCGTGATTTCCTCGTCTGCAAACTCCCAGGTTTGGCACAGTGATCAAAAGTGGTAACTAGCATGTTTAGCAGGCTTTTGAAACTGGAAAGCCTGCTCCTTATATGTAAACCATCATCATTATCTCCCACTGCAGAGAGCCACAGAGTGCTGGAGCCAGGAGGAAACTTCCAGACTTCTCTGGGGCCAGCTGCTTATCTCAACAGCAGCAGCCCCACATCTCCAAGGCAGCAAAGCTCTAAGCTGTCATTTCAAGGTAAGATTTTCTTTTTAGACTGTTTGATTATGAGTTTAGGTGGATTTTTTCAGAATCCCAGATCCAGAAGGGACCTGTGAGATCACCCACAAGGGTTTCTCTCTGGGGGCACTTCCGGCAATTATTTCCATGTGATCCTTTGTCATGAGGGACTGTCCTGTTCAGTGCAGGGCACTCAGAACCTCTGGTCTCTCAGCACTGAATGCCAGGAATGTCCTCTGGTCACCATGGCAGCCAAAATCTCCCTTCCCAGGCTTCCTCACTTTTAAAACACTAAAGGGATTATGTTCTAGTCCAATTCTTTCTACAGACAGAAAAACAGGCCCAGAAAAGGACTCCTAGCAGGTGGGTGACTGACTGGAGACACAGGCGCAGATCAAGGTCAGGTCCTGACCTTGATCCCATGCCCTGTGCTGCACAGCCTCGTGGGCTGCTCACCAGCCAACACGTATTGGAATGTACCATTCCCAGGCGCCAGTCATGGCCAAGTCAGCCCCTGGAGCTGGCCTGAGGGCCAACCTCTGGCTTTTGGACTTATCCAGCCTGCTGGTACTATGCACCCTTGCTCAGGTGTGCCTGGGGCCCAGAGCGGCTCGCCCTATCCTCACTGGCCCTACCTGCCTGGAGTCCTGCTTTGTGGAGGGGAGATGAAGTGGGGGAGGTGGCTGGGGCCTGGCTGGGGAAGGCAAGCAGCCTGGGCTCAGCGTTGGAATGCCAGTGGACCAGCATCCCTGCCCAGTCCTGTTCAGAGAGGCATCCTGGGTTTGACCTTGGAATCTAGCAGGAAATCCTGTGGTCATGTAAGAGTCATAGCTGAGGTGAGAGTTATCTTGGGGAAGTTAAGGGCTGACAAGTGCAATAATAGGTTCCAACATTTCTAGTCACAGCTCATACATGCATTCATATTAAGGTCTCTCTTTGATTTTGACCTCGGGAGCCAGGAACTTTATACCCATGTTACAAGTGAGGACACTGAAGCTCAAAGAAGACAAGAGACTTGCTTATGGTGACAGAGGAAGTCAGAGGCAAAGCCAAGCCAGACCTCTGTCCTGCAAAGCAGGTGGGGGCAGCTCGGCTTCTGTGGCTTGGTTCTGCTCCCCTTCCTGTGGATACAGGCCTGCGGGGGGTGCCCCTGCTCTCTGTAGGCCTTTGTCTGAGGCCTCGGGCAAGCTCAGAGCAGAAAAACTCCCAAATGTTGCTGCTGAACGCAAAGCCAAGAGGTGCTTGAGAGGGCCTGGGGGCTTCCACAAGGCACTCTGTGAATGGGTAATGGTGCCGCTGCCCCGCTTTACTTCACGGTCTGCAGCGCCCTCCCGGCACAGGGGTAGGGCGTCACATACTTCAGCGGGCCCGACCGTGCTGGGTAGTGAGAGACCAGGGCCCAAACTGGCACTTCCCCAGAAGAAACGATGACCCAGTGCTGAGGACAGGGATGTGGCCCCACACTCCTCAAGAGAGAGTCACCAGGGAATGGCTGGGCCCTGGGTGGGAGCCTTCCTTGGCCCTAGGGCAGAGACACTCGTGCCCCTCAGGCAGTGTGCGCGGCTGCAGGTGTGAACTTCACCTCTACAGCATTTAATCTTTTCAGACTTCATAGTCAGTGTTTAAACCTCAGGTGATTCTGGCCTCTTTTGGAAATGAGAGGCTCAGCAGCACAGGACCTGTCTGTGTGTATGTCACTGCTCCTGAGCTGGGCCTGTCTCCACCCTCCCATATCCTGGCCAGCACAGCTCCAGTATTCATTACAGAATCAAACAAACACTTGGAAGGGATTATAATTCTAAGGGCATATTTGAAGCAAGTGTGACAGCTGTTCTTTCTTAAGTTGGTAAAAGAACTGGAGAGAGAGAGAGAGGTGGTTGAAAGCAACTGATGTGGGTGAAGACAGGTGGACTTCACTGTTGGAGAAATCACCACTGTCTTAGCAGCTGGAGGAGAATTCCCTTTGAGGGAGCAGTGACTTTGGTGGAAAGCGCTGGCTCTGGGAAGGTGAGCGCCATGGGCATCAAGGGTTCAGAGGAGGCCAGAGGCACTGCAGGAGCCAAGAAAGGGATTGGCTGGCTCCTGGGAGAGAGGTCTGAGGAGGAGACAGGCGGCTGGGCCACCATGTTCCTCCCCCACAGACTTGTGCAGCTTTAGAAAGTTCTACTAAAATGCAGGAGTTTGGTTGGTGAGAGAGGAACACTGAGGGACCTGGCAAAAGGGCCTGAGACTTGCCCTGGGTTCTGTGGGATGAAAGAGATATGGCAATCATGACCTAGGAGCTGGACTGGGCCTACCAGAAAGCTGGGAAAGAGCCACAGTCTCTGGTGGGCTTGGGATGTCCCTAGGCTCCCTCACCTTGGGGGTGGAGGCAGTTCTTCCCAGCCTACCCTGGAATATGTGGAACTATGGGTTAACTGTTCCCATGATCACCTGGTTTGTGTGGAATCGGTGTTGAGTAGAAAGGTCTGCAGGCCCACTGTGGGCAGGCAAGCCCTTCCCCTCTGAGTGCCAACACTTGGTGATTCTGCAGTGGCAACACCAGACAGGAGGCACACTGCCCGGCTTGGCGGCCTGGAATCTGGCGTGCGCCCCTGTTCAGCAGGACCGGGACTCCTAGACCCTCATGCTCTAGCCTGCTGGGGCCCTGATGTTTCCCAGGGGGTGCATGAGGACCACGAGTGCCTGCATGCCCTCCACCCTGAGAGAACAGCCTACTTCCTTGTGGTCCTAGGATGGGCCTGGCCCACCGCAGCTGGATGTCCAGGCCTCGGCCAGGGGTGGGGGAGTGGGGCAGGGGTGAGTAGAACAATGGAAGGAGAGCAGACAGAAGAGAAGGGAACCCCGTGTCCCCCAGACGCTGATGCGGTACAGCGAGACTCTGAAACGCTGAAATCTAAGCCCCGAGAATGAACAAGAGCTTCACGAGGCAACAGCCGCCCAATTTCTCTGTTGCACTGACTGATAAGTGATGAGGGCAGGACACCCTCTCCCGCCTTCCCCGCCACGCTTCCTGCTCCCTGACGGCTTCTCTCCTGTGAGTTACTCTGCTGCTCTGCCCCAGCCTGGTCCAAAGCTCCTTCCTGCTTTCTGCTTCCCAGGGGGTCTGGCCCCTCTCTCTGGCCTCCAGTGGAGTTTTCTGAAAGGCTTCTTGTACCCCATCCACATTCCCTACCTCTTGCCTTGAGCAGGACTCCCCATGGATCCACACCTCCTCATGGCCAAAGGCAGGGGACACTGTTTGGTTCTGACTCTCATTTCCAGGCTGGGTCCTCTCAGGGTTCTTGGTACTCCTTGGCTTAGCTCCCTGCTCTCACACCCTCCACCTGCTGATCAGCCCCCTACCCCTTCTACTGAGCCTTTCCCAGCCTGAATTCATCACTTTCTCCGTATGCCTTCATTACTGTTCCTCCCGGGTTTGCTGGCTCTGAAAGCCGTCTCCATACCTGCCCAGGTCAGACCAGAACCTGGGCCGCTTTCCAGGACCTCCCAACTCTCCTGTGCCATTTACCTTCCCCTGTCTCCGCCTTCCCTGCCCCAGCTCTCCCTTTGTGCTGCTTCCAGAGTGATCTTCCACACAAAGTTAATGCCATGTTCAGAGAGCTTCAGCGGCTCCTCAGACCTCAGCAAACTCACCCAGACCCTGAACCCGGCATGGTGACCCTCTGCAATCAGACCCGGCATATCTGTCCAGCCCTGACTCCTGTCTCCCAGCCTCATCCATGGCCCAGTCCCATAATCTCCCTCCTGGTCCTTTGTTGAGCCATCTCCTTGTCCTGTGCTGCCCTTCCTTCACCCCGTTCCTCCATCTCTGAAATCTTCCCAGGTCTTCTCACCCCAAGCCTGCCCCTCCAAGGCCCCAGTGCTTCTGGCCTCTCTTCGGGGAGGACTATGGCCTCGTGGTAGAGTGGACTTCTTCCTCCCCCTACCTGCCCCCCGATCCCCTCCATCACTTGTACTTCCTGTCCCCTGACACGTGCTAACTACTCACGGTGCACCAGATTCTGGCCTAAGTCTCACTTCCTCTAAACTGTCACCATGGGAGCGAACCCCAGTACACCCCCCATTTTAGGGGGTGCTGGATAGGGCTTGCAGAGGCTGAACCATGGGCTCAAGATTACACAGGCATTCAGTGACAGCTGAGACTTGAATCTGGGTCTGCCTAACTTCCCAAACCTTTGCTTTAGATGCCAATCCAGATACCTGTAGTGGTGCCTGTTCCTGGTACGCCAGTAATGCATTACAGATGTCCCAGGACAGTGTTCTCATGTCTCGGGGTGCAGGGCTGGGGCCAAGCATCTCCAGCCACAAGCAGACTGGGCCACCCAGGTCCCATGAGAATCATGTATCACAGTGTGAAAAAAGGATGGAAAACCCTGCCCTAAACTAGACTTGGTTTTGGGCCTTAGTTGGCCCAAGGCAGTTCACTCACCCTGTAATTTCAGCCTGGCCTGGGAATACCCGCTGAAGCTTCCCTCCTACATCCTACCTCTAGGCCAGCACCCCCCAGGCCAAAGGATCTCCATGTGTGGGTAACTGTCCCTGGCCTGGGATAAGATCGGTGGCCCCAGAAGTGAATGGAGCTTCCAGGGGGTGCTGCCCAGCTCAGCCCTTGGCCAGAGAGGCCTCTTGCCTGCCCAGCCTTCAGACCTCCTGAGCTCAGACCTCAAGGCAGTTGAGTGGCCCTGCTCAGCCCTGGCCTTGCCCCTGAGTGAGGGTCTGGCCCGGGTCTGTCACATCCTCACTCCGAGCCCCAGGTTCTCCTTTGGGATGTGCTGGAGTCACCTGCTTTGCGAGTTGTTCTGAGCATCAAGCAAGAGCATGAGATGAAGGGCTAAAAGCACAGACACAGCCCCTTGGTAACACATGCAAGAACAATGCATCTATTTCATTTGTCTGTTGGCCATTCAAGGAAGCAAGCGTACTGGGAGCCCCAAAAGGTGGCAGATATTGCTTCAGAATAGGAGGGACTCTCCGGGCAGCAGCGGGCCCGGAGCGTGTGCATGACCCTTCTTTCCTCTGCAGGGCTCCTTTTCTGGGGCAGGTTCCTCTTCCCTGTCAGAGCTTTCTCCTCTGCACCAGTGTGGGGTTTCCAAGGTGAACAGGATGCTCCAGTTCACTGTAACTATAAAGCTGTGCTCCATGTGTCTTTCACAGCCAAAAGCAACAAACAGAAGTCTTCTGAGGTCATGCTATTCTGGTTTGTAATCACACAACTTCTGGGCTCAGATACACTCAAGTGTCTTCTTTTGCCTCCTTTCTGTAGTGTGCAGTCCCTGCCAAAAACTTGCCCAACCTTTCTTTGCACAACTCTGGTGATGAGACACTCACTACCCTCTCTGGAAGCCCGGTGAATTTCTGGGGCAGATGGAAAGGTGAATGTTCTTCCTCATCCTGAGCTGAAGCCTGTGTCCCCGGAAGTGCCCCCGCTGACCTTGGCTCTTCCCTCTGGGGCCCTGCAGATCATGACTCCTCTCTTGGACCCGGGACAGCCCCTCTGAAGTGCAGTGACAGCGACAGTGTCCCTCTGAGCCTCCTCTTTGCCAGGTTGACATCAACCCTCTTGATGTGGCGCAGTTTTTTGTTCTTTGCCCCTTCTGGCCGCTCTTCATCTTGTCACTGTCTCCACAGGGTCTGGGGCCCAGATAAGACACAAGGCTCCAGGAGGATCTTAGAGAGTGAGACTGCTGTCCCCTCCCCATGCCTAGGGCCCGACTCACCTGGGGCTGTCCCTTGAGCTAGCCCTGGTTATTCTGCAGCCAAGCTACACTATGAAGCTTGACGGTCCATACTGTCAGTGTCCACATTTGGGGGACTGCTGATGCTTGGAATAGCCACACACACACACACACCACACCCCCGCCCCAGTGTTCCTTTGAGATCTGCGGGACTGTGGATCATGTGGAGCAGGACCCTGAGAGTTTTCTCAGCTGTCCAGCAGAAATATGCTAGTGGCCTCCTTGTCACCCCTCATGGCATTCCAGGGTCACCTTTTCCATGCAGGGTGGGCTGCCCAGTGTGCCATTCCAAAAAATAGGCCCCCAAAGGCTACTTATAAGTGGCCTTAATGATCTCTCTGAAAAACAGTTTAAAAGACTCAAACAAGAGGAGGAGTGGGCAGTCCAGAGGTGAGATGGACTTGGGGGAATAAGAACAGCAATGTAGATTTAAAGAAGGGCATGAGATGTCATACGTTTTTCCTGTGAACTGACGAGTGTGATGTGGCTTTGGCACAGCACAAAGTAAGCATATGCTCACTTCTAACTTTGACTTAGCATTTTTCACATACTTAATTCTGTGTGCTCGTCCAACAAACACTCCAATGTAAGGCAGGATAGGCAGTGTTAGCTCTATTTTATAGATGAGGAAACTGAGGCTCAGAGTGGGTAAGTGGACTGACCAAAGGGAATGAAGGACTGGCAGAGGCTACAGCTCCCCAGATGCCCCACCCGTAGGCCCACAGTTCTCAGCCCCTGTGCGTTAGTGGGAATCTATGACTAATTCTGGCTGGTGGGCAGTGGGCAGACGTGATGTTTGACCCTGATGGGCTGAAGCACAGAAAAGCTGTTTGCAAGACCTGTGCGCTTCCTTGTGTTGGGGTTCAGATCATGGAGCTCTCTTATGGGAGATGGTTGCTATGGAGACCACTCAGCGTCACAGGTGGACTTTGTAGGAGTGAGCAGTAGAGCTTTGCTGCACTCGCCTGCTAAGATTTAGGGGTTCTTTATTACTGTAGCCTCACCCAGCCTATCGTGACTTATATGAAAGAGCAATTATTTGTTCTTATGTTATTGTGTGTCAGGCACTGTACTAATAAGGACTTTGCACACGTCCCCTCACACAATCCTTGAAGCTGTCCTGTGAGGAAAGCATTATTGTTCCCCTCTATTGTAGGGGAAACAGAGACACAGAGAAGCACAGCCATTTGCCCAGGGTCACAGAGCCACAAAAGCGTGGGCTCGGAATCTGAATCTGGGTCTGTCCGATAGGAAAACCTCGATGAGCTCTGATGAGTTGCAGAAACAGGTGCTGTGGTGTCTCAGCACCCCGTAGGGCTAACTGCTTCCTTGGAAGATGGAAGACTGCACAGACTGCTTTTCTCATTCAGACTTTAAGCCTGAGTAAAACCCTTGTGCTGTGATTTATTATAGCAACACTGATTTTCCAATTTCAAGACAAGAGTGCAACTTGAAATAAAATGGAAAGAAAACATTGAAACATTTGAAACCTTCACTTTAGATCCTTATTACGTCTTGCTTGAACTGTTCCAGGCCTGCATCATTTTCTCCTCCTTTCTCCAGTCTCCCCTCATTCCAACTGACTGCCAGAGCTACCTCTGTAAAGCTGAATCTAAGCATGCCCTCTCCGATTCAGAACCCACAGAAAGGTTCCTGGTCCCCTCCACCAGTACTTCCTAAATTACATTCCTCATATATATGATGTAAATATGCTACATCCTGCAAGTGAAAAAGGAGTTCCATGGCCAAAGGAGTTTTGGAAATGCTGATTTAAAATATTTATTATTGGACTTTCCTGGTTGTCCACTGATTAAGAATCCACCTGCCAATACAGGGGACATGGGTTCGATCCCTGGTCTGGGAAGATACCACATTCACAGAGCAACTAAACCTGTCCACCACAACTATAAAATGGAAGCCCGAGCACCCTAGAGCCCGTGCTCCACAACAAGAGAAGCCATCATAATGGGAAACCCACATACCTCAACTAGAGAATAGCCCTTGTTTGCTGCCACTAGAGAAAGCCCACACATAGCAACAAAGAACCAGCACAGCCAAAAATAAATAAGTAAATTATTTATTATTGGGACTTTCCTACCGGTCCAGTGGATAAGACTGTGCTCTCAAGACAGGGGGCCCAGGTTCAATCCCTGGTCAGGAAACCAAGATCCCACATACTGCAACCACTGAGCCCAAGAGCCCCAGTGAAGACCTAGTATAGCCAATATAAATATAAATTAATTAAATATTATTAAAAATTAAAGTTAAAAACTTCTGGTTAAAAATTGTAAACTGTAGGACTTCACAGAGCCTTTAACATGCTAAAGCCCATTGTACTTTTCCAAGAGGCAGATTCATCATTTTTGGCATTTCTTAGACTTTTGGACCATGAAATCTCCCCAATCCCCTTCATTTGGGGGTACCTAATAGAATTAGTATTCCATGATGTATACTCATGGAGGATTCTGGCTCTTGGGTAAAGTCTGGACTTCTCAGCTAACATTCAAGGCTTCCTGAGACCTGTTCCCAGGTCACTTTCCAGTCATCTCACAAACCTGTTCCTCCATCTACCCCAGGGTTCAACCCCTTACTCCTCCTCCTGGACATGTTACTTTTTATCACTCAGTGTTAGGTTGTGGGACTCTCTGAGCTGTGACCTGGAAAGGAAATGAGGATTGAGGAACAAAGTCAGAAACAACACAACATAGCTTCCATTTGGGACAATGTTAAAAGCACCCGATTAGTGACGTGGCTGAGAAGAAAACGGGAATGATGACTATGAGACTAATTGAAAGCCATGAGTTTACCGAGGCTCAAAGAATCCCTTTTAGAAGTGGGAACTGGGCCCGCATATGCCAATGAACAAGGCAAAATGGGTGCATGCTCGAAACAAAAAGCACCAAGATGTGCTGGGCAGAACCAAAGATATTGACGTAATTAATAAAGTAATTAACATGCACAGGAATGCAAAAGCTGCCAGAAGGCTGATAAGAGAGGGTTATTAAATAAAGAATTAGCAATGTAGCAGGGAAGTGAAATTAAGTTTTGCATTTCTTTATTATGGACCCCCAAAATACTCTATGAGTAATAAATAGGCCTTGATTTACTGCAAAAATACCAATAGGCTGGGGCCAGAATTTGCTGTAGACCCTCTCCCTGGCAAAATAAACTGACCGATCAATCACTCAGTCAGCCAGTCTCTGAGAATATGGGGGAACCTGCACCCAGTGCTGTAGTTGAGAGTAAGGTGATTAAAGATGTCAGATCAGAGGCCAGAGTGCCTGAACTCTAGTCCCAATCCTGCCACTTATAAATACTGAAACCTTGCAGCAGCTATTCAGCCTTACTGTTGCCATCTGTAAAATGGGTCTAAACACAGGATCTCCAAGGATTAAATATACGGATAGGAGTAAAGCCCCCTGACCAGCACCTGGCCCAAGTGAATGACTGAGTCAGCGCTTGCTGTTAATCATCCCATCTCCACCACCCTGCACCAATCTATACAATAAAAAGTTCTCAATTAACATATAAATTCAGAAAATGTTTCAAAGGATTCACTAAGAAGACCAGAGCAAACTCACATTCCCTCCTCATTTCTCCTGTCTGGTTCCCAGAGCATTCAGGGAATGAGTGGGAAAGAAAACAGCCAGTGAGGACGGGTGTAAACTGGTAGCTTATCCCAGTCACTTCTCTGGCTTTGGGACTTGGGGTGAGTCTACACCTCGGTTTCTCCATCAGGGAAATGAGGGGTTGGTTTAGGTGATTTCTTAGGTCATCTCAAGCTCTGAAATTCTATGAGTCGTGTTAGTCACATTAGCAAGCATCCATTACCAAGAGAGCAAAAATGACCCTCCTTGGAGGGTCTCTTCCTCCTTGGCCGTCTTGCAGCTCTATTCCTGGCCCTGGGGTCCTCCCAGGCCCTCAGGCTGGAAACTGGAGTCATGAGACGTCTGTGCCTCCCTCATCTACATGCCCACCTGCCCCAAGCCCTGTGTCTCGGGTCTCTGCCCATGTCAGCATCGGGCCACCTTTGGCCCCAGACCATGGGGTTTGGGCTCTCATGACCTCAGAGCACCAGTTCCCCAGCCTGTCCCTCCCTCAGAAAGGCCTGTCTCCCCCACTGCCACTTTTCTTCTTTTCTCATATTGTTATGAAAAGCTAAGTAGTACAGTGAACACTTGTGTACTCTCCTTCAGGATTCAGAAATTTCTAACATTTTGCTATATATGCTGGCTCACTCTCTATATATACACTGTCCCCAAACCATCTGAAGGTAAATTTCAGGCTCCATACACTTCAGCCTGTAGTCCTGTGTGACCACAATATTATTATATCTAAGGAAAGTAGTAATATCTCCATAATATTATCTGAGAGCCAGAATGAACTTTTTCAGGAGTCCCTCACGCTGCTCCGCTGCTGAAATTCCTTTCCTGGCTCCCCACTGCCTTCAGGTTATGGTACAAACTCCCTTCAGCTCTGCACTTACTGTCCACAGGCAGCCAGATGTGATACCTTCATGAACTTTACCCTAGACATACCCTCCACCTTCCCGCGCATGCATTTTCATCCTGGAACACCACTGCCTCCAATATTTTCTCCTTGAGGTTTTGTCCATTCTGTAAAGCTCAACTAAAATTCCACATTGTCCAGGGAATCTTCTAAGGTTTTTCTAGTTGAAACATATCTTTCTTTTCATATCTCCATAACACATGGGAAGCCAGTATGATGACATATCAAATATGGAGGAAGGCAGAGACAAAAGAGACAGCGAAAGGGACTTCATCTCAGATCAAACTGTGCCTGGTCTCTACATCACCTCTGTAATTCTCCAGGGTACTGATGCGTTTCCTCTAGGCTCAGTGGTAAAAGAATCCACCTGAAATGCAGGAGATGCGGGTCTACAGGTTTGAGCCCTGGGTCGGGAAGATCCCTGGAGAAGGAAGTGGCAACCCACTCCAGTATTCTTGCCTGGAGAATCCCATGGACAGAGAAGCTTGGTGGGCTACAGTCCATGGGGTCGCAAAGAGTCAGACACAACTTAGCAACTAAACCACCACCACTGTGTGCTCCAATTTGAAGTAACTGTAGCCAAAAGCACCCTAATGAATACTGCAGGGATTAGGGCTGACAATCCTTTAGCCTTCTAAAGCTGTGAAGCAACAGTAGAAAAATACAATGTGTTATACTCCAGGTA
Organism: Ovis canadensis; assembly: GCF_042477335.2. Classification (NCBI taxonomy): domain Eukaryota; kingdom Metazoa; phylum Chordata; class Mammalia; order Artiodactyla; family Bovidae; genus Ovis; species Ovis canadensis. The sequence continues at coordinate 49,930,076 of NC_091246.1, read as the reverse complement.
TACTGGATGCTTCCTGTTCCGCAAGACCATTTACCCTTCCTCCTACCCTTGCTCTGGAATTCCCTCATCGACCTTGTCCTGTTTTTAAAAAAGAAAGAAAGAAAAAAAAAAAAACTGAGGTAAAATTCAGAAAAATTCACTACTTAACCATTTTAAAGTGTACATTTTAAAGTTTACAACGTTGTTTAACCGTATCTACTATCTAATTTCAGATAATTCTCACCACTTCAGAAATCTCATACCCATTAGCAGTCACTGCCCCATCCCCCATCCCTCTAATCTAGGTTCTATCTCTGTGGATTTGCCTGTTCTGGATATATCATATAGATGGAATTGTACAATATTTGGCCTTTTGGCATCTGGTTTCTTTCACTGAACATTATATTTTCAAAGTTCATCTGTGCTGTAGCATGCATTCTTATTTATGTCCGAATCATATTCTATTGTATGGACATACCACATTTTATTTATCCACTCATCAGTTGATATAGACACTTGGGTTGTTTCCACCTTTCTGGCTGTTATGCATTATGATGCTGTATTTGAATATACATTTTCATTTCTCTCGAGTGTATACCTAGGAATGGAATTACTGGGTTACACAGTAACTCTAATTTTTTGAGGAACTGCCAGACTGTTCACACAGCTCCTGTTTTCTCTGTCTGAATCCTACTGTTCTTTCAAGAATTAGAAGAAAAAGTACCTCCTCTTTCATAAAACATTTCTCAAGGCAGGATGACTAACCACTCCCTCTGTGCTCCCCTAGGGCTGGAGGCTAAGCTATCCCAGCACTTATCACCTGCAGTGACATTCTCCATTATACACCTGTCCCTCCTGGACTGGGGGAGTCCTAAGAACAGGGATTATACCTTAGCCATGGCTGTGACCCCAGCATGTGGCACACAGTGAATGCCCAGTAATGTGAGTATGGCCAATGAATGAACAGCATATGTCTCTCGAGTATCCTCATGGTACCTAGCCTAGCTTACAAGGGCTTCTTCATCACAGAGGGTGGGCTATGCTGAGAGCCTCCTGGATGTGGGAATGAGATCATGAGGGTGGAGCAGGGGGTAGGACATGAAAAGGCATGTGGAGGGGGAGGGGGAGTATGTGTGTGTGGATGCAGTTCTACAACGCTTGCCTGAGTTCAGAGATTGCCATGGAACCAGCTGAATGAGACTGATCCATCTGGCTTATCCTAGAAGAGGAAAGACAACATAGGGGGATGAAAGGCCATGAGGATGCCTGATGATCGAGGAGGTGCTTGAGATAATCACAGTGACAGGCCTCAAGCTGGGGCGGAGCTCTGCTCCCTAGCAGGCAGCTTCCCATCCATCATCTCATAGGAGAGTCAGCATGGGGTATGGAAGGAGCCTGCCTGTGGGGAGCGGCAGCCTGGCTGAGTGCCTCTGAACCCCACTTGCTACCTGTGTGGTCCAGAGGCCATCAGTTCAGTTCAGTCGCTCAGTCATGTCGGACTCTTTGTGACCCCACGGACTGCAGCACACCAGGCCTCCCTGTTCATCACCAACTCCTGGAGCTTGCTCAAACTCAGGTCCATCAAGTCAGTGATGCCATCTAACCATCTCATCCTCTGTCATCTCCTTCTCCTCCTGCCTTCAGTCTTTCCCAGCATCAGGGTCTTTTCAAATGAGTCAGTTCTTCCCATCAGGTGGCCAGAGTATTAGAGTTTCAGCTTCAGCATCAGTTCTTCCAATGAATATTCAGGACTGATTTCCTTTAGGATTGACTGGTTTGATCTCTATGCAGTCCAAGGGACTCTCAAGTGTCTTCTCCATCACCACAGTTCAATTCTTCGGCACTCAGCCTTCTTTATGGTCCAACTCTCACATCCATATGTGACTACTGGAAAAATCATAGCTTTGACTAGACAGACCTTTGTCAGTAAAGTAACGTCTCCAGAAATGCATTCAAAGTAGAATCATGCATTTAAAGGTGTAAATCTACTCCAAAGGCAGCAACACTGCTCAAGACCTCCCTGGGAGGCAGGCCGAGCCATCATGTTACTTTCCCTATAAAGGCAGGAAATTCTGAGTCAGAGGGTGGGAACAAAAGTCACAATGATGGGTCTTCTGGGTGTCAGGCTTAGTGCTAGGCCCTTGAACACATGACTCCAGTCAGTGCTTATGGTAAACCTGTAAGGGAGGAGCATATATTTCCTTATGGCCACTGAGGCTCAGAGATGGTGAGTCACTCACACAAGGTCACACAGCCAGAATGTGGCAGAGTATGGATCCAACCTTGGATCATAGTGTTTAAAGCTACCTTGTTATTCCTCCAAAGCCCACAGTGTAGGAGGCTGGGTTGGTGAAGGCATTCCATTTCCTTGGTATGCAAAAGCATTTTCAGAAGGCTGCTATATATATTTAATAATTGGTATGACCATATAATCTCTTGTCAGCCAGCTTCCTTTCTGCTGCAGGATGCAGATAAGAAAGAAAGAGCAGAGTGGACGCAGGAAAATCCTACATACCTGTTGGCAGATTTCACTCTGGCCCAGATTTACCTTCTTGATTTAATTCCCCAAGACGTCTATGTCTGAATCATGTAGGAAAATGACTTCTTCGATGAAATATTAAAAGGCCACACGTGGATGTTCATAGTCTCCCTCTGACAGCTCTGGCGATAATGGCTCAGAGGGAGAAGTGGGCTCTGCAGCCTGCATCTGGGAATCAGACTTGAGTCCTCTGAGATTCCTAAGCCAGGAACATGCTGGGCTGGGCTCAGGGGGCCCAGTGACAAGGAGTCAGACACAGGAAAGTGGTAAGATGAGGGACTAGCTCTGAGGGGGTTCAGGGCAGGGCTGCTAGAAGCAGGTGATAGATAACGCGTCCATCTAATATCTCACCTTCATTGACTGGTTTCAGTATGCTGGGCACATGCGTGTGCCTTATAGGTACACTATCCCTTTTAATCCTAACCCCAAAGCCTTACGAGGTGGGACCCATATTATGCATGAAGAAACTGTGGCCGTCATAAGTTGCCACTGATTCTACTAGTTTCCTAGGGTTGCCACAGAAATCTCCATAAACTGGGTGGCTTAAAAGGAATAGAAATTTATTCTTGCACAGTTCTGGAAGTGAGAAGCCTAAAGGTGTTGGCAAAGCTCCGCACCCTCTGGAGGCTCTTGGGGAGACTCCAGGGCCTCTCCTCACTTCTGGTGTGCCCAGCATTCCTTGGCTTATGGCCGCATCTCTCCTATCTCTGCCTCCATCTTCGTACGGCCTTCTCCTCTGTGTCCTCTCCTCTTCTGCTTCTTTTAATGACACTGTAATTGGATTTAGGACCAATCTGGGTAATTCAGGATGATATCATTTTAAGATTTTTAGTATAATTGTATCTGCAAAGACCCCTCTTCTAAATAAGGTTTCATTCCTGGGTAAGGATGTTGATATATCTTTTGTGGGTCACAATTCAACCCACATTACCTAACTTTACACAGTAAATGGCTGAGCTGGGATCTGAAGTTTAGCCTAACTCCACAGTTCATCTGCTTGACTGCTGTGGGCTAAAACTGTACTTGCCTGCTGTGTGACTGTAGCCATGCTATTCAACAACCCCTCTGTGCCTCAGTTTCCTCACCTGCAGACTGGGGTAATAGATAATAATGATAATACTTCATGAGGTTGTTGTGATGATAAATGAGTTGATAAAAGGAAGCACTTGGAAAATGTCTGGCACAAAGTATGAGCTCAACAAAAGCTGCTGCTATTATTACTTTTGCTATGGTTACTGTCAAGACAATGCAGCTTTGCTGGCATCCTGGATGGAGGCTGAGCAGACCTGCAACTGAGGATGAGGCTGGACCTGGAAGCAATGCTCTCAGATCTGAATTTGCTGGGTTTGAACATCTGCTCGCAAGTGCTTCACTCTTAATGAAATATCAACCAGATAATCACAGATGAGAGACTTAAATATCTATAAGACAGCACTCTGCACAATGGATTATAATAATTTTCAAAGCATCAATGAAGGGAATGTTTCTTTAAAACAAAACCAAGTAAAACATAGAACCAATGCAAAAAGCAGCAGGACATATGAACAGACCAACAGACCAATCCCAGCAGAATCGATCCTGAGTCATCTAATACCACCTGGCCCAGGCTGGGTGTGTTTCCAAGATATAGGTCTTCTCAGGCCAGCCAGTTCGTCTCTTTAGCCTGTTTCCCCATCTCCAAAACAGCAGTGTCAAGGTGCTTTGTAAACCGTGCCTGCTGTAGAAATGTGAGGCACTCATTATTACAGTGTGTATTTGCCAATGTGGGACAGATGGGGCCCTGGGGTTAGGGCCCTAATCCAGAAAAGGGCAGAGGGTGGGTGGGCTAGGCACTGAGAATTAAGATGACAATGCTACTGTCCCCTGAGCCCTTAGGAGGGACCCTCATGTTGTGTCAGTGTCTTCCGAACTGAACTGAGCATCTTTGGGTCATGTTAAGTGTTCCATCCTATGTCAAGGTCAAAGTGATCCAGTATTTGAAGTTTAACCCACTGTCTCTTTAGGGAGACACTCCTAGCCAAACACTGGCAGAAATAATGAACATCCCACCAAGTGGCTGACGACGGTTCTACTTCAGAGAATTGTGGGTGCCGAGGTGCCTGGACATGCTGGTTCCCTTATCCCTTGCTTCCCTGTCAGTTTCTGTGGTTGATGGCTTCCTGCAGCTGGAGGCCAGGTGTTTTTTAGCCTGCCTAAAGTTCTGGTCTGCTACTTGCTCACCCTCAACTACAATGAAAAATGCTACAAAAAAACAGAAATCTGGTAGTTTTTCCTTCTTTCCCATCCCTGGCTCTCTGTCTTCCATGAGGGAAACAAATGTTTAAATGACAATTCAGGACTTTCAGGAAAACGCGAGCATGGAGGGACTCATTCAGGTCTGTGGGGTCTGCACATGTGAACCTTCCCAAGTGGCCCTCCTCCAACTCAGTCTGCATTTTCTTTGTCCCCATCATGGTCTCTAGCTGGGGGTTGGAGGGAGGGTTGGTAGGCGGCCTGGGAGTCTGGACTTCAGGGTTCTTGGATTCAGGTTTTTCTTCCCTCCTCTTTTAGGCTTAAATGTACTTTCCTGGGTCTGTTTCTAACTCTGGTATCCAAAGTGCAGTCCTGAGCCCTTCCTAGAGGTTGGTGAGGATTTGGGTTCAGAAAGTTACAACCCCGGCTGCACACTAGAACCCATGGCAATTTCTAAAAGATCCCAATGTCCAGGCCTCTTTCTAAACCAATTAAATCAGAATTAATGGGGTGTGTGGCATAAGTACCAGTACTGTGAAAAAGAATTTTTCTGGGGTGATATGGCCAGGATTGAAAACTACAAATCTACCCTACCTTTATGTAAATAACTCTTACAGCTCAACAACTAAAGGATAAATAATTCTGTTACAAGGAATGGGCAAAGGACCCAGGTAGACATTTCTCCTAAGAAGATAATACAAATGGCCAATAAGCACATGAAAAGTTGCTTAACATCATTAGTCATTCAATAGTCTTATCAAAACCACAATGAGATACGACTTCATACCTGGTAGGAGGCCTATAATCAAAGATGCAGATAAATAACAAGTGTTGGCAACAATGTGGAGACCCTGGAAAGCTCATGCATTGGCGGTGGGAACGTAAAAGGGTGCAGCCACTGTGGCATGGTCTAGCAATTCCTAAAAATGCTAGAAAGAGTTACCATATGACACAACAATATTACTTCTATATATACGTGTGTGTATATATACACATATATACACATGTATACACATACACACACACACACCATCGTGGTTATCTGGGTCATTAAGGTCTTTTTTGTATAGTTCTTCTGTGTATTCTTGCCACCTCTTCATATCTTCTGCTTCTGTTAGGTCCATACTGTTTCTGTCCTTTATTGTGCTTATCTTTACATGAAATGTTCCCTTGGTATCTCTAATTTTCTTGATGAGCTCTCTAGTCTTTCCCATTCTATTGTTTTCCTCTATTTCTTTGATTGATCACTGACAAAGGCTTTCTTATCTCTCCTTGCTATTCTTTGGAACTCTGCATTCAGATGGGTATATCTTTCCTTTTCTCCTTTGCCTTTAGCTTCTCTTCTTTTCTCAGCTATTTATAAGGCCTCCTCAGACAACCATTTTGCTTTTTTCCATTTCTTTTTCTTGGGGTCATCTTGATCACTGCCTCCTGTACAATGTCACGAACCTCTGTGCATAGTTCTTCAGGCACTCGATCATTCTAATCCCTTGAATCTATTTGTCACTTCCACTGTATATAATCATAAGGGATTTGATTTAGGTCATATCTAAATGGTCTAGTGGTTTCCCCTACTTTCTTCAATTTAAGTCTGAATTTGGCACTAAGGAGTTCATGATCTGAGCCAGTCAGCTCCCATTCTTGTTTTTGCTGACTGTATAGAGCTTCTCCATCTTTGGTTGCAAAGAATATAATCAATCTGATTTCTGTATTGACCATCTGGTGATGTCTACGTGTAGAGTCATCTCTTGTGTTGTTGGAAGAGTATGTTTGCTATGACCAGTGTATTCTCTTGGCAAAACTCTGTTAGCCTTTGCCCTGCTTCATTTTGTACTCCAAGGCCAAACTTGCCTGTTACTCCAGGTTATCTCTTGACTTCCTACTTTGGCATTCCAGTCCTTTATGATGAAAAGAAAAAACCGTTCAACTTCAACTTCTTTGGCATTAGTGGTTTGGGGCATAGACTTGGATTACTGATACTGTAGACATCCTGGAATGCGAAGTAAAGTGGGCCTTAGGAAGCATCACTACAAACAAAACTAGTGGAGGTGATGGAATTCCAGTTGAGCTATTACATATCCTAAAAGTTAATGCTATTAAAGTGCTGCACTCAATATGCCAACAAATTTGGAAAACTCACCAGTTGCCACAGGACTGGAAAAGGTCAGTTTTCATTCTAATCCCAAAGAAAGGCAATGCCAAAGAATGTTCAAACTACCACACAATTGCACTTATCTCACACGTTAGCAAAGTAATGCTCAAAATTCTCCAAACCAGGCTTCAGCAGTACATAAACCAAGAACTTCCAGATGTTCAAGCTGGCTTTAGAAAAGGCAGAGGAACCAGAGATCAAATTGCCAACATCTGCTGGATCATCGAAAAAGCAAGAGAGTTCCAGAAAAACATCTGTTTCTGCTTTATTGACTATGCCAAAGCCTTTGTGTGGATCCCCACAAGCTGTGGAAAACTCTTAAAGAGATGGGAATACCAGACCACCTGACCTGCCTCCTGAGAAATTTGTATGCAGGTCAAGAAGCAACAGTTAGAACCAGACGTGGAAAAATGGAATGGTTCCAAATTGGGGAAGGAGTATGTCAAGGCTATATATTGTCACCCTGTTTATTTAACTTCTGTGCGGGGTACATCATGAGAAATGCCGGGCTGGATGAAGCACAAGCTGAAATCAAGATTGCCAGGAGAAATATTAATAACCTCAGATATGCAGATGATATCACCCTTATGGCAGAAAGTGAAGAGGAACTAAAGAGCCTCTTGATGAAAGTTAAAGAGGAGAGTGAAAAAAGCTGGCTTAAAACTCAACATTCAAAAAACTAAGATTATGGCATCCAGTCCCATCACTTCCTGGCAAATAGATGGGGTACCAATGGAAAAAGTTACAGACTTTCTTTTCTTGGGCTCCAAAATCACTGCAGTTGATGACTGCAGCCATGAAATTAAAAGATGCTTTATCCTTGAAAGAAAAGCTATGAAAAACCTAGACAGCATATTAAAAAGCAGAGACACTACTTTGCCAACAAAGGTCCGTCTACTCAAAGCTATGGTTTTTCCACTGGTCATATATGGATGTGAAAGTTGTACCATAAAGAAAGATGAGCACCAAGGAAATGATGCTTTTGAACTGTGGTTTTGGAGAAGACTCTTGAGATTCCCTTGGACTGCAAGGAGATCCAACCAGTCCATCCTAAAGGAAATCAGTCCTGAATATTCATTGGAAAGATTGATGCTGAAGCTGAAACTCCAATACTTTGGCCACCTGATGCGAAGAAAAGTCCCTGATGCTGGGAAAGATTGAAAGCAGGAGGAGAAGGAGATGACAGAGGATGAGATGGTTGGATGGCATCACTGACTCGATGGACCTGAGTTTGAGCAAGCTCCGGGAGTTGGTAATGGACAGGGAGGCCTGGTGTGCTGCAATCCGTGGGGTTGCAAAGAGTCGGACATGACTGGGCCACTGAACTGAACTGATACTCACATACACACGCAATTACATACCCAAGAGAAATAAAACTATGTGGTCACATAAAAACTTGTACATAAACACTCATTGCAGCATTACACAAAATAGTCAAAAAGTGGAAACTACCCAAATATCCATCAACTGATAAATGGACAAATGAAACATGTAATATATCCATATAGGGGACTAGCACTGAGCCATAAAAAGGAATGAAGCACTCATATGTGCTACAACATAGAAGAACCTTAAAAACATTATGCTAAGTCAAAGAAGCAACATATGAAAAGTCACATATTATTGTATGATTCTATTGGTATGAAACCACCAGCATCAGCAAATCCATAGAAGCATGAAGTAGATCAGTGGTTGCCTGGGGCTGGAGAGGAGGAGAAATACAAGGTGATGGGTAGAAAGAATAGGGTTTCTTTTAGGGGTGATGAAAATTTTCTGGAAGTAGATAGTGAGGATGGTTATACAACTTTATGAATGTACTGGATGGCATCACCAACTTGATGGACATGGGTTTGGGTGGACTCCAGGAGTTGGTGATGGACAGGGAGGCCTGGCGTGCTGCAATTCATGGGGTCGCAAAGAGTCCGACCGACTGAGCGACTGAACTGAACTGAACTGAAAACCACTGCAGTATATATTTTAAAACTAAACTTTATGGTATGTGAATTATATCTAAAAAAAAAGATATCTGCCCTGCAGAATGGCTTGGAAAGGGCTACAAGTGGGAGCGGGCCTGCTTAGAAAGTTGTGGTAACAACCATAAACAACTTAGTGACCTACACAATGACGGTTCTTGACTCATTGTCCCTGTTGTGCAGTGTGTGTCAAAGTAGCTCTGCCTCTTAGCGTCCCCTCTGGGATGAGAGATGATGGTACTTTGGACCTCAGTGGAAGGAGAAGTGGTGGATTGGGACAGGATTTGGTAGTAGAGTATGCAGGACTAGCACAGAACTTCTCAGAGAATATCCCACTGATCTGATAATAAGATTGCCCCAAGACTGGCTTCATTCAATTGTTCAGCTAGTGTTTATTGAGTGCGTTCTATGTGCCAGGCGTATTTGCAGGTACTGGGGATGCAGCAGTGAATACACAATTTTGCCTCCTCCCTATTCTCATGGAGTTCACATTCTAGTGGAGGGTGGGCAGCTGTGACAGTGATGGGAAGTGGATGGGAGGCACTACAGTAGTCATTAAGGCTGAACATTAATACCTATTTCTTTCTCTCCTGGGTGCATAGTAGGTCTGCTCTTTCTTGCCCTGCTGAACCCAGGCATGGAGGATTAACATGTTCGGGTGAATGAAATATGAGTGGAAGTGACATGTGACAGCCTGCAATGGAAACTCTAGCCATGCGTTCTTTCTCTTTGCCACAATAACCATCCTAGAAGGTGCCCCACCAGCTGTGTCCTGGGGTGAGGATGCTGCAAGTGGAGGCTACGGTTGATTCTCTATGAACAAGTGCTGTGATGGGCAAAACCTAGCATACCCAGTTCTCTTTCACTCTTCACACTCTGAGGGACATTCCATCTAAACCCAATCCTGGCTCATATTTTAGAAAAGCAAGCCCAGTATCTCAGCACATAAGGCAAACACAAAACCAGGAATCTGGAGACATGTGTCACGGAGAAGATGACAGCCCATCCTGTGTGCATCTCGTCTTGCCCATCAGACTGTGCAGACCACCCGGGAGCCTGAGCGTGGCACACAACAGGACGCCCATCAGTGATGAGGGAGCGACCGGGTGACACACCATTTACAAAGAGGTGGACTGGTTGGAATTCCCCCACAAAACAGAGGTAGTGTCTCCGTGTTGCCACAGCCCATGTTTCTGCCAATATGGACATGGTGGTATTTAAAGGCTCTCTTTGCTCAAGAACTGGAACGTCTTTACTAAGTGGTCAGAAGATGCCAGTATGGCAGATAATTTTCCAGCTGTTTTGCCCCCATGGCACTTGGGAATTCATAGTACACAGCCCACCGCCTGCAGAGCACCTGGACAGGTAGAGACCAGAGGATCTGCACCACAGGGCCTTCCCCTGGTGCAGTGGGTTCTGCATCTTTAGCTTGGTGTCCTGAGGGGCCTCAGCAGCCCAGGTACCTCCTGAAGACACTAGAGAAGCCAGTAAGGAAGCTGCAACAAACTGCAGTCTCCCACGGACCCAAGACACCTTCTGAGGAGAGATGTTCCAGAAACCCAGCTGTGGGTTTCAGGCAGAGTGGCCTGTCCATAGCCGGGGCCCATGGTGCCAACGGCAGCTGGAGCTGAGCCGGGATTCCTGCCAGAATGTCTGTAGGCATCCTTACGAAGTCTGTCTGCTATCATTCCAGTTAAATCTCGCCTAGTGTTCTCAGTTAATAACTTAATCTGGAACTTACACCTTGTCTCCTCTCCCAAAGGACCTGAGGTAGCACACAATAAAAGCCCAAACACAACAGGACAGTTAAAAATAAAGACAAACGCTCAGAAGGCGAGATAATCCTTCAGGAACTCGAGAAACGATGGTTATGACGGCTGAGTGTGGAATTTGGCTCCAACTTTCTGGCAGTCAAGGTTAAACAGAAGACAGAGTGGCTTATTCAGTAGGGATTGCTTGATCAAAGGAAGGCAGTTGCAAGTTCATGCCCGGGCAGGGTGGGGGTGGGGTTGGGGGTGGGGTCGGGGGTGCACAGCCCATTTCCTGGCACTTTCGTGAGGATCTATCCTGTGGATCCTTATCTCTGGGGCATTAAGTCACACAGTGAACAACAGTCTTATAGAAAATGCTGAATCATTCTTCAATTGGCAGCTTTAGCTTCATAAATGGGCCCTTGATAAAAGGTGAGAGTGTAATATTAAATTAAATTGCAACTCGGCAAAGACATTTCTTGGAGAAGTCGGCTTAATGGGCCCAGACAGATGGGGTGAATTCGGACATATGGAGGCACAGGGAGAGAGTTCCAGGTGGAGGGAACAATTTATTCAGTAAATATTTACCGAGTACTTACTGTGAGCTAGGCCCTGCCAGTGGGTGCTGGGGACACGCAGATGGCCTTGGCCTCTGAGGAGGTCACAGACTAGGAGGGGCCAGGTGCACAGACAGATAATTACCAGTGTTGTGACCAGATGAGGGGCCAGCAGGGTGAGGCAGGGGCCCAGACAGTGCATCCAGGGCAGCCTGCTGTTCCAAAGGCTCCTGGAGAAGATGCTTCTGACCGCCTCTTGAAGGTCAAGTAGGAATTTTTAGCACGGAGATGGCATATTGGGGTGGGAAGGAGGGTGTCCTGGGCAGAGGACAGCAGGTACATGGGCATGGAGGAGAGAGTAGGACATTTTGGGGAAGTGCCACTATTAAGGGGAGCTGAGCACAGGGGCTGAGGGAGGGAGCTGAGAGATGAGGTGGGGCAGGGGGCAGAAATGAGGCCAGATCATTGAAGGCCTCCTGAGCTGCTAAGGAGTGAGCTCACCCTCCAGTCGATGGTGGGGGCAGGATTTAAACAGCAGAATGACAGCGTCAGGACGTCAGATGGTGTAGCCCCTCTCCTGGAAGGGGTTAGGGTGCTGGGGTGCTCTCAGCAAGTGGACCCACCCAAGGTCCAGCTGAGTCCCAGGACCCTGGCTGGGATGAGGTTTGCCTCGGGTGGGGCCTGAGCAGGGCCATCCAGAAACCACGGATGGTTGCGATGAGAGACCTGTCCTGCTGTTCAGGGCTGGCAGCGATGACCCACTGGCTAGAATGTGACCTTGGCATTGAAGTCTTGGGCCACCAGGATGCCCAGGGGCAGCCCACAGAGCAGGGTGCGCCCTGCGCACCCCTCACCCTGGCCATCTCATATTTCTTATTTGAAAATGAACAGTGTGAGATGGAGCTTGGACAAGCATTATGAAGATACCAGATGTTTCTGAAAGTGTCTGCTTTAGGATTGGATTTTTTTTTTTTTTTTTTTTTTTTTTAGCGCAACTATAGAGGGAGGCAGAAGATAAGAGTTAAAATTATTTAAAACTCTTATGTATTTGCCTCTTCCAATATCTGTTTCCATAGAAACGTAACTGGAATAAGACACCAGTTTCAGCGCCAAGTGCAGCCCATGACTTCCAAAGCCCCCATCTGCTTCTACCAGAAAGCACGGCCAAAGCACAGAATTTGGAGGGAAGTTTGAAGCACTCCTCTGGCCCAGAGTGCCCTTTACTCAGTTACTGTCTGGATGGCCAGAAAGCCACAGAGCCCAGAGCCTAGGTGGTTCCTGGGGTAGACTGCCTGGAAGCCCGTGCTGCCAGCCTGCTGCCATTTCTATGAGTGAACTCACACACGTGGCTCCTGTGGGTGACCACCTGCACGTGATTCCATCTCTGCTGCCACCTGTCTGGGAAGCAGATGAGAGGAGCTCAGGGAACACAAGGCAGCCTGGGGACGCTGCCTGCAGGGCTGCTGGGGCTTCAACGCTGGTGGTCTTTAGTGCTGTCAGCCTTTAGAGGTCATCTCCTCTCCCTTTCAGAACCCCCTCAGAACAGCCGGGTGGAGGCATAGGTGGTGGCCCAGTAGAAAAGGAAGGCTTGAAAGAAAGCAGACAACCCTTCCATCTAGATTCACAGGCTGTCTTCACACCATCCTTACACACTGCTTTCACTATGGGGGAAATGATCTCAAATTATTTTCCTTAAAAGAAAAATTCCACATGGGTGTGTGTGTATGCACACACATACACAGTGTCAGTTCTTGGTTTTCATCTTACTTGATCTAAAAGCAGCATTTGACACGCTTCATCAAAACTTCCTTCTTGAAACATTGTCTTCATTTGGTTTCCTAGACACCAGACTCATCTGATTTTCTTCCTGTCTCTATGGTTTCTCCTTCTAGGTCTCCTTCGCTGTTTACCTCCTACTTCCCAGATCTCCCAGCACTGGGGTAACTGAGGGTCTGTCCTTGGTCCCCTTCTTGTCCCCATCCATGTGCCCCCCGCCCCGGCCCCAGTGCTCTCACCTAAGGCTTTGTGTCATCTATAGGTTGACTGCATCCAAGTTCCCCTCTCTAGTTCACATTCTCCCTGAACACCACACGCATATGTCCAACACCTACTCACCATCACCACTAGTAGAGTAGGTAGACAAAAAAGGAGAGTTTCCCCCTTTTTTCCAAGAAAACAAATTATATTTTAAAAATCTTTTAAGACATATTTGGCAGATTTGTCCACACCTGCTACATCTGAAATACAGAAACAGCCAATCTTCCCATCAGACTCCATAAAGCAGAGGATGCAAGGGGTGAGGTGCCATGCAGGAACACAGATGACGGGGACACGTCATCAAGGTGGAGGGAGCATGTTAGTCCTTGTCTTGGTTGGAAGCCTTTCTCTCTGGAGACCTCTCCTTCCTTCTTCAAACACCTCCCATGCAGGGACAGCTTTCTCCCCCTTGCCCCCATCTCTGGGGAGCTCTCTCTCCTAGCCACCCCCTTCCTTACTGATCACCGGGTCAGAGTCCCCTTGCCTGACCTCCTCCTGTTTCCATCATTGCTTAGTGGCTCCTTGGGCCCCAGTCAGGGCGTCTTTACTCTGACTGGACCCGTTCCCTGAGTGGCCACACTCACTCAGCCCCACATCTCCCACGCTCAGTGTGTTGGCCACCCCTCTCCCAAATCCCTGCCTACTGGAAGAACTGCCCCCTGTGCTCTAGGACCCTGCATCGTCTTCTGAGGGCCTCTGCCCAGAAAGAAACCCCTCACGTTCCCTCCAGAAACTGCTCCTCATTCTGCACCTGACCTCCGTGATGAGGTCCAGTGTCCATCACCCAGTCAGAAGTCCGGGCACTGCCCTTGCTGCCTCCCTGTCCTTCCCCCTTAGAGCTGGTCAATCACCAAACCCTGTCACATCTGCTTCTGTAATGTCCCTCAAATCTACCCACTTCTCTCTGTTCCCACTGCAACCGCCCCGCTTTAGATCTCCACCAGCTCCTGCCTGGACCGCTACAAAAACTGTCTCTGAGCCATTTTGGCCCTTTGGCCTCACCCCTTCATCTGTTCTCATCCTGCAGCCAGGAAATCTGATCATGTCACTCCCTAACTAAATGTCTTTAATTTTGGATTTTAAACTCCTCTGCTTAGCAAACAAGGTCCCTAATGGCCCAGGCCCCACCTGTGCCATCATTTGTCCTTCCTGTCAGCTCCCCAGGCACCCTCAACTTTGGACAGCAGAAGCATACTGTATATATCTTTAAACCATTTAGAGAAAATGATAAACTAACATCAAGTTTAATGTTGAGAAGCTAGGTGCTTTCCCTCTAAGATCAGAAAGCAGGCAAGGCTGTCCTTTTTCACATTCCTGTTCAACACTGTACTGGGAATGCTAGCTGACAGAGAAATAAGACAAGAAAGGAAACAGAAAGTATATGGATTGGGAAGGAAAAATTGTCCCTTTTGTTGATGACATGATTATGTAGAAATTCCTAAAGAATTAACGAAAACACTCCAGGGACTAACAAGCAATTATAGCAAGGGTGTATGACTCAAAAGACTTGGTAAGATGCGAAAGTCAGTTGCTTTCCTATACAATGAGCAATTGATTTGAAATTTAAAAATACACCATTTATATTAGCACTGAAAACAAAGTAAAATACATAGGTATAAATCTAACAGAATATGTATAAATTTATAAGGAAATCTATAAAATTCTGACAAAAGAAATCAACGTAGATCAAAATAAAAGCTATTCCATGTTCATGAACAGAGACACAATATTGTCAAGATATCAGTTTTTATCCAACTTGATCAATAAAGTCAACACAATCCCAAACAAAATCCTAGCAAGTTACTTTGTGGATGTAAACAAACTAATTCTAAAATTTATACAGAAACACAAAGACCCAGAATAGCCAACAATATACTGAAGAGTAAAAGTCAGAGAACTGATACTTATTCAACTTATTCGACTTATTAGGACTTGGTAGTTTCACTGCTACAACCTAGGGTTCAATCCCTGGTTGGGGAACTAAGATCCTGCAAGCTGTGAGACATGGCCAAAACACAATAACAACAAACAAAAACTAAAATATACAAAGAATTCTTAAAACTCTAATTAAAAAGTGCACAAGAGATCTAAACATATACCTCACCAAAGAAAAAATATAAGTGGCAAATAAGCATACAAAAAGATGTTCCACACCATGTGTCATTAGGGAATTGTACATTAAAGCAACAATGTGGTACCACTACACGTATTACAATGGCTAAAACCCAAAATACTGGCAACGCCAAATGCTGGCCAGGATGGAGCGACAGACACTCCCACTCATTGTTGATGTGAATGCAAAAGTCACTGATTGTTTGGCAAAACTACACATGATCTTAGAGTATGATCTAGCAATCTTGGTTTCAGGTGTTTACCCAAACTAGTTGAAAACTTACGTCCATATAAAACTGTACACAAAAATACTTATAGCAGCTTTATTCCAAACTCGGACGCAACCAAGATGTCCTTCAGTGGGCAAATAAACTGGTATATCCATACAACAGAATACTACTCAGTGATAAGAAGAAATGAGCTATCAAATCATGAAAAGACACGGAGGAATCTTAAATGCATGTTGTTAAGTGAAAGAAGCCAGTTTAAAAATGTTACATCATGTGTGATTTCAACTATATGACATTCTGGAGAAGGCAAAGTCATGCAGACAGTGAAAGGTCAGTGGTTGCCAGGGGTTGGTAAAGCATAGAGGGTATTTCAGACAGCGATACTGTTCTGTACAACACTGTAATGGTAGATACACAACTTTGCGCATTTGGCAAAGCCTACAGAATGTACGGGGCTTCCCTGGTAGCTCAGCTGGTAAAAAATCCACCTGCAATTGCAGGAACCCCTGGTTTGATTCCTGGGTCAGGAAGTTCCCCTGGAGAAGGGATAGGCTACCCACTCCAGCATTCTTGGGCTTCCCTGGTGGCCCAGCTGGTAAAGAATCCACCTGCAATGTGGGAGACCTGGGCTCCATCCCTGGGTTGGGACGATCCCCTGGAGGTGGGCATGGCAACCCACTCCAGTATTCTTGCCTGGAGAATTCTATGGACAGAGGAGCCTGGCGGGCTCAGTCCATGGGGTCTCAAAGAGTCAGACATGACTGAGCGACTAAGCACAGGACATAGAATGTACAACATGAAGAGTGAATTCTATGTTAACTATGGACTCTAGCGAATAATAATGTATCAGTATTGGTTCATCAATTGTAACAAATACACCACATAAGGCAAGATGTTAATAGTGGGGGAAACTATGATGTTTGGGGGAGGACATACGTGGAACTCTCTATACTTCCCATTAAATTTTTCTATAAACCGAATAAGTATAAAAACGTTTAAAAACTGTTAAAAATCATGTATTTAGAATAATATCTAGCACATGACAAGTATTGTACAAATATTTGTTACATACAAATGAATAAAGGTGGAGCTGGGAAGCCCCCAGTAGGATTCCAGAATCAGTTTCATGTCCCAGACACTTGCACTGAGAGAAGCTCTTCCACAAGTCATTCCAGAACTCTTCGTTATTCTCGAGCCTGTCACCCTGCTTATTTGCTTCCAGCTGCTACCAGAATCTCTGCAGTCTGAAGTGACTGTGCTTATCTGCACGTGTACTGTCTGCCCTCACTAGCCATGGCCCCACGAGCTCAAGGTCACACTACGGTGTTCACCCCTGTCTCCCAGGGAGGTGAGGTCTCGGTTCAGGAGGGTGATCTACAAAGCCCTGTCCTGCAGATGTGGGCAGCCCTGCAGGGGTGGGCAAGGCAGAGCTGCACACAGCAGCGATGAACCAGACATGCTGAGTGTCCCAAGAGGAACACCTAGATGCTGGGGACAGGAGTGGGGAGGAGCAGGGGCTTAAATCTGGTAGAGCTCAGGAACACATCAGCTAATACAGGGGCCTGAAACTGAAGTTCATTTACTTGTCAGAAAAGGTTCTGGAAGAAGGGGACAGCACAGACAAAGGCTTGAAAGTGCAACACAGAGCAAGCCTGCAGTTGGACTCCTGAGGTGTTCAGAGCATCCAGGGAGACCAAAGGCATCCAGGGCTGGTGTGGTCTGAGGACAGGAGAGAACAGACCACAGAGGTCTTTCATCACCTCACCCCCAAGCATAAACTTTCTCTCTCCCTGGGGGTTCTGGGGAAAACAGCCCCTCGAGGAGAATTTAGGACCCTCAGTCCCTGGGCACACTGCTCAGTCATCCGGCTGAGTCTGTCAGAGGAGGGTCCGAGGGAAATCAACTGACAGCTTGGTGATGTTTGGTGGGAAAATGACAATAAACCGACAGGACTGCGGGTCGACAAATCAAAGGTTCTGCTGCCATGGCAACAGAATGACAGGGCAACCCTAAAATTAGAGGAGCAAAGAGGATCAAGCCAGGAAAGCTTTGGAGAGAAATCTCAGCAGATACTTAAAGAGAAACACAGAGACAGGGCACCGGGGCCTTGATCTGGGGATGTGGCCAGACCCCCTTCAGAAGGCTAGAGGCCACCGGCAGGACCCTTCCTTCCCAGGCTCTTCCACACAGAGAAGCACTTCCGTGGCACCCGGCAGCTCCTCCGTTTGAGAGCCATTCCCTGGAAGGTCTGGAATGGGCTCAGCCTCTAGGCACAGAGCCATGGAGAGAAGCAGTGCTTGCCACAGAAAACAAGGAAGGAAGGTGGTGTGAGTGATGGTAAGCTGTCACTTACACTAATGGCCTGCGCAAGATCCATCTCCTGTAAATGGTCCAAGGGGACAGGTTTCCTGGATTTATTTCTGGAGTCAGCTTATTCAGGCTGACTCTAACCCTGCAGCCTCTCCCGCCACAGCCAGATCCTGGGGACCCTGTTGCATCTCAGCCCCCACCTTAACCCTGGGTGAAGGAGGCAGCACCCTGCCTTGCTGGCTGCCGCTGGGCTCAACACCAAGCCATCGAGGTCTGTTCTCTGCTCACCTGCCCCAGCTCCAGGTCTTCGCACGGGCTCTGCCTTGCTATTTCTGTTACCTAATTTTAGGCTTTATCTGCAGAATGTGAAAACACTTCTTTGCCCAACCCACTTCACAGACCAGTCAACAGTCTATGACAACACCTGAAAACTACAAAGCACTGTTGTACATTGAAAGACAGGATGGGGAAGTGGGTAAGGCAATAGTTGGTGGTGTTGCCACCAAACTGCAAGGTGACCTTCGTGTGTTAGTTGCTCAGTCCTGTCCGACTCTTTGCAACCCCGTGAACTGTAGCCTGCCAGGCTCCTCTGTCCGTGGACTTCTCCAGGCAATAATACTGGAGTGGGTTGCCATTTTCTTTTC
Source organism: Ovis canadensis (assembly GCF_042477335.2). Taxonomy (NCBI): domain Eukaryota; kingdom Metazoa; phylum Chordata; class Mammalia; order Artiodactyla; family Bovidae; genus Ovis; species Ovis canadensis. The sequence continues at coordinate 49,911,560 of NC_091246.1, read as the reverse complement.
TAGGGGATCTTCCCAACCCAGGGATAGAAACCGGGTCTCCCGCATTGCAGGCAGGTTCTTAGGTGCCTTATATAATCTCTCTGGGTTTCTGTTTCCTCATCATTAAAATGGGAATTCAGGATAGCACCTATTCCACAGAGTTACTGTGACAATTCAGTGAAATTAACGCACACCTCTAGCTACTAGCATCATCATTATCATTACTCTTATTGGCATGATTGCTTATGATTATCATCTCCCTAGCCAGGGGGCCCAGTTAGCCAATAACAGCTCTTCCTCCTGTTCACAACCTGTCTGGATTTCCAAATCCTGGTGGTGGGTGGTGAATTCCCCTGGGATGGAGTTGGGGGCAGGGCCACCCCTTTGTCAATTGTGCAGACAAGTGATGACCAGACATCACCTCCCCTCCAGCCACAGCCTATCTGCCTGAGGGACCTCAGCTGAGTTCCTGCCCCCTGGGCCCACGAGCACAGCCAGCACAGGTCTGTCCTCTGTAGAGTGTGGCTCTGCCTGTCTGGAGTCCTGCTTCCTCCCAGGATGGACACTCAAGGCAGTGAGATGAAGGCACACAGCCCTAAATCCTTCCCCTAAATCCATGTTGTCAGAAAACGGCATTCTCTGCCACTGCTCCGACTGTATAACTTCTTAACTAGGCTCAGCGAACCCTCTGCCTGTCTCCAGACAAATGAGGCTGGGCAACTTACTTGCTAGAAAACCTTGTCCAGAAGGATAAACACCTATGTCCTCAATGCATAAAAATGACTGTTTCCAGTTTAGTTTTAAAATTCACACTAAATCCCACAAAAAGATTTCCCTAATAATGCAGTGAGAGCACTAGAGAAAACTCCAGTTTTCTCAATAGAATCTGCTAACCTATAGAGAAATCAGATAGTAAAGGCACTGCCTTCAAGCTGGCTCTTTCCAACAAAGGCATCTTTAACCCTTCTAAGAGAAAGTCATCACCACAACTTCCTTAATTGTGAACTTCCCTAACTGGAGCATCCTAGGAAGGCCAGTGTGAGTTAAGAGCAAGGCCAAATGTAAGACTACTAAAATATATATTTAACGGTACTTTTATGTAAGGTTCTCCTTTTTGACAAGACATCACTTTGAAGATTCTCTAGTAACTAGAAGGAGCTATCAGAGTGTTTATTCCCTAACAGCAGTCCTGAGGGAACTCACTTTAAAGGAGAGATGAAAAAAGCAATGTAATTTCTTGACTGAAGCATCATATAAATGGGGGCTTCTACAATGTGTAAAGAATACACTGGTTTAAACAAACCAAACTTTCTCCTTAATTCCACATATAGTAATACATCTAGGCAAACTCACCATCTTTTCCCAGGAGTGATGACCTTATATTTGGCCTTCCTGAGTAACACAGATCTCAAGGGAAAGGAACAGAAATAAGGAGATGCTCCTGACAGGGATCGTGGGTCCACACAGAGCTATGATGAGTTCCTCGTAATCACCTTGATTTCTTCTCAAGAGGCACACCTCAGGCAGCCGGGGAGACATACGGCCTCCCCCTGGCTGGTGCCGGGCGCTTACCTCCATGCTGTACCTCTCCACCGTCCTTCTCAGGGGGTCTACAGCCTGCCAGCAGATCAGGATGCAGAGGTCAATCAGCAGCATGCCCCCGACGATCACAAGCAGTTTCTGGTCCTTGATGATCTGCAGAGAGGGCAGGGGCAGAAGGGACGTAAGAGGGCCTGGCAAACAGCAGCCAAGGGGCTGGGTCAGGTGGTGAGTGAATGGCTCCACCTGAAAATTCCCCCGGGCTCCCCATCACCCACGGGGTAAATCCAGACACGCTCCCTTGCTTGGCATTCAAGGCCTTCCGTGAGCTTGGCTTATCTACACCCCAGATACACACATACACTGAGTTAAGTTTGATGACTCCCAGGCTCTGGGTCTGCTGTCATTTTTCACCCCAGGCCTTCATGGGTGCTGGTTCTTTTGTCTAAAACACTCTGTCTATGTGACAGAGTGCTAAAATCCTTAGAGACTCAGATGCCCTGTCACCTCCTCCATGAAGCCTCCCTAACTCCCACAGCAGAACTAATTACTCCTACAGCATTAAGTTCAATACGTATTATTATGACTAGTAATAGTAGTAACTACAAGAAGGAGAATAAATACAAATGCTACCATTTAGTGAACACTGTGCCTGCCTCGAGGTTGATTGTTTTATATATATCGCCTTATATGAAGGCAGATAACTGTTATTATTCCCATAATTCAGCTGAAGAAACTGAGGCTAACACTGGGGGCTAAGTAACTTGCTCAGTGGAATAGAGCTACTAAGAGTTAAAGCCTGCAAGCTCCTCCTCTCTCCAGAGAGCACACCCTCAAACATTTATAGCACCTACCAGATGCTACAGTGACCAAGTGCTGTATTAAGTTGTATACAGTCTACCCTCCTCAGTAAACTGGGGAACTCCAGACAGAAGGGAAGCCTGTTTTATTTATTTGTTTACCTTCAGCACCTAACAGGGCCTGGCATGCAGTTGGTACTTTAAAAGTTTGATGGATTGAATTGAGATGAAGGAATATGTAAAGAAGAAATATAACTCCTGTCCCACTTTGCAGCTGGGGATATCTTTATTACACTGTGAAATTCCCACCCCACTTTATGTCCATTTGATGGGGACTGGCCTGGGGACAAATGCTGTCAGGGGCAAAGCGAACCTGTATTTCACTCAGTGGGTGTTTACGTATCCTCGCCCTCCTCCCCTACCCCTGCCCCAATGCCAAATAAAAGCTAATGTGATGAAGTAGTTCTGGAGAAGACTACAGAAAAATAGACAACAAAACTGAAGTAGAAGCTTAAGAAATATCACCAGGTCTGGCTTTTAATGATTAAAGCCGTCCTTAAAGGAGAAATAAAAACTCAAGAGGCCTCTGTTGCTAAACTGTGAAAAGAACAAGAGAGTATTGCTGAGTTAAGGCCAGAGGGATCAAATCCACCAAAATCACTTGACCTGGGGGCGGGGCGCTGACCAGGTCCCATCATCTGAGATTTTATAGAAACATTCAGGGAACCCCTGATAGCTTTAGAAACCTGGCTTGACCCTTGCCCTCAGGGGAACCAGGTCACACCCTGTTAGCCTTGAGAAATCGGGGCAAAAGGAAGAAATGCCTGAGGAACTTAGGGCAGGCTGAAAGGGGGCTCCCTACTTGCTCACCCAGCTTCCCTCACTTCCTTTTTGTTCAGCTTTCTCTTCAAAAGCTGCACAAACTCTCCCCCGTTATGTCTGTGCACATTGATGCCATGAAACTCAGTTCTCTCTCGGAGGCTAGGAGGTTACTAGTGCTCCATGCTCACTGAATGAGAGATTGGGAGTGAAGGCACCCGGGAACAATTAAATATCAAGTTCTGGAATCAGATCTGAGTTTAAGTCTTACTAACTTGCTGTGTGTCCTTGGTAAATTTCCTAATCCGTCTGAGCCAGTTTCCTCATCTACACAATAGGGGATGATGACCACACAAATTGATAGATTACCATAGTCTAGTTGACTTCACTTTCACTTTTCACTTTCATGCACTGGAGAAGGAAATGGCAACCCACTCCAGTGTTCTTGCCTGGAGAATCCCAGGGACGGGGGAGCCTGGCAGGCTGCCGTCTATGTGGTCGCAGAGAGTCGGACACGACTGAAGCGACTTAGCAGCAGCAGCGCATAGTCTGGTTTACAGTTCCTGATCAGTAGATGTCAGCTATTATTATTAAATGTTACTCCCCATGGTTTTTAAGGGCACAGATCAGCAGAATATGAATTTGGCCCACTGTTTGTAAATAGTTTTATTGGAACATAGTCACATCCACGCATTTATGTGTTTGTCTCTGGCTGCTTTCGTTCTACAACAGCAGAGTTAAGTGGCTGTGACAGAGACTGTATGGCCTGCAAAACCGAACATATTTACTATCTGACTTTTTACAGGAAAAGTTGGCTGACACATTCTTTTGAAAAAATGGCATTTCTTTATTTCTTCAAAAGACTTCAGATATTTTGACTTGATTCAGACTGGTCTTCCACTAGGCTCAGCTCATTGCCTACTTCCAGGGATGCCATTCCAGAAGGAATAGAGTGTGGATGGTGCCCCTAGGTTGTACAACCAGTGGCCCTGCCTTCCTGCCATCACTCAGATGACAGATACTCATCCTGGCATTTTCTTGAAGCTGAACCTGGATGAAATTCTGAGCCTGATGGTATCATTTACAACAGTATCAAGTTATATATGTAGTAAACATTCTTTGTCTTCCAAAAAACATCTGGCTACAAAACAGAAGATCTCATCTCTGAGTTACTGCTTTAGTCTCAATGTTTCAACTTGGTCCTAGTAAGAATAAGAGGCAGAATAAAGATGGTGGTAGTGAGGCTTCTCAATTCAAGATTTTATGATTGATCTTTAGGGAAAAAAAAGGTTACATACTATAAAAACACTGAATTTAGAAGCATTAAGTCACCACATGTCAATACTTCCTATAGCAGGCTTTGTTTCACTTAATGTCTTTAAAAATGTAGCCATATGGGGTAAAGTTTGTATTTGGGTGTGTTTGGGGAAGGCATGACACGGTGGGTAGAGGGAGGACAGATGAAGTGGGAGCCAGGGAAGGAAGAAAAGGATAAAAAGACTGAAAAAAAGTGTTAGACTGCATTTACAAATTAAATCTTGTATATGTGTTAGTAAAAAAAATTAAGGGGCTCACTTTTTTAAAGTTTGAACTTAAAAAAAAAACCCAAGAAAATACAAACAATGACAATAAAAACTGACCTTATGGCTCCATAAAAGGTTGGAATCATGGAGAATTCAATCCTAGTTTTGCCCTGTGACTGCCACAACCCTTTCAAAGCGATCTGGTTCCTGACTTGAGATTTTCATCTGTGAAAGGTAAATATTTCTTTTCTATACTCTTAACCTCCTCTAATTTGGCTGACAAATGATACTCAGCTTTAGTGCCACAAGGCTGTTACTGGAATAACTAGAAAGCCTAGAGCAAAAAAGGTCTCACATTGGAAAGGTGTGTTCATCTGGCTTAAATAATTTTCTCAACAGACTCAACTGGTGACTGAATCTTGTACTCAAAGCCTTCGACAGTGTCTCAGACAGACCCCCTCCCTGGACACCTGCCTGCCTCTCACTTTGCCCAACCCCTGGGGGGTGCAGCAAGTCCCCTTGTCCCAGGCAGCATAGCAGGCTGTGGCCACATCACAACTCCGGCTTCCGTGGAGTTTTCAGACAACTCAACTCCTGAAGTCTTCCCTGGCATGTTCTGTCAATTGTTGCCAGACAATCTGAGTGCTCTTGCTTAGTGATCACATGAGTATTGGAAAACAAAGGCTAGTTCTTTATTACCAATAATGATATGCATGAATCACATATTGACAGAAAGGAACCAGTACTGATTCTTCAAAACCTCGATGGGCTTTTCATAAATGACAGACCCACAGAGCGGGAGGGCCCCCAGAAGTCACCTGTGCCTGTCAAACTTTGGCTGGCATCAGCTTCCCTGAGAGGGTAGGTGGAAACACATATCCCCGGGCTGCAGGAACCTGGCTCTTAGGGCTGGGGTGGGGCCCAAGAAACTGCATTTCTAACAAGCTCCCAGGTGATGCCAATGATGCTGCTTTACAACTTATACTCTGGGTAACCTTGGTCTAGACAGAAACCCAGGCTGTATATTGGTACAACTTGGGGAAGTCTAGTAACTCCTACTGGCCAGCTCCAGCCCAGGAGGTGTGGGCTGGGTTACTTCTTGTAGTTTTCAAAAGCTCCCATTTGATTCTAATGGGCTCTGATTGTCAGCTCTGAGGAGGACCAGGTGGCTAGGCTCCTCATTTTACAGACAGAAGGGTGTGTCACAAATGCTCCTGAGGCCCAGTGAGAGCAAGGCCTTCCAGGTGAGCACAGGCAGTGGGTGGCAAAGCTGAGCTCTTTTCTCCCTCCAAACGCAGCCTGTAGTTTTCCCAAGATGGTCCGGTAAGGGGGTGCTAGGAACAGAGAATGAGGCTACAGCTCCCCTCCCCCATCTGGAGAGCAGTTCCTAGAATAGCCCTGGTGGTAAGGAGGCAGGTGGTGGGGCTGACACCTGAGAGGTACCACTGGGCAGAGACAGAATCACAGCTCAGGAGACAATACCATTTCAGCACACCCCCATTCCACAGACAGGAAGCAGAGGCCCTGAGAGATGAAGTGCATGTGTGTTAGTCGCTCCATCATGTCTGACTCTTTGCAACCCCATGGGGTGCAGTCCACCAGGCTCCTCTGTCCATGGGATTCTCCAGGCAAGAATACTGGAGTGGGTTGCCACTTCCTTCTCTGGGGATCCTCCTGACCCAGGGATCAAACCCGGGTCTCCGGTATTGCAGGCAGCCTCTCTACCATCTCAGCCACCAGGGAAGCCCTTCATCCCAGCAGGGAAGAGATGAAGAGGTTTGCCAAAAGGACCCACAGCAGGTCAGCAGTGAAGCAGGGAGTAGAAACTTGCTCTCCTGCTGTGCCTGCTGGCCCCGCCACCTTGGGCTCGCTGCTGTCTGCACGGGCACAAGGGCTCATGACCCAGGTAACAGGATGGCAAATGCAAGTTTGGGATGAAGAACTGGAAAAGAGGCACCATGATCCAGAGTAGGGTGAGGTCACAGTGCAGGATCTTCGAAGGACATGTCTGTGAGTGGGTTTTACACATATCAGGGGTTTAAAAAGTATGTGAGGGGGGACATGGGGGATAGAGGAGGAGATGAATCTAGAAGAGGACTTTTGGAAAGTGGTGTCATGATGTTATCTCACCTCATCTCCAGGTGAGAGGATGGGGGATATGCTTCCTCTATGACCTCAGGTCAAGAGGGAGGAGGCTTAAGGAGAACACTCAGATGGCTTGAATGCTAGGCTCTCTGCAGCCTGGGGACCTGGTAAGCCTATGTCTGACTCCTGCCTGAGAAACCCCAGGGAGGATGACGGGTCAGCTGCTCCAGCGTGGAGCAGAAGAGGGCAAGTGGCTACAGCCGGATCAGTCTCCACCCCTAAGTGTGTAGGAGTGAAGGATGTATAAGTGCCTCCTGAGCAGCAGTGTGGGCTCCAGGTGAGGGAGGGCTGTGCCCAAGGCAAGCTGGAGAGGCCAGCCCAGGAGTGGGGCACTGCCACGTGCCTGGGGAAGGAGCTACAAGTGACCAAGCAGGGGAGTATTTTCCCATGTTGGGGGCGCTGCAGGAGAGTAAGTCCCAGTAATGGGGGCTTTGAAAATCCCACAGAAGGACTCCATGAGAGCCTAAGGTGAAAGTGAAAGTCGCTCAGTCGTGTCCGACTCTGCAACCCCATGGACTATACAGAATTCTCTAGGCCAGAATACTGGAGTGAGTAGCCTTTCCCTTCTCCAGGGGATCTTCCCAATCCAGGGACCGAACCCAGGTCTCCCGCATTGCGGGCAGATTCTTTACCAGCTGAGCCACAAAGGAAGCCCAAGAATACTGGAGTGGGTAGCCTATCCCTTCTCCAGTGGATCTTCCCAACCCAAGACTTGAACCAGGGTCTCCTGCATTGCCGGCGGATTCTTTACCAACTGAGCCATGAGGGAAGCCCATGAGCGCCTAAAGGGCCCGCTTATCCTCTCAGGAGCAGCAAGGTCAATGCTGCTCCTGGCAAGTGAGGTCTTCCTGCCCCTTCCACCACTTGAAGCCCCAACTCTAGAGGGTTCGGAAACCTTGGAGATGGGATGGTGGGGAAGAAACTCAGCCTGGCAAGACAGAAAGGCAGCTAGCTCATCCACAGCCGCTCCTCTCCCAGGGCAGGTGACCGACTGCTCAGAACAAGCTAGGGGAGGGAGAGGAGCTGCCTCTGAATGCAGTTTGGGGTTTTGAATGTGATGATGGACCCCATGTATTCGTCGTTGACCAGACAACTTCTAAGTCAGGAGACTTGCCTGAATTTTTCTCTAGGAGTAAGGGAAAATAAGTGCCAGCTGTCGGAGTAGTTAAAAAAGACCAGTGTGGGGAAAGCTCTCTGAATGCATCCTAAGGGTTGAGCTTGATCAACACGGTGTTTACAGTCAACGACACGGGTGCACTTTCCTCTTTCAAGGGCTTCTCACTGCCCACAGGTTCCAATTCCTAACTGTGGCTCCTGCCTTCCCCTGCAGCCTCCTCTTGTACCCTGTCTCCATGGACCCCTCAGCAGCTGAACTCTCCCCTCCCTCGCCCAGACCTCTCTGTACATTGTTCCCTCTTGGAGATGGGTAACCCCTCAGCCTCTGCCTCCCTCAGCCTCCAGGTCTTGGCCCAGGTGTCACTTACTACACTGACCCCTCCCTGAGTGCTATACCCAGCATCCCCATATGCACCCAACCAGCCCTTATTACCCCGTCTTGTAAACAATTTGTAAAGCGTCTGATCTCCCCAGGAGGCTGAAGGTGTTGGGGGTTTGGGTTGGGAAGTGGGGGAGGGTTGTGTTTAGCTTGAATCCCCAGCAGGCAGCCCAGTGCCTGGCTGTACAGCAGGCACCTAAGAAGTCTGTTAAGAATAAATACTGGGTGAACACGGCAAATACTCTGCGACAGAAGGAGCCATTACCTTCTTCTTCATTTTCACATTTTTGAAGATGGCGTGGACTCTCCATGTCTTTGCAAACATTGCCCCGAAGGCGGTGGTGTAGCCCACGGTGAGAATCCAGGTCCTGACCTAGAGGCCATGAGAAAACAGAGGGTCAACATCTCCCAGGTGGACGGACCTTGTCTTTTATGAGAGTGTCCCAACAGTGGGACTCTGGATGGTAGGGGCAGACGCTCTACTTTACATATGATGGAGTTTCACAAGCATCAGCAGTCCTTCCATCACATGTCAATCTGATAGACCTTTAGTTCTATCGACCACTCACCAGACCCAGGGCCCTAGGTGCAGAGGCATGTGAGATTCAAACTCTGCCTTCCATGGGCCCACAGCCCAGTCACTGAGAGAGCCACAGAGGGTCCCCGGGATCACTGAGGGGCCACAGACCAGCCTTCCGGTCCTCCCTTCCTCCTTTCCTTCTTTGACGGCCTTTTGCGTGCCTGCGAGGTGACCGTAATTGCTGATTTCCCTGCCTCCTCACCCAAGTCTCTAGGAGACCAGGCTGCCCCGGAAGCTCTTCTACAGTTCTCCTTGCTCCTGGGGTGTAGACAGTGGGGAGGGGAGGGCGCTGAGCCATGGGGGCTGAGATGGGGCAGGACAACAAACTTGCATGGCCCTTCTCTGGTATTAGTGACCCGGCCACTCTGCTAGGCAGGGCGGGACTCAGCCAGAACTGGCCCCAGGGACACCTGGCTGGCAGCTGCACCAGCCCAGCTCCCGGCCGTCATGAGGGGATGCTCAGTGATGGGGTGGAAGGCCAGAGGGGAGGGGCTGTGACCCTCCCACTCCCACCTTGGGCCTATCTCTTCAGGCCTTTAGAGAAAGACAGGAGGGATGCTGCCTGGGTCTAGCCTTGGTCCCTGAGCCCACACTTGGACCTGGGGTCCTTGCTTAGGACTAAGGTTTTATCTGGCTCTCACCTGATCCCCAGGACTAAAGTGTGCCCTGATCCCTGGCCCCCGGCTGGTGGCTGCCAGAAACCACCAGCCCTGATAAGAGCAGAGAGCCTGATTCCTGCAGACGGGAGTGGCCGGTAACCATCTGTTAGGTCGTGGGGGCATCCTGGGTGCCCACTCTCCACCTGCACTGCCATCGTGGCCAGGCCCCAGCATCTCCTGAGTCCACCCTCATTGGTTGGCCTAGATACCCTCTAAGACCCAAGAGACGCATCTCCTGGGCCCCCAAACACGGCCAGCCCTGGGCTGTGTGCCACTACTTTCTGGGGCCTCCCACTCACGGGGACAAAAAGGCTGTATGCTCTGTGAGCCCTGGTTCTAGGCTATGGTCTTTCCTCTGCTCTTCCTCAGCTCTGCTGAGCTGAGTTAACCTCTGAAAGGCCCCCACCTGCCTCAGCTAAACTCAGAAAGAAGGTGGATATATTAGGGAAGAGAGAAACGGCTAGGGTGGACAGGTCAGCTCTCCATGTCCAGAGCCCAGCAGGTTTGCTAGGCCTCAGTGGCCCATCCAGCAGAGGGCTGTGGGCAGTTGTGTAGGAGGTTCCCAGATATGCTCCCTTCATGCAGTCCCTTCACTCTGCCTTTTAGCAACATGTCTTCCCAGCTTCTTAGAGACAGAACATTTCCCCTTTCCATTTTATCTGCAAAAATAGGAACTGGCTAGGGAGATGGAAAGACCAACCCCCTAAGGAAAGACAACAGCATTATGCGACTGGTCAGAAACACAGACACATGAGGTGTGAACGCTGATAATGGTACGGGTGAGGACTCAATCTTTTTTTTTTTAAATAAATTTCGAAAATTTCAGACAGGCAAGAATGAATCACAGTACTCTACAGAAGGTGTAGGATGGCCATATTATAAAACAAGGATGCAAGAAAAGTAAGCAGAACAGAGATAGGGAAGGAGTCAATTATTGGGAACTTAGACCTGAACTTATTCAATGATAAGATTTCACATCCCTAGCCTGTTGGAGTTACATAGGACCTTACAGGTCATTTCATTCATCTGTTCATTCAATAACGATTGCTAGGTCAGAAGCTAAATATATAATGATAAAAACAAATGAATAAAACCACCACCACCAAAACCAGGGTGACTTTTTCTGGAGTCATCAGTTGAGTGAGAAAACCCCTTTGTAGATGAAGTAATTGAGATTCAGGGCATTGAGGTATTTCTCTCAACCTGCAACCTGGCTCCAGAGCTAAGCCTGGAACTCAAGACCTTGACCTAGTCCAGCCCTTTCTCCTCCACATCCTGCTGCCTGTCCTGCAGAGAGCCTCCTGACCCCAGCCGGGTCCCCCTGCCCAGGAGGCAGCTGCCAGTACAGCACACCTGGGCAAGCAGCTGGCCAGCCTGAGAACACTTCCCTGGCTGACTTCAGCACACTTTGAGAGCTAGTGGTTGTGTGAAGACCAGTGGTCTCCAAGTGTTTTTGACCATGTTCCTCCATCAGCAAAAACCATTTAAAATATGAATATATACAGAACAAGGACATTTTAAAAAGGACGGTAAGAGATGGAATATTTTTCTTCATAATGTCGCAGACAAAGACCTCATACTCTGGGTAAAAGTATTACTTCAATATGCTCGGCATTATTATATTTGCTTTGACTTATGCTTTCTCTGGGGTCATTATTTTCAGGCCACTTGTCTACTCTGTAGGGCCAAACTCATTAAGACATAATAGTACAAATGAGTTAAGTTAGTTGAAACTCGACGATATACATTTACCTGGGTATCTGGAAACTGCAATATGGTACCATAAACTGGAAGAAAAGAATGGGTGAGGATCCTGGGCAGAAAAGAGGGAACCTACAGGGCCCAAGACCTGCTGGCAAGGTTCACTTAAGCTGGTGTCTGAGAACCTGGGTTTGGGGAGGGTCCCACCATTTGCCCAGTGATAAGAGTGACTCTGTGCCTGAACGGTTTGTGCAAACAGTGTGTTTTATGCCACAAATCTGCCTTCCTTCTGAGAGCCTGGAGTTTGGGTAAGTGTTCGGGAGAGGGGACCTAGGTGACTGGCCCCCAGTAAAAACCGTGGGCGCTGAGTGTCTGGTGAGTTCCCTGGTATACACTTCATGGGCTGTCACAAGTCACTGCTGGGGAATTAAGGGCATCGATGTGACTCCACTGGGAGAGGCTCTGGGAAGCTCGCACCTGGTTCCCCATGACTTTATTCCACGAGCCTTTTCATTTTGCTGATTTTGCTTTACCTTCTGTCTCTGTAATTAATCGCTGCTATGAGTACACTTCTATGCTGAGTCCTCCTAGAGAATCACTGAGCTGGGGCTCATCCTGAGACCCTGGACACAATGCCCTGAGGCTGGCTGGTGTCACAGCTGACCAACCACTCCGTCCGCAGGAGAGTTCCTGCACGAGACCACCATACACACCCACTGCCGTTAGATTTTAGTAAAGCTTAATTTCTTTCATTTTTTCTACACGTAAAATAAGTAGAGGCTGTAATATATTCTTCCACAGCCTCCCTGGCTGTGGCTCAGACAGTAAAGAATCTGTTTGCAATGCAGGAGACCAGGGTTCGTCCTTGGGTCAGGAAGATCCTCTGGAGAAGGGCATGGCAACCCACTCCAGTATTCTTGTCTCAAGAATCCTATGGACAGAGGAGCCTGATGGGCTACTGTCCATAGGATCGCAAAGAGTCAGGCAGGACTAAGTGACTGTCACCTTCAATTTCTTTCATTTTTTCTACATATAAAGTAAGTAAAGGCTGTAATATATTCCTCCACAAGACGATCCCAGGGGATTCACGTCCCTTTGGAGACAATCTGGAGCTCTTCAGACAATGATGAAACAACAGAAGAAATATTCTAACAGCAGGAGAGTGGGACCCCTACCAGCAGAGCCACCCACCTTGGGCTGCCTCTGCTCAGGGTTACCCCTGGGCTTGGCCTTTGCAAAAGGAGGTAGAATTTCTCTCTCCACTCTGCCACCATCATTTTAAGATGGAAAGAGACCCTGGGGCTCTGTCCTGAATCCGCTTTGTCCTAAAAGTGTCCTAAAAGTCCCTGGGTTATCATTCCCACCTTCAGGCGTCAATCATTCTTCTTGTGCTGACAATTCCCTTAGCTTTTTCCCAGCTCCTACCTCTCTTCTGAGCTCCAGACCTGCATATGCCACCATCATGGAGACCAAGGTGACACTTAGGTGTTTACCAAAGCTTCACACTCCGGAGCCAGAGCTGAGCCCATCAGCCCTTCTGCTGAGTAGCTCAACTGCCGGCTGATTCAGGCAGGGATAGTGCCTTTATCCACCTGTCATTGGAAATAGGGACCTGGAAGTCCCCCAGGAACCCTCTCCTCTCCCCCCACACTTTCCTATTCAGTCCCCAAGTGCTTCTCCTTCCCCTTCCCATGCTCTAAGAGGTGGGGCCCCACACCAGCACCTCCCAGCTCCTTTGCTGTCTGCTTTCTGTCTTGATGGAGGGTACCATCAGGAGACTGGAGTGGGCAGGAGAGAGAAGATGGGGTGTGCACTCCCTGTGGCCACAGCATCTGTGCCAGCTCTGGCTGCAGCTGGGCTCCATGTGTGGTCTGGCCTCGCTGGGTATAGGAAGACCCTCCTTCTTTACCACTTCAGGCCCAGGAGTGGTGAGGGCTTCCTGCGATGGCCTCTATACCAGCTTCCTTAACCCCACCCACACCTCTGTAGGTGGTCCCTTCACTGCACCTCTCTAGTGAAGCACCCAGGTGGACTCCATCTGCTTCCAGGACTTTGACGACACTCTTACTCCCACGTCTCTTGTTAGCAGCCCCTCCTCTCTGTTCCCGTGGTGTCATCCAGATGAGCCATTACGAGCGGAGACTCTGGAGACTGACAGAAGTTCCAGTCCTTTCTCTGTCACTTACTATCTATGTGAACCTGGGCAGGTCACATAACCTCTTTGAGCCTCAGTTTGCTCATCTGTGAAGCGGGGGCAACTAATGTATCCACCTTCATGGTTGTGTGGATGAGATGAACGAAGGTGTGTAAAGGACTGAGGTTCTTAACCAAGACTTGGCTTTCGTCCATGTATTCCTTATCACTGCTGACGGGAAGATGGCACGAGCCTCCTGCCCCTCGGCTCACTTGCTGCTCATCCATCAAACACCCCCCAGGAGGAACAATCCTCCACAGCAAATCTCAGCAAGTCTCCTTGAGTTTAAACCCTTTATTGCCCCATTGAGCCCACAGGTTAAGCTCCAGATTCTTAGCAGAGTGTGCCCTCCATCGTCCACACCACTCCTGCTACTCCCCACACAGCATTTCGCATCCTAGCAATCCCACACTGCTTCAGCGTCCCCGCACACCACACGGCTCACGCCGGGGGCCTGGCACTGGCTATTTCCTCCACTCAGAATGCCATCCCCGCTAAGTTCCTTCGCAAATTTTCATGAGTCCTCCAAAACCTGGATTCACAGGCCGCCCCCCACTAAGAAGCCCTCCCAGGTCTTGCAAGGAGGTCACAGCTGCCTCCTCCCTGTGACTTCTGTCCTCACCCATGTCTCTGCTGTGCTGGTCACACTGAGATCATGTCTATTTGGTTACCTGCCTGCCTCTCCTGCGATATGGTGCAGGGCCTACACTGCCCACCTTTAAATCTCTGGACCCAGCACTGAGGGGGTGATCGGGCTAGGTGGGCTAGCTTAGGAGGTAATGAGAGCTCTGTCACCAAAAATGTGCAAGCACATGAAAGGAAGACCACAGAGGGAACTGGAGCACTGAATGGCAAAGGAGGCTGAGCTTATGGCCTCAGTGGTCCCTTCCTTGCAATGAAGTATGTGAGGTAGTGAGCTCCCCATCACTCCACGGATTCAAGCAGACCTTGGAAGACCCCGCGTAACAGGGTGTTACCGGGCATTTCCTGCACTGGGGAAGTTTTATTTGATTTCATCCCATGTATCTTCCTTCTGGGTGGTTCTATGATGCCAAATAAACTAGAAGGTTCTGAAGGGCTATAATGATTCTGTTTCTAATTGTTGTTGTTAGTTGCTAAGTTGTGTCTGACTCTTTTGCAACACCAACCCCTGGAGGAGGGCATGGCAACCCACTCCAGTTGCCAATAAAAATCTCATGGACAGAGGAGCCTGGCAGGCTCTAGTCCATCAGATCACAAACAGTCGAACACAGCTGAAACAACTGAGCACAGACTAGCCTGCCAGGCTCCTCTGTCCATAGGATTTCTCAGGCAAGAATACAAGAGTGGGTTGCCGTTTCCTACTCCCGGGGATCCTCCTGATCCAAGGATCAAACCTGCATCTCCTACACTGGCAGGAGGATTCTTTACCACTGAGTCCCCCGGGAAGCCCCTGTTTCTAATACAAGTCTACTGATTCATCAACCCAAAGTCTTAAACATATTTATTCTAATGAAACATAATTATTCTGATGTTACAGTCTTCCTTTTTCTCTCCTTAGCCATAAAGTTTCCTGGCCCCTCTGCACCCATGATAGCAACCATGGGGGAGAGGACCTTTAGGCAGGCAATGCTCATTAGTCTCAACTATGAAGAAGGACAAAACAGTGCACATCTCCAGATGAAAAGAAAAATCTACACCTGAAACAACTGTGTTCAGACGCTTGCTCAATTGATTTTGGGAAGGCCTGCCTGGCAGAGTGAAGAGCTTTCAGTGCTCTTTGGGGACTAGCAGGGAAAGAGACACAGAGCCCCTCCCACAGTTCTGTTCTTCCAATGTCTGGGGGTGGAGGAAACTGTCTCCGCTGGATGGATGCTGGGTGGTGGGGGGCAGGCGGCGTGGTTAGCTGTTTGCCTGCTGTCCAGAACGGTTAGAAAAAAGGGCCTTTTGTTTCATTCTGACCATCCACCTCAGATGATCAATAGTGAGAAGGCAGGCAGGGGAGACCCAGACTATCCAAAAGCAAGCCCCAGACCTCCATTACCATGAGGTGCTATAGCCTGGAGCTGAAACGCTAGGGTTCAGCCTGGGATCTCCAGGGCCTGCCTTGTCTTCCTGGGGAGAGTGCAGGTGCTGGAGAGATTCGCAGTGCCTCCAAACGCAGGGTGCCTCTGAAGAGCATGCTCCAGAAGACTCTGTTTTACCCAGGGTCCTTTAAGTAAGATCTGCACTGAAAATCTGCCCAGGGTTTGGAGTACAGCAAAGACTTTCTGGGCTTCCCCGGTGGCTTAGTGGTAAAGAATCCACCTGCAGGAGAAATGGTTTCAATCCCTGGTTTGGGAATATCCCCTGGAGAAGGAAACGGCAACCCATTCCAGTATTCTTGCCTGGGAAATCCCATGGATAGAGGAGCCTGGCGAGCTACAGTGCACAAGGTCACAAAAGAGTCATATACTACTTAGTGACTAGACAACAGCAAAGACTTTCTGGGGGAACAATTCCAGGGCTCATGGCACAAACAAGGGTACTTTGGGACTCAAGTTAGGGCCAATGGGGTATCTTAGGAGCCTTGGTGCAAGCCGCCCCTCTCTCTGAGAGGAAGTTTCCAACAGGAACCCCTTGCGACCCTTTGTGAAAGATCCCCACCTCCATAAGACCTACCAGCTGAAGAACTCGATCCAGAGAGCAGATTACAGTCTGAGCTCAGCGCCTGCCCACTTCTGGCACCAACAGCCTTATGCAGTGCACAAAACACACACCTGTACTTGGTGGCCTTGACTCGGGCTCCCTTCTCCCCTGCCCCCAGACAGCCCTGGCAGTGGCTGGAGGTGGGGGAGCTTCCTGGAAGCACCGCGTGGAGACGGGCAGTGGAGACAGTGGGGCGTGGGGGTGTGCTGGGGAGGGGGTTGATGTGTGGCTCCACGCAGCTCTGTGGACTGAAGATGTGGATAAGTGGGTGCGGGGGCAAGAGCAGAAGTGAGGCACGCAACAGACAGGCCCAGGCGGAGCAGCTGCAACTAGTTTAGGCTCCGGGCTGAGCAGCTGCACCTGGGCTCCTGCTGACACTTCAAGATAAGATACCAGCAGGAGCACTGGATCCCGATCAGGTGAAAGACAGCGGACACAACATCTTCATTCTCCTGGCCAAGGGGAGGGCCCAGCCTGACGCATGCGCAGAAGAGGCCCTCACTCTAGGGGCGAGCCAAAAGGAGGAGGAGGCGCCAGCTCCTAATGTATCCTGCCAACCTCCCAGAAACCTTTGTGCCGGAAGCCATCTTGGCTGAGAGATGCGCGTGCCCCCAGGTCAGGACCCTGAGTCAGACCAAATATGGACACAAGCGTGATGACTGGCCGGAGGCAACAGGAAAACTGCCCCCCGCCCCATACAAGCAACCTAAGCCGCCCCTATTGCACACAAAACACTTTTGAGTTCACCCATGTGCTCTTCCACACATACTGGGCTTCTAATAAACACTTTTATCTTTTCACAGTCTTGGTCTCCGCTGAATTCCTTCTTCAGAGAAGACAGACTGAGGTCCTTATTCCAGCCATTCCACCACTGGAATGAGAAGGGGAGGTGGATATGCCATCAGGACTGCAGCTGCGAGGGAACTTGTGAGCAGACAGGAGGCATCTTTCAGGACTTCCAGAAATAACCGCAGCTCATTCTGAGGGGGTCTCCTATTTTAAGTTTCCCCTGATTGGTCCCTCTGCATCTGGCCCTCACTCCTTCATGTAGGCCTGTCTGCATCAGGGCCTAAAACACACTGAATGGGAGTTATTTAACTACATCTTCCCATCTGCACTGTGGACTCCCTGTGGGCAGTCATCTGTGTGTCTAGCTCTGGGCCTGCAGAGCCTGGCACACAGTAGGTGCCAGGGAAATGCTATCACATATATGAATGAATTGTAAGACAAGGGTCAGGGCTTGCAGTAACGCATGTGAGGGTGTGTGGGATGAAGGGACATCATCTGTACATTTGCTGGAGGGTTTGCAGAGCCCCTGGCACTCTCCTCAGCCCCCTCCTCTGGAAGCTAGAGGTCTAGGGAACTTTTCACAACTAAAGGCCCCGGATGGCAGAGCACAGAGGAGACGGGGTGGGAAGGCTGCAGCCTGCCCAGAGTCCTAACTGGTTGAAACAGATTTTGTCAGCACCAGTCCCTGTAACCACAGCCCTAAGTTGCTCTAAACCAGCCAGGAAAGGCCGCCATCAAACCTTGTGGGCTTCCTCTGAGCTAGCTTTCCAGCCACCTTCTGAAATCACAAAGCTCTTTATTGTGGCCAGTCACAAAATCATGGGATCACACACTGAAACAGTCCCCAAACCACATTCTTACATCAGATTCTCTCTCAACTGTCTCAAAAAAAAAAAAAAAAACCTCCAAGCAAAAAAATAATCACAGATATTTATGGTCTTTCACTTGGAAATATCGCTAATTCCTATCACTCTTCACTTTACTGGGAGGTCAGTTGGGGTGTTCCCAGGTAGTCTTGAGTCAGTTAGAAAATCCTAGTATCTCTGGGGGGCTTCCCAGGTGGCACTAAGTGGTAATGAAATTGCTTGCCAATGCAGGAGACGTGGGGTCAGGAAGATCCTCTGGAGGAGAGCATGGCAACCCACTCAAGTATTCTTGCCTGGAGAATCCCATGAACAGAGGAGCCTGGCAGGGCTATAGTCCATAGGGTCACAAAGAGCTGGACATGCCTGAAGTGACTTATCACAGCACGGCACAGCATCTCTAGGAGGACTGGAAGAGGATATTGTGCTTCCAAATCCAGTACCTGTACCCCCCACTATTTCAACCCTTCCCAGCTGCTGCCCATGCAGAGCTCGTCCATACACCTGTGAGAGGATGGATAGCTGAGAGCATGCTCCAGGACCCGGAACCCAGCGCTCTGTCCTGTGATGGGATGGATGGCCCTGCTTCTGAGATTCCGGGGTGGAGGTCTATGATCCCCTTTCCTCCTCCCACTGATCTTCACGGGACAAGGTTTCTGGTGCTTCCATTGCTTTGCATCACTGGTTTCCAACAGACAAACTCAATAATAAAGCATGGTTTCTAATCTTGACCTTGCTACTCTAACTGTGGTCTGTGGAGGCAGCAGCAGCAGCAGCAGCCCAGAGCTTATTTGAGCTGCAGCCTCTCTGGCCACCCCAGACCTAACAGTCACCTGAATTCCCCAAGATCTGCAGGTGATTTACGTGCCCTTTGGACAGCACTGTCTGTGCAGGCAGAAGTTAAGATGGTGGTTACTCTGAGGAGAAGGGTGCAGACAGTAGCTGGAATGGGGTAGGACGGGCTTCTGGGATGCTGGTAAGGGCCTGTTTATTGATCTAGATTCACAGTTGAATCCAGTTTGTGAAAACTCACTGAGCTTTACACTTATGAAATGTGCATGTGTGTATTTACTTTAATAGAAGGTTAAACAATAAAGGAGTCGGGATTCTCAGCAAGTGGAGGTAGCTGGGAGGTAAAGCGGAGCTGCATTCCTCTGCGCTGCTGTCAGAGCAGCACTAGGCTGAACTGGCTTATGCAATGACTGGGGACTCACGTCCAAGTAAATGCCCTTGGAGGTCTCAGGTGCATCATTCTTCCCTCCCTGACAGCCTGCCTCAAGGCTTCTCTCTGCACTCAAGGTGGCAGAAGAACAGCAGCTGGGCTTTGACTTAGGCAGGCCCTGAGTCTGTCCCTGATCCAGATCAAGCAGAGCAAGGGCATAGAAAGATGGGAGGTTTTGCCATGGACATACCTACACCAAATCAATCAGCATCAGCCTCAGTTTTCCAGCCTCTTCTTCATCCCAAGTTTGCTCTGTTTTATTTGTAACTCTCTTAGAGGTGTCCAGAGGTAAACACAGTTGTCCAGACACAGTCTCATCACTCATTCATAACGATGGTGACTAGTGCTTGTTGAATCTGATGTGACAGGCTTTACATACACTGTCTCATTTAACCCTCACAATCCTATGAGAATGCCCATTTTACAGAGGAGTCAACTAAAGCTCAGAGATGTTAAGTAGCTTCAAGTCACACAGCAGGGAGGTAGTATAGTTAGGATTTGAATGCAAGCAGTCTAATGGAAATTCCCTTATACACCAGGCACTATGATATTACTTTGGGGATGTATAAAAAAATAAATGAATAAATACACTAAAACAACTGAATTATACACCTTAATAGGGTGAATTTTACAGTATGTGAACTATTGTCAATCTCCATATCTATGTGTTCCACACCTATGGATTCAAACAACAGGGAACAAACTGAAAACATTTTTTAAAAAAAATTCTAGAAAGTTCCAAAAAGCAAAACTTGAATTTGCCACACCAGCAACTATTTACATAGCATTTACATTAGATTTACAACTATTTACATAGCATTTGCATTGTATTAGGTATTATAAGTAACCTAGAGATGATTTAAAGTACATGGGAGGACTGCATAGGTTATATTCAAATATTACACCATTTTACATAACAGACTTGGACAACCTCACATTTTGGTATCCGTGGGGGTTCCTAGAACCAGTCCCCAGTGAATACTGAGGGATGACTGTATACCCCAAGTTTAAAAAATCTGAATGGACAAATATTTTGGTTGAGATACATATTGCTCACATCTCTAAGAATGTAGTTGACCTGTTTCTCCTGGTATGAACCAGCTAACAAAAAAATCAAAATATTTCTTTAAAAAAATGAATGAAATGTCCCAGACATCTCTGTAGTCCGACAGAGCTGATTCCATATTTCAGCCCCGCCACCTAGCCATGCATCAGAGCTTCAGCTTTCTCTCTTATGAAGCAGGGACAGTGGACCTTCCGTGGAGGCGGCTGTGGAGATTTGAAGGAGAGGCTGCACCTAGCGGCTGGCCCGAGGTGAATCACAGTGGAGAGTGCTCATTTATGAGTGCACAAGCTTCCAGGGGCGCACATGGCACTGCCAGGCGCCTCCACGCCCAGGAATGCTCTGGGCGCCCCTGCAGCTGTGGAGAGCCGCACTTGATCGAGGCCCACCTGGGTCTTCTTGCCCTCGCCTGCAGAGCCCTTCCTTACCCCTCCACACTGTGCAGGGCTTTCTGCCCGGGATTCCACAAGGGAGGCAAGCACCCTGTTTCTTCCCCACCTGCCCTGCTCACTCTCTGGGCTGCCACGGGCTGGGATTGCTGAGCTGCGTGAGCGAGTGTGAGGGCTCTCCATCCCCCTGGCACCAGGGCTCTGGCCCACACCCAGCACTTTCCTCATAGGTAGCTCTGTGCCCACAGGGGCCACGTTGCTATGGCAACTCCACTACCCACACAGTGTCCAGGGAGACAGCACGGTGTAGCTGGAGCTGTTAGCAAGAGTTGCTGAAACTAGGCTGGGAAGATGCCAGGAAGGGTCAGAGGGAACGGGGGATGGAACTGAACGTAACTGCTTCCCTAGCTCTGTGTGTACCCGTGTGTGTCTGTGTGTGTGCACGCACGTGTGTGAACGTGTGCTCACACATGCACTCACCCCACTGCCCTTCTGAGCAGAGGCACAGCCCCTAGAGAGGCACAGTCCTGTGACTGTCACGGGTTGCTTCCTGAGGTGGTGTTCACTGTTTATCTGTGTTTAGTTTCTATGTTGAAAACTAAAGGGGGAAACGTGGCACTCATACGGCAGCGGGACAGGGTGAAGGGACAGAGTGTGGCCTTCTATAGGGCCACATCTGAAGCTGCTTCCTGAGCCACCCTGCCTCTGCCCTCTATGATTCCCTGCAGGATGCAGAGTGGACACCAGGAGACTGTACCTGACGGGGAGGATGATGCCCCCTTCTTCCTACTTGCCTTATGCTCCAGGTGCCTTCTCTGAATCGTCTCATGAAGGCCACACCACAGTCCTGCATGGGGCTTCCCAGGGGGCACTAGTGGTAAAGAACCCGCCTGCCAATGCAGAAGACAGAAGAGGCGCGGGTTCGATCCCTGGGTTGGGAAGATCCCCTGGAGGAGGGCATAGCAACCCACTCCAGTATTCCTACCTGGAGAATCCCATGGACAGAGGAGCCTGGTGGGCTACAGTCCATAGGGTCATAAAGAGTTGGATACGATTGAAGCAACGTAGCATGCATAGCACACACAGTCCTGCAAGGGGGTTTACTGTGCTCATTTCACAGATGACAAAACTGAGGCTCAGAGGGGCTAAGTCACTTCCACAGTCTGGAGGCAGTATGTGTAAGAGGTAGGAATGAAGCTCAGGCTGTTGAAGACCTGTGCTCACTGCCCTAGGGGGCCCTGCTCCACCTCTGTCTCCCCACTTGGTAGGAGTTTACTGGGGGTGTCTTCTAGGTTCAGAAGGAACGCAATCCAAGGCACCACATGAAATAAAGAGCCAGCCCCCCTGGAACAGCAAGTGGAGGACCTTCCAAATCATACCCACTGAGACTGGCACTTAGGCTCTAAATTCAAGAGCTTTGGGCTCCCCTTCCTGAGCCATATTGTGGATTATTAAAGTGACCCTGGTCCTAACCACGTACACATTTGTGCTGACCCAATTCAATCCACAGTAGTTACGCCTTTCCCCCACAGTCATGAATGTGGGCTACCCTGTGCAGAGCCTCTGAAGCAGCCCTGACTGCAAATAAATGAATCCTTGGGGTGGGGAGAACCAGGCCCTAACATCTTCAGAGCCCTCGTGTTCCAGCTAATGCTTATTTGTACAGTACTTTATGCTTTATTCATACCGCCTTGCCAGGCTTCCCAGGACAGCCTTCCCCTTAAACACAAATGAACGTGACTCCCAGAACGGGATGTCAGGCTTCATTAAAAGAAAGCATCTGGGTGTGCAGGATGTCCTCAACCAGGCTCCCTAGTCTGCGTCACCCGGCATCTGAAATTTGGGGCATACTCCAGGGAGCACGTGTGCTCTGACAGCCTTTGGCTCGTGGACAAGGTGAGGTGGCAGGAACTCCCCTCTGGGAGGGAGTGGCTCCCTGAGGGCTGGGACTCAGGTCTCAGCACCAAACACTGGGCCTCAGGCCAGTGGCTGTGTTCCCAGGTGGCAGGTGCCAGTGATAAGGACCTGGGAGGGACCAAGTGGAGCTCTGCCCCCTGATTCTCAGCTAGGAGATAAAGGTGGGCCCCTCAGCTCTTGGGGAGTCACTGCGGGAAGTGTAAATGAGAAGACACCAAACTGACCCCGGGAACCATTTTCATTACTGCTGTTGTCACTGTCTCCTCAAACTTGGGGAGGGCGTCCTCAGGGACAGAGGGGAGCTAAATACTCTCCTCGTTTAGCTTTTTCAGGATGCCTTGGGAGCAGCCCCTTCCTCAGGCCTCACTACTGCCCAGGAAAAGCGACCACAGACACACACAGTGCCCATGAGCCCGCAGGGCTGCCCAGGGCACATAAGTCACGTGGATGCAGAAATGAAGGGGGACCTCATGCGCTTCATACCATCTCCAGTGAGCAAGACACAAACTGCAGTCACCATCCTTGTGTCAGGGGTCACACTTCTGAGGGAACAAACCACTAACCCACAGCCACAGACACTTCCAGCAGTTGGACGCCAGGCATATGGGGGTCTTGTGACTCTTGACTTCACCTCCTTAACCTCCAGAAGGGCAGAGTGAAATGGAGGCAGAATAAAAACTCTGAGTGGGAGGCCTGAACCAGGTGAGCTCTGGAGCACGTGGGGTCTGACTACCCTCTGGGTCCATCCCAGAAAGAAAGGATGTCTGAGCAGCCCAGGGACCCCCAGGGTATTGGGGACTTGACTGTGAACTTCTCAAGTGGAACCTTTCAAAGTACATGTTCCAGGGACATCTCACTAGCTAGACAATTCATGCTGAAGTTACTGGTGATTAACAGAGTCAGTTCAGCGTCATCATCTGCAGGAATCAGGGGAGCACCATCATGGGCTCTGGGGCCCTCCCTCCAGTTCACGAGCTGTCCCAGAGTCTAGGAACCCACTGTGGTCCTGAAAGTCCAAGGTGTGGCTGGTGACCTGCAGCGCATTTAAGGGGTCCTCCATTTGTTTATCCCTCGATGCCAACCTATATTTCATAATCATCCAGTAGTGGGTAACACTGAGACCACAGAATAGCAAATATAATCTATTAATGAAAGGGACTGCTTCCCCCCAAATGGACCTAGACTGCTCTCGACACCTTAAAGGAAAATAACCTTAATACAAGAGTTGCTTTTGGATTAATCTGGTCAACCCTGATCCTTTGACTGTCCCTTCCAGCTCTGGTCCTCCAGGCAGAGTATTAGATGAATTACTGCATTTAGGACAATAGAGAGACCCAAACGTCTAACCCAGTTTTGAAATATCACCATAAAGTCCAGAAATAAATCCCAGCTGGTCAGCCTCATCTTAAAAAGTAACCAAAGAAACTTTCAACTGAGAGTTCTACACAATTGCTAAAAAGATTAATTTAAAAACAAAACTAACAACAACAACGACTTGGCATCAACATTTTTAAACAGGTTAATTTTCAAAACAACATTGCTAACATACAGTAAATAAATTACACTGTTTTGGGCTTCCTTAAATTTATGCATTCTCAATGGGAGTGACAGGAGTTCCCAAGGGGGACAACTCTGGTTCTTGAATGTGAATAAATATTACTCTTTTATGTAGAAACTATATGGGCTTCCCTGGTGGCACAGAGGTTAAAGCGTCTGATTGGAATGTGGGAGGCCTGGGTTCGATCCCTGGGTCAGGAAGATTCCCCTCGAGAAGGCAATGGCAACCCACTCCAGTACTCTTGCCTGGAGAATCCCATGGAGGGAGGAGCCTGGTAGGCTACAGTTCACGGGGTCGCAAAGATTCAGACACGACTGAGCGACTTCACTTTTGCTTTTCATAGGGTTGCAAAGAGTAGGACACGACAAATGCATAAATATATATATGTACAGCACATAAATAGACATACAGCATATCTTTGGAATTCAAATTTCAAAACTAGATAATTAGAAAAAGAAAGTCTAAAGAGGCTTCTTAGAGGGGCAGTTAGCAAAAAAAAAAAAAAAAAAAGAGGGGGGTGTTGAGAAACAGTGCCATTAAAAAGAGGATAAGGATCATGATCCTTTCCGTACAACTTGAAGTCATCCATGCAGATATCTCCCCTTACATTCTGTGACGGCTGTTGAGGTTGATGGGCAGAAGTATTCCTTATATGGCCCTGAACCTGACTCCAGGCACAATGCTTTTCTGGGCAAATGGGTATTTTTCTCTCTTGCTTTTCAAGATTACCCAGTCAATCTCAGTGGGCTGTCTTCTAGCAATGGCCTGTTAAATCCACGATCTTAATTTTACAAGCAATACTTAATTTTATAAGCAATATTCTGTTCTGGTCCGAAAGCTACATCATGTTTGCCCTGTTGAACTGCTTGAATGGCTGAACAAGTTGTCTGCCAGCTGTTCATGCATTTTCACGCAGTTCTGGGTTGTATCTGTGCTTCTGGTGACCGTGGCCACCAAAGAAAAGCGTATATCACAAACCACTGG
The DNA here is from genome assembly GCF_042477335.2 of Ovis canadensis. NCBI lineage: Eukaryota > Metazoa > Chordata > Mammalia > Artiodactyla > Bovidae > Ovis > Ovis canadensis. The sequence goes on along the minus strand of NC_091246.1, from coordinate 49,886,674 downwards.
AACGTGCAGAATGACTTACGGTGCAAAGGGTTTCGAAAGTCTTTTCAGAGACAAAGGACCCATCAAGGCCAAAGAGAAAGATGGATGCATAGGAAAGCATTCCTCCCAAGATGATAAGGTTGTTCATATATGGACTCGACATCTTTATCAGCCTGACGAGAGAAAGAGATACTACAGTTAACAGAACTGCTAATGTAGCTATTCCTTCAGCAAATATTTCCTGAATGTGTATCTTGTCACCAGCGCTAGAGGGGGAGAGAAAAATGGAAGCCCTGGTTTCCTCCACGGCCCCCTCCCCAAGGCGCTGCCACCTCCAAGGGGCTTGTCTCCCCCTCACTATAGGACCCAATGCTATCTATTTCTAGATGTTGATTTTCCTGTCTTCTCAGTCAAGTTCACCTATCACTTCTCTGGGGATAGCTTGTAGCACTGGCTTCTTCAACCATGAATTTTTAGTTTACACAAAGACATTAAGTCAACATTTTGTGGGGGTGGGGGCGCGGGGAGGGGGTGCTGGGTCTGGGAAGATAGCCAAATCTAGAGAATTCTAATCTAAGTTCAGCAACCTGTCACAATGCTGGGCTATATCACACTCTCCCATGCTGAGTGGACCAGATCTAGGAGGCATATAGGTGAGAATTCAGGGCTGCTCAGAACTGTGGTGATCAGGTGGTAAGCCAGCATCCACTGGGGCTGCCTGAAGCTCACACTGTCCAGAGCACAAACAGGGCCACATACGCGCTCCTCTCAGTACCACGTGTCGAAGGTGGACGATGGAATCCCCACCCTCACTCTCCCCCTGTCTTCAGCAGGCTGTGATAAACCATCAGATGGCTGCCATTTACCCTCAGAAGTGCCTGGCTCTCCCAGCACACTCTGTTCAGAATGTCCTGGGCTTTCAGGTGCCCCCGCGGTCCAGGTGCTCTTTTGCAGACTGTAATTGTAATCAGTTGTTCCCTGAGCATTTCTTTTGCATTCTGCAGTTCTGTTTATCCTTCCACACTTTAATGCAGTGTCAAAGTACCAATAGTCGAGAGATAAAAGACTGGCTATAAATTATGGACCCCTCATGGGCTTTTGAATTAGGAGCTCTGAGTCCAGCAAGCGCCTGTGTAACCCCTCAAGGTGCACCCCCAGCAATCCAATTAGTGCACTGAGTTTCCTCACCTATAAAAGCACAGATGTCCTTGACTAGGGCACACGCAAAGCTGAGAGGGGGCTGGATCCCTGAAGGTCCTTTTGCACACCAGGAACCCCTAAGGCTCCTTCATTCTTATTACCATAGGAAGCGGGGGAGGGGAGAGGCCAGGAGTCCAGGCAGGCTTCCTGGGTGAGGCGGACCTTAAGGATGAGTAGCATTAAAGCAAAAGGAGCCGAGAGTGGCAGAGGATGAGATGGTTGGATGGCATTACCTACTCACTGGACATGAGCTTGAGCAAACTCTGGGAGATGGTGAGGGACAGGGAAGCCTAGCGTGCTGCACTCCATGGGGTCACAAAGACATTAAGGAAGAGAGAAGAGAGAGGGATTCTGAAACTACAGGGATATTTATTTCCTATCTCTTTGCACACTCTTTAATCTGCAAGGCCAGTCAAAAAATTTATACAGAAGCCAGCCTACTGGAAAGAGTAAATCCCCTGCCCCAGGAGGCCAAGAAGGGGCAGTTAAGGAATTAAAGCAGCATAGTCATATCACAGGGACCACTTGCTGCTATGATGAGAACTCTTGCAACTTGTAGGAAGGAAATCTAACATTGAGAGCTGACTATGTGCTCAGACCTTGCGCCAAGTGCTAACAGGCATGGTCATCATTTAAGGTTTGTACAGAGTAGATGAGAGATGCTTCAATTTTTTTTTCTTTTGAGGCAATGTATGTGATAAATAAGACAACAGAGAATAAAACTTGTTCTTCAGGAAATAGGTTTGACCTAAGCAGCTGCCTCTAAAATAAAAAACAAAACAAACCCCCAAACAACAACAAAAAATCCAGAGCCTCCAAATCCGGCTTCTGCAAGCAGGGAGAGAGAAGAACTTCTCCTGAGACTCCTTGCATTGTCCTGCAGCCCGGGAGGCTATGCTGTGTGGCTTCTGGGCCCTATGACGACGGCAGAGCCGCACCGCTGGGGGTAGGCACGGGGTTGTGTCCCTGATGGCCCACACGCTGAGCCCCTGCTCAGCACTCCTACAACAGGGTGGGGAGCAGGGTGCAGGGATTTGCTGTGGAAACCAGAGAAGCTGGCCATGCCCCTCGGCTGACCAGAATAACTCAGAAAGTGAGCTGCTCTCCTCCGGAGAGGGAAGGGCAGGTGTGCGGGAAACCCAGGGGATAGGCTCTGCCACACACAGCAGCGCAGTCTCGGGTGGTGCTCCAGCCTCCAGCACTGAGCTGGCGTTGTCTTGTGGAACTGGGATCATTATTCCAGGGTCAGCTGAGACGATGAAGGAGGTCACTTCCTGCCCGTGATGTGCTGTACGGACGTGCCCTGACTGAGCTCAGTGGTCCCCCTCTGGCAGTGCTTCCTAGAGGCCCTGGGGAGTGGGGCAAAGACGTGTGGGGGATTCTACACTTTGTCTATGAGGCTTGTCAATCCAGAAAGCACTATCCAAGAGAAGGGCATGAGTGACTTACTTCTGATTCCGATTCTTGATGTTGAAGAAGAGAAACGCACTGGCCATGATCATTCCCAGGATGGTAAGGGCGGAGAGGATGCTGTAGAGAGGCAGGGAGATCTTACGAAGCTGCTCCAGGATGATGGTCTTGTCTTTTGGTGGTTCAGACCCTAGAAGATCGAGGAAAAGGCATGAGATGAGTCCAGTGCCCAGATCAGACCCCGAGAGCATCCCTGCCTAGCTGTCCTTGACATTGGCCCCCTGTGCACACAGTCTGTGCAGCACGTGTTCCTGGGTGAGCGGACTCCAGTGGCTGGCCAGTATGCCCAGTAGGGAGCCTAAGTCAGGACTTATTTTTTTCTCAAAACAGAATCAATAAGGGGTTTGTGATGCATTTAACAGCCATTAGCCATTAGAAGACTAGAATTTGATTTGGTCTACCACCATGTTGAAAAACCATCACCATTTATTCCCCAAAAGGTACTAGTGGTTTGGAAGGGGCAGGGCTGGGTGCTGGAAGTGGGTACCACTGGGTGCCTCTGAGGGTGAGGAACTCGGCTTGAGCTCTCAGGGATTCTGTTCCAACACATGACCGAGGTGTCAAGGGCCAGATACCTTGCCTGTCAACTCTATGAGACATGCAGTCGCTCTGGCTGTGGATTTTTCTGCCTCAAGGTCATTATGTCATAAAAGCTCTTCCTGGTTTTCCACTCTCATAAGACTCACTAACCGCGGGAGGCAGAAGCTACTGGCAGTCCTTCCCCTCCCTGCTGTGCCAGGATTGGACAGAAACAGTAGGGTTCATTGTGCCACGCGGCTGTAGCGATGGCCCTGCTTATGTTTCAGGGACACCAGGCACCTGGGGGGAGCCGTGAGGGCCTCAGAGTAAACTCATCTTTATGGACGGTGGCAAAATTGTCCTGTTCTACCAGGAACAGACTGCAGGGACACCCCCTCCTCACCTTCCCACCTCTCGTTTCTTACAAATCCCCCCTTTCTCAGTTGCTATTTCAGGTCAGGTTTCTGCTATGGGACTGTGAAACTTTGGAGTGTGTCTCCCAGCGGGGATGTGTGGAATCAGCCAGATGCTCAAAAGCGGTCAAACCTGGGAGAACCGCTAGGGTTCCTGGTGACCCCACCATGGCTGTGCCAGCCTCAGTTATGCCTCCACTCCCAGGAGATAAGCAGAGGATGGGCAGATGGGGTTGCAGGGACTGAGAACTCCCCTGAACACCTGTGTTTAAAAACTCTGCTAGCAAGTTCAAATGTGTTTGGAAACATTCAGTGGATAAAAAGAGTATGAACCATCTAAACAGTATAGGGGAGCTGTCAGGTTCAAAAACAGCTAAGAATCCTATGGCTTGATTAATGTAAAGCATTAAGTACATCTATGCCCTTAAGGTAATACACGAGCGACTTCGAGGGCCAAAAGTCAAGGCAAAAGCAAACTCAAGGTGACAGAAGTAACACCATCTCTTATCTCTAGATGCAAAAGCTCAAACCCTGGAAAATTTTCCTGCTACTTCCCATCCTCCTCTCCTCTACCCCCTCTCCCCCACATAGCGTGGGCTGCATTATCCAAGAGCCTTCTGGGTAGAGAAGATTATTCCCATTTTATGGGGTGAGGGAATAGTTTTCCAGGTGCTAAGTGGTTTTTACAGATAGTGAGTGGCAAAGTTGGCCAGATTAGAACCCAGATCTGCCTTGCCAGAAGCCTGTGCTCTAAGCACTCTGCAAACTGCCTGTAGTGGTGGGGTACAGGTGATGTGAGAGCACCAGATACAGGGAGGCCTGAGTGGGAGGCAGGGAGCAGAGTGCAGTCTTGCCTGATGGGCTCAGGAAAGGCTATAGAAAGGAGATGGTGTGGGAGCCGAGTCTTGGGAGGAAGGTAAGTAGTTGGCTGTTTGCGAGGAAGACATGGACGAAGGGGCATTCTGGGCAACGGGCCCAGTACAGGCGAAGGCACATTTGCAGAACTGTAAGTGGTCTTGTTGCGGAGACTGGAAAGAGGAGACAGAGAAGTGGGGGCAGGGTGCCATCCTGGAGGTCTTGGAACCATCCTTCTCTGTGAGCAATGGGGACTAAGTGAGCCTCAGAGTGAGTCTTTCAGTGCGACATGGCAGTCAAGGGCAGAACAGACTTGAGGGGGTTAGATTGCTGGTGGGTGGGTAAGGCCCAGGGGGCTGGATGAGAGCTGAATCCAGGTGGGGTGAGGACAGGAGAGCTGGGCTCTGCCCTGCGTCCAGAGGCGTCCTGACTCGGCCCTGGGCTCAAAGCCTGGTCAGCCACCCTCTGGGCGGTGCAGGGAAGCTCTGAGAAGCAGGAGGTGAGCCAGGAACAGCTGCTGCCTCAGGGATACCTTGGCCTCGTGCTTCCTAACTAGAACCAGCTACTATCCTGGCTGGGCTGTTAAAATTTTTTACTCATATTTTCCCTCTCAGTTATGTTTTGTGTTTTTAGTTTATTTTTTGTTTGAATTTTTCTTTCAGTTTGTAAACCTAGAATCCGTACTCAGCAAACCCAGATCCCCCGCGTCCAGGAGCAAATAGTCCTGTCTTAGGGATCAGACTCTCGTGGTTAGAACTGGCTTTGTCTCTCACAGGCTGTGTGAATTTGGGGTTTTCTGAGCCTTTTTCTCATCTATACAACAGGGATGACGGGACTCACCCAACCACCTTTCAGAATTTTTCTGTGGCTCCATGAGGTTATATGTGACTACAGGCTTGGTGACAGATCCCTCAGGTGGGAACGGAAAGACCACGCCTCCTCTCTGAGACCACCTGGAGCTTGGAGGAATCCCATAGATCCAAAAGCTAACCAAACAGTTCATGGGATCGCCTTTTCTGGTGGCCTTGGATTTAAGAAGGAACTCCAGGTGCAGAAAGCCAGATGTCTATTCTTTGCATTCCCAGTGGAATCAAAGTAAGAGCACCCTGGTGCTGTGGGTATGCAAGCTTCCTCCCCAGCCACTCCATGACGAGGCTGGCCATCTACCAGCCCCCCACCATCTATCCATCCATCCACCCACCTGTCCTTCCACCCATCCAGCCACCCACTTCCTCACTGACTAATACCCTCGCCCATTCACTCATTTATTCACCCACCCACTCATCCACTGACTTGATCAATCATGAATTACTTTTTCATCACATATCACTGAGCCCCCAACATGGGCCAGACCCTGGCTGGTGCCGGGAATTTAAAGTCAAATAGGATCTAGTCAGGGAGCTCATGGTCGAATAGCCCAGTAATTTCAATGCAAAGGGACGGCGGCCGTGGGAATAACAGAGACGACAGACTGGGAGCAGAGAGAACAGCGCCGTGAGCTCAGCGGGGGCCACCAGGGCAGGCTGAACAGAGGAGGCATCTGATCTGGTTCCTGGTGCCGAGGAGGAGTTCTCCAGCAGAAAAGAGGGAATGGTCTTCCCAGAAGCGCAGCAGGCGGAGAGGCCTTATCACCAGCCCATCCACGTCTTCTCCGAGGGGGAGCTAGAGCAACATTTAACTGGGCCACACATGGAAAGAATTACTCCTGGCCACTCAGTGGTTTAAACACAGATGCCTTGGTGAGAGCTAGCACTCCATGAATGCACAAGTGGCTTGTCCCAGAGGCTGGAACCCAGCTCCCATGTGAGTGATGGTGGCCTGTCCTCAGGGAGTGAGTGCACGGACTGAGAGGAGACGATGTTCCCTCTTTCCCATGAAACCAGTGACTCGGAGCTTGTCCCCAACTCTCAGACAATGCCCAGGCCTGGGAGGACCTGAGCAGGACCCCTTCTGAAAAGCCCACCTGCCTTACCTTGGAACCTAATGGTGTCGTTGATGATCTCCAGGGTGTCAGCCACAGCATTGTATTCTCCCACCTTCACCTCCCGGCTGTCTGCGGGGAACAAGGGACCGTGGCTGGTTAGATCTGGGTGCTCCTGTCTCAGCTCTTGCTCGCCCACAGGCCCCAGCTATATTCCTTTCCTCCATTGCCTTTTCCAGGTGGACTCACAAACACCCTCTCTCATGGTCTCATCAGCTGGTCATTCATCCTCTGCAGTACATCTATGGATAGGGAGTCTACCCCCACCAAGAAACCGGACTCTCCGCCTGTTACCAAGTCTTTAGTGCATTATCGAGCCGAATGCTTTCTCTGTAACTTTACTCTGCCATCTGGCTCTGCCCTCTGGGACCACACAGACCACCCCTGCTCCCTCTGCCCCGGGAGAGCTCTAGAGACTTGAAGACAAAAACACATCATCTCTCAGGCAGTAGCCCCGAACTCCACCTTTTGTTGTGATTTAGCTGCTAAGTTGTGCCTGACTCTTTTGTGACCCCATGGACTGTAGCCCACCAGGCTCCTCTGTTCATGGAATTCTCCAGGCAAGAATACTGGAGTAGGTTGCCATTTCCTTCTCTGGGGGATCTTCCCAACCCAGGGATTGAACCCGCGTATCCTGCATTGCAGGTAGATTCTTTATCACTGAGCCACCAGAGAAGCCCCTGCCCTCCAACCTCAGTGCCCACGCATCATTGGGATGGAGACTTTCTTGGGCCTGGAGCTGGGGGAGCAGGGGTGGGGGGTGGAGAGAGCTGGGGTCATTAGCATGTACTGAACATCATCACTGAACATCGTTTCTACTTCCCACTGTTTCCAGGCCCCAACTTAGATCACACTTCACAATATCACTATCTGATACGGTGTAGACCCAAGGACTGACCCAATACCCTTTAGGCATGATCTAAAGTCACGTGAGTAGTCAGCAGCAGGTAGAAAGGACAACCCCCTCCTTTATCCTGCATGTTATATTCCTACTAATTCATCCTGAAGCAAAATTCACATCCTTCAGAGGCCGCATGGCTCTATGTTACACCCAGCACCAGGTCTCCTTTATACATTCCTCTTCCTGGTTCCTCCATATAGATGCACTTGTTCAGGTATCTTTTTAGATCCAAGTGATACATGTGAATTTACCTTCATCTTTGATACCATTCTGCTGGCAGACTTAGACCATGACCAAGACTTGCCCATGGTGGTGGTAGGAGGAATGGAGAGGTGGGGCTTAGATTGGACAAGTCCTTTTTTCTCCAGGTAAAATGTGGACAGCTGGGTGATCTGCAGGTGGGGAAGATGGGGAACAGGGGAACAAACCAAATGAGGGGGCAAGTGGGCTCAGGGCCGTTCCCAATGGGGAGCCCAGGAGGGGTCAAAGAAGGTGGAAAGATGACAAGTTCCAGTTTGGACATGCTGAGCTTGAGGTACCCATGGATCATCGGGATAGAGACATCCTTGGGTCTGGAGCTGGGGGAGCAGGGGTGGAGGGTGGAGAGAGTTGGAGTCATTAGCATGTAAACTGGGAGTTGGAGCAGGGGGCAGGAAGAAGACCTCCAGGGACAGTGTCAAGTGAGAAGAGAAGATCAAGGGCAGACCCTGGGGAGCACTGATCTCTGGGGTGGGCAGAGCAAAGATGAAGCAAAGAGATTGGGGAAGAGGGGCCAGGACGCCAGAATAGAGTGGGCACAAGGAAAGGGACAATTTCACAAGGGAGCTGGCCAGCCATGCCACATGCCACCAAGACAGGGACAAGGATCCCCTTGAACAGAGAGTTCATTCAAGGTGGGGTTAGAGGCAGAGAGACAAAGGCAAGGAGTAGAGAGTGGGGCCCCGGAGTAGCGCAGGCTGGGACAGGGTGGCGAGTCGGCGGGGAAGGGCCAAGGGGATTCAAATTTATGTGCCTTTCCTTGTTTAGTTCTCACAGTTGTGTGGAGTTAAGTGGTTTCAGTCCCACTTTACAGATGAGAAAACTGAAGCTCAGGCAGGTTACAGCTTTGCCTAGGGCCCCACTGATCAGGGCCCCCCTAAGAGCAGAGTTGAGGCTCAAACCCAGGACTGTTTCCACATGTGGCTGCCTCAATGGGATCTCTGAGAGGTGACAGTTTTGGGCCTGAGCTGCCCACTCCATGGACCACCTGGGCATTCTGAGTGTGATAACTACAAAGAGGAGTGCCCACCTGCCCAACAGAGGGGCAGGAGGGTACCCACAGCTGCAGACCCTGGTGCTCAGAATGCCCAAGGGTCATAAAGAGACACAGCAGCGGGAATCCCAAGACCGTGGCCGGGGGAGCTGCCCCCTGGGGCTCTGGCTCTAAGTGGATTTCTCTGCAGAGATGCAGGTGTGCTGCTGGTTCCTTATAAAAATTCAGGAAATGAAACAGGGAATCCCACTGGCCACATTTCTGCCTGCATTCCTTTGACTGGCAGTGGAACACAGGACTGTAAAAGTCACTTCCTTCTCCCTGCAAAGGTCTCCCCGCCACTTGTGGGGGGGCCTCATACTGTGTAGGCGGCTATCACTTGCCGGGGTCACCCAGCTCCTAAATGTCACATTAGCAGCCTCTGCTGGGAGCTCGAGCATCCCTGCTCTGGCCTTTTGAAGTCTCAGCCCTAATCAGCTCCCACTGTTCAGAGGAGGCTCTGATTTATTTATTTGGTGTGGGGAGGCAGCACATGAAATATGCAGGCTGATTGGAATAAATCACCAGGAGCCGGAAAGTGGTGTGGCTGGCACCTCACTGCACCCCCAGCCACACAGCCCGCCCCTCTGACTCACACTCCCCAACTATACCATCCATCCTATGGCACCAAAATAATACTCAGCTTCCTGCAACGACGACCATAATCACCGTAATCTCTCCCTGGGTGCACTGCTTGGAGGCCGGGGGAGGGGAGCTCCACACATTCCTGCCTCCAGAGTTTCCCAGCAGACCCTGAATCAGGCGTAATTCACCCCAGTGTGCAGGTGAGGGAGGAGCCTCAAGTTGCTAAGTGAACACTGAGGGCCACGTGCTGGGCAGCGACTAAGGGGTTGCCTGAACTTGAGTCTCAGTCCCGAATTCAGAGCATCTTCCTATGCATACTGAGCAACCAGGGCTGCTGGTTATTTGGCCCATACTTATTGAGTGCCTACTGCATGCCAGGGCCCGCCTAAGCTATTTCATAATGAGGAATCCCTCAAAAGAGCAGGTGGTGGAAGGTTAGCTAAGTTCTCTTCCCTGACCGAGCTGACCTTGGACATCTGGGTGCTGAAGGCTGTGCATATTAAATCCCTTAATCACTTCATTCACTCAATAAATGATGGGGTGCCAGGCTCTGTGCTGAAGTTACAAAGATTAAAAAATAATTCATAATCTCTGACCTTGTAATTTAGTGACTGTGATCTCACCCAGCTCTCCTGGGTGGGCAAAATCTTCCCAATTGCAGGCCCTACATCCCTTCCTGCTGCACCCTGTGAGCAGCTGGGCTCTAAGTGTAAAACGGCAGCTCTCAGTGGCCGTGAGGGCTACAGAGGAGACGAGAGGCAGTTTCTGGCTTGGGGCCTCACTCACAGCAAGTGTTCAATAAGTTGTAGCTATTTGAGTCATGACAAAAATAACTGTGAACTGTTTGTGGGGTTCCTGAACACTGTGTGGATCACAATAAACTGTGGAAAATTCTGAAAGAGATGGGAATACCAGACCACCTGACCTGCCTCTTGAGAAACCTATATGCAGGTCAGGAAGCAACAGGTAGAACTGGACATGGAACAACAGACTGGTTCCAAATAGGAAAAGGAGTACGTCAAGGCTGTATATTGTCACCCTGCTTATTTAATTTCTATGCAGGGTACATCATGAGAAATGTTGGGCTGGAAGAAGCACAAGCTGGAATCAAGATTGCAGGGAGAAATATCAATAACCTCAGATATGCAGATGACATCACCCTTATGGCAGAAAGTGAAGAGGAACTAAAAAGCTTCTTGATGAAAGTAAAAGTGGAGAGTGAAAAAGTTGACTTAAAGCTCAACATTCAGAAAAGGAAGATCATAGCATCTGGTCTCATCACTTCATGGCAAATAGATGGGGAAACAGTGGAAACAGTGTCAGACTTTATTTTTTTGGGCTCCAAAATCACTGCAGATGGTGAATGCAGCCATGAAATTGAAAGATGCTTAGTCCTTGGAAGGAAAGTTATGACCAACCTAGATAGCATATTTAAAAGCAGAGACATTACTTTGCCAACAAAGGTCCGTCTAGTCAAGGCTATGGTTTTTCCAGTGGTCATGTATGTATGTTAGAGCTGGACTGTGAAGAAAGCTGAGCGCTGAAGAATTGATGCTTTTGAACTTTGGTGCTGGAGAAGACTCTTGAGAGTCCCTTGGACTGCAAGGAAATCCAACCAGTCCATTCTAAAGGAGATCAGTCCTGGGTGTTCTTGGGAAGGAATGATGCTAAAGCTGAAACTCCAATACTTTGGCCACCTCATGCGAAGAGTTGACTCATTGGAAAAGACTCTGATGCTGGGAGTGATTTGGGGCAGGAGGAGAAGGGGACGACAGAGGATGAGATGGTTGGATGGCATCACTGACTGATGGACATGAGTTTGAGTGAACTCCGGGAGTTGGTGATGGACAGGGAGGCCTGGCGTGCTGCAGTTCATGGGGGTGCAAAGAGTCGGACACGACTGAGCGACTGAACTGAACTGAACTGAACTGAACACTCTGTTACTACACTATGGCGCTTTCTTACTACCATTGTTTCCCGCAAGGGTCTCTCTGCTTGGAAGGTGGCTTTTCCCTCCCTCTAGCAAACCAATACGTCTGAATCCTATTCACCTCTTCCAGTAAGGCTTCCGCGAGAACTGCTCCTCTCCAGTGGCTGTGGGCTCAGGGCACTGGGTGACATGTGAGAAGCTGTGTGGAGCCATGCCCTTGGTGTGCCCAGGCCTTGTGATTCCTGCCAGCCAGTCAGTTCCTGAGTGGAACCTCAAGTCTCACTTTGGCGGTCCTGGGCAGCACAGGGTCCCCTCCCCTGCCATAGACCCAGCCAACCCCACCTCCCCTGGCTCTTCAGGGGAAGGATGGTGTCCCCTGTGTTTCTCCCTTCACCCACAGCCCAGCCCCTTTCAACTTTTAACTCTTGGGCTCCTTGGTAACTCTGTTGTGCAAAGAACATTAACCACTTATACAGACGTGCAGACTGCAGAACAGGGGACTTATGGACAGGCTAGAAAGAGGACTCATAGGGGCAGGAGAGAATAGAGCAGGGTGTGGGGGAAGGGGCTGTGGTGTCACATCTGCCACTGGCTCGCTTCCCTGCCCCGCTTGCCCTGCTTGGAGTTGCTGCTGACTTATTGTGTGACCCTGGGCAGATCGTTCTCTTCTGGGGGGCCTCAGTTTCTCCACCCTCAAAGTGCACTGCAGGGGTTCCAATAGTTCTCAGTCCTGGCCAGACACTAGAGTCACCTGGGGAGTTTCTAGAAAATTCAGATGCCTGGATCCATTATATTAAAATTTCTAGTTGTGGGGCAGGGTCGGGTGGAGTTGAAGGGTGAACCCTGGGTGGCAGTATTTTTAAAAGTTCCCTAAGTTGACTAAGGAGATCAGCCTTGGGATTTCTTTGGAGGGAATGATGCTGAAGCTGAAACTCCAGTACTTTGGCCACCTTACGCGAAGAGTTGACTCATTGGAAAAGACTCTGATGCTGGGAGGGATTAGGGGCAGGAGGAAAAGGGGATGACAGAGGATGAGATGGCTGGATGGCATCACTGACTCGATGGATGCGAGTCTGAGTGAACTCCAGGAGTTGGTGATGGACAGGGAGGCCTGGCGTGCTGCAATTCATAGGGTCGCAAAGAGTTGGACACGACTGAGCGACTGAACTGAACTGAAGTTGACTAATGCATATCTAGAGTTGAAAACTGCTGGATAAAACCAAGAACCCTGCAATGCTGACACTTTCTGTTCTCAGAGGCTCAAAATACTGTAAAACACAGAGCCCCTTTTCCTGTAGGATAATACCAGTTCCTTGTTGTGGTGCAAAAAAAAAAAAAAGTGTTTTCCTAGAAAAGTGCATTTTTTATTTTTCTTTATATCAAACTTTGGATTTGGATGATACATAAAGAAAATAAGTCCTATTGGTGAAAATTAGGCTGCCGAAAAAAGTCCAGTCTGAAAATACTCTGGCTGTGGGCCCGAGAGCATCCATGAGACAGCTGGGGGACCGCTTCAGTCACAGAGTGATCCTGCCTCCCTCCTGCCTGCAGCCCGTGGGTGAGAGGGCCAGATGTAGGGTCCCCTACCTCCTGCTGCAGCTGAGACCCCACGTCCTGCTTCCTGGCCTCTATTCCCCTCCCCACCAAAGGTTCATTCTTCCTCAACGGACTCAAGGTCTGCACGGAGGGAAGTATGAGTGCGTGCTCAAGTCGTCCAGTCATGTCCGACTTCTCATGAGCCCATGGTTTGCAGCCCGCCAGACTCCTCTGTCCATGGGATTCTCCAGGCAAAAATACTGGAGTGGGTTGCCATGCCTTCCTCCAGGGGATCTTCCCGACTCAGAAATTGAACCCCCATCTCCTGGGTCTCCTGCAGATTCTTTACCCACTGAGCTACCTGGGAAGCCCGAGGGAAGTATATGTGTCCTTTAAGGTTTAATTGTTGTTGTAAACATCTAGAAATATAAAACTCTGAGATGTAAAACAAAAGACAATCTTGGCTCAGTGAGAATCAAAGATTCTATAAAATTACTCCATTGTAGGACTCAGGGAAAGGAAAGAGCTCTGGCTAGAGGATAGGACCCCTGGAAGGGGTCTTGGTTTTGCCGTCTTCTCAGTAACGAGTTCTGGGGAAATGCCCTCCTCTGCCTGGGCTAGACAGTGGAAATCTCTGCGCCCTCCTGCTCTTGTTCCACGATCCTGCAACTGTCCTGAAGGGTCTTCCTCACTCCAAACTGAAGTATGCACCTTGGGACTTCCCCTCCCAGTCCTGGCTTTGCCTGGGGTCACACATCATAGCCACTCCTACTCCTGACCAGGCTTCAGAGACAGGGACATGGCGATTTTGAGTCTTGATTCTGCTTTTCTCCAGGCTGGCCAGCCATCCCTCGGGAAGTGATTCTTTACTTCACTGACTCACTCACCCCATGGAGAGAGGAGCCTGGCAGTCTACAGTCCGTGCGGTCACACAGAGTCGGACACAACTGAGCGATTGCGCATGCATGCACATACCCCATCCCGCAAAGTCTGGTCACTGCCTGTGGACAGGACCTCGGCAGTCACTGTCCTCCCATGGGGCGCAAGCAGGTCTCACCAGTACCTCTCAGCAGCACCAGGCAGAGAGGGCTCCCTTGGCCCTCCCCCTCGACTCGTCTCCAGCACAAACGGTATGCCATTGCCACATTTTTAATAGGTTAACTTCATCGACATTTGTTTTGAGATTTTTAACAGGCTAAGTGGACACTAGCCAAATGCCCCAAGAGTATAATAATCTTGCCAAGGGTAGACTTGTCCACTGATTTATGCAAACTGTTCCAGAGACAAAAGCTGAATGCCTGAGGGGACACAGAACATGTACAGATACAATGGGTCATCTGCATCTAGAGCACCTTTCCTCACTTCCTCTTGGCTAACTCCCACTAGGCCTTTAGAGTTTATCTTGAATGCTGCCTCTCCCAGGTAGCTTTCCCGGAATCTGCCAAGTAGAGCAGATTCAGACTTTCCTCTGCATGCCCTTATCACCTGTAACACTCAGGCGGGGGTCCTGTGTCTGCCCCCTACTAGACCAGGGTTCCCTGATGGCAAGGGCAATGTCTTGTCCATCTCAGTACCCCTGTGCCGTGGTGATGCCAGGAAATGACCATTGAGAAACTTCAAAAGCCCAAACCATAGGATCAAAAAAAAAAAAAAAAGAATGAAAATTAGCACATCAAAATTAAGAACTTCCGTTCATCAGGGACTTTAAGCTTAGAGACAAATGGCCGAACAGGAGAAGATGTTTGCAAAGCCTAAAGCTCCAGTAGGAAGCTGAAATCAAAATTATGTGAGGAACTCTTGCAAATCAATAAGCAAAAGACAATACCCTCAAAATAAAAGTGGTCCAAGGATCAGAACCCACAGTAAACAAGAAGTGGCTGACAAGCACAGGAAGAAATGCCCAAACTCATCAGTCATCAGGGACAAATGATACTCAAAACCACAGCATAATATTACTTTATATCTTTAGACTGGCAAACAATGAGATGGGAAACACCAACTGAGGGTGGGAGGTAGGGATGTGGAATTCCTCATGCTGGTAGGAGCTGCACGGGTAGGGACGTTTCTGAGAGCTGTCTGGCAAATTTTAGGCGTGTTCAGTGTTGACACACCTTCTGACCCAACAATTCAGCTCGTGGGCATTTGTCCTCAAGAAACGCCCAGCTGGGTTCATAGGGAACATGTCCGAGGACACTCACTATGTGTGGAGGCAGGGAGTTGACGGTGATCTAGGTGGTGTCATCAGGGGAGGGGAGGGCTATGTCCTGTGAGGGCCATGGCCTAGATGTACACCCGGCCATGTGGAGTAGCTTAAAAGCAAACTGCTGAGTGGGAAAAGAAAGAAACATCCAGTTGCTTCGATGCAGAGTCAAAATATGCACACAAAATAGCAACACACATTTTGCAAGGAAACATTCAAACACAATACATGCATTAAACATTTAGAATGCTTGCCTTTCTTGGGGTAGGTAGGAGTGGCAGATGAGAATAAATAAGGGAAATAAAGGCATAAACAAACAAGCAGAGGGGCTTCCATGGACCAGTGATAACAACATTCCATGAAATGAGGAGTGTGAAGTGTGTCCTGAGGAATAAGACAGCACCTTGCTCAAGCAGTTCTGGACGTGGTAAATCTGGGATCATTGTGAAAAGTGTCCGTGAGAGGAGCAGGAAGCCAGTAGCTATCACGGCTCTCATCTGCGCTAGTCACTGAGTCAGGCTCATTCACAGCCTCATGTCAGTGGATTCTCACCATTACTTTTAAGCAAGGAAAACCTTTCGTTTCACTACTTTAACTCATTATTGACCAGAGAGGTATTAACACATCTTTTCTTAGCCAACTGTTATTCACAGGAGATATTTCAATTTTCACTTAAGTAACAAATTGCCAGCCACAGGTGTTAGTTTCTGCAAAAATCCCCTGGTCAATCATGTGTTAAAATAAGTGCTAAAATGATGGCTCAGAAAGATTAAGCCACAGTGCATGGCTAGCAATGATTAGGCATGCCTGCTTCGAAACTTTCCACATGATAGGAGGTAAGTTCCCTGTCACTGAAGGCATTCAAGCAGAGACAATGCTGTAAAGGAAAGTCAGGGTTCCCCTTAACACGGAGAGTTTATGGCTCAATGAAAGACAAGGTCTGCTAAATACTTCTGTCTTTCCAAGCCATCTTCCTTGAGCTCCAAGAAAAATAAGCCCTGGATCATGAGGACTGGAAGGCATCAAGGTCAGGGTCAGACTTCCAGCCTGAAAGAGCCCATATTCACCTGAGTCCTTCCATTTCTGCTGACCCACAGCCCTTCAGGTGTAACCTGCAGTTTAGTGGACTATGTCTCCACTCAACTACGTCAAGTTGAGAGGCAGTCCAACAAACTGCTCTTTCCAAACCCAAGGCTTAGTGAAGAGGGCTGTGATACATGACTTCACAGAAGGAAAAGGATATTAAAAATCAGCCTTGAGTTTCAAACTGGAGTCAAACTAGCTCCGAAAGTTTTCTAGTAGGTTCTTGGAAATTATATTCCCTCTTTTATAGGCACTGGCACTTGGCCAGGGAGATTGTGAAGCCCCTGTGGGGAGGGGCCGTATCTTATTCAAGTTGGCTTTCCCAGAGGAGCTGGTAAAGCACCTGGCAGATGCTCAGGAAATGCACACTGAATAGAACCATATCTGTTACCCTGAAGACCAAATGGTAATTAATGTTTGCAAATGGGGAGGACAAGCCTGCATTTCATAGGTACCTTCTGAATGACAATTATGTCGTTAGATGGTGGAAGACCCCATTCTTTCAGATCAGGTGCTAAAGTATAAAACTCCAAAGTCTGAGTCCTTTATGCTGCACAGAAACAGTGCAGAATTCAAGCAGATTCTTACAAACAGGCCTAATGAAGGCAGGGGTGGTGAGTTAGAGCAGCAGATGCTGGGGTTTCACCATGAACAGCATAAACAAGGCTCTAATCATGGCTTCACTCAACTTCCTTCCCTGCTGCAAATTCTGAGCCATGTTTAGACTTTGTTAGTAACATGGATTCTTTCTTCTCTTATGGGGGAAAAAAGCGCCAATTCCCTAGTATTCATTCTCATCCACACGTGATTTGGTGCAAGTCAGCAATGGCCTGGAGGGAGGGGTTCTGAACTTGGAGTTGAAAGGGGGTTAGGCCCCCTGCACCCCAGGTGTGTGGTGAGGGGATACTAATACCTGCCTTACCTACAGCCATGGGTGGATCCCTCAGAAGGGTGCCTGAGACAAGACAGAGTGCATGTAATTTATTTGGGAGGTGATCCTTGAATACTCTAATAGGAGTGTGGGGAGGTGAGATAGGGAAGGGAAGGGAGCCAGGGTAAGCTGCATTAATGAGCAGGTTCCTGAGAGCCCAGCTGAGGCTCAATTCCATGGGGACCTCTGTAGACAGAGCAGACACACCTTGGAGCTCTTGGGAGTTTCCAACCAAGGGAGGAAGGACACTGGGGGATTTATCCTTTACTCTTCATCCATCCCCAGCTCAGGGCTGCCCTGGAAGCATTCTCTCCCTGGATATTGGCCCCGCTCCTTGCACAGGGCGAAAAGCACAGGTGCTCTTAATAAGATGATTGGAACCATGAATGCTCAGGGACTACAGGTGGGACAATGATGGTATCCGGCACACCTGCCCCCTCTAGGATTGTCCTGTTGGGAGGTAAGGTCCCTGGGAAGTCTTGAAAATGGAGTGAATGGAGGGAAGCCAGGGGTGAGGAAGGTCATGCTTTGGCTTTGAATCCCTCTCTGGATTCAAAATGTTTCACCCTCAAGAGGGACCAGGAGGTCCCTGACACATTATTTTAGAGGTAGTTCTGTCTATCCAGCACTCCTAAGTTTGCAAAAAAAAAGTTCATTTCTCCAGCCTGGGACAGCAGTGGCCATCATTGTGAGGTAGCTTTGGTTTATGTTTCTGTTGTCAAGACCAACCGCTGTTTGTCAGACACTCTGCCTAGACTCAAGCCACTGGAGACCACGAATAAATGAACATGCTTTCAAATTTCCATGAGCTGAATCATTCACCGATTCAGCAAACATTTACCAACAGCCAGTCAGGAACGAGGCAGCATGCTAGTGATGTGACTAGTTTCCTATCACCCAAAATTTATAGAGCAAGATCTCACACAGCCAGCCCCAGGGGACAGGCAGAGTTGGCATTAGCGACATCCATTTTCCAGAGAAGGAAGCTGGGGCTTAGGGAGATGAAGTGACTTGCCCGGGGTCACATCGCAGGTAAACTTCAGAGCACAGGCTTGAATTCAGGTCTTTTGCCTACAGATTAATTCAATAAACTTGTACCAGGGTCTACTGTGTGCCATGTTCTTGCGATACCAACCCCTACACTTCTGGAATAAAAAAGTCAAGCAGGACCATGGATTCCTGGCTCTCCTTTTCATCTTTTCCCCTAAACTGCCTCCCATTTCCAACTTCTTTGTGTTTTAGTTTTACAAAGACGGTAACAGCCTCCTACTAAATGTTTCCTCTACAACAGATAAAAGGGTTTAGAAGGCACCAGGAACTTTATAAACAAGAAGCCAAAAACAGCATCTTTCAAGGTCTTCGGAGGGAGGGTGGGATGGGCCGACTTCCAAAATCCTGCCAGCGAGCGCTGAGACGGCCTGGGTGTCTTCTGCAAAGCGAGCCCCACTGCTGGGCTGGCTATCTGTAAGGCAGCTCTGCTGTGCCACTGCCCCTCCTAAAGGAGGGTAGGAGGTGAGGGAGAGAGAGACAGACAGGGAGAGGGAGGACTTGAAGGGCACCGCAGAAAACAGCATAGCGACCTCACTGAGAAGCCTTTTTTGAGGTCAATGGCATGAGGCAATTTAGGATCTAGTAACCCCAAGGTAGAGGTCAGGCCCACCCTCTGGGTAAATTCCAGAAAGGTCCCAGAAACAGTGTAGGCCAGCCTCTCTTGGAGGTGAACCAGAGAAGTGAAGGAACGAACTCACTGTCCCAAAGCCAGTTCCTTCCCATGTCTGAGCCTTAGTTTCCCCTCTGAAATAAGGTGATAACCAGGAGCCCTTCCAACTTGGGCAGCCTACTCAACAAATCAATGCCTCTCCATCCTGGCAGTAAGGCACATCTGAGATCCTAAGAATCTGGAAAACTAACTGTTGTGCTGATGTGAACATGCTCCCAGCACAATATCCTCTGCCAACAAAATCAGTGTCTGTTTTAAAAACATGTAAACAGGAGTATCTGCAAGGCCCAGCTCTGACAGTCAATAAAAGCTGGACACAAAAGTGGCAAAGGGAGGACGCTTGGGCACAGGTGTGCACCTGAGCATGCTGAGGTTGGCACTCGGGGAAAGCTGAGGTCTAGTCCTGCTCTGCCTCCAGCCAGTTGGGTGGAACACCTCCCTTCCCTTGGTTTCTCCATTTATATCATGAAGTAGTGGGGCAAAATCATTTCTAAGGCCCTGCACATGTGACACCATACATGTCATTAAGTATTGGGAACATCTCTAAGAGGTAGGTGGGCTTCCCACATGGTACTAGTGGTAAAGAACCTGCCTGCCAATGCAGGAGACATAAGGAGACATGGGTTTGATCGCTGGGTCATGAAGAGTCCCCTGGAGGAGGGCATGGCAACCCACTCCAGTATTCTTGCCTGAAGAATCCCATGGACAGAGGAGCCTGGTGGGCTACGGTCCATAGGGTCACAGAGTCAGATACGACTGAAGCGACTGAGCACACACGCATGCTCTGTGTAGGCAGAGAAAGTGGCACCCAGAGGGCTTCAGCACACCAGGAAAATGTGGATTTGCCCCAGGCAAGTATCATAATTTTTGAGTAAAAGCTAATCATGATAGCTAATACTTGCTGAGCAGGAAAGATATGCACATTTCTCTATGGCGTGTCATGTAGCTCTTCCTACATCCCAAGACGGTAGATAGGATCATATCCCTATTTTATAGATGAGGACACTGGCATGTGACTCAGAGCGGTGAGTCACATGCCTATACACTGGACTTGTGATCAGGTGGTTTTCAACTCACCTCTGAACTGCTGTTTGCTACAATGCTTTCTTTACAAATGCCTAAAACCAGTCATTGGAGTTGGTATCTAATCCTAACATTCAGGGGAAAAAAGGCAATAAAATTGGCATTCACTTGTAGCTGTGATTGGCCAATCAATATTTTACAAAATATTCTCCCAGAACGATATAATTTGAGAACTGGAAATGTGACAAGAGAATTTAGTTGCAATCACTCAAAAAAAAAAAAAGTAAGTATATCTTTGCCAAGATGCTTACATTGTTCAGCCAATGATGAAGTAAGACTTAACAAATGGAAAAATAATTACGTTTGCCTAAAATTACATCTTTTGTGCACACCAGAGAGCTGACATGCGTTTCAATTATCCGCCACGGGAAGACAAATGGGTAAATCTACAAGGTCGCATTATGGAACGGTGGCACCAGAGAACACCTGATTGATCCGAATCTGGTTGAGATTTGCCTGAATGGATCTGAATAACTCGATTTCATTTCTTGCTTTTCCCTGGATGATTCTGGGATCTGCTCAAAACGAGTGGACACAGAAGGCACTGCTCATTTCTGGATTTTCCAGAAACATTCAGATATTGAAAAACATTGCATTAATGAATGGTCTGTCTCATGGTTCTGCCTAACAACCCTACTAATGACCGTGAAAGGCCGAATCGAGGTTCCTCCAGGCAGAACACCTGGCCCAGCTCCTCACAGATGCCCTGTGGGCCTCCATTTCCTCCTCGTCACATGAGGAGAGTTGCCTGAATGGCTGCTGAGGTCCCTTCTGATTCTGACAGCAGGAAAATCCAACAAATGATTCGTTTTCTTAAAACAAAACAAAACAAAAGTGGCCTGCAAATAGTGTGTCTGGGAAGATTACAGATTAAAAGGGACTTAAAGAGACACATCAGCCAAATGCAATGAGTGGACTTTGTGTGGACTCCCTGCTGCTGCTAAGTCATTTCAGTCGTGTCCGACTCTGCGACCCCATAGACGGCAGTCCACCAGGCCCCCGGTCCCTGGGATTCTCCAGGCAAGAACACTGGAGTGGGTTGCCATTTCCTTCTCCAATGCATGAGAGTGAAAAGTGAAAGTGAAGTCGCTCAGTCGTGTCAGACCCTCAGCGAACCCATGGACTGCAGCCCACCAGGCTCCTCCATCCATGTGATTTTCCAGGCAAGAGTACTGGAGTGGGTTGCCACTGCCTTCTCCAGTGGACTCCCTAACAAACCAATTATAGAGTCATTTTCAAGATAATTAGAGGGGCAACGTAGACTTGGAATAAGCATATTAAAACCTGTTAAATGCTTAAGGTACAATAACAGTATTGTGGTAATGTTTTAAAAAGTCCTTATCTAGTAGAAATGCATACTGTGATATTTATAGATTGAAATGAGATAATGTCTGGGAGCTGTTTTAAAATATTATAGCAAAAAATGGGGAGTGGGGGATGGCGCAAGTCAAGATAAACCAAGACTGGCAAAACAGAGAAAGCAGTTGAAGCTGGGTGATGAGTACATGAGGTTCACTGTGCTATTATCTCAACTTTAGAGTCTGTTTGAAAATCTCTGTAATCAAAAGC
Organism: Ovis canadensis; assembly: GCF_042477335.2. NCBI lineage: Eukaryota > Metazoa > Chordata > Mammalia > Artiodactyla > Bovidae > Ovis > Ovis canadensis. Next base: position 49,865,428 of record NC_091246.1, on the reverse strand, counting down.
TAAAACAATGCCAGATTCCTCAGCATACTGGCACTGACTTAACTGCCACTCCCCATACATTCATGCGCCTGAGTCATGTGGAAAGGCTGAATAGCCCTGAGAAATTATGCAGTTGAGAAAAAAATATTCTAAATAAGTTGAAACTAATGTTTTCACAGAGTATTTTCTATTGACTTTGCCTTCTCTTATCTGGAACATTGTACTTTCATTTCTTCTGACATATTTTATTGCATAAACACAACATCTCTGAATATAGAATTCATCAACGAGAGAGAATAAGCATCAAAAAAGCCTACCTTGAAATTGAGTAAATTTAATGGTCCCCATTCTCTCCCCGTTCCGGAATACAACTTGACCCTAAAAACAAAACAAACAAGAACAAAGAAGAAATGCCATATTAGCCCAAACACTAGTGATCTCAGCTGAAATTCATTAATTGTAGAATGCAATTATTACTGGAGAAAGAGCAGACTCCTGAGGAACCACAGATGCAAAATTAAACTAATTGTTTTTAGAATGGTTGTGACTTTATCTGGATAATACGAGGAGCACAAAATAATGAAACCAACACATGTATATTAAGGCCAAGATATGCACCATCATTATCATCATGACTATTTATTAAACAGCCATGTGCCCTGTGTTATCCCAGGACAAGGTCTTCCAGGGTGGTTGGAAAGATGGAGGAAGAGACGAAGCCCTTGGAGCCTGGCCCTGGCTCTGCTCCCATGCCCCACCCATAAAGATGCGGGTCTTTGCTGAGGCTGTTTATCTGAAGGGTCAGAAGGGATACAGGAATCCAGGGTCAGGCCTGTATTTCTTATTAAGGACAGAGAATGTTTCTGTAAGTTCTTCGTGAGTGGTGATGTCAGCCCCAATTATAACTGGGCTACGGGGCAGCACAAAATTAAGCTTCTTGAGCCAGTGAGACCTGACTAGGGTCGCAGGCAGCTGAGCACCCCTCATTAGGGACCCCAGGAGCTAAAGACAAGAGTCATCTGCTGCATCTGCCTTGCTGGCTGATACCCGGCTTCCATATCCTGGGCTAAATAAGCCAGGAACATAAAGAGAGGGTGTGGTCTCTGTCTATTTACGGTCCACCTAAAATTCTGCAACCCTGCAAGGAAACGGACACAGGTTATATCAATGAGTGTTTATGACACGCTTGAGTGGAAAGGGGTATGATTCTAATTTTACAGATCAAGAAACTGAGATTGAAGGAGGTTATGCCAAGGTCATTGCAAGTGAGGCTGCTGGATTCAAACCCGAGTTTGATTTTAAGGCCTGCACAACTTTACCACAGCATATTGTTTCTGATCCAGAAATAAATCTCTTCCATTCTTTCCATTAATGTGAAATTAAGAAAATGAATTATCTTAAAGGTACACAGCTTTACGAGCACAGTTATGAGCTTGCATCATCAGGGAACAGCACAGACGATACCATGGATTCTATGCAATTCTCAAGAGAAAGTGACAGAAAGTACATGTCTTCCCATGGTGGAAATCCAAAGTCTGAGGCCCTGAAGCTTTTGGCACAAAGAGAATCACTCAACCTGTTGTCGCAATGAGAGACATGTTCTAAGGCTACTTTGACATCTTTTTGAAATCCTGAAGACAGCTGTGAGTAGTATCAGTTTGAAACTAACACCCACCGAATTCTATATTCAGGTGACGGTAAGCAATTCCCTGGAGTGTGAAAACACTTCAGCGCAAGGTGAGACAGGAGCTGTGATTTTATTTCTAGGGATGATTGAAAAACAGAGAACATCTTCCAAAGGATCACTTTTATGCAAATAAACCACTTTGCAAGGGTGGAAAAGATGCAGATCTTGTTCACAGGACATTTCTTTGTTTGGCAAAGGCGGACATCTAACTAATTCACCCATCTTCTGCCAAGCTTTGAAGAACTCCAATGAGCTCTGGATATAAAATGTGGACAAATTCTGAAGAATCTTTATTAAATGAAAAAGTATATAGAAAGGTATTCAATGTGTGGATGGAATAATACTGGAGATGAATACAGGACGGGAGTGAGAAAGAATTTCCTTTCACTTTTTCTTTTTTTCCTTTCTCCTTTACTTTTTAGATAAAACTAATTAGTTCATGTTGGAAGTAAGGTCTGTCATATTTTATTTTTCTCACAGTAACTATGTTTGTAAACAGGAGCTCCTCCTATCTCAATTTTTCAGGTAATGCAGTGGAAGGAGGCCAGCATCTGAGTATCTCAAAGCTGGGTTCAGGGCCCCCTCGGGCAAGTCCCTGAGCACCTGAGTTATGGACCTAGCACAGCTCCTGGTCTTCAACAGGCATTCAGTAAATGGCACTAGTAATTTTTATCTGAACACACTTAATAGCAGAGAGCTGAAATAAAAAAAGATTTCGAGCACCTAGAAGCTTTCCAACCTTTGGGAAGACATTTTCAACATCACATGATTTCAGCTGGCAAAGGGGTAAACTGTCGGGCCCTAAGCCACAGCTCAGAAATATCAGCCCCTAAGTGACTGAGCTCCCAAACTACATGGGCCACTGTGTGTTCAATCAAAGGGAGAGAGCTCTGTGACTGTGGTAACTGCGAGTCACGTGGCCATGTGGGTGGGTAAGTGGCTATGTCGAGGGTCTGCACCAGAGAAGGGCGGTGAAGCTCGCCAAGCCCCCTTCTGAGGAAGATTCAATATGTGATTCTTTCCTAAGGTCATGACCATGGCATCTGCTGGGTTTGACAGTTGATGCCAACCCTGCAAACTTGACCACGGCTGACTGGATGGGGACCACCGTCCCAGCCAAGCCCACCTGGGTAAGACTGGACATGAGTGAGGAAGGCCACAAGCCAGTCAGCTGATGTTCATGAAATTCTGCCTGATGGATGCCCTCCATGTGAGCAGGTGCTCAACTCACGACATTCCACAAATATTTACCTGCTCCAGGCCGAGTCCTCTTTTAGGTGCTGATTTCTGCTCTCAGAGACCTTTACGTATGATTAGGACAGACAGGTGAAACATGTTCACCAATAAATGAATGAGGTCTCATCAGTTACTGAAGAGTGCTGTGAAGGAAATCAAAAGGCAGTACCTGGGTGGTGGAGTGAGTCTGGTGGCTCAGTTGGTAAAGAATCTGCCTGCAGTGCAGGAGACCTGGGTTTGATCCCTGGGTCAAGAAGATCCCCTAGAGCAGGGAATGGTTATCCACTCCAGTATGCTTGCCGGAGAATGCCATGGACAGAGGAGCCTGGAGGGCTATAGTCCATGGGGTCACAAAGAGTCAGACATGACTAAGCGACTAATACACTTCCAGGGAAGACCTCATTGAAGAGGGGACATAAGAGCTGAGGCCTGCACGGCAAGAGGCAGCTACTCCAGGCAAAGGGAAGGGCCAAGGCAGAGGCCCTCAGGTGGGAAGGATCAGAAAGGGCCAGCAGGGGGAGCAAGGTAAGGTAGGCAGAGTCTGGGGGCCCCACCTGGGCTCTGGAGGGGATGCTAAGTGCAATGAACAGCCATAGGGGTGGGGAGCCTAAACAAAGAAGTAATATAATCTGATTTAAGATTTGAGACGATTGCTCTGGTTCTTGGAGAGAAAGTGGGAGAAGAGACATGGGAGGGAGGCTCAGGCATCTGGTCATCCAGGTGTGAAGTGACAGTGACTTAGACTATGATGGTGGTCACACTCTCCCTCTGACCAGTCCAGAGTGCATCGCCAAGGTGCCTACGCACTGTAGCCAGGCAGCAGACACTTCCCTTCTACTTCTGTCCTCTGGGAGGGGATGTGGTGAGCACCGCGGTGTGTGACCAGATGTCCCCAGGATAGACATATTTCCCTAGCATCTTGGCTGCTGCTGGGTTGCTCGAAGGGTGATGATTAAGGTTAAGTTCCTCCCTGAGGGCAGCCTACATCCACTGGTCAAAGTGAAGGCACACAGCGGTTTGAGTCGCCTTGCTCAGGTCAGCTGTGAAGGACCGTGGGCTCCAGAGGTCCCCCAGGGGTGGCTGAGGCCGGGACTGTGCTGCACCCAACTCAGCTCATCCCTCTCCCTGATTCTGCTTCCCTTCTTTGGTTTTGTCCTGAGAGCCTCCCTGATAAACCTCCTGTATGTGAATCTCTGTCTCAGAGTCTGTTTCATGGGTAACCTGGCCTAAGACATCTACCATCAGAGGTCACTGGAACAATCTCTTTTTCACAAACCAAAGGAGCCTGAGCGATAACCGGTGGGAACAGAGGCGATGGGTTCTGAGTCAAGTCCGCATGGCAACTAGACAGACTCTGGTTTCACGGTGGCCTGGCATCTTAGCCAGGGAAGCCGGGCTGGCTTTGGTTTCTAAAATCTTAGCTTGATCAGGGATTATTTTCTGCTCTTCTCCCCACACGCGTATTCTTTATGTACACAGAAATGTTAAGACTCTCCTTAAGCTTTTGTTGCATGCGGTCCAGGCTATAACAGAGGATCATTCCATCGACCTGAGACCAAACCACGTGACGCATTACATTCCAAAGCAATGGTGTTCGGTAGCTTCGGCTGGGGTGGGGGCTGGAATCTGTCAGCTCCCAGTCCACGCTCGCTCTACTATGTCCTCCTCTGTGTCACAGGGGCCCACAGCCCAGAAACCACACTTCCCAGAAGCCCCTGCCAGCTGGTGTCTATTTAGGTTCTGCTAATGAGAAGCATTCACAGGGGGTTAGAAAGTGTGCAGCAGGGAAAAGCGTTTTTAATTTTTTTTCCTTCTTTGGTTGCAGCAGCAGGAGCTGAGTGACTGCAGGTGTCCAGGGCCCCAGCAGCTCCGCACTGTTAGTGTGTGTAGCGGGGCTCCGGCTAACTGCTCAGTAGCAGTGGTGGGGTCCCAGCGGCAACAGAAATTGCAGGGGCAGGAGCCTCAGAGGCCAGAGTGCTGGGGTCTCCATTATTTTATCTGCATTTCCCGTCTGCTCTGTGGCCACTTAAAGGCTCCGTGGATGTTGGAATCCATTACCAATCAGCATGCATCCAAGAAAACAGAAAGTACTTCAGGCACGTCAGAGGCAGTGGCAACATCAACCAGTCCACTCACTGCTCCTGCAGCCCAAGGGGCCTGGTCATTTTCTGTAAATACTTATCTCTGGTGACAGTGCCTACCTGACTTGCTCCTCCATCCCTTCCAACAAAGTTGTAACAAGTTCCCTGTATTAAATCTCCCTCTGAAATGCCTGAAGTGTTCTGCTTTCTTGACTGCATGCTGATTGATAACGGATTCTAACTTCCAAAGGAGCTTCTAAGAATGACCGCAGAGCTGATTTGGAATGCAAATAAAATAATGGAGGTAAAACCCCAAGTGGATAGTTTATAAGGAATTTTCTTCTTCCTGAAAGAGACGTTGCTCATGTCAAAGAGAGCAATCTGTTTCATAAAAGCTGATCCAAACAGTTCAGGTTGAATTGGGACACGTAAAGCTAAATTTTCTTTTTTAGAGGAATCTTCAGAACACATAGGATAACATACAGAAAAAAGACTTTAGTTTCTGCATTCACCAGACAAGAGTAAATTAGCCACCAGTGTGACCTTGAACAGTCATTGAATGTTTCTGAACACGAATTCTCCTACTTGAAAAATAGGAAGAAAAATACTTCTCGGGATTGTCTGTGAGAGCTAAAGAAGACAATTATGAAAAAAGCAAAACCCAGAATTGCTGCACACAGAGATTAACTCATAATCCTCCAGATAATCTGAGTTTGCAAAATTCCACCATGATGTCAGTTGAGAATCCCCAGAAAAATCAGCAGAGAGTAAAATGTACACTAAGGATTCCAGCAGTCAGTAGGATTCAGTGGAGCCCTCTTAGAAAAATTAATTCTGTTTTCACTGTTCATCTTTAATGTTTCACCACTAAGCATGAATGAAATTTATTCCAATAACAGTTTATGAATTGCACAGGCCAAGCCCTACATTGGAAAATTTTTTTTTATCTCTTTCAATTTTACATTAAAGGGCAGGGACACCCTGCCTGGAAAATTATCTGACGTCAGGCTGGAGTTGAAGGCTACAGAGAGGGAAGACTTGCTTGGCTCAGCCTAATCTCACGGAACTCTGGGCCCACTGAGGGACACAGTCTCAGCCGGACACACTGCATTTAGGGAAGGCGTTCTGTCTTTAATACAGCTCTAACTGTACTCTTGTCTCCGGGCAGTTGTGTTTGTCTTTGGGAGGTGTGAGCAAACATGATCAGCTGAGTGTTTGATTTATGCTGTGGGGAAACAAGATCTGCCCTGACATGCCATACAGACAGCAAAATCTCTAAGGAGATGGAAGCTGAAGGGTGCTGAGGGACCCTGGCCAGCCCATCACTGTCTGTGTGGATGAGTCAAGACCACTGTAGGCTGTTCTGCTGCCAGCCCTTTACCTAGGACAACACTGGTCTCAAATGAATAACAAGGACTTTGAGAAAATTTGAGGGTTATACTGCTGGTCAGATTTTCCTTAAAGAGTAGAGCTCCTCATCATGTAGGCTTGAAGCTAAGAAGGTGTTTTCTGTTTCCCAGGGGATGACAGGGCATAAAAGAGAAATACCGAGAAACTGGGTATATCTACCCACATGTTTTGCAAAGGTGAAAAATACTCCTTTTTTCCTTGCATGTCCCTTGGGCTATAAGATAAGGGATATTCTGCATACTATTTAAGATATCTTCTTACATAAAAATGCTTTTGATAGACCTAAGTCTTGAGGAAAATTTGATGTATCCATTGAGTCTTCAGCAGCTGGTTTGCAGTGAACTAAAAGGAGGGGCAGGATGGGAAGTGTGCCCTGTCCACTGCCATCCTTCTGCTGGTGCCATTAGATGCAGGGGCATCCTTCTGAAGGATCGTGATCAGATGGCCCATAGGGTTAAAGTGGTGTCCAGTCACAGAGGGAGTGGTGATCTAAGGCAGGGTTTAATGAAGTGGAGAACAATGGAGATCAAGAGAAGATGGCTAGCTGGATGGCCCCAGAGATGCGGTACCAACTCTCTTTTCTTCCTGTAATGATACAAGAGTCAAGCTTATTTAGAATAGCAAACTATCAGATATTAACAAGATATCTAAGAAATAAGGAAACACCAAAGTGAGACAGACACATGATGAAATACTATGATACACGCATTCAATCAATCAGCACTGTTGAGCACCTATATGTCAAAGTTGTGCCAGGCAGGCACTGGATAAAGAGTAGCAAAGTTCATGTGGTCCTAGAGTGCATGGAGCTTGCAGTCTGGTGGGAGCTACAGACATTAAACAATAAATACACTGATAAATATATAATTACAAACTACTGTAAGTGATATAAAGGAAAGGAACAGGGTAGTACAAGAGAGAACTGCAAGACTCCAATTAGACTGGGGATCAAGGAGGACTTCCAGAGAGATGGCATTTGCATTGAGACCTGAAGGAGTTAGCTCACAGTGAGGGGAGAGTTTCCCCCTGGGAAGAGGAACTGCAAGTACAAATGTCCCGAGGCAGGAAAGAGATTGGGAAGTGGGAGGAGCTGAAACAGAGCCAGTGGAGCTGAGGGGAAGAAGAGCATGGAGCGGAGTGGTCAAGGTGGTTGTTGTCCAGTGGCTAAGCTATGTCCAGCTATTTGTGACCCTATGGACTGCAGCACGCCAGGCTTCCCTGACCTTCACTATCTCCCAGAGTTTGCTCAGATTCATTCTCTGCCGCCCTCTTCTCCTTTTGCCCTCAATCTTTCCCAGCATCAGGGTCTCTTCCAATGAGTCAGGTCTTCACATCAGGTGGCCAAAGTATTGGAGCTTCAGCATCAATCCTTCCAATGAATATTCAAGGTTGATTGGCTGTTCCTGGGTTGTGGGATTATGCCTTTTTTTGTCCTTTTACTTTTCAATATTTTCCGATATCCTCTAATGAGCATGCATTATTTTCATAACAGGAAAACTTTATTGAAAGGCTATTATAAGGAGGCACATTTTTTACAGATAAAAATAGCAACATCATCACCAACAAAATAATACTCCCTCTTGGAATAGATTAAGTTTTACTGACAGCTTAGAGTTTTCCTGAATAAAAGCCAAGGCTCTGTGCAAGCATAAGCACATTTCCCCCTCAACTTAGAAGAATGGAAAGAGCAATGAACAAGGGGTCTGAGAGGTAGATTTGGGCTGTGCTCTGCCATTTCCCAGAAAGGGAAGCTGGGCAAGTCTCTTTTCATCTCTGTTCTCAGGTTTTTCTCTGCAGAACATGCAGTGATAACAATCTTTAACTTATTTTTAGCTCTACTAAAACACTTGTGTATGTTATCTAAGATTTTTTTCCTGGGGTTCTCCTCTATTAATTAATTCTCAACAACCACCTCAATGGAATGAACTATGTAATATTATCATTATCTCCATTTTAAGGATAAGAAAACTGAGGGCCTGAGAGGAAAGTTGCCTAGGGTCACATCTAGAGGCAGCAGAACTGAGACTCACCCTACACATGCTTAACTTCAAGCTCAATCTTCTAACCACATACTACCCTGCCTTCCTTTCAAAAACTAGTCACTGATCAGAAAATTAGCCCTTTGTGGGGGTGAGAGTGAGTCCCAAGCAGCCTCGGGCTAGGGGGAAGGAGGAAGAGAGGAATAGGAGGTAGGTAGAAGAAGGAGTCAAGAATGTGTCGTTAACTGTTAAACTGGCTTTTTGGGGTGGGGGCTGATCTGTAGTGTTTGCCAATTTCCATAGTGTAAATATTCCCACCAAGGCAGATTTCAAGCGATCAACCATTAACAACTGGCTCTAGGCAGCCTGCAGGAGCTGGTTCCAGCACAGCGGCCTCGTCAGTCTTCTCAGGAATATGAAACTGAAGAGAAATTCAAAATGCTTAGTTTTTACTGGCTCAAGGGATGGACGAGAATCTCTTCTTAAAGCAGGGCAGGGGGTGGGCTTCAAATCAGAGTGGGAAGAGCTAGGGGAGGGGCTGTCCCATTACTACTATTGTCTCTCAGCATCCAAGCTGCCCTGGTCCACTGGGCTCTGTGTGGCTGGACCTGGGACTCTGCGGCCATGTCTCCCAGCCTCCTTGTCAGCTCTGCCAATAGCCAACCCTAGAGTGAGTGGAAATTGGGAGAAGACCCAGATGATACTGTACTGTACACTTGACACTCGCTAGAGGGGTAGATCTTAAGTGTTCTCATGACTAAACAAGAAAAGAAAAAATAAAGATAAGAAAAAGGTAAATCTGTGATGTGATGGCTGTGTTAAGTACCTTGATTGTGGTGGTCATTTTACAATGTAGTCATACATCAAATCATCAGATTGTACCCCTTGAATATATATCATTCCTATGTGTCAGTTATATCTCTATAAAGGGGAAAAAAAAAGGAAAACTGCTTTGGCTGCTGTGTGGAAAATGGATGGTTACGATCGCAAGACTGGAGACAAGGAAGTCAGTTAGCAGCTGACGTGGACTCCAAGTGAGAGATGAGGGGGACGCAGACAGAGAAGAGTCGGGAAGGAGGTGGACTCCTCGGGGCCTAGCAGTGGCTGGGATGTGAGGCGTGAGGAAAGCAGAGAAGTGAGGAAAGGCTTTTTGATTCGGTGGTGCCACTTGTCATCAGCACAGCTGGAGCGGGGATCTGGCGGGGCCAGTGAGTGGGGTCCTTGCCCGGGTTCCTGGGTGAGTGGCCATGTAGCTCTAAATCCAAGAATCACGGAGCCTCCTCTAAGCTTTTTGCCCCCACCCTGAACCTCCCTTCTTTCCTGGTCATTTGCAGATGCAAGCATCCCCATGATTAGGAATATTTAATTTCGCTTTACTGTATGTTCTATTTTTGTTAAATAGATTAGTCTCCACAAGGAAAACCAAACTGCTGACCAGTCGACCTGAAAGTCTGAGACGTGCAGTTTGCAATCCGTTGGCATCTTCACTTTAAGCCAGGTGGGCTGCAGACTGGCCTGGGGGCCAGAGACAGAGTTCAAATGAGGCAGCTGGTACTGCAGCAGTCCAGGCAGACCGCCAGGGGCTCGGGCTGCAGGAGGTAACCAAGCAGAAATAAGGGCACAGACTGGAGAAATAGTAAAGGAAAAACGGTCAGGACTTGGTGACTCAAGGACCAGTGTTTCAGAAAGGGTGTGGGGCTGGGAGGTAGGCTGCTGAGGCTGTAGCCTGGGATCCTCCACTTGATTTGGTTGTGATCTCTCCTATTATATAAAGAGATAAAATTTATATCTGAAAGCTGGGCTAAGAATTCCCCTTACAGAGCGAACAAACTTGATATAGACAGGAATCTTGATTAGAAGAAAATGTAGGAGAATACCTTCAAAGCCTAAGGACAAGGAAAAACTTCTCAAACAAAAAAACTTCAAAAGGACAAATGATAAGGTAAAAAATTTGATTAATTTGATTATATCAGAATTGAGTGTTTCTGTTAGACAAAGGCCCCTGAACAAAATCAATAATAGGCAGATGACAGAATGGAAGATTTTGTAAGGTCTACAATAAAGATGATATTAACATCCAGATTGGACACAGCTCCTGAAAATTAACACTACATACAAGCAGCAAATCCATCAGAAAAATGGGCAAAGCACAAACAAGCAATTTACAAAAGAGGAAACCCAGAGCAAAGAGGCACATGAAAGGCGGCTCAATATCATTAGAAATCAAAATTAAATTGATGTCATGTTATACAAATGAAATGGCAAAAATTAGAAATATGATCATGCAAGTATTAGTGAGGACTTGACAATGACCTAGTGTGTCACTGGTAGGATGTCATAGGAGCAGATATTCTGAGCAGCATCTGTCACTGCTTAGTCCAATTAAGTGTCCACACACCCTCTGACCCAGAATTCCACTCTTGGGACACAGCCTCGAGAAGTTCTCATAGGGGACTCAGAAGAGTGCTAATTATACACATTACAGTGTGTGTGTGTTTGTGTGTGTGTGCTTGTATGTGTCTGTGTGGGGAGAGTCATCAGCAACAAATTAGATACACGACGAGCAAAATGAATGGATGTATATGACTTAATAAAAAAGTAAGAAGAAAAGAAAACATATAACAGAATACCACTTACATAAATTAAAAACACACACAACAATACACATTTTGCAAAACTGCATAAAAAAAAAGGTATACTTAGATTTATTAGAATGCCTGTTGTGGAGAAAGGAGGGTGGCAGTGGAGAATGGGGATAAAAAGGAATGAAAAAGTGAATGAAGAAATGAAACAGAGTTGGGCCAGTTCTCTGTACCTGAGGGAGGTTAAACAAAACAAAACAGAACCCAGACTTTGTCTTAAGGGCACTAGAAGGCAGCTGGAGTCAAAGAGGTCTGTGGTATGTTCATTTGAATGTTGTTCATTCAGTCACTCATTCACTCATCATGTACTGGGGGCCTTTCTCCCTTGGGCCAGGCTTGCTGGGCTCTAGGGACTCTGTAGTGAACAAACATATTCCTGGGCTCTGGTCCCACTTGTCAGGCTAAGTATGGTCTGCTCTGGTATTAAATGGATCCAAGTTTGGGCGAACCAGGTGGTCCACAGGCCTGGGGATATTGCCATCTTCCCATTTCTTGGATGAGGAAAACGAGGCTCAGTCAGGTGAGTCACATGCCCTGGGTCACAGCTGTGAGACGCAGACCTGGGGTGTGAGCTCAGGGCTGCAGAACTCTGAAACCTCCTACTTTCCCTCCTGCCCCAGTACAGTTCTGCCCTAAATGGGCTGTAGTCCCAGCCTCAGCTGCCTTAGCTTACTCACTCAAGGAAGGCCTGTGAAGGCTTCAAGGAGGAGGCATAAAAGACTCAGGCTGGAACCTTCCAGCTAAGTCACTCCTGAATTCCTGACTCACAGAAACTGCGTGAGATAATAAAAGTTTATTGTTGCTTCAGGCAACTACATTTTGGGATAATTTGGTATGAAGTAATAGATAATAAATACAGGGTCACAGGAGGAAACAATTCACCCTGGATGGTTCAAAAGGGACTTTATTAAGGATCACTTACAGAGCAAGGGGCAGATTAAAGGCGCGGACAAGGGAGGCTTATGTGCCTGTACACTAGCAAAGTCATGAGCTGTTATTTGAAGGCAAAGAAAGAGTGTCGGTGGAGCTTCGTAAGATCAGGAGACACAGAGAAGACAGCCCTGGAGGGAAGGGCACAGCTATTTTAGGAGACGCAGCCCCAAAGTGGTGATGGTGGTAGAGGGGCTGCACCCTGACCCCTCTTGCTCCTCCCACCCTCCAATCTCCTGCCTATGTTCTCCACTGACTGAATTCAACCGGAAGCCCAGGGACAAGAGATCCTGCGTGATCTATGAAGTCAGCCTCTCAGGGCACAGAGAATGGTAGAAAATGGGTCCGTGGGAGCAAAGAAAAAGAGAGAAAAACCAACAGAACGATCTTCTAGACTCTACTCTCAGTCTTGAAGTTTTGTGAAGCTGACTCTATGCAGGGCTGGATCGCATGACTTCAGTTCAGTTCAGTCGCTCAGTCGTGTCTGACTCTTTGTAACCACATGGCCTGCAGCACACAAACTCCCGGAGTTTATTCACATGACTTAGCCCAAGCCAATCAGCACAGCCTATCCTCTAGCTACAGTGACTGGTTCAGGGATGGGCACATGACCCAAGATAGCCAATCAAGGCTAAGAGGGATCTCCAGGGATTTTGTTGGCACTTTTGGGGAAATGGGCTTCTCCACCCCCACCACCCCCCGACATGGTGCTGTGATAATGGGAAGAAGCAACTGGGCAGAGGCTGAGGCTGGAGGGGAGAAAGCAGAGCCAGAGATGGAGAAATGATGATGCCACATCCTAAACCTCACAGCTGTCTTCGGTTAAGTACAGCTTTCAATTACTTGCACCAGAAGAGTCCTGAATGAAACAGTCTCACCCATAGCTTTGATGATCTTCGTGGCCCCTCCCTGGGGTAGGCTGGGCAGAGATCATTAATTCCATTTTATAGATGAAGAAAATGAGGTTCAGTTCTCTTTATCACTTGGCATCCAGCTCATTTAAATTCATAATTAAATTCACAATGCTAGCCTAGGTCTTTGCTATATATTTGTCTTTACATTGTACAGCTTTAGATTCCTGACTTCTGTTTCAGTGGCCTTGATGTATGTATGCCTATTATTGAGAGCTGCTTTAAACTCTTTTTAAATAGATGGCACTCAATAGTAATTTTGATCAAACAAGCAAGCAAAGCATGTAGATCTCCACTGCTCTCCCTCTCCGTGCAGCTCTCTCCTCTCTACTGCTCTGCCTGCAAATTCCAGCCTCCTTGGACTCTCTAAATAAAAAATTTCAACTCTCCTCAATGTGGAGAAGCGTCAACCAGGCTCTGTTTGCCTGCCCTCTCTCCCCATGTTGTGGCCTGGAAACTCTCCAGGCAGTAGGCTGGGCAACCATAAAAGTTGTGCTCTTTGTGTCCCTTCTTGCAGAGGTCACTCTCCTCTGTGATCTATAGTCCAATGTCAGAAAACTATTGTTTCACATCATTTGAATGTTACTTTCGTTGCTTAAGCGTGTGTGCATGCATGCTAAGTTGCTTCAACTGTGTCCGACTCTTGGTGACACTATGGACTCTGCTGTCCATGGGATTCTCTAGGCAAGAATACTGGAGTGGTTTGCCATGCCCTCCTCCAGGGGGTCTTCTCGACCCAGGGACTGAACCTCTGTCTCTTATGTCTACCTGCACTGGCAGGTGGGTTTTTTACCACTAGCACCATCTGGGAAGCCCAATTGCTTAATGCAGGAGAGTCTATCCAGGTCCTTGGATATTATCTATCTTGACCAGAAGTAGAAGCTCCCCTCCTGCCGATCCAAGTGCTCCAGACACGCTCCCCCTAGACTCTTGCACCGGCTGCCCATTGCCTGGACCACTCTTACCCCAGTCATTGCACGTTTCGCTCTCTTACTTCCTTCAAGTCTTTTCTCATATCCTCATACCTTCCCAGTGAGGCCACCTCTCGCCATCCTGCCCCCCTCCCCCTCCACTGGTGGCATTTCCAATCCTCCTCCCTCCTGCATGTTTCTTTTTTCTTTTTCTGTTTGAATAGCAAGCATGCCTTCTAACCAACTATATAATTTATCCATTTACTGTGTCCATATGGACTACCTCAGTGCACTAGACTGTAAGCTCTCTAAAGGGTCTCTGTTCACCTGGCTCACTGCTGTACCCCTAGCTCCCAACACAGGAGCTGGCCCAGCGTTACGTTCTCAAGAATGATTCATTAAATGAATAAATGATTGAAAAGATGACAGAAAAAAAAAAAACAACCCATGAGCACTGTCATTAAGGTTAAACATTATGATGTCCATGGGAGAGAGCGGCTAGCACCCCTTCCGTGTGAAGAACAGGCTGAGGAGAAACAGCTGGGAATGCAGGTTAGAGCCTGGGGTGGGGGGTGGGACCCCTAAAATGCCAGGCTGTATCCTGTAGGCAGTGGAGGGGGGCATGGAAGCTCTTAATAAGTAATAACATGGTCATAGGTTATTCAGGAAGAATAATGTGCTGAGTGCACAAGCGAGAGCCAGAATAAATGAGTGGCAAAGGGGAGAGGGAAGAGAGGCAGTACTTGGGATTTCAGAGTCAGCAGAGACTGGCAAGTGGAGGGGGGAATGGAGGTGACGCCTGGAGACATTTCTCTAGAAACATGGCTGGTGCGCTAGTGCAAACTCGGGTCCAAAGGACTCCACGGAGGGGGCTGGGCAGGGGTGCACAATGAACCTGGGCACTGGAGGTGGCTGACAGCGCGCCTGAAACCTGGCCCCACCCATCCTTCCTACCGTGTGAATGTGGGCAGGCTATGCAGGCTCTTGAATGCTGGTTTCCTCCTCTATGAAACAGTACTAATCACATCTCCCTCACAGGCAGGGCTTGCTCCCTGGACATTCAGTACCTTGGGGATTTAGTAAATTTTGGTTCCTGTTTTGAAAACCTTTTGTCTTACACTATTTCAGCATTACAAGCAGCCTGAGAGATCCTGAGAGGCCCTTCTCTGGTCATGTCAGACAATGTCCCCCAACCCCACAGATGAGCTGAGGCACAGAACTCATCCCGAGCTGAGGTCCATGGCCGTCCAAAGGAGGGAACGCCTGATGAACCCCACTGCTATCATGGTTGCTGCTACTCATAGAAACGGGTAGGAAGCAAGAGCCCAGGGAGGAGGTGCCAAGCTGGACATCTGCTCCAGATCTCATTTCTGTGGGGGTGGGGTGGGGGAAACAGGACTCACTTCCATTACACTGGAGTTTAGAACCTCAGGATACTCTGTTCACAAGAGACTTTAATTCCCAGGACAGCTGTCTAGTGGCTAAGGCCATTAAACATGGATTACTGAGGCAGCTCTTTATAAGCTAGTTGATAGGATGACTAGATTTGAGGACAAACAGGGAATTTTTTTGTACATCTCAGAAAGCACTGTAGAGCCCGCACATACTGCAGGGACCCTGCCAAACTACTGAAGGGGAATTGACAGTGGTTATGGGGATTAGCTATCACTACACATGGCTTCCCAAAGATCCTGTGTGCTGAAGAGAGAATCTAGGTCACTGTTTTATCACATACTGTGGGCATGTAATAATATACACATGTATATGTGCATGTATAAGATATATACATACACATATACAAAATCCTGTGCTCTTCATCCATGTACACTAAGAGGCTACAAGAGCTGATCAGTCACAATTAGTAATTAACTGTATACACCCTAAGCCCTCCAGACCTCATTAGCCCTCCAAAAGACTTTTTCAAGCTAGCCTATACCCTGTGTTAGGGTGTGTAACAGTCTATGTAATTTTTATTATACATATTCAAGATGAAATTGCATAACATGCCCTCAGTTAACTAGACTCCAACCAGTGGGGATCAACTCAGCAGAGGCTGGCATGGAGGAGAAAGTAGATGGAGTCAGTTCTTCTAGGCCCAGAAAATTGAGGCCCACACCAGGGTAGGACACGCTGAAGGCCTCTCTGACATTTGCTCCCACCCTTTCTCCCCTATCTGCCCCACTCTTTTTGAAATTGAGTCACCAAGCAATATATTATAAACAATCTATGCCATTAGATATTTTCCCATCACAACTATGTTTAGTGGCTGCCAACAATTCTACTGGAAAGATGTGTCAGAGTTGATTTAGCTAAGCCCAACCACTGGGCATTTAAGTTATTTCCAGGGTTTCCTCTGCCCCTACTGTAACAAACCATGTTGTCATGAGCACTCCAACTGGCTGTGTCTTTGCTCAAGTCATGATTGCTTCCTGAGCAAAATACTTCCTTTTCTAGAAGTACAGTATTTTAGGTCTAAGGCAATATAGTACTCCTCACACAGGGATGGAAAAGTCTGGGTGCTTATTTCCAGAAAACATTTTCTTCCCTGCTCCAATTATCTCTGATTTTCCAAACCCAACCTGTCCTTTGAAGTCAAGCCCAACTGTCTAGACTAAAAGTCTAGGCCACTGGCCCAGGGGCTCCTTTAATATTTAAACCAATAGGATATGAGTCACGTATGTCACTTAAAAGACTTCAGGAACCAAAACTAGTTCATCACAGTAATCAAGTTTTGTTTCTGCAGCATTAGGAGGGGCGATGGCACCATCCAGTTTCCCCTGGGCCACCATGCAAATTTTCAGCTTATCTAGTGTTAAAATGTACAGAATATCATAGAGTCTATACATGAATTTTTTTAATTTACTGCAATAATCTTCACAGTGTATATAATTTGAGAACCTTTCAGTTCACAATAGGAAGCAACTGCATGAGGAGTACATACTTGATCATCCCCTCTTTTCTACCATAACTGGTCAATAACCTTGCCCTGTGGTTTTTCTCCTGACATGTGCCTTGAATCCACCTGCCTCTCTGTGTGCTCTGCTGCCGCGGTTGGTACCGCATCCCTGCAGTTGCTCTTGTCTCCTTCTCCACTGTTCCTTCCCACTGTGGCCAGGGGAAGCTTCTTAAGAACAGCAACCAGGTTCCTGCTGATCTTGGGATAACAGGCATGACATGACCTGTTCTCCACCTACTTATCTCCCCCACACCCAGGCTCATCCCATCCCACCCTCAGCTCCAGTTACATGGGCTTTCTGTTGCTTTCTCAAAGGGGCCCCCACCCCAAGGCCTTTGCATTGATTCTTCCCTTTTCCAGGAACAGCCCTCCAACCTTTATGTAAAGATCTGAGACTTTTTTGAGGTTACCACTGCTAAGGTGGAGGGGACAGCATGCAAACCGAGGTCCAGGGACTCCATGTCCAGTGCTTGTTCTTGCCACTGCAAGCTAAACAAGCACCCAAATGAAAGAGTGTCACTTCAGTTTTGCCTGGCATTTCTCTCAAATGCTTTCAGGATCATTTTTGCAACTGAAACATCTCTCAAAGGAAGAAAACTAGTGCATCACAGTAATCAAGTCTGTCATAGAGGATGTGTGATGATGTTTGAAAATATAATCCTATGAACATCAGAACTGACAACTCTGAAACATCTCTAGGCTAAATCTGCTAATAACAGTCTTTAGCATTCAGAATGGCACTCACATGGGTTTGGTGTGATACATTTCACAGCAGAAATGCCCTAACAAGGAGCTTCCTCAAAGAGTAACCGGGTAGAGGACAGACTTTAATGAGGCCCAGTCCCTGAAAGGGTGAAGTGTGAGTCAAGAAGAAAGGCCTGAGATGAAACATGGATTTCTGTGTGAGTCCGATGACAAGTGGGACCTCACATCAGAAAATGTGGCAAACACTTTCTAGAGAGGTCAGGACTTGTACAGAAAAGGAGTCAAGACATCAGGGCTATCACCTCTGAAGATCCTCCTGGAAAAAAATGTGCTTTGATTAGAATGAAGCAGACACATATGAACTGCCAATGCCTCTTCTAAGCTTGCTGTTCACTCATTCACTCCTTCTCACCCACCTATCCACCCACCAACTTATCCACTCATTCATCTATGTCTATCCACCCACCTGCTCATCTACCTACCTATCACCTACCCATTTATCAATCCATCTGTCCACCTACCCACATGTCTATTCATTCAGTCACCTACACATTCATCCATTAATCCATCTACTGATCTTGCTCCCTCTTTCTCCAGCACCCATTCATCTACATCCATTCACCTACCCACATAGCCATCCATCCACTCACTTATCCACTTGGCCATGCAACTATCTGCTCATCTGCCCAGTCCTCTCACCCGTCCAGCTGGCTAGCCAGTCTTTCCTGTATACCTACTATGCATTAAGCCCTGAGGAGATGGTGAAAGAGGTTGGAGAGACGAGTGGTCATAAAAGTGATGTATTTGTTCCTTTACTGTCAGCTGGAACTCAAATACAGGCCAAACCGTGGGCCTGAGAACAGAGGTGAACCTCAGGCAGACCGCACCCTCTAGGAGTGGGTCGTAGAAGCCTCTGCTGTGAAGCCAGCCAACTGCTTGGGAATCAGCAGGACGGCACAGCAGGGACTGGCGCGAGGACTCCCACATCGTGTGGGTTCCAGGACCATGTTTCAGCGGACACCACAGGCAGCTCCACCTGAAGCAGCTTGGCTCCGGCCTATTTAATGGACACCCACCCCCTGAACAAACACATTTGGTCACTAATACCACACGGATGTGGTGAAAGGGGATCAAAGAAAAAAGGCTATTAACCCTACCACCAAAAACTCGTGTGTACGAGCACAGCACTATTTGCTGCTTTGATAACTGTACACGCTGGCTAAGGAAAACGAAGTGAAACTGCTGGTCAATCTCCCTCTTGTTCTCTCTCTCATTCTCTTTCCTACTCTTTCAAGATGCATTTCTTAACCTTTTTAAGAGGATGACCATAGTGCCTTTCAAGACAAAGTGAGGATAAAGCAAGAAGGCGGCTACCATTTCTAAAACCTTCATCATACGTGTGCCACCTTCACAATTTTCAGCCATCTGTGCTTTTATTAACTACCTGCCTTTTAAAAAAAACTAAAAGAGAAAAAGAAAACATTATCTCACTACTTTAAATACCAGCTATTTACAGTATATGTAATGTACTGTACAGTAATGTAATGTACAGTACACATTAAAATCCAACAGAGCTATTAAAATAGACTATAGGTCCTCAAAAAACTAAAAATAGAAAAATTACCATATGATTGGGCAATTCCATGGCTGGGTATATACCATAAGAAAATGAAAACAGTAATCCAAAAACATACATGCACCCCAGTGTTCATAGCAGCATTATTTGCTATAGCCAAGATAGATACATATCTATCATATGGAAGCAACCTAAGTGATCATCAACAGACGAATGGATAAGGAAAGTGTGATATATACACAAATATATATGCATATGCATATATATACACACAGACACATACAATGGAATATTATTACTCATCCATTAAAAAAGGAAATTCCACCATCTGCAACAGCATGGAGGGATCTAGAGGGCATTATGCTCAGTGAAATAAGTCAGACAAATACACTGTGTTGTTACTTATATGTGGAATCTAGAAAATAAAACGAATGAATATAACAAAATAGAAACAGACTCACAGATACAGAGAATAAGCAAGTGGTTAAAAGTGGGAAAAGGGAAGTAGGGAGAAGTAAGATAAAGGCAGGGGATTAAACGGTAGAAACTAATATGTATAAAGTAAACTGGAATCAAGATTGCCAGGAGAAATATCAATAACCTCAGATATGCAGATGACACCACCCTTATGGCAGAAAGGGAAGAAGAACCAAAGAGCCTCTTGATGAAGGTGAAAGAGGAGAGTGAAAAAGTTGGCTTAAAGCTCAACATTCAGAAAACTAAGATCATGACATCTGGTCCCATCACTTCATGGCAATTAGATGGGGAAACAGTGGAAACAGTGGCTGACTTTATTTTTCTGGGCTCCAAAATCACTGCAGATGGTGATTGCAGCCATGAAATTAAAAGATGCTTACTCCTTGGAAGGAAAGTTATGACCAACCTAGATAGCATATTGAAAAGCAGAGACACTACCTTGTCAACAAAGGTCCATTTAGTTAAGGCTATAGTTTTTCCAGTGGTTATGTATGGATGTGAGAGTTGGACTGTGAAGAAAGCTGAGCGCCAAAGAATTGATGCTTTTGAACTGTGGTGTTGGAGAAGACTCTTGAGAGTCCCTTGGACTGCAAGGAGATCCAACCAGTCCATCCTAAAGGAAATCAGTCCTGAATATACATTGGAAGGACTGATGCTGAAGTTGAAACTCCAATACTTCGGCCACCTGATGCGAAGAGCTGACTCATTTGAAAAGACCCTGATGCTGGGAAAGATTGAGGGCAGGAGGAGAAGGGGATGACAGAGGATGAGATGGCTGGATGGCATCACTGACTCAATGGACATGGGTTTGGGTGAACTCCGGGAGTTGGTGATAGACAGGCCTGGCGTGCTGCGGTTCACGGGGTCGCAAAGAGTCAGACATGACTGAGCGACTGAAACGAAGTGAACTGAACTGAAATGAGATATTAGGATACACTGTATAATACAAGGAAATACAGCCATTATTTTATATATAATAATTTTAAATGGAGCATGATCTGTAAAAATATTGAATCACTATATTGTACACTTGAAACTAATATAATATTGTCAATCAATTATACTGAATTTTTTTTTTTTAAAGAGTGGAGGCTTGAGTACCAGCTAAGATCATCCCCTCCCCCACCTCTGAGGCACTGTCAAGGGACCTGCCAGCAAGGCAGCCACCTTCGAGTCCTTCTCAGGGCCCTGACCAGGCTAAGCTGAAATGATGGGCCAGATTCCCCATTAAGCCTTTGCTTTATCTTTACTCCTGAAGAAATTTGTTTGCTGAGTTTTAAATAGAAAAGAATGGTTCACAAAGTCTTCCAAAGAGCAAATTTCAAAAAATAAAATAACATTAAGTATAATTTTAATGTTAATGTAAATGTTAAATGAGGAACAATGATATTGGGCTTATATGTAAAATCTCCTTTGAAAAGCAAGTTTGAAAACCAGTGGAATAGACTGGTAAATTGCTCTCCATGCAATGGACATGAATACCCATAAATCACACCTTTAGGAGTGTGTGTGTGTGTGTGTGTGTGTGTATGACTGTGCTATTGTGTCTATGAATACGAGAATGTGAATTACCAAAGATTGCAAGAGCTGCAAGAATGCAACAGAAGCAGTGATATGGGGATCCACTAACCCCAATATCCTAGAAAATTAATTACAGGTGTTTGAGGGTCTAGAGGACTGTGTGTCATTGGTATCCAAACGGATCCTTGCTCATTATCCTTGTACTAATTAGCACTTACTATGCCCCAGGCATTCTGCCTGTCTAAACCTCTTTAATCCCCACAACCCAGGACTTCCCTGGTGGTCCAGTGGTTGAGACTTCACCTTCCAATGTAGGGGTTGCAGGTTGATCCCTGGTTGGGGAGCTAAGATCACACATGCCTCATGGCCAAAAAACCAAATCAAACCCCCTCCCCAAATCCCAGAAATTCAATAAAGACTTTTTAAATGGTCCACATCAAATTAAAAAAAAACAACCCACCACCCTTTAAGGTAGGCCCTATTGAGAGTCTCAGTGAGGCCACTACCATGGGGCACTGCCTTGCCTAGGGACACATCTGTCCTGGGCCCAGCCATGGCCAGTGACTGACTGACAAGAAGATCCAGAGGCCCAGGCCCCGTGCCTCACTCTAGACAGTGGTGAGGCCATCCCAGGCCAGAACTCCTCTAGGACTGGCTGCAGCCTCAGCTGCAAACTTCAGATCAACTTCTTGCTCTGCCCAATCCTGCCACCCTCACTTCCTTACAGTATATTTCCTAAGCTCATTCTTCCACAGACCTTCTACATGTAAGACTCTGTCCCCGAGTCTGTTTATAGCAAGTCCAAACTAAGGTGTTATCCCATTTTAGAGATGTGAACCTAGGAAGTCTGTCTCCAGAGACCATGCTCTTAAGCATTTCATACTATTGCCTCTCAAGGAAGACAAAAGTGGGCACCTCCCCACATCCCGTCCCTTCCGTACCTTACGCCTGCCTCCACTTCCTGCTCCACAATCTACATTGCTCTGTTTAGACTCCAGGTCCCTTTTATTGTCATTTAGTCGCTAAGTCATGTCTGACTCTTTTGTGACCCCATGGCCTGTAGCCAGCCAGGCTCCTCTGCCCACGGGATTTCCCAGGCAAGAATACTGGAGTGGGTTGCCATTTCCTTCTGCAGGGGATCTTCCCGACCCAGGGATCAAACCCATGTCTCCTGCATTGGCAGGTAGATTCTTTACCACTGAGCCACCTGGGAAGCCCCCAGGTCTCTACTCCCTGAAAATTAATAAAATTTCACTAGAAATTGTCATCAGGAGGCCAGAAGGGAGAGCTCTCACACACAAATCACTCATATTCCCTCTCTCACCATACATCCCAACAGGAAGAGACATACCTTGTATCTCTGGCAGGAAGCCACCCTAGCTTACTGTCACCAGCAGGAAAGAAGATTTCTCCTTGCCTGGCAACAGGTCTGCCAACAAGAGACTGTCACAACTCAGCCAATAAAAAGCCACTATAATTTGAACTCCCCATTTCCTTCAATGGACTTTTGTTTATAATAGCCCCTTCCAACTTCCCCTTCTCTATAAAAGAGTTTCCTCTCCCATGCTGAACTGGACTTACATGTGGTTTGCCATGGTTGCATGTCCTGAATTGCAATTCTCTGTTGCTCCTATATAAACCCCTTTTGCTGGTAACAGGATTCTTTATTGTTTTAGCATAACATTACCAAACACTGGTTTAAGCAAGAATTCTAGAAAGCTTCAATTCCACTGAAAAAGAAGAAAGGGGGTGAAATGGTATTGCAATTCCATGAGAAAAGGAATCTTTCCAGCTTCTTTCACCCTCTTCCCACAGGGCTGGCCATTAGCTTGGCAGGCACAGAGGCTTACATCCAAGTGTGTGTGAGTAACCCCTGCTCAAGTATACACAGGCTGAGCTGGCATCCATTAGCGTTCAAAGCTTGTCAGCTGAAATTTATGTCAGCTGTCCTCCCCTGATCATAGATGACTTCCCTCCTGCTTAGCAAGCTCACAGGCTAACACACCTTGACACACACTGGGGGGCATTCTGATCTGATGCAGAGAGAAATGCATGGGGTGTGTTAGTATTACAGACCTCTTCAGATTTGTTTCTCATACAGGATCTGGGTATATCTTTATCTAAAGATTTTCCTTTATAGTGGGGATACCATTAATGTGTAACTATATTACTTACTTTAAAATGTTTGCTCACTATTTATATTCTCAACATTTTAAAATGTACATTCTTAGGTTTCTGTATTGGAAATACAACCAAACTTTTGCTGGGCTAATAACTGTTTGGTTGGACATAGCTTGCAAATACTATAATTTCCCTTTAAAATGAGTTAGCAAATCACTTATGATATCTTGACAAACACTTGAAAATAACTAATAAATATCCCCATAACAAATCATAGCTTTAAAATGATCACACCTATGCCAAACCCTTTGACTGTGTGGATCACAATAAACTGGAAAATTCTGAAAGAGATGGGACTACCAGACCACCTGACCTGCCTCTTGAGAAACCTATATGCAGGTCAGGAAGAAACAGTTAGAACTGGACATGGAACAACAGACTGGTTCCAAATAGGAAAAGGAGTACGTCAAGGCTGTATATTGTCCCCCTGCTTATTTAACTTATATGCAGAGTACATCATGAGAAACGCTGGGCTGGAAGAAACACAAGCTGGGATTAAGATTGCCGGGAGAAATATCAATAACCTCAGATATGCAGATGACACCACCCTTATGGCAGAAAGTGAAGAGGAACTAAAAAGCCTCTTGATGAAAGTGAAAGAGGAGAGTGAAAAAGTTGGCTTAAAGCTCAACATTCAGAAAACGAAGATCATGGCATCTGGTCCCATCATTTCATGGGAAATAGATGGAGAAACAGTGGAAACAGTGTCAGACTTTATTTTTGGGGGCTCCAAAATCACTGCAGATGGTGACTGCAGCCATGAAATTAGAAGACGCTTACTCCTTGGAAGAAAAGTTATGACCAACCTAGAAAGCATATTGAAAAGCAGAGACATTACTTTGCCAACAAAGGTCCGTCTAGTCAGGGTTATGGTTTTTCCAGTGGTCATATACAGATGTGAGAGTTGGACTGTGAAGAAAGCTGAGCGCCGAAGAATTGATGCTTTTGAACTGTGGTATTGGAGAAGACTCTTGAGAGTCCCTTGGACTGCCAGGAGATCCAACCAGTCCATTCTGAAGGAGATCAGCCCTGGGATTTCTTTGGAAGGAATGATGCTATAGCTGAAACTCCAGTACTTTGGCCACCTCATGCGAAGAGTTGACTCATTGGAAAAGACTCTGATGCTGGGAGGGATTGGGGGCAGGAGGAGAAGGGGATGACAGAGGATGAGACGGCTGGATGGCATCACCGAGTCAATGGACGTGAGTCTGAGTGAACTCTGGGAGTTGGTGATGGACAGGGAGGCCTGGCGTGCTGTGATTCATGGGGTCACAAAGAGTTGGACACGACTGAGTGACTGAACCGAACTGAACTGAATGGGGAATTATCATTCAATGGGGACAGAATTTCTGTTTGGAAAAAGGAAAGCATTTTGGAGATGGACGTGGTGATGGTTTCACAACAGTGTGAATACATTCAGGGTCACTGAATTGTATACTTACAAATGGTTAAAATGGTAAGTTTTATGTTACATACATTTGATTATAATTTTTAAAAAAGGAGAGATGAAGTAAAGAGATTGAGAACCACTGACATAGAAGAAGCTTTATAATGTGAGGGATCAAAACAAATGGTTGGAAAGAATTAAATTAAAAAAAAAGATATCTGAGTGTGAAGTGTAAGTGCTTACAGGACCCTGCAGGTCTGTCTGAATGATGAAGTTATGGTGACTTCAATTTTCTCTTTGGTGCTTGTCTTGTGCTGTTTACATTTTCTATAATGGAAATGTGATATTTCAGTAATCAGATAAAGAAATAAATGTGTATGTGTGTATAAATGTAAATATATATGAACAAGAGGGTAGTAAAGTACCCTCCCTCTCCCCAGCCAGGGACACAGTGAGTAAAAGGCAAGGTGCTGCTTCTAGGATGATCTGGCCAAACTGAGACGTGTAGAACATCCCCCAGATAGCAGCAGCTGGGTATCAAGGAGCATTGCCCACCTAGAAATCAAAGACCACAGTCTTGGCTTCAGCCTTGCCTCTTATTTATAAAGAAAGCTGAGCACCAAAGAATTGATGCTTTTGAACTGTGGTGTTGGAGAAGATTCTTGAGAGTCCCTTGGACAGCAAGGAGATCCAACTAGTCCATCCTAAAGGAAATAAGTCCTGAATGTTCATTGGAAGGGCTGATGCTAAAGCTGTAACTCCAATATTATGGCCACCCAGCTCCTCTCTCACAAGCTTTGTGATCCTGGGTAAACTAACCTCTCAGTTTTCTTGCCTGAAAAATGCTGATAACAACAGTCTATAACATCTCCACTCTGTGGGGTTGTACTGAGTATTAGTTTGGTAGGGCTGCCTTAACAAAATACCCAGACTGGGTGATTTATTTATTTATTTATTTTTTTTCTCATTGTTGATATTTTTATTAATCAGTTCCTGTTCTTCCATTACGTAGGTAATTTTTAACATATATCATGGGTAAACAGTGTTTCTTAAGGGATAACCTCCATGATGAAAAGTTTTGCATTTTATTTATTTATTTATTTTAATTTTAAAATTTTATTTATTTATTTATTTATTTACTTTACAATACTGTATTGGTTTTGCCATACATTGACATGAATCCACCACAGGTGTACATGAGTTCCCAACCCTGAACCCCCCTCCCACCACCCTCCCCATATCATCTCTCTGGGTCATCCCAGTGCACCAGCCCCAGACTGGGTGATTTAAAAGAAATTTCTTGTCTCACAGTTCCAGAGGCCAGAGGCCCAAGACGAGAGTGTTAGCAGCGCTGGTTCCTTCCGAGGGCCGCGAGGGAGACTCAGCTCCCCAGCTATCAGTAGCTTGCTGGCAGTCGTTGGCATTTCTTAGCTTACAGAAGCACCGCTCCATCTTCTCGTGGGGTTCTATAGGACACTATTTGCACTGGATTATCCTACTCCAGTATGACCTCATCTTGACTGTAAGGACCTGATTTCCCAATAAGGTCACATTCTGAGGTTCTTCTCATTAGAGTTCAACACATGGATTTTTGCTGCTGCTGTTCAGTCGCTAAGTTGTGTCCAACCCTTTATGACCCCCGTGGACTGCAGTACACTATGCTTCCCTGTCCTTCACTGTCTCCCAGAGTTTACTCAAACTGAGGTCCATTGAGTCAGTGATACCATCCAACCATCTCATTTTCTGTTGCCCTCTTCTCCTCTGGCCCTCACTCTTTCCCAGCGTCAGGGTCTTTTCCAAAGAGCCAGCTCTTTGCATCAGGTGGCCAAAATATTGGAGATTCAGCTTCAGCATCAGTCCTTCCAATGAATATTCAAGGTTGATTTCCTGTAGGATTGACTGGTTTGATATCCTTGCTGTCCAAGGGACTCTCAAGAGTCTTCTCCAGCACTATAGTTTGAAAGCATCAATTCTTCACACTCAGCCTTGTTTGTGAGAGTGGTCCAACTCTCACATCCATACATGACTACTGGCAAAACCATAGGTTTGACTATACGGACCTTTGTCAGCAAAGTGATGTTTCTGCTTTTTAATACACTGTCTAGGTTTGTCATAGCTCTTCTTCCAAGCTCATAACAGGGGTTATTATAAGAACGAAGTGAGATACTACATTTAAGGGCCTAGCAGATTACCAAGCATATAGTGAGCACTCAGCACTGTTAGCCATTTCTATCATTGTGACATCAGTTATTACAACAATGTTAGTACAACCACCATGTCACTGAACCTTCCCTTAGTCTGTTTCTTGCAGGGACCTGAACCGAATCTGTACATAGGGCTTCTGCTGAAGTTCTCATAAGATGGTACACTCCCCCACACTGCTTCTCACAAGGAAACAAGCTATTTTTGCCCTGACTTCAGGAAGTCAAACCTTCAAGCTTTGGAAGGCTAGGCATCAATTCAAACAAATTGCTAAACCACATTATTTTGATCTTTCAAATTTAGCTGACAGCAGAAGGAGTAGGTTTCTTCCCTGTGCTGTACATTATCTGCAGTCGTTTGTAATTGTGTTTAAATAAACGGGGGGAGAGCAGCCAAGCAGCACCCCAGAACAGACCTGAAGACACTTGCATTTAGAATCAGAAGCCCTGGGATGTGGATCTGAGAGAGGCTCACTAGCAATGCACCGTGGGACCCAAGCATAGCTACTTTGCCTTGCTGAGCTACAATTTCCTAATTCATTCTGTCAGCAAATGTGTTTCATAGAGTAAGAGCCAGTATTACACAGGGATACAGAGAGGTTTACAGGCCCCAGTGCCAGGTAGGGGCTCAGAGGCTCACTGTCCAATGGGAAGGGGCAGATGGACACACAAATAACCCAGTGCAGAGTGGGGACCTCAATACCCTCTCCTATTAACATGGGGAGAGTGGTTCCTGCTCTCCCTCCCGAGCATCTGCTATGGTTGTTTGGACAGTGAGTTCCTTGCAGGGCAAGCCTTTTATCTTACTCTTCCTGCCTGGCCCAGGCCTGGCTGATAGGGTGTGCTGGGAATGCTAGTTGAGTTAATAGAACACCTAAATGGTTAAGAACATGGGCTTCTGAGTCAGCCAGACTGGTCAGCTTTGAATGCAGTGACACTGGCTATTTGTAAGATGCTCAGTAAATCATTTATCTTTGCTCAGCCTGCTCAGCCCTTTTTTTTTTTTTTAAATAATGGTATGGTTGCTAAGTAGCTAAATCATTCACTCATTTAATAGATATTTAGTAGGCATCTACTATGTCCTAGGTACCCAGTTCTAAGTCTCAGAGATATGGCAGAAAATGAAACAGACAATGAATAAGAAAACAAGAGTGCACATGAAGTCAGCTAACTATTGCGAAGAAGAACGAAAGGGATGGGACTGCAATTTTGAATCGGGTGTCAGGGACACACGTGCGGACGTGTGGACAAAGACGTGACATCAGTTAGAGAGGCAGGTGCAGCTCACTGGGAGGAGCACTCCCGGCACTGGGAATTACACATCCCCTGCTGGTGGCTGTCTTAAACATCACATTCAGTAACATGTGTACAGTGCTCAGGATGCTGCCTGGGAGGCAGGAGGAGCTCATTAATTGAGAGCTATTATTAGCATGATGTTAATAAGTGTAATTGTATTGAGGAAAGAAGGAGACAGAGACTATAAATGTACCCTGTGCACAGGGCAGTCACATTGAGGATTATTGTTATAGTTGTTGTTTATTACTAGCAATTAATTACCTCCAGGAAATGCTCCTGACAGTCTGAAGTTACAGAGGGCCCAAGAGCCACTCCCTCCCTCCTCAGGCTCTGGGATTTGAGTCCTAGTGAAATGCTGATGGGGAAGACTCGGAAGGGGTAAAGGCTGGGTTTCTCTCCCGCCTCAAAGAGGAAACAGTGAGAGCCCTTCATGCCCATCCCCACACATACATGTGTCAGGGAGATTTCCACAACCTGGGTGAAACAGTGACACCAGATGTCACAGCAGTAATTTGGGAATCACTATCAGCAGATTCAAGAACTATAGACCCTGTTAATACTTCTGTTGTCAGTTCTGATTATTTATTGGATAGCAAAAGTCTTTATAGGAGCCTGGAAGGCAGCAGAGTAGGAGAGTGTGACTGAATTTCTCAATCGTGTGTGGATTCAATCCCAAGAAGTTAACTCAAGGTTACCAGTGTTTACTGAGCTTCCTTCAGGTGTAAGCAAAGTACTGTGGGGACCAGAGGGGTGAAAATGGTGGCTACCACAAATCTGGCAGCTGCTAATTCATTGGAAAATATGAATACGGCTTTCCCACAGGCAGACTGCAAGAGGC
This sequence comes from Ovis canadensis, assembly GCF_042477335.2. Lineage (NCBI taxonomy): Eukaryota > Metazoa > Chordata > Mammalia > Artiodactyla > Bovidae > Ovis > Ovis canadensis. The sequence goes on along the minus strand of NC_091246.1, from coordinate 49,836,524 downwards.
AGGGATAGGAGCGGGATGCAACGGACTATAAGGGAGAGGAGTCTGGAACTGGCTACCTGGTGTGGGGGAGGTGATGGGAGAGGCTTGGTGCTAAACTTCACGCACAGTTAACAAGTAGCTTACAGTAAAAATTCCCTCTTTAAAATGTTTAAATTTCCCACAGAGACACCTAGATGTCTCAGATTGAGTCCCCTGGAAGTAAGTACAGCCTAGAACAGGGAATCATGTGCAAAGGATACATTAAACATGTGTTCTCGGGAGACACCTGTAAGGGAGAGAGGAAGAGGGAAGAGGCCAAGCTCTGTGGGACGTGTTTCCAAGTGAGGCAAGTCTCAGCCTGATCCTCCAGGGAGCCCCTGGAGGTGAAAAGCGCTGGTGTTGCCATCACACCAGCCAGTCATCACTGCAGGCTGCTGGGGCGAGGGGTGTGAGTCCCAGGCACCTCTAGACTAGGAGGTTTCCATCCATGGGGGACACTGGCAGGCGCGCCTGCATAGCTGGGGAAGGGGCAAATCTCACCTAACTCCTAAAAGGGCGGGGATCTGGCTGGGGCACCAATAGCACCTGCTGCTGTTAGTTTTTGTGTATGATACTGAGTGATAATTCCTGGGGCTGTGGGACCCTAAGTGGCATGGAGCTCGACTAAAGGCAGGAACAAAGGGAGGACTGTGAGCAGATGTCTTCCACCTTTAAGGTGACTATCAAATCCCTAGAGGGAATGGTGGCAGCAGGTAGAGAACTCAAAAGTATTCCTACAACCTTAACACAAGTTCACTGATTTGCTGAGAGAATTAAATGAGATAATATATGTGAAACAGACTGGCACTTAGTAGAGAGACAAAGATGGTTAGACTTGATTCTGAATATTCCTTGGTTTAGACCTGCATAAACTGGGCTTTAAAAAAAAATCATCATAATAGCATGGGAATAATAATAATAGTAATGATGATGATACTACTGGGTACTAAACACCATTGTTCTTTCTCATATTAACCCTATGAAGTAGGTTATATTTCCCTACATAGATGAGGAAACTGAGGCACAGATAGGTAAGCAATTTTCCTGAGGTCACACAGTTCTAAGAGCTGGACTGAACTGCGGCCTCCTTTTGCCTGACTCTTCAAATCTTCATTTCCTGTTGCAGTTCATCACTGCCATGCCCTGGGAGATGGTGCATTTTATGTGAGTTTGAGGGTAGGCTGCTTAGCCAGGGAATAAAGGGAGAGAGATTAGGTTCCCGAACCAGCTCCCATGTTAAGTTCGTGTATACTGCAATTTCAGTGGAACTCCTTGGGTCTGGATGGGGTGGAGACAAGCGGGGTGCAGACGAAGTTCTGGAAGGGTTTGCTGTTGATCCTGGGCAACAGCCAAGAAACACTCATGAAAGGGAGACCTGAGAACGGAAAACCCTGAGTGGCGTCGGGAACTAGCACAAGGTCACTGGGACAAGTCCCATTTTCTGGGACACGCAGTTGGCACATCACACTCGGATCATGGCAGAGTTTCTGACAAGCTCTCCAGTGACTGCTTCGAGGATAAAATCGAAACAGGTGGAACCAGGAAAGTCCAGGGGATGGAGTCATGACTGGTTGAATGACCAGCCCCCAAAGGGGTCAAATCCTAAGTTGGTAGGGTTTTCTCTACTTCTGGGTGGAGTTCCTAGTACTCTAGTTCTTGTCTCACTCAAATTCAGCCTAAAAAAAAACCCAAAAACTATAGGCAAAATGATGACATCAAATATAAGGCACAAATGGGTGGCTGGTGGGAAGCTTCTGTATTGGAGAATAAAACCAGGACCCCAAAGATCAGAGAGGCAGGAGAGATAGGCGGACTTGAACAACACGAAGTTTAATTCATTTGTGTGTGTGTGTGTAGTGTAAAGTTTCCTGTTTGATAAAAAATATCAACCGTACAACTTCAGGGTCACGGCATGGCCAGGCAACAGTGGGAATGAAATAAATGAGGCTTTAGTCAACAGTGTGTCATTTTCCTGGGACAAGGAGCTGGTTAGCTTCCTCTAACGACCTGGTTCCAAGAACTTAGTGATTGGGATCCCAGCCAAACTGAGCTTACTCTAGGATGTCCTCTTTTCAGGCAAAATATTGACTGGGGATGGGGTCAATATTTGAGTCTTAGTAGAGATAATTTTTTAAAAATCTCCCATAAAAACTTGAAGTTTAAGGGGCACACTGGTGAAGGCTGGATTCCCATTCTTCAGCAACAAACACAAACAGATCAATGAACTCTGCAAACTGCCACCTGCTGTCTTCGTAACCTTCTTGGCGAGATCAATTAGTGATAATAGCCATCAGAGGTGACTGCTTGAACTTAAGGCAGCAGGCCTCTCCCGAGATGTTAAATTGAGATGTCGAGGCCTGCAGCTGTTTGAGAGAGGCTGGGCGAAGAATGAAGATTGGGTCTATTATTATATCTGAAGGAACTCATGGGTCACCCTCTTTGCAGCTGTGATCACTTCTATATGAGGTCCACCCATAGGGAGTGAGGAGGTGATCACAGGAAATAGTTTAGAAAGAATGGGCCCTCTTCTCATGGCCAAAAATATTCCCAAGAGCCCCTTTCAATTTCTCCATGCCCAAGTGCTCTTGTAAGCCTCACAGCCCTGACCCAAGCCTGGGGTAAAGGCTCTCAGTGACTTCCTGGAGAAACTGGTGCACACGATAGGATAGAATGAGATTCTATGAATTTAGCCTTTGTCATAGGCACCACGAAATAAATATGGTGTCGTTTCAAAAGACAAGCCAGAAGAAACATTCACTAAAGGAGGGATACTGCTGGTTAGAGCCCTGGTATCTTGGTCTGACACACCCAAAGGATGTGTCCATTTTGAGGGCTGGAACATCATCCATTTTGGGGAAAGAAACTGGAAACTGGGAGGAGTTAAAACGTGATCACCCCCCCAAATTTTAAGCTTTGGTTTTTTTACCTGGAAACTCAGCACACATTCCCAAGTAGCCTTTGAAGGGTTATGGATTTTAGCCTGTTGATGAATTCAGTGTCTCTTTGGTAGAAAAGCCTTCTTGGAGGAGTCTATTAAACCACAGTGTATGGCCTGAGTGCTAGGGAGGAGGGAACCTGGCATCGCACCCTCACTCCCCAGGGCATGGCGCAGGGAGAGCTCGCAACACAGGCACCTTGTGGTTACCCACGCACGGAGTTTTGCTTACTGAACTGTGGGAAAACCCAGCACAGCTTCCTGGTTTTTCCTCTCATAAGCAGAATGGAGTCCCTGCTCCAAGGGTCTGGGCTGACCTTGGACAGTGACTGGCAATTGTTACCTACCATCTCTTTACCACTGGGTAGGGAACCCACGGATCACATCATTCTTCTTTGTGCTCCCAGCTCCTAGCACCCAGCACAGGATCTGCTAAGGAGCAAATGAATGGAGGAACAAATACACCATCTGACAGAGCCCCAAGCAATTCTCAACGACGACGCTATTTGAGACTCACCAGGACTACTTGTTTGGAGAAGGCAATGGCAACCCACTCCAGTACTCTTGCCTGGAAAATCCCATGGACGGAGGAGCCTGGTGGGCTGCAGTCCATGGGGTCGCTAAGAGTCGGACACGACGGAGCGACTTCACTTTCATTTTTCACTTTCATGTATTGGAGAAGGAAATGGCAACCCACTCCAGTGTTCTTGCCTGGAGAATCCCAGGGATGGGGGAGCCTGGTGGGCTGCCGTCTATGGGGTCACTCAGAGTCGGACACGACTGAAGCAACTTAGCAGCAGCAGGACTACCTGTTAATAATGGGAATTTTCTGGCGCTACTGCAAAGCCACTGAATCAGAAGTTCTGAGGCAGGGCTAGGACATTTGCATTTTTAACGAAGTTCCCTGGGAGATTCCCACATGTATATAGTTTAGGAATCCTTGCCCTAGAGGAACTCTGCTGATTGGGATTCTCAGAATGCTCTGGGCTTTTGAGACCTAAGAGCCAATTCGAGCCTGAGTTTTATCAAGTGTTTGTTAGAAGAAGGGTTTCCAGGTGAGAGAGCATTCTGAGATTTGCAGACCAGAGAGAGGTAACGACAGGGCCAGAAACTGGAACTGTGGGCTCAGGGAATCAGAGGTAGCAGGCGCCCTAGACCATCAGTGTGCAGTTGGGGACACAGGCCCTATTCTCCAGTGTTCTCAGAGGAAGGTGGCTGCGAGGAGAGCTCTTAAGAAAATTAAAGAGACTAGGGCCCCAGACTAAGCCAGAGACCCGACCTGAGATGCCCGAAGAAATCTCTTTAACACACCAACTGGCAGCCACAGGCCTGGCTCCCAGGCGAGAACGCATACTGAATCAATTGAAATTGAGTCACGGCTATAATTAATTTAATGTGTTTAAACGATTTTCCGTATAGTAAACATGCTGAATGAGGGTGACCCAGAATAAAGTGTCTGCCTGAGAATGGAAAAGTGGATACCATGTATGCTGTATAATGAAAACCCTTCAGCAAATAGAAAATGCTTCAATTTATTTCTACCTCCTGTTCCCTTCCTTTCCAACTTTTTATTTATGTCTGAACTTGGCCTTCTGCGGTCTCCTTGGACCACAGGGACACTTTTTATTTTGTCAGAAATCGGTCTTTTTTGTCTGATCAGAAGACAATTTTAATGAAACCTGTCTCGAGCCCAGTGACAAGCACATATTAATATGTGACGAAGGGGAGGAGGAAGGGGGAAAAGAAACCTGAAGACCTGTTTCACTATTGCAATCTTTTTCTCAACTAATGGACGATTTGTATAAAGAGGAGAGAGATAGCAGTGTGGTGACGGCAGGCCCATCTGAGCTACTGTTCTGCCTAAATCGAACCTTCTTTCTGTGTGACTTTGAAACTCCCCGTCTGTACCTCAGATACTCATCTGCAACCCGAGGGGGTTGAATTTGAGGATCTCTAAGATAGCTTTCAGTCCTGACACTCGCTGAATCATGAGTCACAAATGAAACCAGGCACAAATATGCATCAAGGAATGTCCCATCAAAAAGAAACTCATCTTCAAGCTGTGTAAAGCCTTTCAGGCAGCCTCATCTAATTGCGCATCAAGTAGGGATCATGTATTATTTGGCAGCATTTAGGAGTAGTTATAAATGATCTCCACCTAAGCTACATCAGGCATCTAGACAAAATGCTGCATTTTAGGATTAGGAGAGGCTTCCTAGATTCTGTAGCTCTCTATCCAGCCCTTCAACTTGGGATACTACAAATTCATTCTCTTAAATGGGAAACAAAGTGTGACAAGATGGCCTGAAAAAGTGGACCCATACTTTGAGACAGCTTTGCCACAGTGCTACTAGTGGGACCCCTGGTGAATTCCACCCTTCTCTAAGGCTCGTCTGTGAATTTGTTCCATGGACAGAAAGGACTTCTGAGGCGTTTGGTGCTCTGTGGAGCCTTTCTGAGGGGGAGGTCTCAGGAGAGGTGAGGTGGGATGTGGAGGGGCTGATCTGGAAGGGCTCTGGGCTCTTCTTCCATTCACCTGAGAATCTCCTCTTTAATTTATATTACACACCAGGGACCACATACAATCTGATAACAAGAAGTTCTGAGGATTAAAAAAAAGAACTTTTTGAAACCACTGGGCTGAGGAAAGCTGTTAAAAGTTTTCAGTCTGCCTCCAGGATGCACCGCAGACATGACATTTACCGATAACTAACATGAGCCTTCACTTCCGAGCTGTGGGAGCAGATGTCCAGGTCTCAGGTCAAGAGGGGCTCTATTTAGGAATTTGGAACTCTCCTTCTTTTTAGCAAACCTCAATGCTCCCCAATACCCAGAGCAGTGGTTCTAAATTCTACTGTGCATTAGGGGGTCTGGTAAACCACAGGTGGCTGTGCCCCAACCCTGAGATTCTGATCCAATGGGTCTGGGGTTAGGCTCAAGAATTTGCATTTCTAACCAGCTCCCAGGAGATATTGGTGCTGGTCAAGGCACACTTGGAAAATCGTTGGCCTGTAAGATAAGGCCAGCCTCCTTAGCTTTACCTACAAAGTAGGTAAAGTAGGTGAGCTGTGTCTCAGCTCACCTTCCCAGCCTCACCGCCCTCTCTTTCAGTATTCCCAACAAAGTACATGCACCTCACCACACTCCATCCAGCTGGACTGCCAGGCCCTGTCTGCAGGTCTAAGGCACAACCCAAAAGATTCCACTTCCAAAGTCTTCCATGACTTCTTCATCAAAGGTCACAGAAATTCCCCCAGGCTCACACAGTCTCTCCCATGGTGCTGAGCACTTTCAACCTCTTAATGTCATTTGAGTCCAGGTCTCACCCCTGCATCTGGACCACAGACTTCAGGACAAGGAGTCCATCTTACCTTGGAGTTCACACCATAGTCTACACTGCACAAGTCCTGGCCTGTCAGACCGACAACCCAAGCCTGAGCGCATGCGCAAAGGAACATGACCATATAAGAAATAGCCCAGTCAGCTCATCTTATATACGCCCAAGACAGACGGACTCTAAACGCCTTTTTAAATTAGAACAACGGGCAACACTTTGGCCATTTCAAACTACTCTTTAGGCAAATTTCCCTAGTTTTCTGGGAGCACAGTCCTTGACAAATACATCATCATGAGACGTAAATGACTACCACTTATGTTCATGACCAGAAGGTAGTGTGATGCAGCTTTTAAGAGCTAGCTGCTGCTGCTGCTGCTGCTAAGTCGCTTCAGTCGTGTCTGACTCTGTGCGACCCCATAGACGGCAGCCCACCAGGCTCCCCCGTCCCTGGGATTCTCCAGGCAAGAACACTGGAGTGGGTTGCCATTTCCTTCTCCAATGCATGAAAGTGAGAAGTGAAAGTGAAGTCGCTCAGTCGTGTTGGACTCTTCGCGACCCCATGGACTGCAGCCTACCAGGCTCCTCCATCCATGGGATTTTCCAGGCAAGAGTACTGGAGTGGGGTGCCATTGCCTTCTCTGTTTAAGAGCTAGACCCAGGTTCAAATCCTAACTCTACCTCTGATTAGCTGTGGTACTTAAATATTCCAAGCTCCAGGCTCCTCAGCTTTATTGGGGGTGGTAAGAGCACCCACTTCCCAGGGATGGCACACAGATGCAGTGACACAATTATTAACTACAACAACCACTAGCATTCCTCCATGTCTACATGTGCCTAGCACTGGGCATACATCATTAAGCTAATCTACATAAATGCTTAGCACACATCTAGCACATCATAAAGCATTCAAGAAATAGTGATTCTCATCATCGCCAATTTTCCTGACTTCTGTCCAAGACAGCCATTATCATTCCCATTTTCCAGCTATTTCAAGAATCTTAAAACCCAGAACAAGTAGCTTGCTCAACCAACTGCTAGGGCAGTTTTTAATTTGTAACAGCTAATGTTTATGACCGCCTTGCCAGGTAGGTATTATTTCCATTTGGGGGCTGAAAAAACTCTGTAGTCTGAAGACCATAACTTGAAAGTGAATGCCCAGGATTTGAACCTGACTCTGGATGACTCACCCCGACCCCACCACCTGGTGGATTCCACCTGCTCTGTGTCAATTCACTATGGCCTTTATAATCCACAAGTTATAGACAGGCAGTTTCCCAGCACATCAGAGAGCATTACTAGCCATGCCTGTTTCAGCAGCCTTGCAATCACAGAGCCCACAGGAAGTTATTTCAACAAGCGAGAAAATGAAGCATATATCAGAGGGCCTGTAACACAGTGCCTTTTGCCCTGTATGTCACCAAAGGGCACTAAGGAAAGCAGAGCCCGGGGGCCTGGGACTGACCGTGACCCCGAAGAAGTTGGTCTCGTTCATGGCATTGAGGATGATCTTGCCCAGCGTGTGGTCAGTGTAGTTGAAGTCCTGGATCCGCTGGTGCTGGCTGCTGGCATGCAGCGTCTCCATAGCCCTCTGGAGCGTCTTGGCGATGACCCAGATGCCGTCGTAGGCATACCCGTGGAACTTGCTGGGTCCTACTCCCGACCGCTTATTGTTGTACTCTCTCTCATACTGCTGTGGCGTCTGGAAAATAAGGAGACCAGGGACACCAAGTTATAGCCAGCCAGGACACAAAGCATATGGTGCTGAGAGCTGACACTCCCCAGTGCTTACCATGAGCCAGGCACAGTGCTAGGCTCTTAATGTGCACTATCGCATCTAACCCCCCACAACAACCTTGTACACTGGGGCTATTATTGTCCCCATTTACAGATGAGAAGATTGACTCAGGAAAGCTAACTTTCCTAGGACCAAGTGAGTGGCAGGGCTGGTATCTGAACCCTGGCTGTCTGCCAAGACCAGTGGAAGGAAAAATGCATCCTGAGCAGGCCTCCTCCTGACATTAGCTGGGCCTGGAGCTACAGTTAACAGTGGAGGCCCATACACCATATGTCTAAATACTAAGTTATAGACAACAAACAGAATGTTGAATAAAATATTTTCTATCTTTTTGTCATAATGGGTTAAAGGAAGGTAAATAAACCTTCCTAACAAGCTGGAAGGCCAGGTTTGAATTCAGAAGTCTGAAACCCCTCAGAGCTTCAGTCTGGACACAGAAACACAGGGGAAGCTAACCTTGCTCCGGGGCCCACCCCCTTCTCTTCCCACTTGACTCCATCCCACAGACCAGTCAAGCCAGTCCACCCTCTTCTAGCATAAGTAGTCCCATGACCACGCAGAGGCTCAGTCCTCCCTGAAGAGGCTCCTTGGATCCTGGATGTGGCTCCAGGCATTTGGGCAGGGAATTCATGGTATGGCCCAGGATTGGGAGGGGTGTAGGCTCCGGGTGGGCAGGTCCCTGTGGCCTTGTGGATTTTGAACCCCGTGGAACTTGAGTGAGGTCCTCTTAGAGCATGGGGCCCCGGGCAGATTCTAGTTGTCCAGTTGTAAGGTCCCTTCTGATCTCTACATCGTGCTCTTCCCTTTCATCTTCCAGAACATAGCAGAGTCTGCGAATAACTTCACATTAAAAATTTTTTTTCTCCCATTGAGCTAGATTTCATAAAATAATTTCATTGGTAATATTAACATTCTGATTGAGGCCACAAAGTAATGAAACTGCCTTTTTATGCTAGTCCCTGAGGCTTATAGATCCAAATGAATGCCGCTCCAGGGGAACCCATTACCCTCAGCTCTTCATGGGCCTTTTCTCAAATCACTTCTGAACTCCTCTGCCAGAAATGTCATCAGAGCCCATGGCTTAGTCTTTGGATAAACCCTCCTTGGGGACCAGTCGAACATAGAAACCAGAACTCATTGTCAGTTTATACGAGAAAAGGCCCCATAGAGATGGTCACACATGCCGTCTCAATCTGCAGCAGGAGACACAGAGAGGTCTAGAGACTTGGCCAAGGTCACACAGCATGAGTTTGTGTGTGTCTCTGTGTGTATAGCTAGACTGGTCTCATTTTATCTTTGCTGCTTCTCACATGTTTGAATTTTGAAGTCGTAACTGTCTTTTGAAAACCACCCCAAGTTGTTTGGGGCCAGTTCTGGTATCGGAGCAGTGAAGCTGAGCCATTGAAGACCGGGTTACTCCGAGGCTGGATGTCAAGTCTCTCGCTCTTGGCTCAAGGCATTTGCAGAGCCTGGGTACAACCAAGCCCCTCCAAATGTGGAATCTGCAGCCAGACAACCAAATGAGGAATCTGCCTGACCAAATGTGAATGGTATCCCAGCAAGAAATCCACCACCTTTAAAAAAAAACAAACCAAAAACATTTTGGCTCCTATTGGATAGCTCAGGTTTTATCTATTTATCTATTTCCTTTGGAAATGCATCATGTCCAGCCATCACTGTTCTGTTCATCAGTCAACATACCCGGCAGAAGTTCTTCAATTCCAAGAGTTCTTCAAGGAGACAACACCGTCTCCAGCCCAGCCCCAGCCCAGCCCAGCTCCTCAAGCCCCTTCTCATAGGTAATTGCACCCCTCCACCTGGAGGCTGGCTCTCCACAGGCATCCTTTGTCTGCTCACTTCTTATCAGGGAGCATGAGATAGTCTATTATGAGGCTTCCTCTCTTCCCTGAACCTGTTGGGTCTCCTTCACTCACACCAAATTTGTTTGCACTTGGGGCTGTTACACTAGATGCCTCCTCTGCCAGGAAGCTTCTGCCCCAGCTCTTGCCTGATATTCTCGGCACACAAACGTCAACATGTGTCGTTTCTCAGGGATGCTTCCCTGACCCACCCTTTCCACAACCTCTTCCTGCCAGGCAATCTCTATCCACTTGTTTTATCTTCTTTATTGCAGTTTTTACTTCCTGCAATGCATCTACCCAAAGAATTAAGCTCCAAGGGGTCAAGGGTGTTATCTTGATCACAGAACCCAAAACAATGCCCACAGAGACCCTTTCTAAGCATCAGTTTCTCCATCTGAAAAGTGAAGAGGTTGGACCAGGTGATCTAGAATCCTCCTCCTGGTGAGTGATCCAGGCAGGGGTCTGGCACAGTGGTAAAACACAGGATTTGAAAGCAGGCTTACCTGCCCTCCAGTTCTAGCTCAGTGGTTTGGTAACATGACCTGGGGCTGGGGTCCTGTCTCCTACAGGTCTCTGCATCCTCCCATCTAGGTGGCTTTGACAGTTTCATGAGATGAAGAGTGCACAGCATCAGTCCTGTGTCCAGGATGTGTTGGTGCCCCAAGAACTCCAGTCACTGCTAGTAATAGTACAGGTGGTTGTTCACCTGGTCACCTGGAACAACTGCGCACCCAGGATGTTCTAAAGACCCAAGACTTCACTTGTGCCGATAGGGGATAACAGCCCTCCAGTGTGTGAATGGCCTACTTTTACTTCCTTAGCTAATTTCCAGTTATTGGACATTGAGGCTTTTTTCTAATTTTTCCCAATTACAGGATTGCAAAAAAAGCATCCTTGAATCTAAATTTTCTGAACACACACTGATAATTATTTTTTCAGAAGAAATTCCCAGATATATAATTGCTGAGGCAAAAGGTATAAAAACCTTAAATGCTATTCACACATCTAAAAGGCCAAATTATCCTCTCCAAACATGAAAAGCTAAAATTCCACTCTATATGAAAGTGCCCATTTCCTTGCATCCTGGACCACAATAGGCATTTCTTTCTTTCTTTCTTTTTTAAGCTGCTCAGCATGCAGGATCTTGGTTCTCCAACCAGGGATCAAACCTGTGCCCCTGCAGTGGAAGTACAGAGTCTAACCACTGGGCCACCAGGGAAATCCCTCAATTTTAAAAATCATTGTCAGTTTCTCAAGTTAAGAAAAAAATGTACATCTCTTTTCATTTTAATTTGCATTTCTCTGGTTAACTATTAAGAGCGATCTCTTTGCACATATAGATGGGCAACTTTCACTTCTGAGGTGTGTTTCCTCTTTATATCATATTGGTATGGTGAGAGTCACAACTTTTAATGCTTTGTTTTAACATATCCTTGTTATTTTTCTATTTGGCTATATTTTTCTTGATTTTAAAATGTAATTTGGGGGAATTCCTTGGCAGTCCAGGGGTTGGGATTTCACTGCAGAGGGCCTGGATTCAATCCCTGCTCGGGGAACTGAAATCCTACAAGATGCGTGGCGTGGCCCAAAAAAAAAAGAAAAAGAAAAAATAAAAAAGAAATTTGGGTATATTTCAGGCTATTGATTCAGCTATTGGCTATTTTTAAAGTATCAAAAATTTACCTGAATGTCTATTATCTAATTAATTGCTTAAGCATCAAAGGAATGAGGCCTCTTGAACTCTTCTCTCCAAGACTTTGCCTCTCCGAAGCTTTTTCTGATGCAGGCAAAGGCATCCAAGGGCTGGGGTCTCTTTGAGTCCTGTTTGTTCAACCTAATGAGTACATTCAGATGATGTTTCAAGACTTCTTCTCTATCCAGGACATGCCACTGGGGTATCCTTGAAGGTTTCTATGACATTCTTAAAGTTGTTGCGGGTGAGGGGAGTCAGACCTTCATCGAACACAGTATTACCTTACCAGGAGGTAAATAAGTGTAGTTTTTAAACTTCTTTGATATAGTTTATTGGCAATATTTCCATGTGTGTAGATAAGAGAGGGGATCAAGATCTGACTGTTTATTCAATTTGACACTGGGGCCAACACAAGCCCCTATATATTTTTTAGGTGTACCTCTTATAAATCCCTATCTTTTTCTATCTCATAAAACTGTTCATCAACCAGGGAAAAGGAGGTTGGAGAACACTGGCAATGTGCCTGTTTACCTCACTTCTGTGGATAAAGTCCTTGGAGTGGGACTCCCGGGTAGCTTAGCCCTGAAAGGTGACCTCATTCTCACTGTCTTTGCAGGCACCACGCTGAAGTCATTGCTGCCACACTATGTCCGGGCCCATTCATCACTGTTCCCCGGTGAAGCCGGCGCCGATCTCCCTCGGGCACAACAATGACAGCAGGAAGAGACGCTCTCACAATTGTCTGAGAAAAGCTAACAGTTGTTCTTAAAGCAGGTCTCCGATTATTTAGGGCAGAAGAATTTCTTCCGCTGTAAAGCAGACACTGAAAACTGATTGATTACTCACGCTCTGAGGTCAAGTTTATCTTGAGAGGCTAAAAGTTTCTGAGAAAACAAGTTTTATATGAAGAGTCCCAATTACTGACAGGTTGTGCCCCACATATTTTTGAGAGGCAGTTGTTGGAACGTGGAACATCTTTTCATACAGAAATTATGTTATAAATAGTGGTTAGGTTCCCAGGCTAGCCCACACAAGTTTGCTATCCCACACTGTGACTAAACGTTATGGGCCTGCCATTCCAACAGAACCAAGCTGAGTCCTGCTTCTTGGGAGAGGGAGGTCTCATGGACAGAAGAGAGGAGAAGGGGGAAACATCTTCTATATCTCCAACTGCCACCCCTCAACCCCGCAGAGCGGCAAAACCAGCAGAGTTTCTCTCCAGCACCCTTTGCGGGACATTGCAACCAGAGTCTCCTTTGGAAGGTACACTAGGGCATGGTCTACGGGCTCTTTTACTCTAGCTCGTAGGTCACCCAAGGAGCCTGTTGAGAATGCAGGGCCCTACATTTTGTTTTATTGTGTCTGTGGGATAACTTGGACAACTGTATTTTAAAAGATCTTTTAAGACTTCAAGAATACATAAATTGGTTAACATTGATTATGTCCCTATTACAATCTGATTATTGGATTTTCTCAATAGCAGCTTCCAGGTGTTTTCTGAGCCCTTTCTCAGACTCTTTCAGTGTGGGAAAGTCACTGTGTCTTCAGGGAGAGCCTTCCACTTAAGGAATGCTTGACATCTAGGAGATCAGTCTTCCAGATACAGAGTTTATACCTATCTCCCTGTAGCTTGCTATGTCTTTCTGTGGAGCTGCAAAGAACATGTCTGCTTCCTCTTATCCATAGCATATCCCAAAGAGCTGAAGTCAGTGACATGCTTACCCTGTCCTCAATGTGCTATATTCTTCACCTTTTAAGCAAAACAGTCTCAGTTCAGACATCCACTCTATGACGAAAGAGGTTATATGAGACTAAAGCTCCCATGAAGAACATTAAGGAAAGCAGAATAAAATATAAATATGGCTATCCAAAGGTATCAGAAAGTGACCAGGACATCTAGGACTTGAAGAACCAAGATCCTGGCGGGAAAAGAAATGTTTTGAGAAGAGTCCAACATTCTTTGCTGCTTCCCCTGGAGGCATTTGTTGATCTGCAAGTGGGAAGGCCAGTTGTAGGAACAGAAAACAGTGGATCAGTGTTTTCATCAGTCCCTCAGAGATGGGAAGACAAAAAACTATAGTTCAGGGTTATCAGGGTGGCAAGGCTTATAGAGCCAAGGTCTCAGAGGAAGAGGAACCACAGGATACCAGTACGCACACTGACATCTGCACCTGTGATATTTGGTGATAACTAAGCTGCATAAGGAGGATGGCACGGCAGATCACCCCAGTATTCTTGCCTGGAGAATACCCATGGACGGAGGAGTCTGGCGGGCTACAGTCCACGGGGTCACAAAGAGTCGGATATGCTTGAGTGACTAAGCACAGCACAAGCTGCATAAAACAAGGAGGATGAGACGCCAAGTGAAAAGTGCTGGTAAGGGGATAAGAACACAAGCAGGTATGTTTAAAGTCTCAGGACATTAGGAACAAAAGTTGGAATCCAGGGCCAGTAAATATCCCAGGATTTTAGTCTAGAATGTTAAAGGACAGATAGGAATAAAGTCAGACCAAAATAGACCAGATATTATGAAAACTAAAGCCAAGCCTGGAATCATCTCAGCTCTTGACTAGATAAAGTGAACTGCCCCTATGGAGAAAAATCTTCTCTGAAGAAAGATAATGCCACCTGTAGCTTCTTTCATTTTTCATATCGAATTCAATTAATTAAACTTACTAGGTATACTAGGTAATAGGATCAAATCTTAAAAAAAAAAAGGAAAGAAAGAAGGAAGAAAGGAAAGAAGAAAAATAGGCAACAAAGCAGATCTACAGGTGGTTCATATCTTGAATTTATTAGTCCTGGGCTTTAATGTAGCAGGTTTGTATGTTCAAGAAAATAGACAAAAGATACAGAATATCACCAGAAAACAGGGAGCAAAGAAAGAAAAAAAAGAATAAAATTAAAATTCTAAAAATTTTAAAATATTAATACAACAAATGAAACTAAGAACTCAATAGATGGATGAAACAGTATATTAGACACAGCAGAAAGTAGGTTAGTGAACTGAAGAAATGTTAGTAGTAAATATTCAGCCTGAGGCACAGGGAGGGAAAAAGGACAGAAAGTAAGCAATAAACATAAGAGATATATGGAATGTGTTGAAAATTTATAGCACATGTATGACTGGTGTCCTAAATTTGAGAAAAGGTTAAAAAGGTAAAAGCAGTGTTTAAGGGATATTTTCCTAGAATTTCCCCAATACATATCAATCCACTGATTCATGAAGTTCCATTATGCTTAAACTCCAACCAAGATAAAACCAAACAAAACCGTACTTCAGCACAGCATATAAAACTGCTGAAGAGTCAAGCAAAGATAAAATCTTAAAAGCAGTTAGAGAAACAAAAAAAGGATGCCTTATCTTCAAAAGAGCAACAATTAGTCTGGTGGCTGATTTAACAGAAACAAGGGATGCCAGAAGACAATGAAATGACCTCTGAAAGTGCTAAAAGAACATAACAGACCACCTAGAATTCTACACCTAATTAATATATCTCTCAATATTGAAGGTGAAAGAAAATTTTAGACAATCAGAAACTGAGAGAATGTGTCTCTAGCAAAACCAAAAAAAAAATCTTCTTTCTTTAAAAGAAAGACCAAGAGAAGTTCTATAGGTAGAAAGAAAATGATCATAAACAGAATGGAAATGAAGGGAGGAATGAGAAGTAATGAAAAGTATAAATATATGAGTAGATCTAAATGAAACATGACATCAGTTTCAAGGACATCCAAGAAAATCTTCTCGAAGAACAAAGATGAGGGACTTAACATTACCAGGCATCAGGTCTTAAAAAACTTCAATTATTAAGGCAGTGTGGTATTGGTTAAAGGATAGGCAGATAGACCAGTGGAAGAGAACAGAAAGTCCAGAAATAGATCTCCACACACTGAAGCTAAGCCATTTCAGTCGTGCCTGACTCTGCGACACCATGCACTGTAGGCTGCCAGGCACCTCTGTCCATGGAATTCTCCGGGCAAGAATACTGGACTGGGCAGCCACTCCCTTCTCCACGGGATCTTCCTGACCCAGGGATGGAACCTGGTTCTCCTGCATTGCAGACAGATTCTTTACTGTCTGAACCACTAGGGAAGCCCCAAGAATACTGGAGTGGGTAGCCATTCCCTTCTCCAGGGGGATCTTCCCAAACCAGGGATCGAACCCAGGTCTCCTACATTGCAGGCAAATTCTCTACTGTCTGAGTCACCAGAGAAGCCCACCTCTGATGTTACATAAAATCAGTTTCATGTGATTTCTATATCTAAAAGTGAAAGGTAAAACAAACTTCTCAAAGACAAGATAGAAAAATATCTTCATGAGCTTGGGTGGGCAAAGTTGCTTAAATAAGACACACATGATGTAAGTAATAAATATAACTGTCTAAGAATTCATACCCAGAATACAAAAAGAACTTTTACAAATCAGTGAGAAACATGCAGAGAATCCAAGTAGAAAAATGGGCAAAAGACTTGAATAGTCAGTTTATAAAAGAGAATATCAAAATGGCCAATAACGATGTGAAAAGATCAACAACTTCATTACTTATCAAAGAAATGCAAATTAAAATAAAAATGAGATGCCACTACTCACCCACTAGATTGGCTAAAATTGAAAAGCTAACAATGCCAAAAGTTGGTGAGTGTGTGAACCAAATGAAACTCATAATCTCTGCCAGTGGGTGTGTAAATTGGTACAACCACGTTAGAAATCTGCTTGGCAGTGTCTATTATAGCTGAGCATATGCCTTCTCTATGACTCAGAAATTCCAACCCTAAGGATGCACCCAATAGTACTGTGCACATATACTTACTAAAATACATCAAATGCCTTTCAATAAATCAAATAAAAAGCATGCAAAAGTTCCACACACAAGATTTCTGAGAGAAATTGAATGGATGGAAAGACTCTATATTACAAAGATATCAGTTTTTCCTAAGTCTATACCATCAGTAGAATTCCAACAACAAACCAGAAAAGGTTTGTGCATATAAATTGGCTCATTACTCCTTTCTCCTGACCTCAAGGCTGCTGCACTGAGGAAGGAAGAGAACTACAGTTTGTTGAGCACCCATTGTGTGCTTGGCACTTAGCAAGCTATTTTCCTCTGTATTACTTCATGTAATCTTTCTAAATCTGTAAAAGACATATTACTCCAGCATAATCAGAAACAATTTGAGAAAGGCCAAATGGCTTGCCCAATGTCACTGTATCACTGTTGTTTAGGTTCAGTTATATAATCTAACAGACAAAAATTATCGGTGACTTAAATGAAATAGTTTATTTCTCTCTCAAGTAAAAGTTGTCCATGGGTAGGTGGTGCAGGGCTTCTACGGCAACTCCACAGTATAACCAGAGACTGAGGCTCTTATCTTTATGCCCCGCTATCCTAAAGTTTCCTTCTCAAGGTCACCTCTTGACAAAATCGCTGCTATAACTCCAGCCATCTCATCCATATTTCAACCAATGCAGAGGAGAAGAAAGAAGAAGGGTAAGCTCTCATCTTAAAGCAGACTTTTAGAAGTCTTGTATAATACTTCTACTTAAATCTCACTGGTTAGACTTAGAATCCTGGCTCTATCTAGCTACATGGGAGGCTGGGAAATGTATATTTTCAGAGGAGTGGCAACATACCCAGTTAAAAATCAGAGTTATGCTACTGAAGAGGAAGAAGGGCTATGGATGTTGTATGGACAACTATCTGCCACACCACACCATTCCTCCTGAGCCCATGTTCCTTTGCCACACCGCCCATCTCCCAGGGACGTGAATATCTAAGGAAGCAGCCGGTAACAGGAGCTTTGTGGGGAAGGCGGGGGCAGAGGCAGCAGCATCATAAAGCTTGACTCCCTGAGGAGCATCTCTACTTTTCCATAGCACCTTCTCATCCTCCTCTCTAGAGCCCAGAGCTTCCTAAAAGCCCCAGGTTCTTTGTTATGGAGCTCCCATGGCAGTGACAAAGAGATGCGTGCAGCTTTCCCCAGGTCATTGCTCTAATTTGAGGACTCATTAGATTTCTGTTTCCTTTCGTTCTGCTGTGTTGGATAAACAGTCGTGGGTGGTCACAGAAGTTTCTTCTGGAAAACATTACAGAAGTCTTCCAAAGAAAGAGCCTGTGCCTTTGGTGGAGGGTTGGGGCCACTTCTGAGGTTCCCACTAATTCCAGCGTTCTGTGAACACTTCCATCTGGTGCCTTGGCCCAACTCTGTGTATCTCAGCAGGAGAATGGTAACAAGGAAGAATGTCCTTATTGGAGAGGCTAAGCCATCACTGGAATTTTATACCAAAATTATAAATACTCACAGTGGAAACAATCCCAATGGGACACTGAAAAGTGAAAGCTGACACTGGAAATCACCAATGTCAACAGAGTCACTTTAGGGGAATAGAGTGGTGATGGGGAACTTTAACAAGGAGAAAGAGACATGAGAGCCAAAGCAAGTATCCAGAGGCTGTTTACGAGAGGTTCTGGAAAACTGAGCTCTGAATGTGCTCGGGGAAGCCCAAAGGTCCGCACTTGTCCCGTCGCTGGCAATTCCAACTGGCAGGGACTGATGAATGTGCCGGGGAGGGAGACCTTGTTATTCCTCCTCCCAGAAATCTCCTGGATGCCAATGAACAAGCTGGGGCAGCTTGGCACTGGAGACAGGCATATGGAAGAGGGAACTGCAGAGAATGCATTCCAGGAGGGCCCACTATTCCACCCAATTCTGTGACTTTATCATGGGTCACCTCTCTCCTGGGGGTTCCAGAGTTTAACATTATAACCATATCACACAGCTCACTGTAATAACTCAGTATCATACCTACACAGAGTCAGATAATTTTACTGTGAAAGGATGCTAGGAGTTATATGGTCCAAATCTCTCATTTTCAGTTGAGGAAACTGAGGCCCAGGGATAGTGAGGGTCTAGCTGAGGTGGCAGACTAGTTGGTGACTATGCCAGGATTGGCACTAAATCCTGATTACTAGACTTACGCTGTCCTGTTCTGCCACTTACTAACAGGCCCACTAAGACATCACAAAAAGGGCTGACTTGGATGTGCTCTGCTCCTAGGCATGTCCCAAGTTGAGAGGAAAAGCATGGAAGAGGGGAAGGGGCAGTGAGTGGGAACTTAGCAGTCCTGGTTTCCAGTCCCTGGATCTGTCCTTGACCTGCTGGGTGACATTATCAGTGTCCTGGGGCAGCCATAACAAATTTCCACAAACTCGGTGGTTTAAACAGAAACTTATTGGCTCACAGTTATAGAGGCCAGAAGACTGAAACTAAGGTGTTGGTAGCATTGATTCCCTCTGGAAGCTCCAAGGGGAATCCATTCCATGCCTTTCTTCTAGATTCTGGAGGCTGCCAGAAATTCTTGGAGTTCCTTGTCTTATAATTCCAATCTCTGGCTCCATCTTCACATGATCTTCTCCAAATAGCAAACCTCCTCTGCCTTTTTTTTATAAGAATATTTGTCATTATGGCAACCCACTCCAGTACTCTGGTGTGGAGAATTCCATGGACGGAGGAGCCTGGTAGGCTACAGTCCATAGGATTGCAAAGAGTCGGACAAGACTGAGCAACTTCACTTTCACTTTCAGGTAGTGGCGCTAGTGGTAAAGAACCTTCCTGCCAGTGCAGAAGATATAAGAGTTGCAGGTTCGATCCTTGGGTTGGGAAGATCCCCTGGAGAGAAATGGCAACCCACGCTAGTACTCTTGCCTGGAGAATCCCATGGACAGAGGAGCCCGAGGGCTACAATCCACGCAGTTGCACAGAGTTGGACACGACTGAAGAAACTTAGCACACACGTCTGCAGGTAGTCTAGGATAATCTCATCTCAAGATCCTTAAATTAATTACATCCATAAAGACTCTTTTCCCAAATAAGGTCACGTTCACAAGTTCTAAGTGTTAGGAACCGGACATACCCTTTTAGGGGCCACCGTTCCTGTTTAACCCACTACAAGGATCCTGGGTGTGCTATTCCCCTTTCTGCTCCTCATCTTTTCTATGTGTAAACAGTGAGGGTGGAAGAGTCCACTGACTTGGTTCTATAAATGTTCGCTTGTTTTATGGATACTGACAGATCCCAGAATACAGGTACTTACCCAACAGCCTGTGCCACGCTGACCAAGATCCCCAGCAGTCACATATACCACAAAACCAAATGCAAGAACTATTTCATGACTTTCTAGAACTTTCTTGAGCCATATAGTCTTGAGGGTTGGTTGGGGAAGTTGGCTTGTGGTCAGACCACAAATAGTAATGCCTCATCAACTCTGGGCCCCACACCCTGTTGAGAGAGCATTCAACACGATCAAGTACAGAGAATGGGCTGAGCACGGGAAGGGGCCTGACAAAAACAATCTGTGCAGGGCAAGGGCCAAGGGGAGGTGAGTGAAGCCTTCCCTTCAGAAGCAAAAGGAAGAAGCACCCCAAAGCTCAGTAATCAAGATTAAAAAAAAAAAAAAAAGAATCAAAACTAATGCAAAAAAAATCCACGATGAGCAAAAATTTACAGACAGACAAGATGTGTTTCTGTAATTATGTGGCTCAAATCAGTTCACCCTAATGGTGGCCTTGTGGATCCTGTCTTTACTTAACATTTTGATATTTTGTTCATCATGGATTTTCCCACTGAGGTCCTTGGCACCCCCTTAAATTCTTCCCTTAGACCTGGCCCTGGAACTATGAGTTACAACTGGAGGGGTGGGCCCACGAGGGACAAGGAATGCCTACAGGGATATGACGGTTGCCAACAGGACCTGTGGAGGCCCAGAGGGGCCAGTGGGGAAAATTAGGGGATCAGTTCTAAGTCCTGTGCTACTGGAAGGATCTGAGAGTGTGATGGGAGGCTGGTCTACGTGACCCATTGTTGTTTAGTCGCTAAGTCATGTATTTTCGACTCCATGGACTGTAACCCACCAGGCTGGGGACTTCCCAGGCAAGAATACCGGAGTCGGTTGCCATTTCTTTCTCCAGGGGAGCTTCTCGATCCAGAGATTAAACTGGAGTCTCCTGCATTGGCAGGCAGATTATTTACCACTGAGCTACCAGGGAAGCCTGTCAGGAGAGCCCTAAACCCAGAATCCCAGAGGCAAAAAGGCTGAAAATTTCCCTGTGTAACTTCAATCTTTCAACCTTAAGATTGTAAGAAATGCTGTCTCTTGCCTCAATGACTGTGGGACAGGGACTGGGTCACCTGGAATTTCAGAGCTGCACCAAGCAGGAAGGCTGCCTGGCTCTGCTCCTGATGGCATTGCTCCATCTGGGGAGACCCAGGAGTGGGTAACCCACATTGTACAGTGAAGCGAAGAGCCCCAGGAGTAGCTCCAAGATGCCCATTCATGTGTATAGTGATATGGGGATGAGGTGAACCTTTTTGTCTGTGCATGCTAAGTGGCTTCAGTCGTGTCTGACTCTCTGCAACCCTATGGACTAGAGCCCGCCAGGCTCCTCTGTCCATGGGATTCTCCAGGCAAGAATACTGGAGTGGGTTGCCATGCCCTCCTCCAGGGGATCTTCCTGACCGAGCGATCAAACCCTCTTATGTCTCCTGCATTGGCAGGTGGGTTCTTTACCACTGGTGCCACCTGGAAAGCCTCAGACTCCTCACTGGCCCCAAATTTAAAAATTAAAAATTAAAAAGGAAAGCCAGTGACTTGGGAGGTGTTAAGATTCCCAGGTAGCTCAAATGGTAAAGAATCTGCCTGCAATGCTGGATATCTGGGTTCAGTTCCTGGGTTGGAAAGATCCCCTGGAGAAGGGTATGGCAACCCACTCTAGTATTCTTGCCCAGAGAATTCCATGGACAGAGGAGCGTGGCAGATAGTCCATGGGGTCACAAAGAGTCGGACACGACTGAGCAACTAATGCTTTTTGGAAGATGTTATAAAGTCAAAATGTTTATTCCAAAAAACACTGCAAAAAAAAAAATGACCTTCCCAAAATGCATTCCTGTGCATTTCTACATCCATGCCTAGGTAGCATTCACGCTCCTTGGAATGACATTTGTGGCCCTTGGGGCATCTCATAGCCCTTATCCCCACTTAGCTTCACAGGTCTCATGTGTAATCATTTTCATCTTTGGTCTTCCTTAAGTTTCTCATTTTAATTACTATATTGTCTGCCTGCATGGAAATTTCTTCTTAGTTTTTGTACTTTCCTCAAATTTTATACTATTTTTAGATTAAAGTATAGAGTATCCCTGGACCCAAGAATCTTCTAATAAACTGCAAACTTCAACACCTTTAAAAATAACATTTACTGAAATAAAAATGAGTTGTTTCTACTCATTATTCAGCATGTCCCCAAACTTTATATGGTCACTGACTCAAGTGTGAAAATACTTCTTTCAATATTTTCTACCCAGAATGTTTTTCCAGGCCCTCTCAGGTACCACATGATTGAAAGAGCTGCTTATAAAATGTGTCCTAATGATTTGCCATTTTTGGGCAAATCAATAAATCATTCTTGTAGTATTGGCTCTGATTGAAAATAAATAATGGATAAAACTAAATATATATATATATATATTTACTTTACTATGAAACTGATTCTTCAAGTGAAATTGAAGGTGGGTGGAGGATTTAAAAATCTGAGATAAAAGGAGACAGAAAAGAATCACGTGCCCTGCTGTACTAAACTTTGGCTGGTGGTTAGAACTGAGAGATGGATGTTGCCATCATCACTGGGGCTGTCACCTTCCGATTCTTGATAATGCTTTCAATGATAGAGAACAGTATACTTTGGAAATACTTTTACATACACCAAGCTACCTGTTCTCTCACAGCCCTATGATAAAAGCAGGCCAGGGGTTAGTCGTCCCTAGTAGGAACATCCTTAGTGGAGGCCTGAGGACGTAAGCACACTGAAAAGGTCCGCCTCCCAGCTATGACAGCACAAGGTGCCAGGCGCCATGCCAGCCACATTGCACAACCTGCCAACCAGTCCTCCTTTTGACCCCAGAGGAGGATATTTGCACTGCTACGATACAGATGAAAAAAAAAAAACAGCAGCTCAGAAAACTCAAGCTCAAGGTCACACATCTGGTAACTGGGGTTTGGACCAGTGTTTCTGGTCTTCAGTACCTGTTTCCCCAAGTCTACTTGAGGGGTTATTCTTCTCCTCCAGGCTGACAGGAGCATCAATTAGACTGAGAAATGACATTCCAGGTCAGAGGGTGCAGGGGATGGTGGTCTCGTCTGAAAGTCAATGCCTGCAGTTGTTTGCTATAATAGCCAGGACTCCATCCCTTATGCAAACACTGTGTTATGTGCTTAGAAAGCACCCTTACCTCATTTGATTCCTACAATTCCCTAGAAGAGGGAGACAGCCAGATATACCCCTTTAACAAATACAGGATTTATTTATACTCCTACAACAAATAACAAATAGAGGCTCAAAGAGGTCAAATGATTTGCTGAAAAATCACACAGCAAAGGCCAAAACAAGATCTGGGTGCTTTCTGCTGATATCACTGGACAATATGGCACTGACCTTCCCGGAGATGGTCTTGATCTGCTTGGAGCTCAGGGGCTCGAAGTCCACACCGATGTAGCCCTCCATGGCAGTAAGCAGATGCTTCCGGAGACAACGCGAGGAGTTGGCTTCTGCGTGCACCTGCTCCCACCAGGAAGGCTCATACCAGCCCGGGATGATCCACTGGTATTTGCTCCCATACATATTCTCCTCATATGCCTGCAAGAGATGGGTTGATCATGAAGGTACCAAGAGACAAACGTTTTTTTCAAAGCTTTGAAACCTGTGGGAAAGGTGGAGGTGGGGCAGTGACTCAGGCTTCCTCATACCAGAGGATTTGCTAATTTTTCCATTACTTGCTTGGTCTCCTCATCATCTCTCAAGGTATCCAAAGTAGTTTATAGGAAACGTATACTAAAATAATAAAACACTGAATAAAAATGAAAATGCAAGTGCCTGGGAAAATATAAATTATAATATGCTTACTGGAGGTAATATGCTTATTGGTGGTATCTTCCTGGGTCAGGAAGATCCCCTGGAGAAGGGAATGGCTACCCACTCCAGTATTTGTGCCTGGAGAATTTCATGGACAGAGGAGCCTGGTGTGCTGCACCCATGGGGTTGGACATGACTTGGCGACTAAACAACAACAAATAAGAATCCGCCTGCAGTGCAGGAGACCCAGCTTCAATCCCTGGGTCAGGAAGATCCCCTGGAGGAGGGAATGGCAACCTACTCCAGTATTCTTGCCTGGAGAATCCCCAAGGAAAGAGGAGCCTGGTGGGCTACAGTCCATAGATTTGCAGAGAGTCAGACATGACTAAGTGACTAACACTACTGGAGGTAACAGAGGACAGATGAGTCCACCGAAGGTTCAAACGCTATAGGCGATGAACCTCCTGGCAGCCCAAGAGAAAAGGGCAATGGTATTAATTGCAGAGCTCTCACTTTCACTAATGAGAAAAAACACCAGTCCCTTAAGGACACAAAATGTTTTCTAGGCTTTAATCCCTGAAAAAAAACAAAGCCTCATATGGAGGATACTGTCAAATTAGCTAGCATGGTATCAACAGTGTCCCCACAACAAACAGATTTCATAAGGCTATTTTTGTATAGATTTTTACGAAAAGCTGGGATCATAATCTTAAAATATAACTCAGGGGGGAACAATTTTGCAAGGGGGCCAAGAAAATTTAATGTAAGCATGCAACTTATGTAAGATGCCACTTGGCAAACTGAACATCCCTCTGAATCTTTACCCAAAGCATGGTGGGCATAAATCCAGATCCTAAAAAAAGTCCCTTATATTTATATGCTTTACGCCCATCTTATTGGTTCTTCATGTTCACCATCTGAGGTGGTCTGGGCAGAGTTTATTAACCTCATTTTAGAGATGAAGAAATTGGGAACCAGAGAGGGAAAGTCACTTCTGCAAGGTCACAGAGTCTGGAACCTAGGTCTCCTCCTCATGCTGCACAGCCACACTGCCTAATTCCCATTTAAGCCCAAAATTGTCAGACTGTTCTCATACACCCCCACTTGGCTTTAATTCTTACTGTGATGATTTTACATCAGGAAAAACATGATTTTTGATAGCTTATATGCACCCAGAAAGTCCCAAAGTGTAGGAATGTCACATTCCATCAAAGCTGGGTCCAGAATGGAGTTTCTGAGTAGAGCTCACAGCCCTCTCAGGAATCAGAACGCCCGGAAGTGACTATAGAGAGTGATGGTTATGCAGTGCTCTAGGTGTGCTGTAATGAACTGCATACATTTAAAATGTGAGCCTGAAATAATCCAGCAATTTGTTCCAGGGGAGTTACCTATGTTAGGAGCACATGGGGAAAACAATTCACGTCACACCCTTTATGTTCCTTGACTTACAAGAAAGACAGCATACAGGCCAAGAGGGTGTGGAGAGAGGAGCCTGTA
Source organism: Ovis canadensis (assembly GCF_042477335.2). Lineage (NCBI taxonomy): Eukaryota > Metazoa > Chordata > Mammalia > Artiodactyla > Bovidae > Ovis > Ovis canadensis. The sequence goes on along the minus strand of NC_091246.1, from coordinate 49,811,487 downwards.
GGATGGTTCTGGATGCCTGGGAGGTTTTGGTTGCCCTCCACTTAGGCTCTACCATGCTACGCCAGGGTCTGCCCAGAAAGGTGGGCCAGAGCCCCTATTAGTTGTGTCTGATACAGAATAGTTATTATCAAGTCAATGAGTTGGAGGAGTGTTCCTTTCATTCCTGCATCTGGGGAGGCAATTCTAAAATTCTCTCAACACCTGAAAAAGCCCAGCCTGCAGTGTGAAGCATCTGGGGTAAAGGTGAATTAGAATATTTGTTCCTTAACTTAAGCTCAGATTCCATCTCCATGGCCTCTATTCATTGATTCAGTGAAAACTCCAGAGAGTAAACTGAGATTGTTTCATAAAATAGCTCTTCAACTATCTCAAGTCAATGATCACATTGCCTGTTCTCTAGAATCCTCCAGTGATACGGAACTTTCACCTCCCTCATTCTGGACACTGGACTTTTCATGATGCAGCCTCAGATCCTAGTCATTTTCCCAGCAACTACATTTTACTGTTGCCCCAATCAAAGCTGTTGTAGAAAAACACAGCCCTTATATTACAATCACATAACAAAACCGTGGTTCAACAAAAGAAGGCAGCCACCTCGGCTCCCTTCTAATAAATGGGGTTTACCCCACAGAAACTTTTTTTTTTTTTCTAAAGATAATCCCAGATCCCGGCTGGGGGCTAAACCTTTGAACAAAAGGGTCATTCCAATGATTCCAGGTTATTTAATCAGTGGTCAAACCTGTGAGGGGGATTCCCTGGTGCTCGTAGTAAAGAATCCTGCAATTGAGGAGCCACAGGAGATGCGGGTTCAACCCCTGGGTCAGGAAGATCCCCTGGAGCAGTAAATGGCAACCCACTCCAGTATTCTTGCCTGGGAAATCCCATGGACAGAGGAGCCTGGCGGGCTACAGTCCATAGGGTCTCAGAGTCAGACATGACTGAAGCGACTTAGCACTCACTCACTCGAAACATGTGAGACTTTACAACTCTCATCTTTCACTGGCAGAGAGGAACTCACATATATTGAACCCCTATTACGTGCTTGGCCATTTATATACAGTATCTTATTTTATTCTCACAATAACCCTATGATGTGTATGCTATTATCTCTATTTTATAGACAAAGAAACTGAGCCTTACAGATTGAGGAATTTGCCCAAACACATTCAGTTAAGTCAAGAGGACAAGATCCAAAGTCTATTTTTTTGTTTTAATTTCCTTCCATTCTCAGCAAAACAAAATAAAACTTTTCTGAAGCTTTCTCAGTCTTTTCTTATTTTGGCCACATCGCTCAGCTTGTGGGATCTCAGTTCCCCAACCAAGGATTCAACCGGGGCCATAGCAGTGACAGCCCAGGATCCTTAACCACCAGGCCACCAGGGAATTAAGTTTTTTCAGTCTTCAAAGGTGAGGTAAGATAGCTCCACCTATTAAGAATATATGGTAAGTAAGAGTCAATAGACAGAGAGACAACATGAGGAAGTCTTTTTCATCAGACACAAAGACAGATTTGCATTCCTCTATGAGATGAAAGACCATGTGATCATTTGGAAGCAGCATGGAGTGGGAATCCAGGAAACTCCCAGGAATCTGCTGTGATAGCTCTTTAACCTGCCACTGTTCTACTAGGTGTTCCTTGTGAGTGAATTTTCCACAGAAGCTCAGTCCATTTGAATGACAACATATTTTGTTTAGAACATTAGTCAATTTTGATGAAGATAAAATTTTTTCCACTGATCTTCTGGGGAAAAGAAAACCATAGTCAAGCCAATTCTGTGCCATATAGCATCTGGGTAATCTGGCCCATAACTCCTTGGATCTTGCTTTTCTCACCTATAGCCTGTGGAAGGCAAAGCCCATCTCATTGGGTTGGTGTAGGAATTAAATGAGGAACATAAAAGCAACCTAATCAAAAATGGGCAGAAGAGCTAAACAGACATTTCTCCAAAGAAGACATACAAATGGCCAATAGGCAAATGAAAAGATGCTAAACATCACTAGTTATTAGAGAAATGTGAAGCAAAACAATAAGATTTCACATCACATGGTTAGAATGGTCATCATTAAAATACAAACAACATTATATTTACAATATCTATAAATAATAAATGCTGGAGAGAATGTGGAGAAAATGGAACTTTCTAACACTGTTGGTATGAATGTAAATTGGCACAGCCACTATGGAAAATAGTATGGAGGTTCCTTAAAAAAATGCAAATAGAATTGTTATCAGTTCAGCTCAGTTGCTCAGTTACGTCCGACTCTTTACGACCCCATGGACTGCAGCATGACAGGCCTCCCTATATATCATCAACTCCTGGAGCTTGCTCAAACTCATGTCCATCGAGTTGGTGATGCCAACCAACCATCTCATTCTCTGTTATCCCCTTGTTCTTCTGTCTTCAGTCTTTCCCAGCATCAGGGTCTTTTCACCTGAGTCAGTTCTTCGCATCATGTCGCCAAAGTACTGGAGTTTCAGCTTCAGCATCAGTCCTTCCAATGAACATTCAGGACTGATTTCCTTTTGGATGGACTGGTTGAATCTCCTTGCAGTCCAAGGGACTCTCAAGAGTCTTCTCCAACACCACAGTTCAAAAGCATCAATTCTTCTGCACTCAGCTTTTTTATGATCCAACATTCACATCCATACATGACTACCGGAAGAACCATGGCTTTGATTAGATGGACCTTTGTCGGCAAGTAATATCTCTGCTTTTTAAATGCTGTCTAGGTTGGTCATAGCTTTTCTTCCAAGAAGCAAGTGTCTTTTAATTTCATGGCTGCGGTCACCATCTGCAGTGATTTTGGAGCCCAAGAAAAAAAGTCTGTCACTGTTTCCATTGTTTCTCCATCTATTTGCCATGAAATGATGAGACCAGATGCCATGATCTTAGTTTTTTGAATGTTGAGTTTTAAGCCAGCTTTTTCACTCTCCTCTTTTACTTTCGTCAAAAGGCTCTTTAGCTCCTCTTCACTTTCTGTCATAAGGGTGGTGTCATTTACGTATCTGAGGTTATTGATATTTCTCCTGGCAATCTTGATTCCAGCTTGTGCTTCATCCAGCCCAGTATTTCATATGATGTACTCTGCATAGAAGTTAAATAAGCAGAGTGACAATATACAGCCTTGACTTACTCTATTCCCAATTTAGAACCAGTCTGTTGTTCCATGTCCAGTTCTAACTGTTGCTTCTTGACCTGCATACAGATTTCCCAGGAAGCAGGTAAGGTATGATCCAGTCCTGGGCATATATCTGGAGAAAAATCTAACTTGAAAAGACACATGCACCCCTATATATGTATACATATATAGCTGATAATGCTTTGCTGTATAGCACAAACTAACACAACATTGCAAAGCAACTATACTCTTTGTATAAAATAAAAACTTAAAGCTTAAAACAAATAAATAAAATAAAAGATACATAGAACCCTTATGTTCATAGCAGTACTACTTATTTACAATAGGCAAGACACGGAAGTAACCTAAATATCCACTGACAGATAAAAGGGTAACAAAGATGTGGTACAGCCAGAAGGAAAGGCAGGACATACTTAAAGTGATGAACGAGAAAAACCTACAACCCAAATTACTGTACCCAGCAAGGATCTCATTCAGATATGAAGGAAGAATCAAAAGCTTTACAGACAAGCAAAAGCTGAGAGAATTCAGCACCACCAAATCAGCTTCTCAACAAATGCTAAAGGATCTTCTCTAGATAGGAAACACAGAAAGGGTGTATAAACTCAAACCCAAAACAGCAAAGTAAATGGCAACGCGACCATACTTATCAATAATTACCTTAAATGTAAATGGGTTGAATGCCCCAACCAAAAGACAAAGACTGGCTGAATGGATACAAAAACAAGACCCCTGTATATGCTATCTACAAGAGACCCACCTCAAAACAAGAGACACATACAGACTGAAAGTGAAGGGCTGGAAAAAGATATTTCATGCAAATGGAGACCAAAAAAAAGCAGGAGTAGCAATACTCATATCAGATAAAATAGACTTTAAAATAAAGGCTGTGAAAAGAGACAAAGACAGTACATAATGATCAAAGAATCAAACCAAGAAGAAAATATAACAATTATAAATATATATGCACCCATCATAGGGGTACTGCAATATGTAAGGCAAATGCTAACAAGTATGAAAGGGGAAATTAACAATAACAAAATAACAGTGGGAGATTTTAATACCCCGCTCACACCTATGGATAGATCAACTAAACAGAAAATTAACAAGGAAACACAAACTTTAAATGACACAATGGACCAGCTAGACCTAATTGATATCTACAGGACATTTCACCCCAAAACAATGAATTTCACCTTTTTCTCAAGTGCACATGGAACCTTCTCCAGGATACATCACATCATAAATCTAGCTTTGGTAAATTCAAAAAAATGGAAATTATTCCAATCATCTTTTCTGGCCACAATGCAGTAAGATTAGTTAGTTAGTTAAGTCGCTCAGTCGTGTCCGACTCTTTGCGACCTCATGGACTATAGCCCACCAGGCTCCTCCTTCCATGGGATTCTCCAGGCAAGAATACTGGAGTGGGTTGCCATTTCCTTCTCCAGGGGACCTTCCCAACCCACGGATCGAACACAGGTCTCCCACATTGCAGGCAGACGCTCTAACCCCTGAGCCACCCGGGAAGCAGTAAGATTAGATCTCAGTTATAGGAAAAAAACTATTAAAAATTTCAACACATGGAGGCTAAACAACACACTTCTGAATAATCAACAAATCATAGAAGAAATAAAAAAAGAAATCAAAATATGCATAGAAATGAATGAAAATGAAAACACAACAACCCAAAACCTATGGGACTCTGTAAAAGCAATGCTAAGGGGAAGGTTCATAGCAATACAGGCTTACCTCAAGAAACAAGAAAAAAGTCAAATAAATAACCTAACTCTACAGCTAAAGCAACTAGAAAAGGAAGAAATGAAGAACCCCAGGGTTAGTAGAAGGAAAGAAATCTTAAAAAATTAGGGGAGAAATAAATGCAAAAGAAACAAGAGACCATAGCAAAAATCAACAAAGCTAAAAGCTGGTTCTTTGAGAAGATAAATAAAATTGACAAACCATTAGCCAGACTCATCAAGAAACAAAGGGGGAAGAATCAAATCAACAAAATTAGAAATGAAAATGGAGAAATCGCAACAGATAACACAGAAATACAAAGGATCATAAGAGACTACTATCAGCAACTATATGCCAATAAAATAGACAACTTGGAAGAAATGGACAAATTCTTAGAAAAGTAAAACTTTCCAAAACTGAACCAGGAAGAAATAGAAAATCTTAACAGACCCATCACAAGCACAGAAATTGAAACTGTAATCAGAAATCTTCCAGCAAACAAAAGCCTAGGGCCAGACAGCTTTACAGCTGAATTCTACCAAAAATTTAGAGAAGAGCTACCATCTATCCTACTCAAACTCTTCCAGAAAATTGCAGAGGAATCTAAACTTCCAAGCTCATTCTACGAGGCCACCATCACTCTAATACCGAAACCAGACAAAGATGCCACAAAAAAGAAAACTACAGGCCAATATCACTGATGAACAAAGATTCAAAATTCCTTAACAAAATTCTAGCAAACACAATCCAACAACACATTAAAAAGATCATACATCATTACTAAGTGGGCTTTATCCCTGGGATGCAAGGATTCTTCAATAGCCACAAATCAATCAACACAATACAACACATTAACAAATTGAAAAATAAAAGCCATATGATTATCTCAATAGATGCAGAGAAAGCCTTTGACGAAATTCAACATCCATTTATGACAAAAATGGAAATGGAAACTGTAATCAGAAATACTCCAGCAAACAAAAGCCCAGGACCAGATGACTTCACAGCTGAATTCTACCAAAAATTTAGAGAAGAGCTAACACCTATCCTATTCAAACTCTTCCAGAAAATTGCAGAGGAAGGTAAACTTCCAAACTCATTCTATGAGGCCAACATCATCCTAATACCAAAACCAGAAAAAGGTGCCACAAACAAAGAAAACTATAGGCCAATATCACTGATGAACATAGATGCAAAAATCCTTAGCAAAATTCTAGCAAACAAAATCCAACAACATATTAAAAAGATCATACATCATGACCAAGTGGGCTTTATCCCAGGGATGCAAAAATTCTTCAATATCCACAAATCAATCAACATAATACACCACCATACGATTATCTTAATAGATGCAGAGAAAGCCTTTGACAAAATTCAACATCCATTTATGACAAAAACCCTCCAGAAAGCAGGAATAGAAGGAACATACCTCAACATAATAAAAGCTATATATGACAAACCCACAGCAAACATTATCCTCAATGGCGAAAAATTGAAAGCATTTCCCCTAAAGTCAGGAACAAGACAAGGGTGCCCACTTTCACCACTACTATTCAACATAGTTTTGGAAGTTTTAGCCTCAGCAATCAGAGCAGAAAAAGAAAGAAAAAGAATCCAGATTGGAAAAGAAGAAGTAAAACTCTCACTGTTTGCAGATGACATGATCCTCTACATAGAAAACCCTAAAGACTCCACCAGAAATTACTAGAGCTAATCAATGAATATAGTAAAGTTTCAGGATATAAAATTAACACACAGAAATCATTTGCATTCCTATACACTAACAATGAGAAAACAGAAAGAGAAATTGAGGAAACAATTCCATTCACCATTGCAATGAAAAGAATAAAATACTTAGAAATATATCTATCCAAAGAAACAAAAGACCTATATATAGAAAATTATAAAACACTGATGAAAGAAATCAAAGAGGACACAAATAGATGGAGAAATATACCATGTTCATGGATTGAAAGAATCAATATAATGAAAATGAGTATACTACCCAAAGCAATCTATAGATTCAGTGCAATCCCTATCAAGCTACCAACGGTATTTTACACAGAACTAGAACAAATAATTTCACAATTTGTATGGAAATACAAAAAAACCTCGAATAGCCAAAGCAACCTTGAGAAAGAATGGAACTGGAGGAATCAACCTGCCTGACTTCAGGCTCTACTACAAAGCCACAGTCATCAGGACAGTATGGTACTGGCACAAAGAGAAATATAGATCAATGGAACAAAATAGAAAGCCCAGAGATAAATCCACACACCTATGGACACCTTATCTTTGACAAAGGAGGCAAAAATACACAATGGAGAAAAGACAATCTCTTTAACAAGTGGTGCTGGGAAAACTGGTCAACCACTTGTAAAAGTATGAAACTAGAACATTTTCTAACACCATACACAAAAATAAACTCAAAGTGGGTTTAAGATCTAAACATAAGACCAGAAACTATAAAACTCCTAGAGGAAAACATAGGCAAAACACTCTCCGACGTAAATCAAAGCAGGATCCTCTATGATCCACCTCCCAGTGTATTGAAAATAAAAGCAAAAATAAAAAAACGGGACCTAATTAAACTTAAAAGCTTTTGCACAACAAAGGAAACTATAAGCAAGGTGAAAAGACAGCCTTCAGAATGGGAGAAAATAATAGCAAACAAAGCAACTGACAAAGAATTAATCTCAAAAATATACAAGCAACTCCTGCAGCTCAATTCCAGAAAAATAAATGATCCAATCAAGAAATGGACCAAAGAACTAAACAGACAGTTCTCCAAAGAAGACATATAGATGGCTAACAGACACATGAAAAGATGCTCAACATCACTCATCATCAGAAAAATGCAAATCAAAACCACAATGAGGTACCATCTCACACTGGTCAGAATGGATGCTATCCAAAAATCTACAAGCAATAAATGCTGGAGAGGGTGTGGAGAAAAGGGAACCCTCTTACACTGTTGGTGGGAATGCAAACTAGTACAGCCACTATGGAGAACAGTGTGCAGATTCCTTAAAAAACTGGAAATAGAACTGCCATACGACCCAGCAATCCCACTGCTGGGCATACACACCAAGGAAACCAGAATTGAAAGAGACACATATACCCCAATGTTCATCACAGCACTGTTTATAATAGCCAGGACACAAAAGCAGCCTAGATGTCCATCAGCAGACGAATGGATAAGAAAGCTGTGGCACATATACACAATGGGATATCACTCAGCCATTAAAAAGAATGCACTTGAATCAGTTCTAATGAGGTGGATGAAACTGGAGCCTATTATACAAAGTGAAGTAAGCCAGAAAGAAAAACAGTATACAGTATACTAACACATATATATGGAATTTAGAAAGATGGTAATGATAACCCTGTATGTGAGACGGCAAAAGAGACACAGATGCATAGAGCAGTCTTTTGGACTGTGTGGGAGAAGGCAAGGGTGGGATGATCTGAGAGAAGAGCATTGAAACATGTATATTATCATATATGAAATAGATCACCACTCCAGGTTCAATGCATGAGATAGGGTGCTTGGGGCTGCTGCACTGGGATGACCCAGAGGGATGGGATGGGGAGGGAGGTGGGAGGGGAATTCAGGATGGGGAACACATGTAAACCTATGGCTGATTCATATCAATATATGGCAAAAATCACTACAATATTGTAAAGTAATTAGCCTCCAACTAAAATAAATAAATAAATAAAACTTCACTTTCAATTCTCACATCACAGTTTTATTAATATAAAAATCATGATGTGAGTCAACATTGAGAAAAAAGATATGGTACATATATACCATGTGTACCACATGGAACATTACACAGCCCTAAAAATGAATAAAAGAATGTCATTTGCACAATATGGATGGACCTAGAGATTTCATACTAAAGTGAAATGTCAGACAAAGAAAAATACCATATGATATCACTTATATGTGGAATCTGAAATATGATACAAATGAACTTACTTACAAAACAGAAACAGACTCACAGACATAGAAAATAAACTTGTGGTTACCCAAAGGGAAAGGGGGAAGGGATAAATTAGGAGTTTGGGATTAGCAAATACAAACTAGTATATATAAAACATAAATGACAAGCTCCTACTGTATGGCACAGGGAACTATATTCAATATCCTATAATAAACCACAATGGAAAAGAATATGAAAAATGTATATATAACTGAATCCCTTTGCTGTATACCAGAAACTATTACAACACTGTACGTCAACTATACTTCAATAAAATAATAATAATAATAAATGAGGTAATATGTGTACATGCTTGGCCAACACTCTGTGCAGGAACATTTCAGCTGCTCCTTCTCATCCCATTTTCCTTTTGGTAACTCAAGGCTTTATTCTGAACATTAGCCATTGTTTAGGCTATGGGCAGTTATACTTTTGAACATAGGGAAGATTGGTCCAAATACCAAATGGCCCCAGACTGTTGTTCTTGGAGTTTCTGATCCATTTTTGATGGGTTTGTCTCTTTCCTAGCTGTCAGGTCTAGGCTGTCACTTTCACTGTCATTAAATCCCTCTCCCCACTCTGAATCTGCTGCTTTTAAATTGCTATGGAAAGCAGGGATTGTTAAACATATGTGTAGCAAAAAAGTACACAGGTTTGAGTGAGGGTCTAAAAGGCTCTCCTGCAAGGTAGGTAGACTGGGCTTAAATATAGCATCCAGTGTCTACAGCAACTGCAGAGAAGCCTCTGGGCCTCCATTTCAACATTCCCACTTTCAGAAGAGCTGAGATTGTGGGACACTGACCTTTAAGAAGCTGCTGGTATCTTTGTCTGTCTCCTTTGCCAAAAAGGGAGTTTTGGGGTGGGGTGGCAGGGTGGTATCTGCTCTTCCCAGGGTCCCCAGTGCTGAGCACACTGCCTGATGTATAAAGGGCACTGGCTGTAGAGTGACTGACTGAACACACTTTCAGTTGACTTGGTCACCTTGGTTTTCTTTTTTTTTTTTTGCCTCTAGTAAGAATGTGGTCTCAGGCCCTGTGGCCACCAAACAGCCCTGCCAGGTAATGATGGGCAGTCCTAAGCTCATGTTCTTCAGTTCCATGAACCACTCTGTTCTCATTAGCTGCAGACAGGTGGCCATGAGGTAATTTAAAAATCCAATTTCCTCTTTTTATTAAGTTTCCTTTTGCCTTCTCACCTCCCCATGCAAGAAGGACATTTCCCTTTTACAGGCATTTCACAACCACAATAGCAATAAATCCTCACATCAGTAACGCAGTTCACAGTTGGAATGATGGTCATCCTTTGGTGACCTTGTTTAAGCCTCTCAACCATCCAATGAGGCACATAAGGCAGAGGTCATCGCTTCCACTTTAGGGGTGAGGCAGCCGGGGACTGGAGTTGCACAGTGGCCTGTCTGAGGTCACACAGCTGGCAGAACTAAAACCAGAACCCAGGTCAGAATGCTTGAGAATTTAGAACAGACCACCAAGCAGAGAGAAGACAAGTGACAGGTCATGCTCATCCTTTGCTGGAGCCAAAGTGAACATTTTGCCAGAGGGCTATAAAGAGGTTTTGCATTTGCTGGAATCTGCTCTCCCATTGGTGGCAGGTCCAATCTCAAGAACACGTATCAACATGCTGCAAAGTTTGCACTGCATGTGGCATTTGGATGGCAAAAACACGGCTGTCTCCATCTGGTTGCACCTGGACCCTGACCCTGACACAGGCAGCAAGGCCCTGCATTTCTGCTCTATGCAACCTCTCCCTCCACCATATGTCAGAGTCTTGATCCATTGTGAAGACACTGAGCAGACTCTCCTTGGGATCTTCCATGCCTGCCAGAAGAGCTCCTTCCTAAGCATGTAAGATGGAAAGTCCTGACAGGGAGGTCCATTTGAGGATCTGACACACGGAATAAATGTCAAACACAAAACTTCTGAGAAACACTTCAATGAATGAAGCTGCCAGCAAAGATTCTTAGAGCAAGGCTACTTCAAAATGCCCAGAGTCTAAGAGGAAGAAGAAAGTGGGATGAGGAAGTAAGACGATGTCCTGTGCTGTGGAAGGCAAACAACCTGGGGCTTTGTTCAAGAGGGAGACAGCCACGCTGTCTGTTCCGAAATAGAAACCACACTGCTGGAAATGCCACTCGGAAAATAATCCCAGCACAGAGGGAAATCACAGCCACACCTTGGCTTAGGGTTTGGCTCAAATCAGAACAGGAGGTCTGTCTACATTTTGTACAAACAGGAGATGGCCAGGGCCTAGTGTGACATCTTCCTGGGTCATTTTTATTGATTTATTTTTCCTATTGGATCAATAATCACTTACCGTGTGCCAGTTGTTTACAAGGCTTTGGGGATATGTGGGGATAAAATTCATCTTCTTCTCTAAATATTTATGTCTTCTAATTTGGAGCATTATTTTCCTTTTTCAAATGGGCCATTTCTGGACCTTAGATGGTAACATGCAAGGTATTATGAGTTTGAAGCAAAATGTATTAAATCAATTTGCTCTGTTTTTTCAATTTTTCTCATGCTCCTCCTTAGATTTTCGTATGAAAGACTCCTTGTTATCCTTAACTGAGACATAGGATGCTTAACACAATCTTGTAAAGTTCACCAGTTAGTAACCTTGCCAGCCCAACAGTGGTTCATTCCATCCTCAGAAACCTACATAAACAAAAAAAGATAGCTGACATCTGTGGAGAGTTCACCATATGTCCGGCATTATGCAGTGTTTTTGCTCGTTTAATCTCTGCAACAACCCTATGAGACAGGTGTTATTATTATCCCCATGTTACAGATGAGAAAACTGAGATTCAGAAAGTGTCAACAAGCCCACATTCAGTCACTAAGCTGCAGATCAGGGGTCCAAGCCCAGGCAGACCGACTTTTGAGCGCTAAGTGCTAAACTCAAGAGATGTCCCTGAAATGGCAGCCAGTAGCTTCTGCCTCCTTCCTTCTATTTTGAGAGATCAGGTGGTTCCCACTTTGCTCCTGAGCCTTCACAAGGAAACATCCGTGTGTGACTGTGTTTTCCAGCCACTGCTCTCTCCTCTCTCCTGGCCTCTTCTCAGTTCCTTCATCTCTTCTAAAACAGGGCACCAGGAGCTGAGCAGGACACCCTGGGTGGGGTCTCTCCAGCAGAGAGCAGAGAGACCACCCTCCCTGGTGTGGGTGTGCAGCCAGATGGCCACCTCGGCTCCCTGCTGGCTGTGCTCACACTGGTTACTCACGGTAACCTTGAGGTCACCTGAGACTCCAAGTCTCTTTCGCTCTAAATGCACAGTACTCCTCAGCTGTGCCTCTACCACCTCAGACACAGGCAGCCCAATTTGTTCTAATATAGCCTTGTATTGTATGTGAGTCGCACAGTTGCGTCCAACTCTTTGTGACCCCATGGACTGTAGCCCACCAGCTTCCTCTGTCCATGGGATTCTCCAGGCAAGAATACTGGAGTGGATTGCCATTTCCTCCTCCAGGGGATCTTCCCAAACCAGGGATCGAACCTGGGTTTCCTGCGTTAGATTTAGCCTTCCTAGATTTAACCAAACATTCCAGCTTGGTAAGGTTCTTTGCACCCTGGATCTATCTTCCTGGATCAACTTCTAAAATTCCTATAAGCATATTTTTATAATCACATCCAAGTTACTGAAAAAGGTCAAAGAAAACAGAGGCCTGTGGCCCATCACTAGAGGCGAGACCTAGAATAACCTCATTTTAAGAGGAGGAACTTATTGGGTTGACAATGACCCATGTGACTAGGCTTTCACTCTGTTGACTCCTCTCTTGACCCTGGGGTGCAGGAGGGGGAACCAGGGCATCAAAATAAAAAGACATAGTTCCCGTGTTAGAACTCTTACATGTGCTCAGGTTAGACTATCGTGTGGAGAAAAGAGGATCTGATTGGGACTCAGGTGAACGGGGATGGAGTCTTGGCTCTGCCCTTGGACAAGCCCCTCCACCTCTCTGGACCTCTAGTTCCTCATCTATAAAACAAGGGTAACAATAGTAGCTTCACTTGGTTACTGAAAAGCTTAAATGAGAAAAGGCTTAAAAATGTACTTTGTCATCTGTCACACACCAGACAATGAAAAGGATTTGGTGGGAAATACTGAATGGTTGATGGTTTGTGCTAAGCCTGACACTGAGCCCTGCTTACAGGGCAGGAAGGGGTTTGAGGTGCCCCTGTCCCACTTTGGAAGCCTGTGTCTCCCCCTGTGTGGTGCACACAGCGCTGCTCCATTAAACGTGGCTGGGTTGAGGAGACAGAACTAGCTGGCAGCACAAAGGCAATGGTTAGACAGTGCGTTAGTGGGTTAGTAAACTGAGGTTCCTGGTTTCTCCACAACTGAACTGTTCTGAGCCCTGGGGTTTTAGCTCCCCGAAAAGAGCAGTGAGAATAACACTTCTGCTTCCAACACCCCGGACTCTGGTCCTGTTGAAATGGATCAGGACCCTATGGTCCTTGCCCACTCCATGTCCCCTGCCTGCCTTTTGTCTGTGGAAAACTCTGGTTAAAGAATAAGTTTAATCAGAGAAATGACACCAAGCAGAAACAAAGGAAAGCAGTCAAAGGAGACCATATAATAATAATGTAGTTAAGAAGCACAGTCAAGGACCTTTAGTTTCTTCTCAAGGGCTACAGATAATACTCAGCCATATCCTGTGAGTTGTCTTGTAGATACTGAAACCCCAGGAGAAGTTAACTACAGGATGACCAGACTGTACCCACGACATAATTCTAAGAAATGGCCTCAAAGAAATGGAAACAAACAGACCTTGGAACTAAAGATTAATTGTATCCAATCAACTAAGATAACACAGGTCAGACCTCTGATGACCAATTTGATGATGACTGTCAGAGCTGACTATGCTGTTTCTGAATGTAGGCTCCTCCGTCTGTCTATAAAAGAACCCCACTGACTGTCAGTGGTGGGGAGCTGGCCTTTGGACAGACATCCACCCTCCTGCCGAGCTGCCGCCATCCAAAATAAAGCAAACTTTCCCTTCCACCAACCTGGTCTGTTTGTTGGCTTTAGAGCAGTGAGCAGCCAGACCCCACATCTTTCCATAACACTATGAGGCTATTTAAGAATCAGGGAGTAAGAATGAATCCAAGAAGAAGCTTCATGAACCTCCCCAAAGACACAAAGGACACAACCAAAGTGTTACTTACACAACAGAACACTTTTGCTGCCATATTCTGGTCAAACTGGCCGAGGATGATCCGCACGTCATTGCCCTGTGGACAGAAGACACAGATATGGAGGTGAGCACGTGATCCGCACAGCCCAGGAGGCCACAGGCTGCAGGCCGAAGTGAATGGCTCGGAAGGGCCTCACCTTCCCTGCTCTACTCCAGCAAGAGCAGGCAAACACTGGGGAACACTGACACAGCGTCTGCTTTCCAACCTCACTCTACGCTTAGGGAAACAGAGGCCAGATGACAGAAAGGAACTTCCAAGGTCCCCAGGGTAGTTGGCAGCAGAAACAAGTTCCCAGTCAACACCCCACCCCTCAGTATGCTAGGCTTTTCCACCTTCCAGGAGTCCACAGAGCTTCCCAATTAAGGCATTTCTCAGTCTCCTCGAGTTCTGAGCTTTGTTCACATCTCAGCTCCACTTGGGTGGCGTCAAGTGGCTCTTTTCGCCAACTTGGCCTCAATTTCCTCATCTGCAAGATGGGAATAAGTTACTTACAGTGCTTACTTAGAGGGCTAAATGAGATTACCCTTATAAAGTGCTTACCATAGTTCCTGACAAAGAGGAAACACCCAGCTAGAATAAGTTTTTTATAACCTCCCAACCCATTCTTCTCCTTTTATTTCAAAGGAAAATCTATATTCAAATGTTCTATAAATAGTTATTATCTTATTACCTCAATGGGGTTATTAGGTATATACTGTACCATAGGTCCTGTGCTTGCATGCTAAGTCGCTTCAGTCGTGTCCGATTCTTTGCGACCCCATTGACTGTACAGCCCACCAGGCTCCTCTGTCCATGGGATTCTCCAGGCAAGAATACTGGAGTGGATTGCCATTTCATTTTCTAGGGGATCTTCTCGACCTAGGGATCGAACCTGCATTTCTTATGTCTGCTGTGTTGGCAGGTGGATTCTTTACTGCTAGGTCCACCTAGGAAGCCCCACCATAGGTCCTTTGACTCATTTATTCATTCAACAAAGATTTACTGAGTGTCTACCTGAAGTTCTCTCCTGGGTCAGGGTAAGGGGTTCTTGGTTGCTTTCTAGGGGACGGGATCCAGGCTGGGCCCTGCCCCATGGAGAACAGGCAGAAGGAGGATATACAGGCAGCCTCCAGGAGACAGCCAGGCCTCAGCCCACATGCTTGCTCCCAATCGCAGTCCTACTCTCTGCACTGAGATTCAGCCCTGCAGGTGACGCTACCTTCCTGACATTTATCCCGTCCTTCCCAGCAGGCCGCAAGGCTCTTTGATGCATAAAGAAGAGAAACATCCCTTTAAAGATCAGTTTTTAGCATCTTTCAAAATTGGAAAGTGCTGACTGGGAGGCCATTTTACTCATCATGTACTTTAGCAAAATAAAAAAGGCTTGGATTCTAAAATCATCCTTCGTTTGCAAGCAAGAATGGAAAGACGAAAAAAAAAAAAAAAAAAAAACCCTTGCTCTGAAAGGACTTTAAAAGATCTTTAACAGAGCCCAGTCGAAGGAAGGCAAGCCTTTGTCATCACCATGTCTGCAATGCTATAAAAAGTTCTAAGCTGCTTCCGTTCTGTGGCCTTGCTCCTGGGACACTTCAGGGTCTTTCTGCTTATTTGTTAAATTTTTTATAGAATCTCTTGCTGCTAACACTATTCACCTATCCATATCCATATCCATCCAACAAACATTTATGAAGCATCTATTTTGTGCCAAGCTCTGTGTTGCTCAACGTGGTACAGTAGAAACAGCTTATCGGATTCTGGAGTCATAGAGACCTTGGCTGACATTCCAGCTCCAGCACTTACCAGCTGCATGACCCTGAGTCTTAATCTCCTGCAGCCTCGATTTTCTCATGTCTGAAATGGGCATAACACTCCTTACCTGACCCAGTGGTTGTAGGATTCATGATTAATGAACCTCCCTCTGCCCCCTGGTGCTGGCTTCCACGATGCTCCCTCCTGCCTCCTGGTCATTCCTGCTCAGATTCTCAATCAGCCCCTCATCCTTCTGCCCACCCCTAATGCTGGTGTTCCATACAGTTCTGCCCCTCATCACTCTCCCTGGGCAACCTCATTCATGACCCCAGCCACGACTCCCCTCTGGAAGCTGCGGACTCCCAAATCTCTCCCCTGAGCCGCCTTTTCTCTAGTTGTCCCTTGGATACCTCCATGTGGATTCTTCCAGGCACCTGAAGCTGAACGTGTCCCAAGTGAACTCACCGTCATTCCCAAAATGCCTCTTTCCTCCTCCTGCACTGCCTATCCCTAGAACGGTGTTGCCAACCTCCCACTCCCTAAGATCAGAAACTTGGGAGCCACCTGAGGTTTTCTCCTCTCCTCATCCTAGCCATAACCAGGGCCTGTTAGTTCTGTCTGCTCACTAGCTCCTGAATCACTCTGGTCTCTCCAGCCCTATTGCTCTGGGCTGAGCCACCATCACTCTCTATTTGGTGAACCACTACAGCCTCCCAGCTGGATCTCTCTGCTTTTAGTCCTGCCCCATCCATCTAGTCTCCACAAAGCAGATAAGGGAATCATTCCAAAATTCAAATCTGATTGTGTAAAATCTTTCCGTGGCTTAGACCTTGACAGATCAAACTCTGAGCTCCTCAGAACATCTCAGATTCTTTACCAACTCACTCCTGCTCATTTCAATAATCACATTTCTTGCTATACCTCCACATCCCAGAGAATGAACCCCCTGAGGTTCTCTTAGATTGTCTGCCATACTCTCATTCATTCATTGACTCACTCATTCATCCACTTTCTCACTCATCCTCTCTTTCTTTATACAAGTTCACACATCCAGAATGCCATTCCCTCCCACCGCACTCGTTTTGCCTGGAGGCCTGCTGCTCTTCCTTCCTGCCTTAGCTCAGGAGCTCCTACTCAGAGAAACCATCCCTGTCCCACCAGACTTGGGCCACTTTCTCCTCTGTGAAGTTCTCTCCTGGGACCCAAGGGATCACGGATCTACTTAACTCCTTCCTAGAGATGCAAAAGGCTTTCCCAAATCCAGCACAGCACCCCAAAACCAGCACTCTCACCTTGGTGCCTCCTGACCATTAGAGGGCCCTGGAGAAAGAGCCTATCCAGGGCTAGGTTGCCCTTGATGCAGGAAGATATTCACACCCACTCTGATTCTAGATGGTGAGTAAAGGGGCAAGGTGCTGCAAAATCCAGGAGAAAAGAGGACAAGCCAGCAACTGGTACAAGTGGAGCCTGGATCAAGGGTTGGGAGAGGACAATGGGAAATGTGACTGGAGTGATACTTGGGGGGTGCCTTGAGAAGCATAAAGAGCTGAAGGTGTTCTCAAAATGGGATATGTGTACTCTCAGGGCAGAGGAGTTCTCCTGGGAGTACAAAAACTACAGATATACCTGGTTCTTCTTTCTGGAGTAGCAGTTTGTTGGAAGATTCAGGGGTGAAGGGGAAGATTTTGGATTGGGGGAAATCTTAAACATTTTAACATACCCACACTATCACAAAAGTTCCAGAATCACACTTTTCAATGTTGTATAACTTGTATGGTTTCCTTAAAATCCAGAGAAAGGAAAGAGCTTTGTTGGCAGAGGACCCACTTCTGGCCATGTCCACCCACCTCCCTGCCAGGGGTATAAAGGCACTCTTCTCTACAGGTGAAAGGGCTTAGGGGGCAGTTGAAGAATTGCCGGAGGGTAGGGGAGGACAGCCACGACCATGTCTGAGGATGAGGGTGCAGAACAGTGCTGCGACGTCAGAAACCCTGGAACATGGCAGAGGGCAGGTTCTCAGAAGTCCCCATCAGGGACTTTTGCTTGGCTCTGCAGGGGGCTGTCTGGAGTGAACATAGATGTCCTGTGATCAGACAAATGACAGCTTCCTCTTAGAGGGCTAGATCTAAGGTCATGGATGGTAGCGGAGACCTAGGTTTATACCTTCAACAGGCCAACTCACAGGCGAGTGCAAACATGGAAGGGAACAGCCATGGGGTGGGAGGCCCCAGACGGTGTACTCAGTCCAATCCTTGGGTGGATTTCCTTTCCTTTTTCTTGGCTCCTCTCATCTGTTGTCTAGAAAGAAGCCCTTTGTCTCTGGGGCCCTTGCTGCTGCTGCTGCTAAGTCACTTCAGTCGTGTCTGACTCTGTGTGACCCCATAGACGGCAGACCACCAGGCTCCCCCATCCCTGGGATTCTCCAGGCAAGAACACTGGAGTGGGTTGCCATTTCCTTCTCCAATGCATGAAAGTGAAAAGTGAAAGTGAAGTCACTCAGTCACGTCCGGCTCCCAGTGACCCCATGGACTGCAGCCCACCAGGCTCCTCTGTCCATGGGATTCTCCAGGCAAGAGTACTGGAGTGGGGTGCCATTGCCTTCTCCCCTGGGGCCCTTAAAGGGAGCTCACACACAAAATAACACACAAAAATAACACTTAAGAAGCATGACTCAATTCAAAGCACTAGTGTATAACCCTCACGAATGACAGCTCCTGAACTCTTTCTAACTATTGCCGTAGGAGGTAGGTACTATTATTATGCCCACTCTGGACAGTCTCATGTGCAAACTGAGCCTCAAAGCCTTAAGTGCACAGCCTCGGCACAGCATATGCTGGTGGTCCCATGGGAACCCCTCCTCGGGGCTGGAGCACCAACCCAGTTGCCGTGAGGGTGGGCTGCCACCAGGTCCCTCCCTTTCCTGCAGAATCTCCCTCAGCCAAGGGGAGCTTCCAGGCCCTGGAAGGTCATGTTGCACCTCACCCTCCATAGCAGCCAGTGACTGACTCACACAGTAGGAAACTCTAGCCCCTTTGTTGAAAGGTGGGACCAGCTCTATGGTGCAGACTGTGTGCCAGAGAGCCAGCAGGGCTGGGTTAAACCAGTCACCAGCCAGAAGGCATTCTGACCCAGCTCCCCTCTTGCCCTACCCCGCTTCTCTCCCGTTCTCCTGAGCACACTCTCGATAAATCTCTTTCACAAGGGTCTCAGACTCTGTTTCTAGAGAGTTCAGCCTAAGACATCAGGTCACAGGGATAAGAAGTGCTGACTTTGGCCTCGACCCAAGGTGAGTTTGGCCCCAGAGCCCAAGCAGTTGACCACTCATCCTTATATATTCCCTCCCAAGCTGAGAAGGCCAGCCCCCCAGGGCCTGGGCTGCTGGGGCTCCACACCCAGTCTGCTGCAATGACACAAGTACCTTGGATTTTGAAGTGGAAGGACTTGAGGGGCAAATGCAATCCTGAGACATTAAAATAGCTGATGTGCATTTAAAAGATCAGGAAAGCAGAAAGCCACCCATCTTGCTTCCCTGTGACAGCAGTGTGGGGGTTCTGCTAGAAGGTCAAGGTTGACCCTGACACTGACCTGTGAGTTATCTGACGTCTCCTGACACCTTTACATCTGTCTAAGACCACGTTTAATAGCTTCCTGGCTTTCTACAGCTTACTCTACCCACTAGGTAGCTGAAAAATCAAAAGATATCATCTTCAATGCTGTAGAAAGGGGTGCCGTGCAATGAGCACAAGATGGCTGAGCTATTAGAGGCCAGCCATGATGTGGGCTGGGAGGCAGCCTGGCCTGGAGCAGTGGGCACACTGGTGAAAGGATCAGAAGCCCAGGCCTGCTCCTGCCCCCTCACTTTGGTTATGAGACCTGGGATAAGCCTAAGAGGGTTTGCCTAGATGATTTCCAAAGTTCCCCCGGCTCTGACAGATTGATTCCACATCCAGAATGAGTATTCTCTTTCATTTAGCTAAAATTAGTCTTTCTTAGACTATTTTTCCTTCCCCAGAAGTGTCCCTAAAATCAGATAATCAGGAGCCATATACTCTTAAGGATGGGAGTGAAAGAGGGAACAGCCCCAGCAGCCCTGGTGAAGCATGGCACTTCTTTAAAGTTTATCATTTTATCTTGAAAATTCATGTATATTTAGCATTCTGATAACATATCTATGTTCACCTGAAGATAAAAATAATGCTTTTCTTCCCATGTCTCTGAGAAAAGCTGGCCTGCTGGGAAGATGCACCACATTTATTCTGTAGCTTCAAGTCCCCTTGGGGTACTTGTATGAACCTCAAGTCCAGGCAGTCGGGCTGGGCTTCTGGCCCGTGGGGTAGAGAGTAATTCCCACTAGGACTTTCCCATGCAGCAAAGTGGGGAACAGTCCTCCTCAAGACCTGTCTCTGTGGCCTTCCTGTAATGGCTTCCCAAAGATGTCCATGTTCAAATCCCTGAAAGCTGGGGACATGCTATGACACGGCAAGGGGAAGTTAACATTGCAGATGGAATTAAGGTTGCCAGTCATCTGATTTATAAAACAGGGAGATTTCCCTGGAGTCTGAATCCTGAATGATGGGTTGGTGGCTGCTCCTGAAATTGATAGGGACAATGTAAAGGGACAAAGTAAAGGGACAAAGAAGGCAATTAAACAGTTAATCCCACTAAAGGGTCATAAATAAAGAAAAAAGTATGGGAGATCTTCTAAGTGACTGATCCATCAAGAGAGCAGTCCTGCTTAGCAACGAATGCAACAGAATCATGAGACGTGCCCCCAGTGGTGGCATAAGACCCACATCCTGCCCAGTGAGGCAGGTAAGTTAATGACTCCTAGGACATGCTCCTCTGTGAACATTAAAAACAAAAATATAGGGAAAAGATGGTCTTAAACCGAAACCTGAGATGATTTACCATATTTTAGCATATTTTACCACCTTCCTGCTCATTTTCATAGCTCCACAACAGTCCTAGTTTGACTATGCAGGGACAAGAAAACTCCCCTACCCAACATGGAGAAAGAAGTGATGGTGGAAGCTTGAGGTCTACTCAAGTACGAGGAAGAAGGTGGCCTTCTCCACCTCCTCACTTTCCCTTTGATTATGAAACCAGAGGCCAGTAAGTTCTCAGCGCAGCACCCCCTTGCCTGCGCAGTTGTGTCTCTCACAGCACCCTGTACTAAAAACGCTTCCCTTACCCATCACTCCGCCTCTGAACTCTTTCTGCAGCAAGACAGAAGAGCCCTATGCGGTACTGTGTCCTGGAATGCATTCTTCAAAATGAACAGAGGACACATCTGGAGCCTGGCGTTCTCCCCGACACAGTCCTGTGCTTCAGCGTGGGCACCACGGAAATACTCAGGGCCCTGTGAGGGGTGGCCTCCTAGCCCAGCCTGGTGACCATTCACATTAAACATTCCTGATCAAAACAGCTCCATCCAGAGTGAGCTTAAAGGCCTTGGGTCTTCATCTCACAGAGATGGTTTTATTTCCTGACTTTCTTTTAGACAAACTTTGATATATATCTGCTAAATCAGCCTGATTAATCCCATTATTCAGTTCTATGTTCTTGCTTATTTTTGAATGGCTGATCTGTCCAAGACTGAGAGAAAAATGTTGTGGCTCCCAATACTACTGTGTCTGTCACTTCTTGGTATTTTAACAGGCCATTCTTCATACAGTTCAGTGAGATGTAATTTAGAGCAATAATGGCCCATGAATATGCTATTCTCGGGGTGAACTGTACCTTTATCTATAGAAAACCACTTAATCCTGGTCAATGCCTATACCTTGAAATCTCTGTATTCTAATGTGAACACTGGATCCTTGCTTCAGTTTGGTTTGCTTGCTATACCTTTGCTTGACCTTTTACCTTTGACCTTTCTGTGTCACTGTGTTGTAAATATAACTATAGCTAGTTCTTTAAAACACAACCTGAAAGATTTTGCCTCTTCATAGGGAGTTTGACCTATTTGAATTTCTGGTCAGAATGACTATATTTGATTTTCACTATTAGTTTATGTTTTCTAGTTTTCCTGTTTGCTTTGGTTTTTGATACGTGGACTAGATTTTCTTTGCTTTCGGGTTCTGCTTATGTTATAGTATTAACATATTTGCTACTAAGTTATTCAAAGCCTTTAAACTTATATTTTTCTAATTATGAAAATCATAAGCAAAATAGTCTCTTTTGAACCCCACTTCTAATTAAGATCAGGACTTTTTTTAAACTCACATTTTGGCCTCTGTTAATGGAATTTGGGTTTTTATATCTCAATTACTGTTATTACAGTATTTATTTGTATTATATGTATATTCATATTTGCTTTCAAAATGAACTTCTGCATCTGCACCCACTTGTATAACAACTACTTAGCTCCCTCTACGGTTTCCATGATCCCTGCTCACCTGCTTCTGTCAGGACCTCAGCTATAAAGTTAGCTGTTGTTCAAGGCAGGCTGACATAGGACTTCAAGGGTTAACTTCAAGGGCACCTGGCTAGTAGCACATCACGTGAACCTCACGTGTGGGAAAATGTTTCCTAGCTGCTCCATTGTTTCCGGGATTGAATGCTGCAGGCGAGTTGAGGTAGACTGGTTTTGTACCTTTGTGGGCAATTTTTTTTTCTCTTCTGACCTAGGTACTTTCAGATTTTCCCTTTTGTGTTTGTATTTCAAAACTTTTAACAAAATGTGTCTGGGTATAACTCTCTTTTCACCAATTCTGCTAGAATGTAGAAAGGCCAGCTAGTCTGCATATATAGTCTATGCATTTCCTTAAGAAACTGTTGACTTCGTAGTTAGAAAATGGTTCAATATTGGCAATTTTGTATGGTCCAGTCTAGGAGTTCTCTCTTGAATCCTCTTAAGTTTGTTGCTTATTTTTAAAAATAAATTTCTTGAGAATAGTTTTAGATTTATGGAAAAATCACAAAGAAAGTATCGAGAATTTCTATATGTCTCTCACCCAGTTTCCCCTATTATTAACATCTTACTTTAATATAGTGCATTCATTATAATTAATAAATCAATATCCATTCATAATTAACTAAAGCTCATACTTTATTCAGATACTCTTAGGTTTTTTTTTTCCTCTAGTGTCCTTTTTCTCCTCCTGGATCCCATTCAGGATACCATATTATATATTGTTGCCATGTCTCTGTAGACTCATTTTGGCTCAGGCATTCCTTAGTTTTGAAGACCTAAAAAGTTTTGAGGAGTACTGGTCAGGTATTTTGCAGGATGGCCTTCAACCAGAATTCACCCGATGTTTTTTCTCATTGTTAGACTGGGTTTATAGGTTTGGGGGATCATATCAAAGGTATATACTATCAACAGGACTTACCATGTAAATGCTGACCTTGGTCACTAGGCCAAGGTAGCATTGGTCAGGTTCTTCCACTCTAAAGTTACTCTTCTTTTCCCCCTTTTCATCCTGTGCTCTTTGGAAGGAAGACACTCAACAAGTGGGTATTTCTGCTCCATTTCCTTGGGCCTCAAATGTCTACACAAATTATTTGGAATTCTTTGGCACAGAAGATTTGTATATTCTCTCCAGTTTACCTAGTCAGTCATGGGCTTTTGTTTTATACTTTGGGTTATAATCCAATACTACTTTTATTTTACTGCTCAAATGTTTCAGTTCTGGCCATTGGGAGCTCTTTCAGTGGCTACTTCAGCTGGCTGGTGAACAACTCTGACACCGCTCCCCCTACCAAATAAGTGTGTGTTGTTGATGTGGTTTGAGCACGTCCTCAACCTTCTGGCACTATAGGACGCTCCAGGATCATTTGGTATGTTTCCTGTCCCAGTCCCGGGTAAGCCATTTCTCCAAGGATCCCTGGTTTCTTTCCATGGAGAATGGTATTAGAAGCCAAGATCTGGGTGGTAGCTGAGCTTATTGATACTCAGGCGCCTGTTTTGTTTTAGATTTTGGTTCTGTTTATTTTGTCCCAGTTTTCCCTTAGCATCTCCCTTCTCCAGTGTCCATAACTTATCTTTCCTCTCATTAGATTGATCTCTTTGACCATTTCCTCTGAATTTTGGGAAAGCATTTCAAGTTTATCTTGCATATTACTGATTTTTATTTTTCGTGGCATTAACTCTGCTCTCTACTACCTCCAAAGCAGATTTTAATTCTGCTAGTCACTATTTAGTTTTCTTCCTTGTCTGCTGTACTTCCTTCTCTATCTTACCCCACCAGATATTTGCTTCTTCTCTGAGCTTTCCAGAAGTTTATCCTTGTGTTCTGTTGGCTTTGTCTGTCCAGATTTGGTATTTGGTTTATGCCCACTCAGCAAATTTGTCAAGCAAATTAGGTTTGGTTCCAGGTGGTGGGAAATAAAACAGTGATCCAGACATACAGAAACTGCTGCTTCCTAGAGCTTTCATCCTAGTGGGAAGAGACAGATGGCAAAACAACTGGGAAAAATGAACAGGAGGTCAGATATTGTTATGGGGTGATCTGCATCTCCCAAAGATATGTTGAAGTCTTAACCCCTGATACCTCAGAACGTGACCTCATTTGAAAACAGCATCATTGTATTAATAAATAGATGAAATCAGTTAAGGTAAGGTGATAATGGAGCAGGGCAGGCTCTTAATCCTCCAAGATTAGTTTCCTAAGAAGAAAATGATGTGAAGGGAAAGAGGGGAAATGTCAGTTTAGGCAAAGGAGTTCATAGCTGCAAGTCAAGGAATGCCAAGGATTGCCAGTTGACACTAGAAGCTTAGAGAAAGGTACAGAAGAGTCTCCAAGCCTGCTATAGAGCATGGGCTTGCCAACATCTGGACCCTGGCCTTTTGTCCTTGAGATGTGAGAGAATAAACTTCTGTTGTTTTAAGCCACCTAGTTTACGGTGCTTTGTTATGGCAGCTCCAGGAAACTGCTACAGATATCCATCAGTGAAATGGAGGAAATTAACAGAAAGGGGGAGTGGGAGTGTGAGGGCCCGGGATTTAAATTTTAGGTAAAGCCTCTGGGAAAGGGGGACAACTGAGAAAAGACTAGAGAAGTAGCTATGCAGGTGGTGAGGGAAGAGCACTCCATGTTGAGGGGAGCCTTTGCCAAGAGACTGAGCGTGCTGTTCTTGGCTCTGCTCTCCCGGGCTTCTGTGATGCTGGAACCCTCTCTCAGAACTGCAGCTGTGCGGGGCGGTGGGGGAGCTGGACCATGGTGTTGCCCAGATCCGAGTTTGAATTCCAACGCACCACTTTCCAGCTGGGTGACTGGGGTGAGGTACTTAACCTTGTTGAGCCTCAAGTTCCCCATTTGTGAAATGAGGATACAAAAATTTCCTCTGTCTCAGGGCTCTGGGGAGGGCTGAATGGGCAGGTGAAGCCAAGAGCTCTAGCCCTTGCTCAGGGCACTGGAAAGGCCGGCTGCTATTTCCATCAGCATTCAGATCACTCTTGCTTCTGGTGGTGTTGGCTGGCTGATGAGCAGAGCACCAAGTTCTATCCCCAGTTTCTTGTAGACTTTCAACTAGTGCGTCTGCTTCACACACAAAGGCTCTTTAAATTTTAAAGCCCACAGAATTCTGCTGGGTCTCTCGGGTGCAGGAAGCTATTTCCAGTGCCCACCCTGGGGAGACACTGCATGTGGCAGGAGAATGTCAGCGCAGCACCAGGATCCCGATCACCCCAGGTGGTCCCTGCAGAGCAGGCACTCCTCCCCTCTGGATGCTCTGGGCCCCACACAACCCGAGTGCACCCTCAGACCACACGGCCTATGGGGAAAGAGCTGAGCACACACCCGGGCTGCCAGCAGACCCTTCCTTACTACCGTTTCCTTATCGGTAGAGGCTTCTGGGGCTGAACTATCACGTGCCCACTTGGTGTCTGCTGCTGAGCAGGCGAAAAACAACTGGTGCTCTGCTTCCTTGTCCCCATTTCTGTGTCTCAGTCTCCCCATGTGTGAACTGAGGGCTTCATAAGCTCTAAACTACCACCTGCTCTGATCAGTATAATCTGGGATCAGGCCAAGAAAGAAGGGACATGTCAGCAGTTGGCAACTGAGGCCCCAGGCTACTTTCAGTGTGGTCATGGGGAATAGAAGAGTAGGGTGACAGCTCTAACTATGCACCTATGTACAACCCCTAGCAGCTCCCCGCTGCCTGGCATAAAAAACCAAACTTCTTAGCTCAACATTCAAGGCTCCTGGAAACTGGCTCCAAACTCTATCTCCAGCCTTGGCATCTTTCCCATGTCCCCATCCCGATACTCCAGCTTCCTGGAATCCCCGCTGATCCCAAATACACAGTGAGCATGGCCGCCATGCCCTCTGATTTTTACCTTGCAGGTCTCCACCCCATCCATCCTCCACGGCTGTCCCTTCTCTGCAGCTGTGTCTGAATCCTCTTCTGGATGGGATGAGTCACTTTCTCCCTTTGTTCCCCAGCCCCTCTGTTCCTGGTTTCCCTGGGAGGTATCTGCCTTCAGACACCTGAGGACATAGGCAGGCCTGATGATGGCTGTGAACCCAAGAGAGGGTCTGGTGCAAACATGGCATTTGAGAAATGAGTGTGGGGAGTCGGGAAATGAGTGTGCAGATGACAGCTGGGGACTACTTACAACTGCAAACATCTAGCTGACCCTTCTGTTCCTGGAGTGAGCGTCACTGGAGGGGGTCAGGAGCCTGAGCTTTCACTTCCAACCACATTACTTCCTTGCTGTGGGTTTGGGCAAGAGAGGTTCTCACTGTGAGCCTCTTCACAGCAGGAAGGAAGTTCCCTGAAGGCAGGGGCCAGGTCTGAGTCTTTAGTGTCCCCACTAGCCTGTCCTTGAGTGGGTGCCAGTGATGTCTGTTGTGCCCTGCTTGCCTCTCAGGCTCTGCTGAGAGATACGAAATCACCCGGCAATTCCACACGGCCATGCACCTGGCAAGCAGGCCTCTGGCCAGTGCTGGACAACAAGCAAGGGACAGCCAGCTCCTGGGAGCTTTTCCTCACATCTCAAATGCCAAGGACAAAATGAAACAGCCTGAATTCAAGACTCCTTCAAAGTCAGGGATTTGGGTGAACCCCAGGAGCATGCCATAAGTCTGGCCTCCAGGCCCTGGCCAGCTGCACCTACCTTCAGCTTTTTGACACTGGTGCAGGGATCATTGGAGAAGCTCTCGGTGTCTGAAATCTCGATGTCCTCACCATACAGAACCCCAGTCAGGTCGTTTCTCACCTGCCAGCAAAGAGAGAGCAGAGGGTGGGTGTGCCAGCAGTCATAGGAAGGGCCACTTCACAGGGGTCTGGGAAGTGGCTCAAATGGGTGAGGTGATTTTCTCCACCAATATGAAAAAGGAGTGGGTTTTGTCTTCATTAAAAAGTAGATTGCCCCCTGGGACTTTGGAGATTCCCCTCCCCTGAGGACACACAAGCAGAAGGAGGCCAGACAGGGAAGGGGCTTATTAAAGTTGCCTAGGAATTTCCTGGAAGAATTAAGACAAGCATGCAAGTTGCTGGACTTTCATGCTGGTGTTTCATATCATCTCCAAATCAGATTAGGCAAATACATCACACTGTCTCCAAATTAGACTATTCAAATACTTCTCTATATTTGTCATTATTTATTTGCAATATTACTTCATTTCTAGGGTGAGGAAATAGCTGAGATATTCAGATAGACAAAGCAAAAACAGAGGAGAGGGTGAGGGGCTGCGGAACCAGCCTGTGATGCTAAACATATCGATGTATCTGCTGACACACAGAATGACTAACATCTACGTGCTTAAAGCAGAGAGCTGCAAGCTCCAGTGTCATGCGAACTAGCCAGTGTGCGAAGCAGTCTGTGTGGAAGGGTACTAGGGAGTGGGGAGGCCTGGTGACAGCGTGGCAAACTAATGCTTCACCTAAAGACAGCGCTTGCCGCTCAACTCCAAACATGCTATGCCAGAATGCTGGTCCAGAATCACCAGACCTTCTGATTTGGAAGGGAGAAATAAGAAATCTATATTTTTATTTATTTTTTGGCCACACTGCACAGCATGCAGGATCTTAGTTCCCCAACAAGGGGCTGAACCCGTGCCCCTGCAATGGGAGAATGAGTCTTAACTATTGGACTACAGGGAAGTTTCTAGATTTTTAAAATAAAGTAGGATCCCTCACATCATAAAGGGCTTCCCAGGAGGCGCTAGTGGTAACAGGAAGATCCCCTAGAGAAGGAAATACAAGCCACTCCAGTATTCTTGCCTGGAGAATCCTATGGACAGAGGAGCCTGGCGGGTTACAGTCACACAGAGCATCTCAGCACTGAACATCTCAGCATGAGCACATTTTAAAATGTTGACACTATTTTCAAATTAAAAAAAAAAGTTAGGATCAAAACAAATAAATCTGAAATCTGTATGCGGTCCATGTCTATGACTATATACACTTGGACAGAAAGCCATGGAAACTAGACTGTGTTTTAGTAGAAATAACCAAGTGGGAGTTTGGGGACCCAGGTTCCAGGTCTTGCTCTGTCACTGACTTGCTTGTGACCTCTGCATCTCTGAGGGACCCTTTCCCTCTTAGCATTTCAGTCTCTTCCTCTTTAACTGAAGATGAGCTTTGAAAGCACATCTTGTCTATACCTATTAAGACAGCTCTTATCAAAAACCAAAACCCTACAAGTGTTGATGAGGATGGGGATAAACTGGAAACTGGAAATTTGTGCACTCTAAAAATTTCCCATCATATGGCAATATGATCCAGCAATTCTACTTCTGGGTATATACCCCAAAGAAGTGAAAACAGGGGCTCAAAAGAGGTATTTGGACACTCGTGTCCAAATGCATAGCAACACTATGCCAAAAGGTGGAAGCAACCATCTTTTGGAAGCAATGTCCATCAAAAGATGAGCAGATAAACAAGCTGTGGTTTATACACACAATGGAATATTATTCAGCCTAAAAAGGAATGAAATTTTGACACATGCTACCGTATGAATGAAGACATTATGCGAAGTGAAATAAGCCAGATGCAAAAGGACAAGAGTATGATTCCACTTAGGTGAGGTACTTAGAGTAGTCAAGTGCATAGAAACATAAAGGAGAGAAGTGGTTTCTAGAGTTGGGGAATGGGGCAATGGAGTTGTGGGTACAAAGTTTCTGTCTGGGATAATGAAAAGTTTTGGGGGTAACTGGTGGTACTTCTTGCACAACAATATGAAGGTACTTAACGTCCCTGCACTGTAAATTTTACAGTGGTTAAAATGGTAAATTTTATGTTACATACTTTTTACCATGATAAAAAAAGTACTTCTTGTCTCAACAATTGATAGATCCTCCCAATGTATATATCAAAATGTTTTGAATAATTTGGCCCTGAATGTTGCAGGATGGTCACTGGGAAGCACCCACACAGAAGGGGAACAAAAAGGGTTGCGGTGGGAACTGCTGTATTTCATTTTTTTAAAAGAAATATGATGCCAATAGAGGAAAACGTGAACACACTAACTCTGGGTAGCAAGACCATGGGTGTTTAGTGTTCTGCACTCTGCTGAATGCTTGAAATACTTTGTGATGCATACGTTTGTAAGAAGAATGAAACTGTCTCAATCAGAGTGAACCTTGTCCATCTTTAGTTTTTACCTGTATTTTGATGGTAGATTGGGAACTAGTTGGTTGAAAAAAAAGTTGACTTTGCCATTATGGTTTATTTCTGCTGTGTCAAATCCTTTTTGGATGCAGGTGGGGTTCCATTATTAGGTCTATGTGTCATGGGGGTGCTGTGAACCAACAGTTATTGATGTGCAACATTAACGTGTGCAAACTCAGCCCTGCCAGAAGGCAAAGCAGCCAGTGCACATACTCCTAAGGCATGCACAGTCGAGCCCTGGCTCTCCATGTCCTCGCCACCCAAACTGAAGGAAACTTCTCGAGCTCTTTTGAATCTGTCTTTTCACCTATAAAATGGGAGTTATACAGCATGTAACTTACAGGGCCCAGCAAAAACACCGAGGATGGGAAATGGCTTTGTAAATTCTAAAGTTCTTTATGTTGCCTAAAAGCTGGAATGATCATTTCCAGGTATAAGACCCAGCATCAAGGCTGTCACTGGTTTGGCGTATCTATCTGTAAATATCTATCTGAGAGCTGTAAATAAGTGTGGGCATGAGAGCAGAAAAAAATATTTTATAGGCGCTCAGAACTCAAAACAAACCAACCCCAAACACCCTAGAGGTCATCTCATTTCACCCCTAATTTCACAAATGAGGAAGCTGAGGTGTGACTCCCTGGCCAGTGCTCTCTGAATGGTCTCAAGCTGGCTCTTTTGGATCCTGCCAGATGTGGACAGCTCCTGAGGCTTATGAGCCAGAAGAGGTCAGAACAGACGGTTGGCGCCATCAGCCACTCACCGACCATAATTTCAGCACCAAGAAGTCTGCTCAGCTGGAGTATTTACTCTAATGGACATTTTTAGGGAAAACAAGTGAAAAAAACTAGTAATAAATGGTACTTTTAAATAACCAAAGCATGGTAAAGAAATAATGCAATTGATCTACCTCACAAGGAAATAAATTCGTACTCTCACATGTAGATGGAAGGATCATTCAAAGCACTGATCAAAGATTACTAAGTTAGAAAAAACACCTTTCTTCCCCCCCCCCCCCCCCCCACCATTCTGGTACTGCAAGTATCTCTTGTTTTATGGGGCCAAAGTCTTTTATCAGCTTGCTATAAACTGCATTTCAGCAAAGTGAATCCTATTTTTTATTCACCTCCACTATAAAAGCAGAAATATGTTTTTCCTGGAAAGGAGTAACACTTAATTCTTGAGAAAATAAAATATATTCACACATACACACATGCTCAAGTACAGCTGGAGTCCACCTGGGCCCTCATCTGCATATGGGGCCTCTGGAGGCAGCCATCAGGAGTCTGATTTGCTAAAGGCCCTGGCCATCCTGGGAGGAAGGGAGCGAGATGGGTGCTGATGGGCCGGGAGGGGATGGAGAAGAAGGCTGCCCATCACCTGGAAGGGAGGGTCAGGCTGGCAATGCAATGAGGTGAGTTGGACCCTGAGTCCTGCTACAAGGAGGACTAGGAAGGGTTGGGAGTCCTCAAAGCCTGGGTTCTCAGGACCAGCTCACAGGGCTGAGGCTGCCTAAGGGAAGAACTCTCCCTGCTTCTGGAGCAATGAGTCCTGGCCCTGGCCACTGGAGCAATCTGGAAGGAACCCAACTCACTTGGCAGCAGGGAGAACCAGGGGATCAGGACTCTAGGAATAGATGATAAAAACTAGGCTTAGAGCTGTTGATTTTTTTCCCCTTAAGAACTGGTATGGACTGTGGATACAAAGTCATACCAGAAAGCCTGTCCCTAAAGCAGTGGTTCTTAAAGTGCAGCCCTGGCCTAGTAACACCAGCATCACCTAGGAGAACCTGTTAGAAAGGCAAATTCTCGGGCCCACCTGAGACCCACTGGGTCAGACACTCTGGGGTGGGGTCCAGCAATCTGTGTTTTAATCGGCCCTCCAGGTGATTCTGACATATGTTCAAGTGTGAGGACCACTGTCCTAAATGAGGCAGGATAACTTTAAAGTGATCCATTAAATGATATGGAAAAAAAAAATGCTTTCCATGGCTTGGATATTGTCCCCTTGATTAGGAGACCAGGATGTGTTGGTGTAAGTAAGGCAGTTGCCAAAAGGGTGAGTAGGACTGGGATCCACATTTGAAAAGACGATGGAAGGGACGGTCACCCTCCAGTCTGC
Organism: Ovis canadensis; assembly: GCF_042477335.2. Classification (NCBI taxonomy): domain Eukaryota; kingdom Metazoa; phylum Chordata; class Mammalia; order Artiodactyla; family Bovidae; genus Ovis; species Ovis canadensis. The sequence goes on along the minus strand of NC_091246.1, from coordinate 49,780,003 downwards.
CCACCTCAGAGTACACCTGGAGTGCTGGGCTCAGTCCTAGTTGCATTTATCAGGAGGGATCATGACAAAATGGCTCAGGCTCAGAGGAGGTGTGGCTACAATAGGGACCAAGAATCTTCTAAGAAAGACCATGGACATGGTGGCAGAGGGGTTGGGAGTACAAAGGTCACAAGGGGTGATATCAATGACTCCTCAGGGATTCCAGTACAGCCTTGGGAATCACAGATCCAAATCCAAGAATTTTAACACTTAAACTCATATTTCAAGCCTAGGGAAATCCAACATCTTGAAAGAAGTCAAGAGCCAGGCAGAGTCAGTGGCTTTAGGGGAAAGCTCAGAGCTGGGAGTGCCGTCTTGCTCAGGCCAGCGGCAGAACACGCCGTCAGGTCAGATCAACTGTCTGAACCTCGAGTCCAGGGGGTCAGTCCACAACTTCCCTCCCAGCTAGTTCATGGACCGTGGGAGAAGGGGTGACAGGGACTTGTCACTCCAATGAAGCCATCACAATGGCCTCACTCCAACTGCGTACACAGCCTCTATCCACAGGCTTGGCACTGGGGACACACAGCTGGTCCTGTGAAGGCAGGCTGGAGGAGGAGAAGGGATCAGAGGAAAAGGTGAAAAGCTAACGGAATCAGAAGAGTTAGAGGTGAACAGACTCTTCGGGAGAATTTCTTGGCTTAGCGTGGCTGAGTCCATGTGACCCGTTTTAGGCATAAGTGGGTCCACCCTGTCCTATGAGGGAGGCTTGTCACTGCCTCTGAGCAGGCCACAGTCCAGTCCACCTGCAGGCCCCCTCCCTGCTCCGAGGCTGCACCTCTCCACTAACACACCCAGTTGCCCAGGTGATTCTCCCTCTCTGGAAATCACCTAGAGACTGGGCTTACGAAATAGTGGCACTGTGTGCTCCACCCTAAATGACTGCCTTGGGGGTCAGGCTGTTGTCCCGGCTTTGGGTTCCTGGGACCACATTTGCATGCCCTGGAGGTTCCTGTCGGCCTGCAACCTTCTGCTGCACACAGGTAGGGCCCATGAACTCCCTTCCCCTAGACAGCCCCCACTGCAGCCCGGGAACCCCTCTTCCTCCAGCAAGGTAATGGAAGGAGCCTGAGGCCAGGAGGCTGGTGTGGTGAGGGGCCTTCTTACACCTCAGGTTTTCACTCAGGGCTCCTGTTTCATTTCATTCCTTCTCCTGTCCAGTCACTCCCTAGCCTCTGGGCTCCATCCTTTCCTGGACTGCTACCTAGCACCTAGGCACCATCTTCCTTTACACCTGGGCCTTCTCTCCTGCCCCAATCAACAATTACGGCCCTTCTTTAATCTTCAGATCTTTCTACTCCTGGCCCCCAGCAGCACGAGCAGATCTGACCACGTCAGAAGGCAGAACGGAGAGAAGGAAGGCAGGGAGAAGGGGAAGAGAGAGAGAGACAGGAAGAGAGCAGCAAAGGACTGTTACAGCTGCAGTCTCTCACATTCGTGCCACATGTCCAGGCCAGGAGGGCTCTGATGGAAACAGCGAAGCAGAAAGAGGAGGTGAGGCCTCGGGGACTATCAAGACCCCGGGACTCTGTGGGTCCGCAGTTCCCCCGACACCTTCTGTAAGGAGGCCACCGTGCCAGCTGTGGAATCATCCGGAAAGGCAGAGATACAGGTAAAGATGGGGAGAGCCAGGTCTGCACCACTTGCACTTTACAACTCTTCGAAAATTCTAATTAGGTTACGAAATGAACTTGAGAGCAAAGCGAATTCCCAGATCTCCTATGGAAGCTGAGGTAACCTACTTTGTCATTCAAATACACTCGCTATATATAGCCCTAGATTGTGCTGAAATGTCACTCCTCTTACCTGACTAAAGTGTATAATTATAGATTTACTTCTATTCATTCATGAAATGTGTCTTCACTTGATTAAACAGTTCATTCAAGTAAAATCCATTAAAATATGGAACATGTGAAAATGTGGCTCGTTAGAGGCAGAGGGCACTGCTGTAGTTAAGATGCTAATTAGGATAAACAGGCATTTGAAACACTCAGATCTTTGAATATTCAGGTCACTTTTACTGGGGCTGGAGCTCCCCAAGAACCACCATTAATTTAAGCTAATTAAAAGATTAGCCTGGAGAAGAGTACACTAAGGCAGGAAGTGATGGACGACTTCAAACACTGAAGGACTGTCACGTGGAATGGAGGGCACCCCTGTGTTGGAGACGGGACCAATAGACGGATGAGGCAGGAAAGCAGATTTTGTTTTAAAGCCAAATGAATTTTCGAACAGTGGAGTAGGCAACTTTGGTATATAGTGAACACCCTGTCATCAGAGGTGTGCAAGTAGAAGCTCGTCAGGATGCTGAAGAGGGCATTTTTCTTTCACCATCAATGTTTGTGGTTCTAGGAGAGTAAGTTTCAATACCTTACCTGCGCCATCCCCCCACTCTTTGACTTTTTGAATTTTACAGTTTCTAAAGCAGCCCTCTGCAGCTCTGAAATTTTTCAAAGATTCGAGGCATGTATTTACAGTTCTAGAGAAGTTATCCATGTGACTGTATTTCTACCTTTCTAAAACTGATGAACACCTACTGAAGAAACTGTTCCTTTTGAAAAATAGAGCCATCTAATTTTCAGATTTCTATTAGCTCTAATAACCTATAGGTGGAGTTAAGTACAACTGAAACTTATTAAAAAGGTCAAGTACATAAGTGAACATGTATGGGATCTACTGCACATATGTGATACTTGCACACGCATGACATTTGCACGTTCACACTGCAGAGCCAGTGGGCTGGATGGTGATGGCCAAAAAGGTGTGTCCCTTCCTAATCATCAGAACCTATGCAAGCGACCTTACTTAGAAAAAGGGTCTCTGTAGATGTAATTAATTCAAGGATCATCCTGGATTACCTGGATGGGCCCTAACTCCAGTGATAAGTGTCCTTATACGAGAAAGGCAGAGGGAGACCTGGGCAGAGGCGTGAGAGAGGGTGATGTAAAGACAAAGGCAGGGACGGGAGCGATGCAACTACATGCTGAGGAGCACCTGGGCCCACCAGAAGCTGGAAGAGGTAAGCAAGGATTCTCTCTGAGAGCCTTCAGGGAGAGCATGGCCTCACTGATCCCTTGATTTCAGAACTCTGGCCTCCAAGACTATAAGAGCACGAATATTTCTTGCTTTCAGCCATTCAGTTTGTGGTGACTCATTACAGAAGCCCCAAGTAACTAACACACCTGGGGCCTTCTGAGACCTGGTGACTCGCTGGTTCAAACCACACCCCCATAATTAAGCCCAGGCTTCTCGTCCTGTTTACACCCTCACATCATAGGCTGAGGTTTCCTGAAGGAACCCCAGTTTCCCTTTATTCAATGGCCACTTATCTGTTCCTTCCAAATATGGTTTTTCTCACTTCCCCAGAGTTCCCAAGAGCAGGAAAGCAGGCAGCAGACCATGAGCGGCAGTGTTATGAGACATGGGGGTCTCTGTGGGCCACCAGCGTCGTGAGCCCCCATGGAGGGCTCAGGAGTTCAGGTCGCTGGCTTTGTGCTGGTTTGCAGAGCTGACCACAAGCACCAAGGCTGTCACATCCCTTCCCCAGCTACCATGGCAGTGCCGCAAAGTGGGGCGGGGTGGCGCTTTGTTTTATTTCCAGGGTCCAGCATCACGCTTTGCATGCAGTTGGTGCTCAAAGCTGTGAGATGAATGAGAGAATGGGTAAATGAACACTGTCCATCTAGTCTATTGTGTAGATATTCTGAGCCCGGGAGGGTTTATGCTATATCTTGAGAGGGTCATGCAGGGCTGCGACAAATGCCCAGGGGCTGGGCTGCATGCCTCTGCCTGAAGACACAGCCTGCTGATGCGAGGACCAGGCCTGGGGATGGGACTGTGGTCTCTGTGGGCACTCTGTGGGGACTCAAGGGACCTGAGGGCAGATAGTGTCCCCTGGGACAGTTCCTGTCCTCCCATTACTTAGGCACAGGGTTGAGGGGACCTGTGACCTGAGCTCTGCCCAGATACATCAGCCCTTCCAACAGCTCCCACCTGCTGGGGGTTGTCCAACAAGTCCACCTGCTGGCTTTGAAGATGAAGGATGGGGCCAAGAGCCACAGAAACGAGGCTTCTAGAAGCTGAAAAAGGCAAGGAAACAGATTCTCCCGGAGTTGCCAGGAGGAACCAGTGCTGCTGACACCTTGATTTTGGCTGAGAGAGAGAGAGATTTTAAACTTCTGAGTTCTAATACCATAAGATAATAGATGTGCTACTCTAAGCCACAAAGTTTGCGATGATTTGAATAGGAAATCTGAAATCCTACACATCCTCAATCACCCCTGAGTACAGGAGACTTTCCCTCATTTCCCAGATAGCGGTGACCACCCCCCACCTACTGCCATCCCCACTAAACTCCAGAGTCCTGTGCTTAAGGCCACTCTCCCTGGCTAAACAGAGGCTGTTCTGAAAGTCTACAACCCTCCATCATGAGATCCCCAGGGCCCAGACCAGGGCTGCCTGAGGAAGGGGGACCAGGCCCAGGCCCCCTTCTAGCATAAGGCATGACCTCCTATTCTGGACTCCCCGGCCAGCAGTCTTCCCTCTGCCAGCAGCCCCAAGGAACTCACCACTCTGCTGGCGGTCCCTGAAGTCAGGCCGCACCGACTTGTTGGAAATGAAATTGGCCTTCAGAACCGCGTTGCTTTCCTGTGACAAAGTGCCTATGGCTTTAATTGCAGCGGTCTCCTGGGACCAAACCAATATTTACAGAAACATTTGGATATTAATAAAACAGGAATATTATCCAGTTAAGATGATGAACACAAACCTCTATAGGAAATCAACAAGATGCAAAGTGCACCTCTGACACCAAAATAGAGCAGCAATATTAGAGAACTCACACCTGTGAGCACTAAGGAATGTGGAACACAGAGTCCTTCTCTGGTTTCTTGAGCCCATGCCTGCTCCCTGTCACTGGAGGAGTGGGTGAAGGGACAGGAGGGAGCCAGGTGGACAGGAAGTTCGGGCCTGTGAGACATCCCCTTGCCCGTCCCAAGGAGCTGTCACCAACACTAAGGGAAGAGCATGGCATCTGAGAGCCAGGGGAAGGGGCAGCATCAGTGGGGGAAGCCACTAGGAAATAGATTTCAGCTCCTGCAGAGGCAGAACTTTCTAACAAGAGAGCAAGCTAGGGATGGAAGGGCCTCCCCTACACTGGAGTGAGCTTCCCACCACTGCAGTTATGCAAGCAGAGGTGAGGTTGCTAGAGAAGGGATTCAGGCATCAGATGGACAGGCAGGAAAGATGGCTGGATCCCCAAGGAATGTCTGGGATTCTCGAGTCTGTGCCCTATTGAGCAGGACACTTGCCGAGGGCGGCCCAGGAGGCACATGTTCACCCCTGCAGGAACAAGACCACCTAATGCAGCTCCATAAGCTCACTCACTTCATGGTGGAGCTTAAAGGACTCCTCTCAGACCCTGGGGCCTCATTGCCCTTTTAATGCATAGCTTTCTCTCTAGTTCTATATTCCAAGGTGGGTTCTTTGACCTCCACTCCAGTGTTCTGCCTGGACATCCTACAGCCTAGCATTTGAAGCCCTCCTTCTTAGCCTACCTAGACTCTCTTCTTCCTCCAGGATTTCAGATGTGGGGGGCAGGTCGGGGAAGGAAGTGATGGCAGAGGGGCCAATGGCTCCCCAGAGCCTGCCTCTCTTCCCCTGACTCTTTCTCAGCCCTCTTCTCCCACCCCTCACTGTAAGCCCTCAGAGAGCAAGTAGGCTGTAGAGGGCACAACAGGATAATCCTGGAGTGAATTTCATCCTCTCAGCAATCTGAGAAAAGGCAGAGGAACGAGAGATCAAATTGCCAACATCCGCTGGATCATGGAAAAAGCAAGAGAGTTCTAGAAAAACATCTATTTCAGCTTTATTGACTATGCCAAAGCCTTTGACTGTGTGGATCACAATAAACTGTGGACAATTCTTCAAGACATGGGACTACCAGACCACCTGACCTGCCTCTTGAGAAACTTGTATGCAGGTCAAGAAGTAACAGTTAGAATTGGACATGGAATAACAGACTGGTTCCAAATAGGAAAAGGAGTATGTCAAGGCTGTATATTGTCACCCTGCTTATTTAACTTCTATGCAGAGTACATCATGAGAAAGCTGGGCTGGATGAAGCACAAGCTGGAATCAAGATTGCCAGGAGTAATATCAATAACTTCAAATATGCAGATGACACCACCCTTTAGGCAGAAAGGGAAGAAGAACTAAAGAGCCTCTTGATGAAAGTGAAAGAGGAGAGTGAAAAAGTTGGTTTAAAGCTTAACATTCAGAAAACTAAGATCATGGCATCTGGTCCCATCACTTCATGGGAAATAGATGGGGAAACAGTGGAAACAGTGGCAGATTTTATTTTGAGGGGCTCCAAAATCACTGCAGATTGTGACTGCAGCCATGAAATTAAAAGATGCTTACTCCTTGGCAGGAAAGTTATGGCCAATCTAGACAGCATATTAAAAAGCAGAGACATTACTTGGCCCACGAAGGTTCATCTAGTCAAGGCTATGGTTTTTCCAGTAGTCATGTATGAATGTGAGAGTTGGTCTATAAAGAAAGCTGAGCTCTGAAGAACTGATACTTTTAAACAGTGGTATTGAAGAAGACTCTTGAGACTGCAAGGAGATCCAACCAGTCCATCCTAAAGGAAATCAGTCCTGAGTGTTCATTGGAAGGACTGATGTTGAAGCTGAAACCCCAATACTTTGGCCACCAAATGTGAAGAGCTGACCCATTTGAAAAGACCCTGATGCTGGGAAAGACTGAAGGCGGGAGAAGGGGACGACAGAGGATGAGATGGTTGGATGGCATCACCGACTCAATGGACATGAGTTCGGGTAAATTCCGGGAGTTGGTGATGGACAGGAAGGCCTAGAGTGCTGCAGTCCATGGGGTAGCAAAGCGTAGGACATGACTGAGTGACTGAACTGAACTGAACTGAACTTAGCCTAAATGCCTCTTTTTCCAAGGGCCTGGTGATGGATACTACAGTGTACTCCTGGAAACTTTCATTCTCCCAGCTTCTGACAACTCACATATTGTTGGCTACTGACAATTCACATCTGTGTATCTCCCTGGGATTTGCCCTTGACTAAAGGGGGTAGCCTTGTCTAAGGTCACACCCCTTTCCCCAGGGCAGCCTGTACCCAATGGCCAGTCCAGCCTCTTGTCTTGATTTGGGACACTCTGAAGGGCCAGCCCATCTCCAGAGTGCTCCCTTCCCACAGGCTTGGCTCAGGCCTCTATTACCACTTTATTTTGTGTCAACTTTTTCCTCCACCTCATTCCCTCCTCTGAGCATTCCCCAATAAACTTTGCACAAGTCTCAGGTTCTTAAGGGAACCTGACTGAGGCCAGGTTCACCCACATTCACCTTGGCTCAGCTTAGGCCAGTGGTTTGTTCTCTGTTTTTAAACAATGACACCTCTTATGCTGAGAACTCAAGGACAGCTGCTTGCTTCAGGGTACTTCTGTGCAAGGCCTCCTACCAGCTCAGACAAGTTGTAACCTTTTGACTCAAAGACTTTAAGTTTGTCCAAGTAATTTCTAAACTTCAGGGAAAGTCTGAGAAAAGGAGAAAAGTGATACTTATTATCCATATTCCCAATACACTAAGCCAACTAGTATAATATCTTGTGTCCTTTGCCCTCACCCACACTTTCCAGCCTACTCTCTGCTACTGTATTTCTGGAATTTGACTTTTCCGTTTGGCAGGACTTGCACTCCCTCATCCTGTGACTTTAGTGACCAGGGTAGGCTTGGTCAATAGGAGGTCCTGGCAGGAGTCAGAGGGCTAATGGGAAGTCCTGACAGGGGTCAAAGTGCCAATGGGAGGCCATGGCAGGGGTCAGAGGGTGGGAGGAGAAAGAGCTCACAGTATCTCTCCCTACCTGCTCCCTGGCTTAGTTACAGCCCTTGTCAAGCAGCCCCTCCTCCCAGGACCAGTAAGGCTGCTCCTTCCCTGCATTCTCCAGGGCACATGGGTGGTCTGACTCCCACTGTTGTCAGTCAGTGGTTGACTCCCCTGGTCCTGTTCAAAGCACTTCTTCACTATTTGAGCTCCACTTCAAATAGCCTCTCCCCCATGAAGTCCTTTTGGATTTTCCAATGAGCTGTGCTCACCCTTCTGAATGCCTGTGTTCTCAGCTCCTCCCTTGGAGGCCTACATTTTCTTGGCCCAGTTCTGGAGGAACTGGGAAGTTCCTCATGTCACCCACACCCCCATAACAGCACATATCACAATATGTCCTTGGCTTTAGTGAGGTGGCTAGGGGAGAATGCCAAGGCCTCATGGACTGATGGAGAGGAGCTAAGCTGTCAACGGCTCCTCCAAGGTCGGAAAAGACAGTCTGCCCTTGCCCTGGCCCAGAGCCCAAGGAGACAGCCCCAGCCCAGAGAGGTGCTGAGTATGTGTCCTGGGAGGGAGGTGGCAGGTCAGGTGAGCCAACCACGTCCTGGGGTGGACAATGCATCAAAGAGCTGAGCAGGCCAAGAGCCCAGAGTGGGGCTTGAAGGTGTGCTAAGCTAAGCAGTTTCTATAATGCATCTTCCTGGGAGCAGCATGCAGATGCTGGGGAACAGGTATCTACTCTGCAAAATGCAAGGGGAATTTTCCAAAGGGGACCAGAATCTGGATGCACCATGGTTATGGCTTTTGTTGTGGCTATTAACCCGTGCAGAAGACCTAGGTTTGAATGCTGGGTCAGGAAGATCCCCTGGAGTAGGAAATGGCAATCCACTCCAGTGTTCTTGCCTGGAGACCCCCATGGACAGAGAAGCCCAGCAAGCTACAGTCCATGGGGTCACAAAGAGTCAGACACAACTGAGTGACTAACACTAACACACACTGGCCCTAGGCTGAGAGCTCCTACAGGATGTGCAGCCCTGCTGAGGCCCTGTCAGACTTCAGCATGTGGGTCCGGCTCAGTCACCACTGACCGAATGAATGAGACCAACAGAACACCCCATTCATCTGCCTGAGGTGAGCATCACTTATGCCTGCTGCCCAGGGTTCTGAGAAGGCGCAGGAAGCATCTGCGCTTCATTTGTGCTGTGGGGCATTAGAGACGATGAAGTGTTCTCAAGCAGCAATGTCAGAATGCTCCGGAAAGGAAGCTGCGGAGCGAAAGTGGAGAAGGCTGCACAGCTGCGGCAGGTGAGAGAGAGAACGAGGACAGCGCATATTTACTGAGTGCCTGTCATACGCAGAGTCCCTCACACATGTCATCTCACTCCTCTTGACCGTTGGAATAAGCCCAAAGGTATTGTTATGACTAGTTTATGGGTAAGTAAAATGAGGTTCAGAGATGTTAAGTCAGTTGCCCAAGGTCACACAGCTGGGAAGTAATGAGCATCTGATTTAACCTCCAGTCTATCTCTTTCCACAGACCTGATGTAAACCATGGTCAGCAAAAGTTCTCTGGAAAGGGCCAGATAATACATATTTTAGGCTGTACAGGACATACGGTCTCTGTCACAATGACTCAACTCGGCCTTTACACTGCGAAAGCCACCATAAACAACAAGAACATGAATGGTCATGGCTATGTCCAATAAAACTTTATTTATAAGGCAGGGAGCTGGATTTGGCCCACTGGCCCACAGTAGGGACCCCAGCTCTGAACCCACAACGAGGGCCTGCGGTTCTACTTTTCCCTCTGCGAAGGTAGTGGGAGAGAGGAAACAGCAGAGTCTGGAGTTAGCTGGCTGCAGACTGGAAGTGCTTGGCTATGCCTCGTACTGGGCCACCCCGGGCCAACAAGGGAATTCTCACAGCACCTTCCTCACCCGTAAGAGGGGCATAACCACAGCTTATCTTAAGGTTGTTACACAGATTAAAATAAACTGATGACACGCTGCATCTTCCATGGCTGAGCTTCAGTCAATGGCAGTGTTCAGTATCAGTGGTGATACTGAGGTTGGGAGAAGGGAGGAAAGAGCTACTGGTGCCGCTGGAACTTAAGCCTGATGGGTGCATCTTCTCACGAAGGGTGGGTACTTTGGGCTTTCTTCAGGAGAATGCTATTCCACACCACACAAAACCCCAAAGGGAATTCACAGGCACCCATGGTGGGAGGAATCTCTGCACTGTCCCCGGAAGGAGCAGATGTGTGGCGCTTGGTGGCTCCCTGACAAGGGTATGCAGGCAGCTGTTCCCAGACTTGATATGGCAAATGGTGTGATGTGCTGTCTTCCTGGGGCTGCTGGCCAAGCAGCAATGGGGGCCTCTGCCACCCTCTCCCCCACCACCTGCTGCCCACGTCTGCTGATTCACACGGGAGGGCCTGTGTGCCAGAAGGAATCCAAAATGGCTCTAGCGCAACACAAGGCTTAGAAAGGAGACTGAGGACTTGGGGGCAGGAGGACAGTTACTTCTCTGTTTCCATTTGAAGGTCATAACTTTGGCACAGAAAGGAGGATGTGGGAAACGCCATCAATATTGCTGGAGCCCAGGCTATGGCTTATGAAGCCAGAAGATGAGCCCCTGGAAAGGGCTGGCACTCACCACCCTAAGACTGGAACACCATGTTTTCTGGGAGCATTTATCCATCTGATCAAGAGGATGCTAAATTGAAATTTGAGAGGGAGAGGAAAAGTGTTCAGAAAAAATATAAAACCAGATATGATGCTGGCCAGCATATATAAGGAATTTTCTAAGGGGGCCACAGAAAAGGAAATGCTCAGGATCTGTCATATATCTGTATTCCAAAGTACAAAGTATGGGTAACAGTGTTAACTGTGAAACTTTTGAGAAAGATGGTAAAGCTGAGCACAGATGTCCAACTCCCACCTAAGCTACCTCCTTCTGCAAGTGACAGAAAGGACCAAGGGAGTATAAAAATAAGGGAGATCTGCTTCAGCATTGGAAAATAGGAAAGAATGCCATCAGTATGCCACCAACTTTGAGGAATTTCTGCTGGGTAGACTGCCAGTGGAGCCAGATTGAAGGCTGACTCACAGCTCTCCTTCCTGAGAAAGCAGCATGGTGCTGCAAGGAGGGCGGACGTGCCCACGGGACCCATCTCACAGCCCTCGAAGGCTAGTGAATGAGTGCTAGAGAAGAGGTTGGGCCCCAGGAGGCGTGCAGAGGCCACACAGGGAGCCCACCTCTCACAGCCAACAGTCTTTAGGAGTGGCGGGGCCATTCGATCTAGGAGAAACAAAGCCTACTCGAGCCTGGTTCTCCCAGACACAGAGAATGGAGGAACAAGGAAGAGACCAGAAGGGATAAGATAGGACATGTTGGAAACAGCTCTGACAAAAGAGTAGAGAAGAAATGTGCACAGCACAAAATGACCCCCAACCCCTCAGGCTGCGTGTCCCTAGTTGGTAATGTGAACTTTCATCACCTAGTCTTCCAGATTAATGTCTGAGGTCAAGCATCCAGATAAAGTAATGACAGGGTCCCAGGAGATGTGGACAAATACCAGGTCAGGGCTGACCTAAAGTGCACATGGAACCTATGAAAATCTTCTAAAACATAAAGGAGACAAGCAAGGAACATACACGGAGGAGGAACATCACCTCTAAAAGGATTCACCACAGGAACCAGGAGTAAATTGTATCGTCGTCTGTTGTGCTCGTCAAGGAAGGTAAAGAAAACCTGGCCTCTAAGATGTAAGAAATAGCACATGCAATAGGAGAGACTAAAAGCAAAAGAAAGCTGGTCGAGCGAAGATGATAATGACAGGAAACGAATAACTTTATGAGAATTCTGAGAGGCATTAGAAGCAGTAGAGAACAGAATTGAACTGTAGGAAACCAATCGATGTTGTGGAATACAATAATGAGATGGTTTCTCAGAATATGCAGAACAAGGACTAAGACAAAAATGGCCAGAGAGAAAATAAAAATGTGGAGAACAAACAACAGAGACACACTCATAAATTATTGATATTTCTAAAAGAGATACCAGAACAAAAGAGTCTGATATAATTAAAGATATACTAGAAGAAAACTTCTGCAATATGAACACGCATTCTTCAAATTAAAAAATGGTAATCATATTTTAAACAAAATAGGCAAACATCGGACATGAGCCGTACTTTCCTTTTTAATTCCAAAGATTAAGAAAGAACCCAATAAACATCTAGCACGGGGGAAAAAAAAACTTATTGACAAGAAGAGCAAATCAGATTACATCAGACTTCATTACAACATTGACGTAATGTCTACAGAGGTTTGAGGAAAAGTATTATGATCATAGAAATCTACACTTCATAGGAGAAGCAACAGAGACAGACTGTGGTCTATGCAACAGCACAGACCACAGTCTATGGTATAGACAGTCTATCAGCAGACAGAAAAACCACATGCTTCCTGAAAAATATTATTCAAAGATATATTCATGCCACAGAGAGATAAATCAAGACACAACTCATGAAAGATATGTCAATAAAAATTGAAGCCATATAAATATGGATCTAAATCTTAAAATCATAGTTATTGTAGTACAGTTTTCAAATAAAATCAGTATTTTAAATAATTATTGAAAAGGACTATCCATAAGCTCCAATACTTGGCTCACCTGATGCAAAAACTCAACTCATTGCAAAAGACCCTGCTGCTGGGAAAGATTGAAGGCAAAAGGAGAAAGAGGCGGCAGAGGATGAAATGGATAGACAGCATCACTGACTCAATGGACATGAATTTGAGCAAACCCTGGGAGATAGTGGAGGACAGAGGAGCCTGGCATGCTATAGTCCATGGGGTCACAAAGAGTTGGACACAACTTAGCGATTGAACAACAGCAACAGAAAGAATAAAGTCAAAATAGACAACAGACTTGTGGCTGCCAAGGGAGGGGGAGGTTAGCTTGGGAGCTTGGGATTAGCAGACGCAAACTATTACAGATAGAATGGATAAACAGCAAGGTCCTATTGTATAGCACAGGGAACTATATTAATATCCTGTAACACACCATAATGCATGAAGAAGAGAAAAAATATATAACTGAATCACTTTGCTGTATACCAGAAACTAACACAACACTGTAAATCAACTATACTTCAATAAAAAAATAAAGTCAAATAAACACTCAAACTATACCAATTCAAAATTAGAGATGGTGAGGGATGCACCGTAAATAAACGTGCCAATTTCTGCAGCTAACGATAGATATTGTATTTTCATGTTAGTACTTACAGAAGTAGACGCCTAACATTTTAAACTGAAAATGCAATTATAGAAGAGTCTTATTACAATGAGGATGCCATATTATTTAGCTAAAAATATAGGCTTTGGCTAAAGTTGTAATCAAAGGCAAATGTATTGGCTTAAATACACTTGATAGCAACTAAAAAAGAGTAAAAAATAAATATGCAAATCAAGTAGTTAGAAAAAGAATGGCAAAACAAACATAAATGAAGAAGGATGGTATTAATAAAGATAAAAACAGAAGAAATAAATTACAAAGCAGGCAAATAGAATCAAAGCCAATAAAAACCCAAGTGCTGGTTCTTTGGGTTAAAAAAACAAAAAAACCCAAGATAACGGGATGTTTTTAAACTGAAAATTTTACTTGTGTTTTTGCTTTATGTTCTTCAGCAAAGGAAATGTCTGGAAAACTTGCGTATCTCTGGGGAGGGGGATAAATCTTTAAAGGGGAAGCAAGTGGACCCCCAGAAGCAGCTAAAGTGTCCGTTTTAAAGAGGATGAGCAAAATGGAATATAACTATTTAGGGGTAGGACTGTAAAATAAATCTTTCTGATTCTTGAGGAGTATGGATATCAGAGTAGAAGAAGCCAACAGAGGTTCTGGAGCCACAGGAGGAAAATGACCAAATCACCTCTAGCAAAGTGTTCCTGCATCCTAGGAGTGGCTCCACAAGGAACCTAGAGAGGCGCTTGAGGATGCCCAGAAGCGTGTCTAGGGACCTCTGTCCAGTTCAACCAGTATCAACAGCACCACTAAGTGGCTGCAAAAGACAGCCTCTCCCAGCTGGGTCACTGGCTATTTTGGAGGAGGGTGACACGGAGAAAGAGAGAGAGGCTGATCCCAGTAAATCTGGCAGGTGGAGTGCTTGATGCAGGTTTTAATTTAATTTGGAAAAATTACAGATGTGGCCATTTTTTGCACGCTGAATTTAAGATGTTAATACCAGTTGCATCAGTAAGAAGCAAACCAGCTGGCTCAATCAAGAAAAAAGTGGGGAAACATCTGTAATGAGAAAGCATATGACAAAAGACAGAAAAAAATATTAAACTGTACTTAAATACATACTAATAAATTTGAAAATCTCAAGCAACTTTACTATTCTCTGGAAAATGTAAGTTCCAAAATCGACACAAGAAACATTAATCTTAAGTGATCAAGAAGCATGGAAGAAGCCAAAAAGATAATTTGCAACAAGGGTGGGATGGGGGACAAATCCTGAATGGTTTTACAGATTCACTGTTTGATTTTCAAAGAGCAGCTAATCTGTATATTCTATAAACTGTTCCATAGCACCTAAAAAAATATGGAAAGCTTTATGATTCATGCTGTAACACCAGAATAACTCTGACAATTAAACCTGATTGAAGATGACATAATCAGAGTAAAATATAACTATTATCATGTGTTTACAGAGAAAACTAGATAATTAAATTGATTAAAGAATAGTTCAGCATAACAAAGAAAAGTCTACTTTAGGAATGGCAATAGGGTTTAACGTAAACATGAATTCCAGATACATTTAAGTTGCTGCCTAGTCAACATCTCCATCTGAATATCCAATAAGCATATCTAAACTACCTGTTGATTTCCTTCTCTACAATTTGCTCCTCTGCATACTTCTTCAAGTTAATAAGTAGTAACTTATTCCTTCTGGTTGCTCAGATCAAAAACTTGGGTGCTGTCCTTGATGACTCATTATTTTTCACATTGCGCATATATTCCATCAAGAAATCTACTTTGCCAGCTCGACTGTAAAAGAAATATCCAGGATCCAGTTGGTTTTCATTATCCAGTTCCAAGCTACCACCTCTACTCAGCAGCCAGGGTGATCCTTTTAAAATGTAAATCAGATCATCCCCTTCTTTTTTAAAACAGTTCTCAAATGGTCCAGAAATAAATCCATACCACTATGGTCAACTAATTTTCAACAAGGATGCCAAGACCATTTAATGGAGAAATAACAGTCTTTTCAACAGATGGTGCTTGGACAACTGGATGGCTTCATACAAAAGACCCTTACCTCACACTGTATATAAAAATGAACTCAAAATGCAAAAAGATCTAAATGAAAGAGCTAAAACTATAAAACTCTTAACAGGAAGCATAGATTTAAGTTTTCATGATCTTGTATTAAACAATGGCTTCTTAAATATGACACCAAAAGCACAAATAACAGCAACCAAAAAAACCAAACAAATAAACCAGACTTCACCAAAATCAAGGTTTTTGTGCAAAGGAAGCCATTAAGAAAGTACAATGACAACCCACAGAACAGGAGAAAATATTTGCAAATTAAACGTCTGATAAAGGTCTGGTATCCAGAATATATAAAGAACTAACACTCAATAGCAAAAAGACAATGATCCAGTTAAAAACTAGACAAAGGATTTGAATAGGCATTTCTTCAAAGAAGATATACAAACAAGCCAGACACAAAATGCCATTTTATCATCCCCTTTTTTCTTAGTTTTATTGAGACATACTTGACATATCACATAATATAAATTTAAGACATATAATATAATAACTTCATATATGTATATATTGCATGATGACTATCACTGTGTGTGTGCAGTCAGTCAGTCATGTCCAACTCTTTGCAACCCATGCATAGACCCATACATGGGAGCCCACTAGGCTCCTTTGTCCATGGAACTTCTCAGGCAAGAATACTGGAGTGGGTTGCCATTTCCTAATCTAGGGGATCTTCCCAAGCCAGGGATCAAACCCTCAACTCTTGCATCACCTGCATTGGCAAGTGGATTCTTTAACACTCCACAACCTGGGAAGCCTGAATACCAAAGTAAGTTAGTATCCATCATTGCTGTTGTTGTTCCATTGCTCTGTCATGTCCAACTCTTTGCAACCCATGGACTGCAGCATGCCAGGCTTCCCTGCTCTTCAACTGTTCTTTCTTGTTCTCCCGGAGCTTGCTCAAACTCATGTCCATCGAGTTGGTGATGTCATCCAACCATCTCATCCTCTGTTGTTCCCTTCTCCTACTGCCCTCAATCTTTCCCAGCATCAGGGTCTTTTCAAATGAGTTGGCTCTTTGCATCAGGTAGCCAAAGTATTGGAGCTTCAACTTCAGCATCAGTTCTTCCAATGAATATTCAAGGTTGATTTCCTTTAGGATTGACTGGTTGGATCTCCTTGCAGTCTAAGAGACTCTTAAGAGTCTTCTCCAGCACCACAGCTTAAAAGCACCAATTCTTCAGGGCTCAGCTCTCTTTATGATCCAACTCCCAAATCCGTACATGACTACTGGAAAAACCATAGCTTTGACTAGATGGACCTTTGTTGGCACTTAATGTTGTCTAGTTTGGTCATAGCTTTTCTTCCAAGGAGCAAGTGTCTTAATTTCATGGCAGCAGTCACCATCTGCAGTGAATTTGCTGCTAAGTCACTTCAGTCGTGTCCGACTCTGTGCGACCCCATAGACGGCAGCCCACCAGGCTCCCCTGTCCCTGGGATTCTCCAGGCAAGAACACTGGAGTGGGTTGCCATTTCCTTCTCCAATGCATGAAAGTGAAAAGTGAAAGTGAAGTTGCTCAGTCGTGTCAGACCCTCAGAGAACCCACGGACTGCAGCCTACCAGGCTCCTCTGTCCATAGGATTTTCCAGGCAAGAGTACTGGAGTGGGGTGCCATTGCAGTGATTTTAGATCCCAAGAAAATAAAGTCTGTCACTGTTTCCATTGTATCTCCATCTATTGGCCATGAAGTGATGGGACTGGATGCCATCATCTTCATTTTTTTGAACGTTGAGTTTTAAGCCAGCTTTTTCATTCCTCTTTCACCTTCATCAAGAGACTCTTTAGTTCCTCTTTGCTTTCTGCCATAAGGGTGGTGTCATCTGCATATCTGAGGTTATTGATATTTCTCCCAGCAATCTTGATTCCAGCTTGTGCTTCTTCCAGCCCAGCATTTCTCATGATGTACTCTGCATAGAAGTTAAATAAGCAGGGTGACAATATACAGCCTTGACATACTCCTTTTCCTATTTGGAACCAGTCTGTTGTTCTATGTCCAGTTCTAACTGTTGCTTTCTGACCTGCATACAGGTTTCTTAAGAGGCAGGTCAGGTAGTCTGGTATTCCCATCTCTCTCAGAATTGTCCACAGTTTATTGTGATCCACACAGTCAAAGGCTTTGGCATAGTCAATAAAGCAGAAATAGATGTTTTTCTGGAACTCTCTTGCTTTTTCGATGTTCCGGCGGATGTTGGTAATTTGACCTCTGGTTCCTCAGCCTTTTCTAAAACTGGCTTGAACATCTGGAAGTTCACAGCTCACGTATTGCTGAAGCCTGGCTTGGAGAATTTTGAGCATTACTTTACTAGTGTGTGAGATGAGTGCAATTGTGCAGTAGTTTGAGCATTCTTTGGCATTGCCCTTCTATGGGACTGGAATGAAAATTGACCTTTTCCAGTCCTATGGCCACTGCTGTGTTTTCCAAATTTGCTGGCATATTGAGTGCAGCACCTTCACAGCATCATCTTTTAGGATTTGAAATAGCTCAGCTAGAATTCCATCACCTCCACTAGCTTTGTTCATAGTGATGTTCCCTAAGGCCCACTTAACTTCGCACTCCAAGATGTCTGGCTCTAGGTGAGTGATCACATCATTGTGGTTATCTGGGTCATGAAGATCTTTTTTGTAAGGTTCTTTTGTGTATTCTTGCCACTCTTCTTAATATCCATCATGTCACACAGTTACTATTTTTTTTGTGATGAGAATTTTTAAGGTCTATTCTCTTTGTTGAGAGTTGGACTATAAAGAAAGCTGAGCACCAAAGAATTGATGCTTTTGAACTATGGTGTTGGAGAAGACTTTTGAGAGTCCCTTGGACTACAAGGAGATCCAACCAGTCCATCCTAAAGGAGATCATTCCTGGGTGTTCATTGGAAGGACTGATGTTGAAGCTGAAACTCCAATACTTCTGCCATCTGATGTGAAGAGTTGACTCATTTGAAAAGACCCTGATGCTGGGAAAGATTGAGGGTGAGAGGAGAAGGGGACGACAGAGGATGAGATGGATGGATGGCATCACCGACTCAATGGACATGGGTTTGGGTGGACTCCGGGAGTTGGTGATGGACATGGAGGCCTGGCGTGCTGCGGTTCATGAGGTTGCAAAGAGTTGGACAGGACTAAGTGACTGAACTGAACTGAATTCTCTTTGTTGTTGTTGAGGCATTAAGTCATGTCTGACTCTTCTGTGACCCCATGCACTGTAGCTCTGTCCATGAGATTTCCTAGGCAAGAATACTGGAGTGGGTTGCCATTTCCTTCTCCAGTGGATCTTCCCGACCCAGGGATTGAACCCACGTCTCCTGCATTGGCGGACAGAGTTTTTTTTTTTTTTTTTTTTACCACTGAGCCACTAGGGAAGCCCTATTCTCTTTAGTGATTTTCAAATATACAAAACATTATTGTTAACTACAGCTACCATGCTGTATATTACATCCCCAGAACTCATTTATCTTATAATTGGAAGTTTATACCTTTTGGTCACCTATTTCCCCTTCCTCACATCCTCCTGGTTCCATTTACATGAAAAATCTATTATAGGCAAATCCATAGATACAGCATTCTGGCTTCCCTAATGGCTCGTTTGGTAAAGAGTCTGCCTGCAATGCAGGAGACCTATGTTCAATCCCTTGGTCGGGAAGATTCCCTGGGAAGGAAATAGCGAAAGAGCAACCCACTCCAGTATTCTTGCCTGAAGAATTCCATGGACAGAGGAGCCTGTTGGGCTACAGTCCATGGGGTCACAAAGAGTCAGACAGGACTGAGTGATTAACACTTTCACTTTTCATAGATACAGAAAGTAGATTTGTTGTTGTCAGGGGCTGGAGGGAGGGAGTTACTGCTACAGTAAATGAGTTACTGCTAATGGAAATAAAATTTCTTTTTGAAGGGAGGAAAATGTCCTGTGTATATACCAAAACTATTTACTGGTATAATACAAAATGGTTGACATGGTGGATTTTATCTTATGTGATATATCCTCACTAATGCTGGACTGGAAGAAACACAAGCTGGAATCCAGATTGCCGGGAGAAATATCAACAACCTCAGATATGCAGATGACACCACCCTTATGGCAGAAATTGAAGAGGAACTAAAAAGCCTCTTGATGAAAGTGAAAGTGGAGAGTGAAAAAGTTGGCCTAAAGCTCAACATTCAGAAAACGAAGATCATGGCATCTGGTCCCATCACTTCCTGGCAAATAGATGGGGAAACAGTGGAAACAGTGTCAGACTTTATTTTGGGGGGCTCCAAAATCACTGCAGATGGTGACTGCAGCCATGAAATTAAAAGACACTTAGTCCTTGGAAGAAAAGTTATGAGCAACCTAGATAGTATATTCAAAAGCAGAGACATTACTTTGCCAACTAAGGTCCGTCTAGTCAAGGCTATGGTTTTTCCTGTGGTCATGTATGGATGTGAGAGTTGGACTGTGAAGAAAGCCGAGCGCCAAAGAATTGATGCTTTTGAACTGTGGTGTTGGAGAAGACTCTTGAGAGTCCCTTGGACTGCAAGGAGATCCAACCAGTCCATTCTGAAGGAGATCAGCCATGGGATTTCTTTGGAAGGAATGATGCTAAAGCTGAAGCTCCAGTACTTTGGCCACCTGATGCGAACAGTTGACTCATTGGAAAAGACTCTGATGCTGGGAGGGATTGGGGAAGGAGGAGACAGGGACGACGGAGGATGAGATGGCTAGATGGCATCACTGACTCAATGGACGTGAGTCTGAGTGAACTCCAGGAGTTGGTGATGGACAGGGAGGCCTGGCGTGCTGCGATTCATGGGGTCGCAAAGAGTCAGACATGACTGAGTGACTGAACTGAACTGAATGTCTTGTAAGGGCCAGAACCCACCCCCTCCAACTCTCCTCCCCCTAAAAACTGCTCCATTTCCTCCTCACTCATTCTGTGAGGGGCTTCCCAGGTGGCACTAGCGGTAAAGAACCCACCTGACAATGCAGGTAAGATGTAAGAGACCTAGGTTCGATCCCTGGATCAGGAAGCTCCCCTGGGGAAGGAAATGGCAACCCACTACAGTATTCTTGCCTGGAGAATGCCATAGACAGAGGAACCTGGTGGGCTATAGTCCATAGGGTCGCAAAGATTCAGACATGACTGAAGCAACTTAGCAGCAGCAACATGTTATGTGAATTGCTTCTCAATAAAAATAAAACCCCAAATGCTCTCTAGTAGCTTCTCAACTGACTCAAAATAAAAGCCGAAGTCCTCACTAA
Organism: Ovis canadensis; assembly: GCF_042477335.2. NCBI lineage: Eukaryota > Metazoa > Chordata > Mammalia > Artiodactyla > Bovidae > Ovis > Ovis canadensis. The sequence continues at coordinate 49,759,537 of NC_091246.1, read as the reverse complement.
TGTCTTGTAAGGGCCAGAAGCCCTCCAACTCCCCTTCCCTCTAAAAACTGCTCCACCTTCCCCTCACTCATTCTGTTCCAGCCATAATTGCCTCCATGATGTGGTTCTAGCACATCAGATTCACTCCCATATCAGGACCTTCGCACATGCTATTCTCTCAGTCTGGAAGCCTGTTCTCCCAGACATCCTATGACTTGCCCCTCACTGCCTGCACATATTTACTCAAATGCTACCTTATCTTTGAAGCTGTCCTTGACCTCACCCCACCTCCCATGGCATATTCTATTCCTCTTACCCTAGATCAGTTTTCTCCCTAACACTTACCATTATCTGATATGCCATATATTTATTTGTTTAATCATTTTTTAAAAAATCATGTGTCTCCCCAACAAGAATGCAAGCTCCTTGAGGGCAGGGATATTGCTTCATCCACCCATGTGCCCACAGTGCCTAAAACGATGCTTGATGTGTGCTGGGTACTCAATAGAGAGGCCTTGAATGAATGACACATTACAGAATGAACACGAGGAAACTTATGACTGCAATCTGCCACACTAATAGAGCAAAGAAAAAACCATGTAAGTTTTTATACAGATTCTAAAAATACATCTGATTTTTCCAGCATGCATATCTTGGCTTAAACACTGAATAAATAAAAATAGAGCATCCCTTAAAATGATGAGGAATATCTGTTCTTCTAACAGACATCATACCTTACAAACAGCATTCTCACTGCAGTCAAGAGCGAGACAAGAATATTCACTATTATCACCATTTCAAATGTAACACTAGAATATTTAGTGAATAAAGCAAAGAAAGTAACAATAATAATAGCCATAATATATTGGGTGCTCTTTTGGGCACTGTTCTAAGACCTAAGTGCTCTATATGCATTAATTTATTTTAATATTCACAATATCTGAGGTAATATAAGTATATTCCCATTATCAGGAACATGGAAAAGTTATATGATTTGTCCAAGGTCACAAAGTTGGTAAGTGGCTGAGTCAGAATTGGAATCCAGGAAGTTTCTCTGTTCTAACCATTATACACTGCCTCTTCAATGAAAAATTATGAAGATAAAAATAGCGTGACCTTGGAAAACAGAAAGCAAATTTTCTCTTGCTCCAGATAGTATTGTTGTCTATCTAAAAACTCGCGCAAATTAAGAGAGGAAAAACTACCAGAAGTAATAAGAATTCAATATAGGCACTCAAAAGATGTAAATACATGATCAACAGCTTTCCTATATTCTAGCAAGAACCATTTTTAAAAATGTCAAGAAAATTAGATCTCATCCCCAAAGCAATAATAAATATAGAATACTTGAAAATAGACCTAACATAAAATGAAAAATATCTAATGAAGAAAATGACAAAGCTTTACTGAGGACCTAAAACAGTTTGAGTGGAATGGTTATTCATGAATAGATAGACTCAGTATTATAAAGATGTCAAATGTCTCCTAAATTAATTCTGAATATACTGAAATTCAAATAAACACACCAATGACATTTTTAGACTCTTACAAAAATTAATGGGTAAAAATAGAGACAATGTGAAAAAGAAGGCAAGACTACACATAAAATTATATCAAAGGCAGAATATTCACAACACTGGGATGCCACTTCCAGAACAGATAGTTAGATCAAGGGAGCAAAATTTTAAAAATGCATAAACAGTCTAAAGGTGTACTGGTTAATAGGTGGCCATTAGCCACATGTGGTTCCTCTGCATTTGAAATGGCTAGTGACACATGTTCAAATGATAATGTTTGGGGTGTACAGCATTAAATAAAATGTGTTATTAAAATTAATTTTTCTGATTTCTTTTTTCTTTTTAAAATGTGGCTACTAGAAAATTTTATTTTCTTGGGCTCCAAAATCACTGTGGACAGTGACTGAAGCCATGAAATTAAAAGACACATGCTCCCTGGAAGGAAAACTGTGACAAATCAAGACAGCATATTGAAAAGCAGAGACATTATTTTGCCAAAAAAGCCCTGTATAGCCAAAGCTATGGTTTTTCCAGTAATCACGTACGAATGTGAGAATTGGTCCTTAAAGAAGGCTGAGTACCAAAGAAATGATGCTTTTAAATTGCGGTGCTAGAGAAGACTCTTGAGAGTCCCTTGGACTGCAAGGAGATTAAACCAGTCCATCCTAAAGTAAGTCAACCCTGAGTATCCGCTCAAAGGACTAATGCTGAAGCTGAAACTCTAATACTTCAGCCCTTCTGATGTGAAGAGCTGACTCACTGGAAAAGATCCTGATGCTGGGAAAGACTGAAGGCAAAAGGAGAAGGGGGCAGCAGGGGATGAGATGGTTAGATAGTAATAGCATCACCAGCTCAATGGACATGAATTTGAACAAACTCCAGGCGACAGTGGAGGACAAAGGAGCCTGGCGTGCTGTAGTTCATGGGGTCGCAAAGAGTCAGACATGACTTAGTGACTGAACAACAACTAGAAAATTTAACATCACATATGTGGCTTATATTTATACTATGTAGAACTGGAAATTATATGCAAAAAGCAGTATGTTATTTTCTAAAGATAATATTTAGCATAGGCATTTTAAATGGGTCAGGAAAAGATGGATTCATTAAATGCTGGAGAATTACTGAATGACTTTGGGGGCAGAAAAAAGAAAGGTTTGATCTCAGGCCACATGCTGAAATTCTGGGCCAATTAGAAGAAAAGAAGAAAATGAAGGTGAATTCATGGAAATTTAGGGGGTGGAAAGAGCAAGACAAACTAAACTTAAAAGTGAGGAAAAACAGTCTTCTTAAACTTGACTATATTAAATATTAAAATTTTTAATATTATCAAATAACATAAAAAAACAAAATTGAATGTCACTTGAAACATGATGGGATACTTGTAACAACTGTGACAAACAGTTGATATCCTTACTTTATAAAGAACACTTATAAATCAGTAAGAAAGACTCCAACAGGAATATGTGCCAATAACATTAACAGCCAATTTACAAAAGGAGAAACAGAAATGAGAACGATTCCTAGTAAAAAAGAAATTCCATCTTTAGTAGTAATTAAAGAAATGCAAATTAAAATAGCAATTGCCAAGGATCAAAAAAGAATAATATACAATGTTGGCAATGAGTACTCTCATATACTGCTCTGAAACTAAATTGGTATGATCTTTCTGGAGGACAATTTGGCAACATGTACAAAAGGTTGTAAAATGTGCACACATTATTTCTAGGAATTTATCCTTGAAAAGTAATCAGAGATGTTCACACAAAAATACAAGTATGGATTTACTGCATTGTTGTTTGCAATCAGGAAAAATGGGCAAGTGTCTATCTCCACGTTTAGTAATGGGAGCTTCCTTGAGTAATTATGGTATATCCATAGGGTAGAATTTTTTTCACCAGCTATCAGGAAAAAAAAAAATTAAAAATCAGCAATAGAGAACACTTCCTGTACCATCCGAGATTCCTCAAAATGCCAAAGATTTTTTAAAAATCTTGAAACACTCTGGAAAATGACTAAGAAGACCACCAATGGATAGACTATTTGCAGAACCATATTGGAAGACAGGAAGGGAACAGATCAAAGGATAAAGAAGACTGGAGAAGAGCAGCCCCAAACACATCAGGCTGTGGCAAGGACGAGGAGATTTCACGGGGTCGCCGGGCCCAGAGCTGCCAGGCCATTACGAGTCCCGGTGGTGGAGAATATCTGCTGGATGGGGAAAGTGTTCCCACCGGGTTGCAAGATTATGGAAGCCGTTGCTATAGTCAGAGCATGTATTTGTTAATGCGAGTTCACTCATGTGTATGGAAAAAAATGTTAAGGACATATGCCTATAGATGTTAACACTGACCTTTCTGTGGGTACTTATGGCCAATTTTTTTTTTTTTACTTTATTTTACTTTACAATACTGTATTGGTTTCGCCATACATTGACATGAATCCGCCACGGGTGTACTTGAGTTCCCAATCCTGAACCCCCCTCCCATCTCCCACCTCATATCATCTCTCTGGATCATCCCCGTGCACCAGCCCCAAGCATCCTGTATCCTGTATCGAACATAGACTGGCGATTCGTTTCTTACATGATAGTATAGGCCACTTTTTACTTTTCCTTTTTTGTTCTGTGTTTTCCAAGTTTTCTGTGTTGAGTACATATCAATATCATGGTTAGAAAACATCATATGAGTATTTTAAAACAAGCAAAAACTAATAACAAACAGAACTTGAAGGTTTTATGTAAGAAAGTGACTACAGTCTTATTATGTTTCTTTTGAGTCCCTGCAGTAACCTCCTGGCTGGTTTCCCAGACTATCTGCTCATCCCAATCAGCTCTCAAGATTGCTAACCGTCTCTCACCCCTGATCTGAAACCTTCCATCGCTCCCTGCTCCTACTGCTACAGGTGAAGTCCAAACATGGAGGCATGTGGGGTCTTCACCATCCTTTCGCTCAGCCCATTCTCCCCTTCTTGCCCTACATACTGAACCGTCCAGCTCTAACTACCTTCTATGTCCCGAAGCTTCCCTACACCTTCCAACTCCACTCCGTCACTCACATACCCTGGCACTACCGAAGCCAGGCAGATGGGCCTTGGAGGTGGGGGAACCACAGCCAGAATTACCAGAAGAGCTCTGGGGACCCACACATGACAAGACGCACCGCCTTGTTAGCCAAGCGCAGCCAAGGCTGTGACAAATTCCCCTGGGACACTTGGTAGGAGCAGGTGTGGTGGGGTGGCACTGAGATTTGGGGTCTGGGAAGATCATAAGATGTACACGCAGAATCTCATGGCAAAACCCCAGGGGACTGGGAGGAGCCCTGCTTGAGACATGGATTGCTTGTTCTGGACACCTACCTCCTTGCTCCTGAGGTGGGTGTTGGGTGGGATGGATGGGGGTACTGGTCCAGGCCCATGTCTCTTTTCCAGAAGGAGAGGCAAAAACCTGGGTTCACACCTACACCTGCCCCTGCTTGGTGAAGCCTTGGCAAAGTGACTTCATCCCTCCTGAGTGAGTCTGTTCTACCAAATGGAGACGGACCATGCTGGGCAACTAAAAGTCATCACCTGCATATGGTAGGTACCCTGCAAATGGCAGTAGATGATGTCATAACTATTAAATACATTTTCATACCCAGCGGTTCTGGAGCAGCAGCTGCTTCATAGGGATGTAGTCATGCTCTGGGAACCTGGCCCAGGGACTGTGCAGGACCCCCCAGGAAGTATCCCTGTTCAGGGCTGTGAAGTGAATGGCCATGATTCGCCCACCCTCCCCCTCTGGAGACCTCCAGGAACTCCTCTGGGCCCTCACTCACTCGTGTGTTCCAGGGACCACACTGCCTGGGTGGAGATATAGTTATCTAATATCACAGCCCTGATGAGCAGCAGGTGTGGCACTCACCCTGGCCCCCCTGGCAAGCACCCATCCTCTCTGAGCTGGGTCCAGGGCAGCTTCTTTCTTCTAAGAGCTGGGGTGTGTGAGATAGGAGGGTGCTTGGCTTTGAAGACCTGCTGGGGAGTATCAGGAGGAAGCATCTGCCATCTCCTCCCTGGTCTAGAGAGGAGAAGGGAGGGTGTGGGCTATCCTTCCAAGGGTGGAGCTCCAAGCCCAAACGAGGCATTCCCCTCAGAGGCCTGCCTTTTAGGCTCAGCCACTGCAGCCACCTCTGGACAGGATAATATCCTAAAAGCATGAGCAAGTTCTTCAGATAGAAGTTGGGGCATAGAGTAGAACCATCAGGGTCAGAATCTGATCTGTCAGGAATCCCCTCTGGCCTCCTAATAACAGAAGATCTGCAGGTCTGTGGGTGACCCTGCAACCTAGAGGAAGGCCAAGGACAAAGATCAGAGCTGGGTCTGGCCCTACTTTCTGATAAAGTGGGCTTCAAAGCACAGTGGCCTCAGTTGAAAGCTTCTCATTCTTCTAATACCGGGATTCTCCAACTCCAGGGTGCTGGGCCCCACCCCCAAGTGTCTGATTCAGGGGGCCTGGGGTGGAATCCTCAGATTTGCTGGGAACAAGTTCCCATTGCCAATGCTGCTGGTCAAGGGCCACACTGCAAGAACTGCTTTAGGGGATGGGATGACGTGATCCTGGTACAAGAGGATACTGAAGTGATGACAACTCAGAACAAACATCCCAGAGAGTCAAAAACACAACTCAGACACAAACTATAGTGAGCTCATTCCCAATGCCCAACTCTGACACCACCCAGAAGAACCACAGAGCAGGTTCCAGGTCACTGCTGCTTCCAGTGGCTGGCCCAAAACCTTCCACTGAGATCTCTAGAAGAATCCTCCACCAACAAACAATGCCACATCCAAACAAAACTCAGTTAACAGATGTCAGAATGACCTGAGCTGAGCTCTGTGGGAATGTGGCTTCTCAACTTTGTGGGCGCCTCCCCTCTCCCCGATGGCCCCTGTGACTCACAACAGGGACTGACACTTCCCTACAGCCCCCTCACCACCATCTCACCATCCTAGTTGCAAGCAGACTCTGGACCCCAAGAAAGAAACCACTGCCTTGGCCTCTAAGAATCTGGCCTAGTGGACAGAGATTGATTTACTGAAATCCTTACTGAACACATATGCGCCAGGGTTAGGGGACAGAAAGGCTCTTGTCCACAGGGGCCCTCCAGTCCAGGAGCAGAGGGTGACTGACAAGGAAGCAGGTGAGGTATTTCTCTGTGCACAGCTGGTACAGAGAGAAGCCTGAGGGAAGGGGAGCACAGAGACGCACACCTGACCCAGTCTGGGGAGGAAGGGTGAGCCAGGTATGGGAGAGGAGTCTGCAGAGAGAAGCCAGCACAGAGGTGAAGTTGGACCAAAGTGGGGAGTGCCGGAGGTGAGACAGAGAAGGAGGCCTCAGGGTATGTAAGGGTTTCTGCGGCCACCCCAAGGAGCTCATCCCTGCTCGGAGCAGCAGGGAAGGCTGATGATTCTACTAAGGTTGGCTCCTAGACGAGAAACAAGCACAGGGTGCCCCCACGCTCCACTGTGAGCATGTCCTCTGAGCCATATAAGTGGCAACTTTAGAGAAGGCGACCAGAGACCCCTTTGGTTGGGGCAGATGGTGACTTGGCAAGCAAGGAAGGGCTCCAAGGGCCATGGAGGGCTGAAAGGGCAGGTGCTTTGAAGAGGAAGCTCTGCAGATGGTGCCCTTTTGGTCTTGGACAGATCAAGGGCTTCGGTGGGTCCCAGCTCTTGAGGGAGGCTCTGGTATGGAAAGGTCAGCCCTGGAAGCACCGAGATCACTAAGCCAGTGACTGGGCAAGGAGTCTTCGAGCCTGCCTGGAGGGAGCAGAGGAGAGAGGAGTGCTGCTAGTGGCAGGCACTAGACCCCACCGTATGTCTGGGCTGCTGAACGGCGGCCAGCCATGGGTTAAGGAACCAGATTCTAGATGACAATAAAAATAACTGCCACCTCTTGCATGGTGCTTATTATGAGTCAGGCACGCCTCTTAGCACTTTAACTTTCAGAACACATGTAATCCTCAAGCATCCTAAGAGTTAGTTACCATTATTATCCCCATTTTTTTAAGAGGAAGAAACTAAGGCACATAGAAACTCAGTAATTCTCATGGTCGCACCCCTGGGAGTGGCAGGATCAGGGGCAATGACCCTGAACCTTCACCGCAAACTCCTTGAGCTAGGACAGCTCTTAGAGGTCAATCGACCCAACTCCCTTATCTTATAGAGGGGAAACTGAGGCCAAGAGAGACAGAGTGGTCTGTTTAATGGTACTAAGCTGGTTAGTTTAGCATCATGGGATCAGGAATCCAAAGAATAACTTAGTGAAGATGGTTTGGTAGACCAAAGGACCAGGAGCTGGGAGAATAGGCTCAAATAACCCTCTGGCTATCTGCTGGTCCTCAGCCACCCCTGCTCACTACCTTCATCTCCACCTCATCCCTGCCTCTATCCTATGCCTTCCATGTACACACAGACACCACTCAGCACCCTGGTCTCTCATTTCCTTGCCCCTAATCCTAGTGACCTCTACCTCTACTCAGCTTTAGCTATTCATTCATCACCAGGGCTTGGCCCCCCCACTCCCTACATCCCTCCCCCAGCTCTGCCACAGTCTCCCATTCTTCTAGCTCCTTCATCTCTACACTCTCAAGCTTTTCAGAGACTTCCAGAGCTACACTTCTTCAAGCCCACAGGCCACTGCCTGTCCACTGCTCTCCATCCCAGGTCCCAAGGACCACCCTCTCAGCAGTACTCTCTTTATCACCACTTTTACCTTTGTCTTCCACCTGGTGATTCTGATGAGAAACCAGAGCTGAGAAATCAAAGAAGGAGGCCTGACACTTACTGACCTTAAAGCCATGTCCACTCCTCCCTGGCCTTCCATGCCCCAGGTTCTGTACCTTCATGGATGTTGGCACATGGTAGGCCACATCCATATTTTTTGAGTGAATGGATATGCATTCCTAGGGCTTGTGCCAAGTACCAGCAGAGGTGAGAATGTCCATTTAATGAACTCCAACTATGCAGAAGTTTTTCATTTATGTTTTTTCATCTAACCCTCTCATCTCCCAGTGCCTATGAGGTGGGGATAAATATCTCTACTTTACACAAGGGAAACTGGATCTCGCTGAGGTATAGTGAATTGCCTGGGGCCGCAAAGCTTTTGCTTGGTAGATCTGGGCTTAGAGATCTGGTACCAAGTCTTTCCTTCTTTCCTCTGATATAAGTCTTTGACCCAGAGAGGGTAGAGCTGAAGCAAGTGCCATCTTTCTGGCCACTGGTTCCCCATGGACCCCTGATTGTCCTGGCATCAGCTTTAGATCTGGTACACGCAAGCCAACAAGGTGAAGTGAACCGCCTGGGGTCACACAGCCATTGCTTGGCAAAGTGGGGCCCAGAGATTGGCATATCTGACCCAAGGCCTGAGCAGCTCTCGGTTACTGCACACTAGCTTTGAATCTCATGGACAGGGGCTCCAAGGAGCAGCTGGTTCCAAGGTAGGATAACCCTCAGCCCTCTACCCCTTTCAGAAGATTAAGGTTTTAATTAAGGTTTTCCCCCATTTCCCTCTAACTTCGGGATTGCTTTCATTTGACATTCCTTCCAGTGCACCAGTCCGGAACAGAACTGCTTGATGCTGCTGATCGACCAGTTTCATAAAAGGACTCCAGTTTCCTCTGCACTCACGAAAAGCTGTTAGCTCCTGGAGAGTTTCCAGGGCCTGCACTCCAGTGATGCAGCCAGACATCGGGAGAGGGATACCAAAGCCCTTGGGCACAGAGAGGAGTCAGCTGGGCTGAGAGATTAAAATCGAAAGGGGTTCTTGCCAGCAATACCACCAAGCAACATCCTGTCCTTAGAAAAGAGGCTTCCCACTGAGATGCCCTGAAACCTGGCTGAAGGCTCTAACACAGCTGTGCAGGGACAGAGATGTGGTACCAAACTGACATTTCCTGACGCCAGTGAGGACAGAGTAATGGAGAAAACACTGACCAACAGTCTGTCAGGCTTCCAGCCTCAGCTGGGCTCTTTACCAGCAAGTGCCCTGGGGCAAGAAGGCACCTGCCCTCTGTGAGCCTCAGTTTCCTCATCTGTAAAATGGGAACCATAACCTCTCCCTAAAGGGCAACTGGCTGTTTGGAAATCTATAAAGCTTGGGGCGGATCACGTATCCTCTTTAAACCAAAGATTGGGGTTTTTCAAACCTCTCTACACAAAAAATTAGTTCTCATGTGACTACAGGTAGTTAGGGATAGGAAGAAGGAGCAATGGGCTGTCTGGACCTGGAGTCTAGATTCTGGGATTCAGTCCTGACTTCTCTGTCTTGCATAACAATCTTGCATAACAATCTTGCATAACTTCAGAGATGCTTTGAAGCCCTGAACTTTGTTCATTCCTCTCTCTGAGCGTCAGTCTCCCCTTCTGTACAATGGGGAGGTTGGGGGAGGTGTCTCTAAGAGCCCTTCAGGCTATGTCAGCCAAAGACTCCATTGCAAAAAAGCAGGTCCCTCCAAGTCTCAGCAGAGTCCATGTGGATGGGGCCACAGGACTGGCCCTGCCCACTCTCACCATTAATCTGCTTCACACTCATTCCAGAACATTCATGGCTGCTGTATAAAGGGCAGGCTTCCAGCAACAGCCTCTTCAGTGTTTGGCAGTGAGTCACTCCCACTGGAGGTCAAGTTCTCTTTGTGCCTCTGCCTAGGGACTGGGAAACAGAGGTGGGAAGCTGAGGACCATTCTTGTCAGGGAAAATCTGGCCTTGTTTGGATGACTACAGACTACTGCTTTTCAAGCACCTCTGAAAATATCCCTCTCAGCGCATAAACTGTATAGTTTGTAAAGCTCTTTGAAATTCATGACTCATCTGATTTTGGCAGGAGGTCTACAAGATGGGCTCGGGAAGGGTTATTGTCCCCATTTTGTAGGGACGGAAGCTGCAGCTCAGAGAAGTGAGGTGACTTGGCCAAGGTCGCACAGCTAACGCATGGAGTGGCCTCTCCTTCCCAGGGAAAAAAGGGGCAGAGCCTCGGAAAGGCAAGTGCAGAGCTGGTGTGGAAACCGGGTCTGGTGGTTCCTGGCCCTGCTCCACTCCACCTTCCCCCCGCCACCCCTCGACTGGCAGAAGGGGCGTGTCCTCCCCGACTACTCTCACAGAGGTCTGCTGCACACCCACCGAACACATTTCCCTGAGGATCTGCTCACAGTTGTTTCTCTTTCTTTCTCTTGGGCTCCTAAGCAAACCTGGACTGTACCGTCTTGTGGGGAAGCTCCAAGGACCAAGAGCACACACAGGAGAAGACAGGAAAGTAGGGACTATAAAGAGATGAGGGAAGAAAGAAACCATTCTGCACTCAGCTGAGTGGAGAAAGCTTTTTAAAAGATTTGCTAATATCCACTGTTTGTAAAAAATGTGTGGAAATTTTCAAAGTGGTTGGAGGAACTAGAAATTAGAACAGGCTTTCTGGAGATCAGTTTGTCTGAACGTTTTAAATGTCCCAGTAACTCTACTTCTAGAAATCTATCGTGAAGATGCATACCTAGGTGGAATGGTGTTGGCTGTGACATCAAAAAGCTGTAAACATTCAGTAATTTACCATCTATCCACCTGAAGTCAATGAAGATCTCAAAGATCTGTTGTAAAGTGAAAAATGCAAAACATCTACCCAGTATGAGGACATTAGGTTTAAAAGTACTGAAAAAGGTCTGGGCAGAGGAACATTACACAGAAAGCCGGACTTGACTTGGAAGAGAAAGTGGATTTAGAGGAATTGGGTAAAGCAGCCCTTTTCTTTCTTTCTTTCTTTTTTTTTTTTTTACTATATGTAATTTAACTTCTCTTTTCCTTGCAACAACAATAGCAAGCCTCAGAACACCAAGTATTGATGTATATTTGTAAATCATTAAAACAAACAAAAACTAAAAAACCCCCATCCGATCCACAGTGACTTTGGGAATCTTCATTCCAAGCCAGCTTCTCCCCAAATTCTCCTCACAGGAGAAACATTCTTGGTGGCACCTCGTGATTTTGGATCATCACTAGGGTCTGCAGCAAGAACAACACATCTACGGGGGTGGTGAGGGAATAAGCCACATGATTTAGCCAGAAGGCACAATGGAAGGGGAGGTTCCACTCCTGAGCTGTGTGAGTTGGAGGTCTTCACCAACCCCAAGCACAGTCGAATACCTCAACAGCTCCACGCCCCGGAACAGTGCCCACCCTGATGGAGCTGTCGTGCCCCTTGCCTGGAGGTGGGTGAGGGGTGCCTCCCAGCGGCGCGTACCTCTGAGAAGCGCTGCACATCCTGGGTCAGCGTGCCCACCCGTCTCCACTGGTAGTGCTTCAGCAACTTCAGGATGGCTGGATTCACCGCGTTATCTGATGGGACCGTCCGAAAGAAGTAAGGGTATTTCTTCTTATCTGCTAAAACAGGTGTGGTGGCAGCAAAGGACAGCTGAAAAACACAAAAGAGACAGCATTTTACTGGGGGTACCTCATAGCTGTGGGCCCAGGATCTTTCCTAAGGGAACAGAGGTCTTTAGTTCTCACTTGAGGTACAAACACAGGGGCAAAATACTTTTAACCTTCTTACTGCAAAAGTAACATGTTACAATTGAAGAGGCTTTTAAAAATACAAAATAAGGAGAAAGAACCTTCGTTAATGTTGTCGTCTGCCTCCTTCAGATCCTCTCTCCATGCATGGCAATGAACTAAAAAAAAGATTCTTGAGATCATTCTATATACACATTTGAACTGTTTGTTTATTCCCTCATTAAACATTGTCTTAAAAGCATTTAACCATCCTGTTAAAACTTCTTGCAAACATTTTATCATGTAAATTTTTAATAGTTCCATAATATTCTAGCATCTGAACATACTGTAATTTACTAAATTGTGTTTAATTTGGGGACATTTAGACTATTTCTAATTTGTCACTATTATCATATTATTCTACAAGCACCTTTGTGCTTAGCATTTTTCCCCTATATTTCAGGCTTTTTCCATAGGGTAGAGTCTGGGATGTGAAAGTTTTCCCAAAGAAAGAATGTGAGCTTTTAAAGGCATGGGATGATTTGAGAGAATAGCACTGAAACATGTATATTGCCATATGTAAAATATGTAACCAGCGCAAGTTCAATTCATGAAGCAGGGCACCCAAAGCCAGTGCTCTGGGACAACCCAGAGGGATAGGGTAGGGAGGGAAGAGGGAGGGGGTTTCAGGATGGGGGGCACACATGTGTACCTGTGGCTGATTCAAGTCGATGTATGGCAAAAAACAGCACAATATTATAAAGTAATTATCCTTCAATTAAGATAAAGAAATTAATTTTAAAAAATAAAGACTTCATACTTATTTCCAAAAAGGATTGTATCAATTTGCACACCCACTAGCCAGGTATAACTACAGAGGATCAATCTTACCACATTCTTGTCAACAGACAGAAATAAAATATCTTTCTATCTAATTTATTAATGATTTATTACTGAAAAACTGGAATCATATTGCATTTACCTTTTCTATGTGGCTGATTACTAGTCATAAGTCCTATTTTAGGAATTGCTTTTTCATGTCTCTTATTTATTTTTTGAGTGGTATTCTAATGCTTTCCTTATCAAATTTAATGAAGACTGTTATCCGTACAGCATTCAAACTCAAGCTATTACAGGTGCTGCAAACACCCCAGCTTGTTTGCTTTTACGTTTCATGTGTGTATATCCTAATTTACAGTCAGTAGTCAAATCTGTCCATCTTTCCTTTTATTAGTCCTTCTTTTCCTTTTAAGTGCATGTGAGTTGCTAAATTGGATTTTAATTATCTGTCCTACAGGGCCCAGCATAAATGTCACCTCTTCTATAACATTTCTTCTGATCTCTGCTTTCTCTTCCCCTCAGCCTCATCCACAGAAGGTGGTTATCGAATTTTTTGATCTTTGCAGTGTGACGGTGGAAAAATGGTATCTTCTTGTAGTTCTGATTTGCATTTACCTTATTAAGAGTGAGGTTGAGGATCTCTCTGATGTTGAAGAACAATTTGCAGTATCTTTCTGGAACGTATTCACATCCTTTGCTTGTTTTCCAATTGGACTTTGAGTCTTTCCCTTACTGGTTAGCAGAAGTAAAGAGATTAGCCCTTCGTGATATAAGTTGCTAATTCACCCTCAGTCTGTACCTTTTCTTTTGATGTTTCTCATGATGACTTTTGCCATATAGAGTTGTTTGTGTGTGTGGCTGAATTTATTAATTTTTTTCCTTTCTGTTTTCAGGCTTTATGTCATATTTAGAAAAACCTTTCCCAACCTGAGACTGTACGAGAATTCCTCCATGGTGCCTTCTAGCCTGTCTGTCATCCTCCCCTGTCTGTCCTCCCAGGTCATCGCCTGGTGAGGGAGGAGGAAGATTTGGTACTCGCATGTGATGAGCGCTGACCCAGCTGATGGTCAGGCTTTACATGATTCTGTGGCCCCTGACAAATCATTTTGCTTCTCATGTGTCTAGCAAGTATTTAATAAACTCTTGGACAGTTTTTTTGTTGTTGATGGGTACCGGTAGCTCCAGAATTTTGTGACCACTGCCATGGTTATATCTGTGCATCACCTGTTAACGCTACTTGGTCTAGTCTAATCTTCATCAGGATGCTTCATTTACCAAACTTTGGGCTCAGCATACCTAAATATTGTTTTATTTTTGGCCATGCTGCACAACTTTCAGGATCTTAGCTCCCTGACCAGGGTTGAATTCGTGCTCTCAGTAGTGAAAGTGGGGAGTCCTAACCACTGGACCACCAGGGAATTCCCATTACTCTTTTTAAAAAGTAGTACTTCCTTCCTTCGTTTCGTTTAAATCTTTGATCCAGAGAGGGCATGGCTGAAGCAAGATCTCTCTTTGCTGCCACCAGCTTTCTCCCCCAGCGTTTGCTATTCCAGCAGCTCTAGATTCAATATGCTCAGAGTCCAGCTTCAGCATCTTGGGAAGAAATGTCCTGGCACCCCCAGCCCCCAGTTGAAGTTGCTTTGCTGCTCTTCCTGTGACCTGAGGAAGCACTTCTTCCCCCCAGGACTTCAGCAGAGCAGGGCAGTAGCAATCTTGTCCCTTTGGTGACCTGGCTCAGGCAGTAGATTGCCACTACCTAGGGTCCCCGGATCTCCTCAGTTCACTTGGCAGCCTCAACAGGTCCCATTTGTTGGAGCTGAACACACAACAACCCATCAGCTGTCACCGGAGCTAGAGACCACCTATAGAAACCAATTTCTAAGATCCCCACAGAGACAGGACATCATCCCAAGCTTGGTTGAGGTCAAGGACAGATCAACTGTTAAAAAAAATTGGGGGGCGGGTAGAGTAAGCCCCAGTAGGGAGTACCCAGAGAGAGGAAATCCCAGTTGGACACAGTAAGGACACTCACATCCAGAGTTGTCCAGCAAGGGAAGGCCTGCTGACAGAAGTAGTGAGATCCCTGTGTCTGGAGGCATGCAAATGGAGGCTAGCCCGTGGCCCAGAAAGAACACAGAGGGGCTTCAAACTGTCTGAGAACTCCTGAAAACCTGTATGAAAACACCTGTGGGGCATGCATATGCATACAGACACACACATTTTTCTGAAAAGAGGATCCATGGCTGCCATCAGATTTATAACAAGGATCTTACAACCAAAGTGAGCACATCTGCCTGAAGGTGATACTTAGGTCCCATAGTGATGTAAGAAATAGAAGCTCTCTACAGTCTGCTCAGACCCAGTATCTGTGATTCTTCTCTCAAGATTAAAACAACACTTCCAGTTACCATAGGTCAGTGTAGGAAGGAGCTATTAAAAAATCAGAGAGACACTATTTCAGGACCTGGGATGGTATATGTGCAATTGCATCCCCAAAAATGCTTATCTAATACAATTTGGAAAATATTGGTTTTCTGATGTGATTTCTGAATCACACTCTGGTTGATACTTTGCTATTATTGTCCCATTAGTTCCAGGTCCACAATTAATTGTTGCTTGAACAACCTCATATGTTTGCCCTGTAGGTAATTACAGTGGTTACTGTTCAGTGAATAAATGGCCCATTGTGTTTACAATGGGCTTGGAGTACAATATATGCCCCGGGTCTAAATCATGTTGGGTGCAAAATATTAACTGGCACTGACATTTTCTGCACCATTTGAGATAATGCACACTTTGATTAGATTGCTTTGCATCACTGTTCTTCTAGCTTTAGCCTCCTAAAACTTTCTTCTACCGGCAAAGGCTGCAGGCGCTGGGTAGCACTGCTGAACTTCAGAACTGAAGGAACCTGAGAAATCATCTAGTTCTGGGGTTCTCTCTCTACTCTGGCTACACACTGGAGTCACATGAGGAGATTTTTTAAAATATTGATGACTTGGTCCCTCTCCAAACCAAGTGAATCAGAATCTCTGGGCATAGAGCCCAGGTATCAGTATTATTTAAAAACTTCCCAAGGTGATTATGGAGCCCAATGAAGGTTGAGAATCACTGGTACAGCTCAACAGCCCTAGTTTTGAATAAGCAGACTGAGGTCCTGAAATGGAAAGACATCGAGATATCCATCAAAATTAGTAAGAGGTAGAAACAGAATTCGAATGCAGAGCTAAAGGACTCTAACACCTGTGTTCTTTCTTCCTCTGCTGCCTGTGTGCCAGGCTTTCCTCCTCTAGCACAGACACCCAGTTCCTGTAACACGTGGCCTGTCAGCATCAGGACCCCATTCAAAGATCCAATCTCCTGCCTCATTTCACATAGCCAAGTCAATTTCTAAACAGACTATGACTGAAGTTTCAAGTTAATCTCTACCAAGGATTATTTCAGAGAGTACTTATAAATTCATTTTACAGTTTCATTATCATTTCTAGTTTTATTGCATTGTTTTGAGAATTTGGTGTATACAGTGTCTGCTTTTGGAATTTATTGAGATATTTTTTGGGTGGCTTATTATATAATCAATTTTTGTGACAGTTCCATGGTAGCCAGAAAAATAGATGCAGTCTCTAGTTGTAAGCTATAAAATTCTTTATCAGATTTTTGATGCATAAGAGATATAGCCCAACTAACCATTTATATTACTAACACATGCTTTGTATTTTTGTCTACTTGACCTATCAAAGACTGAGAGGTATGTTAAGCTTTTTTCTATTGTCTCTGACAATTTCTCCACGTTACTCAAATTTTCTGCTTTTTACATTTTGATTTTATGTTGTTTTGAAAATAACTGCTGTTACAGTTACATCGTTATTTTTCAGCAATGTATATATATCCTTCCCTAGTGCAAACAGCAGGTACTTACCAGATAATCACTGAATGATTTGAGGATTAAAATATTTATCAAGGTAAAATAACCCTGTTTGTCATTTATTGCTGTTTGTTTCATATAATATCTTGCTCAATATTAATGCTGAATTAATATCTTGATATTAATATTGAAACCCTTTATTTTTTGCTTGCATTTACCTGTCATAGCTCTGATTCTCCTTTTATTTGTATTCCATTAAGATTGTTTTTAAGTATATTTCTTGAAATGAGGACATGAATGGATTTTAAAATACATGCTTATTGCTGCAATAAATACTTGACATTGCATTCATCATCTTGCTGGCAGTCTTTTTTTAAAAAAGAAATGTTTCCTTTTTGTTTCCTTTTGTTCCCTTTGGTTTTCAGACTCCTCCATTCTTCTCCATTCTGGATATATTAATCTTGCTTTTTGTCTTAACCTGTTAGACTATCTTTTCATATTCTGAAGAAGGGTGAGGGGTTGAAAATTTGCTGAGGATGACCCTCTGTTGTTTTGACGCATGGTAGAATATATCTGGATATAAAATTCTTGGGCTACCATTTTTCTGCTTTGAACCTACAAAGTGGTACAGAGGAGAAATCTGAGGATAGTTTGATTGTTATTCATTTACAGGTAACTGACTTTCTCTGTTTGGATGCCTGAAGGGTTTTTTTCTTTATTCTTAGAATTTAAAAAAATTGCTTAAATAGTTGTGGATGTGGCAGTCTTGATTTTATCTGGAACACAGGGAGGCTTTCAATCTATAGGCTCAAGTCTTTTAACTAAAAAAACATACATATATGCATATGAACATTTACACATATATATAATAAGTATAAATACATAAATGTAGCATTTATATATATATATAACATATAATGCTATATATTCATTATATTTATATTACATTAATATTCATATATATCCTTGCCTCTCCACTAGAATACTTGATTAGCTATGTGTTGTCTTTCATTCCCCAAATCTGTATCTGTATTTTTTCTGTGATTTCACATCTTGGTCCTTCTCCTCTGCATTCTGAAAGACCATCTTCTTTTATCTCTTATTAGAGGGTACCTGAAAATTCAGTTTCACTAATTTCTGGTAAAAGGGCCATATCATCCACAGTCCCGGTGACAGAGCACCAGGGTTCTCATTTCTTCACATACTAACCACCATTTGGCATTACCTGACTTCCTACCTTTTTGCTTATCTTTCAGGGATAAGGTAGCTCTTTATTAATAATTGATTCTGCAGCACCCCGAACATAATGTGGTTGAGTAGCTGTATGGATACACCATTCAAGTTCTTTATTCAGTGGGTTTGCCTTTCAAGTCACTTTCAGTGTTAGTCCTTGCCATATTTTTTATTGTTATTGACTTCTTCCATTTTCTAGTAATTTTTTAATGATCAGAACCCTTTTTGCTCCATCCTATCTCATGTTTCATGGAGACCATGTCTTTCCTGCATATGACTGAAGCTGCTGAAAGTCTTTCTAAAGTTTTTTTCTTTATCCTACAATAGCTTATCTTCAGAGCTGGACTCTTCCTCTACTTCTGGGTATTGTGAGTCTTTGGTTATTTTTACAGTATTTTTTCAAAGGCTGAATGTTAGGTATTTTCAATGTACTCATCCTCAAAAGCATGGCAGGTATTCTGAGAGGTGGCCTATTAACAGATAATACATGGATTGCCCATGGCCCTATTTTCTGTCTGTTTACATTATAACTGAGTATTTTTTTCTCAGAAAACTGAGGAACGAGTGTTTGAGCACAGATTTTGGTGTCTAGTACACTCCCCCCTTACATAGTTCTGTATTAACAAGTGCCTTATTTTCTGATTCTCTGGATCAACACAGTACACCAAATTTCTGTCCTGCATGGCTGCCAGGAATTCTCTTTTCTGCCTGTAAAACTTTACTTTGGAGATTTCTGTTTAAACTTCTTGTGCTCTCCTGTCTACCCTCTATCTAGCTTTGTCTAGGAATTTATAGCTCTGTTTGAATTTAGAAAGATAAATGAAAATGAAGAGAAAAAAAGCATCTTGATTGCCTCAAAGATCAGCAACTGTGACTAGAGGCATAGTTGTCCAAATTTCTGATTGGATGGTAATGAATTTGCCTGCAATGCAGGAGACCCAGGTTCAATCCCTGGGTCAGGAAGATCCCCTGAAGAAGGAAATGGCAACCCACTACAGTATTCTTGCTTGGGAAATCCTATGGACAGAGGAGCCTGGTGGGCTACGGTTCATAGGGTGGCAAAAAGTCGGACATGACTAAGTGTTACCCAAGGAAGGAAGGATCTGGGTCCCTAATAGATTCTGGGGGTTGGTGGGGGAGAGAAAAGTCTGTTATTTTACAGGGCAGATGTAATTTTATGCAGCAAGTTTCCGAGTGCCAAGAGATAATATTCGGTAGAATTTTCTCAAGCATATCCCATCTACTTTATAATCAGCAAAGCTTCCAAACATCTAGACTGTCAGTAAGTCTTAGAGTCCCTTAGTTCTTTGAGGTAGGATTTACTATCCATTTTACAGCTAAATAAACCATGGCCCAGAAAAGCGACACAATCCATGCAAGTTCAATGCAGGAAAATGTGATTTTGACTTCATATCTGGTTGCCTTTCTTTTTATTTTTTAATAAATTTTTAATTAATTAATTTATTTATAACTGCACTGGCTCTTCATTGCTGCACATGGGCCTTTTATAGTTGTAGTTGTTATGACTCTGCAACCCCATGGACTCCAGCACACCAGGCTTCCCTGTCCTTCACTGTCTCCAGGAGTTCGCTCAAACTCATGTCCATTGAGTCAGTGACACCATCCAATCATCTTGTTCTCTGTCACCCCGTTCTCCTCTTGGCCTCAATCTTTCCCAGCATCAGGGTCTTTTCTAATGAGTCAGCTCTTCACATCAGGTGGCTCAAGTATTGAAGCTTCAGCATCAGTCCTTCCAATGAATATTCAGGGTTTATTTCCTTTAGGATTGACTGGTTTGATCTCCTTGTTCAAGGAGATCAAGAGTCTTCTCCAGCACCACAAATCGAAAGCATCAATTCTTTGGCGCCCAGCCTTCCTTATGGTCCCACTCTCACATCTGGTTGTGGAGAGTAGGGGCTCCTCCTCGTTGCAGTGCGCGGGCTTCTCGTTCCAGGGACTTCTCTTGTTGCACAGCGCAGGCTCGAGGCGCTTGGAATCCAGCAGCTGGAGCACACAGCTTCTAGAGCACAGGCTCAGTACCTGTGGTACATGGGCTTAGCTGCTCCACAGCATGTGGGGTCTTTTCAGACCGGGGATCAAACCTGTGTCCTCTGCGCTGGCATGAAGATTCTTAACCACTTAACCAGAGAAGTCCTGGTTCTCTTTCTTCAACCACCTCTGACGCATCAGTCCAAGATGAGGTGGGGCAATGACCCAAGGCTTGCTCTCTCTTCTGAGACCCACTAGCACGGGGAAGAAACTGCTTATTTCAAGGCTTTCAGGGTGTCTCAAACATAGCTGGTGTCTATGGTGGGCATGGTTGGTCCTGGGAAATTCTGGGGGACACACCCTTAACCAGAAAAGTAGAAGAGGAGGCAGCCATCAGCATCTCTCTCTGAGTTCTGGCTTGCCGTGGAATATTCTGTACAAGTTTAGGGTTAGTGTATGGAACTGTGAGTCTCTTTCACATTAAGGGCCCAGAGGTAGAGAGAACAGGAGAGTGAAGCCAACTATACAGACACTTCCGGGAGCTGGAAAACCAGGCTTACCCTTGTCTCTATGGCTTTGAGAGCAAAGCAGAGCAAAGCAGACACCCCCTCTGTGGGTATCTGTTTTTCTCATCTCTAAAAATGATGGGTTGAACCAAAGACTTGAAAGTTTCCTTCATCTGTATACCACACAACTCTATACTTCTCTCTCCAACAACTGAGGAGAATGATTAAAGAGTTGGTTAGTTTTGTGTGGGTGTGTGTTTCATTTGATCTGATTTATTCTGATAATTGCCATTGTGTTTCACTTCTCTTTTGCAGATTCAAGCCTAAATGAAAAATGTAAATATACCTCCCAATTTCAGGGTCTTTATTAAACTCTCAGCCACTGATGAATTCTTCTCTAAATGTAATTCCTTCTTTACCTGGTTTGGGGCCTCTGGCTTTAACTTGTCTGCAGAAATAAACCATTTTTCAAGTGGAAAATCTAACCAAGAACAGCCTGGGTTGCTAAATCCTAGGTGAGAAGTACGGGCCAGATGCCAGAGGGGAGAAGATGATTGAGGCTTGCTCTTTTCTCCACTTGGTTAATCTTCTTCCATGGGTTTGCTGACTGTTTCTGTAATTAAATGAGGGAGGTATTTGTCATCTAGGGTTCCTTTCAGCCAAGATGAATGGAATGCAACTTTCTCAGGAAGCTTCTGACAAAACCCTGTTTGTGGCCAGTGCCAGGACATATACAAAGGCACCAGGCTGTGTGCGTTGGGAACTGGGGTCCACTTCAGATCTGCGCCAGGTCACCGCTGCGCCCAAGCCCTGGCGAAAAACTGTTTGGACACAAAGTGCCTCAACACAGATGCCTGTGAGACTAATGTGATGTGGGGTGGCCACAAAGCATTTCCCAAGTTGAGGAGGGAAAATGAAAGCCTGGCATTTGGGCGAATTTCTGCAGCCCCACTCCAATAAGATTTGCTGAGCAGCATATGCAGACTGCCTCTGGGGCTTGAAACTTCTTCTGGAACCCCCTGGGGACAATCACCCTCCTTCCTATTGATGACATTTAGTGCTAATCACTCAGAGATGCACAGCAGTTGAGTTGTTATCACCCATGTCCATCGTCATGTCCTTAAAATCTGGGGACTCGCAACAATTCCTGCTGGAGGCAGGGAGGGCATAACAGTGTTTGCTCCTCGTGGAGAGTGCCGTGCCCAAGGCCCCATGAGCAGCAAGGGGCAAAGCTGGCATTTGAACTCAGATATTTTGCCTTCTTCAAGGTATTGCCTAGTGAGCACCTGCCTTGGGGCCAGCATTGTGTGAGGGGGCTTGACATGAAGGGTTCACTTTGTCACTGAATGTGCGAAGCCACCTTATGGGACAGACATTATTTTGATCTGCATTTTTCGATGAAGCAACTGAGGCTCAAAGAGGTTAAGCCACTTGCACGTGATCACACATCAAGTGACTGGCAAAGCAGGGAGACTGATATCACCAGCTTCCATTCCACAGACTGTTATGCTTCTTCTGTGTGATGAACTTCCAAAATTCATTTCCTGCTTTAGTCTAACTTTGACCTTCACAAAACCCCACGATACAGAGTCGACTTTATTGCCCTAATTTTATAGATGAGGAAACTGAAGCTCAGAGGGATAAGTGACTTGCTCAGGGTCACATGTGAGCAAGTAAGCAAGTAGCAAGGTTAGGGCTCAAACTTGGGACTTTTCTTCTTGAAATCTGGCTCCTCTCTCCATCAAAAAGGCTGCTTCTTAGGAAGGCACCTAGGTACAATATGGGAAAGCAAGTGGGACCATTTAAGAGAAAGCAAAAGAAAAAAAAGATTTGCTTAAAAGAAAAAAAACCCACAACAATACTAAATCCGTGGCTTATTATGCTTCACTTGCCTGAGATGTTGCAATTCAATTATATGAGACAAAACTCATATGTATATTTGACATTTTATTGAAGACCAAATTCTTCACATTTTTCTTTTTAAACTTTTATTAGGATTATAAACTACATGTATAAGTATATAAAATATATATGTTCAGTTCAAGGAGTAATAATAAAATCAATATCAACTTGTCGATCACCCAGTTTAAGAGAAAAGCTTTTATTTATGTGCAAATTGTAAAGTAACTTAATTTTTTGCTCTTTAAGATAAATTTTTTTTCCATGTGGCATTCTGTGACTTTTATTTCCTTCTTTACTCCCCTCTACAGTATTTCTATCATTGTTTTACATAAAGAAATTTGCAAAACAAATATTACTTCCTCCAATCCTTTTTTTTCCTCCTTTAGAGTAAAAAGCTGGAGTTAAGTAGAGAAAGAGCACAACCAAGCCAGTGCTGAGAAAGCAGTATGGTCCATGGGGTAAGAATTCTGAGTTCTAGCTTGGACAGGCTGGGACTGAATGCCGGCCACACCACTCATTACATGACTATAGGAACATTACTTCACCTTTGGGGATCTGTCCCCTCTAAACCAGGGTGACAAGCCCCCTCCCCAACCTCAGGGCTATTCTGAGGGTCTGAATGCACAGGCATCCAATCAGTGATTGTTAATGTTAGATCACAGTTTCCAGACTGAGAAGTTATGAGAACTGGATGGTATTTCTTACAATTAAGAAAAGCCTTTTAACTGACAAAATACTTTCCTTCAATAATACCTCAACCCCATGAGGGCAGAATGGAGGAGAGTTCACCCATTTTAACATGAGAAACCTCAGAGAATGGAAGGGTGCTCACGGTAACGTGGCTACTACCAGGCTGAGACATAATTCTAACTCATAATTAGGGTCTAATTCTAAATCCTAACCTAGCAACTTAAAAATGTCTGGTTAATTGGAGGACTTCCTTGGTGGTCCAGTGGTTAAGACTCCATGCTTCCAATGAATGGGGCATAGTCTCCATCCTTGGACAGGGAACTAAGTTCCCACGTGCCAGGCAGCGTGGCCAATTAATAAATAAAATCACTTTTAAAATGTCTTGTTAATTTTTAAAAACTAATGATTGCTTTGCTTGTCTGTGCACAATTAGAACACGTGTCTTTAATTTTTCTTAAACTTCTGGTTAGATGCTTCATTCACTTCTCCCTTACAGCTGTGTAGGTGACAAACGCAGGAAATTAACAAATTATAATAGAAGACTCTGGTTTCCTCAGTTCCTTTGCACTTTGCCTTCAGCTGATGTCTTTAAGGGTAAGAAGCACTTGTGTGTGATCCCAGCTGTGAAGCCAACTGCCTTTTAATTACCACACTGCAAAAATCATGTCTCCTCATGTCAATTTAGCACCTCTAATTAGCCGATAAGTTGACATCACATCTATGGAGGGGGAAAGGTGTGCTGGGGCCCAGCTCGATGCTTGCAGTGGGAGAAAATACAGCATTCCCATCTGCTGAATCCTCC
This sequence comes from Ovis canadensis, assembly GCF_042477335.2. Taxonomy (NCBI): domain Eukaryota; kingdom Metazoa; phylum Chordata; class Mammalia; order Artiodactyla; family Bovidae; genus Ovis; species Ovis canadensis. The sequence continues at coordinate 49,735,707 of NC_091246.1, read as the reverse complement.
CATCTCTTTAGAACCAGCTCCTACTCATCTGTCCAGGACTGCTCACAGCCACCTCCTCCATGAAGGCTTCCCTGCTATCCCTCAGCTCTTCCAGCACTGTTTCCTTCCCTTCTTTTGGAGTGCTGAGAAGTGATTGATAGCTAGGCCCATTTCACTGACTGGTCTGTGTGCATTTTGTGGGCTGTCTCCAATCCTCTCTGTAGCTATGAGAGAAAAGAAAAAAGAAGTGGACAGAGGAGGCAATAGGATCACAAGAGGCCTCCATGCTTGCCTTCCAGACAAGAACTCACCATGGTTTTCACATAGAATGGGGCTGAGGAAGAAAGCAAGCACTGGTTTCTGTGGCTGAGAAAAACATGGTTTTAGCTGGGCCTGTGACCTTGGAGTATCTAAAGGGAGTCCAGGCAAAGCTCTGGGCTGTAGGACTCTACTCAGGAATCACTTGACCAGGACAGGCCAAGACTCCTGAGGGGACCCTGCAACACCTGCCCCACAGACACAAAGACAGAGAGCCCACAAAAAGGTCAGGAGGGTGGAGGTCACTGGGCATCTCAAAGCCCAGACAACTGAGCTTTAAAAGAAGGGGTCACTGTAGGTTCTGTTTACAATTGTGAGCCAACACCTCCCAGAACCAAGGAAGGAGAAGCAGAATGCTGGACTCCAGACCTCTCAGATTTGCTTCATGATCAGTCCTGGGGAAACTGAGTAAGTTAAATCAAGATAAAAGATTCTAAGGTGCTTTCCAAGAATGTGAAGTCTTCTTCACGGGGACAGAGAAGGTCATCCTGGACCAGTGAGCCTGGGGCTAGGACACAAGGAAAGGAGCGTGACTATGGAACTGTCAAGACCCAGCTCTTCCAGTAAAAGCTGCATGCCGACCAGCAATCCATTAAACCTCAGTCTCCCTACCTATGAAATGGAAAGAATAAGTCCTGTCAACTCTCCAGGGCTCTTTTTTTTTTTGAAATGAGAACTTAACTGTGAGAAGTAGGTCCTTGTGCTAATGGAACATGAGGGTTACAATACCCACCTAGTCAGCTCATCCATCACCTTTTCCTACCACTCTAGCCTCCTTTCTCACCCTCACTCTCCAGCCTTTTACTTTCCAAGGCATACCAGGCTCTCTCTCATTCCCCCACAAAGAAGCCTTCCTAAACACCTCCCTATACCTCCAGTCCGAGCCAAGTGCACCTCCCCACGCCCATCAGATCTATCACACTGAACCGTAACTGCACCCTTACTTCTCTCCATAAGACAGTAAGATAACAAGCACTTATGTAACAACTTGTAATAACAAGTTGTTACATAAGAAGCACACAAATATTTATATTAGTTAAAAAAAATAAGAAAGCTCAGATCAAATTATGACTGTTTCAGGGAGGCTAATATGAACCAATAAAGAAGAAATATTTAGTAATGAGGTATTCAAGAATGAATCACAATCTTGCTAAGTACTGAGTTCCCCATCACTGGAGGTATTCAAGGAAATCTTGAGAATCATCCACCAGGGTCAAGGATGGGATTCTCAAACCAGCAAGGAGTTTGCATGTGATGGTGTTATGTTTTATGTGAATTGGTGGCACACCCAATGGTTTTAGGTGAGCCCCAATCTAATATTTCATATCTTAAGAGGTGTGTTTTTTTTTTATTTACTTTTATACTTGTTCTTAGTAAATGATCCTGATTTTCCATCCATGGTATTTAAATAAAAGATTGAGTTGATTTAAAGGAAAATACTAAATAAATTAATAATACAAGTGGTATGGAGATTTGGCAAAATCAAGAAAGTGGCAGCTAAATGATGTCTGGGAAACATGGTGTTGCAGGTGTGTTAAGCAGTCTTACAAGAATATATGGCCCTTGGAAATAAAAACCTACTCAAATCTTCATCACTTTCCACTACATTAAACCATAATATGAATTTAAACAATATAGAATGAGCTAGATTCTTAACTCGAGACTGGAAAATGGGCACTATCAGAAGTACCAAAAAGAGGGTAGATCTCTCAGATGAAATTAATTATGTAGAAAAAAAGAAATATCTGTAGAAGTGGCCTAAGAGTGTTGCCATATTTAGAAATGTTGGGGACACACATGTACTAAAAACTTATTCTTTATTTACTTGAAATTCAAATTTAACTGAGTGTCCTGTAATCTATCTGGTAATCCTAAGCAACCATCTAAGCCAGAGATGATAAGTAGGCTTGAGCCCACGTGACATCATTAACAGGCTGACAGTGGCTGGCGAGAGATGGGTTAAACCAGTGAAGAGCGTGTGGCAATCAATTCGTTATGTCTGCAATTAGCACAGGATGGGGGAAATAATGGCACCAATTCATTAATTTATCTGCCATCCTGGACTTTTCCAACTCCTCATTTTACACAGTGAGGACCAGGGAAGACAAGGGACTTGCCCAGGCTCACAGCACAAGTCCACAGCTGGGCTGAGCTAAACTCATTTGCTGCTCCATGCTGCCTACTTGGAATCAAAACAGAATGCTACCAACGCCATGATTATGTAATTTCTGACTACACTCAGTAACCATGCCCACCCACATCATCAGCCAGAATGCACACAGCCAGCCAATCCCTCCACCTGATCCAACTTACCATCATGACTACATTTGAATGCCCCAGAATAACATAAAAGACGCGAAACAAAATCCATTTAATCTAAGAGAGTTCTGTTTAAGGAGAGGTGGTTGAGATAGAAAGCACTCAGGGGTCTGAACAACCATGCTTTTCATGTGCTATCTTGGGGGCGCTCAGTAGTACAGTTTCACATTTGACAATTTGCCTTATTACAAAGCAGATATTTCACCTACTGTTCATTGAATTGGATGGAATCAAACTAAATTTGTGTCTTTATCTTTCTGTTCTCTTATAGTTCTGGGCCTGAGGTTCCTTACTGCTAAAATAAGGAGACTGCACCAGGTGGATTTTTAGTTCAGCTCTCAAATTTCATGATTTTGTAACTCTATGCTTAATTTACAAACCAAGGCAAAATTCTCTCTTCAGGCGAGAAAATAAAAATCACTGGACTAGAGATGTCGCCAGAAGGGTTTTAAGCCAGCCTCTTTCACAAAGAGAATTATTTATTCTAATTGCTTTAAGTCTCCATTTAGATACCAGCCTTTTACTTTCTGCTCTTCTTAATCAAGTTCGTTCATTAGTATTCTCATTCATTCAATAAAGCTGTATTTTCTAGAAAAATTAGAGATGCACTTTCACTTTGACCTAGAAATTCCACTTCTAGGAATTCATCCCCAGCTTACACTCACACAAATAAAACATGTGACCAAGGTTATTCCAACAGGTTGGCAACAACCTAAACGTCCATCAATAGGGGACCTGCTATACAAATTACAGTGCATGCGTGCTAAGTCGCTTCAGTCGTGTCCAACTTTTTGCAGCCCTATGGACTGTAGCCCATCAGGCTCCTCTGTCCATTGGATTCTCCAGGCAAGAATACTGGGGTGGGTTTCTATGCCCTCCTCCAGGGGATTTTCCTGACCCAGGGGTTGAATCAAAGTCTCCTGCGGCTCCCGCACTGTAGGCTGATTCTTTACAGCTGAGCCACTGGAGAAGCCCACAAATTATAGTATATTCACACAAAGAAGTGCTATGCAGCTGTAAAAAGAATAAGCAATGTCTTTAGGTAGTGATAAAACAGTAAGCTCCAGGAAAATTAAGTGAGAAAGCAACTTGCCAAATAGCATATATATAGTGTGTTCACTTTTATATAAGGAGAAAGAAAAATAAACCCACACGTGCATGCATTTGTGCTTATTTGCAACAAGAAACACTAGAAGAATAAGTCTGAAACTAACAAAAATTGTTATCTACAGAGGTGGCATGGAATAAGAGGGATGCTAGATTGGAGCCAAGAATTCTCTGCTTGTCAAATAGTCTTGACTATAGAGTCATATAAAAGTTGTAAACACTTTACACTCTTTCCCAGAGGTCATACAATCAATTTAAAACATAACACCAAAAATAAGGCACTTAAACACACATCTATCTGTTTTGAAGCAATTCAATAAATTGTAATCAAATTCAACTGAAATTAATGACACTGAACTCATCCAACTAGATATGTACAAAGACTGTGTGTTAGCTGGAATTCTCCAAGAAACTATTGCAGGATAAGCTGAAATGGTACAATTATTCAGATGAAGGAGAGAAATAAATATTTTAAAATGCCTTAAACCACATTTTGCAATCACAGCCTAGTAAGAGAGGATCTGAGAAACAGTAACTCTAGATAGGTTAGTTTGGAATGTACCTAACAGGAAACATCAATCACAGGAAAGTTAAATTAATTTAATTAAATGTAAATTAATTTTAAAATTTAATTTAAAAATTTGTTTATAGTTTTAAAATAAAATTAATTATCAATAGGAAAAAATCAAACCCTGAAAACTGAAAATAAAGGCACTTTAGAGTATATAAAAATTTTTTTTAAAGTATATAAAGCTGCTAATGTAATCACATGGAGAAAAATCTGTAAAGGGACTTTTGGACACATCTTTATTGACTAAATAAGGAGGGCTATAGTCTCTCCCCACCCCAAACCCCACACAGATTCATAGCTTTTTATTGTGAGAATATTCAAACCTACAAAAAAGTTGGAGAAACAGTACAATGAATATCATATGTCCTTCACCACTCACCATTTCCCATGTCTGCTTTTTCTCTATAAATACATACATATATATGAACATATATGCACACAGACATACGTATACATACAGATACATTTCTGTTTTCAGTACATTTGAAGTTAACTTAGAGACATTTTGACAGTTCACTCCTAAATAGTTCAGAATGCATCTCCTCATAATGACATTCTCCTGTATCATTACAGCATTATTATCACACTAATGAAAATGAACAGTAATTCAGTATTATCTAATGTATAGTCCACGTTCAGATTTCTTCAGTTTCCCAAATATGCCCTTTACATTTTAAACATTCAGGATCTCATTGACACATGAGCCTTGCCTTTGATTATTATGTATTTTTTTCAGTCTCTTTTCATCTAAACCAGTGCTCTGCCCTTCTGCTACTGTTCTTGTTTTCTGCAACATTAACTTTTTGGAAGAATCCAGGCCAGGTGAATTGTAGAATGTCCTATATTTGCATGATTATCTTCTGATGGTCAGATTCAAATTAAACATTTTTTTTTGTTTAAAACATTAAAAATTATAGTTGGAACCTGAGTTCACTGAAAAAACCTAGAAGCAGTGAACCCCAGTGGCAATGAGCATGCCTAGCATGCAGGTCTTAGTTTCAAAACATGATTCCCCATCAGAAAGAATCAGGGCTGTTGGGAGAAATAGCTAACTCCAAGTCTGCTGCTGCTGCTGCTAAGTCACTTCAGTCATGTCCGACTCTGTGAGACCCCACAGACGGCAGCCCACCAGGCTCTCCTGTCCTTGGGATTCTCCAGGCAAGAACACTGGAGTGGGTTGCTATTTCCTTCTCCAATGCATGAAAGTGAAAAGTGAAAGTGAAGTCACTCAGCCATGTCCGACCCTCAGTGACCCCATGGACTGCAGCTTTCCAGGCTCCTCCGTCCATGGGATTTTCTAGGCAGGAGTACTGGACTGGGGTGCCATTGTCTTCTCCGGCTAAGGCAGGTAAAATAGTAAGCACCCAGACTGACAGCAGAGAAAGGAGGAAGGGAGAGAAGCGGGCAGGAGGAAGGAGAAAAGTGGTCAAAAGGGAACACTCTTCTGTAGATAAGAATATCAGCTTAAATGTGGAAGGAAAAATAGAACTAGAAAATGACCATTTTGCAACCCCAATATAATTAACAATGATTCAGGCAAGGACCATCAACAGATGCTAAAACCAAAGATCATGCGGGACAGGATATTCACATGGTCTCAAAGTTTCACCCCACAGATTACATCAAAATTACTAAGGGGAAGAGGTATTGTTACAATAAATGTAGCAGATACCACTTTAACCTAGTGATCAAACTTAGCATCACTGATAAGAGTTCACACGTGGGCCTCCTAACACGCTGCACTGATATAAAAAATGTAGCTTCACCTTGCCCAAACTGTTTAATCTGAATCTAATTGTGAAGAAACAAATTCAGATTCTCGTCTTGTGGGACATTTTATAAAATAACTAGCTTGGGATTTTCAAGAAGGTCAATATCCCAAAAGCATCCCCCACCATAACTCCCACCAAAGTAGGAGGAATGTTCTAGGTTAAAGAGACTAAGCACATGGTAACAAACATAACACATCCTCCCAGCTGGACCCTTGATCCCTTCCCACCTACCTTGACAAATAAATGGCAAAAGGGACATTTTGGGGACAAGTTGGAAAATTTGAATACAGACCATATATTAGGTAGCATTATTGTATCATTGTTAGTTTTTTAGATGTGATAATTATACTATTGTTAAATAAGAGAATATAATTGCTCTTAGGAAATTCATGCTGACATATTTGGGGATGAAATATTGCCTCTGCAAAGTATCGTCAAGTGCTTTAACGAAAAATAAGAGTGTAGTGGCAGGGTCAGGCAGAGGGAGAGAGAGGGATAGGGAAATGTGTAAGGCAAAATGCAAACAACTGGAGACTCTACATAAAGGGTGTATGAGGTTCACTGTACTCGCTTTTAACTTTTTTGATGGGTTTGAACTTTTTCAAAATAAAAAGCTGGAAAGAAAATTTGGAGGAAAATCAGAAATATAAATAGAGAAGGAAAACGGCTTTAATGTCTCTATTAAAAAAATAACGTCTGCAACTGATTGGAATACAGTCCATTTAATATATTTTTTAAAATCCATGAATTCACAATGTTACTTTCCTAAAAGTGAGAGATTAAGAAAGAAGGAACTCCCAAACAAAAACAAACAAGGAGTCCTTGGAGCTTTTCCTGTATTCCAGGCCATACGCTGGCTCTGGGATTCCAGGAGTGCCAGCAAAGGAGATGTGACCTCACCCTCATGAAGGGAGCTGACAGCACTCAGGCAGGCTCAACACTGAACCAGGAACTGAACCTGCGATGATGTTGCAGGGCTGGGAGAGGCAGGTGCCATGGACGTGTCTATTGGAGGCTGTGATCTGCCTAGAAAGGCTTTGCAGAGAAGTGGTGTTGAAACTGAGAACTGAGCAAAGATCCCTTCTTGCTAGTGTGGGTGCAGGGTCGAGCTGGGGCTGCTTTGCTGTGCTGAAGGTCTGGGCACCCATTACTCTAGCAAGGCACCTGGGGTTTTCGAAGAAACCCAGGACAAGAAGGGAGCTGTCTTTTGGTTATGCAAAGCCATGTAACAGTTTGTGTGGGAAGCTGGGGGAAGTTTGAGAAAATGATGCCTATATCTGCATCTGGGCATAATGTCTCAATAATCACCTGACCTCAGATTGTTTTCCTTAAGTTGAGTGCTTCCTACTGAATAAGGCTCAATCTCGGCATCAGGGAAATAATCAATTATTTAATCTTCTTAGTAAACAGATTCAAGGCAAAAGCCTTCTGTATAATTCAAAATGAAAGTAGGCTATGCTCTATTTTTTAAAAAATCAAGCCATTCATTACAAAACCACCAAGAGTAGAGCTCTAAGTACTATATGCTTGAAATACTTAGCATGTTATTGATTTTTATGACAACCAGTCCATCTATTTTCTGAGTTCAAAGGAACCATTCATTTTTTATATACAACAAGTTACTAGACGAGTAATAAGTCTAAAAGTGTGTGTGTGTGTGCGTGTGTGTGTGTGCACATCATGAATGATTTACAAGGAGAACACAGGTCTGCACAGAGACTCACACCAGCCTGGGTCGTCATCTGCTGACAGGCAAGTTGGGCTGAGGAGGAACCCCAGAGACATGGAGGGAGCCCCTACTCCTACACCCGGAGGTCTGCTCGCAGCAGGAAGCAGGGAAAGTCTTGCTCTTTGCATCTCATTTTCCTCATTCCACCTCACTAGGATGACACCCGTTCTTCCCTCCCCACAGTGTTGCCCTGAGGACTGGATGAAGTTGTGAAGGCAGTGCACCCGTGGATGCCAGCACAGGCTCACAGCTACTTCATGCGGGCAATCCCTTGGCAAGACACTCAAGCTCTCTGTGCCTCTGTCTCTTCATCTGTGAAAGGAGGAGAGTGTGTCCAGCTCGTGGGGTTGGTGTGTGGAGAAAATGAGCTCATTTATGAACAGTGTTTAGAACTGGGCCTGCCCCATAGCCAAGGCCATTGAAATGTAGACCAGTGGTACTGCAAATTGATTTTGTAACATGCCACCCAGATGTGTTCACTCATGCTTTCTGAGTACCGACTAAGTGCCAGGTCCTATGCAAGGTCCTTTGGGTACAGCCAGGACTCAAGGAGTTCATAGAAGGAGTTCACAGTGCGGTGGGTAACACGCAATCCTCATCAGAGAACTGCAATCTACTGAAGAAATGGCAGAGATGAAATAAGTGAAGAAAAGGCAAAGAGAGGTGGCAAGGAGCTCCTGCAGCTGGAGCAGGTTGGGGAAGATCAGAGATCTGCAAGGAGACGGCACTTGAACTAAATATCAGGAAATGCAGAGGACTCTGCCAGGTGCAGAGGGGAATCGAGAGGGCATGAGCAGTGGACACAGCATAGGCAAGGGCCTGGGAGCTGCAGAGAGCAGGTTCTATCCCTCAGCATGCGGGGAAGGAAGAGAGGGGGACCCAACAGAATGCTGGCCCCGCAGCTCTGTCACCATTTGTGGTGTGACCTCATGCAGGCGGTCTCACCTCTCTGGGGTCACTTCCTTCCCCTTGTAGTGCAGGGTTCTCTGCCTGGAGAGCTCTGGGGCACGCTGCCACACCTAAGTGGTAAGCTGCTTAGAAATGGAAGGGGAAGCAGGCCCCAGGCTGTGAGCCCCTGGGGGAGGGAATTGCATGCAGGGCCCAGGAGGGAAGCTACCAGAGTGAAGGCAGGTGCTGATGGCTCTGAGCCACAGGAGATACAGAGAATCAGGACACAACATTATCAAGGCTATCTGGCCCATCAGCTGGCCCACCCCTCTCTGTTGATGATAGGGGCCCAGAAACGGATGCACTGAGGAAGGAGCCGGCCCAGACCCCACGGCCCTGCCCCTAGCTGGGAGTCAGAGCAGGAGGCCGTGTGGGTGCCCTGGTCCTTGAAGGAGTGTAAGCATGGATCATGTCAGGTCATCTCACAACCAACCAGGTCAGCACACTGAGGTCTCGAACGAGGAGCCGAGCATGGGAAAGGCTAAGTAATCTGCCAAACAGCTCAGTTCAGTCGCTTGGTCGTGTCTGACTCTTTACGACCCCATGGACTGCAGCACGCCAGGGTTCTCTGTCCATGACCACCTGCTAACAAGTGCCAGAGCCTGGATGAGAATCCCAGCCCATGTGACCAAAGCTCAAGAAAAACACCGCTATTATTAAGAGTTGACCAAGCACGTTAGCCCCTCTGGGCCTCCGTTTCCTCATCTGTACAAATGGGCACAAGCCCATCTTATCAAACAGGACTAGGAAGGGGCCGTCAGTGCCACACTGTAACACAAACCCTGTTTTTTTTTGCCTCAGAGCAACCAAGCACTCCAGGCTTTGCCCCACATGAGTGTCACTACCGTCCTGGGAGGAAAGCAGACAATCACAGATAGGATGCTCAGGCTCCAGCAAGGGGAGGTGGTTTGCATAAAGCCATCCAGCTGAAGATGGCAGGCCCAGGATGGCCAGCCAGGAGTCCTCGTGTTGAGCCAGTGCCCTCTCCTTTGTTCCCTGTGTGGAACTACAGGTCCCCTCTGGGCTCCTGGCCACCATGGCTGAAAGAGCCTCCCAGGTCAGCCTGTCACACTAAGGCTCGAGCAGCACAGTTTGACAAGAGCCCTGTGGTCCCTGATGCTGACTGCAGGGATGTCCAGAGGAGCTGAGAACGCTACTGCAACTGCATTTCCGCTCTGACATTCCAAAAGCGGATCCTCAGCCTGAATCCGGAGAAGGCAATGGCACCCCACTCCAGTACTCTTGCCTGGAAAATCCCATGGATGGAGGAGCCTGGAAGGCTGCAGTCCATGGGGTCGCGAAGAGCTGGACACAACTGAGCAACTTCCTTTTCACTTTTCACTTTCATGCGTTGGAGAAGGAAATGGCAACCCACACCAACGTTCCTGCCTGGAGAGTCCCCTGGACAGAGGAACCTAGTGGGCTACAGTCCATGGGGTCACAAAGAGTCGGACACGATGGAGCACACATGTGCTTTGTCCTGTCACCCTGTTTTACATGCTGGTCCTCCTGGAGGGACTTCCTTTTCTGATTCCCTTTCCAGTTCTTTCCAGATTCAACTTGTAATTCCAGACTCGACTCAACATAATGTGCAGTTGTGCTGCTTCCTAGCAGCATCAGCCGTACCATAAGCAGTGCGAGTAATTTATTTATTTAGAATGAATTATTTACACCGAGCATATTTCCAGGCGGTGAGAGACGCATCAACAATGAAGCCATTGGAGTTACAAGCTGGGAACTGATATTACTTTAGATACCGTGGTCTTGAATTAAAAATGGGGGTCAGAACCCTGAATTGAATCTTTTAGCAGATGGACAAGAAAGATATGGGTTGGGTCGTTGGCAGGAATAGACTGGAAACCACCATGCATTCGATAACATCGTGCTCTTCTTCGCTTCTGCTTCTCTGAAAACTCAACCAGGAAAGAGGGTATGCACATTGCTTACAGATGCCTTGGGCTTGTTTGGCCTCTCCTGCAGGGTCTCTGTTTTAATCTCACTGTTCTGAATCACCTTCCCGGTTTGTGATAGTTCATTTCACCCACAAAACTTTTAATCTAGAGACAAATGGAGACATAGTTTCTCAAGGAGTTCCCCCTTGCCTGGGGCCTGGCGGGCATTTCAGATGCCAAAGCATCAGTAATGGTAATATGAATCTTAATCTATAGGGGCTGCAGTCTGAAAAGGGCCATCACCTGCTCCACCTTCCCTGTCCTACCTGATGCTCTCAGTGGCCCCAGAAGGGCAGGTTTAGTTAGCCCATTTCACAGATGAGTTCCGTGAGGCTCCAGGAGCTTGCCGATTTGCCTAAGCCTACTGTCAGTGAGAGACATAGGAGGGACAAAGACCCAGAGCTTCTAGATTCCTGGCCTCTGTTCTGGCTACCAAGCCTAACTGCTCTCCTGCCAATACCCACCTGTCCTGGGGTAGCTGCACTGAGCAGTGGAATTTGCCCTGGTCTGGGAGAGGGCACAGCAGGCGCTGCACTTGTTAAATAAAGGAATGAATAAGTAAATATGAGCATGAATGAACGGAAACAGAGCACTTTCCTTTCCCCACAGACTATCAATGGGTTCTGCCAGGATCCTGGCTGAGGGCTCATACTTCCTCCCACCCATCTGCATGTAAACCAAGAGCTGGAAACCTTCGCTCCCCTCATAAACGACCCTCTACGTGCTCTCAGAACCTTTCTTTACTGCACCAGGCCTCCGATGTCACCGCCATGAAGGGCCATCCGTAATCTCCAGTCCTCAGGGTTTCCCCGCCCCCCTCCATACAGCCCATAGTGCACGCTTTTAATATTTCTTCTCTTTCTCCTCCCCCACCTTTCTTTCTTTCTTTTTTTTTAATGAATCCAGAAGGTGGAAGCATCTCATAGATTATTAATGTGCTAAATGGCCCCTCTGGAGACCAGCGCCAAGAAATGGCTCCAACCCGCCCTGGATTATTGGCCTCCATTCTCTTTCTTAGAGAGCCATGCAGCAGCAGCAAAGTTCCTAGCCATGCCTAAGCACGCCATGGCTCCTAAGTGGTTTTCAATCAGGTCCACAGTTCCCACTGCCCACTCCATGGCGAGGGCGTGGCAGTCACGTGGGCTGGGCAGTGCCAGGATTCCGGCCTGTTGGATTTTGACCCTAGGGGGCTGAGAAGCAGAGGTCATGTGCACCTTGAGTGTCTTGCTGAAGAACCCCCATCCTGCCCGCTATGCCTTTGTTTCGGGTCTGCAGTGCCAGAGTAAATAACCTTTGCTGTTGACGCAAAATGGGGGCTATCATCAGAGGTCTGCTTCTGGGAGGAGTCCCTCACACTGTGACATTGTCACATCATGACATCATAAGAGCAGCTACTGTTCCACAATCTCTAAAGGTGCTTTCAGCTAAGAAAGGAAACACCTTCATTGATTCTCACAGCTGTACAGAACATATGAGGTTACTTTGCTATTTCCATTTTACATGAGAGAGAAAAGTGAGGCTGAGAAAGAGAAAATAAGACCAGGGGGTAATTACAAAGCTCTAGAGAATGAGCCATGGGATCTAGCTTTGCTGTGAAAACTTGGTTAAGATCCTACCCACTCTGGGCCTCTGCTCTCAGTCTATACAGTGGGGAGACTGGACCCAGTGATTGCTAAAACCTGATGCCTTTCTATGAATACATATCAAAGTCCACAAACCACAGCTAAGTAAGAAACAATCTCTTGATTTCTCAGGCAACCAACAGCTTTCATAAGATAATCACATGAGAAAATCAAGTCAGATGACAAATTTGCTGTTCCTCTAACAGAAATGGCATTGACCAACAGTTTAGAGCTATGCTAGAATTCAGTAAATAGCAAAGGGCCTGATTTAGAGTTTTCACAGATTTGTTTTTTTAATGTCAAAACCAAGCATGATTCAGATTTTTCAGAAATCAAGTCCTAAATGTGCCAACATTTACACAGTCAGGGTTCTCCGGTTCACATGCCCACCTCACCTCCACTCCCTCACGAGAGCTCTGCCAAGGAGACCGCCCCATCACACAAACTGAAATGGTCCTGCCCGGTAAGGTTCTCGAGGGAGTGCTGGGGCCGTCCAAGGGGCAGGGTGGGCTGCCTGCTGAGGGGAGGCTTGGGACAGTGCCAGGAGAAACGCATCTACAATTTAATAATCTGCTCCGGCTGCCTTTTAAAGGACAGGCTCTGCGGGATACGGTTCTTGACGAAAGAGTGTTTGCGTTTTCCAGCGAGCAGCCCTTTATCCCTTCAGGAACCTGACTGTATTTTCATCAGCGAGACTATTTCTGTCTGCAAGCTGAGGCAACTATCATCTCACTCCCTAGAAAGAATTTTGTCCTGGTCTCAGGGTGTGAACCCTCTCTGGCCACATCTCTTGCATTTTTGCTGGCTTTGCTTCCATCTCTTGTTCAAGCTACCCTGCCTCCATCTTTCCCACCCAGCTCCAAATCCTCCCACTCATCCCCAGGCTCCGTGCTTTCAGGGGGACAGACTACACTGGGGGGGAGGTTTATAGAATGTCTCCAAAACTGTGCAAGGCAGAGTCAGAAGCTAGCCACCTTCAGATCTCCAAGGAAAGGATTCTGAGCAGGTCTGAAAACATTTTCAAAGGAAGCATATCAGTTACAGAGCATCAGGGCCAGAAATGGGAGATATGGGCTAAAGCCAAGCCAGAGATCATTTCAGTCCCTTCACATCCTTTTACCAAAGGGCTGCAGCTGGAAAGCCCTCAGGTCCCTCTGAGTCTGAGTCCAAGTTTTCCCTCATCATTTGGGATGAGCCTAAGGTGCGGAAGTCAGGCATCCAGCTCCAGGGCCACTCAAGATCTGAGTCAGGACCACACCAGGCCCTGCCCTCTGGCCGCTTGAGGGCGGGGGTGGAGGGAGGTGCAGCCACAAGGCAGCAAATGCCAAGGGAAGACTATGCAGGTAAGGGAGCACAGGGGAAGAACAGGAAGCTTCACAGAGGAAGAAGCGGCCAAACTGCATCTGGAAGAATGAGCAAGCTCTGCCAGGCGGAGGGACCAAGTGGCCGCTGGATGAAGGAGCAGGTGGGTGACAAACAGAGAGGCGAGATGAAGGAGAACTTCTTGCCACGCCATGGGCTGTGGGCTCTGTCCTGGGATGTTGGCCCCAGCAGCAGCCCCTGCTGTCTCCTCCATGTCCTCTTTCCAACCGGGGCTGTGTAAATTAAACTTGTGTGAACCAGCAGCACTCGTCAGTGTTCTGAGGTTTGGGAAACAAGCAGGACTTTGAGATCACCTGGCCTAGCAAGTTCCCAGAAACCAACTGCATCTGTATCACCTGAAAGTGGGGATGAAGAGTGGGGTCCACAGTCCTTGAAGGATGTGATGAATCCCTTAACCTGGACCTGCTCAGCGTGGAGCCTGGAAATTTGCATTAACACGAGCACATCCTTGGCCCTCATAAATGATGCTCACCATATAGTGTGACAGCAGCAACCTGGTGTATGCCTACTCTGGGTATTAAATCTCCCTAACAGTAGGACTGGATGAGAGCAGAACGTTCGGGGAAACTGGGCAAGAGGGAACTCACTACTTCGCAGCCAGGAAGCCTGCTCCATGCCCGAGACCTCCAGCAGCAAGGGCGTGACGGCAGGGAAGCCCTGCTTCCGTCTCACTTCAGCCATGCCCCTGCATCTCCCCACCCACATCTCAGAAACCCGGCAAAGTCTCTCAAAGAGCCATGCAGCTCGAGTGACTAGGACTCCTCTGTCCTCCCCAGCGCCCTGCAGGCTATCCAGTCTGAACCTGCTCAGTTCTCCAACAGCCAGAACTCTACCCTCCCCAGATGCCCCCAAGGCTATGCACTGGAGGGTTTCCACTGAAGTGAGGCTCAGATCTGAGCCCACACCCTGAGTGGGATCTGACCAGGAGGACAGGGACAGAGCCCGCATTGCCTGCCCTGGACTCCACGAAGATCCTCCCCTCTAGTTGGAGGAGCTGACGCTCCCAGTGACTCACATCACGACTTAAACAATATTAGCCTCTCGATGCAGCAACCATGAATCAAGAAGCCCAGCAAAAGGCAAAAGTTAAATTTGACTGATTTTAGCACCAGGGTGAATTTTCACCCCTTTGTGGCGCAAATCTCTATTTTTGTAGCACCAGGAAACAGAAACAACTGATTGTGCATTCCAGACTGTCTCTGTCCAGCAAGCATTGTTCCCCCAAAGGGCAGTCAGAGCTCCTTTTCAATTACACAAATTACATGCATTTTCCCATTTGTGAAACTCTGTTTCAGAGCCCAGTTTTGAATAAGTTAAGGGATTGATCAAATCCCTTGAGCGACAGCAGACTCACTCACCCACCATCTTTTCAAACTCAGCCTCAGGGGGTGGGAGAGGGGGCAGGGGGGCCCCAGAATCCAATCCACAGCAAATGGGGCTGTGTTCTCCAAGAGCAGCGGGTGCAGAAATCCTCCAGAGCTACTCTCCATCGGGACCCACATCTTTGTTCCTACCTCCTCCTTGCCTGGCTTCTCAGGCTGGGAGAAGTCTATTCTGAGCTCACCCTGTGATTCAGGTCCCTGGAACTCTCCAAATTGCTGGGCACTGCCCAGTTCTTAGCCCCTTGGTGTCCCTCACCCATGCACAGCTGGAGCCCTGGATCTGCCCCAGAGTCTGGTAGCAGATGCCTAGGGCAGCGGGGGATGGAGGATGAGAATCACCCTGTGGACAATGCAGAGGGCTTCTGCTGAGCTGGAGGCCGAGGATCTGCACTGTTCTCCCAAGTCCTTGGTCTCTTCATGGTCAAGTCCACGTTGTGAGAAACTTGCTGTGGAGGGTTTCAGACTCCTCAGCCTATGCCCCGCAGTTAGTTCAGTTTAGCACTCTGTGAGGACCTACTTGGTACCAGGCAGGCCTTGTGCTAGGCACTGGTAACTAGGAGATGAAGAAAACAAGAGTCCTCTGCCCCCAAGAAGCTTATAGTCTAGTAGGAAACACCTGGATACAGGATAGACTATTCTCCACACAGTGTAATTCATTTATTAATGGAACACGGTATGTGATATGGAAGTGATGTAGAACCATATACATTCCTCAATCTTTTTTTCATTATCATTCTCCTAAGAAACCTGTAATTTTCCCAATTCCACCACACTCATGAAATTGTAATACCACAGATATACTGTTTCTGCATTGTATGTATGAGTGCTAAGTCGCTTCAGTCTTATCCGATTCTTTGCAACCCTACGGACCCACCAGGCTCCTCTGTCCATGGGATTTTTCAGGCGAGAATACTGGAATGGGTTGCCATTTCCTCCTCTAGAGGATCTTCCTGACCCAGGGATCGAATCAGCGTTTCCTGTGTCTCCTGCATTGCAGGCAGATTCTTTACCCACTGAGCCATCAGGGAAGCAATAAATAACACAGCCCCCACCTCATAACCCACTTGTCTTGTCAGCTTCTCTAGGCCAGAGGCCCTCTTGTGCATGCTAAGGCCGCAGAGCTACTAGCTGCCAAGCCAGGAGTGTGCAACACTGTGCTTGCTCCTGCAGCTCCTAGAGAATTCTGAGGGGCAGACAGTTCCAAGTGAGGCTATGAGAAGGCCAGGAAGCTCCTGGATTCCTCTCTGGATGAGGCTTTTCTAGGGAACTTGGTCTCTCATGTCGAGGCAAAACATCCATCTGCAGATCCTTCCATCCCTCCCAGCCTCCCTCCCTCTATTCAACAGACACCTAATAAGGTCTGTGAAGTGACAGGCACCAGAAGAAACAGGAGTAACGCAGGCCCATTTTCTGTCCTCAAGGAATTCACAGCCCAACTAAATATGTCCCCATATCTGCAAAGTTCTAAGAGGAGGGAAGGCAGAGGGGCTTGGGGTGGGGTGGGAGGTGTACATGCTCTGCTAGAAATAAACAGGGGAAAGGAGGAAAAGAATTTCCAGCGCGGCTACTTTAGATAGTGCAATAAGGAAAGGCTTCCTAGAAGAGGCAGCATTTAATCTGGATCTCTGAGATTGGACAGGTCTTGGCATATAGGTCACGGGAGAATGGGATACTTTAGGTGGTGGGAACAACGTTTCAGGAAAGACAAGGAACACTATGAAGTGGGGGTATTCAAGTGGATATTCAACTCTGGGAGCAGCAGAAGGCGGGGCAGGGGTGTCGACAACAATAAAGCAAGAAACCCTTATTGCTGAGGACATGCCAGGGCACAGTTCTAATCCCTGTTTAATAGTTTGGCCCACACAGCAGCCCTGTGAGGCCCACCTTCTTACTGCCCTGCTGTACACGGGGAAGGCTGAGGTTCAGAGAGGCAGCACCTGGCACAACCAGCAGGAGTCCGGCGTGCTCCTGGGAGCTGGGGAGAGCCTGCTCAAGGACAGAGAAGGTTCTTGACTCCACTAAGGTCTCAAGGCTGTCTGCAGCACCACAGACAGGTGCCCCCAGGGAAGCCAGGGGCCCTCGGCACACTTGAACCGCGCTGGGTCCCATCATGTGGCTAGGTTTGCACCAAAGCACGCTGAGCTGCTTTCCCGGCCTCAGCCACGCTTGCATCCGCCCACATTCAGCATGGCCTGCTCCGGCCACAGTGAATGACTCACTGCTCCCCGAGCCCACGTTCCTTCCCACCTCCCGCTTTTGCCTGCCCAGTTTCCTCTGCCAGCAGCGCTCTCCTCCACGTCTCCAGCTGTCCAACGCCCTCTCCTCCCTCACAGCCAGTTCCACGTCACCTCCCCTGAGAAGCCCTCCTGAACCCAGGGCTGGCTGAGTGGGTGGCTCTCCCTTGGGACCCCGCCCTTCCCTTGTCACAGTTCTGCCACTGCTGCCTCCCTCCCCTCTGGGCCACCAGCATGGGGCTCTACCCTCAGCACCCCATACACCCTGGGCTGGACTCACAGAGGACTTTAATCACCATGAACAGAATGAAATCAGACCTCCCTGGGGATTGGCTCCTGCCCACCCCTTCATTCTCATTCTCACCACCCTGACTCCCCATCCACCACTCCCACACTCCAGCCCCAGTGACCTCTTGGCTGTTCCCCCAACAAGCCAGGTTCGTTCCCCTCACAGGCTGTCTGCATTTGCTATTACATCCTGACTTCATCCAACCAACCCCTTCTCGCCCTTCAAGTCTAAGCTCCTCCGAGGGGCCTTTCCTGTCGAGGAAACAGCCACTGTTTATCCCCTCACCCTGTTTAACTCTATTCTAGCCGTTTCCTTACCCCAATCTTATTTCAAGGGTCAAACTGCCTGAGTTTAAATCTTGGCTGTATTACCTATGAGTCGTGGGTCCTTGGGCAAGTTATCTAGCCTCTGTGTGCCTCGGTCTCCTTATCCATAAAATGGAATACTAATAGTACCGACAACATAGAGCAGTTTTAGTGAGTAAATGAGTTAATGAAAATACAGGCTCAGAATGGTGTCTGATATGTTGCAAGTCCAACATACATACTATACAAGTATTGCTCTTAGTATTATTACTACTTACTTGTTTATTTGCTTACTGCCTGCCTCCCTCCTAGAATGCAAGCTCTGAAAGGGTAGGAACCATGCCTGTCCTGTCCAACACTATATTCCCAGTGTCTACCCAAATTCCAGGCACATAGTAAGTTGTATTATATTTGTTGCATGGAGGAATGGATGGTGGATGGATGGATGAAGCAAAGAAATAAAACATGTGCCTGGGCCACCACTCATCCTAGGTTCGCATTTTTTATATTTTTCTCTCACATTCCAAATAAGAGGTAGCACTGGTGATTTTCACCTGCAACAGACCATATACTCACTGGTGGAACATCTGTCTGTATAACATTTGCCAGTGTAAAGAATAAGTATCAGCCAAAACCACCAGGAAAGGCTTAACCAAGGAGAAAGGCAGCCTTAGCAGACCAAATAATTTCAGTGGGAGAAGGAGGTCTGGATCACCTGGTTAAGGAAATAGCTAGAGCAGGACTCTGAGGCCTGAAGGTCTTGGGTGTACTTTAGGAAAGGTGGGTTGTACATGGAGTGAGTGGCAGGGATAGAAGATCAGATTGGATAGGAGGACTAGCTGGATGTCGATGCCCCTGAAAGTCGTGCTAGGGAGTCACTGATATATCTCAAACACACAGTGATGGTGTCAGGGCTACCCTTGAAAGACCCACTGTGTTGGCCAGGACAGGACAGAGAATCAGGCCAGGAGGTGAGGACAGTGGGAGGCTGTGCAATCATCCAGAAAAGAGCAGGGGAGGCCTGAACCTGGCAATTTAGGAACCATCTTGGGCAAGGAACCATCCCTGAGAAAGACTAGTGACCAGTCAAAGACAGCTCCCCCACCAAAGGTGGCCCAGACCTTACCTGTACCAGATTCCAGCCTTGGAGGGACTCTGCGATGATGGACGTAACAGACGGACAGACTCCTCCAAATACCATCAAGTGGTTCGGCCCGTATTTTATTGCATCGTAGAAGGCTTTCAACCCTTTTGCATTGTCACACTGGGGAGCAACACACAGAAAGAGAAGCCAAAATTAGAAACAGCTTTCCCCAGGGACAGGGGCCCTATGGTGCATTCACACAAACAGAACTCCCTCATGGGAAACTGGGGTATCAGTTCTCCCGTTGTGAGGCCTCTCTTGAAGCCAGTCTTGAGCCCACACTGTGAACACAATGAGGTGTGGTTTCAGTACCCCTCTTCCTGCTTCTCCCTCTGAGCACCCTCCAAATCTAGGACCTTAGGCTCCTAGCTATCTCCCTTCAGACCACACTGAGGAAAGGGCCCCAGAACTCCTCAGCCTGGGCCTCTCCCATCACAGTCCTCTGTATTTTAAAAGAAGCTAAATCCACACCCATCAGGATGGCTATTATCAAAAAAGCAGAAAACAATAAATATTGGCAAGGGTGTGGAGAAACTGAAATCTTTGTGCATTGCTGGTAGGAATATAAAATGGTGCAGCTCCTACAGAAAACAATACTGCAGTTCTCCAAAACAGAATTCAACAGAATTATTACAGGATCCAGCATTCTGCTTCTGGGTATATACCCCTAAGAACTGAAAGCAGGGACTCAAAGAGATATTTGTATATCCATGTTCACAGCAGCATTGTTTACAGTAGCTGAAAAGTGTAAACAACCCAAATATTCATCAAGAGATGAATGGATGAACAAACTGTGATTTACACAAACAATGGAGTATTCTTCCGTCTTAAAAAAGGAAGGGAATTCTGACACATGCTAAAACGTGGATGAAACTTGAAGGCATTATGCTAAGTGAAATAAGCCAGACACAACTGGGCAAATGTAAGATTCCTCTTAGATGAGGTAACTGTAATAGTCAAATTCACAAAGATAGACAGTTACCAGGGGCTAGAGGAGGGGGAAACGGGGAGGGTAGTGTTTAATGAGTTCCGTTTCAGTTTGGGATGATGGAAACATTCTAGAAATGGATGGGGGGTGATAGCTGCACAACAGCGTGAATATGCTTGATGTCACTGAACTGTACACCTAAAAATAAAGTGGCATTTTTTTAATGTTATATATATTTTATCACAATAAGAAAAGGAGGAGGAGCATGAGGTGAATCTAAGTGGAAGAATTCATTCAGCAGATACTTGCCAAGCACCACTCTGTGTTCAGCTCAGGGCTGGGGGCGGAACAAGCAGAGAAACTTGGACACAGCCCCTGCCAAGGAGCTCACATGTAAGAGAGGAAAGCAGATCCTGGTGACCCGCTATGGAAATGAACAAGGACAAATGTCGTCAGATGTTGGGAGTCAATCACAGCCCACCTCCCTCCTCTCCACCTCCTCTCTCATCCAGTCAAGTGGCTGTCTCTCCCTGGACAGAGGGATTGGCTACGGACTGGGTGTCTTGCTCCCTTGAGACCCAGTTAAACCTGTTCATCACCTCACAGTCTGAGGCTTCTTTGTCAAACATAAATTAGTCCTTTTTACTCTGCTGCTTTCTGTGCACTTAAAACCCAAACTCCTATCAGAATGTAATTCTCAAAAAGGTTAAAAACATAATTCTCATGAAAATCAATAGTGGGTCCACATCAACCTTTTATTTAACTCATTAATAAAGGGAATCTGCTGGACAACAAAGTGGATTCAAAAGAAAATTTGAGAGAGGGATTTTTTATAGGGAATGGAAAAACAAGAAATAAGATTGCTAAATTAGATACTAAACTGGTTAATGTCCCATGGGGCAATAAAGCTATCACTTTTAGGGACAGAAAAAGAAATTATTGAAAACCAGCACATTTTACCAGTTTTAGAGAATTGTAAGATGTCTGGGCCTTAAATTTCACTCTCCTCCCCATCAGATAACCCTAAAGCAGGGCTGTTAGAAAATGCTCTAACTGGGTTATATAATAACTATTTTGTATTACCGACTATAGTTTGGTATGATATTCTTCACCCTCCTTAACATAATGGATGGAAGAAGCCACAAGACCTAGCCCTGCCTCCCACTCTGACCTGATTTCCCTCCACTCTCTCCCTTGCTCACCAAGTACAGCCTCACCAGCCTCCTTCTTGATCCTGGAAAGGAAAAGCAATTTCTTCCTGCCTCTGGGCCTTGGCACTTGCTTTTTACTTTGACGAGAATAATATTTGCTTGGTTCTCAGCATGGCTCACTCCTCATCATTCAAGTCTCAGCTTAGCCGTCACCTCCTCAAGGAAGTCTCCACTGTTGTCTTACCGGAAATAGTCCCCACCTCCAGTCACTCTCTAACATGCCATCCTATTTAATGCTATGATGTAGTTCCTAAAATTATCTGAAGTCATCTTTTCTACTTTTGTTTGTCTGTGTATTCACTGTCCTTTAATTAAAAAGAAGCCACCTGAGGACAAGGCTTTTGGTCACTGTTTCCAGTTCTGTCTCCCCAGGATTTACCCAGGGGCCTCCCTAAGGACCCAGGAAGGGTCTGCTGGATGCCTGAGGGGCCCAATGACTTCCTCCCTGCATCCGTTTCCTCCCCTTCTTTCTACTTCCACATATCTCTCCCTAGTGTTGTCTTCTTGTCCATTCTGTGTCTTCCTTCTTCCCTTCGCTGCCCCTGCCTTCCCCTCAAAGTAGGACCGTAAAGTGGGACCAGCGTGGGGTAGTATCTGTTGCTCTCTCCTCGTCTGTTTGAGAGACTGCACTGAGATCCACAGTGGGTGTCAACAGGGATAGAAACATGAGTCTAACGTGGTTCCTGGCCTCAGAGATCTCACTGTCCAGTGAGATAAGGGTACGGGTGGCCCCAGTAGGGGGTAGACAGGGCTCAGTGCTGGGGCAGAGGCATATGGGGGAGTGCCTGAGCGGGCTCCGGGGGCTGGGTGCTTAAGACCTAGGATGAGGACAAAGCGGCCTAGGCTAAGGTTAAAGAGCACTCTGAACATCAGCCTAGAGTATGGACAGTACTCTGGAAAGGTTCAGGAAATGATTAAATTTGAAATTTTTAATTTAATTAAATTTTTTTAGCTACCTGGCTTCCTAGGTGGCTCTAGTGGTAAAGAACCTGCCTGCCAACGCAGAAGACTTAAGAGATGTGGGTTAGATCCCTGGGTGGGAAGATCCCCTGGAGGAGGGCATGGCAACCCACTCCAGTATTCTTGCCTGGAGAGTCCCGTGGACAGAGGAGCCTGGCAGGCTACAGTCCATAGGGTCTCAAAGGGTTGGCCACGACTGAAGTGGCTTAGCAGGCATAAAATTAGCCAAGCTAATTTTTCTTTTTGCCAAGAAAGAGAGAAGGAGAGAAAGATGGGAAGGAAGGAAGAAGGAAGGAGGGAGATGAGGAGGCAGAAAGATGAAATTCTTGTTGTTTCTTGGGGCCCTCTAATAATTGTTCCTGTTCCTTGATTGAAAGCAACACTTCCCTTCGTGGGCAGAGCGCAAGCAGATATAACAGAAAAGTTCACGTTTTAATTGTTTCTAACATGATTTACTGAATCGTTTTCCATTTTAATACATTCCTATAATGACTTTAGCTTGCTTTCTAATCTGTACTAATGACAATGATGATACAGTACCATAAGATTTATAATCAAAGTTGCATTAAAATAATATTAGCAACAATGAACTTATTAATACCTGTTTGTTCAGCAAACATTTCCCCAGTACCAAGTCCCTGCAAGACGCTTCATTAATAATGATGTCCTGGCTTCTCACAAACAGATACCTTCTGAATACGTCAACTCAAAAATCTGAGCGTATTTGGCCACAGGTATTCGAGCTGCAAAAGTTTATCTGACTCAGTTTTCATCAAGCTGCGTGGAGGGCAGAATTCTGGCTCCCATGACATCCACGGTCTTACTCTCAGGAATCTGTTATGTTTTGTGGCAAATGGGACTTTGAAGATGTGATTAAGGTTACTGATCAGCTGACCCTAAAGTGTTACCCAGGTGGCCCAGTGTATCCACACAAGCCCTGAAAAGCAGAGATGTTTTTTGGCTGACAGCAGAGGGGTAATCAGAGATTCAAAGCATGAGATGTACTTGACGTGCTGTTGTTGGCTTGAAGTTGAATTCTGCCAATAACCTGAATAGTCGGGCCTCCAGAACCCAGCCCAGCTAACACCTTGATTTGGCCTTGGGAAGCTCTGAGCAGAGGGTTCAGCAGAGTCATGCAGGCCTGGACTTATGGACCATGGACTGTGAGACAATGTGTGGTTGTGGTGTTTAAATTTGTGGACATTTGTTGAAGCATCAATAGAAAACTAATGTAGCGAGGTAAAATGAGAAAAATAAGAATAATATAGCAAGATTTTCCTTAATGTTAAATGTACTCCATTTAGACAACTATCCTTAGTTTAAAGATCCTTTGTGGTTTGTATAGTGTTGAAATGTGTTTCTGTTATAAAACTACAGATAGTAGCAGGATTTTGTTTTTAATTTCCTAATGTGGCAAAATAACATATTTTCTAACCTATGTACATTTCTGTTCCATGCTCCCCTGGGACCCAGTCTCTTTAGCCTTTACTGGAGTGCAAGATCCAAATGTGGGGGTATTCCAACCCAACACCCTCATTTTCAGATACAGACAATGAAGACTAGAGCGGTGAAGAGACTCGTCCACTGTCCTTTCAGGATTACGGGAGACATTTCAGGACCCCCAATTCAGAGCTTTCTCAATAGACGAGAACTCAGCTCAGTGGGTGAAGGGAAGGGAAGTCGGCAGCATTCTAGAAAGGACCACTCCTCTCAGGGCAGTGCTAGGAGCCCAAGCCTCTTCCTGATCAGCACACTTGACCTGAGGTGGGAGAAATACCCTACTGGGCACCAAGTAAGAAAGAAAAGGAGAGAAAGATGGGAAGGAAGGAAGACGGGCGCTTCTCCAGCTCCCCGACAGAGCACGTCCACAGTGAGTAACAACGTAAAAATCACATGCGTCTACCTGTCCCATTTGATGGCTAATGTCACTCCCCCTCATTTCTAATATTGTCTCTTCCGAGCTGACATGGTTAGTGTCCCCAATAGATGGGCTCTCCAGCTGACCAAAGCTGAGTCTCTGTGGCTGGACCAGCGTGGAGGTTTTCACATTCAGAACATCAGGGGCCTGTGATTCAGCAGAGATGTTTGGGGGCCAGTGAGAGAAGCTCTGGGGGCCTCACGTTCACTTCAACCAGCAGTTTTCCATTATCTGTTCTATATACAGCATCAAGGGGCCATATAATACTTAAATTTGAAAAGAGGATTTCATGGAGAGCCTTGCCTGTGTATGTCTCTGGCTCAGGGAAGTGCGGGCGGGTGCCCTGCAGGCGAGCCTGGATGAGCCTGTACTTGAGCACACACTACAAGCCTCTCACTGAAAGTTCATCCACTGCACATCAGTTTGCCCGATGATCAATTCGCCAAACCACTGGGGGATTTCTCTAAACTTGAGTTTCTCAAGGGATTCCTTGCAGACACTTCACATGGCTATTTCACAAGGATTGTCCTTGAGGCACAAGTGAAAGTCAATTTCAACTGTATTTCACATTTCAGTTCTTCCTAAATGCTGTGCTTGGAGACGTTCCCCTAATGCCTGTATATTACTGTCCTCTTCTTGCGGGGTCCAGACCTCCCCCTCCATGAGCCAGGAAAAACGCCGAAGCTTTTCTATTCCCCACTTAAGGTGTCTGTCAGATGGCTTTTAGTGAGCTGGTCACTGGGCAAAACCATCATTCTGAGAAATTATTTATGGCATGTTGTCTTTGAGCAATCTGGCTTTTGAAGAATTGCTCTCAGAGCCCCTGTAAGGGGGTTCTTGTGTCCTCTAAGAAAGCTACAGACTTTATCATGTTCTCTTACTTTCCCCTCCTCTCCCACTAGGGATCCCTCCCCTCGCCCCTCCCCTCCCCCTCCTTCCCCATCACTCCCCTCTGCAGGGTATTCTGACAGTCAGCACAGGCACACCTGACCGGTAGATAGGGAGCTAAATCCACCAAACTTCACGTTCTCTTACAATAGTTTAAGGCTAAATGACCAGCTATAGCCTCTGATCTGCAGTCTTGCCTCTTGGACACGGGCTCTGGCACATGGGAGGTCCTCAACCTCACCCCACTCCCTCCCTCCCTTCTTTCTGTCAGGATTTCCACCCCCTTGCCTTCCATTGACTGCAAATCTCCAGGAGCTCATAGTCACTACCTCCAAACTCCCTTCCCGTTTCACTTCCAAAGGGTTCTCCTCCCCTGCCAAGATGGACTTGTCACAGAAAAATCATAATGGACATGTACAAGCTCTTAAAATTCAGCACCTATAAGTGGGAATAGATCCAAAAGCCATGAAAATCATTTTTTTTTTAAATGAAAAAGTAGAACTCTAGAATAAAATCCATTTTCATTTAAATCTCATTTTTAAAGAATTAAAATACTTTTTTGACTGAAAAATTTCAAAGAAATGTTGCTGAGAGTTAAAATGTAGAAACGCCAAGAAAATGTCAGAGTTAATAACGACCAATTTGAAACTGGGAATTACTCTGCACAGAATTTCAGAGTTAATGTAAAAGCTAATGTGTCCAGCTCATGCCCCCGGTACAAAGTTGTCCTCTGTGCTTCCTGCTCCTGGAGTGGTCAGCATCTGCTTACATTCCTCCAGTACCAGGGGTCTCACTACCTAACCAGGGAGCTACTTTGCCTTAGGGCAGCTCCTCTCCTTATACATTCTTATGCTAGTCTTGAAAGCACCCTGCTTTTGCATCCCCCATTCCAGCCTCTCATTCTAGAGCAAAGGTCAGCAAACTTTTCCTGTAAGTGGCCAGGCAATTTTTCGGCTCTGTGGGCTACACAGTCTCTGTTGCAACTTCTCGACCCTTTGGAGCAGGAAAGCAGCCACAGACAATATGCAAATGAACGAACACAGGTGCAATCCCATAAATTTTTATTTACAAAACAGGAAGCAGGTGGATTTGGACCACTGACTGCAGTTTGCTTACCCCTGCTCTAGAATCTCACAGAACATGTGCAGTCCTCCACCCCCACGAGAGCCCTTCAGATAATTAAACTCAACCAGCTTGCCTCCAGGAGATGCTTTCAGGCCAAAGGACTCTAAGTTCTTCTCCCATCCAAGTAATAATCAGGGCCAACCCTGCTTGGCTTCCGAGATCAGATGAGATCGGGTATGTTCAGGGTGATATGGCTGTAGACCCTTAGCTCTTCTTAACATCTCTGAATGATAGGATTTCACATCCTTCTCGTCTATGCACATCCTCAGGAATGCCTTCAGAGGACAGATATTTCTAGGGAAGCACCCCAAACACCTCCATCTGCCCTGCGCAGGAAAGCAACAGGAGCTAATGTGTATCGTGTACTCACTCTGGGTCAAGCATGGTAATAAGAACTCATATAAATTATCCTATTCATTCCTCACAGTATTATGTAAAGTAGGTACTAGTATCATTCTCATCTCATATGGAAGGAAATGGAGGTTCAGAGGAGCTTAAAAATTTGCCCCAGGTCAAAAATGGTAAGAATTACAGCTCTGCTGCTGCTAAGTCGCTTCAGTCGTGTCCGACTCTGTGTGACCCCATAGACGGCAGCCCACCAGGCTCCCCCGTCCCTGGGATTCTCCAGGCAAGAACACTGAAATGGGGTGCCATTTCCTTCTCCAATGCATGAAAGTGAAAAGTGAAAATGAAGTCGCTCAGTCGTGTCCGACTCCCAGCCAGCAACCCCATGGACTGCAGCCGGCAGTGTCATTTCAGAGCCCTGTTTTATTTTAAACAAGAATTTATTATGAAATATTTCACTCATAGGAAAGAATATATATACACATATAACTTATACAAAGCATGAAAAATAGTGATGTGAACATACAGTATGCCCAACACCCAGCTTATGCTGAAGCCCCTGGTGCCTACCCTGCCCATATTCCTCTTCACAAGGAAGAACCCCTGGTCTGAATTTTGTGTTTATCCTTCCTTGGTTTCCTTTATTATCATATGTATGTTTCCCAAACACTGTATTATTTAATTTCACTTGTTTTAAGTCTATATGTAAATGGAATCATGCCTGAAACATGCTTTTATAGCGTCACCTCACATTTGTGAGATTGCTATTGTGGAATAAAGCTGAAGTTCATTCATTTTGACAGCTGTGTAGTATTCCATTGTGTGAACATGCCATGGTTTATTTGTTAATTTCCTTGTTGATGGATACTTGGGTTGTTTCCAGAGTTTTATTTCGTTGCTGTTGTAAACAAGACAGCTAAACATTTCTGTGTCTCCTGCCACACATATGTAGAGCTTCTCTAGGGTATAAACCCAGAAATGGAATCACTTGTTCACAGTATTTCCCACATTTTGTCAATGTGATTTTATCCATTTACACCTCCACCAGCAGTATTTGAGATATCTCATTGCTCCACATCCTCACTGACTTTAGTTTTTGCCAGTCCTATGGGTATTTGATATGTCTTTTCAATGCGTATGTTTCTGATTACTGAAGAGGATAAGTCACTTTTTCATATGTTTGTGTTTCTACTTCCTCTTTTGGACTGGTGACTTTGCCTGCTTTTCTGTTGGATTGCTTGTCTTTTCCTTATTGATTTGATTAGAGGATACCTAGCCACAATTACTAAAACAAATGAAATGGTGTCCTCCCACATTCTGAGCACAGATTTCTATTAATGCAGTCTCAGACCACAGGCCCTATTTCACACAGCATTTGCTATCAGTGAAAATCACTAAATCAGCATGCGTAATCTTGGTAAGAAAACACCTATGAACCGTTCTTAGAAAGAAAAAACAAAAAAACAGGAGGAAGGAAGGAAGGAACTACTTGATGTTAAAAATCCAGCCACCTACAAAAAGAATCAAAGTATAGATCTCAGGAAAGGAGGGCTTGTGATAAAAAGGAGTGACTGTGAGTGATGGACCCATTTAACATGAAACAATGTAAAGATAATGATGTAACATAAAATTCAGAATGTGGAGGAGGGAAAAGAAGTGATGAGATTGCTAATTTCCTCTCCTTCCATATAAGGACTTTAATGGGTACCATCTAAGGCAGAAAACTCCAGTTTAAAAGCCAAGACTAACCTCACTGCTCCTCATAATCTTTTATTACACTCATATATTTTAAAAACAAATAATTTCTATAGTGAAGAAAAATTGTTTAATGTTGAGCAATTCCTTCTGCTTTACGCTTCCTTATTTTCTTGTTAAATTCAGATGAATAAAATTTAACAGTAACTTCACATAACATGTAATAATGATCTTTTTATAAAAGTGCTTCTGTCCATCTTTCTGCTATAACATCTGCATGGAGAGATGTCTGGACTAGAAGTCATCTCAAGTTAAAGATGGTGAGTGAGTTTTTAGAAATTCTCCTCTTTGTACTTGTTTTACTTGAATTTTGAAAGCACATATTATTTTTATAGACAGAAACTCATTTTTAAACTGGTAGGCTTTTCACACTCCAAGATGCTTTCTCAATCATTTGAGTTCATCTCTTTCTGTTCTTCTGTGATTGACTTTCTGAGCCAAAGCACAGGAATTAACATTTATTATTGTTAAACCATGTTTAAAAATTAGTCCAGCACCATGGCCAACTAGAATCCAAAACACTGTATTATTTTTTCATTGAAATTAATTCATTCAAACATTTCCTGAGCATCCACTAAGTGCTAAGAGAAGCAAGTAAGTCCCTGTGACATTTAATTCCTTGAATAGAGTAGTTACTCAAGAAACATTTACTGACATATTAAATCTGGAAATAAGAATGGTAATAATAGCACAGCAATCTCTATAAAGCATTTTTGTTCCAGACACTATTATAATTTTTTAATATTTATTAACTCAATCCTCCCCAACAACACTTTGAAGCGTGTCCTGTTATTTTCCATATTTTAATAGATAAAGAAACAGGGTCAGAGAGGTAAGTAATTTGTCCAAAGCTTTACACAGGGAGTAAGAAGCAGAGCTGGGATTCTGTCCTCCCTGGACGCGCAGCAACAGTCCACTCCCCAGTCTCCCTTGCAACTAGGTGTGACCACTGAGTTTTGGGCAATGGGATGTGAGCAAAGGGGATGCGTGCTATGCTCAGGATTGGCATAGAAAGCCTTCCAATGGGTGCTCTGTGTTCTCTTTCCATCCACAGTGTGAGTGGCGAAGACACCAAGGACCTAGACCTCCCAACCCCAAATCCTTATGCCCACCATGGAGGGGCACCACGGCTGCCACAGAAACCATCACAGGGCGGGCAGCCTCCCAGGTGACAGGCTGTGGGAGCAGTGCCTGCAGCACACGAATCACTCTTCGCAGGTAATCCCAACCCACAGCAGCCGAACAGATGCTCACCATCATTTCTGGATCAGCCCAAGACTCAGCTATGGGCAATCTTGAGCCCCTTTGGTCTGGCTGAGACTTCCTCGGAGCTGCACCATTGCCTGAGTCTCTTTGTAACCACCTCTCCTTCCTTCCCCTTCTCCTTTCAGAGATGGCAGACCTGCCCACACTCTGAAGGCTTGCTTGGCCTTTCCCTGCTCTCCCCCTCTTTCTTTCACGAGCATTCCTCCCAAAGCACCTCTAACTCTGGGTGTCTTCTTCCCAGAGGACCCAACCAATACACCCTCTGACCTGCACTTGACTATAATATGAGCAAGAAATCACCTTACGACATTAACTGCTGGAATTCAGGGGTGTTTTGTACTGCAGTTAGACTGCATTGACCAGTAACATTCTTAACCACCTGCTAGAAGAAGGATGAAATGCAAGGAAATCAACACACCTGGGAAATTATTACAGCAAGGCAAAAAGAATTTGGAGACAAAAAAAATTATTAGGGGAAAAGGTAGAAAGAAGTTATGCTGTGCAGTTAAAATTTGTGCGCTATCATTCAGGACACTGACGTCAATCCAAAATTCAAGGGACATGACCAGCTATAACTCAGATTTGCTGCACTGGGCGGTCTTCATCCCCTCTGTCCCTCCTGTGCCCACAAAGGGCCTGGCTCCAGACAGGTGTTTAGTATGTACTGGCTGGACAAAATTACTGTTGCATGGCGGATACAAGCCCTGCTGGTGGATACAGCCTGAAATAAAAGTAACCATAGCCGTAGCTCTGTCCCAAAGAGCTTATTAACTCCAGCCATCTTGAGTTTTTCACACTCTTTCCCCAGGGTGATGGACAGACCATCTGCTTCTATAAGTCTCCAGAGAGCCAGACTGTCCATCTTGGATACTGAGAAATACTGGCATTTCTGTATTCTCCCTGAAGCTGTCACTCAGAATTCCTGGCTGGCTGCAGACTGTGTTATTTGAGGATGATGGAGTCGCAGCACACATCTCTCCTCTGCACTGGGAAAGCCAATTACCCAATTTACAAAATATTTTTCAAAGACTGGTAGATACCAGTTCTGTTTTCTAATTAGCTGTCAATAAGTACCCCCGACTCCCACAAACGCAGGTGTGACATTTTAAAAAGTCAGGGTCAAGAACACAAAGCATATGTGGGCTGCTTGTCAGGAGGGTGGGGGAGGGGTGCTCCCGCTGCAGGTATGCACAAATATCACACGTTGTCAGCCCTTGCCCTGGGGATGGAGACCTGGTCACCTGTTGAAGAGGGACCACACTCCAGCTATGTGCTGCCAAGCCTTCTCCACCCCTTTCTACCCGACATACACCTCTGCAGCGTGCTCTTCTGAGGGGTGAACTGCTCCAGTATTTGCTGAGGGCCTGGGCTAGATACAGGGTAAGACATGGTCCCTGTCCTCAGGGGACTTACCGTCTAGAGGAGGTACGGGAATAACTTCACAGAATGTCGTAAGAGGTGCAGTGGAGGTTTCGAACACTCATTCATCCCATTCACACTCATGGGATAATGATTTAGAGCCAGATCCTGTGACAGGTGATGGGGACACAGGAAAGGTTACATAGTCTTGGCCATGATGGAGCTCTCGCTTCACCGGGGAGAGAAGACCGAAGCAAAAGGCCACAACACAAGGCAGGATAAAAGTGGGAACTATGGTAGAGACACAAGTCATGCAAAAAGAAGGGAACAGTTGAATCACACTGAGATATTCCACCAAGGCTTCTTGGAGGAGGTGGCGTTTGAGCTGAGCCTTGGACGATAAGGAAGAGAGTGAGGTGGTGGGAGGGCACCCTGGGCCTAGGTGCCAGCATAAGCGAAGTCTCAGAGTGGGGAACGCATACAGAAGTGAGTACTCACTTCTGCGGCAGGAGCACAGGGTGGAGAAGGGAGGTGGCAGGAGACATGTGGGTCAGATGCACGAGTGGGGTCAGTCCGCCTGGTCCCTGGGGAGCCGTGAACACCAGGCAGGGTGCACTCTCTCTCTTCTCCAGGCAGCGGCAGTCACTGCAGAAGTTTAAACAGGGGAATGCCAGGATGGAGGCTGTGCTGTACTCAGACGACTCTGGCAGCTGGGGTAGAAGGGAAAGCACTGATGGGGAAGAAGGTGACCAGCTGGCAGGTGGGAGCAATGGTCAAGGTGTGAGGCTTGATGAGCAACTTGGCCCCACACTCTGGAAAGGACATGAGTCCACAGGGGGGGTCACCTCCCAGAGGCCCATTAACTAAGGAGACTGGAGGCTTGGGTTTGACAAGTACATGATGTCAATGGGACTCGGTCAAACGGGTCACCTTAATTGCCTCCTTAATGGGAGGCTCAGTAATGGGGAAGACCAATGAGGAAAGACACCCAAGAGAGAATAAACCCAGTTTTGTCAGGCACCGGATGTGGGCTTGATGAGGGCCCCAGGCCCATGTGACCACCTCTTCACTTGGGCATCACTTATAAAACAAGAAGGTTGAGTGAGCAGGTTTATCAGTCGGGAGAGGCTAGGCTCTGCTGTAGCAACAAATACCCCCAAATCTCAATGGAGCATCCCAGGAAAAATTTGGTTTCTTTCTTAGCAAGGGGGAGCTTGACACACCCTAGTCACTCAGGGGCCCAAGTTTATGGAACAACTGCCATCTTCAATGCTGCTTGTTGCCAAGAGAGAAGGAAAAGGAAAACTTTGGAGAGCATCAACCAGCAATTAAACGGAACTCACTGGCCAGACTTGGCCCCATCCAAGTACAAGGAACACGAGGCACAACTTGGCCAGCAGAGGAGGGGAACTAGCTGTTAGGGAACTACAAGCGGCTGCCACAGTCAATCTCGCAGGTTCCTCCCTGCCCTAACTGTCTGTGTTTTGGTTTATGCAACAGATCTTCATTCAGTGTATACATATCAAGGTAACATTTCTTTAGCACTGACCTACGTATTGGGCACTACGCTAGAGTCTGCATATCCACCATCTCCTTTTCTTTTTATAATGTATCTCATTTAATATTTGGAATGCCTCTAGGAGATGGATACCATTTCAGACATACCTTGCTTTATTGAGCTTCGATTTATTGTGCTTCGCAGATGTTGTGTGTGTGTGTATGTGTTTTTAACAAATTCAAAGTTTGTGGCAACTCTGTGTTGAGAAATCTATCAGTGCCATTTTTCTAACAACATTTGCCCACGTCAGGTCTTTGTGCCACATTCTGATAATTCTCATGACATTGCAAACACTCTACCAACAAAAAGATTTGACCCACTGAAAGCTCAGATGAGGGATAGCATTTTTTAGCAATAAAGTATATTTAAATTAAGATATGTGATTTTTTTTTTAGACACAAGGCTACTGAACACTTAATGACTCTGGTATAGTGTAAACATCACTTCTATACACATCGGGAAACAAAAAAATTTGTGTGATTTGCTTTATTGTGACATTTGCTTTATTATGGTGTCCCCAAACCAAATATACAATATCTCCAAGGTTTGCCTATATTGTCCCCAATTAACAGAGGTGAAAACAGAGGTTCTGGGAGCTTAACTGACAAGCTCAATGTCACACTACTAGTAAATCATGAAGCCAAAACTCAAATCCAGAGAATCACACTCCAAACCCTAACTCTCATCTCTTACAATCTGAGCTTTCCAGAGATGGGGTAAAATGTCTCATAAAGCACTGGGTTGCCTGTCACTATGGGCATGCTGACAGAGGCCTGCAGAAGGATGTTCAAGAAAAGGTAATTTCACTGAGTAAAGGAATAGATCCATTCCTGGATTTTCAAGAGGAGAGGCAAGGAAACAGAAGTGGGGGTAAGTCTTGGGAACAACAAGTGGCATTCTGAGTTGGAACACTCTGTAGACGAAAAAAAGGAGAGGTGGAATTGGAAAGGGAGGCTGGGGTAGCCATGGTGGGCCTTGAGCCGGACTCTGGGGAGTTTTTCTTTTGGTTTGGTTGTTTAACGATTTCAACCATGTTTCAAGTGATAACTCAGTGGCATTAAGTGCACTCACTATGTTGTGTAACCATAACCACTGTCTATCTCCAGAGCTTCTTCATCCTCCCAAAAGGAAAAACCCCAGGGAGTTCTTAAAAGGGCTTAAAACTTGATAATGACATCTTCAGAGCTGAGATGGTGATGACACTCTCAGGTGGAGAGGACAACCCTGACTGCCATTTGAAGGACCTTATTGGAGGGAAGCAAGGCTGGACAAGGGGCTGGGTGATGAAACCAGCACAGGGGTCCAGGTGGAAATGGCAGGAACCAAAGACAAGGCAGCCAGAGGCGCAGAGGCAGGTGGTTAGATTTGGAATTACAAGAAGGGAAACCGCAGAGGGAAAGGGGAGTCCTAGTTTTCTCCAGGGGCCCTGGGAGTCCTGGGCCACCAGACACTGGGGCAGAGGAGCGAGGAAGGGGCCACCACTGAGTCTTGCGCTGGACTGGACACAGGGGAGCCACTGGCTGGCAGCAGGCTCCACCGTCTTTCCCAGGGGAGGCACATCCCCAGACTGGACAGTCCTTCCTGGGACAAGAGCCAGCGCTGTCCCTGTGGCTCCTCAGAGGTCTGCAGCCTGACATGGACTCTGATTATACTCAGACACTCACCAGGTGCCGGAATGGAAATGGAGGGCGACTGCAGGAGGGGCGGGCTTGTCGCTCCCGTCGCTGCCTGCCACACTCACTCCTCAAGGCAGCCGGCCCGCGTCAGCGGCAGCTCAGCTGGAGTTAGTTACGTGCCTCTCTTGTCCTCCAGCTGGGGACACGGAGGTCACTTCCTCCCCTGATGGATGAGGGATGGTCTCTGTCACATATCATCACAGCCAGGGGACCCAACACAAGGGAACTTCCAATCCCTCAGCCCTGTCACAAATCCTTCCACCTCTCTGCCATGCGGGCTCCTGTGAGCACCCGACTTCAGAAACCTTTTTGAGAAGCAACTTTGCCAAGAGCCCACTACTCGGGCCTGCTCCCCCAGCTCCCATCCCCTCCTCCACCTGACCCCTGGCACAGGCTGACCTCACTTGGAAGCTGACTTCGGGGGGCCTTGCTGACGAGCAACCAACCACGGCCCTCCCCGTCCCAAAAGTCTGTTCTCAGGCCCCACCTCTTCCACCTTTCCGGGTCTCTATCCCCAGAACCCAGTGCTGCTCCCCGCCCCCAGGCTGAGCTTCTGCTAAGTGGTCCCCAAGCCCATCACAGCACTGCCCACCCAGGTGGCATTGCATAGGGCTGCCCCAGACCCCGAGGGGTGGGATGCGCCACCTGCCTAGAGACTGGCAGTGTGGTGTCACTTGAAGTCTAGTTAGAGAGACAGACCCCAAAACAGATGCCTCTGAGTGTTGAGAGGGGAGCAGGGAGGCTCCAGGAGGAGGCCGCCTGGTGGGGGCGGGGGGCTCCTGTGGCTCTTGGGGCAGCTGAGTGCAGTGTACTTCAGAGTACAATCTGCTCTGAGGGAGACCCTTCACAGGACCCCTTGCCTGGGGAGCTGGCAAAGCTCCAAGAGCAGCAGCCTTGGGAAGGCCAAGGGGAGGTGCAGACCCTCAGAGGGCAACCTGGCCCAGTCCTCACATCCCTGCACCTCTCTTCTTTGTAAAACAGGGAAGTGATGCTGGGAAGGCCTAACCCTAGGGCCCTTCCAGTGCTAAACAGGACAAACGCCTGAGAACCCTTGGATAGCCATCAATGCTGTTCTGATTCAGTCTGATGCACTAGGCGTTTGCTGAGCACCTTCCACGAGCCAAGCTGTGTGCCCAGGCTCTGGGCAAAGGAAGCCAGTTAGAACACATCCTCAATGAGTTCACTGGCTAGGGGAGACGAGAGAGGAGCTAAGGAGTACAGGCTGGGAAATGACACCATGAAAGGGACAGCAGACAGTGTGGGGCCTAGGAAAGGCCACTGAATCCAGCACCAGCAATCAGGGTAGGCTTCGTGCAGGAGGAGGCACTTATGCTGAGCCTCTGTACATAAGAAGAAATTAGCTAGACAGACAGGGTAGAAGAGAGTGGCCTACAGTGACAGGAACATTCACTCATTCATTCTACAAGAATATTTACCTTTAAAAAAATTAATTTATTTATTTTAATAAGAGGCTAATTACTTTACAACACTGTAGTGGTTTTTGCCATACACTGACGTGAATCAGCCATGGGTGTACATGTGTCCCTCATCCTGAACCCCCTCCCACCTCCCTCCCCATCCCACCCCTCAGGGTGGTCCCAGTGCACTGGCTTTGAGTGCCCAGTTTCATGCCTCAAACTTGGACTGGTGATCTATTTCACATATGGTAATATACATGTCTCACTGCTATTCTCTCAAATCATCCCACCCTCACCTTCTCCCACAGAGTCCAAAAGTTAGTTTTTTATATCTGTGTCTCTTTTGAAGTCTCGCATATAGGGTCATCATTACCATCTTTCTAAATTCCATATATATGTGTTAATATGTTGTATTGGTGTTTTTCTTTCTGACTTACTTCACTCTGTATAATAGGCACCAGTTTCATCCACCTCATTAGAATTGATTCAAATGCATTCTTTTTAATAGCTGAGTAGTATTCCATTGTGTATATGTACCACAGCTTTCTTATCCATTCATCTGCTGATGGACATCTAGGTTGCTTCCATGTCCTGGCTATTATAAACAGTGCTGCCATGAACACTGGGGTACATGTGTCTCTTTCAGTTCTGGTTTCCTCAGTGTGTATACCCACCCAGCAGTGGGATTGCTGGGTCGTAGGGCAGTTCTATTTCCAGTTTTTTAAGCAATCTGCACACTGTTCTCCATAGTGGCTGTACTAGTTTTCATTCCCACCAACAGTATAAGAGGATTCCCTTTTCTCTGCACCCTCACCAGCATTTATTGTTTGTAGACTTTTTGATAGCAGCCATTCTGGCCGGTATGAGATGGTACCTCATTGTGGTTTTGATTTGCATTTCTCTGATAATGAGTGATGTTGAGCATCTTTTCATGTGTTTGTTAGCTAACTGTATGTCTTCTTTGGAGAAATGTCTGTTTAGTTCTTTGGCCTATTGTTTGACTGGGTCGTTTATATTTCTGGTATTGAGCTGCATGAGCTGTTAGTATATTTTTGAGATTAATTCTTTGTCAGTTGCTTCATTTGCTATTATTTTCTCCCATTCTGAAGGCTGTCTTTTCACCTTGCTTATAGTTTACTTCATTGTGCAGAAGCTTTTAAGTTTAATTAGGTCCCATTTGTTTATTTTTGCTTTTATTTCCATTACTCTGGGAGGTGGGTCATAGAGGATCCTAATCATTTGAGCAGTCACTACGTGTCAGGCACTGTGATAGGGCAAAGACACAGCAGGGAGCAGAAGCCCCCCGCCTGGAGAGCCTCCATTCCAGTGTGGGAAGAGGGGAATAATGAGTAGGGTGAGTAAAAGGCTAGCAAAATTTGTAGAGTAAAGTGATAAGCAAAATGCGCTGTCTATGATGAGTGTTAAAAGGAAAAACACAGTGGGGAAAAGACTGTTTGGGGTGGTGGTGGGAAAACTAGGAGCTTTCGGCAATGATCGACACCCAAAACAGGGCACAGGGAGGCAGAGAATGGAGAGGCAGTGAAGGAGTGTGGGAGACACCTGGGAGGGCAGCTGTCCGGGAGGAGAGAGCAGAGAGCTGACCCCGGAGAGCACCGTGGAGAATCACTAATAGAAATCATGATTATCATTAAACCACAGCCATTGGCTATCATTCCCTGATGTACATCTGAAGGTCAAAGCAACTAAGAACTGCAATGATTTGGGAAAAACGCCCCTCCGAACTTCAGAAGAATCCAAACCTTGCCAGTGAAAACAGCCACTCGGAATCTCAGAACCTGAGGGGCTGAGAATTCCCTAGATGGCCACACCCCAGTCTGGTGGGACCTGCCAGGTACGGAGCAGCACCGAGGCGACGGGAACACAGGTGGGAGAAGCGCTGAGCTGGAAGACGCAGCGCACCGGAAGCGGTGCCTCTG
The DNA here is from genome assembly GCF_042477335.2 of Ovis canadensis. Taxonomy (NCBI): domain Eukaryota; kingdom Metazoa; phylum Chordata; class Mammalia; order Artiodactyla; family Bovidae; genus Ovis; species Ovis canadensis. Next base: position 49,698,309 of record NC_091246.1, on the reverse strand, counting down.
GTTGGCCCAGCCCCCACCCTCTAGTCCAACTTGTAGGTGGGGACCATTGGGCAAGTCTCAACCCTCCTATGCTTCTTATAAAACAGGTCTGGTGAGCCTCCCGCCTTCACGTGGCAGAGGCCCGATCAGGCTGGACAGCACTTGTGGTCCCTGGAAGCATACGCATGTTGAAGGGCCCCTGTTGCTACTCATACCCAGACCCAAGGGCAGAGCCTGTCCCAGACTGAAGACTGAGCTCTTGTTGGTTTGCCATTTGCTGGGTGACCTTGGGTTGGGTCCCTCCTGTCTCTTGGCTTCAAGATCCTCATCCCAGGACAGCCTCTGGCCTCTCCGAGCTCCAAGGTTCTGTGAGGTTTCTTATATACAGTAGTTTGTTCTCTCTAGAGTGAGTCCTGCCAGAACCACCCCCCCAAAACTGGCCAAGTTCTAACCATGACGAGACTCCCACCCAATACAGAGTAAGGCAAAGTTGCTAGTGGCCTGCACGCCACCGCCTCCTCAGGACTGCTCCACACACACCTGTCACAGCCTCCTGGGCCCTTTCCCAGGTCGAGGGCAGAGAAAAATTACTTTCATAAATCCTGCAAACAGAATAGGAGGATTTCTCAGGGCTTATTCATTCTCAGGCAGAAAAAAACTATAATTACTTTTTCCCAGAGTAGCAGCCTTGCTGTGAAATTCTTACTTTGTTTTCTTTAACAGATCCTTCCTGAGCCTTGAAAAATTATTTAAAGGAGTTTTCTCAAAAATTTTAAAAAACAAGCAGGATGAGAAATAAACCAGACAAAAAAAGGACAAATATTACATGATTCACTTAGATGAGGTACCTAGAGCAGTCAGCATAGCAATGGCACTAGTGATTAAAAAAAAAAACAAAACAAAACTACTTGACAATGCAGGAGACATAAGAGACTGGGGTTCAAGCCTTGGGTTGGGAAGATCCCCTGGGGAAGGATGAAGCAACCCACTCCAGCATTCTTGCCTGGAGAATCCCATGGACAGGGAGCCTGGCAGGCTGCAGTCCATAGGGTCACAAAGAGTTGGATACACCTGAAGCGACTGAACACCAGCACAGAGAGTCAACTTCACAGCAAGGGAAAAGTAGAATAGTGGTTTTCTGGAGCTCAGGGAGGGAGGAAAGTGGAATTACTGTTAAATGTACATGGAGTTTCCATTTGGTAAGATGGAGAAGTTCTGAAGATAGATGCTGTCGATGGCTGCACAGTGAACGTACTTAATGCCACTAAACGGACACCTGAAAACCAGTGAAAACGGTAAATTTGATGTTATGTATATTTTACCACGATTTAAAAAAAAATAAGCGGGAAGATAAATAATCTCTTCCCTAGGACAGGTCTCATGGCCTCACTGGGCCTCAATTTCCTAATCTGTGAAATGGAAGAGAAATCCACTCCTCCCTACTCTCTGAGCCTCAGGATAGAGAGAAGCCACCACCCCTTTTTCAAATGATACTTTACAAAGAACCTAAAGAGAAGTCAAAATGCACCGAAATAATGACTAGCCAGAAGCACAAAACGACCTCGTGTCTAGAGGGCAGACTCACAAGCTCTCAGCGCGAGGAGGCCTCCGTACCCGGCTCCCCGCCACCTTCTCTCCATAAGGGAAGCAGAGTGGGGTGAAGGAAGCTGCCCAGGGCTCACAGCGAGCCACTGAGCGAGATGGGCCAGACCCCGCTCCCAGACCCCACGCTCTCCTCAGCCGGCAGCAGACCCCAGCTCCTCAGCTGCACGCGGCTTCTGCGTGACAGCCGGGTCCACGCTCTCTGCGCCTGGCCACGCCCAGCGCATCTTGCTTCCTCCCAGAAGCCTTCGCTGGGTGAGACCCCCTTCCCATGGGCTGACCCAGCATCCTCTGGGGTGGAACAGCCCAGGGCAGCCCCTGAAGTGTGGCTTTCTAAGGGTGGGGCTGCTCCTACACCTCTGCAGCATAATGGTCAAGCGTCCAGCCCTGGAACGAGGTACCCAGGTTCAAATCTCCCATTTAATAGCCTACTGACCTTGAACCGATTCTTTAGTCTCTCTGGGCATCCATTTCCTCCCCTGTAAATGAGGCTAACATGTCTACTGCATACAGATGTTGTGAGGGTTAAACTGGCTAATTCAAAGCCCTTGGAAGAGTGCCTGCTACCTGCTGAATGCCTGATAAGCGTTAGCTGTTCTGTGTACTCTCCTCAGGAGCCTGCCAGCCCTGGCTTGCATGGCACACACAGGAGTTCTGGGAACATTTGCTGAGCCATGCTGGGCAATGAAAGGAGTCATGCAGCCTTGGAGGTGGGCCCTGGCTTGTGAGTTTCCTTCTCAAGCTTCACATTAAACAGCAATGGAGACCCCAGGAAGTGCCTGCCCCTTCCAGTCCCTCACAAGCCCCTCAACCCACCATCTAATTCCTCTACCAGCCTGACCTAGCCCCAGTCCTGCTGTGGAAGGAGCGGGTGGTATGATCAGGACAGGCACCATATGGAGACCCACCCCTCTCTACTTTGGGCCAATCTGTTGACATGACAACCAGGCTTCCTGACCCTGATGCCCAGTCTCCATCCTTGGGTTCTGCCAAAAACATCCTTCACTGGCTGCCTTGCTGGTTGGAGCCCTTTCCCCACACAGCAGCGAGTTTGGGACATCATACCAGGCATCCCCACCCATGATGGAAATGAAACTGGCATCTCTGCTCCCCAGAGTCCCAAAGTAGGGCTTAAGGAGGCACAGAGGGAGAAGTGGACCCCCTCTCCAAGCTTTCCAGGAAATCCTCAATCAGGAGTGGAGAGGGACCCACCCCATGCAGTTCTCAGCCTGCAGGTCCTCACACTTTAGGGAATGGCAGGAAGTCCTCTGAGTTGAGCTCTGCTTTCTACTGTTGGGGAACCCAAGGAGTATGGTTTGTCTGAGATCACAAAGCGCACGCCATCTCCTGCTGGCCCCGGATTCCTTGTACCCTGTCAAGATTCTATTTACACTGCTCTAAAATATACAAAAGAATGTGCAGGATTCTTCTGTATAACTACAGAGCGTATTAAATTTTAATTCTAAATGGGGAACCTTGAGACCATAATACACGAAGGACAAGACGCACAGACTGAGTGCCCCACAGGGTGGCAATAACAGCAAAAGAAATAATAATAATAGCTCTCAACCCCTGAGGCTCACTACATGCCAGGTAAAATCCTAATGTCTTCACAAACATCTCAAGCAGCCGAATGTTCATAGCAAGCCCATTTTACAGATCTGGGAATAGAAGCTCAAATTTTAAATAACAATTCAAGGACATAAAGCATACGAGAAGCTGGTCTATGCAGTTACCCATGACCCCTTGAGGCCAGGGGTTGGGGGAGAGGGAAGGGAGTACTAATGGAGAAGGGGCAGCAAGTAACCTTGAGCCACCTAGGGTGATAGCATAGACAAGGAAACTTCCAGAAAAATGCTCAGATAAATGAAGAATGACCGGGGGAGAGTGGAGAGGAATATTCATTTATAAATAGTTCCAAGAAGCAGGCACTGAACTAGTACTTTTGATTATACCATCTGTCTACCTTGCTTAAAGGCTTCTTAGGTGGGGATGGGGGAAGGTCAGTTGACCAGGACTAAAGAGACTAGAAGAGGCTTCTTGGAGGAGGAGGCTTTCAAACTGGAAGGAAGACAGGCCTGTCTGAATTCTCCACAGCTTAGGAAACGCATCACCTACTTTGCGGTACAAAGTATTCCGTCTTGACACCACACCTACACGACACTCTCCACAGTCTCTAGAAACAGAAAGAATGTGAAATTCCACAGGGAGATGGATTGTTAACACGGTGCACAACAGGAGACAGCAAAGGAATTTCACTAGGAGGCTGGCTGATGCAGTCAGCTGAAATAAATACATTAAAACATGGTATTGTTGTCCCCTTTGTGTATGTTAGTTTTAATTAGTGTTTGCTGAAAAACTAAGACTTCACATGTGCAAGAAGGAAAAAAATTCCCAAGCCTGTGCACCACAGGTCTCTGTGGAATGTCTACCTTGGGGTAAGCAGGGTGGACTTGTTGTTTTCAGCTGTCGTGGCAGGGACAGCCAGGGGCGTGGCCCAGCAGATGTTCACCAAGTGCCTTGAGTGTTTTTCCACATGGCTGGGGGAGGCACGGACCTAAAAACTCATCCACTGCTCATGGACGCACACATACCTCCTCAGCCTCAGAGCCCGCCCCAGGCCATGCGGGATGGACAGGATTTTCTGTTGGGTCACAGCACACCCGCGTGTCCTCTGCGGATTTCACTGTCTTTTATTAAAAGCCTGTAGTTGCCACAGCAGGCTCTGCCGCCCCAGGGACTGGGCATACCTGAAGGTTAGAACCACGTCCAGGCCGTGTCTCCTGAGGCTGGTACTGAACTGGAGCTCCGTGCCAGGCTGCCAAACTGGGCATGAGACGAGATGGGCACCCTCGGGCGTCAGGTCAGTGATGAGAGATGTGGAGGCTGTTGCTCCTGAATGGGGTCTTTGGTGGCCTTGAGGGTGAGGACTCCAACCTGGGGATTCCAAACTCAGTTCTTCAGGAGTCCCCTCAAAGCACTAACCTGATGGGACCCCACTGGGAAGGCTCTGGGTTCTCACCTTGCCATTTAATCAGGAAAGTTCCCTTCTGTCTATTGCCAGGGCTTTCTTTTGACCTGACTGGGGCTGAATTACAAATGACCTGTATCATAGTCCATCCATGGTACGATAACAAATACCACTGACTGAGTGGCTTAGACAACACATATTTATTTCTATTTATCTCTCACAGTTCTGGAGGCTGGAAAGTCCAAGATCAAGGCACCAGCAGTTTCGGTATCTGGTGAGAACCTGCTTCCTGGCTCATAGACTGCAGGCGTCTCACTGTGTCTTCCTATGGCCAAAAAGGCAAGGGAGATATAGAGTCTCTTTTATAAGGGCATGGCACCCCAATCCAGTACTCTTGCCTGGAAAATCCCATGGACAGAGGAGCCTGGTGGGCTGCAGTTCATAGCAACGCGAAGAGTCGGACACGACTGAGCGACTTCACTTTCACTTTTCACTTTCATGCATTGGAGAAGGAAATGGCACCCCACTCCAGTGTTCTTGCCTGGAGAATCCCAGGGACGGGGGAGCCTGGTGGGCTGCCGTATATGGGGTCGCACAGAGTCGGACACGACTGAAGCGACTTAGCAGCAGCAGCAATCCCATCATGAGGGCTCCATCCTCGTGACATAATCAGCTCCTGAAGGTCCACCCCCAAATACCATCACATCAGGGATTAGGTTTCAACATATAGATCTTGGTTGGGGGTGGGGGGGGGTACACAAATATTCAGTTGTAACACCTTGAATGCCAGGCTGATGGGCATCACCTCTGTCCTGTGGAGCCTGTGGGCCCAGACCCCTAACACATAGTACAAACTGGGTGCTGATGGGTCCATACAGGCTACACAGACATGCTATGACCAGCCCAAGGAGGCTCAGATGTAAATGCAGGGTACAAACCAATCCGTGTGACTCTACCCCAGGTTGGCACCAGGAAGATTTTCTGAAGGGAGGAAGAAGGGAAACAGGAGGGTGTTCTGGAGTAGAAGATGAGGCAGGACAGTAAAAGGCAGAGACAGGAATGGGCAGAGGCATGCTGAAGATCCGACAGTGCAGTCTGGCTCACACAGACCACAGGGAGGTGGACAGAGACAAAGGCCCGAGTGGCCGTGAATGCAGGCGCCTGAACACTAGAAGAGTGATCGGGAAGGGAGCAGGCACATGCTTGCTAGTTGCTGAAACTGGATGATGGCATCACAGAGGCTGTTTGCCCTCCTCTTTCTACCACTATTTTTCTGAAATCATCCATGATAAAAAGTTCAAGGAAAAAACAAAAGAAAAAGACAGGGCCAAGCAGACCCCAAAATTGTCCCTTTTCTCGTTTCAGTGATTCCAGGGACTCCTACGGAAATACACAACCGAACGCCCAAGTCAGCTCAGAAGAGAGGCATAGAGGGCTGCGTGGCAGGATAGCCCCCACTTCTCTCTGCCAGGCGATCTCCCCCACCGTCCCACTGCATCAACCACCTCCTGAAACTGATGACCCTAAACCCTGACCTCCACCCTTGCTGCCTGCCCTCAGTCCCTGACCCTGTCTTCACCTGCGTGACCCACAGGTCCAAACCTGCACTCAACACCTTCCCCTCAAACCCAGCCAATGTCCCAGAAGGTGGAATGCAAGTGTGACAGGTAAGAGACAGGCTAGAGACTCAGACCCTGAGAAGACTGCTTTCTCTCTGGAAGCCTTCCTTATAGGTAAAGCGCTCAGCAGGTGCTCCATACACAGAAGAGCTCAGTAACTATTACTGTTGAGATTTGAGTCTGAATTAACATGAATCCTCCCCTCTACAGGTCCCCCGCCCACCAGCTTCTCATGACCCCCTTGCACCCAGCCAGCCGCCAAGTCCTGAAGGGTTTACTGGCTGCACCACCGCACCAGCCTCTCTGCCCCCAACACTATGTGCTCCTGTCCAGCCTCATCATCTTTCCCCTGACCGCAGGCAGGCCCCGCTGCTTTCAGGCCTGCTCCCTCCCCTCTGCTGCTCACCTTCCCTCTCCCTATATGACAAGGTGCTCATTTCACTCTCTGCTCAAAGGATTTCACGGCTGTCAATGGCCAAAAGCACTTAGTCCAAGCTCTTCACCCGCCTCCCACATCAGCCCTCAACACTCCCAAGCTGGCCTTCTCTGGTCTCTCTGCTCTCTAGCTCTCCCTGCCTGAACTTCTCTTTCAAACTGGCAGGCAGCATTCTCAGGAGCCTCTCAGTTCTGCCTGCCTTTGCTCACCAGCACCTCCTCCTGCAATGCCCCTTCCCTGATGAGCACCTTCTCGCCTTGCTTTCTAAGGTGCAGCTCAGATGTCCCTTTCTGTCCCCAAACCTTCCTGATCCCAGCAACCAGACACACCACTTCCTCCCTGTGTCCCACGAACCTCATACACTTCAATACTAGCAGTGCCTAGACTCCTGGTTATCATAAAACACACAGTTCCTCTGTTCACCACTCCCCAAATCAGAATGCCAATGGAGGTTGTCAAATTCTGTTTTCTCAAGTGAGGAATAAAAGAACAAAACAAAATGAGCAAACAAATCCTAACATCTATCACCACGATTTAATTTTTGAAAGGATGTGATAACAAGGAAGGAGGAGGAGAAAAGGAAGAGCACCATTTCAAAGTAAAGAATGGTCTTTAAAATAACAGCATGAGCTCATCTTTATTTTTCTCATGTTGATACATCAGTGAAAGCTCTGTCAAGGCCAGTATGGGTCAAGGGCTGGTCATTGTGAGCATTTCCTGGATGGTCCACATCTCCCTTGGGGACTGGGAGTCCCCAGGCCCAAGGCTGAGCCGGGAGATGCCCAGTGTGTTCATGGATGGACAAACACCCAGGCACATCTGCCCAGGGCTGTGAGTGTCAGGGTCTCCCCCTCCCCCACTACCTGGAAAGTGTTTGCCCATAACACACCATCACAAGCCCATCCAGCTACAGGCAGTGGCCCCCAGCTGGGCTGCCGAGTTGGTTTTAGAAAGATTTTACTAATCAACTGCTCTTTCTAATATCATTTAGGAAACACTCCTTGCAATAATAATAAAACACAAACAAACCTGTCCAGGCACTTGGGAACAATTCTCAACTGTTAATTAATTCAATGGGCGAGGGAAAACATGGAGGAAAGGGAACTGAATCTTTTATAGAAATGCACGATTTCTTTTCTTTTTTAGCAAACTACCTTGTACCTGCTGCCATTTCTACCCTTCTTAAACACCCCCAAAGAGCCATTGAATTCCACAAAGTAGGGGGGCACAGTATGCAGATATGGTCCTGGCTACAGCCGGGTGGCCTCTCTGGGACTCAGCATCCTCACTGATGCAGTGCAGTGATTCCTTTTCAACTTGCCTCCTAAAGCTGTAGGGAAGGACTAAGGTAAAACACAGGAAACTCCAGGACTGAGCAAATGCATGGGACTGCTGCCAGAATTATTGTTATTGTTGTTGCTAATAAGACTGCTAACAAGTGTAGGCTAAGAAAGAAATGGGTCGTGTGTACATAAATAGCCTGCTCTCTCTGGCCTGTCTAGGACAGTGCGCCTCATTTCATTGGCCAAGGCATTCCCTGTTTCAGGGAGATAAACAAGATCCCTGAAGGCTATAAATAATTCTTGCAGCAACTTCCTCCTTGCCTGCTGCAACCAAGACCCAAGTGGACCTTCTCAAGCAAAGAATTTGGTCTGGAACAACTTTTCCACTGTGTTTCCTCAATAGTCAGCATTTCATTCACACAGGAGAGAGAAGGAATTTAATATTTCTAATTACTTTGTAGGGAGTAGTTTATTCCTGGAAATTTTGTAATTGATTTTTCATCCGGTTTCCTCTTGGTTGGTATTATTCTCTCATGACCCTTACTAAGCCTCCCAACTACACTTCTTTTCCTCTTCATATTCCAGCTATGTCTTTGCTTTTTTGGTCCTCCCTCAAGGGCAAAGATCATGTCTGCGAGTTGCGGATTCCAGCCCTGCCCTCAGCACACAGTGGAGCTAAACAAGCCAACGCACTGGGAACAAAGACAAGAAGAAGAAATTATTTCCCCTACCCATGTTTTCTCTAGCTGCAGCTCAGAATTCCCAAACGATTCAGGTTAAGAAACTGGCCCAAAGATGATTAATTTTGCAAAACAGACCTTCCAGGATAGCACGCAAGATCTTCAGAAAAAATATTCTGGTTTTTACTTCCCACTGAGAGCTGCTGGGACCATAATTAGAGCAGTATGGAGCAACAGACTCAACTTGAATTCACTAAACCCCAAGAACCTTCCTACCGACACGCACAAAAATAACATCCTGTTCTGTTTGAAAATACCACCTCGTGTTCAGATTTGTGCTGTCCCATTGCGTTCTGTGCGTTTCTAAGGAGCTCTGTTTGGCTGGGTTTTGACACCTGGAAGCTGGGGCACAGAGGTCCACTTCAGGCACAGGGCAGTGGACAACTGTGTCAGAACCAGGCAAGGGGCTCGTTAAAATGCCACTGGTCAAGTTCTATTCCAGACCACCTATTCCAGATCACTAGGGCTGGTCTGTTTTTAATTAACATCCCTGATAATATAGATGCACTCTAAAGTCTGAAATGCCAACTAATTTTTCTGCCCACCCCCCACCTTTCGCCCCCCACCTCAGCTCCTCCCCACCCCATATATATATTTATTCTTCGTATTTTACTGAGCAACTATTTCCGCAGGACAGGACATCTGGGGCTGGGGCTCTATGAGATTCAAAGACCGTAGACTCCAAAGTTATCACGGTTTCGGTCTGCAGTCGAACATTCTCCTTACCCTTTCTGCGATGGTCACTAGTTCACTTTAAGCTCTTATTGTTTACTTTTGTTACAGAAGACTGTGTTTTCACAGCTTCATTCCTCCAGTGGCAATGTGCAGAAGGCTGGGCATGGGACAGGTCCTGAGAAATTGCCTGTCGATTGCCCATCACTTGGAAACACCTCCTCCATGGACTGGAACCCCTCAGTGGAAGGCCAGTCCTTGAATACACATGTATTATTGAACTAAATATTAGTACTGACAACAACAGTAATAAAGATGCTAGTGATATTCCTGATACAAAGCCCTTTCCAACTCACCAAAGATAGGTCACACTTTCCCTTTGACTCTCACAGTCACCTGCAACACTGCCAGGACAAACATGGTCAAACCCACTCTACAAATGGAAAACCAAGGCTTAGACAGATTAAGTGACTTTCCCGAGGCCCTACAGCTAGTTGGTTACAGGAATAGTGCTCAATCTAGACCTCCTGACTCTCAAGAGGCAACCATTCCTTCCTGATCCAATAGATAACATTGAGTATCCGCAACATGCCATCCCTCACACTGGTGCTGGGGGTGGACCAGTTCCTGAGTCACATCTACCTGCACTGCCATGAGCCCCAGAACAGGAAGGCCAGAGAAAGCACCTCTCTTGGCACAAACAGGGGCACTGTCCAGAAACAGGGAGCCCAGGGCCCAGTGTAGGCTGCACACGCACCAGCAGAGAATCTCTGTGACTGAAACAGCATCATTTCTTACAAAACCTCTGAGCCTCAGTGTCTTCATCCAGAAAGAGGGAATGACAACAGTACTTATTACAGGGCAGTGGTGTGGCCTAAAGGAGCTGCTACGTCTGAAGTAATTAGGCTACAGTGCCTGGTCCACAGTCAGTACTACGGAGGTGCTCGCTTAGTCATTATCTTTCAGCACCATATAATGAGCTGCATGGTGGCTGCCAAAAGATGTCCTAAGTCGAACCTGTGAATGTTACCTTACAAGGTAAAGGAGTGAATATTACCTCATATGGCAAAGGATGTGAAAAGTTAAGGATTTGCAAGGAGATGCTTATCCTTGAGTATCTGGGTGGGCCCTACATCTCATGAATGAGGCAGAGGGAGATGAGACAGAGAGGAGGCAGCAATGTGACCACATAGGCAGAGATCAGAGCAATGCAGATGTGGGGTCAAACAGTCCCCGGAGCCAGAAGAGCAAGGAAGGCAAGAAGAAATGACTCTTCCCCTAGAGCTTTCACATGGCCCTTGATTTTGGTCGTCTGGCCTCTGAAACTGAGAGAATACGTTCTGCTGTGTCAAGCCACTGATGTGTACAGCAGCCCTAGGAAATGAATGCAGGTACATCCTTGACATCGGCCTCTCTCACACCTTCCCACCATTCTCAAGTCTCCCTGAAATTAGTCATTCCTCTCCACCTTCTCCAGTATCAACACAGTCCCCGCTGCTCCCTACAAGGTTATTCCCATCCCCATCTGTTTTCTTTCATTTTTATTTTTTGCTGCACCGAGAGGCTTGCAGAATCTTAGTTCCTCAACCAGGGACTGAACCTGGGGTGAGAGAAAGGAGTCCTAACCACTGGGTCGCCAGCAAATTCCTCCCAGCTACTCTCTACCCAGCAGCCACAGTGATCTGTCTCATGTCCCTCCCATACCAATCCAGGTTAATATTGCAATCAAGATCAAAATCTCGCCCACAGCCTACAAGATCCTGTATGCTCTGGCCACTGCCACTGCCTCTGCTACCTTGCCCCATTCTTGCCCTCCTGCCCAAGATTCCAGTCACAGTCCCTCTTATGAGCCATGTTCCCTCCAGCCACAACGCCACCTCACCCACTGTCAACCCTACCTCATCCCTGACCTATATAATCTGTATTTGAGACTATGCAGACTACATCCTGAGTGCACTCAAGGAGTGGATCAATGGATGGATGGATAGATGAATAAATGAATGAATGAATGATCTACAAAGGTTCTCAACAACCCAGGCATAGCTAATTGGACAAGGTATACAATCCCAACCTACAAGCTCCCACTGACCTATAACCTTGGAGGTGATGGAGCAATGAGCTGGCCAGGCAGAGATTTCCTCTCTTGAGAATCTAGATTTGGAAATGTTAAGAAAACAAAGACATCAGTTCCTTAAGGGAAATCTCTTCAAGCCTGGTTGGGTCCTGCACACCATGTACCTAGCTCCTGCAGCCTGATCATACAACATCTGTCTCCCATACCAGACTCCAAGCTCCATGGCAGTCTTGATCACCACCACTGCATCCCTGCTGCACCCAAGGAATGGATGAATGATGGCTGACCAAGGGGTCGTGGGAGTCCACCTCCCGAGGCAGCTCACGGATGCACATGAAGAGAAAAGGTCCCAGATCATGGAGATGGGGGAACAGAGTTTCTCGGTTTCTGGTTGATCCATCTAAACCCACCTTTGAGGCTCAGTCCAGACCCTGCCTATGAGAGACGGGGGGAATGGACAGAGTATCTGTGGAGACAGCCATGTGGGGAGAGGATGGGCCATCATACCCAACGAGTTCAGGCTGCAAATCCTGGAGCTGTTCGGCCCGGACAAGAAGAGGCCCAGTTATGGCCTCCACACTCTGATGCATTCTCAAAAAGAGAGCACACAGATGTGGTTTATTTGATTCCAGAGGGAGAAAACAGAACCAGAATTAGAGGAGGGGGCTTGGGCAGAGAAGTTATAAAGAGGCAAATATCAGCTAAAAAAGAACAACTTTTTAAAAAACCAAAGCTATTCAGAGACAGGACGAAGAGGTGACAGACCAGTCACCCAGGCACTAGAGGCCCACCTGTGGTGCCGGCATTAGAGGGGTTAAAGCAAAGAATGTTCCTTCTAACCTTGAGAGTCTGAGATTTTGTCCTTACTATCACAATTATGTACATTCTAATGTGGCTGTCACATCCTCATCTGTTTCCTGCAGAAAGTGACAAGCACAATTTTAAGAAGAAAGTAAACATAGGAATCCCAGCCAAGGTGTATCACAAATTAAATTCATATCCTGAGGTTCCCTCCTCCCCACCACACCAAGCCCAGAGCAGTGATGGCTGAAATACAAAAATAGAAAATTTAGAGATGTAACATTATTCAAAAATAAGATAAAATTCTCAACTAGAGAAAAAGAAGACCACAGTGTGGTAGGTGGAGATGAAGATGCAAGCTTGATGGGCTCTGAATGTGAAACGGCCAAAGGAACGTGGCAGTGTGGATTCCCTAGGACAACAGAGACTCATAGCATCCCCAGAAAAGGCAGGGGCAGAGCCACATTCAGCTTCGAGGGGGACCAGAGTCAAGCTCACTATTGGAAGCAAAGCAGGTAGAGGACGGCCTCCTCTACTCAGGAGAAAAACAGCAACAAAGCTCTGCGGCTGCAGGCACCATCCGCCACATGAAGCTGGGTGCTCGGGGGGCAAGGCAAAGACGCAGACACAAGTGATGGACTGAATGCAAAAACAGCCATAATCATTCAGTCATTCCTACACCTCCGGCCTCTGTAAAATGACTTTGCAGTTCCTCCCATCAAAAGATGGAAATTACCTTCCCACCTCTTGAATTTGGGCTGAGCTTGTGATTTGATTTGGCCAGTAGAATACAATGGAAGTGACAGTAAGCTGGTCCTATGCATAGGCCTCAAGGGCTACCAGGAAATGAGAGTTTATAATCGATAACCAGATAGACAGCAAACTTCTCACCAACAACAGATCTAAAAGACAAAGTTCTGAAGGTAAACAATGGTTTACCAAGGATTCTCTGCTGTGCTAAACTGTGACCCAAGAGTGAAAGGAAAACAGACATTTTAAGACATCCAAATGTTAAGAGAGTTGACCACCCTTGACACCCAACATAGGTACTGACTACTTTTAAGAATGAACTTGCCAAGAAGAAAAATGGACCCAGAAAAAGGAACAGGATGCAAAACATAAAAAAAAAAAATGGTTAGCAAAGATGTTGGCAAACTGTGTGGGCAAGTTAAATTATTAACTAAAAAACAAAAATAATAACTAAAGTGTTTTTTTTTAATTAGTAGACCCAATATTCTTTGAAACAATAAGAAATATAGAGCAGGTATTAGTGGGTTTGTTCGACACGGTTACAATTTTTGTCTGATTCAGTAGAAGAGAAAGATACTGAGTAGCTTTATATTTTAGGAGAAAAAAGAAATACAATTCAGAATGTATGCTGAAATGTTAGCGGTATAATCACGGTCGGCAGAGGGAAAAAAGGGATGGCAGAAGGAACACCCAAAATAAGATGGGAAATATGGCAGCAATCACAATAAATATAAACCAATTAAGATCACCTATTAAAAGACAAACTAAAATGAGCGTAACAAAATGAGATAACAAAATGTTATTTACAGTATGGTGTTTATATAAAGCTTTAAAAATACTATATATTGTTTATGGACATGTAAATCTGTAGTAAAATATAAAAATAGAGATGGAAAAAATACAACCAACTTCCAGACAGTTGTTTTTCTGTGGAAGGAAGAGGGGAGGGAAGTGGGAACGGGGGAGGGTAAAAGAGGTGACTCTGGCTGTGCTGGCAACGCTTTAGTTCTTTGCAAGTGAGATCTGGAGGGAAAATAGTCACATTTTCAAATCTGAATTATAGGAATAAGCTATAAGTAGCTATATTTTTTTCTGCATGTTTGAGATATTCTGTGATATGTTTTAAAGTTGGAAGGGAGGAGGAAAGAACTAAGGAAGGAAAGGAAGCAGGATTAACCATCTCTTTTATGTTTTGTACTCCGACGCTTTGACATCCGGGGCCTTGCTGACCCTGGACGACCTGCCCCTCGCAACACGTGCCAATTCCTAGAGAAAGTGTGTAACTAGACTGGGAACCTTTAACACACAAGAAGTTCAGAGCCCATATCCCCAACCACTTTCCTGGGCTCTGGGCACTGTACCCCTGCCTTCAGCACATCAGGGACAGGTACTAGACGGTTAGGTACAGCCCTAAGCCCCAGAGCCCCTGCAGTTATTCAATCCCTAGCCGTTTATCCTGCCTGGCCTATTCCTCCCAGAGCAAACCACAATAAAGGCTCCAGCCTACGTTTTCCCCTCACGCTTTTGCCTCCTGACCAACCACGGTGCTTCGCTGTGTAGGAAGTGCTGTGCTTCCTGTTTCTAGGGGGCTGCAAGGATTAACTTCATGAGAGTCATTTCCTTGTTTGCCTGTCCCACTATACCTGGTTAAAACAAATCCCCAGTACCCTAAAAATAGGAAAAGAAAAAAAAGATGGGAGGGAGAGAGGAAAGATCAGTCCTAGAACTTGACCAGAAACTGAGAACTGTAAACTCTTTTTAACCCAGCTCTCAGTTATTTTATTGCCCAGAAATAGGCTTTCAGGGTAAATAAAACTGCTTCTTGGTCTCTGTGGGTCTCTCGGCCCTGAAGAGCTTCTCTGCCCTGCAGCCTCTTCTATCAAAACCTTCTCCTTCTGGGCTCCAAGGATTCCTTCCTAATCTCTCCGCAGAAGGAATTTTACCCCCTGGCTCATCCCTCAATTCAGCCCAAACTTGGCTGGCCCACCTCTGTAACTCCCCCTTGATGGGCTCCTGAGGCTGAGATGTTCCATTCACCTCTGGGTCGCCAGCCCCTAGCAAGCACAGGCAGAGCGAAGCACATCACACCTGTCCTGCAAATGAACTGGACGATAGTGACAGCCCTCAGAGGCACGGAGAGCTGCTCTGGGAGTGAGCATTCTGAGAAACAAGGAGCGACTGCAAGCCCACAGCACAGCAACAGGCAACATCCACAGTGGGACCACGAGGCCGCAGTGACTCTTTCATGGGAGTGTATATCTTTACATGTCCAAAGTTTCAAGTATTTTTTGGTAGATTCATTTTTTAAATGTAGACACGTTTAGACTCACCTGCAGGTTTTAAGCATGTTCTTATCACTTACAACTCATTCTCTTTCCCCCCATGCTGCTGCTGCTGCTGCTGCTAAGTCGCTTCAGTCGTGTCCGACTCTGTGCGACCCCATAGACGGCAGCCCACCGGGCTCCCCCGTCCCTGGGATTCTCCAGGCAAGAACACTGGAGTGGGTTGCCATTTCCTTCTCCAATGCATGAAGTGAAAAGTGAAAGTGAAATTGCTCAGCTGTGTCCGACTCTTCATGACCCGATGGACTGCAGCCTACCAGGTTCCTCCCGCCATGAGCCTGTGTTAAATTGCTAAGGTAATACATGCTTGTAGAAAATTCCAACAATACAGTAATGTATCAAGTAGAAATTACTTGATATGAGCTCCTACTCTCTCCTTAGACAGCATATTGAGCTCTTACCTTCAACCTAGACAGCATATTAAAAAGCAAAGACATTACTAACAAAGGTCCGTCTAGTCAAAGCTATGGTTTTTCCAGTAGTCATGTATGGATGTGAGAGCTGGACTATAAAGAAAGCTGAGCACTGAAGAATTGATGCTTTTGAACTGTGGTGTTGGAGAAGACTCTTGAGAGTCTCTTGGATTGCAAGGAGATCCAACCAGTCAATCCTGAAGGAAATCAATCCTGAATATTCATTTGAAGGACTGATGCTGAAGCTGAAACCCCAATACTTTGGCCACCTGATGCAAAGAACTGACTCACTAGAAAAGACCCTGATGCTGGGAAAGATTGAAGGTGGGAGAAGAAGGGGACGACAGAGGATGAGATGGTTGGATGGCGTCACCGACTTGATGGACATGAGTTTAAGTAAGCTTTGGGAGTTTGTGACTGACAGGGAAGCCTGGCATGCTGCGGTTCATGGGGTCACAGAGTCAGACACGACTGTGCAACTGAACTGACCCTCTCCCCTTGCCTCCAGTCTCACCCTCCAGGTATGATCACTGTTGACCCCTGCTCTCCTAAACAACTGGTGTGGTACACAGCCTGAATCCCTTATTCAGACCACTCGGCATGTGTGTGAAAACTAGGCACCATCATGCAGGTTTAAGCTAACCCTCTACACAGCTCTGTGAGGGACGCATGATTACTGCTCCCAGAAAACCAGCCTGGACACGAATGTGACACGGAGCCTGGCTGCCTGCCTTGGAATCTGGTCCTGCCATTTACAAGCTCTGTGGGCTTGGGCAGCTTTACATCTGTGCTTTCATGTCTTGGTGTGAATAAATAGTGCACACTTCATGATCAGCTGTGAGAACTGAATAAACTGACACAGGTAAAGAGAGAAGAACACACAGGAACCCAATAAATGACGATTTCCACTTTACAGCTAAGGAAACGGAGGTTCAGAAAGGCTATGTCACTTACCAAATCCAACATGTGATTATGAAATCACACGTGAACCTGCCAGGAGAGCAGGAAGCTGCCCTCCTCCCGGAAGACACGGGAGGTGAGTGTAACTCTGCCCTACAACTTCATTTCCCCCGGTGTTTTCCAGTCCATTCGTCCTTCTCTGACATGTCTCCCTCTCTCACCCTCTGAGTCAGGAGGTAAGCTGTCACTTTTTGCTGCCAGTTCCCCACCTCCATCAACCTGTCATCCACTTTCAACAGGTTGATTTGCTGTAGACTAGAAACCAAATATAACTTGCTGGAGAGAACAGTGCACCAAACAAATATAAGAGGGCATGGAGTGAAGCCCTAAGCAGAGTTCCTGTCCATAAACTGAGCGAGTCTAACAAAAGTCTTATTTTCTAGCTTTTAAGAGACCTGCAGATATTAATAGATTCCAGGCTGCGTTCTGGAGAACTGAGGTGCTAGGCTCGTGCTCCACGGATAAGTGAGTTACTGACACATGAATGTTGTGGTTCAGTTGCTATGTTATGTCTGACTCTTTGCGACATCTTTGGACTGCAGCACGCCAGGCTCTTCTGTCCTCCACTATCTCCCAGAGTTTGCTCAAATTCATGTCCATTGAGTCGATGATGCTATCTAACCATCTCATGTTCCCATATTTTAAAACTAAAGTTTCTGATTTGCCTCTTCTGGTTTTTTTTTTGCTACTCTATATGATTTTAAGCTTTGGAAAGGAAGTGATAAATACCAAGGGTCACATTATAGATGTCTTCTTAGCCAACTTAGCTACAGATTACATTTATGGAAGATGCTGCTTAAGTATTTGGTCACTTAGTCTTTTATAGAACAATTCTAA
Source organism: Ovis canadensis (assembly GCF_042477335.2). Classification (NCBI taxonomy): domain Eukaryota; kingdom Metazoa; phylum Chordata; class Mammalia; order Artiodactyla; family Bovidae; genus Ovis; species Ovis canadensis. The sequence goes on along the minus strand of NC_091246.1, from coordinate 49,680,830 downwards.
TTCTTCCAAGCCTTTTATTCAGGAAATAACAATATTGTTAAACAATAATCCTGAGAAATCACTGAAAATTGTGAAAAAAGTATACTTTCTAAAATTTTACAAAAGATTACTATATGATAATGTGTATGTTGACCTTTACCACACAACTAAAATTTTAAAAATTGATCCTTGACATAGTGGCTGAAAGAATAAACAAATGACCAAGCATATTCACATACTAAAAAAAATAGTTTCTACGTTAGGCATTTTTCAATTTCTCTGCTCTCACAAGACGGAGCTGCAAATCATAGTCACTGACAGGGTATTTCACTTCACACACAAGCATTTCAGGCTCCCCCAGGTACCACCAAAATCTAGAAGCATCAGGAGGTGCTGTGTGGCATTTAAATATCTTCCCAGCTCAGCACCGTAACTCTCTTTATGATGATTGGCCACAAATTTCTGTCAGGCATGTGCGTGTGTGTGTGTGTGTTAATACTAAATTATGCTGAAAACCAAGCACATGTGGGGCCACAGCTCTGGGCTAGGTCCCAGGGGAACCAAGGTAAGCAAGACCCAGGTCGCACCCTGAAGAAGGTGAGAGTCCAGAGGGTGAGGCGGGGCCGGGCACAGGTAAGTAAAAGGCAGTGTGAGAAGTTCTATTGAGAGGCTAAGGATGCCTGGAGGAGGGGGTGCAAATAAAGTTTGGGAGAGCTGGGGACACGGCTTGCTTTGTGGCCCCATGGCCCTCTAAGTTCTCTGATTTCACAGTTACATCCCCATGTTTGCTGAAAGCATGTACATTACACACTGCTGTGGTTCATGCGAAATACCAAGATTCAGCGGGAGGAGAGATAAAGGAGACTGATTCTTTGGCTTACATGCACAATTAGATACCCCGGGTTCCCAAATGGATTTCTTTGGCCTTCATTCTCTGATCAGATCACTTTGATATCTCTACTTCTGGTGCATATGGGAGACCCAGATCATCTGCTATCCAAAGAAGTTTCAGGAAACTGAGCACCCACATCATAAGGGGGGTAGGCTTGGCGGGGAAGCAGCATCACTCATGGGGGTCCCTGTCTAGGCTCCTGGGTGAGGGCTTGGTTGGAAGTCCAGGCTGAGAGACTAGCCTCACAAGGGACAGAAGGCATTTAAGGGCTGAACACACTTAGCAAATCGTGAGCCTGCAGGCCAAGTGCCGGGTTGGAAGAGGAGAGGCTGAGAGGTGCTGACTGCCTCCCTGAAGTACTGATTTCCCCGTGAGACCTGGACTTACAGCCAGAGAGACTTGGCCAGTTTGGCTCCACTAGCTACAGACTGTATGACCTTCAGTGGTTTGAGCCTTGGTTTCCTCACCTATAAAATGGGATGATATCCATCCTAGTGGGTTGTCTATGAGGACTAAAAGGAAAAAAAAGGTACATAAAAGTCTTAATTAGCCCCGTGCCTGGGATATACAAAGTGTTCCTGAAAAGTTCTTGCCATCATTCAGAAATGTGTTTTTTATTCATGTTGGAGACCTTGTCCCCACTGCAGTCACGCCTTGGGGAGAACTGATCCTGTGACCCCAGTTCTCTGGTGTCAGCCTCGAGAAAGGCATTCACCTTTGCTCCACAAGATCCCTCTAAACGGCTTAATAATAGGGGCCCTCAGAAGGGGAGCCAGACTCAACATAATTAGGGCTCTTGTGCCCTCTTTGTTATCTTGACTTTGTGGGGATTGTTTGATCACAATAGTTGGGGTTTGTGTGCAGTATTTAATTAAGCAGATGAAAGCATGTTAGAATGAAACAATAGTATCTCTAATTTAATGGCCTGTTTTGCATCTTATCCTAGAACCATGACAAAAGGCGCTTCCATTCAAAGAAAAGAACTTCTCCCTCCCTCCCTCTCATTTCTTTCTCTCTTTCCTTCTCCTCCCTCTCTCTCTCTCTCCAGTTGAAATCCAGCTAACCTGGTTCCCACCTCCCCATGATGTTTTGGGGAATAAACCATTGCTAACCATTCCTCACTCGCTTATGTGTGACCTGCCTGACGGAATTCAGAATACAAACGGACAGGGGAGGAAGTGTGGTGCAGGGGTGAGTGCCCGGCCTTCCAACCTCAGCTCCAGTCCCAGTTCGGACCTCATGCCACTCACTCCCAGGCCAGACTCCTCCTCTGCAAAGTGATGTCTTCAGTTTAAGCCTATCCTGGCTCTCCTCTTGGAAAGTAAAATATTTATTAGAATGTGTGCCTGTGGAACCAAGATTTGGGGAAGATTTATAACAGTAAATACAGTTTAAAATGGGGTAATTAAACATAATAAAAATATTGTCCAGCTAAGCAGAGTCTAGAAAGAGATATTAGCAGATAACAGGATGATCCCTGAACTCTTGTCTAGCTCTAAAATTCCATTATTTTAATTCTGAGCTGTAGAATGCCAACATTTACCCAAGTCAATAAACATCAAGAGACTGATATTTCATCGGAATCCAAGCCTGATTTTTCAATATTGATTTTTCTGAAGTCAATTTTGGTTTAAAGTGCCTTTTTAAATTGGTGCTCTGTGGTGTCAAATGTCAACATTTATTTTTCCAGAACTCTCCTTCCTGCGGGGACTTTGGTCAGTGAATGAAGCTTTCGATACTTCGAGTTCCTATTTTCTTGCTTCTGATGGAGGACCCTGCTGAATAGTGTAGGGTGTTTGCCTGAGCCTTAGGTTCCTGTTGGGATATGAAAAGTAACTTCCCTGTGAATGCCCATCGTATAAAAGCCAGAAGAGGAAGGACAAAGAGTGGAAGAAGGTGGAGGGTTCATTTTGGGTCTGGTTAAATGCTTCAAAGGCTTCATGCAGACCTGTGGCTCACCATTCACCTGCTGTGTGACCTTGGGAAGGTCACTCAACTTCTCTGAGCTTTGATGGGTTGTTTGCCAAATGGGGATAAGAATAGCTATTTCATAGACAGGCTGTGAGAAACAAGTGAGATAGCCCATGCCAGTGCCAGGCCCACAAAAGGCATTCAGCAAATGATGCTCCCTCCACCCCTTGAATTATTTTCCCTCCACTGCTGTATTTTATTGAAAAAATTTCAAATTACAGAAAAATTGTAAGAATAATACAATTAACACATTAATATGCCTTTGTCCATTCACCAACTGTTAATATCCTTTCACATTTGCTTCTCTCTTTTTCTGCTTTTCCCCCTGAATTATTTGAGTGTAGACTGCAAACAAAAGACCACTTTATCTCTAACACTTTGTGATGTATCTCAGAAAAATGAAGAACCTCTCCCACATAACAGCATTCCTACTGTATACCTTAAAAAGTAATATTCATAAAATAATAGTTTAAAATAAAATTGGCATTTTTGTGATTTTCTTTAATTCCAAATTCTGCTCAACATTCTGTAACTACCTAAATGGGAAATGAATTTGAAAAAGAATAGATGTAAGTATATGCATAACTGAATCACTTTGCTATATACCTGAAACTAACACAACATTGACAATCAACTATACTCCAGTATAAAATTAAATGAAACTTAAAAATTTTAAAAATCACACATGGGACTTCCCTGGTGGTCCAGTGGTTGACTACGCACTTCCACTGCAGGGGCACAGGTGCTATCCCTGGTCAGGGAACTAGGATCCTGCAAGTCATGTGGTTAATTTAAAAAAAACAAATCACACATTATATACTTGGTCATCAATTTTTCTTTGCCAGTCTGCCCTTAATTTTTAAATGATATGAGAAAAGAGATATTCTCCTGGGCAAGCAGGGGCAAAAGAGCAGATTTTAACTTAATAGCAGAAGAGGCAAGAATTGAGTTCAAATCCTGTCTGAGCCACTGGCTCTGGGTGACCTAGGGCCAAATGCTTCCTTCTTACAGATGTTTTCATCATCTGTAATTGATGGCTTGCACCACTTTCTCTTAGGACCCATTTTCCCTCAAAAACAGGGAGCTGAGGTTCACAAGCTTTTGAAGTCCTCCAGAGCCCAGTTTAAATTCTACTTCACTAGCAGTGTGACTCTCAGCATTAGCTTCAAATATCTTATGGCTCTGAGCCTCAGTTTCCCGGCCTGCAAAACAGGTGTGCTAATATTACTGCCCACTTTACAGGACTATAATTAGAATTACATATCGTAATTCATGTGAAGCACTAAGCACAGTGGTGGGCACAAAGTAATGGCTCAGTAAAAGGAAGAAAAGCTGTTATTGTTATTAATATTAGGATATTATGGACACTTCAATCAAAGCTCTTATCTGCACAGCAATTACCTCTGGCTTATGAAGAGCCCTTGACAATTTATAAAGCACTTTCCCTATTATCTCCTGGAATGCAGTCTGGAGAGATGGCAGCATGGGGACAATTTCCCCCACTTCAGAAAGGAAACCTGGAGGCTCAGAGAGGTTGAGTGGGTTGGCTGAGTTTACCCAGCTGGTTACAGGGGGAACCAGGACTCACAGGGGCCCCACCCTCATCCTGCCCTCTAGTTCTGAGCTCTTATTTTGTTACCATGGCATCAGCCTTATGTGTTTCTCCAGCCATTTCTGCCTTGAGAGTACTCATCTAACTTCAGTTCAGTTCAGTTCAGTCGCTCAGTCGTGTCCGACTCTTTGCGACCCCATGAATCGCAGCACGCCAGGCCTCCCTGTCCATCACCAACTCCCAGAGTTCACTCAGACTCACATCCATCGAGTCAGTAATGCCATCCAGCCATCTCATCCTCTGTCGTCCCCTTCTCCTCCTGCCCCCAATCCCCCCCAGCATCAGAGATTTTTCCAATGAGTCAACTCTTCGCATGAGGTGGCCAAAGTACTGGAGTTTCAGCTTCAGCATCATTCCTTCCAAAGAAATCCCAGGATGGATCTCCTTCAGAATGAACTGGTTGGATCTCCTTGCAGTCCAAGGGACTCTCCAGAGTCTTCTCCAACACCACAGTTCAAAAGCATCAATTCTTCGGTGCTCAGCTTTCTTCACAGTCCAACTCTCACATCCATACATGACCACAGGAAAAACCATAGCCTTGACTAGATGGACATTTGTTGGCAAAGTAATGTCTCTGCTTTTGAATATGCTATCTAGGTTGGTCATAACTTTTCTTCCAAGGAGTAAGCATCTTTTAATTTCATGGGTGCAGTCACCATCTGCAGTGATTTTGGAGCCCCCAAAAATAAAGTCTGACACTGTTTCCACTGTTTCTCCATCTATTTCCCATGAAGTGATGGGACCAGATGCCATGATCTTCATTTTCTGAATGTTGAGCTTTAAGTCAACCTTTTCACTCTCCTCTTTCACTTTCATCAAGAGGCTTTTTAGTTCCTCTTCACTTTCTGCCATTAAGGGTGGTGTCATCTGCATATCTGAGATTATTGATATTTCTCCCGGCAATCTTGATTCCAGCTTGTGATTCTTCCAGCCCAGAGTTTCTCATGATGTACTCTGCATAGAAGTTAAATAAGCAGGGTGACAATATACAGCCTCAACGTACTCCTTTTCCTATTTGGAACCAGTCTGTTGTTCCATGTCCAGTTCTAACTGTTTCTTCCTGACCTACATATAGGTTTCTCAAGAGGCAGGTTAGGTGGTCTGGTATTCCCATCTCTTTCAGAATTTTCCACAGTTTATTGTGATCCACACAGTCAAAGGCTTTGGCATAGTCAATAAAGCAGAAATAGATGTTTTCCTGGAATTCTCTTACTTTTTCCATGATCCAGCCAATATTGGCAATTTGATCTCTGGTTCCTTTGCCTTTTCTAAAACCAGCTTGAACATCTGGAAGTTCATGGTTCATGTATTGCTGAAGCCTGGCTTGGAGAATTTTGAGCATTACCTTACTAGCGTGTGAGATGAGTGCAATTGTGTGGTAGTTTGAGCATTCTTTGGCATTGCCTTTTTTGGGATTGGAATGAAAGCTGACCTTTTCCAGTCCTGTGGCCACTGCTGAGTTTTCCAAATTTGCTGGCATATTGAGTGCAGCACTTTCACAGCATCATCTTTCAGGATTTGAAATAGCTCCACTGGAATTCTATCACCTCCACTAGCTTTGTTTGTAGTGATGCTTTCTAAGGCCCACTTGACTTCACATTCCAGGATGTCTGGCTCTAGGTGAGTGATCACACCGTCGTGATTATCTTGGTCGTGAAGATCTTTTTTGTATAGTTCTTCTGTGTATTCTTGCTACCTCTTCTTAATATCTTCTGCTTCTGTTAGATCCATACCATTTCTGTCCTTTATCAAGCCCATCTTTGCATGAAATGTTCCCTCGGTGTCTCTAATTTTCTTCAAGAGATCTCTAGTCTTTCCCATTCTGTTGTTTTCCTCTATTTCTTTGCACTGATCGCTGAAGAAGGCTTTCTCATCTCTTCTTGCTATTCTTTGGAATTCTGCATTCAGATGCTTGTATCTTTCCTTTTCTCCTTTGTTTTTTGCTTCTCTTCTTTTCACAGCTATTTGTAAGGCCTCCTCAGACAGCCATTTTGCTTTTTTGCATTTCTTTTCCATGGGGATGGTCTTGATCCCTGTCTCCTGTATAATGTCACAAACCTCTGTCTATAGTTCATCAGGCACTCTATCTATCAGATCTAGTCCCTTAAATCTATTTCTCACTTCCACTGTATAATCATAAGGGATTTGATTTAGGTCATACCTGAATGGTCTAGTGGTTTTCCCTACTTTCTTCAATTTCAGTCTGAATTTTGCAATAAGGAGTTCATGATCTGAGCCACAGTCAGCTCCTGGTCTTGTTTTTGTTGACTGTATAGAGCTTCTCCATTTTGGCTGCAAAGAATATAATCAATCTGATTTTGGTGTTGACCATCTGGTGATGTCCATGTGTAGAGTCTTCTCTTGTGTTGTTGGAAGAGGGTGTTTGCTATGACCAGTGCATTTTCTTGGCAAAACTCTATTAGTCTTCGCCCTGCTTCATTCCGTATTCCAAGGCCAAATTTGCCTGTTACTCCAGGTGTTTCTTGACTTCCTACTTTTGCATTCCAGTCCCCTAGAATGAAAAGGACATCTTTTGTTGGTGTTAGTTCTAAAACGTCCTGTAGGTCTTCATAGAACCATTCAACTTCAGCTTCTTCAGTGTTACTGGTTGGGGCATAGACGTGGATTTAACTTCAGTCCTTTCAATATCCAGTCACATGTGGACACCACTTGCATCCTACTGTGTGGCCACAGGAAAGAGACTCTGCTTCTTTGAGCCTCAGTCCTCCCGTCTGTGGGATGGATATGAACCCATTGCCCCAGCAAGCTGCGAGGGGTCTAAAATGCAAAGCAGAGACTCATGCTGTGAAATGCTGAGCATTTTAGAGAATGATTTTTATTTTTATTTTATTTTTTAAATATAAACTTATTTTAATTAGAGGCTAATTACTTTACAATATTGTAGTGGTTTTGCCATACACTGACATGAATCTGCCACAGGTGTACATGTGTTCCCCATCCTGAACCGCCTCCCACCTCCATCCCAGTCCACCAGCCCTGAGCAGCCTGTCTCATGCATCAAACCTGGAACAACCACTGTTATCATCAGACTCTGTGGGCCTACTAAGGACTCCTTCCTTAGAAATGCACTCCTTTACATGTGGAGCCAAATAATTAGCCCAGTCCTCATTTTTGAATCATAAACTACAAGAAACAAAGTCATTTTGAAAAATGGCTTTTCATTTGTCATGATTTTTTCATTTCCTCCAAGAGAAGGCAGACTGTACTAGGCAAAAATCAATGCTTCCCCATAATAATGTGCTTACAAGAGATCCGGGGCAGAAAGCCTCATAGAGAAGGGATGGAGGCTATCTATAGGATATACCAGCCACAACAAGAATCTGAAGATCAATACCATATGGACTTACATTAAAAATGCACAACCTTAATCAAAATACAAAACAGACTATAAGGCTTTAAGACAAAAACTATGTCTTGCCATTGAAAAAACATGCCTGCAAGCATCCCAGGTTTTTTTTTTTTTTAATGTATTCTTCTCTCAACCTAAATATTATCATTATCAAAGCAAGCTCCATATTCCAAGAACCTAGTCATTCCACCTTCATCCCACCCACAGCACATATATTTTATAACCACTAAAACCAGATCCTATGGCTATGACAGGAAGGAAGGAATAAACGTTTGTTAGGTGCTGGCTACGTGCCATGGTCTGTGCGAGTTGCTGGAGAAGCAAGGATGCTCAGGCTCAATCATATGTCAGACCACAGCGCTCTCTGGCCCCAGATCTTCTCGTGGCACCCCATTTCTCTTGGAGTCAAGGCCCTATAGTGCCCCCCACCTCATGTGACCTGCTTGTAGCTACATCCACACTCATGTCACCTCCTTTACTCTTTAGCCATGCTGGCCTCCTCACTGTTCCTACATGATTCCCAGGGCTGCTCTAACAAATTACCACACTTGAGGGGGTTAAGACAAGAGAAATATATTCCCTCACAGGACTAGAAGATGGAAGCCCCAAATCAAACCATTATCAGGGCCACGTTCTTTCAAGGCTCTAGGGAGAATCTGTTCAATGCCATTCTCTTAGCTGCTGGTGACAGCTGGCAATCCTTGGCATGTCTTGGCTTATAGACATATCATTTCAGTTCCTGCCTCTGTCATCACATGGCACCCCCCCTCTCTCCGTATGTCTCTGTCTCCCTGTGTCTTCTTTCCTCTTCTTCTAAGGACACCAGTCACATTGGATTAAGAGCACAGCCTCGTATGGTGCCATCTTAATTAATTATATCTGCAACAACCACACTTCCAAATAAGGTCACATTCACAGACACTGGGGATGAGGACGTCAACATATCTTTTGAGGGGACATAATTCAACCCACAATGCATACCAAGCCCCAGGGCCTTTGCACTTGCTATGCTCTCCGTGTTGAAAGCTCTTACCCCAGGGAGCAACATGGTTCATTTCTTCATCTACTCCAAGTCTTCACTGAAATACAGCCATCTCAGTGAGACTTTCCTGTTTATACTGTGTAAAACTGCAACACCCCCATCACCACAACACTCTCTGCCTTCTTTTCTTCCATGTTACTTATCTTCTGCCTGTATAATTTACTGATTTGCTTCTCTCTCTCTCCTTGCTAGAACAGAATGTAAACTCAAGGTGGGCAGAGATTTTCATGCATTTTGCGAAATGTTTCCCCCGTAGTGAGAACTTAAAATCACAACATAAGGTGATGGGGTCTGTAGGGCACAGCACAGGAGGCTATGGGGATAAAGAGAAGGCAGTGGTCAGGCTCCAACCTGCTGAGAGAAGTGTCAGTGGTGGCTTCCTGGAGGAGGTGTTATGTGAGCAGAATCAGGAAGAGTGAATGAAATAATCAAGTGCTAAGGCTGGGTGAGAAGGGGAGAGCAGAGGGGGCTACTCCAGGTGGACCAGCAGTATTCTAAAAGAGATCGGAACAATGACAACAACATTAATAACTACTGATGTCTCCTGAGTATTTATGTGCCAGACATTCTTCTAAGCACCTGTCTTAACTCCCTGAACCTTAATAACCTAGAAAGTAGGTCCTTCTGTTAGTTTCCTATTGCTGGTATAACAGGTTACCACAAGTTTAGTAGTTCAAAATAACACAACAATTCTCTCACTGTTCTGGAGGTCAGAAATCCAAAATAAGTCTCACTGGGCTAAAACCAAGGCACTGGCAGAGCTAATTCCCTTCTGGAGGCTCTCAAAGGGGAGAATCTATCCCTTTGCCCTCTCTTCTTCTAGAGGCTGCCTGCTCTCCTTTGCTCACGGCCCCTTCCTCCATCTTTAACACTAGCAGCGCAGCATCTTTGGATCTCTCTCTGACTTCCACTTCTCTTCCTTCTTTACTTGAACTTTCTAGTCTCCCTTAAAAGGACCCTTGTGATGATACCCAACCCACCCAAATAATTCAAGATAATCTCTCCATCTCCAGATCCTCAACTTACTCACATCTACCAAGCCTCTTCTGCCATATAAGGTAACATATTCACAGGTCTGAGATTAGAACAGAGACATCCTACGGGACCATGACTCTGCCTACCACAATCCTCATGCAGTTTTCAGATGGGGACCCTGAGGCTCTGAGTGGTTCTATAACTTCCCAGGCTTCTTGGGGAAGGTGGCTGAGCCAGGATTCAAAGCACAGTCTGACTTGCAGAGGCCATGGCCCACCCCCTGACTCCATGAGACAGCTCAGCTGGCACACAGATCTGCAAGTAACTCCCCATGGCTGGAGAGTCAGGGATGATGGGGGAACAGCAAGAGCTAACGCAGTCACAGCAGGGCAGGTGAGATGGCAAAAGACTTGTGAACTAAGGAGGAGCTGGACTTTATCCCTTGGGAAGTGGGGAGCCCCAATAGGGTGCGGCCTCACTCGCAAACAGCATGGATGTGTGTGAAGGACAGGCTGGCAGCAGCAAGGCAGGTACCTACAGGTCTCAGCAGACGTGCACTCACCACAAGGGTGCAGGCAGAGCAAGGGAAGTAAAAGATACCTTCACCTTGATTGTCTCAGCCTGCGATGGTCCAGAGGGAACTTGAACTTTATCCCCACTGGGACACTGGTATCCTGCCCCCGTTCCAGGAAAGGTTGATATATTTTGGTCAGAATTGTGAAAGAGAAAAACTTCAATTATCCTAACTGTTCAAACACTGTCTTCTAGGAGAAAAGAAATGAAATGTTAAACAAAAAGTGGGTGGGTGGCTGCAACAAAGACAGAATTAGGGCGGGAGGCAGAGGGTGTGGAGTGAGAGAGTCGCTGGTGGGGGAGGGACAGGAGGCATGAGGAGCTGCCGGGCAGCTGCAGAGGAGAATGGCGGATGGCAGCAGTGCCCGGGCTGGGGAGGGGTGGGCCTGAGCAAACGCACAGAGGGTGAAGGGCCAACCAGACTAGGAGCCCGAGTCAAGGGCCGACAGGCAGGCAGCTTGAGCTGACTTCCTGTAGGGCCTTGACAAGAATGGCTCTCCCTCTGGGCCTCCATTGCCTAATGTGTATCAGAGGCTATGAGAGACAAGGGGTCAGCCTGATGTTTTGTGGGGTTTTCTGCAACACCCAAACTCTCTCCTGTTGTCTGGCTGGCAGAGCCCCCGGAACCCCTCCTCCAGCCTCCTGAGGCTTTGCTGGTTGCCTCCCCACCCAGGAAGAATACCCCTGCTGGAACCAGAAAGTTGTTGGGAGCCTATACCTGAACTAGCACGCACTGTCAGGTAACGCAAAAGCCTCAGCTGAGGTCCCTGCAGAAGGTGCTGAAGCCTAGTCTGCATCCTAGTTGCCATGTTGCATACCCACATCCAAAAGTACACCTGTGCTCTCTGCACGCACCACCCCTCCCCTGCACCCACCTCCACATTCCACTCCACTCACCTAACTCAGGCAAAGAAACCCCAGACCATCAACACCAGCTCAGGACTCTAGATTGTCTGGGAGATACCACCCCACCAGTGCCCACACCACCTCCTGTGATTCCTCTGCCTCCTCCCAATGTGTCCTCAGACCCCATGTGGCCCAGGCCCCAAGGCGCTGTGCTGAGAGACCATGAGGCAGAGAGAATGCAGGCTCAGTAAGGAGTGTCCTGCACACTGGAAGGCTCTACACAGAGGCAGAGATGGTTAGGATCATTCCTCTTCAATGACTCATGCACAGTTATGGGCTCAGAGCCTCTGAATGTCTCAGACAGGCCCAAGACCAATCAAATCCATACTCCACTGGCCCCATGGCCCATCATTCTGAAGGAATGCATATATGCAACCATCTCCTTCAATCCTCACCGCAAACTCAAGAGGCAGAGACTGGTTTACACCCATTTCACAAATGAAGAAACTACGGCTCAGAGAGGTTTCAGCGGCTTGCCAAAGAGTACATGATACGTAGTGCTTGACATTCACACCAAGTGTACCTTCATCTCATGCCTGAGCAGGGACGTGCCATACCCAGGGATGCCAGGGCTCAGAGAGGACAGTGGAGGGAGCATCCCTGCCAACCAGGGCAGGGCCACTGCAGGCAGTGGGAGCAGCCCAGCCAAGCCCTGGAAATGAACCTGGAAAATGATGCTAAATAAAAAGAGCCCATTTACAACAGGGCACATACAAGGTAATTCCATTTATAGGGACCATCCAGAATAGGAAAATCCGTGCAGAGGGAAAGCAGACTAGTAATCGACAGGGGCTAAGGGAATTGAGGGTGGGAGGGAAATAGAGAGTGACTGCCAATGAGTATAGGATTTCTTTTTAGGATGATGAAAATATTCTCAAATTGATTATGGTAATGGCTGTTCAACCCTGTGAATGTGCTAATAATCACTGAATTATATGCTTTAAATGGGTGAATTATATAGTGTGTGAAATCTCTCTCAATAAAGTTATTATTTTTAAAAAGGATACGGAAGTGGGTCTGACCTCTGGTTTAGCTCAAGGTGAAGTCTTAGCAAGGTAGTTCAAAGCCTGGCTTCAAATCCTGCTCTACTTGCTACCTGAGTGATGTTGAACAAGCTACTTAAGCTTTCTGCGTCTGTGTTTCCCTAGGCATACAACTGAGGCAGTAATACGTCTTAGGGTTATGAGGTTTAAGTGAAATAATGTAAATACCTGTTCTTAGAAAGGCCTCACTCATTATAATGTCTAGACAATTACTTGTTGCTATTTTTATTACCTGAAGAAATAACAAGCATGAGGGCCTTTAGTCCAATTTGCATACTGTTTGTACAAAGCTACCTACTCTGTTCTAGCTATCATGAAGGGACTTAAAATCTGAAGGAAGAGAAACAAGCATTCAGTCAACAAACATTCATTTTTGCTTCTGACTGGAACTTTTCCGGTTTCCCCTGGAGAGCTGAGCCAGCAGAGAAGTTACAAGGAAGTGAATTTTAAGACACCACTGAGATCATCTTGCCTTGGGGACAAGGAGGACCTGAAACATGAACGTGCCCCAGTCTGAAATCCCCTTTCTCAAATGAGATGAGGCAGATGCGGCATCTGGCTTCAGGCAGGTTAGCTCAGCCCCTCTTCAGCCAGTTTGTCAGTGGCCCCGATTTCAGATGTGCCCATGATGCTTCTAGCCCACGCTGATTCCGGGCTTCCTTCTTGAATACACTGTTGAACACTGGAGGTCAAACAGCCAACAAGCTGCAGCATCTTCCTTAGCAGCCTCACTCCTCCTTGGGAAGGATACCTGGACCACATGAATGAAGCCAGCCTCTGGGACCCAGACAGAGACACTGGGAAGAACAGTCACACGGCACCCAAGAAACAGGCGGCCCTCTCAAGGGATTCAGTTCAGTTCAGTTCAGTTGCTCAGTCGTGTCCGACTCTTTGTGACCTCATGAATCGCAGCACGCCAGGCCTCTCTGTCCATCACCAACTCCCGGAGTTCACTCAGACTCGCGTCCATCGAGTCTAGGTGCTATGAATGAGACAGAGTTGGAATAAGTTATTCCCCAATCTCTTATCCTCTGTTCTGGCTACTGCTGGAATCATCTAGAACGATCACGTGGATTATTGCATTCCAGAGGTCTTTGGAAGTTGTGCCCAACAGTGGGTCTGTTAGTTTCATTGTGAATACCTTACTAACAACTAGAGCGGCAGGAGGGGAAAGCTGTTTCATGAAGTAGTATCCTCCCTGTCACAGGGAGATGACATCCACATGGGGCAGATGACAGGTAAGCACCCATCAAGGATGTTTTGAAGGGGATGCAGATGCTGGCTGACCATCTGTGAATCCCCACGGCCATCCTCCTTGGTTTCCGAGACTCTCAGCAGTACTTCAACCTGAGGCTCAGTCAGCTACAAAAATCACAAACTGAGTGAGCTGGAAGGGACCTCAGAGACCATCTGGTTCAGCCCCTCTATTTCACCAAGGAAAAAACTGACTTTGCAGCTGAGAAGTTAACTTGCCCAAGGTCACTCAGCTTTTCGGGCAGAGCCTGAAGTCTTAAAATTGGCCTCTTCAATCGGGCCTGAAGTTGGGCATTGGCAGCCCAACTTTTCTGCTAAAAAACTGTTTCAAGACTTTTTGTTTCCATGAATCATAGCCAAATGGCTTTTAATCAGATGAGGATGCTTCTCAAACACAGAGAATTTTCGAAAAATACAGCTTTCCCTCAGTACCATTAACAAACAGCAATCAGAATAAATGCTTTGAAAAGTTATACGATGTGAGATACAAGAATAATGACTTACATGTGTTTAAAATGATCCCACTTGAATCCAAGAATAAACTTTTAATTTTAGCCCGACTTTACAGATGAGGAGGTTGAAGACCAGGAAGCTTGCGAGAAGAAAGAACTAGAAGCACAGGCTGACTTCAAACCTAGGACTTTTGCTACTACCCAGGTATCCTAAAGTGACATGTTATAAAGAGATACACAAATTTTCAAAGGAAGGGGAGCTAATTATCTGGGCTGCCTGCTGGCTATAATCTCCCCCTGAATCACACTTGCTGAGGCCAGAGCCTTCTCTGAGCATTTGCTGGAGTTTGGCCAGCTCCAGGGCACCTCTGGGCTGCAAAACACTTGAGCTTGCTGTGAAATTGCCCACTTTTGGTGGTAACACCTCTCTTTTTTTCTCCTTTATATAAGAAGTACATGTAATGCTATTTCAAAGTGTTTCTATTAGCTATACCACTGTACTTGACTTTTCCTCTGAGCAATCACACCTCACTCTCTGCTCTGTGTGACCCAAACTGCCCTGAAAGTGGAACTTGCCTTTGCACATAGCCCTGCCTCCAACACTTCCTGCCAACTACTCCTCAAGATATTTTCCCTGCGACAAAAGGGCAAGGATTTGCTGCATGACAGAGTATGGGTCCCCCACCAGCCAACTTCTCTTACCTGCAGCTCTCCCAGCCTTCTCCATGCAGCTTAAGAAAACACACATCTTGTGAGAACAGGGCTGAGCTCCTCTCCCCTTGAGCATGGTTGACTTGTTTGCCAAATCTGAAACTAAGTCTAAGTCAAAATCAAGAGTAAATCCCAAATTCTGGGTAAAGAAAGAGATCATTTCTATACACACCTGGTACTAAACACCAAGAGTACATCTAAGCAAAGACGAAGTTGAGGTTGATGAGTGAGGCAATTCATTTGTGCTTGATATCTACACTTTTCCAAATGTGCTCCAAAATTATGTGCACTTTTACTTAGAGAAAATAGAGAGTATTCAAGTTTATGCTATTATTTTAATAAAGAATCATAATTTTCACAGAAAAGTCTAGAAGTGATCAGATGATGAGCCTAGAATTTCTGCTTGCTCTTATTCATACCCAAGCTGATTCTAATCATTAAGCTGAGTGAGCACATTTACTGAGAGAAGCTCTGTAAATCATAGGCAATTTTCTTTTCCTCAAGACTAGATCATATAAACCAAACCTGAAAGCAATGGCCATTATTTTCCTTACACCCCTAACAGCTTCAACATCCTCTGTACTCCAATTTTTCAAGTGGACATAGTAGACATTTCCTATCTAAGCATTCATCTTTCTCTTTCCTGATAGACCCTGATCTTCATTTGGGCTCCCTCGTCCCCCACGTGTAACAGCTTGCTCCCTGCTTGTGGGATCCTGGCCCATGAGTGGAATCAAATTGTGGTTTAGCCCCTTTTCCCTGATCGTGATTGGTGCAGCTGTCGCCAGTTAGAACACACAAATGCCTGAAGGAACGTGGCTGGAAAATTTGGGCCAGTGAACTATGAAGAAAAGTTTCCCGCAGTTACAGAACTAGACTCCATCATGACTAGGATGGGCCTAGGTATTCTTGCTTTCCTAGGCCCCTTCTCCAATAAACAAACAAATGTGAACATGTGTGTGCTAAAAATTACATTTTATGACGGTATTGCTTTTTGTTGTTTAGTCACTAAGTTGTGTCTGACTCTTCTGTAACTCCACAGACTGTAGCCCACCAGGCTCCTCCGTCCACAGGATTTCCCAGGCAAGAATACTGGAGTAGGTTGCCATTTCCTTCTCCAAGGGATCTTCCTGACTCAGGGACCGAACCCATGTCTATCTCCTACATTGGCAGGCAGATTCTTTACCACAGAGTCAGCAGGGAAACCCATGTACTAGTACAAAGATGAATTATTAATATCACATATCGGTGCATTTTCTCTAACTTCAAGTTCTTTCTTCCTATTAAAAAAAAAAAAGTATTTTTGTGGCCTTTTAAAAGTACCATGGGCCCTAGATATTGTGCCTACTGTATCTTACAGGTAAGATGACTCTGTTACAGGCTGAGTTGACCCCAAATATCCCCCTTACTCTGGACTTCTCACTGTGAGCCTACGGATTTCCTTATGGTTTATGCCACTCTGACTGGCTTTTCTATTACTGACAGCTGAGAGCATCCAGACATCTTGGAACAAAAGACATGAAGGATGGCCAGATGAGAAGCATTGAAAGGATGAGCCCAAATCGTAAATCAGACGTTGGCTTAAATCCCCATAACACTCATCTTTCTGGGTCTCAATTTTTGTATCTGTAAAATCATGTCATTATGACAGGTGGGGCTGCAGACACTGGGCAACATGTAATGGGCACAATGATGAACTATGAACTGATGAACTATAGACAGGGGTTCAGGACACTGTACAGGAGACAGGAATCAAGACCATCCCCAAGAAAAAGAAATGCAAAAAAGCACAATGGCTGTCTGAGGAGACCTTACAAATAGCTGTGAAAAGAAGAGAAGTGAAAAGCAAAGGAGAAAAGGAAAGATATAGCCATTTGAATGCAGAGTTCAAAAGAATAGCAAGGAGAGATAAGAAAGCCTTCTTCAGTGATCAATGCAAAGAAATAGAGGAAAACAACAGAATGGGAAAGACTAGAGATCTCTTGAAGAAAATTAGAGATACCAAGGGAACGTTTCATGCAAAGATGGGCTCAATAAAGGACAGAAATGGTATGGACCTCATAGAACCGGAAGATATTAAGAAGAGGTGGCAAGAATACATGGAAGAACTGTACAAAAAATATCTTCACGACCCAGATAATCATAATGGTGTGATCACTCACACTCACCTAGAGCCAGACATCCTGGAATGTGAAGTCAAGTGGGCCTTAGGAAGCATCACTACGAACAAAGCTAGTGGAAGTGATGGAATTCCAGTTGAGCTCTTTCAAATCCTAAAAAATGATGCTGTGAAAGTGCTGCACTCAATATGCCAGCAAATTTGGAAAACTCAGCAGTGACCATAGGACTGGAAAAGGTCAGTTTTCATTCCAATCCCAAAGAAAGGCAATGCCAAAGAATGCTCAAACTACTGCACAATTGCACTCATCTCACACTCTAGTAAAGTAATGCTCAAAATTCTCCAAGTCAGGCTTCAGCAATACGTGAACCATGAACTTCCTGATGTTCAAGCTGGTTTTAGAGAAGGCAGAGGAACCAGAGATCAAATTGCCAACATCTAATGGATCATCAAAAAAGCAAGAGTGTTCCAGAAAAACATCTATTTTTGCTTTATTGACTATGCCAAAGCCTTTGACTGTGTGGATCATAATAAACTGTGAAAAATTCTGAAGGAGATGGGAATACCAGACCACCTGACCTGCCTCTTGAGAAATCGGTATGCAGCTCAGGAAGAAACAGTTAGAACTGGACATGGAACAACAGACTGGTTCCAAATAGGAAAAGGAGTACGTTGAGGCTGTATATTGTCACCCTGCTTATTTAACTTCTATGCAGAGTACATCATGAGAAACTCTGGGCTGGAAGAATCACAAGCTGGAATCAAGATTGCCGGGAGAAATATCAATAATCTCAGATATGCAGATGACACCACCCTTAATGGCAGAAAGTGAAGAGGAACTAAAAAGCCTCTTGATGAAAGTGAAAGAGGAGAGTGAAAAGGTTGACTTAAAGCTCAACATTCAGAAAATGAAGATCATGGCATCTGGTCCCATCACTTCATGGGAAATAGATGGAGAAACAGTGGAAACAGTGTCAGACTTTATTTTTGGGGGCTCCAAAATCACTGCAGATGGTGACTGCACCCATGAAATTAAAAGATGCTTACTCCTTGGAAGAAAAGTTATGACCAACCTAGATAGCATATTCAAAAGCAGAGACATTACTTTGCCAACAAATGTCCATCTAGTCAAGGCTATGGTTTTTCCTGTGGTCATGTATGGATGTGAGAGTTGGACTGTGAAGAAAGCTGAGCACCGAAGAATTGATGCTTTTGAACTGTGGTGTTGGAGAAGACTCTGGAGAGTCCCTTGGACTGCAAGGAGATCCAACCAGTTCATTCTGAAGGAGATCCATCCTGGGATTTCTTTGGAAGGAATGATGCTGAAGCTGAAACTCCAGTACTTTGGCCACCTCATGCGAAGAGTTGACTCATTGGAAAAATCTCTGATGCTGGGGGGGATTGGGGGCAGGAGGAGAAGGGGACGACAGAGGATGAGATGGCTGGATGGCATTACTGACTCGATGGATGTGAGTCTGAGTGAACTCTGGGAGTTGGTGATGGACAGGGAGGCCTGGCGTGCTGCGATTCATGGGGTCGCAAAGAGTCGGACACGACTGAGCGACTGAACTGAACTAAATGGGCAGAATTATTAGGGGTTGCAGGAGTTTGAGTAGAGGCTCAGTGACTGGCTAGTGCAGGAATGACTCAATTTCCACTTCCTTTTGTGTTTTGCTTCTTTAACTCAGTAGCAACAGGGTCAGAGAAATGATCCAAACAAAAACAGCAAAAGGAGGAAAGAGAAACAAAGGGAATTAATTTGGGAAGTCAAGAGACTATTGGGAATTGGGAAACTAAATTGGGAAACTAAAGCCAGCAAGAACCACACAATAAGGGCCAAAAGCCAGTGAAGGAAGTAGGACCTTAGGGTCCCGGCCCATGTCTACTGTTAACTCACAGCAAGCCCCTGGGAAGTCCTTTTTTCTCTTGGGCCTCAAGTCTCCCTTTGTTAAAGAAAAGAGAAACAAAAAGAGGAAGTATGCCTTTTTCAAGTGCTCACTAGCCCTATTTGGTTAGTGGCTACCATTCTAGAAACTGCAGATACACAACAGTTCCATCATCACAAAAAGTTCTTTCGTACAGTACTGCTGTAGAGTACATAAACCATTGTTAAATACTATGTTAATATAAAAACTGGGCTTCCCAGGTGGTGCTACTGGTAAAGAATCAACCTGTTAATGCAGGAGACACAAGAGATACGGGTTCAATCCCTGGGTCAGGAAGATTCCCTTGGGGAACGAAATGACAACGCACTCCAGCATTCTTGCCTGGAAAATCCCATGAGGAGAGGAGACTAGTGGGTCACAGTCCGTGCGACCACAAAGAGTCAGACACAACTGAGCATACTAATTTTTAATAAATAAATAATATAAAAACTATCGGTGATAGCCATAAAATCAAATTGAGTGGATTCACAAATATCTCATGAACTTCTTTGGTGCTTACATACGTAAGAAACAAGAAACACAGGGCAAGGAATCCAGAAATTTGGATTCAAGCCTTGACTCTCACTTCCTGGCTGTGCGACCCCAGAAGAGACAACATACCTTTCTAAGCCTCAGCTTCCTCATGTGTAAAATGAGAAAAATGATAGTTTCTATCGTGTAGGGGTACAGCTATGATCACAATAGCTAATACACGAATTCAATGAATATTTATTGTGTCTATTATGTGCCAATAACTACCCTACACACTGGAGATAAACAGGTAATGGACTAGACCGATATCCCTGCCCCCATGGAGTTGACATTCTGACATCAGATTTTAGCAAACGTGAGCTATCAGTCCTGATAATCGTACGGCAGTACTCTGACTCACATTGGCGTTGGCATTGTCAATGTCATTGTCATTGATGGAGACTCATCTCTCAAGCAGTAAGAATGTAATTTCGATTTTAAAATATTGGGCCCTCTAACTTATCTCCCTCCCCAACACAGAGCTCAACTAAAAATTCTTTAAACTTGTGCGCTGCTATGGGTTACATCATAAAACCAAAGACTTCCCTATGACATCTGAATCTAATTCAAGAAAAAAACCTGATTTCAGCAGCTTTTAGTCCAGACTTTAGGAAAAAATTAATCATGCATGCATTCAACTAGCAATGAGCAAACTTGATAATTTAAGCAGTTTAGCAATTGGATTGAAATTTTACAGCTAATTTAAAGTACTCCACACTACTGACTTCAGACTTGAGGTTACAAAGCTGAATTAGCCTGGACAAGAGCAATTACTCAGCACTTTCTGTGCACGTGGCCTTGACTGACTTTTAGGCACAATGAAGTGACTGCTCATATCCAACCACAGTCAGCTGGACGCATATATGCCACACGGACCTTGTTTTCATGCTTGTTGAAGCAAGGCTGGTTCTTATTTATCCTTGTCGCCCCCAGCCTGACAAAAGCCGCCACACACTCCACAAATGAATTAGTAAGTAAGTCTTAGAAGGGTCACAGTGATAAATTTATCACTGTGTAACTTTAGGCAAGCTGCTTAATCTCTCTGAAACTGTTTCTTTATCTGCAAAATAGAAATAATAACAATACTTTCAAGATAGTTGTGAAACAGTAGAGATGATGTATATACAGCATCTGGCACATAGTAGGTACTAAATGTCAGTGCGGCCATTTTAAAACATGGCTTCAAAACTCTTAGACATATCTCCCTTTAGAGGAAGTGTGTGTGTCTCTGTCCCCTCCTATCAAATTTGAGAAGACTTGGGACTGTTCTGGTCAACAAAGTACGGTAAGAGTGAGGCTATATGACCTCTAAGATGGGGTCATAAAGGCCATGTAGCTATAACCTGCTGCTCTTGAAACATGCACTCAGGATTTCTTCTTGGGCTCTCAGGAGGCTCCATCTCAAAACCCAGCCACTTGCTGTAAGAAACCAAACCATATGGAGACACTGTGTGTTGGGCCTCTGACAGTCTCAGCTAAGCTCAGACATTAAGTCTTCCCAAATCACAGGGCAGGACAAGCCATCCCTGTGATTTCCTGACCCACAAGGTCCCTGAGCATAATAAAGTGATGGAAGGATGGTTGTTTCACCCCCAAGTTTGGGAGGTTTTGCACTGGGTGGTAAGCAATTGGAACACCCAGTCGGTATCACTCATTCACTCAGCCACCACTGTGGCCTCCATGCATGAAGCAATGCGGTGCACTCTGGAGAGTCTCAGAAAGTGCACAAACCAGTGGAGAAACACAACTGTGCTCAGCTAGTGGTGTGCTGGTCAACGTTTCATTAACACCTGAGGGTAGCAGACAGCCTGGCTTGAGGCAGTGAACAATTTCCGCCTTATGAATACCATCATTGCCTGTATCAAGCTACCAAGTTGAAGTCATCCAGCTTCAAACATTCCCAAGAAGTTCCCACGAGCTCTTTTGAGCCAGTGCAAGTCAGTTCCAGATGCCACTGTCAGAAGACCTCAGTGTGCGGTGAAAAGCCAACACAAAAGGGCAGCAAAAATGTTAGGGGCAAAGGAGAGCTTGGGGATGAGGTAATGAAGGCCATTTAAGTCCCAAACTCCCAATACGGTCTCCAAGGAATGGTAAGGAACAAGAAGAACACATAATATGCGCACCTTTAACAAAATAGAAGATGCGGATTCCCCAGACCTCAAATTACCTAGAAGTGGAAAAGCAAAGTCAAAATCTCAGTGAGAGCAAGTGCTGAGAACTGCAGTTTGGAGAAAACTATAGAGGAGAGAGGAGCCGGTAGCAGGTAGATGGTTTTAAAGCTCACCTAAAACCATCCTAGAACAAGAAAGACCCTGGAAATAAATATCAGTGGGTCCAACTACAGGGAATGGATTTGTAAGGAGGAGAGGTAAGGAGATGGTCTTTCCAAGGTAATGCCTGGGGGAGGGGGAGAAGAGGATCAAGGAAAAGAGAGGTGCCGTGGAAGTCTCAACAAAAAGGGGAGAGTCTAGAATCCGGCAAGACAAAGAAAATCAAAGAACATGCAATCCCTCCCCTCGCCTCTTCCTCAAAAGAAAAAAAAATGTCAGGGATGGTGACTGAGTCTCCCCAGGGCCAGCACTGTCCCATCTGTAAAAGAAGGCTGGGTCCAGGTCTAAATGCATATGAGTCCATGTTTTAAATATTCTTGTACGAAATCGAGGGTTCCTCCTAATCTGCATTTGGGTTAGTTTCCCCAAAAGCAGAGCTTGCCTGAGAGTAGAGAGGCCAGCCCTCCTGCAAGGGAGCCAAGAGGCAAGACAGACAAGAAAAAGTGGATGCAGGGCAAGTTGCTGAGCCAGTCATTGCTGTGGGCAACTGAGGAACCGGCAGGAATGCTTCTCCAAACTGGCCCTCAGGAGGAGGAGGCCAAGGCATCCAGCCTGTGTTGGTCTAACTCCTCGGAGAAGCAGATGCCAGGACAGGATTAGATGTTTAAGACTGTCACAGGGGAAAGGCCTCTGAGAGAGAAAGGGGTTGGGAGAGCCTGAGACCACAGTGTAGGTCTGACCCCACGAGCAGGACAGAGAACAATCGGGAAGCGTGGACAGTGGAAGAGTCTTGGATGGCAATGCAGTTCTAGGGGAGCTCAGCAAGGCCGATGGGGAGTCTTTGAACCCACGGTGTCATCAGAGGAGACCTGTGTCTCCCATGACTGGGCCTGTTCTAGAGTCCCTGCTCAGCTCAGTGCTGGCTGCGAGCGGTCCCTGGGAAGCCTGGTCTCCACACAAAAGTGGTGGCAGATTTCAGAAGGCGGCGGCTGAATTTGCGGTGAATCTGTCTGCCACTCATGGGTATGGCTGAGGCGCATTTTCACAGCTGCCACATGTGGCTGAGTGGCCTAGAGACAGGGGCCCAGAGAAAGGCAGTGGGGCCGTTAGGGGGGACTGCATCGCCATGAAGGAGACACAGATGGCCTCAGGGGTGTTCAGGAGATGGGAAAAGAGCCTCAGCTCACCTCCCAGCTGGCTTCCCCTGACTGGGCCCTTGATAGAAACATCCTTCCCATTACGCCAGTCTATCCATGTGAAGGCCTAGCCAACAAGAATATGGCTCTTCCTGGGGCAGGGCATTAGAAGGTGAGCACTTCCCTGGTGGAATGGTTCACACATATTTTTTGTGGGTGAAGTAGTGTTCCCCCCAAATTCACATCTATCTGGAAACTCAGCATCTGGCCTTATTTGGAAATAGGGTCTCTGCAGATGTAATTAGTGAAGGATTTTGAGGTGAGACCACCCTGGGTTTGGAGTGGGCCCTAAGTCCAGTGTCTGGTGTCCTCTATGTCGAAGAGAAGACAGAGAGAGATACACGAGGAAGAAGGCCATGCGAAGGTGAAGGCAGAAATTGGCGTGATACTGCCACAAGCCCAAGAACACGAGGAAGCATCAGAAAAGGCAAAGAAGGGTTCTCCCCTAGAGCCTTCAGGGAGGGCATGGCTTTGCTGCCACCTTAATTCTGGACTTCTAGACCCTGAGAGTGTGAAAAAAACACATTTCTGTTGTTTCAGGCCACCCAGGTTGTGGTCATCTGTTATGGCAACCTTAGAATACTAATAGACTAATATTGTTAGTAAATATAAAATAATAATAAACTAATAATTTATGCCCATCAAAAGTGTAGACACCGGTGACTCCTGACACTGGAATGTATGACAGCCAAGCCTCTCACCCTCTATCAAACCTCTGAGCAGAGTTCAGTCAACTTCTGCTTAAATACCCCTCAAGTGATGGGGAATTTATCACCTCAAGAGGAAGCCTCTTCGTTTCTGGCAACTTTGACCGTCAAAGCCCTTCCTATTACTGACCTAAAATATCTGCCTCCCTGTGATCCCCTCACTTTCAGTCTAACCTTGGTCTATGACACCCAGCCTGTTTTTGAGAGTACATCTCCTGCTAAGTCTTCCTGGAGGCCATTGGGCCCCAGCTCCTTTAAGGAATAATGTAACTTTACTCGAAATACAACAATGAACCAGAATATGAAATTATCTTATCAGCTGTACTCTATAAAGACAATCTTTCCCTGATTAGCATACTTCTCTGTCTCTATTTTCATCAAAGATTCACAGAAATGGCACGTTCAGAGCTTCTAGCAACCACAGGGCATTTTGGGACAGCCACTGAAGCTGGGAGGGCACACCAGACAAAGTTTAGGAGGTGAGAAGTGGCGGAGTGGTCCCTGCACACATCTAGAGAGTGACCCATTCCACACACATCTAGAGAGTGACCCTGCAGAGGAAGAGAATGAGAGAGACTGCCACCCAGTTAATTCCCAGAACAACAGTGTGGGAGACAGAGCCAGAAATACTATCTGGAACTCATGACACAACTCAGTGAACTGTCATGCTTTAGCTAACTCAAACAAAGCGAAAGGCATACGCAAAGGCAAGAGGTGTGACTGCCTCCTGAGGTGGAATCAGGGAGAGCTTCCAGAAGGAGGCATCTGTAGGTTGAGGCTTTAAGTCAAATGTGACAATCAAAATAAAAGGGATGGGAAATCTCTGGTGGTCCAGTGGTTAAGAATCCGCCTGCCAATGCAAGGGACCTGGGTTCAATTCCTGGTCTGGGATGATTCCACACACCATGGGACAACTGAGCCCGGGTACCACAATTACTGAGCCTGCCCTAGAGCCCCATGAGCTGCAACAAGAAGCCAACGCAGCGAAAAGCCTGTGCACTGCAACTAAAGGGTAGCCCCTGTTCACTGCAACTAGAGAAAGCCCTCATAGAGAAACAAAGAGCCAGCACAGCCAAAAATAAATAATTTTTTTAAAAAGCAACAGACTAGGCAGAAGGAACTGCCTAAGCAAAGGCAAGGCAACGTGGACCTTCAGGTCATGTTCGGGGAATGCAGACAAACTTAGTGTGGCTGGAGCAGAATGGGTACATGAGTATTTGCAGGAGGGAGACAAGTGGAATAGGAAGTAAAAGATGGTCTCTACAGACTGGGTAAAGGTTTCCTCTCTTTAGCTATTTTCGGGAGAAAATAGCTAAAGTATTAGCTGAGTATCCAATAAATAGCTGAGTATCTGCGGTGGTTCTTAGGTTCCAGCATGCATTAGAAATCACCTGTGTGCTTAACGTGCAGACTGCAGCCTCGCCGCCACAGGCCCACCACGCCACCACTAGCGCCCCAATTCCCTTGCACACTCCACGATACCCCTCATGTTGAGTCTGTGTCTGTGTGTTCCAGAGCCTGGGTGTCTGCATCATAAATATGCTCCAGCAATGATTCCAAGGAGGAGGTGGCAAACCTCACCAAGGAAGCAGTCCTGTGCTCCCCACCTTTCTTCACTGTGACAAATGATGTGGGCGGCACGACAACATATTAGGTTATGCCAGAGATTCCGGCAATTTAAGTTCATGTGAAAAGACGCACTGGGGAGGGAAAACCAACTTCAATTCTCCATCAAGGTACTTGGCAAAAACGAAAGGCCAAGAATCTATCAGAAATTACCTCCGTGGTCAGAGAAATGAATCGTGGGGCTGCCAAACCCTTCTTGTGACACTCAGGGCCGCCTGTAACTTGTAAAGGGAGGCCCTCAGGTTGTTTCACAGTGGGCACAGGGTTCAGCCCCAAGATCTTTCAGGAAATTGAAGCACACCCTTGGAGAGAAGTCAGTCCCTCACAAAGGAGCAATGGGGATTTAAACAGACAATTCTTTTTTTTTTTTTTGAAAAGCAAAAAAGAATTTCAGGAGCAAAGCATCTCAGGGGTGAAAGATCCTTTGGGTCAATGTCTCCTTTAAGCTAGAGTTCCAGGCCCTCTACCGGAGACTCTGGTACAGTGGGTCTGGAGTGAGGCTCTGGGAAGCTGCTGGTGAGAGACGTTTGGAAACACTGATCTAGCTTGCTGGACCTCCGCTTACACACCTCCATAGACAGGGAGTTCCTTCCCTTTAAGGGAGACCCATCCCAATTTTGAAGAGCTGTGATCATTAAAAACTTCCATCAGACATTGCTGAGCTGAAAATTTCCTCCAGTGCCAAGTCCTCTAAGCTTGTGTCTCTGCACTGACTCTGAGTAAGTTCAATCCCCCTGCCACAGGCAGCCTGGTAGAAAGACGAACTTCACACACAAGGGCTAACCTAGTGGTTCTGCACACACCAACTGTGGAAAAGGAAGGTGCATTGAGCTGCTTGGAGAGCCTTCCCCCTCCCGCATTTTTCCGGCATCCCCTCACTCCTATTTCCAAAGGGAAAGGGGAGAGTAATGACTTTCGTGAACATGACTAATTATCGTAGGCTTACTGTGGTCAGCAGAAATAATGGTCCCCCAAGAATGTGTGCATCCTAATATCCAGAATCTGTGACTGTGTTACATGACAAAGGAGAATCAAGCAACAGACGACATTCAGGTTGCTAATCAGCCAACCTTGAAATAGGGAAAGTATCCTGGGTCACCTGGGTGGACCCACTGTAATTACAAGGGTCCTTAAAACTGGGCATCCTGGCATCCCTGGTACCCAGATGGTAAAGAATCCACCTGTAATGCAGAAGACCTGGATTTGATCCCTGGGTCATGAAGATCCCCAGGAGGTAGGCATGGCAACCCACTCCAGTATTCTTGCCTGGAGAATTCCATGGACAGATCATGGAGTTGCAAAGAGTCAGACACAACTGAGCGACTAACACTTTGTGGGAGAGGAAGGAAGAGAAGTGAACATTAGACCCATGCAGGGTGAGACTCGAGTGCCCATCATGGCCTTAGGACAGACCATGAGCCAAGCAAGAGCTTGCAGTCTCCATGAGATTCTCCCCCGTATCTTGCTGAATGCAACACTGCTGACAACATCTCGACTTTATACCACCAAGACCCATGTTGGATCTCTCACCCCCAGAACTGTGAGATAATAAATCTATGTTGTTAAAAAGCCAAATTAGTGGTAACTTGTAATAGCCATAACAGAAATCTAATACACTTATTATATGCTAGATAGGAAGCATCACTACAAACAAAGCTACTGGAGGTGATGGAATTCCAATTGAGCTATTTCAAATTCTAAAAGATGATGCTGTGAAAGTGCTGCACTCAATATGTCAGCAAATTTGGAAAACTCAGCAGTGGCCACAGGACTGGAAAAGGTCAGTTTTCATTCCCATCCCTAAGAAAGGCAATGTCAAAGAAGGCTCAAACTACCAGACAACTGCACTCATCTCACACGCTAGTAAAGTAACGCTCAAAATTCTCCGAGCCAGGCTTCAGCAATACATGAACCATGAACTTCCAGATGTTCAAGCTGGTCTTAGAAAAGGCAGAGGAACCAGAGATCAAATTGCCAACATCCACTGCTGCTACTGCTGCTAAGTCGCTTCAGTCGTGTTCGACTCTGTGCGACCCCATAGACGGCGACCCACCAGGCTCCCCCATCCCTGGGATTCTCCAGGCAAGAACACTGGAGTGGGTTGCCATTTCCCTCTCCAATGCATGAAAATGAAAAGTAAAAGTGAAAGTGAAGTCATGTCCGACTCCTAGCAACCCCATGGACTGCAGCCTACCAGGCTCCTCCGTCCATGGGAAATGCCAGGTAAGAGTACTGGAGTGGGTTGCCATTGAAAAAGCAAGAGAGTTCCAGAAAAATATCTATTTCTGCTTTACTGACTATGCCAAAGCCTTTGACTGTGTAGATCACAGCAAACTGTGGAAAATTCTTCAAGAGATGGAAGTACCAGACCACCTTACCTGCCTCCTTCGAAACCTGTATGCCGATCAAGAAGCAACATTCAGAACCGGACATGGAACAACAGACTGGTTCCAAATTGGGAAAGGAATACGTGACGGCTGTATATTGTCACTGTGCTTATTTAACTTCTATGCAGAGTACATCATGAGAAACGCTGGGCTGGAGGAAGCACAAGCTGGAATCAAGACTGCGCGGAGAAATATCAATAACTTCAGATATGCAGATGACACCACCCTTACGGCAGAAAGCAAAGAGGAACTAAAGAGCCTCCTGATGAAAGTGAAAGAGGAGAGTGAAAAAGTTGGCTTAAAATTCAACATTCAGAAAACTAAGATCATGGCATCTGGTCCTATCATTTCATGGCAAATAGATGGGGAAACAATGGAAACAGTGACAGACTTTATTTTTCTGGGTTCCAAAATCACTGCAGATGGTGATTGCAGCCATGAAATTCAAAGACATTTGCTCCTTGGAAGAAAAGCTATGACCAAACTTTGCATATTAAAAAGCAAAGATATTACTTTGCTGACAAAGGCCCGTCTAGTCAAAGCTATGGGTTTTCCAGGAGTCAGGTATGGATGTGAGAGTTGGACTATAAAGAAAGCTGAGCACTGAAGAATTGATGCTTTTGAACTATGGTGTTGGAGAAGACTCTTGTGAGTCTCTTGGACTGCAAGGAGATCCAACCAGTCCATACTAAAGGTAAAGTAATCCTGAATATTCATTGGAAGGACTGATGCTGAAGCTGAAACTCCAATACTTTGGCCACCTGATGCGAAGAACTGACTCACTAGAAAAGACCCCGATGCTGGGAAAGATTGAAGGCAGGATGCAAAGGGGATGACAGAGGATGAGATGGTTGGATGGCATCACCGACTTAATGGACATGATTTTGAGCAAGCTCCGGGAGTTGGTGATGGACAGGGAAGTCTGGCATGCTGCAGTCCATGGGGTCACAAAGAGTCAGACATGAATGAGAGACTGAACAGAACTGAACTAGGTCATATACCTGAATATCTCATTTAATAGCAAAACAATCAGAGGATAGATATTATTACTATTCCTGTTTGACATATGAGTAAACTGAGGCTTAGATAACCTATAAAGAATCTGCCAGGGATCACACAGACAGAAGTGGTACAGTCTGGATTCAAACTCAGGTCTGTCTTCCCAAATCCTTTTTGAAGAAAGTTAGGGAAAAAGAGGAGCTAAAAATAGGAGTACAAAATGGGAACAAAGAAATGAAAAGACCTGGAAAGAGACCCAGAACAAAATACATAACTCTACAGTTATCCAAAGGGTGTTCTAGATTAATGAGAAATGTTTGCTATCTAATTCTAATCACTGACTCAAAATGTCTGAGGTTGCATGCACTTAGAGATAATCGAGTTCAAACCCTCCAGGTTAAAGCTGGAGAAGAAGACCTGGAGAAGGAAGTGACTTGTCCAGAGGAACAGAGAGGCTGGTGGGGGTAGGCAGGAACCAGTGCCGCATTTCCCATGCAGGGCTGGTTCTTCCTCTCCCCTCGCCCGTACTTCCTTTCTTCCTTCCAAAAGACTCTGTGATGACCCACAGGCAGCTAAGGTGAGTATGTGGCTCTGCCCAGAGCACAGTGATGGAGAATGCTGGGAGCCCCGTGCCTAAGACATCTCAAGAGAGCATCCTCTCCAGCAGGGCCTCTTGCTCCGAGACATCCAGCAACCACCACAGAAACAGGCCATATTTGTCCAAAGTATCCGCTGTGCATATGGATGCCTGTCACTGCTTTGTATGACTGGGGTAACCTGGACCTCCCCACCCCAGGAAAAAAACTGCATGCCTTGTTTTTCCTACAAATAAAACTTAATTAACCTGGCATAAATTTCAGCCTCATATCTAATCATCAACTATCTCTCTCACACATGCATATACAGAAGAAAAGGTTTCAAAGACAAGGCCCATTTATGATGGGCCAAGAAAATCCTGGTTTCCCACATTCTACTTCAGGGAGAGCCTCCCACTCACCCTCTCCCTGGACCCAGGAGCCCCTTCCTGAGATCTAGCTGCCCACTCAGTGCCAGCCTCTCCCTGCCAGCTGCTCCCTCTGAGAGTCTCATACCTTAGCACACATAGGAATCACCTGGCGGCCTTGTAAAATGCAGGCTCCTGGGCTCCCTCCACACCCCTCCACCTCTGCACAGAGAATCTGAATCAGTAGGTCTGGGATGGGACCCAAGGATCTGTGTTGTAACTAACATACACACGTACCATATACAATACACATAACACACACGTAAACACCATGCATTCTACCCCACACACACACATCATGCACACACACACACACACACACACACACACCATGCCCACCACTCCCACACACCACATGTCATGCACATACACCATACCCCTACACACGCAGGTAATTTTGACTGGAGGACTGCTCACAGATTCATACAACACCAACTGAGTTCCTGCAAGACAAATCATCCAATGTAAATAAAGCAACAAGCATGCACTTGCCACATCACTGGTGTTCAAAAAGTTATTTCTCCTTCTTTCCTCTATCTTTGTTCCTGAAGATTTTTGCACCAGTTTTAATAAGGCAGACACTGCATTCTGCCTTCGCTTTAGTTGAGCTACTTTTATATGTCTCTTTGTGTTTCTCTGTCTGGTTCCCCAGTAAGACTATGAGCCCCTTAAGGGGAGGGACCAAATTAGCATCCTCAGCATCCAGTGGGCTCCTGGCCAGGTAAGTGTTCTGTGAATAAACGGCAAGAACGCAGTACCACCCCACTGCCCTCCAAGCTGCTCCATCTGAATCGTGCAGTAAGTAGGTGGATGAGCTGGGGGGAGCCAGAGGGCCTCACCCAAGGGGAGAAGAGGGGTGCTGTGAAGAGTCGTAGAATGAAATCCATCAAGAAGCAAGGCGGCTGCAGCACGGTTACTTCCCACTTACGACAGCCCTGGGAACAGTTCTGCTTCCTGGATACATTAAGTACAAGCTGCTTGACCAGTCAACAAGTTCTTTATGACATTTCCAGACTCGCAGACTGGAATAACATTAATGAAACTTTCATGCCCTGATAAATAGTTCATCAGGAACCAAGGAAGGTGATGGCCCCACCCTCATCCACTGAGCCAGCCTGGAGCCCCCAATGTCTCTTTCTTATTTTCCTTGGTCTTCAGGCCCAATTAGGCACTAAGGCCAGGTGCCTCCACCATTGGCTCCCACCTCTCCACCCCTTGACCCAGCTCTAAGCAGACCCTGGAGCATCTCAGCTGGACCACAAGGCAGGCTCCTCACCGATCTCCTTGCTTCTTCAGCCCATCCCCTACACCATCATCATAAGCTTCCTGAAGCTCATCCTTACTGAGAAGCCCGCAGTGACTCCCAGCACTCCCAATCAAGTGCAGATGTTTCAGCCTGACATTCAAGCTCTTCTGAGGGCTCGTCTAACCTGTCTCCTTTATCACCTGCTACTCTGATTCTTACCCCATTATCTCTAGTCTAGTGTTTTTTAAACTGCATATCCCACTTTATAAGTGAGACACCAAATTGATCTAGCTGGTCCTGACCAGGAATTTTTCTTAAAATAGAACAGAATAAGAAATGCCAGAGTGCATCGCACACAGGAAGCTTTCACTTCATGAAAATTCTGTTTTAGATATGTCTGTGAGTGTGTGTGCGTGTGTAGGTGTAGATGTTCTATATCACACTACAAAATGCACATCTGACTATGGATCACAGTCATAAAGACTTGAAAAGTGCTGTTTGGGCCAAACTGAATCCACTGTCTCTCTTCTATGTTTTGTGAACTCTGTTCCATCTCCAAACTTTCCC
The DNA here is from genome assembly GCF_042477335.2 of Ovis canadensis. NCBI lineage: Eukaryota > Metazoa > Chordata > Mammalia > Artiodactyla > Bovidae > Ovis > Ovis canadensis. The sequence continues at coordinate 49,649,474 of NC_091246.1, read as the reverse complement.
TCACGTGATTCCTGCGTTGTTTCTACCTTCCCTCCATCCTAATCACCTCCATCCATCAGGTGGCTCAGTGGGTAAAGAATCCACCTGCCAGTGCAGAAGACACAGGAGAGGCAGGTTTGATCCCTGGGTCAAGAAGATTCCCTGGGAGAAGGAAACGGCAACCCACTACAGTATTCTTGCCTGGAGAATCCCATGGACAGAGGAGCGGGCAGGTTACAGTTCATGGGGTCACAAAAAGTCAGACACGACTGAGGCAACTGAGCATGCATAAACATCTTACTTATTCTTCCAGGCTGTCTTAGCTGCTTTCTCCAGAAGCAGACTCTGGGATGAGGATATTTATTTGAGAGATGACCCCAAAAAACACCAGTAAGGAAAAGCAGAAGTGAAACAGAAGAGGAGTTGGAATCCAGAGCACTCTGTCAAGCAGGTTCCTGCCTCGGGTGACAGAACTCAGTCCACTGGGGACTTTGGGGTCAAGGGAGCTGGGATATACATCCACGTACTATTGCAAGATCCTGGCAGGCTCTCAGTGCAGCATGGCGGTGGGGCATGGCGAGTGCCCAAAGGCTATCAGTGGGACAGCGACAGTGACAGAGAAAGGTCATTTCCAACAGGAAATCCCCACTTAGGCTCTGCCCATCACATACACATAGACACACACACACACACACACACACACACACACAAACACAGGCATCATAGTTCCACATGTGTAGTAGACTTTCCTCCCTCTGTCTCTGTTCTTGAAATTTGCTGATATAAAGATTTTAATAGAGCAAAAATGTCATTCTGCCTTTATTTTAGTTGGGACCTCTCTTGATGTTTCTGTGTCTGCTTCCCCCAACAAGACTGTGAGCTCCTTAGGGAGGGGGAAAGAATTAGCTCAATGCCCATGCCTTCCTCTTCCTGGAAACAGAGCCCATATTTTCCATGGGCTTTCCACCCTTCCTCTGCTCTCAGCTCGTGTGAGCCAACTGTATCCCCATGACCACAGTGACAGGGGCAGAGATGGGTGCTGACCCCAACAGGTCCACTGAGGCTCAATCTGGGGACTTCTGTCTGCTCTGTTAGCAAAAAGAATCTGTTTTTTTCCTGGTGTTGCTGAGAGCTGCTGGTTGCTGTCTTCCCACCAAGAGGAGAAAAGCTACAAGACAATGCAGCCAACACAGAATCAAAAAGGGAGGGGAGAGAAGAACCAAGTCCTTGTGTGATTCTGTTCCTGGAATGATTCCGTTCCCACCCAACTGATTCCTTCTCTCTCCTGAAGTCAGTTTGAACTGAGTTTCTGTCACTTGTGACCCTAAATCCCATCTAATGCAGCCTGCCTTATATCCCTCGCTGCACTGTCACCTTGAGAATAGAGCACATGACCCATCTGGACCTCTACATGTGGCACTCGGTCAGGAGAGACAGAAGGGTGCAAGGGCCACCCAAACATGGGTTCTTTTGCGCTGCAGTTCCTGGTTGCTGGCAGGCATAGACACATGGTCACTGACCCAGTCATAACCCATGGCTTCCAAAAACAGATGCACTGGACAGCTACAGACACAGGCGTAGGCAGCAAACAGCAGAAAGGACAATACTGTGAATGACGAAAAGGAGGCCGGGAACTGAAGTGTGTCTGGGTTGCCTGGGTCAGTCTAAAAGGACCCCTGGGTTCTAACACGGAGACCTCAGAACTTGCCGGCATATTAACCCAGATTCAGCTCCAGGGAGGCCCCTAGAAGCACAGTTTGTCAGAGCTGGGGGACTCTGGAACATCTTGTCCAGCCCCAAGGAGTGGCAGGGGCCAGCTCAAGGTTTCTGAGCAAGCTGGTGGCATGGCTAGAACTAGAAGCTGGGCTGGTCTCTTCCCACTGTATAGGGAGGAAGGTGGACGAAGGGGTCAATTTCATCATGACACGGCTGTCAGACTGCTGGAGGGCTACCCTGTGCCTTCAGCCTTTCCCATCGCCATCAACCTCCTCCTGAGAATTTTCTCCAGTGCAGATTCCTCTGTGCTCAGGAGGCCAACAGTAACCGAGTCTCCACCCCACCCTCAGGCTCTAACGGTCCCCAGGTGTATAAATGCCCAGACAGCAGGCCAGGATGGGAACCCAGGCAGCCTGGCTCCAGGTTCCCCAGGGAGGACCACTGTGCAATACTTCCTCGGTGGCCAAAAGGTTAGTGGGACAGACCAGAGATTGTATCCTTAGAAAGGCCTGCTCGTGAGGGCGGTCCTTGGCTGGTACCTGAGAACTTGGAATTTGAGGAGGGTTCCCACCATTTCCTAGTAAGAGCAACTTATTATCCCAAAATTCTTCATGCAGATATGGTTTATGCTGCACACCTACTTATCTTTAGGGAGTCTAGAGAATTTGGGGGATATGCTAAGCAGAGGGTGCCGAGGCAACTGGCTCCCAGTAAAAACCCTGGGCACACGTGTCCAGGGAGTTTCCCTGGTAAATGGCATGCCCCGCGTGTTGTCACTGCTGGGGAATTAAGTGCATCCCATGTGACTCCACTGGGAGAGGCTCTGGGAAGCTCACACCTGGTTTCCCTGGTCTTTGCCTCATGAGCCTTTTCCCTTTGCTGATTCTGTTTTATATTCTTTCACTGTAATACATCGTATCTGTGTGTGTGATGAGTCTTGAGAGTCTCCCCAGTGAATCACTGAACTTAGAGGTAGTTTTGGATAATGGACACATCCTCAAAATCCTTAAAGCTAATCACCTGTAAGAACATCATAGAAAGTCCTGGCTCAGTTGCTCTTGGATGACATTTTTCTCAGGTGTCAACTTACATATTACATAAGACTATCTCTCTGGTATAACAAGGTGCCTTAAAGTGGGCTGTCCAGCACTGGGCTGGCACAGAGTCCCAAGGCTGGCAGGGATCTCAGAGTACTATCTTTAAGAGGGGACCCCACACCCATCCTGGCCTCATAGGGCATCAGAGGTAAGCCTTCAGCCAACAGTAATACCAGCAATGTTGTTTAATCTATAGGGAAATGCAGGCTCTGAATGATTGTGTAATGTTCTTGAAGACTAGAACCTCTGTCTCCTGACTTTCTATCCAGGGATCACTCATGATCTACCCCAGACACAATGATTAAATGGGGCAGGGAGAATATTTGGTTGCAGTATAAGGAATAATACCCCTCCTGTAATAGGATATGCTCTCAATGGATTGAACAAACACAGGCAATGTGCTAGGGAGGCAAGAAGAATCAGACACAGTTCCTGTCCTACAGAGCTCATATCCAGAGAAGGCTTTATTTAAGGAACTGAGCTCCCCATTGCTAGGAATGCTCAAATAGAGGTTGGGGGTTGCCTGTTGGGAATCCCTGCCTTCTAGCACCTTCTAGCACCATCTAGCACCTGGGATTTGGCAATTCACATTATTGAATAATTGTTATGTTACTTTGCCTGATAATGCTGGAGGAGCATCTCTTAGGCCTGCTATACTCTTTCTCCAACTCTTCCTCAAAGCTCAGTCATTCTCCCCCAGGCCAGGAAGCATGTGGGTCATCAGCTCAGAAGATGTAGTGGGCTCTGGAAACAGAGGCCCCCAAGTTTGGTCTCAGCTCTATCTATCCTGCAGTAATTCTGGGATTCTGGCAAGTGCTGTAAGGCCTCTGACTCTGCTTCCTCAACTGTGCATAGCAGAGGCCCAGGAGGCTGCATGAAATCCGTACCTGGCGCCATGCCTGTTTCCCAGCAGGAATGTAATAAGATTGTGCCCTACCCCCCTTGATGCCCGGAGTGCTGGCTGTGCCAGTTTTATGAATAGGCCACCTACTTTCCCTTCTTCACTCCACCAACAGGAGGAAGAATTAGGTTAATTACATTGAGAAGAAATACAAGAGGGTAATAAGATCTCTAATCCCATCTTTTGCTCATAAGTTAAATAAATGTAAAAGTTCTTACCCAAATGGTGGTAAAATATTTGACCTCATTACCGTGAATTCTGGCCATGGTATGGGGGCCAGTCATTGGGAAGAAGATTCCAATTATTCAAGTACAACTTCCCTACATAAGAACGATATTTATTTGAAATGCTATTTATTTTTTTAGATTTTTTCCCCTCCAAAAAAGTTCACAACAAAAGGAAAGAGGATATCTAATAGTCATATACCCAATAGAGAACTATTTCTCTAAATCTCCTTCCCCCATTCTATCCTTATTTATATGTGGAGTAGGAAATGGCAACCCACTTCAGTATTCTTGCCTGGGAAATCCCACAGACAGAGGAGCCTCAGTCCCCATGCTGCAGTCCATGGGGTTGCAGAGTCACAAATGAGCGACTCAACAACAGTCATCCAGGGTGTGCTATTATCATTTAAGGGCATTTTTAAAAGCACTTCTGTGTTTTGACACCACCTTCACATGTGCTATTTTCTCAGGGTATAAAATGGTGAGCATCTGAGAGCACCTCTGCAGACCCAGTTCTCCCTCCAGGTAATTCCTCCCCTGCCCCTTCTGTGTCTCCATTTCCTTATCTGGAAAAGGGTAAGTTTGGATTAGATCAGCAGTTACCAAACCCCATTGGTTAGCGTCATAATCAATGGAGGAACTTTTAAATACCCAGATTCCCAGACCTCACCTGGATCCACAGAATGAACCTCTTGAGAGTGGGGCCTAGGAATCTGAATTTTCAGCAAGATTTCCCACCCCTCACCTCCCAGGGCACTCGGATGCAGCCAGTCTGGCATCCCGCCACAGACCAGCTGGACTAGACTACATCCTACCAAGGCTGATATCCTACCTTTTGGATGACCCCACAGAACTAATACCTGGTGATAATCTTAATCATTCCTCAATTTCTAGGTTATCATTTTAGGTGTCTGAGTTGCTTTCCATTTTCCTAAATATGACTTTTTAAATGGGTCGTGCTGGCTATCATTTTCCCTCATTCGCAGGCACCCACAGAAAACAGAGCCCAAAGGAACGTCCACATCCTAAGGATCCATTAAAAAGTGATGGATGTCTCAGAATCCAGGTCAGTTTCAAAGGTAGATTTCTCCTGATTCATCTCTCAGTGACGACAGGGCAAGGCTGGGTAGATTTGATTTAAATCTAACTGATTTAACTCTCCAGTCAGGAAGACTCAGTTTGACCAATTTTTCTCCTACAAAAGATTGTGTTCTCTTTTTCAGAAATATAACCTTAAAGCCTTCTTTACAGCTCAGAGACAAAGGTAGCTTTCATTTTTGTTTAAAAAGAATTGTGATTTCTTAGCATCCAAGCATCTTTAAATGTCAAAGCTGGAAAGGCCCAGCAGTCACCCAGCTTGACCCAGTAAGGCCCCACAGAGCGTTTGTGGCAGGGCCGGAGGAGGAGGATAGCGCTCTGGACCTTTGGGCACCCGGAGTCTTTTCCATCACGGCCCCCTGCCTGCAACTTGTTTCCCAGTCTTTGGGAATCCCAAGGCCACAAAAGAACCCTCAACAACACATGGGTTTTACTTTTACCCAAAGCTAATTGGAGCAATGGGATACAAACAGCAGCAAAAGAAAGAAAATGTTCTCTTTTCAGTTCACAAGCCCAGAAACTAAGGTTTCAGACACTTCTAAAGCTCTGCAGCAACCAAAAAATATGTACACATTTACGCCTACCAGAACAGACAGACTGAGGAAAACAGACCTGATGGAGTGGTGGGATTAAGGATTTTCTCCACTTTCCAAAAAGGTGTTGTGTTGTTGCAAACGTACTTATAAAGTTTACAACCACAAAAACATGAAGCTCTTGGAAATGGGGCATCAGGGGCTCTCGGTAAGACAGGCAGCCATTCACCTGGCTTTATTTCTGCCAAGTGGCATGCCTGTCTATTCTGGATATGCTCTCTAGCAACAAGTATTCACAGCTCTGTTAACAAAACGCCCTGTTGGGGACTTCCTGGTGGTCCAGCGACCAAGACTCAGGGCTTCCAATGCAGGGGGCCTGCCTTCCATCCCTGGTCAAGAAACTAGGTCCCACATGCTGCCACTAAGAGTTTGCATGCTACAACTGAAGATCCTGTATGCTGCAATGAAGACCTGGTGCAGCCAAACAAATAGATAAAAATAAATATTAAAAAAAATACCTTGAGATGGTTCATGTGTTTACATTAACTTCTGAGAGCTATGAAGAGATTTCTCCTCTATTACTTGCCACTGATACTCACACTATACCTTACTCATTTGGAAGGTAATTTAGGTGTGGTCTGGTAACATTTCCTGTTAACTTGAATTTCCACCTCTTTTTTTTAATCATGTGTGTTTTTAAAGTTTCTTTCACATGTTTAAGTCCTGTCTCCCCAGGAATCTAAATCATGATCTCTTTTTGATTGACTAACCTCTCAGCTTGAATAGCAGTATATAGCATAATCCAACTTGATGGCCTGGCACAGAATCCTGCTCTGCACATGCTAACTGGGTGATCGAGGGTGAGTCATTCAATCCCCCCTTAACCTGCTTCCCTATCTTTAAAATGGAGGTTCAAAGAACAGTACTTACTGCATAGGGTTAATTCAGTTTATACATTTTTAAGTACTGAGAATTGTGTCTGGCACAGAATGAGTACAGTATAAATGACAAAATGTAAAATACCTTCACCAGCCCAAAAGTTAATGAGGTCATCAACAAAATCCCAGATAGTGGGGAACACTGCAGGACAAATGACCCAGTTTTATCAACAAGTAAATTGCAAGGAGAAAAAAGGGAGAGAAAAGAAGAGTGAGAGAAAGGAAGGAAGGAGAGAGCTGAAGGGGGTACCTACAGGTTAAAAGCCACTGAAGAGATATTTACACACCCATGTTCATAGCAGTATTCTTCACGATAGCCAAAACAGCCAAAAGATGTGGGCAACCCAAGTGTCCATCAATAGATGAATGAATAAATAAAGTGTGGTATATAAATACAATAGAGAATATTACTCAGCCTTACAAAGAAATTAAAGTCTGACACACACTGCAACATGGATAAACTTTAGACATTCAGTTCAGTCCAGTTCAGTCGCTCAGTCGTGTCCGACTCTTTGCGACCCCATGAATCGCAGCACGCCAGGCCTCCCTGTCCATCACCAACTTCCGGAGTTCATTCAGACTCATGTCCATCGAGTCCGTGATGCCATCCAGCCATCTCATCCTCTGTCGTCCTCTTCTCCTCCTGCCCCAAATCCCTCCCAGCATCAGAGTCTTTTCCAATGAGTCAACTCTTTGCACGAGGTGGCCAAAGTACTGGAGTTTCAGCTTTAGCATCATTCCTTCCAAAGAAATCTCAGGGTTGATCTCCTTCAGAATGGACTGGTTGGATCTCCTTGCAGTCCATGGGACTCTCAAGAGTCTTCTCCAACACCACAGTTCAAAAGCATCAATTCTTCAGCACTCAGCTTTCTTCACAGTCCAACTCTCACATCCATACATGACCACTGGAAAAACCATAGCCTTGACTAGATGGACCTTTGTTGGCAAAGTAATGTCTCTGCTTTTCAATATGCTTTCTAGGTTGGTCATAACTTTGCTTTCAAGGAGTAAGCGTCTTTTAATTTCATGGCTGCAGTCACCACCTGCAGTGATTTTGGAGCCCCCAAAAATAAAGTCTGACACTGTTTCCACTGTTTCCCCTTCTATTTCCCATGAAGTGATGGGACCGGATGCCATAATCTTCATTTTCTGAATGTTGAGCTTTAAGCCAACTTTTTCACTCTCTGCTTTCACTTTCATCAAGAGGCTTTTTAGTTCCTCTTCACTTTCTGCCATAGGGTGGTGTCATCTGCATATCTGAGGTTATTGATATTCCTCCCAGCAATCTTGATTCTAGCTTGTGTTTCTTCCAGCCCAGCGTTTCTCATGATGTACTCTGCATATAAGTTAAATAGGTAGGGTGACAATATACAGCCTTGACGTACTCCTTTTCCTATTTGGAACCAATCTGTCGGTCCATGTCCAGTTCTAACTGTTGCTTCCTGACCTGCATACAGGTTTCTCAAGAGGCATTATGCTAAGTTAAATCAGCCAGTCACAAACAGATAAATACTGCACGATTCTACAAAAAGACCAATACTGTATGATTCCATTAATATGAGGTACCTGCAGTAGTCAAATTAATAAATACAGAAAGCAGAATGTGGTTCCCAGAGGCTGGAGGAAGGGAGGAATGAGGAGTTACTGTTTAACGCCTATAAGGCTTCAGTTTGGGATGATGATAAAGATCTAGAGATGGAGGGCCATGATGGTAGCAGAACAATGTGAATGTACTTAATGCCCCTGAACTATATATTTTAAAATGGTTAAAATGGTAAATTTCACATTATGTATATTTTACTACATCTCCTTTTAAAAGATGCTTAAGAGATATACCAACAAATCACAATGTGTGGACTTGATTCAAATTAAACAAAAGTATGACATTTATGAGACAATTGGAAATTTGAGCACCAACTGGATATTTTAGAATACAAAAGAATTGGTTTTTTAAAATGTGTGATCATAATTATTGAGAATCATTAACTTTTAGAGATACAAATGAAGATATTTATTAATGAAATGATTTGATATGTAAGATTAGCTTCAAAATAGTAAGTGAGGAGAAGAGGTGAATGGGGATAATCATAAAATAAGACTGGCCCCAAGGTGATAACTGTTGAAGCTGGGTGATGAGCACATGGGGATTCCTTATACTATTCTGTCTACTGGAGGTGTGTGAGTTTCTATCATCAAATAAGGTCAAATAGTTTATTATCATGGGCTTCCCTGGTAGCTCAGCTGATACATCCACCTGCAATCCAGGAGACCCCAGTTCAATTCATGAGTCAGGAAGATCTCCTGGAGAAGGGATAGGCTACCCACGCCAGTATGCTTGGGCTCCCCTGGTGGTTCAGATGGAAAAGAATCCACCTGCAATGTGGCAGGCCTGGGTTTGATCCCTGGGTTGGGAAGATCCGCAATTCACTCCAGTATTCTTGCCTGGAGAATCCCCATGGACAGAGGAGCCTGGCGGGCTACAGTCCATGGGGTCACAAAGAGTAGGACACGACTGAGCAACAAAACACAGCACAAAGGACTGTCACATTATGTGTATTATCTCTATTCTCAGAGGTCTAGAATGACTCCTGGCATACCACAGCTGGTCTATCACTACTTCTTAGTCTTATCTGGTTAATTCCAGGTCATTTCAGTCCCAAGACTAAGGACTAGGGAAAGCCATGGCTCTTCCCTCTGACCTCACACCTGCACTCTTGGTTCCAACACAGGCTCTTCCTACTGCTCATCCACCTAAAATGCTAAAGGAGTGAACAGCCTCGGACTTGTCTTGGAGAGCTCTTTTCAGCAGAATGAACCTCATTTGAGAGATGAGAACGTCAGTACCCAAGAGTTTGGTGACTCATCTTGCCAACAAGCTACAGAACCAGGACGTAAAGCTGTGCTCTTCTACCCTCCCCTAGCAGCCACCTTTCTCCTGCCTTTCCATACGCCCACCTCTTCTCTGTTCTCCTTCAGAGGCAGTCTGGGACCCATTTCCTACCAGCCTTCCTCAGTCACACTAGAGCCTCTTCCCAGCGCTTCCCAGGTGAGTGGGAATTCTTGCTCTGCTTGTCCAAGTACACACTTGGAGACTGTTGGTCCTCTCTCAGGCACTGCAAATTAGAAGAGCTGCCACCAGGTGGCCTTATCGGGAGGCTCTGTGGTCTGAACAACCAGGCTTTCCAGTACTGGCTCCCAGGAGTGGTGGCTCTCAACTCTGGTTGCACATTCAGATCACCAGGGGAGATTTCAAAAACACTAATGAATGCCAGGGGCCCACTTCCAGAGATATTGACCTAATTGGTGTGGGTGGCCCCAGGCATCATGTTTTTTTAAACTCTTCAGCTGTTCCAAACTGCAGCCAGGGTTTCTGATACAGGCTCAGAGACAACAGCATCCCTTTCTTTAACTAGTTAGCCTTCTTGACCCATAAAACAGGACTGTCTTTTTCTTAAAAAAAAAAAAAGGCTGAAAAACACTAATATTGGCATAAACATTGAAACATAAACAGAATGTACAATAAACACTGATTGAAAAGATCAACTAAATTAGAATAAGATTTAAAGAAATGCAATCTCTGAGTTTCCTAGGAAGAATTAGGTATCTTCAACTGTCACCTCCTTCTAACTTCTGGATATGAAATCAAAGCCACCAGAATATGATAACATCCCTCTGCTCCTGGTGGTGGTTAGCACAGCCCCTCCCTTTCATGCCCAAAGGGCCTCCCCGGAGGTTTCCAGGGTAGCGGCATGCGTGCATGCAAACACACGCACACACTCAAGTCTCCTTTAGTCTCAATCGCTGGGCTAAGACCATGCAAAACATTGGTCTTTGGCATCACAAATAGTTAAAAGAATCTTTCAGAGGGATGGGGATCCATACACAGTGGATCCTCTAGTTCATGGAGAAACTAGTTCTAACATTACAGAATGCATGCGGTGTGCCAGGTATTCAGCACTTCACATGTGCCCCAATGTCCCACTTCACTCCTGAGGAAACTAAGGCTTGGAGAGATTAAGTGACTGGCTTCAATGGTCTTTGCATCTGAAGATGCAACCATCCTTCTCACATGTCCCCAAAACATGTGCACAGAACTACAGTCACCTGTGAAGCCCTGGCAGGGACGCTTATGACTATGACAAGCAATTCTTGGTGCCCACTCTTCACTTGGGCACCATGGAAACAGAGCTGAGCCTCATTCTGGGTCCCTCTGCAGTTGGTACACAGCTCCATCACAGCCCATCTCCCCCCAAGTATAACTATCTATTTAAATACCTGTCTCATGCGCAGGCTCCTCTGAGGACCCATGATGGGGCAGAAGTATTCTCTTCACCACCATTCATTCACTCAACAAATATTTATTGAGCACCTTTGTGCCAGACAGTGGGGACTCAACAGGGAGCTAAAACAGAACTCATATATTAGTGGTTAAAACAGGTGTTAGTCTAACAGTTATAGAAATATGTGTATAATTAGAAGCTGACAAGTGCTACAGAAAAACAGGAGGTTAAAGAATATGCAGCAAAAAGAGGAGGACCTGATCTCAAGGGAGGACGGCTCAAGGGAGATTCCTTGAGGAAGTGGGGTCAGACTGAGCTCCGAAGGCATGGTGGGGTTCACTAGATAAGGTGAAGTAGGATGCAGAGAGTGGTGCATAACAAGAGAACTATAGGCACATTTGAAGATACGAAACAGGTGCAGATGCTGGAGCCCAAAGCAAGGGGACCAAACAAGAGATAACAGTAGTAATACACATGGAAGGTAGTCCATACATAATATTAAAATGATGTTAAGGATTTTACTCTTTATGTAAAGAGCAATGCAACCCACTGGGTGGGTCCCAAGCAAAGAGGTAATATACAAAATTTCAGTTCTGAAAATCGTATCTGGCTACAGCGTCAGGAATGAACTAAGAGGGGATGACAGTGGATACAGGGAGGTAGTTAGAAGGCCAGTGCAGCTGCCAAAGAGCAGGAGGGTGGTAGCCTGGAATAGGACAGCAGCAGGGATGAGGGAAAATAAGTGGATCTGGGAGATATTTAGGATGGATATGGCGGAGAGGCAGAAGGCGTGTACAGGATGTCCCCTAGCCTTCAGTTTGCAGAAATGGATGGATGGTGGGGCCATATACTAGCACAGGGAACTCTAAATGAACTGCAGGACCAGGGAGCAGAGGCCACGAGGCTGCATTCACATCCAACAGGCTCTATCACTGGGCTAAGACCAGCCTGCATTGCTGTCTTATTATGAAGGGAGAAAAAAATAGTAGAGCTGATATTTTGAGTAATAAGTGGGCAAGCACTTCAACATTTAATTTATATGTCACTAGTTTCAAAACTCATTTGAAAACCTTCCTATAATCTTACCAGGTTTACGTACACTGACATTATAACACCCAAATTATTTCTGATCTAAAAATAATTACCCCATATGTTGCTTTGTCTGAAAATGTGTTGAGAGAAATTATTGGCAAGGAATACTTTTCCATTGCCACAGAACAGTGAGCCAATTACCAGTTATGCCTTAACTCATTCCATCTATTCTTAAGGAAACCTTATCAGAGGAGAGACACATTTTCCAAGACGATTTAGGAATGAGGGTGTCCCGGCAAGAGGGCAGAGCACTGATTATGAAAATGATTATGGAAACATGAAATAGGGGGAGATCCAGACAAGAATCAGTCAACAGTTGGGAGGTCTGTTAATGGATGGGTGGGTAAGGAGTATTGGCAAGAGCAACCAGGTCTTTGATCCTGGACCAGAGGTTGCAAACTGATAGTTCCTGGGCCATAGTCAACTTTAAAATGTTTTATTTGCTCCCATAGTGCTATTTTTAAAAACTGAGCCAATACTTTAAAAAAAAATCCAAATTTCTTGCTTCTCTTGAAAAAAAAAATCAGTAAATTTGTTCAATTTGGCCACATTCGCATATGGTAGTGATCAGCTGAAGCTGAGTAGCCACTGCCCCTTCAGATGGGCAGGGCTTTCCTCTCCACAGTGTCTCCATGACTTCCCATCTTTATCCAACAGCATCAGCTGACATTTATCATTGCACTTGCAATGTTGTTTTTCTTATGGTGAAGAAATATTTTTCTGTACCTATGTTTTGATTAAACGTGGGAAAACAAAACAAACCACAGAGACAGTATGTTTCCAAGAAAAATAGAGAAAGTGTATTTCTTAACAGAATTAAAAAACTAGTCTGACAAATGAAATACACGAAGTGTGACTGCATCCATTACCCTTGCCCCTGTTCTCTTTACTCATTTATATTACCTGCTGACCCTGTGTGCTCTTGAATTTGCAACTTCTCAAGGCACTAAGGCCCCAAGCCTAGGATTCAGATACAAGGAAGGGTTCCTATTTAAGGGGAAAGGGTTATGAGAAAGACATGGTCACAGAAATGACTAACATCCAGTTCTTAGAAACAGGCTTCAGGATAAAGGCCAACTCAGCCAACTCAATGATAATGATGATTCTGACCATGACCGTCACAACAGCCCTTACTGTATTAAACTACAACTTACCAGAAATAACCACCATATAAATTGCGTATGGTACATATCTTTTAAGACATTTTCATATACATGTTTTAATAAAATCTGGATTACATTATAGATACTGTTTTGTGACCTACCTCTTTCATTTAACAATAAGTCAACATTTTTCAATGTCAAAACTGGATACAGAGGTATTGCACAGATATGTCAACATTTATTCAACCAGTCCCGTCTTCTTGAATATTTAGGAAGTTCCCATTTTTCACTTTTAGAGTATTTTAAATTAGTTTTTCATTTTTAGATTATACTCCAACCATTACCTTAGGATAAAGTCTTAGAAATGGAATTTCTAGATCAAGGAAGATAACAAATTTTATTAAAATCATTTGATAAATATTCTCATATAACCCTCCAGAAAAGCTGTACCTATTTACACAACATTCCCACCAGCGCTATTCGAGAATATTTCTTTAATCCTCCTCAATAAGAACAAGTTTTATTTCTGCCAATATGATAAAAAGTGGTATCTTACTGATTTTAATTTTAATTTCATTGATAGCTAGTAGAGATAAATGTAACTAGGGAATATATTTTTAACTGCATTTGTATTATATTTGTTCTTTGGTGAATTTCCTGTACAGGTCTGAATTCGTTTCTTATTGCTGCCATAACAAATCACCACAAACTCAGTGGCCAAAGCAACATAAATTTATTCTCTATAGTTCTCGAGACAGACATGCAAAATCTTATGGGACTGAAGATAAGACGTCAGTAGCACTGTTCCCTTCTGGAGGCTCCAGGAGAAGATCAGTTTCCTTGTCTTTTTCAGTGACGGGGGAGCCTGGTGGGCTGCCATCTATGGGGTCGCACATGACTGAAGCGACTTAGCAGCAGCAGCAGCAGAGGCTGCCTGCATTCCCTGGCTCAATGCCCCTTCCTTGTAGCACTTAAAGACTTCTTGATTCCACTGTCACATCTGCTATTACTCACTCTGGTCCCCTGCCTTTTTCTTCTAAGGAATTTTGAGATTACAACCGGCCCACCCACATAATCCAGGGTAATCTCCCCATATCAAGATTCTTAACTAACTACATCTTCAAAGTTCCCTTTGCCATATATGGTAACATTCACAGGTCCCAGGAATTAGAATGTCGGCATCTTTCAGGGGCCATTATTAAGCCTACACGGTTTTTTGACCATCATTCCTTGGAGTCTTCATCTCTTTACTATTTTTCCTTTTGTACATTAGGATACTTTGATTATCATGATGGATGTTACGGTGCACTGCCCAGATCTCCCCTTTAGGACCAAAACACTCATTTGCCCAGCTGCTAGGAGGCTGGCTCCTGGTGACACACAGATGTCTCTCTCTACAAATTGCCCTGGGCTAGAAGTTACTATTCTGCCCTAGACTCCCAGGAGCAGCCTGTATCCAGCATGGCAGTACCAAAGGCTGGCCCTAGCCATGTTTCAGGACATCTCCAGAGCTTCCTGGGGAACTGATGGAGGCTTCTTTGCAACTGCATTGCAGTTCCACTTTCTCCTCTGCCCAGTCCTGCTTCTTTCATTCCTTTGCAGGCAGTGTTCCTGAGAGCACTTGCCAAAAAAAATTCCTGGAGGCAAATCTCAAAGTCCTAGCTTCCCAAGGAACCCAATCTAAGGAGCTGGCTTCAGAAGTCATTCTAGGAAGCAGAGCCACTGTGAGATTTTGGAGCTGGCACAGAGAGCCCCATCATTGGTGGCAGCTGAAGCACTCACAGTCCATGGCATGCTGAAGCAGTGAAACTGCTAACCTTCCTCCATGGTGGATGGGAATGGGACATTGGTGGGAGCAATATCATAGGCATTTGAAAGATATGAGGGAAGTAGTAACTACAAGGAACTTGGAATCAGATGGCTGTTTCTAGGTACAATCAATGTGCTTGAGGAAGAAAGGGTGAGAATGATTAATCACCAATTTAAGTGAACTGTGAAAATCAGACACCTTCCTTGGCATCACAGAAAGAGACATATCTCCTGTAAGTAAAGCACAGAAAAAGGCTGAGGTTCAGACCCAGGACTCTGACTGGGGAATGAGACAATCAGACTTGGGAGATATCTGGTCAGTGCACTCAAAAAGTTGAGTCCTCAGGTTCTCCTAAGCCCTCTAGGTCTGAAATCATGACCCACTGCTCCCTGTGATGGGCTATAGCTCTCCCCTTGCTTGAAGATGATGCAGAAACAGTATGACATATGCTCATTCCTCGAGATTCATCCCCCATCTCCTTCCCTGACCATCAGGCCAGAAACTAGAGTCAAATCACAATATAGCCCAATCGGGGATGTCCTGAGCCTGAGAAGGCTTGAGCTACAGGACCAGCCAGCACAGGAACAAGAAGGTTATGTATGGACCTGGATTCTGAGGATGGTATGTCAAGCGGGATAGAACACGAAGCTGGTTAAAGGCAAGTGTTGTCAATATGGGGGCACACTCCCATGATACAGGATATAAGAGCCTGGCAAGTATCCTAAGAGGTATTAACACAATGGCTTTTAGAAGCCTGCTCTACACTAAATGAAGCAGAAATGCCATAACTCTTATGAAGACAGTGGAAGAAGGGATCAAAAAGCTTAGAGAAGTAAGCAATACTAGAGTGAATATACTACTAAGGCTGAGAAACCCACCAGGAGACCGTGTTTCGCTGAGGGGATGAACCCTGGAGGAGAGGATCAGCATGGTGGAGAAGCTCTGGCCCTCAGATCTTCCCTGCGGGCCAGAGCTGGTGGCAGGAAATGCTGCTATAGCCTGGACTGCCTGACAGCAATGGGAGCAATAGGGTCCCAAATAATAAGAGGTAGACAGCAGCACTTAACTGTTAGAAGCAAGGTGGGTGCAATTATCAAAATGAGCAGCAGGGTCAGAGTGGCAGTCAGAGGGGCGTACTCTGCAGAGATCTAGGAAGATGGTTAACAAAACATAGTGTACCTAATGGGAAAGACAGATGGGCAGCCAATAAAAAAAACTGCTTAATTTATACAACCAAAAATAAATGAATGAATGGATAATCAGGAGACAGAAGGCAGCTATCCAACTAAACAAATCACAATGTCTTGCCCAGTTAATGCACCTGAGACATTTTTCAGACCTGAAAACCTCTGTCTGAAGGAACAGCTAGGGATTCTCAGGAGGAAGGATTCTAAAACACCACAGCAAGGATATATAATAATGACCCTCCCCAGTCTTTCCCCAGAGGAACCTACAGAATATATTTCCTGTAAACACAAACTTAGGAAAGAGAAAGACTCAGGCATTTCGAAGATAGTTAAACACAGGATCTGAGTTGATATGAGTATCTGAGGTCCCAGTGGATTACCATGGTGCCCTGTTAGAATGAAATTGATGGGGGACAGCCAAATCTCAGGTGATGCAGTGGTTAAGAATCTGCCTGCCAATGCAGGAGATGCAAGAGATGAGGGTTCTATCCCTGAATCAGGAAGATTCCCTGGAGTAGGAAACGACAATTCACTCCAGTATTCTTGCCTGGAAAATTCCATACATAGAGGAGCCTGGTGGGCTACAGTCTGTGGGGTCACAAAGGGTCGGGACACAACTGAGAGTCCATGCACACACACACACACACACACACACACACACACACACAGCCAATAATAGAAGTTCTGGCCCAGGTCCAGATCATAATGAGTCCACCAGATCCACAGACCTACTCAGTGATCACGTCCCCAGATGATTCACCAAGGTATCTCTCAGTGGTTCTTTGCTCAAGTTTGACAATAAAGGGACAGTGTGGCACTCATGGCTTCAAAAGAACATGGTGGGTAGGGGTCTAGAGCCCTCAGAGTCACCCCATCTAGGAAGCCACCGAGCTGAGCAGAGATGCTGCAGATCCAGAACAGGCAGCAAAGAGAGGTGATAAGTATCAGTGTTCCCCAAGACCAGCTGTAGTGGCGAGGGCTGCAGCCTGTGCCACTAACTTCCTCTTAGAAGTCTCTGAGGAAAAGAGATCACAGAACTTTGGAGAAGACACTCGAGATGGTTGAACTTATAGTCAAGCAGATGGAATGCAGGTGGCAGAAGCACTCGGAAAGGTGGGTGCTGTGATGCACCTCCCAGACCCTCCCCTTCAGGACCCAGGCATGTGTTCCCCCAGCCGTGGGGAGTGTTGGCTGCTGACCTCACAACTGAACCCACTGCAGGGCAGCCAAAGTGAGTTGCCCCACCCAAGTTTACGTCCCCTTCCCAGGGAAAACCCTTACCCAGTAACTGTTCCATTTGGGGCTATTCAGGCCTGGAATCCTTGCCCTGATTCAGGACAATCTTCAGAGCTCCCTGTAGGATCAGCTGAGGCCTCTGCTGCAGCTGCCTGGAAGCTCAACTTCTCCACCAGCCCCATCCTGCCTCCCTCCCTCCCTGACAAGTGCTGCTCCAGAGCATACCTCGGTGGTGTAAACCTCCTGTGTGCAGACCCCTGAATGCAGGGTAAATATTTACCCTGACTCTTTAGGATCCACCCAGGTCCCCTTTGTTGTCTTCAAAGCCCATCCCCTGATTTCTGGAAATGGCTTATAACTGAGTCCCTTACTGGAACCTGCCCTCAGCCTCAGGAACCGCCTCATCCCAGTGGGCAGCCCACAGCCGGTGACTGTTTGATGCAGGGAAACAAAGACCCAGGCCCACTGCCTCAGTCTGGGACATCCCTAAAGAGCCCTCCCAGCTCCAGTGCTCCCCATGAAGTCAGCTGAGGCATTCCGTGAACCACAGTGATCCCCTCCTGCCATCCTTGCTCTTAACTCTTGACTCTCCCGAGTACGGCTTTTGCATGCACATCTCAGAGTCTCCTGGGAGCCCAACTCAGTACAGAGTGGTTTTGATTTTCAGGCATTTAAAATTTTTATATCCAAACTTATCAGTCTTTCCCAAAAACGGCTGCCCATTTTTGAATTAGGTTGTCTTAATATTTCAACTTTAAACTGTGATGAAACACTCATCCTCTACAACACACTTTGTAGAATAATTCAGCTTTTATCAATTATTCTACATTTTGTATATATGAAATTATTATACTTATTTAGACATCCTCCTGGGATTCCTACTCTGTTCCTCTGATCAGTCCAGCTCTTTCTATGGAATATACCTTTTAATTAATATAGCTTTGTAAGTCATACCTATTAACTGATATTGTGTTTTAAGCTGCATTGAATCATTTTAGAAATAAGGAATTAATTTTTTAATTATTGTATTTGGCTGTGCCAGGTCTTAGTTGTGGCATGCAAGGTCTTTGACCTTCATGGTGGCGTGCATGATCTTTTAGTTGCAGTAGGCAGGATCTAGTTCCCTGACTGGGGATCAAACCCGGGCTTCCTGCATTGAGAGCACAAAGTCTTAGCCAGTGGACCACCAAGGAAGTCCCCAATACCATAAATTTTAATACCAACAATGTAAATGGTTCATAACGTCACAAATACTTATGAAGCATTGTTGCTAGGACCCGAGAACATAAGACATACAGAATAGTCGGGGCTGTGGGGAGAGGCCAAGGAGCTGGCACACAATGAAGCACAGACGCACAGGAAAGAGTATGTACCTGCCTGGAGAAACTTTTACAAGGAGTCAGGAAAGGCCTCCTCAAGGAGGTGATGTTTGAGCCAGAATCCGAACTAGGCAGAATTAGAACTCATCCAGGAGAACTAGGCAGGTGAGAGGGTGGAGGTGGCAGAGGAGGCGCTGCAGGAAGGGCAGCATGCCACACACGCAGTCTCTTCAGCCAAGACGGGACTCAGGGAGGAGGGCCAGCGGGCAAGACCCCGAGGGCCAACTGAAGGATTGGGACTTTTTCCCTATAAGGAGTAGGACATCATTTAAGGTTTTTTAAAAACAAAAACAAAAAACAAGCCTTATTGAGATGTAACTCACATACCATACAGGTCACCTGCTTACAGTGTACAGGTCAATGGTTTTTACTACACTCATACATATGTGCAACCATTTTCATAGTCAATTTTCAAACACTCAAAAAGAAACTCTGAACCCTTTAGAAACCACTACTCCCAACTTCAGCTTTGTGAAGTGAAAGTCGCTCAGTTGTGTCCAACGCTACGCAACCTCATGGACTATACAGTCCATAAAATTCTCCAGGCCAGAATACTAGAGAGGGCAGCCTTCCCTTCTCCAGGGGATCTTCCCAACCCAGGCATTGAACCCAGGTCTCAAACCCAGGTCTCCCACATTGCAGGCGGATCCTTTACCAGCGGAGCCACAAGGAAAGCCCAAGAATACTGGAGTGGATAGCCTATCCCTTCTCCAGCGGATCTTCCCAACCCAGCAATCAAACCAGGGTCTCCTGCATTGCATGTGGACTCTTTACCAACTGAGCTATCAGGGAACCCAATTGCAGCTTTAAACAACCACTAATCTAGTTTCTATAGATCTGCCTATCCTGGACATTTCCTGTAAATGGAATCACATGTTATGTGGTCTTTTATGACTAGTTCCTTATTTCACTTATAATATTTACAAGGTTCACTCATGTTGTAGCATGTATCACTACATCATTTTTATCCTTTTTCCCCCGCTTTTTTTTTTTTCAGGAAATGAGTTATAACTAGATAAGATGGTTATATATCCTGGAAGCATAATGCTTGAAACTGAGTCACTGTCACGACAAGGTCTTAGTATAGTACTGTCTACAGAGCTTTTTGCAATGATGGAAATGTTCTATATCTGTGTAGTCTTACAGGGCAACTACTGGCCACAAATAGCTATAGGATACTTGAAATGTGGTAGTGTTACTGAAGTGCTACATTTTTTACTTTAATTAAATTCTAATTAAATAACTACCTGTGGCTAGGAGCTATTGTATTTATCACTTCTTTTGATGGCCAAATAATATTCTATTTTGTGGATATTCCATCTTTTGTTTATCCATTTATCAGTTGATGGATGGTTTCCACCTTACTGGCTATTATAAATAATGCTGCTCTGAACATGCATGCACAAGTTTTAATGAAGACATACGTTTTCATTTCTCTTGGGTACACATCTAGGAGTGGAATTGCTGGCTCATATGGTAACTCTACATTTAATAACTTAAGAAATTGCCAGACCATTTTCCAAAGCAGCTGCACCATTTTACATTACCATTAGCAGTGCATGAGAGTTCCAATTTCTGCACATCCTCACTACCACTTGTTATTATCTGACTTTATTATTCTAGCCATCCTAGTGGACATAAAGTGGCATCTCACTGTGGTTTTCATTAGTATTTCTCTAATCACTGAAGGCTTTTAACAGAGAGCCTGATACAATCAAGACTTCTGAAGAGTTCACTCTGGAGAAATGATTTGAGGACAGAAAAAAGGCCATCAGGTGATGTAAAGAGGCCACTGCAGTGGTCTGGGAAAGACGATGGTAACTTAGACTGTGATGGAAGAGATAGTAAGTAGGGGATAGTTGGAGAAATAGGAGATAAAATCTACAAGGTCTAGAGATCACTGGATGAAGCACACAGAAGGAGGGCAAAGGTTTCCAGTTCATAGAACTGGGCAGATGGTGGTACTCCCGCTGAGAGAACACAGAAATATTTTATAACTTGTGATAAAATATACATAACATAAAATTCACTGTCATAACCATTTTTACACGTATAGTTCAGTACTGTTAAGTACATTCACACTGTCATGCAATCAGTCTCCAAAACTTTTTCATCTTGCAAAACTGAAACTCTATATCCATTAAACAATAACTCTCCATTCCCTGGCAACCACCATTCTGCTTTCTGTCTCTGAATCTGATACTCTAAATGCCTCATATAAGTGGACTGACACGGTATTCATCTTTTTGTGACTGGCTTATTTCACGTAACACAATGCCCTCAAGATCCACATTGTAGTATGCGTCAGGCTGCCTTCCTTTTTTAAGTGAAAACACAGAAACAGTTCTTTATTGACCAAAAAAAGCAGTTTTTTCAAAACTACTTTCTTTTTTTTTCCCTCCCCTCCCTGCCCCTCTCACCCAAAACTACTTTCTTATTCAAAATATACTAAGTTTTAATCTAAGCCTTCTTCTGATTCATTTTCAAGGTTCTTCCAAGTCAGTGCTTGCCTCAGCCAGATATGCATAGCATGGTGCTGACACCCTGCTGTTCATGAACCGCTCTTCATAACCTTAACCCCACTGGCATCTTTCAATTCAAAGAATAATTCTCAGGCAATCTGATGGATAGGAAGCTTTGATCTGATTTCCCTATTTGGTTATTTGCAGGTCCATTTTTTCTTAATTAAATTCAATCCACTGATGAAAGAAACTAGATAGTTTCTCTTGAAAACAGTCCCAAGCTTTTAATAATTTGGAGGACTTGACATCTCTCCATAACAAAAATTTGGCCACATTTACCTCCCTTAACTCTGAAAATTCTAAGATATATTCTGAGAGATTAGGCAATTTCTGCTGCCTTTAATCATCTTGCCCGGCATGTGACAGGCAATCTTCTGCATTCACAATAATTTTATTACTTCATTATAACATAATCTTTTGGAACACATAATGAGAAATCATTTAGGAATTCAAATGCAAGTTAAAATTCAAGTAAGTGTAAGATCTCCAACAAAATAAGTGACCATTGCAACTAAGGTGGAAATAGACAAAATTCCATCTAAACACAGACGATAAGAATCTTCATCAGAACCTACTCCTCGGCCTGCTGGCAAGACACATCCCAGTTTCAACAATATAAAAATGCTAAGGGAAGACTGTGCATCTTAGAATCAAGAAGGTGTGGTGCAGGGAGAGAAGCAAAGGAATACAAAGAAGGTTTAATACAGCAGCGGATAGTGTCAGCAGGCACAAAGAGAATGAGAAAACAACCAAATAGATAGCAACTACACACAGCACTCTTTATACTCAAGAGTCATGGTATAGGAGCAACAAAAAATCCTACATCCCTCATGTAGCTTCCCAGAGTAAACGTAGAAGATAACTGGAGATTAAAATGAAGATACGGAACCATCAAGAAAAGATTAAATTAAAAGTGCCATTTCTGAGAAGGTGGGATGTTAACAGTACTTCTCTCTGAGAGGAGATTAAGGTAAAGTTTTTATTCCTTATGAGTATTTTCTTGTTTTTTTTTGCTACAATAAACATACACATGAAAAAACTGTATGTTTTTTAAAAACAAAAAAATTAGAACAATATTGTAAATCAACTATATGTTAATTAAAAAATTTTTAAATATGTATTTAAAAAGAAATACAAAATGTCCAATATTTTCTAAGAAAACAGTTTCTGGTGTTTAAATACGGAAACATTAGCTCCCCGAAAATAAGTGTCTTAGTTCAATTCATGTCCTGAAGATCCTGAACAAATAAGGCATAACTGAACAGGGGACCCTTGTGTAATCACCAGCACCACTTTGGTTTTGCTGTAAAGCACTTGCTCGAACAACAAGCCCCTGTCTGACCCCAGTACTAATTCTTCAGCTGCTCTCTCTGAAGGTCAAAAAAAGGCCTGCTGAGGAGATAAATGGTAATAGTTTCTGTAGCAAGAAAGCCTGTTTGGAGCCCACAGGCCACTGCAAATGCCACCCACACACCCCACATCAATCCTCTTGGGAAGGAACAAAGGTTTATAAACTTTGCTTAACAGCCAGATCCTCCATCCTTTGGCACCATAGGTCCACCCTGCAGCCTTGTGAGGTTCATGATAGTTGATCATTTTGGTCTTTGTCATCATCTAGGGAGGGAGCAGAAAGGTTTTATAAACTCTGCTTAGCAGTTCCCTCCAGTGCCCAGGATGGTGCCTGGAATAAAAATAAAAAGAGCCTAATAATTTGCTGCTGAATGGAAGGTAGAGCCAATCTTCCCCCGGATTCCCAGGTCCAGACTCAGTGACCTCGCCAGGCCTGACAAGCTGGTGAAACCCATCAACACAGCCCAGAAATCACAGGGATTCTGAGAGGAAAGAGCACCCTCATCTGTGAAAGCCACATTAATGTCTGGGGACCCTAGGATCCTTCACTCTCCTGTTCGTTCCTGATTCGGGGGCCCTGAGGGCTGGTGGGATGGGGTGGGATGGGACTGGGGGCTTGGCAGGAAGCAGAAATGAACAAGGGAAGATCCTGCACCAAGGATACCAGCCTAGTGGGGGAAATAGCCCCTAGCACATCACTCACCCAAGTACAGATTCACTGCTCAGGCCAGATGAAGGGGATGAGACGGCTCCCCTGGACAGTCAATGATAGACAAGACAGGAAGAAAGGTGACGGGGCAGCGGGGCAGCCTGCCAGTCCTTCACAGCTGGCTGGGCCCTGGGATGCCCTCCCTGAGCATGGTCTCAGAGACTGAGAGCCAGCGGTCCAGCCTGCCTTCCGGAGTGCACAGGCAGCCTGGGGAGCCCCTGAGCCAGAGGGTCCCCATGCCAGGGAGACAGTAAGGAGCCACTCGTGGGCATGCAATGCAGGGAGCCAGCCTTGGCTCCCTCCAGACCCTCTTTCCTTTCTGGCTCCCCAAGCTCTGGCTGGCAGGAGTCCGGCCAGGTCACCAGGTTGGAAAGGAATCACCACTTCTTAGGAGGAGAGCTCAGCGGGCCAGACCCATCCATCTTGTGAAGAAGGAAACTGAAGTTTAGAGGAGAGACATGTCTTACCCCAGCCTCACAGCAGGTCTATGGCCGAGGATAAGACCCTGAGCTGGAGGCTCTGACTCCAGGGCCCTTTTCCTCTTCCCATCTTGGTCAAATGCATGAAGACTGAGAGCAGATGAGTTTTCACCTGATAGAAACAGGGATCCCAGTGGAGATTTCTGAGCACGAGGTGGGAGAGCAAAGGTTCTCCAGTCAGTGAGACCAAAGCAGGAGCCTCTGTGGACAGTAGAGGCCTGGAGGAGGAAGGACTAGATGGGTGAGGGTCCAGGAGAAGTGTGGAGAGTGTGTCAGCCACAGGGATGAGGACCTGGTCCAGTTCCGTAAGCAACGAGGCTACCAAGAAAGGGGTAGGAGTGAACATCTTGAGATCTGAAACTGTGGAGGCTAATGGAGAGAGGGGCTGATCAAGGGAAGGGAGTGGCCAGAGAGGAAGCCAAGGCTTTCAGCCTGTGTGATCAGGAGGAGGACAGTACAGGGAAACCCAGGAGACGGAGCCGCGCTGGTGGCCCTGGGTGGTAGGCTCAGTGTTAGCTCTATAGAGCCACATGTCTGTGGAAGGAGGCATCCGGCCCCAAAATGTCCATCATTCTGAAGGTGGGGGCAAGTGATGGAGTCCATCAAGGGTACAGAACTTGGCAATAACAGATGCGGGCAACTGATCTGACCATGGGCTTCCTTCTAAGTTCTCTTGTCCAAACTTAGAGTATATATCCTTAAGGGTCAGCACAGGACACCTGACACCCTTTGCTTTTCTATAAAGAGATACTGGTTAAACCAGTGAATTTCAGGGTAGTAAGGAGTGGCACTCAATATCTAAGCACATCATCCTGTCATCACAAAAGTCCTTAAAGAGGAAGCAGGAGACTAGAATGAGTAATAGGAGATGTGACAACAGACTCAAGAAGTTTGAGTGATGCAAGGAAGGAAATGGCCATGAGCCAAGGAATGCAGGCAACCTTCAGAAGCTGAAAAAGGAAATGAGTTCTCCTCTCAGAGCCTCCAAAGGAACCAGCCCTGTCAGCACCTTGACTTTAACAAGACTCATCTTGTATTCCTTATCTTCAGAACTGTAAGAGAATAAATTTGTGTTGTTTCAAGCCACTAAGTTTGTGGTAATGTTTTATAGCAGCCATAGGAAACTCATATACCACATCATTAAATTTAAGCTCGGCATTTACCATCAAGCTAGAGATCAAATGTAACCATCCTCCCTTGTAGCTGGGCATGACTATGTGACTAATTTCTAACAGATAGAACAGTATTGATATTTACAACTTCTGGTCTGTCTGCAGCTTTAAGGCAGGATGCTTGCTCTAGATTATTGCACTTTCTCTTCCCCCTCCACCCACTGTAACACAGATGTGGCTGTGACCCTGTTCAATCACAGCAATAGGGACAAATCCTATAGGCATGCTGGGACAGCAAAAGTTAAGGAACTTGAATCCCTTAATAATTTGGTAGAGCAGAGATGTCCTAAGCCTGGACCAGCCAGACTATAGGTTGACAGGAAAATAGAATTTCAACTGATTTAAGACACTATATTTTGGGGTCCCTCTGTTATATGGCAGCTCACCTGTCACCCTAGTACACTGCCTAAAGAAAGTCCCAATTTACTCAGACAAACAAAAACAGAAATAGATCTTTACACTATTGTAAGAAGAGGCTATATTATAGAGGTGGCCAAGGTCCAGGCATACAGAAGGCCTCTATGGTGGATCCAGGATCTCAGATGGTCATTCATTCAACATAAGCCCTCAGTCCAACCTCTCCTGACTTACAGGCCTTAAAAAACACAGTAAGGGCAGCAATAAAGATGAAACAAGATGGAGAGGGCTCTTTGTATCATGTACAGCCTAAGTGGACGACCATTGCCTGAGTCCTGCCATCTGTGGCACTTATTTGCAGCTCAAGACAATGATTCTGAGCACCTGTATGCCTCCAGACCCAAGCTCCTGACCAAAGGGACGGATCTGGCAAACTCTACACTGTCCAGTACCAGACAGATGAAAACCTGATCCAAACAATAATCTGGTCAAAAGGAAGAGTCCTGCGTATGGACTTTTCCCATATTAATAACCTGAGGGCATCTGAGACAAGTTTACAACATCTTATAGGTATTCAGGCATTGTTGTCAATTTTTCAGAATTTTTTCTCTGCTTTCTGTGGTGGTGGTTGACTACTTTTCCTGTGTATCTTTCATTTTCAGCCAACTATGTCTGTGCTGCCAAAAAAAATTTTCAGAAATGAACCCAAAATGCCTAAAGATGGAGTTTGGAAAACGGCCCTAAAACACAAGTCAGATCACATCATTTCTCTGTGCAAAATCCTTGAACATCCCACGGCCATCAAACACTATGCGATCTAGCCCTTCCCCCTCACCAGCTTGATCCTGAAGCACTTCATCACCTTGCTCCAGCCCCAACAGTCTCTTTGCTGGTCATGCATTCCCCAAGGAAACTGCCTCAGGACCACTGCATCTGCTCTGGCACTGGCCTGGACAGCACAAAACACCACAGGCTCTCTGTCTCCCTCTGTCCAATATCTGTTGAAATGTTATCTCACAGAGGCCTTCTCTGGACACCAACTTCAAACAGAACTCATCCAGCCACTAAATCATCATCACTCACCCCCTTACTGTGCTTTATTTGTCTTTTCTAGCTCTATCACCATCTGACGCGGTTTATGGTCCACTAGCTAAGATGTGTGCTAATTTAGGCAACATCTCTCCATCTCCAGCATCAGCATCCAAGTTCTCTGGGACAGTCTCTGTTGCATCCACTGCTGCACCCCCATTGCTGACAACAGTACCTGACACACAGTAAATAGTTACTATTTGTTGAATAAATGAATAATGCACCCAAACTACCCACATGTGAAAATCCAGCAAAGAGGGAATGATTCATTTTTTGCCAACTCATAATTTTGGACCTAATTTTCACCTTGATCATACTGTTTTCAACCAAATAGTTTTAGAACAACTTGTTTTCAGCCAAATGGACTGGCACAGTTCTGGGGGCACTTCCAACCATTGTATAGCCCCTCACCTGACACCTGAATCCCTTATTTATTTAGAAAGCACATCTAATTCCCTAGACAAAGTCTGCCCCATCACAGCCACACCTTTACTGCAAGGTGCTTACTGGGAAGGCTGCCTGCCAGCCCGGCAGCTGGCATAGTCATGAGGTTGGTAATACCAGGGCTCGGGAAGACTACAATTAGTACTTGACAAGCACTTTATGGCCCGCAATTTAAACATCTATGCCATTGTAATTCAGTTCCTTGATGAGGCAAACATGATACTAACCTCATCTGGAGAACTGGATGAAATGCCGCCTCGCACTGATGGCGCCTAATTAGGGCACAAGGGAAGGTGAGGCTCTGCAGTCTCCCCACCTCTGACTTTTGAGAGTGCTTCCCTATAACACCCTTCTAGAATTCACGACAGTGACAGAATGTATATCCACTGACTCTCACACACATTGACTGAACATTGACTGCAAGGGGAGAGTGGAGGATTGAATGGTTTTAGCTTGTCGTTTCTCCATAGGGTCTAAATACAGCTGGAGATGGATGATTTTAGATGATTTTGAGGACAAAGCCCACCCACAAAGTGTCTACAGTCTAGCTGCAGATATGCAGTCACCCGCTGGGCCTGCTGAAATAACTCCTTGAAATGCACAGTTCATACAGAAGATGTTGAAAACACATTTAATAAAATTCACTTAAATTTCTGATTTAAAACAATAAAGCCCAACCCTCCTAGTAAGTGAGAAAGAAGGTACCTCCAGAACACACCAAAGCCTGTCACAAACCACAGCTAGCATGCCCAGCAACAGTGAAACACACCATCAAACAAGAATGCCTGTGCTCACAACATCTACCTGGCTCTGCTCTCACAGTTTATGACAATTCAATCTGTGGACAAAGAAGCCACATAAAAATATTGAAATAGGAAGAGGTATAAGTATTGTCTGGAGAAAATGGCAACCCACTCCAGCGTTCTTGCCTGGAGAATCCCAGGGACGAGGGAGCCTGGTGGGCTGCCGTCTCTGGGGTCGCACAGAGTCGGACACGACTGAAGCAACTTAGCAGCAGCATAAGTATTGTCACTTGCAAAAAAGGATGACTGTCTACTTGGAAAGTCCATGGGGAACTATTTGGACTAATGAGAATGCTCAAGTAGGTGGCTGGTTATGAAATATTCACAAATCAAAGCTTTCTACTTACCAGCAATAATTAGTTAGAAAATATGGTGATGAAGGGGAGCCGCTATAAAATAAAAGGATATAGCTCACAATAGTAACAAAGACATAAAACACTGAGAAATTAAGTTAGTGAAATGAGTAGGATTCATATGAAAAGGACTACAATGTCCGGAACTACTCAAGAAATATTTGTGGGATGAATGAATAACTACCAATTCTTTGAGAGGGATATAAAAGAGGTAAGAACGAAAGAAAAGATGCACCTTGTTTCTTGAATGAGATGAACCTGCAAAATGAATCTGCAAACATTTCAATCTCTAAGTTTGCCAAGTTCCAACCAAAATATCAACTTCATGATTATTATTTTTAGAACTCAAGAAAATAATTTTTAGTTCTAGCATGAGGATAAATGGATGAGGATAGTTAGGAAAATCCTTGGAAAGAGAAGTACGATTAACATTATAGAGAGGACTTAGCTTATCAGATATTAAAGACTAATAAAAAGCTAAGGTGATTTAAATAGTGGGGCACTGACCTAGACACACCTTGTAAAACCTAGAAACCTGGAAATTCAGGAACAGACCAACTGTGTATCAGGTGTCATTTCAAGTAAGTAGAGAAATAAATTTTTCAACAAATAGTATTGGAACACTGGATTAACCATTTGGAAAATAAATATATCATTAGAAGTTCACTTTATTAAAAAATAAATGTTAAATGTACTAAAGAGTTAAATATTTAAAAAATTAAATCATTAGTATAACCAAAAGAAAATTTAAATGGGTTATTTATAAAGCCATGGATTATTTGCAGGATGTTCTAAGTATACACCGAAAGCAAAAATTAAAAAGGTATCAATTTAGCTACATGAGATTTTTTAAAAACTCATGTTAAAAGAAACATGAGTTTTTTAATGTTAAAAGACAAGAGAAAAAACTGGAAAAATATTTAGTACACACATCAGGGTTGGGGATGGGTAAAGAATTATAATATATAAAAAGCAGTTTCACATTTCAGTAGGAAAGAGCTATGTATATTAATAAAAATACTCAACAGGTATGACAAGTCAATTCACTAAAACGGAGCTCATTAAACACTGAAATACATTCAACCTTTCTAATAAACAAAGAAATGCAAAATAATAATTTATCAACTGCCCAATTGGCAGAGCTTTTGTTTTTGTTTTTTATTTAGTAATATCTCCCAGTTACATGCTCGAGGGAAGGCCTCCCTCCCCCACCCCACCCCCCATCCACTGCTGTCTGAGGACAGACAGCTTAGTAATAAGTAGTACAGGATTCCACTGTGAGTCCTGCAGCCAGATAAGTGGGCTTGATTCCCTCCATGTCCTAGCTCTGAGGTCTTGGGTAAGTTACTAAAACTAAGACTCGATGTTTCATCTTAAAAGAGGAATAATAATAGTCCCTAGGCATGTTATGGAAACTAAATGAGATGATGCATATGAAAGCACCTGACTCTGATCCACAGTAAGCTTTCCAGAAATGGCATAGATAATCAAGTTTTAAAATGTTTAAAATTTGTATACCCTTTGGCTCAGGCAATGCTAGTCTAAAGAACTAATCATAGAGAAGCACCCACATTTTGTTTCAAGGCTGTATGCTGCAGTGTTGTTAAGACTCACACACACACACACACACACACACACACAAACCAAGAAACTGCACACAATCCACATTTCAACAAGAAAAGATTATCCGTGTATGGCCTAGTGGAATACTGGTAAGCCATTTAGAAATACGGAGTAGAGGTTCTGAAATGGCCCAGAAAGCTCTTCATGATATAAAGTTAAAGAAAATAAGAGCAGGTAACAAGGAGCAAATAATCTGATTTTGTTTTTTTTTAAAAAATGAGAATATATGCCAAGATATCTATAGTGATTATATTAGATAGTGAGGTTATGAGTGATTTTAATTTTCTTCTTTTAATTTGCATTTTCTGAATTGTCTTCAATAAACATAAACTACTTTTATAATAAGATAAAGATACTACAAGTTTTTTTTTTTAACCTTAATGTAAACTCTCCAAGTACAAAAGTCGGTCATTAGGATGGCTTTTCAAAAGATGCAAAGGATCTTAAAAGCATGCCTTTCTCTTCCCAGCTGGAATAGGTCCAGCAGTGGAGATGGACTCCTCTGGCATGATATTGACTGAAGTCCTCAAACAGAAATTGCTCAGCTACTCAATGATATCTGTTTATTCCTCGGTACATTTGTCCTCATCCTGGGAATGGGGGCTATGATTCCAAGATAATGTACCTATCCCAAGAGATCAAAACCAAATACATTCTGCTATACTCTACAATAACATTTTTCAAAAACACAGAGTAAAACCAATATCTGTGATAAGAGATAAAACCTCATCCCAGCCCAAAGCTTCTATCCTTAGAGATCTGTATTTTGTCCATGTGATGGCCTCTGCCTGAATCTCCTGCCCTAAGGATGTAATTCTCTCCTTTCCTCAAAGCCACTTGCTCCCTCACCACCACTCTTCACCTGCCCACTCAAAGGCAGAATGAACTATTCTGCAGAACAGAAGGCATTCCACCCCAGGCTGCCCCATCTGGGCTCACCTGTGTGTACCTCAGCTCCTGACCACACCTCTGCCTGCCTCGGGATGCCTGGACTTCCCCCAGGGCCAGTCTGACAGCACCACCCCAGAGACCCCGGCACCACCTACACACATGTAGCAGAAAGACATGGGTCATAAGCTCATGAGGACAGGCACCCTGTTTGGAACTGTCCACCAGTGCCCACTGCAGTGCCTGGCATCCTGAGGTCTTACTTGATAACCATTGGTAGAAGAGAGGGTGAGTGTGAGGAGGGAGGGTAACCTGAGATAAAGCCAAGGTCGAAGCCAAGGTCACTAACAGGAGCTTTTCTCTACTATAGGTATCTTCCATGGTCCTACTGGCACTGCCTTTCCCAGCATATGCCCTGAAAGAGGTCTCATTCTCAGCAGACTCAGGACTAACAGTGGCCTGCATTTACATCAGCACAGCCGCTAGCTTCCAGCTGCTCCCTCCCTTCAGAGAGCATAATGAGTCATGGTCAACTAGGGCCTCAGTCTCTTTTCACACCTACTCCCTTTAAGCCTCATCAACTACGTTCTGTCCTTAAGCAGCTGGTTGTCGGAACCCAAGAGCCAGTTGATGTAGTGAACCCAGAACTCTTGGAATCCTGGAGCAATGGTGTGAATGTGACAAGAGGAAATTTGTTTTCTGGCTCTGTCATCTGATATATTTGCTAATCCTCTTAGCTTGACATCATTAGCAAAACTTGACCTGTAAGACTTCTATGATTTTATTCAAGTAATTGATTAAAGAAAGAATATATATCTTCTCTTAAAGACAGAAACATAGAAAATGATAGATCTTCCTCAACTTACAATGGGTCAAGTCCTGATAAACCCATCACAAACCAAAAATACTGTTAAGTAAGAAATGCATTTAATACATGTAATCCGGGACTTCCCTGGTGGTCTAGTGGGTTAAGAGTTTGCCTTCCAATGCAGGGGGTGCAGGTTCGCTACCTGGTCAGGGAGCTAAGATCCCACATGCCTCACAGCCAAAAAAACAAAACAGAAAGTAGAAGCAATAGTGTAACAAATTCAATAAAGACTTTAAAAAATAATAAATTTTTTTAAAAAATACATGTAATCTAAGAACATGATAGGCTAGCTTACCTTAAGAATGTTCAGAGCACTTATCCTACGGATTTGGACAAAATCATCTAACACGAAGCCTATTTCTTTAAAAAGTGTTGAATATCTCATGTAATTTATTGAACAGTGAAAGTGTAAAACACAATGGTTGTCTGGGTAGAGGACAGTTTCAAGTATATCGGTTCTCACCATTGTGATCGTGTGGCTGAGCAGGATTCTTGCTGCTCACTGCCTCTGCCCAGCATCACGAGAGAGTACTGCACTGCGCTAGACCACGAAAAGATAAAAATTCAAAATCTGAAGCACGCTTTCTCAGAATGCATACCACTTTTGCACAAACCACCATAAGTTTTAGACCATATATAAATTTTTTAAAGCCCAAGCAAAGAACAGAGTCCTGCAAATCAGCAGTCCCCAGTCTTTTCGGTACCAGGGACTGCTTCTGGGAAAGACAAGTTTTCCACAGACTGGGGGTGGTGGAATGGTTTGGGGATGATTCAAGTGTATTACATTTATTGTGTACTTTATTTCTATTATCACCACATGAGATTATCAGGCATTAGATCCCAGAGGTTGGGGACCCCTGCTGTAGACACCCACCCCAGACTACTCCCAGATTAACACCTCTTGAGTTTGAGACACAATGTACAGATGCATCTAAATGGACCATCTTTTCTATCTGGTTGAAAATTCACAAGAGATTCTGTCAAATACCTTCATGGAGTTCACATTTGCTAGTTTCCCAGTTCCCCTAACCTCGTCAGTTTGTAACTTCCTCAACAAAGAAAGTGAGGTCAATGCAATCCATCATGTTTTTGAAGAACTCAGAGGGATCTCGTCTGCCTTTTCTAATTGTTCAGACCACCCTCTGAGCATGCTCTGAGCACCCACCTTGGAATCATAGCTGGTGAAGGTTCCTGCCAACCTACCTGTACCCCTCAAGCAGCCTCTGTGGACAGTGGTGAGGGCCACACCAGGGAGGGGTCCTGGCAGCCCGAGTAAGCCCAGCAACAGAAGGAGGACTTGCTGGTTCAAGAGTGGACAGCATGCCAGGGATGAGAAGGAAGAGCCTCATCTGGGCCACATGCTGATGTGGCTCTCATGCTCTCAAAAGGAGGAAAGAACCCCAAAAGACAGAAACTGCTGGGGAAGATCATTCCTGTAAAGAAGAGCAGGGTTCTAATTCCAGTTTACCTGCAACCTCACTGTGTGGCTTTAGCAAATCAGCCCTCTTCTTCTCTTGGTATCTAGCCCATTGGAGCTTCTAGAACAGACACCATGGGCTGCATGGCTTATAAGCCACAGAAACTTGTCCGTCACAGTTCTAGAGGCTGGGAAGTCTAAGATCAAGGCTCCAGCAGATTTGGTGTCTTGTGAGAGTCCAATTCTGGTTTCACAGATGGCCATCTTTTGCTGTAACATTACATGGTGGAAAAGGCAAATGAGTTCTCCTGAGTCTCCTTTAAAATAAGACACAAATCCTAATCACCTAATCACTTCCCAAAGGTTTCACCTCCAAATGCTACCACACTCGGAGTCAAGATTTCACATATTAACTGGCAATAGCAGCAGGTAGGAAGGGTAGGGGCACAGGGCCTCAGCTTTCTCATCTGTAAAATGGGGATAATGACAGGCAGGCAGACAATTGGACCACTTGTTCTTTTGAGGCCCCTTTGACAGCCAGAAACAACGACCAGTGCTTAATGTCTATAAATGTGGGCCCTAGAACCACAGTGTGCATGTTCAGTCGCTCAGTTATGTCCGATTCTTTGTGATCCCATGGACTGTAGCCCACCAGACTCCTCTGTCCATGGGATTCACCAGGCAAGAATGCTGGAGTGGGTTGACATTTCCTCCTCCAGGGGATTTTCCCAGCCCAGAAATTGAATCCATGACTCCTGCATTGGCAGGCAGATTCTTTACCACTGAGCCACCAGGGAAGCCCCAGAACCACAGTGCCTGGGTTTAAATTAGTCAGTTACTATCCACGCAAATTTAGGCAGATAAGTAAATTTCTCTGTGCCTCAGTTTTCTCATCTGAAAAATAGGAGCAATAAGAATGCTTATCTACAAGGACCTTGATGAAAAGTAGACAATTTACTCCCATAAAGAACAGAGGTTAAGCCCATGGAATGTGTTTACTCTGATGATGCTGCAGTCCTGATGGATAATTTCATGCCTGCTCCCAGGGGACATGGACAATAACCACAATTCCCACATTTCCGGCGTCTGGAGGATCTTGTTGAGCTCTAGACAAGAAGAGCTGGACTGGAGAAGGCAAACAGCTTCAGCGAGCAGAGAAGCTGTTGTCATCCTCCAAAATATGCTATTGCAGACATCTCCTAGCCTGACTTTTCTCTAAAGGAGTCAGAATGTGAAGGGGTTGTGGCAATGTCATGCTCTAGGATCCTAACACTGTTAGGTCAATTATCATGATTTATATCATATGAACATCTGAAAGCTTTTAAGCCAGCTTCTTATACACATCCAAGCCACATAAGAAAATCTTTTCAGGATATATTGCTTTGTTTGTTCTGGGGGCCCTACATCTCCTCTGACATTCTGACTTCTAACTCATACAGGATGAGAGAATCCAACTGCCCATTTTCTGCCCTAAAAAATAAATTCTGACTTTAAAAAAAGAATAGATAGCTCAGTCTTTACATCCATTGCCCTATTTCTTCCTTAAACCTAAATGAGACCTACTTTAGTTCCTATTATTTTCGCAATACTCCTTTTTCTGTAGCTTTCATGATTTCCTTCTTCGTGCATCCAGGCAAATGCCACTGTAGGGCTCTCTCAAAGAAATGCTTAACAATCCCAGACAGTCCCATCTTGACTTTTCTCAAGGGCTCTCCAGTGCCATAATCTGATTTAAGGAAAAAAAAAATCACCCTGGGAGGGTAATTGAAAAGGGTACCCTACCTACTTTACAGATAAAGAAACCGAAGCTCAGAGAGTCCAGCTCCCATGAAAGGCCACGAGGTCAAGACTTGCAAGAGCCATACTTATATTCTGAACACAACCCTCCTCCCTCCTTTCAGTTACCCCTAAGGCATTACAACTGTCTTTCTCCAAACATCCAAAGAGAGTCATTTGGGTAAAAATCCAGTTGAGTCTTTATACATCAACTCCTTTATCAGTGGTTTTGAGAAAACCACGCTATTGCTCTGTTCAGAATCTCTTCTGTCCAAATAGGTTTTAGGAATGGCCCGTTGCTGCTCAGTGAAGAAGTGTTCTGTGGCAGGCAGGAAGAAGGCTAGAGCCTGACAGATCAAGCCATTCTGTATCCCAGGTGGCCCTAGTAGTAAAGAACCCGCCTGCCAAAGCTGGAAACCTAAGAGACGTGGGTTCAATCCTTGGGCTGGGAAGATCCCGGGGAGCAGAGAATGACAACCCACTCCAGTATTCTTGCCTGGAAAATTCCAGGAGCAGAGGAGCCTGGTGGGTGACGGTCCATGGGTTCACAAAGAGTCAGACGTGACTGAGTGAATGAGCAACCCAAGAACCCATCCTCTCAAGACAATCTGCTCTATCACTAGACTCAAAACGACAGCCAGCCCCTGCCACCAAGGAGACTTTCTGTCTCCAAACCCAGAGCCTGTCCTGTTAGGGCTGGGGGAGGGTGCCAGTCCTTGCCCTACATCCAATATCCAAAGACAGGTCTCAAGGACCAGTGCAGTCTGTGGCTCACCCCGTGTCAAAAAGGGAAACCTCTGCAGCCAGACTGGCTACCCACCAGGCTGACAGACAGCCTTGGGGATGATAGCACCAGCCTTCTGCCCTCATATCACAGGGCCGGGCTGCCAACCTGGCTTCTGGCTGCCGAGCTTCCCACAGTTATTTCGGCATGGATCCCTCCCTGCTACTCTCTGCTTCCTTTCATCAAGAAAGCCATTAAGAGAAACGTAAAGCTGATTGCATCTATTATGTCCACCTACAGACCCAACTTGGAGTAAGCTCTGAAATCACTCTGGGGCCCTCTTCAGACCCTGAGTCATTTTTCGGTTGTTAAAATTAGAATGGGCTCACGGCAGACTTGCTCCTGAATCTAATCGGTGTCAAACATGGCTGGGTCCTTCTCCCATTCAACGTTCTCAGAGGGTACTTCCTCTCATCCTTGACTTCCAGCCAGTCCATCAGGCAGGAACCCACATCCCAACTGTACAGAAGGAAGAACAGGTGGAGTGGGATAGGGGCTTGCCCAAAGACACATCTCAGCAAGTAACAAAGCCAAGATTCACTAACTCTGCTTGGTCTGCCTCCTCTCCCCTGCACCTAATCTTTGCTGTGTTCCTGGAGATGACCTCGTCCAGCTCCCAGGTGACGTGGGGGTGTGTCCTCCAGTGTCAGCCACAGAAAGCCTCTGCGCTGAAAGCAAGTACCAGAAACCAGGACCTTGCAGGAGGCCCTTGATAAGCACTGACTGATTTAAAACTATCCTTTCAGACACTCGGAGAAGGCGATGGCACCCCGCTCCAGTACTCTTGCCTGGCAAATCCCATGGACGGAGGAGCCTGGTAGGCTACAGTCCATGGGGTCGCTAGGAGTTGGACACGACTGAAGCGACTTAGCAGCAGCACTTTCAGACACTCCAGGCCCAAAGATGGTTGTTTTTCCAGATCTTGGCTCTCTCTCCACAATGTCTTTAACAGCTAGTCACCTATGTGCCTGCCACACCTGAATGGCTCAGCATTAACTCCTCAAAGTCCCACCTCTCTACCTTGGCCAGGGTAGTTCCCTCCCCCCACAGGGTTCTTCTCACATCTCCACCTCTGCAAGCCCAGCTCAAAAGTCACCTCCCAGGCTGAGAAGCCCTCCCAGGCTGTACCTAGTGAGAATTCAACACACTTCCCTTCATGCTCCTATAGCCTCTACTTGTACCTCCCTAAGGTCCCATCACTTCATGGGAAATGGATGGGGAAACAGTGGAAACAGTGTCAGACTTTATTTTGGGGGGCTCCAAAATCATTGCAGATGGTGACTACAGCCATGAAATGAAAAGATGCTTACTCTTTGGAAGAAAAGTTATGACCAACCTGCTGCTAAGTCGCTTCAGTCGTGTCCAACTCTGTGCGACCCCATAGATGGCAGCCCACCAGGCTCCCCCGTCCCTGGGATTCTCCAGGCAAGAACACTGGAGTGGGTTGCCATTTCCTTCTCCAATGCATGAAAGTGAAAAGTGAAGGTGAAGTCACCGAGTCGTGTCCAACTCTCAGCGACCCCATGGACTGTAGCCTACCAGGCTCCTCCGTCCATGGGAGTTTCCAGGCAAGAGTACTGCAGTGGGGTGCTATTGCCTTCTCCGTGACCAACCTAGATAGCATATTGAAAAGCAGAGACATTACTTTGCCAACAAAGGTCCGTCTAGTCAAGGCTATGGTTTTTCCAGTGGTCATGTATGGATGTGAGAGTTGGACTCTGAAGAAAGCTGAGCGCCGAAGAATTGATGCTTTTGAACTGTGGTGTTGGAGAAGACTCTGGAGAGTCCCATGGACTACAAGGAGATCCAACCAGTCCATTCTGAAGGAGATCAGCCCTGGGATTTCTTTGGAGGGAACGACACTGAAGCTGAAACTCCAGTACTTTGGCCACCTCGTGCAAAGAGTTGACTCATTGGAAAAGACTCTGATGCTGGGAGGGATTGGGGGCAGGAGGAGAAGGGGACAACAGAGGATGAGATGGCTGGATGGCATCACTGACTTGATGGACGTGAGTCTGAGTGAACTCCGGGAGTGGGTGATGGACAGGGAGGCCTGGCGTGCTGTGATTCATGGGGTCGCAAAGAGTCGGACATGACTGAGTGACTGAACTGAACTGAAATGAAGAGTGTATTCAAATCAGCCTCAAATGTTTTGTTTTACTTGACAAAAACTTCATGGCCCTTATGATGTGTTGTGCAGTGGTTGAAGTCTTCAGCAAATTTAGTTTTTATAACTATTCTTTGAAATAGGTACTATTATTATCACCCACTGTACAGATGAGAACACTGGGGCACAGGAGGGGGAGTGGCTTGGCCAAAATTAATACAGTTGCTAAGTGAGGGCAAAGGAGTCCTGCTCCAGAGTCAGGTGCTCCACTAGAGTAACTTGTTCACATGTGAGTTGCCCACACTGTCACATATATTCGAGTCATGTTCAGATGCCCACAGCCACAGGTGCATCATTCTTGTTCCTAAATGGAGCTCAATGTCCAACACAAGGTCACCTCTCCCCCATGACCAGCTAACACTGGCCTGCATATGGATTCTGGTCCAAACCTCCAGTCTCTCTGAGCATCTGCCTCCCTGCTGTGGATGGCCACCTCTGGCAGTCCTTCCTGAGGCGCTTAAGAGGATGTAGTCGGAAGCACTTTATCATCCATGAAGCCAACAGCATCTGTAGACACAGCTCTCTTCAAGGGCCTTCAGGATTGCCCATGATGGATGGCTCCTTGGCATCTGACTTGATCCCCATGAACCCAGAGTATAGTACAGAACCACATAGTCCATCTGCCTAGGCCAAACTGTGCCCGGCAGCTGTGGGTATGCAAATGGCACTGGGCTTAGAGCCTGGCAGACTTAGTAAGTCTCTGCTCACCATCTCACCCTGGGCTCATCACTCTGAGCCTCAGTTTCCCCGTCGATAAATGGGGCTAATGGAAGAATTCCTCTTACCAGGTTGTTATTAGGTGATGCATTTGGAAGAAATTACAGACTCTAGCACTACACACAATCTGTAATTCTCGTTTAATTGTTGAAAATATCGACTAAATAAGGTCATTATCAGAACAAAATAGGAAACCAAACTGCACTTCACACTATACCAGACTGGGGTAGAAATAAGGCAACATTTCTTTGAATGTTCAAAGATGAGAGGGATAGGGCAGCTCAGGCATTCTGGGAGCACCTTGCTCAGTGCACCCCGGCCCTACAGGTGGTTTATGCTGACAGGTTGGTGCGTCTTCTTCATGTGCAACCCTTGAGGTCACCCTGACCCCAAACCTTGAGCCAGGCCCAGCTGCCAGTCTCAGTTCCACTCAGCTGCCATGGTGACCACAGAGGCTTGTGATCTGCACTAAGACCAGGGTCCTGAGGGGGTCAACCCTGGGCCAGGCTGGCCAGAGCCAAGAGCAAAACTGAGGGTTACAGTTCTCAACACTGAGCACCTTCAGTTTATACTGTATCTGCAGTTACCATCCCCAGGGCCTCCCCCGGGTATCTTAGAGGAGGAGGGCTATTTCAGCATCAGTTCCCATCTCCAAGTCGCCTCCCCTCGACACCCGCATGCCCTGGGCTCCCACACTAAGTGAAGCTCACCTCAGAGCTCTTTTTGCCCTTTCCTGCAGCATACCCTTCTCAAAGTTATGCCACCTCTCAGACATGTCCTAACAATTTCAAGCCCCAGAGAGAGGGATCAGAGCCTCATTCCTCTCCCTCCCAGGGGCCACACTGTTCTTAAGACAATGAAGCCACCCACCCCAGCAACACTGAAACTTCCTAACTTAAGGGAGGGGCTTCTAGAATCATCTGAATACAGAGCCAGACCAGAACAGGACTTTCTTCTAGTTATACCCACCTCCCTGGTTTCCCAAACTAGAAGCACCTGGCTTTATATCTGTGCAGGAGTAAGTCGCCCAGGGGAATAAAACTAAAACCTACAGAAGTCCCTATCCTCAGGAGCCAGAATCCAAAGCAATTCTCAAAGGCCAGTTCTGCAACTTCCTGCCTGCACCTCACATCAAAAGAGAAGTATGTCATATCCCCAATGCATACTCCACCCTGTGGCGTTTGCCAAACACCCCCTGGGCACTAGATCCTATGCTTTTATTTTTTTTAGTCTTCAAAACAACGCTGATCATCTGTTATCAAATTTCCATGTTATACATCAGGGAAGGGAGGCCCCAAGCGAAGTGACCCCCAACAAGGTCGCCCAGCAGGGCTGTGAGCCAGATCAGGGCCTCTAGGGCTCGGAAGTCCAAACTCTTTCTGCTACTCCTTGCCTTCTCTGGTGTGCACGTGAGGGCACCTGGCAAAGTGCTTGGAGCATAGGAGGGGCTCAGTAAGGGCCTGCCACTTTGTTTTGTCCATGGTGGAGCCACCAGGGTGGAATCAGGCTGGAATCCTCACAATCTGCTGAGGATCTAGAGTGGCCAAAACAAAGTCAATCAGACCATCTCAAGACCCACTGTCCACAGGAGTCCAGCAGGTAGGATGGGCTTAGCTGGGGATGTCATAGCTGGGGGGCTTCTGGGGTCCCCAAATCTCTCAAACTCATCATCTCCACACTGCCTGGCCCAGAACTCTTGAGGTCTCAACAAAATACTTGCACATCTGTTGGCAAGAATCAAAGCTCTTTTTGGAGAAAATAAATACTATTGCCTACCCACTCCAGTATTCTTGCCCAGAGAATTCCATGGACATAGGATCCCCACAGGCCTCAATCCATGGGATCACAAAGAGTTGGACACAACTGAGCGACTAACACTTTCACTTTTATCCCAGCCTCCCACTCCTGGGCTGCATGAACTGGCACAGTCCAGACATTTCACATTTCAATCAGATATGCTAGGCTTTGTCCCAGTCCCCAAACCTAGCAACCCCCCATACCTTCCTGGCTAGATCCCAAACTGCTGCTTACAGCAGACAGCCCTAACTCCCACACCACCAAATTCCTGCCTGGGACCCGTGTTCAACAGTTTGCCTGCAGATGGTTTCAGATCTGACACCTGCCAATGAATGGCTGAATTCTGAAGACACCTCACAGATGACAGGAAGACATATTAATCACTTCTTGTTCTAGATACTTCTTTCCGTAAGATAGCCTGCTGGGGTCAGAAAACCTCAGCTCCCTGGCTAACTGCTTCCATAGTATTGTTCTCTCACACTGCTCTCCTTACTTAATAGGAAGTTGAATGAATCACCTATGTGAACAACATCTCTGCGTCTTTGATAAAGATGTTATTGGAAATATCCAAAAGCCCTGGGAGAACAACCCAGAATTAATTACTCTTTGTGCTTAGTTTCAGACACATTTGATATCTGCAACTCTTTATGACTTTTTAAAGCCTTTTCACATTAATCTCTCTCTCTCCATCTCCCTCTTCAATGATCTCTGCAATAATTCCATGGACAAGCAGGGCAGGCAGTATTATTATTCCCATTTTACAGATGATAAAACTAAGGTGTAAAGAAGTTAAACAGCTACTTCAAGGTCACCCTAGTGAGAATCAGAGATGGATCACCCGTGCCAAATGCAGAGCCCTTTCCGCTGAACCACCTGGCCCTTGAGCTAAAAGATCTCTCTCTGGCACCTACAGGGAAACACATTCTCCTGCCACGGTAACCCCAGAATCTTTCTCTCTTGCCTTCAGCCCCAGTATGCAGGTGGAGCAATCCGTTCCTCATAGATGCCTGATCGTGTCCTCTCCCTCTGTTTCCTTTAGAGGCGCAGTTGCGATTTTATCCAAAATGGTTATGCTGCACATTGTGTTTATGCCATTCATGCAAAAAGCTTTTGCTAAGCACTTACAGTGTGCCAGTGGCCATGCTAGGTGCTCAGATGCACGGGCACTCATTCACTCACAGATATGGCTGAGGGCCTACAGGCTGCACCCTGGGTATGGGGACACAGCAGATACAAAACAGATGACACACCTGTCCTCACACACTGGCCCCGCTCACAGCCAGGCTTGGTAGTGGACAACAGCCAGCAGTGACAACGCAGAGCTATAAGGACTCCACAGGGGTCAACAGCACACCCTGGGCCCAAGGAGATTCACCACTGAGCTCTCAGTGCAGCTCAGCTCCTTCTGGAAATAGACAGGGATTCGGGAACAACCACTTCACCTAGAATCTCATTCAGCAATGCTCAGACACAGATCTCACACACTACTTTGCTAGCCTCAAACACAGAGTCCTCCACGGACACAAGAGCTGGTATTTATATGACTATGCAGCATTTTACATTTTCATATGTGTTATAATAAAATGACAATAATAAAATTCAGTGACTGCCTATCAACGTGGCCCCCTGTGCTTAATGCTTTACATGAATGTTCTATGATAGCCTTCAAAATAACCCATCCCCATTTCACAGATGGGGTCACCAAGGCTCAAGGAGTGAGCAGCACCAGCACACACACCCAGGTTTCTGATGCCATGTGCGATGGTCTCTCCACAGTGCCCAGCTGTCCTCCCCACATTCACACGGATATGGGAAAACACACAGATGCCATTATAAACAACCAGATGAGGCCTCATAAATCTTTCGACACTCATCCGTTCATTCGGCAAATATTTAATGAGCATCTACCATGGGCTCGATAAATATTCGCACCAGAGGGCTTCCTGGTGGCTCAGGCAGTAAAGCATCTGCCTGCAATGCAGGAGACCCAGGTTTGATCCCTGAGTTGGGAAGATCCCCTGGAGAAAGAAACAGCAACCCACTCCAGTACTCTTGCCTGGAGAATCCCATGGACAGAGGAGCCTTGTGGGCTACAGTCCGTGGGGTCACAAAGAGTCGGGCACAACCGAGCGACTGACACAACCACCACCAAGTGCTAGAAACCGTGGGGGATTATGGTGAGCCAAAACAGACCGAGCTCACAGTCCCCTGCAAGACGGGGGGACCAACGCTGAGCAAACATCCCGGCACTTTAAAATTGCATCTGGAAACCAGAATTGAAAGAGACGTGTGTGCCGCAATGTTCATCGCAGCACTGTTTAGAATAGCCAGGACATGGAAGCAACCTAGATGTCCATCAGCAGACGAATGGATAAGAAAGCTGTGGTACGTTTACACAATGGAGTATTATCAGCCATTAAAAAGAATACATTTGAATCCGTTCTAATGAGGTGGATGAAACTGGAGCCGATTATACAGAGTGAAGTAAGCCAGAAAGAAAAACATCAATACAATATACTAACACATATATATGGAATTTAGAAAGATGGTAATGATAACCCTGTATGCGAGACAGCAAAAGGGT
Organism: Ovis canadensis; assembly: GCF_042477335.2. NCBI lineage: Eukaryota > Metazoa > Chordata > Mammalia > Artiodactyla > Bovidae > Ovis > Ovis canadensis. The sequence goes on along the minus strand of NC_091246.1, from coordinate 49,607,002 downwards.
GGGATGATTTGGGAGAATGGCATTGAAACATGTATACTATCATGTAAGAAATGAACTGCCAGTCTAGGTTCAATACAGGATACAGGATGCTTGGGGCTGGTGCACTGGGATGACCCAGAGAGATGATATGGGGTGGGAGGTGGGAGGGGGGTTCAGGATTGGGAACTCACGTACACCCATGGCAGATTCATGTCAATGTATGGCAAAATCAATACAGTATTGTAAAGTAAAATTTTAAAAATTTAAATTAAAAAAATAATAAAAAAATAAAATCGCATCTGTGATAAGCACTACAAAGGCTCAAGAGTCAGAGAAACTGTGGCAGAGGTTTCTCCCAGTGAGCGAGGACAGAGAAAGCACACTTGTGCTGGTATTTAAAAGATGAAGAAAGATGGCAAAAGCCCCCTCCAGACGGTGGAAACAGCCTGTGAAAAGGTCCCGTGCACACTCTCTGAGCACGATCACCAGAGAAACTTGAAAATACCCCATGTCTGGGCCCAGAGAGAGAGACAGAGGGAAGAGTTCTCAGGACGGAAGCTAGGCGTGAGTGGGGCAGGCTGCAGGGCTTCCAGGGGCACAGGGAGTTCCGTTCCCATTCCCAGAACGATGATGAGCCCCTGCAGGGTGTCCAACAGGGAGGCCACCTGACCAGTGTGCTGGGTATCTGGGGGACAGCCCCTGCACCTGCCCCAGGCTGCACCATCACGCTTCTTAGGCTGCATGGTAACAAAACCCCGGTGGCCTCCCTTTGAGAGCATCACTGTTTTAGACTCACCTCCACATGCCCCGTGACCAGCACTGCGCCTGGCGCCAAGCAGGTGCTTAGCAGGTATGAGCCCCACGCATAAAGGAAGCCTCATGGCTGCTCTCAACATGATCTAAGTCTAAAAGGAGACACACACTTGTAGACACAAACACTGATGCCCCAAATAAACATAGGAGGTGACAAGTTCTGCAGGAGCAAGGGGAGCAGAGAGTGGATCCATGTGAGCCAGGTGTGTAGACAGACACACTCAAAGTGAGTAGAGAGTACAGCGCTGGCTGTGTGTGACTGAGGGGGCGGACAGGGAAATGGGTGAGGATGAGGCTGAATTAAAGGGAGAGGCAAGCAGCTGGGTGAAATTCATCAAAAAAAGAGAAGCAGCAGCTACTGACAAAACGTGCCACTTGCTTTCATGGGAGGCAGATAGCTCCCATGTGAAGATGCTATTTCACTTTAGAGTTTAAGCAGCAGAGATCAAAGTCAGACCATCCGGATTGAAATCCCCAGCTCACCACTTGGTTGGTTGTGATGTTAAATAAGTCACTTAACCTCTCTAAGCCTCATCTGTAAAATGCAGACAATAATAGCACCTACCGCATCAAATTGGCATGAGAATTAAATAAGTACTTGACACAGGACTGACACATGCTAAGCACAGGATAAAGGTGAGTTACTGTTGTTACAGTCTCTCTTTCCTCACCTACTTGCAAATAATGTTTTCTTCTCCTTTTTCTTTTTTAAATGACAATAAGTAACTTCTCCAGACTTCCCAATGTTTCTAGAACTCAGAGTCCAGCAAGGAGGGTCAGAAGGGTCAGTCAGGCCCTGAGAGGACACTCTGTGGAGTGATGGGTGAGCCAAAGTCTATCAAAGTCAACACACTGGGTGGAAGCATTTGCATGGACTCTGATCATATGCCCTGGGGTGGGCTTCCAGGTCCCTGGCTGCCAGTTAAATCCCTGAAACAATTCTGGGCATTCTCAGACAAGCTTCAGTGAATGGGTAGTTTTAGAAACAAAGCGATTTGGATAATCGATTTGGATATAGTGATTATTATTAGGATAGCTGTTGCTTTCAAAATCAGTTCCCTCTGAACAAAGTCAAGTGGATCATGGACAGAGTGTGAAAATATAATTTTCTCTCTGCTACCTCCTGACCCTGCACCATGAGAACAACAATAATGCATCACTCCACAAAGTCCTTCTTTGGCTAGATTTTATCTGAACGGTGACTGATGATGTCCTTGCCAAATGGCAGGAGAAGGGGTCTGCTTCAGCCAGCAGCTGTGGAACATGGGCACTGATGAAGACAGATGAGTCCATTTACTCAGTACTTTGGATCTACCACTAATTTTCTAGATGACAATGACACTTCATCCTTCCAGCAACGTGGACTGTTCAAAAAAGACTGAAAAAGTAGAAAGCGGGGTGAAAAGAACAGCCCAATCAGCCCCCAAATGTGTCGCAATGTTCAGGCCCTTGACTCAAGCAAAAATTCTCCAATCTCAGATATCAGCTCATAACCAATTTACTCATACTTTGCACATGATTCTAATAAACTTGGCTATTTGATTTGGGGTTCAGAGCAAAACCAGATCAGAGAAATAGTCACCTCCAGACTGAGCTTACCCAGTTCCTGAATCAGTCCTGACCACAGAAGGATAAAGAGCAGAAACTTCCAGCCCAGGAGCAAGGCACCTGAAATATAACACCTCTTTATTCATTATATTCAGACTTGCCACTAGACTACTTTGCTCACCAAGCCTGATGACTTGGCTTCATTCCTACAGTGTCTACTGGGACCAAAGCTCAGCCAAGTCTCTGTGGCCTGATAACTCCCTGGAGGTGGGAATGGGGTATCAGAACCTGATTCCTACAGCTGCCAACTGCCAGTTAGAGTATTGCTCCAATAAACTAATCTCCTAAAACCATAATATTTCTCAGATGCTGGAAAGTATTTCTTCCCCAGGTTTGATGGTAGAAGACCTTGGAGGATGGTGTGTGTGTTTGTCAGGGGAGAGGAGACTGACTTTCAGCTCAGTTCAGTCGCTCAGTCGTGTCTGACTCTGCGACCCCATGAATCGCAGCACGCCAGGCCTCCCTGTCCATCACCAACTCCCGGAGTTCACTCAGACTCACGCCCATCAAGTCAGTGATACCATCCAGCCATCTCATCCTCTGTCATCCCCTTCTCCTCCTGCCCTCAATCCCTCCCAGCATCAGAGTCTTTTTCAATGAGTCAACTCTTCGCATGAGGTGGTCAGAGTACTGGAGTTTCAGCTTCAGCATCATTCCTTCCAAAGAAATGACATTAGCATTAGAAATTCCAAAGACTGACATTAGCTCTGCACAAAATCTTCTACTGGAACATCCGACAGGTACTCTTTTCCCTCTGCACAACTCCCAGGTCCCACAAAGCACCAAAGAAGGAATAAAGAGCAAGCAGAAAGCTCACCCCACAGGGCTTGGCATAAAAAGCACTTCCTCAATTTGTTAAAACTATACCCATTAATCCTCTTCGAATCAGAGAACTGAGTTCCAAGCTTTTAGGTCTATTTGCTTGTTCAATAAATATTTATTGAGCTCCTGCTCTGTGCCTGGCCCTGAGATACTGCCTAGAGGGGTGGGGGTATACACAAGGGAGCCAGACACACCCAGTGCCTGCCCTTGGAGTGCTTACAGTGGAGCAGAGATCCTCAGTGCTGCAATTCATACAGAAGAGCAAAGACTTATTAACTAACCTAGCACCAGCATCTAGACCATCGAGGTCTTAGCAACCAACCTAGCACCAAAGCCCAGACCACTGACCCCAACTGGAGCTCACACTCCTGTTGTTTCAGCCTGGCACACCTGCTGGCTCCTGGAAAGGTACAGAGACAAAGGCATCTCACCAGCCTCACTGCAAACTGTTACATAAGCAGAGAGAATAAGAATAAACAAAAGGAGCAGATGAAGGCGATGCTCATTGGGCAAACTATGCCATTTAATTTTCTCACCTTCCTAGAACCAAAATAAATAACCAAAAAAGGAAGCAATAAGAAGCCACTTACATTTCATCCCCAAACAACATGGGGAATGACCAAACAGGTGCCTCAAGAAGGGGTATGCCTTCCCCATCATCCTCCCCTGACCCCTCCTGACCATGGTCAGGTCACACTGTGTGACCGCCAGTTAGGCTGTGAGACCCTCAAGGGCAGGATCCATGTCACATCCATCTCTGTACCCCAGAGCCTAGAAAAGGGCCTGGCAGAAAGCTCTCTCCATCACAACATGTAGCATTACAATGATGGAGCAGAAATAGGTGGAACTATGGCAGCCATCTAGGTGGGCCAGTCAGATCTCCTTTAAAGGGGGAATCTACAGGACAAGTGCCCTCAGCTAAACCTCCAGCTGTAGCTTCAAGATCTGTTGTAGTGTTTAATTAAGACAAGGACACATTCTTCCCAGGGAGCCTGCAGCCACTGACCAAGCTGGGCAGGGATTCTAGAGCCTGGTTCTTTTGGTCTCCGATATGTGATCCCTCAGGCTTCCCTGGTGGCTCAGACGGTGAAGAATCTGCCTGCAGTGCAGGAGACCTAGCTTTGATCCCTGGGTCAGGGAGATCCCCAGGAGAAGAGACTGGTCACTCCAGTATTCTTGCCTGGAGAATCCCATGGACAGAGGAGCCTGGCGGGCTACACTCCATGGAGTCAGAGTCAGACATAACTGAGCAACTTTTACTTTCACTGATCCCTCTAACTGGCAGTCTTTGCTCTGGAGCACCCCACCCCAATGGGCTGCCCAAGACTTTCTGAAACTCCTCTCCCAGCTCTCCTTCCTTTCCCTTTACTTTCACAGGTGTCAGAACAGCACTGTGATCTGAGGCTTTCACTACCTCCTCTTTTATCTTTCACGAGTATTACCCCTAAGATCTCTGGGACCTGTACATCCATCTTGGCCTGTAACTCTTGATGGACCCCAAACGACAAGCGTCCATGACATCCACATGCTCCTTTACATAACCCAGCCTCCTTTTAAGTTAGGTTGGTCAACAACTATTTCGGATCAATGAAATATGAGTAGAAATAATACACCCCACTTCCAAGTAAAGATGGCCAAAAATCTCGTGTGCCTTCCCCTACAGATTTCTTCCTGTCCCCGTCTTCTTGATGCCAAAGATGGGAGAGTGACAGTATAAGAGCAGCCTGGAGTCCTGTGTTCTCACTTGGAGGAGGGCCTCCCAGGAGGTTCTGACCCACACTGGATTTGGCTGAGCTAGTATATAAATTTGACTGTGTCAAGCAAAACAGATTTCAGGATTTGCTGATGCAGCACTGCCAAGTCCACCCTGACTAACAAAAGTTATATATCCTCTGTGTGTGTGTGTGATAAGTCGCTTCAGTCATGTCCGACTCTTTGCAACCCTATGACCAGCCCACCAGGCTCCTCTGTCCATGGGATTCTCCAGGCAAGAATACTGGAGTGGGTTGCCATGCCCTCCCCCAAGGGATCTTCCTGACACAGGGATTGAACCCACATCTCCTGCTTTGGCAGGCAGATTCTTTACCACTAGCGCCACCTGGGAAACTCAATGAATTTATTTAACACTTCTATTTTCACCCCTGTCTTACACTTTCAGCTTGTTCATTTCCCTGTTGAGATCTCACATCTCTGCATAAAGAAGTTGATGATCTTCCTTAGAGGGGAGGCCAAATACATAAAGAAGAGCCCTTTAAAAATATAGGCAGTGAGCTAAAAGTCTTAGCCCAATATCTAGTTCTAAAGGTGTATTATTCCACGCACCTTCTCCTGGGTGCCTGGCTAGGTCTGAGAAATTGGTTGGGAATAGGCATGGCATGACCAAGGGCATTTCCTTCACGCCAGGAAAGCTCGGGGGCCAGTGCTTGTGGGAACATGCAGGAGGCAGCTCGGCTTAATCCTGATACATGGGGTCTTCTAAGTAAGTCCATTGGTGTTGGGGAGGTGGAGCTTCTCTGAGGAAGTGATCCAGAGAAATCATTCACACTGTGGGAAGCTAACTCAGACGGCAGATTCTAATTTATTCACTTATAGTTCCAGCTCAGCAAACATCCACTGATGCCCACTGCCTGTAAAACACTAGGGCATCAGACTGGCCCTTCCCTCCCAGAGCTACAGTCCGGCAGGGGAGAAAGAGACAGACATGGAAGATGTGCTGGGAGATGCACATGAATAAAGATCTCGCACTCACATCCTCTTTCTCCAACACCCTTTTCAGCAACATGGCACCAGAAAGTGATGACAGAGAAACATGGCTTTACATCATGTTTTGAGATTCCATATCCATTATATTTATTCCTAATTCAGCTCTGTGGGGTCAACATCATCATATCCACCTGGTACAGGAATAATAAGACTGGTGACAAAACTGGCGTGAATATTTACTGAGCACTCATAGTACATCAAGCATTGAATTACTTTAGTAATTCAGATAGTCTTCTTTGATCCCCATATCCTATCAGGCAGTTAGTATATTTGCCCCATTTTACAGATGAAGAAATAGAGGCAAAGTGGCTTGTCTAAGGTCACCAGGCAGGTACATAGTACCCAATGGGGATATAGACCCAAGTCTCCTGACATGATGAGGTGCTCATCTGACAGGTGTTTGGAGCCAGTGGAGCTGAAGGGTATGGTTTTGTGCCCAGCCTCATCCCCTCGGGGACTCTTTCTCCTCGTTCCCCTGCAGTGCAACTGACTTCAGTTACTGTTTGGTCTGCCAGACACCCCCACTCTCAAGCTCCCCTTTCCCGCCTCTCTTGCCCAGTCAGGCCTCGGAGCACCCCCATCCCCTCTCCATCTCTGCTCAGGGCCCAGCACCTACCCCTTCAGTTGCTACAACAGCTTCCTGGCTTCTCTGTCTCCTTCTCCTGTCTACCTTCCCATCTCTACATCCCTACTGTCCTTTATCTTGTCACATTCATGTTCAAAAATCTCCATGGCTCCTCACTGCTCCAAAATGAAGGCCAACCTTCCTGACACGGCATTCAAGGCCTTCCACACCCACCACCAGTCTGCCTTTCCTTCTACAAACCCTGCACTCAGCTGAAAACAGAATAGGTCAGTGCTCCCCAAACACACCTCACACTTTGTGTCCTCTATCCTTTGATCTTGGTGATTGTTTCTGGGATCCAACCTCCATCTGCCTGAGCCCACACCTCTTTGTGTAAACATTATATTCACCCTTCCAGACTCATCTTGACCTCCTCTCTTCCAGGAGATCTAGACGTGGTCTTCCCTTTCTCTTAATGCTCCCAGCATCTATTGCTTCTTTCTTGAACTTAGCATTTCCCAAGTAGATATCTGTGATCAGACCCACCTGGCATCCACCCCACTTTAACAGCCTCTGATGTACTTTGAGGAATCACCTCTTCTCCACTCTGTATTCAGTGTGGTTGGATGGAGCTGACCTCACCATCCTGTTCCTGCATGAAAGGCTGATAGATGTCCCAGACCCACCAATATCATGTTATTGGTTTGAGGATAGATACATGACCCAACTCAAGCCAATGAGAGCTGAGCTTAGGATTTCTGCTGCAATAGTCAGGAAAGAAACACTCTTCTTACTGGAGTTTCTAAGCTGGGAGGGTGTTAACTTGCAGCTGCTAGGGGCCATCTGTACAGCCAAATGGGGAGAGCCTGACTGAGGGTGAAGCCAAACACAAAGGAAATCAGAGCCAAGAGACAAAGAGGGAGACATTTTTAAGATATTTAAGTTCTTGGATTCAGCCATACCTGAATACAGCTCACTCCAGGATTTTTCAGCCACATAAGCCTGTTAAAGTTGGGTTTCTGTCACCTGTAATGAGGTTCCTAAGCAGTATACCTACTAAGGGTCAGGTACCATGCCAGGCAGTGGGGTATAACCACAGAGATGTGAGCCTGATCCTAGAAGACCTCATTTTTTCTTTATTTCTAAAAACAGCTATACTGAGATATAATTCATATGCCATAACATTTATTCTATTAAAGTCTGTAGTTCTATGGGTTTCAGTATAGTCACAGAAATGTGCAGACATCAAGATGGATTACTTTCTATCTTGTGTTGAAAATGACAAACACGTACTTGCTGTGTTCTTCCCTATCCACCAGCTCCTCTCCTGAATCCAGGACTGGGTTTACCTCTTCTTGCTGCAATACCAATAAATGCAGTTGCTGCTGCTGCTAAGTCACTTCAGTTGTGTCCGACTCTGTGTGACCCCATAGACGGCAGCGCACCAGGCTCCCCCGTCCCTGGGATTCTCCAGGCAAGAACACTGGAGTGGGTAATAAATGCAGTAAGCGCTCAATTAATGTCTACTAAGCTGTACTCAGACCTCCTTGAAAAGCTTGGCCTCCATCCCACAGTTGTTTTGGTCCACTCTAAAGCACAAAGAATGAGACAACAGATATTTGGCAACCCACTCAAGGAAAGGACATACTCACCAATCACTAGGTTCTCCAAGCTGGATCCCTGCAATGGGGTAGACTTTCTGAGAGGTGCACACCTGGAACATGCTCCTTTGGCTCCCTGAACTTTCCCTAAGTTTATTACAGAATAATTTAAAATAGTAACAAGTGGGAAGACATACAAACCCAACAATAGGGGAATGACTTAATAGAATAGAATAGTAAATAGCCACTAAAATTCATCTTTGCAAAGAGGATTTGAGGACATGGAGAAAGAACCATGCTATAATATTAAGTGAATGAAACAAAATATAAAAGGATGCATAGAGATCTCAAGTACACAAAATAGTAAACACCAGCAACTGGAAGGGAATAATGCTAATTATTAGATGCAATTATCTTTGCGTAGGTGGATTATATGCAGTTTTCTCATGTTTCTCTACAATTTTTTTTCTAAAATGAATATTACTTTAAATAAATCAGAAAAGCCAATAATATTTGTAACTCATCCCTTGGTTATTATTTAATTTTATTAATATGACTACATGAGAAACAACCACAGGAAGACTATTTCTGAACCTGTAAAACTTTTATTTAAAAAAGACACTGTCCCTCCGAGTCTTTTAAACAAACATGAGTAATCTAATCTAACAAGGTTTACTTGTTAACCTTGACTGCCAAGAAGCTCAGCACTAAAACTTAATTCACAAAAATGCAATAGTCATCTCAGCCCAGGTTCTGGGTTCAATAATGCCCATTTTTCTATGTGGTTTCTGACGCTTCCTCTTATCTGTATTTTCTGTTGTTTTGCTTGTGTTTTTATATATTCAAATGTTCCTTGGAATACATAAAGAAGTATTTCCTGAAGTGATTTGAAGTACACCAAAGAAGAGAGGTCCTAGCAGAGATTCTGCTGGGATGCTTCATTTGTACAAACACATGGCACTGGGTGGGGCTTTGAATCCTTTATTGCTATTCTAATTACAGCAGAGGGGCAACTGAATAAGTGTGTGGGGGAGGCTCCTTTATGGAGACAGGCTGGTCCCAGTGATCAGATTAACCCATGTCTTGCTAATCTCCATCTCTTGTAAGGCTGTGTGGACAGAGGTCCATCCTGGCTGCCCATAGTTTCTGGCCATTGACTGAGAGCAAACGATAGCAAAGTCTGCCACAATGTGCTCACCACATCCATCCTGTGTTCAAGTCGATAGACATCAAGTGACACAGTCAACAAGTGACTAAAGAGTACATTCAATCCATAAAGACATCCTATTTGAATAAAATAGGGTCCAAACGCTCTAAGACGAGCCCCAAACACCCTTCAGGTTTTATTGCAATTACTCAGCCTGATCCTTTACTTTGGCTTTAGAAAGAAAGTCCCTCTACTCTATAAAGATGGGCCACTTGAAAAACTTAAGTATTCCATCACCTGGGTGTTCTCCCTACTGTGACACCTCATGGCAGGAGATAACATATTTATCTGATTCTAAGCCAAGATTCTTTTTTTCTGGTGATAACTTCACTGACTCTTCATGAGATGAGGAAAAACAAATAAGCAAACTTAACATTTTAGTGGTGACCATTTTACCAAATCTAAAGTTGCAGTGTCTTACTTGTGAATCTAGGACAGAGGAAAGGGAAAGCAAGAAAGGAAAGGAAGGCAGGAAACATTTATTGAGCGCTTACAGCATGCCAGAGGACTGGCCGCTGTGCTGCCAGCTCAAGGCATTTTCCATTCCGGCCAGTTATCTCCCTTAAGCGTCACAATACCATCCAACGGAGTACGTATAACAGTCCCAGGTTTTCAGAAGTGGAAATCTAGGCTTACAGAGATTAAATCCCTTGCTCAAGGTCACCCACGGGGAAGATGCTAGGTTTCTGACCAGACTCAGGTCAGAGCCATCCCAAAGCCCATGCCCTGTGCCCCTTCAAATGGCTAGAAATGCCTCTGCTCGCATGAGGCTGAGATTACCCTCTGCCCTCCTTCCCTCGAGCTCAAGTGCCTTCTGACTGTCTCATCCTCTTGACTTTAGGCCCCCTCTCACTCAGAAAGTCATCAAGACACACTTGAAAATACAATATAAAAGCATCAACCCACGTCCTGAAATTGAGCACCCTTCCCTTTGCTGCCACTAACAAGTTAATATGAAGTCTCTTTCAGGGAAGCTTTCTGAATGGAATAAATTGGTGAAAACATGATGCAGCTGACAATATTTGGTGATGATGCAAACAGGGCTGCCCTGTCCATAAATGGTTTTGTCTCCAAAGAACCCGCTCTCCTGTGTCCTTTTCAAAAAAAAAAAAAAAAAAAAGATTGAGCAACAGAGAAACAGTACCCAGAAGACATGGCTCGGTATAATTGCATTGCCCTCTCTGTTTATGTGTGTCGGACAAGTACCCCCAGAGAACTTGAAATGTTCTGGAGAAGACAGGAATGTCATTCAGAGATGATTCCACAGGGGCTGGCTCTGCACAGCTCCCAGCTTACATCCTCCCAGGGCAAAGGAAGCCTCTCCGCTTGCAGCAACCTCCGGGCACCACCACCAACTGCCACCCGTTCCTTCACCTTTTATTTACATCGCAGAGCAGACTGGTTCATCCGTGAAGGGGGGAGGCGGGAAATAAGATGCAATCCAGATTCCTGCTTTTTCCGGGGACCCAAAAGCGGCGGGGGGCGGGGGTCACACAGAGAAGGAAGTGGAGCCTAGGGTGCCCCATCAGCGTGGCACGACGACCCTCCCCTCCCCTTCTACACCAGGACTCGAGCAGAAGTGCCCAGGGAGCCCCAGGAAGCCGGGTCAATTAAGCCCATTGCCTTGGCCCGGCTTGGCGCGGTGGAAGAGGCGCCAACCGAGCGTTCTGCACAGGAAATCACTGCCCCCTTCAGGCCGCGTCTCAGCCGCTGTGGCCGGAGCGTAGGAGCTCGCTCAGTCTGGAAAAACTCGCAAACCCGACCTCAAGCGGCCAGCGATTGCTCCTCTGAGCCCCCTCGGCGCACCCTAGTTCTCGGGCCGGCGGAGATGTGCGCTGTTGCTACAGCTGGAATGCAAGCTGAGGGTGTAAGGAGGGGGCTTAGGAAGGAAATCTCTCGGCTCTTCTGCTCCCCTCAGAGAAAGAGGCCGGGAAGACAAGCCGACTTGCGCTCCAAGTCCGTGCTTCAAGTCTGCGCCCCGGGAAACTGCGCCGGCAGCCGCCCGGCCACCAGCAGCGGCGCGGCCGCACACTCGCGCGTCCGGGGCGAGACCTGCTCGGGACACTCTGAGCAACTAACCGGAAGGGGTCTCCTCAGGAAACCGCTAGGGCCACAGGCAGGGCCAGGCACCTGCAGGCAGCAAGCACTGCTGCAGAGCCGGCGGCCCCACACCGGCCGGACCGGTGCGGGTTCCAAGCTGCTGGCGCGCACCAGGCGCCCAGCCCTGATGCGCGCTCCAGCCCCTGGGTCCCCGAGCCCTCTGGACCTCAAAAGCTCAGCTCGGCTTTTCTGAGGCCCGCGAGCAGGCCCGTGGCCTCTCCAGCCCTTGATGGCCCAGTTTATGGTCATTGCGCCTGTTCTTCCCACCTAGCACTCCACAGCCCCACCAGCGGGACTTGGGCAGGGGTGACCACTGCAGGCCTTTCGGCAGGTTCAGTTACCACCTCTTTCTCTGGGCAAAGGAGACCCTAGTTTTCTATCCCACATCCCACAAGCATACACACAGACACAATCCCAGAGGGGAAAGATGCTCAGCAAATCTTGGCACCAGCTGTGCGAGCCAAGCCCGGCGGGACCCAGAGGGTAAGCACTGAGCCCCAGCCTGAGGTGCCCTCGGCAGCCTCAATGAAGGCTCTGCCCAAGGGCCGAAGCTTGCTTCTGTCCAACACGTCCTGCCCCATTCCCCCCACAGCCCCGACGGCGCGGGCAGCCGGACACTCACCTCGGTGTCGTAGAGTCGCAGGTCGAGGAAGTAGGGGCGCAGGAGCGACTCGTTGCGGATCTGCTCGATGGCCAGTTCCACCGCGGGGAGCACGCCGCGCCCGATACTGCCCTTGGCCACCTCCTTGGTGAGCGGCATGAGGCCCATGATGGAGAGCGGCGGGCTGCTGGGCGGCGGCCGGGGGGCACCCCGCGCCCAGCCCCAGGCCCCGGGCGCGAGCGGCAGCAGCAGCGGCAGCAGCAGGAGCAGCAGCAGGCGCGCGGGCGGCGGTGGCGGCGGCGGCGGCGGCGGCCCGGGCTGCCCGGAGCTAGGCGGGGAAGCCATGCCGCGCCGCGGGCTGCGGGCGCCGGCTCACTCGGCCCGCATGGCCTGGCCCGGCCCGCCGCCCCGCGCCAAGATCTCCCCGCGGCGCCCGCGCAATGGCGCCGATCCCCGCTCCGGCTCGGGCTCAGGCTCCGGCTAGGCACAGAACGGCCGCGGCGGCAGCGACAGCGGCAGCGGCGGCGCCCGTGACGGATCAATCACGCCGGGAAGGGGTGGGAGCGAGCAGAGTGCGGGAGGCGGGGAGCAAGCGAGCAAACGCGAAGAGGGGGGCCGGCGTCTCCGCGCGCGCCTCTCTCCGGCGCGGCCGCCCCGAACCAGGCCGCCTCCGCCCGCCCCCGTGCGCGCTCTGAGCTGCTCTCCCGCCGCGAGCCGTTCGGCAGCAGCCCCTGGAGCCCGGCCGGGGGAGGGCGAGCTGCAGGAAACGCGGGAGGCGAAGGCGAGGCTGCTCCGCGGCGGCTCGGGCCGCCTCCGGGGACCCGGACGAGCCGTGCGCACCGGGGGAGGGGAGGCGCTGGCGCTGCGGCGGCCGCGGGGAAGGCCGCCTTCCCAGCACACGCACACCCGCGCCCCCGGCCCTCCGCCGCGCTGGCTGCCCCGCGACCGCCTGGACCTGAGCTCTGGGGGACAGCGGCTGAAGGAACGAGCAAGGCGTGCTGGCACACGCAGTGGCCACGGTCGCTTCGCCGAGCGCTTCCTGTAGCACCTGCACGATGATTTGGGACTGCCTCTCGGAGGTCTGGCTGGGAAGGTCTGGTCTGCGAGCGCGCCACAGAGGCGTCCTAGAGGCACCTGCAGCCTACACTCCCCTGCTCTACGCTGGTGTCTGGGGGGCCATGACTGAGCCCGAAGGAGCGGCCAAAAATACCGCCGGCGGTTGAATGCCCTTTGGTGCTGAGGTTTCTGGCCTTTAAGGTGTGGCTGAAAGCCCCCTTCTTCCGTCTAGTCTGAGCTTTCCTTTGCCAACCTCAGGAGCCTGGAGTCTTCGCCTTGCGTGTGCGATCGCCCCCTCCAGGCGTTTGACCTCCCCCATGTCCCCATTCCCAAAGGGGGCTCCGCCCTGGAATTCTCCCACCCTTGCCTGTCCAGGTCGGAGTACTATCCTCAGGCCACAGTGGATCCAAGCTCCCCTTGACCTGGCCCTCTGTCTGACAGGTCGCGCCAGCTGCAATGGCTAACCTTAATTAGCAGTCCTGTAATCTGACCTAGAGCCTCGGGTCCTTGTACCTCTCCAAGCTTGAACAATAGGAATCATGGTCATTAAAATATAAAATCCCAAGAGGTGATCAATAAGGGGGGCAACATCATTTCAGAAAACCTTGAACCAACCATTTGTGGGCAATACCGACGACCTTGAAACAAGGTTGAGAACTTAACCTTCACTGAACACTTGCTACATTTATGAAACCGTCACAACTGCCCTAGGAACCAAGAACTTTGATATCATCCTCACTTTACAGACCCATACTTTGGGAGGTTTCATAGCGTGTTGAAGTACAAAGAACTACTGAGAGAGCATTGGAACCCAGAGCCAGCAGGAGCTCTATACATCAGTGCAGTGAAGTCAGGACCAGAAACATGCTCCCCTGTGGGAAGGGAACTGCCCTGACTGAATTGTTTTGGACCTTGCTTTCCTTGGGCATGTTGGACCACATGCTGTCCACAGACTTGATCTTCTGGAGTGAGGCAGGGGCAGCCTTGAATCACAGGCTAGGTTATTACCAGGAGTCATGAAGATGGAGAGGAGAAGCTGAGCCCAACTCCTGGAGAGTAACTTGGACAGCTCTAGGGAAACTGGGCCAAATTCTTCCTATCCAACTCCTCTTTCTAGGCTTCTGCAGACACGACCTCCCAAGCTCTACTTAGCCTTTCCCAGCTGGGGGGTTTGAAAGGGGCAGAGCCCCCTTGAGCATCTCCACCAAAAAAGGTGGTCCAGAGGACAATGTAATCCTCAAGATATCTGTGATGTGATCTTGACATCACAGATAGCCCCTAGTCATAGGCTTCCAGCAGCTACCATTCCTCAACTTCTAAGCTCAGGTTTCCGAATGAGCATTTTCATTTTTTTCCCTTAGTCATTTATGTTTTCCTTGTAAGCCATGCCAATATGGAGTATCTGCTGACACCTACATCTGGGAATAAGTTGAAAGCTGGAACAACTTTGCTTGACATTTACTAAGTGATTGAAGGCCCCGCCTGGCAACTACCTTTCCGCCTCTCTGTCTCCATTTATGAGGTGACCTGACCTCTAGACACCAGGGATCAGCCCTGACCCAAGGAACTCCAGTCTTACTCTCCATCAGTCTGGCTCCAGACCAAGCTGTGAGCTCATACCCCACTTCTGATGTCAGGGCATCTCTCTGGTTCCCAGATCCTGCTCTGGCCTGTGTTCCAGTCTGGGTAACTGGATCACTGGCATGCTTCCTTGGGTCTGAGTTCCAACCTTGGTCACCAGTTTCAACTCCGTGTTCTTCTAGAGCTTGAGTTCAGCCCTCTTGCTTTATAATAATCATTCATTCCTTCAATCAATGTTTTGTAGTGTCTACTATGTGCTGGGCAGTGTCCTAGAAGCTGAGGATACAGAAATAAACAAGCCAAACTAAAATCCCTGCACTTAAATAGATTCACAGACATAGAGAAGGGACTTGTGGACACAGTGGGGGAAGAAAGTGGAATGAATTGATAGAGTAGCGCTGACATATACACACTGTTGTTGTTTTTGTTGCTTACCAAGTCGTGTCTGACTCTTTGCAACCCCATGGACTGTAGCCCACCAGGCTTCTCTGTCCATGGGATTTCCTACGCAGCGTTATTGGATTGCATTGCCACTTCCTCCTCCAGGGGATATTCCCAACCCAGGGACTGAATTTGCATCTCCTGCATCTTCTGCATTGGTAGTCAGGTTCTTTACTGCTGAGCCTCTGGAGAATGGGCATATATACACCACCATGTATAAAACAGATAGTTCGTTGGAAGTTGCTATATAACACAGGGAGCTCAGTTTGGTGCCCTGTGATGTTCTAGAGGGGTGGGATGAGGGTGGGAGGGAGGCTCAAGTGGGAGTGGGTATATGTATATTTATAGTTGATTCACATTGTTGTGCAGCAGAAGCCAACACAACATTGTAAAGCAATTATTCTCCAGCAAAAATAAAATAAAATCCCTGCCTTCATAAAATTGACATTCTAGTGGAGAAAGAGAGACAATAAACAGAAAGAAGAAGATATTTTAGTTTCCCAGTTTATGAAAAGTTCTATGGAGAACAATAAATTGAGAAAGAGGATTGAAACTGACAGGGTGGGGCTGCAATTAGAAATAGGGAGGTCATGGAAGGAGACGCTGAGATGACTTTTCAGCAAAGACGTCATGGAGGTAAATAAGACAGACATGCAAATAGTGTTCCAGGTGGAGGAACAGCAAGGGCAGAGGCTCCAAGACAGAAGTGTGCCTGGCATGTTCAAGGAACTGCCAGGAAGCCAGTGGAGCTGGAGTGGAGTAAGCAAGGGGAAAAGCATAGTACCCAAGGTCAAAGGCAAGTGAGATCAGGTAGCATCTGGGCATTGTGAGAACTCTGGTTTGCACATGATGAAGTAGGGAACAACCAGAAGGAACTGGTGCATCAGCAATGTGATTTGATCTGTCCAGTGAAGGGAAGCTGGTAGGGGGAAGAGAGGAGGCAGGAAGACCAGTGAGGAGGCTATTGCGATAAGCTACATATGGTAGCAAGAACCAGGCTACAAGCAGAGGAACTGGTGAGAAGTTGCAAGGTTAATAATCATTCATATTGTTAATGAGAATAAAATGCACAAGAAACACAATAGAGACTTTAGAAAGCAATATGCTCAGGGTCACATCCTTAGAAAGTGATAAAACATGAATGTCAGTCCAGGTCTGTATGGTTTCAATACTCATCTTCCTCCCCAAATCCTGCCTCCTAGAGCAATCCTTTCTCCCACGCCCTCTTCCTACACAAATGAACCAGAAGCTAGTCTCCAAACTTGAGTTTAGAGGTTGGGGCTGTGTTGAAAGAGGATCAGTTCAGTTCAGTTCAGTCCAGTCGCTCAGTCGTGTCTGACGCTTTGCCACCCCATGAACCGCAGCACGCCAGGCCTTCCTGTCCATCACCAACTCCCGGAGTTCACCCAAACCCATGTCCATTGAGTCGGTGATGCCATCCAACCATCTCATCCTCTGTTGTCCCCTTCTCCTCCTGCCTTCAATCTTTCCCAGCATCAGGGTCTTTTCCAATGAGTCAACTCTTCACATCAGGTGGCCAAAGTATTGGAGTTTCACCTTCAACATCAGTCCTTCCAATGAATACCCAGGACTGATCTTCTTTAGGATGGACTGGCTGGATCTCCTTGCAGTCCAAGGGACTCTCAAGAGTCTTCTCCAATACCACACTTCAAAAGCATCAATTCTTTGGTGCTCAGCTTTCTTTTTTTTTCTTTCCTGCTTTTTCTTTTTTTTAAATATAGATTTATTTATTTTAATTGGAGGCTAATTACTTTACAATATTGTATTGGTTTTGCCATACATCAACATGAATCTGCCACGGTGTACACGTGTTCCCCATCCTGAACCCCCTCCCACCTCCCTCCCCGTACCATCCCTCTGGGTCATCCCAGTGCACCAGCCCCAAGCATCCTGTATCATGCATGGCACTCAGCTTTCTTCACAGTCCAACTCTCACATCCATACATGACCACTGGAAAAACCATAGCCTTAACTAGATGGACCTTTGCTGGCAAAGTAATGTCTCTGCTTTTCAATATACTGTCTAGGTTGGTCATAACTTTCCTTCCAAGGAGTAAGCATCTTTTAATTTCATTGATGCAATCACCATCTGCAGTGATTTTGGAGCCCCAAAATATAAAGTCAGCCACTGTTTCCCATCTATTTGCCATGAAGTGATGGGCCCAGATGCCATGATCTTCATTTTCTGAATGTTGAGTTTTAAGCCAACTTTTTCACTCTCCTCTTTCACTTTCATCAAGAGGCTCTTTAGTTCTTCTTCGCTTTCTGCCATAAGGGTGGTATCATCTGCATATCTGAGGTTATTGATATTTCTCCCAGCAATCTTGATTCCAGCTTGTGCTTCATCCAGCCCAGCATTTCTCATGATGTACTCTGCATATAAGTTAAATAAGTAGGGTGACAATATACAGCCTTGACGTACTCCTTTTCCTGTTTGGAACCATGCTATTGTTCCATGTCCAGTTCTAACAGTTGCTTCCTGATCTGCATACAGATTTCTCAAGAGGCAGGTCAGGTGGCCTGGTATTCCCATCTCTTTCAGAATTTTCCACAGTTTATTCTGATCCACACAGTCAAAGGCTTTGGCATAGTCAATAAAGCAGAAATAGATGTTTTTCTGGAACTCTCTTGCTTTTTCGATGATCCAGTGGATGTTGGCAATTTGATCTCTGGTTCCTCTGCCTTTTCTAAAACCATCTTGAACATCTGGAAGTTCACGGTTCACATATTGTGAAGCCTGACTTGGAGAATTTTGAGCATTACTTTACTAGTGTGTGAGATGAGTGCCATTGTGTGGTAGTTTGAGCATTCTTTGGCATTGCCTTCCTTTGGGATTGAAATAAAAACTGACTTTTTCCAGTCCTGTGGCCATTGCTGAGTTTTCCAAATTTGCTGACATACTGAGTGCAGCACTTTCACAGCATCATCTTTTAGGATTTGAAATAGCTCAACTGGTTCCATCACCTCTAGTAGCTTTGTTTGTAGTGATGCTTCCTAAGGCCCACTTGAAAGAGGATACCTGTTCCCTTTCTGGGGATTTGAGGGGACCGTGCATAGTCCATTGGTGTCCGCTAACACTGCATCCCTTTGAGCAGGACCCTGACAACGGGAGGCTAACCAGGCCTCCCCTGCTGTCCGTCCTCCTTCCACATTGGGCTGGATAGCCCTCGCCACTCTGGTGCCAGTTGCTCACATCTCCATTGCCACAGCTGCCTTCTCCTGGGAAGTGGGTCTAGTTTCCAATACCCTGTTCTCAGTCTGCCTGTCAGTCATGCCTGCCTCTGTTCTAACTCCCAGCAACAGGGAGGTCTTCTTTTAAGCTTTCTTTAAAAACAAAACAAAAAAAAACCTTTTAAATATCTCCCATGTATATTTCATACTCATGTTTACTTTACATTGAAATGTTTCTTTCAATCAAGTAGCTCAGCTGTTTTTGTAAGTACATTGTTTGTTTTCATTTCCATCTTTTAAATGGATAAGTTGTGAATGATGGGTCCAAAAACTATTAGCTGAATGAATCTAAGTTGCTTTTCTTTCTTCACAAGGCATGTTTTTTATACCATAAAATTGGGTTTCAGGCATCAAATGTGGTCTGGTGACACAGTTCGAGTAATAATAATAGCTACCATTTATTAAACGCCTACCTATTCTGTGCCAGACACCTTGGTATGCATCATCTTAATCTTCATGACTGCCTGAAAAATAGGTGTTAGGATCCCAGTTTTGCAAATTATGAGACTGTGGTCCAGATGGATTAAATGACATGCCTGATGATACTCAGCAGAGGCAGCAACAGGGCCCAGACCCAATCTGTCTGACCCCAGACTCCTACATTTGACTCTCCTCCACATGCCTCTCCTTGGAGATGCCCTTATAGGACTTATAGGAGGAAAGAGTCTTTCAAAAGTAAAGAATGCTACTGATGGTCAACATGAGAAAGAGGTAAGATGATTTGGCCAGGATCCCCCACTGAAGGAGAGATGAAGCTGGTTCTCCTTTATCAAGGGAAAGAGTCTGGCCTGGAGACAGTCTGGCTAAACCTTTCAGGAGTCAGTGCCAAACCTGGGATGGGGGCTGGAGGAGGAGGGCGGGGGGGACCAGCAGGACCTGCTCTTCGTACAGTCTGAGAACAGTAGGAGGATGGGGGTGTCACCATGCTCCATGTCGGCTGGACAGGTCCTAAGCGTGGATAGGCAGGAATTTAGCTCATAACTGAGAGGTCTCCAGAAGGACACCTCCTCCCATTTAGAGGTTTCAAAAATATTAAGATCCCTTACAAAGAGGATCAGAGATGGACAAGAGGCACAGTTTAGGAACAGAGCCTTAGACAGGGAAGCATCCTATCAAGTGTCTGGTCCAACCATTCACCAAACCTTAGGGGTAATGGCGAGTTTTGGAGTCAGGCTGACCAATTATTAGTGGTACAATTCTGGGAAGTTACTCACCTTCCTGAACTTCAGTTTTCTCACCTCTAAAGAGGGAATAAATTATTCCTCTTTCACATCAAGGTTGTTGTAAGGATTAAATAATAAAAACAGCTAATATATATTGAGTACTCACATATGCAGGGGACTCTTCCAAGAACTTCACGTATAATTATCTTCCTCATTAAGTAAGATGATGCACAGTACTAGTCACTTATTAGGCAAACTAATAATAATATTAATAGTAATAATAATACCATCGAAGATGGCAAGAGCAATGCCTCGTGAGGCTCCCACTCCATTATTTCATTGATGGGATTTTTGTACATTATTTCTTAAGCTCCAGCTATAGCCTTCCCACAGCATTCATTTTGGGTCCCAGCTTGCTGCTGGAGTCCATGGTGCTCCCTCTCACCCATGGTGGCCCCTGAGCAAAGACAGTTCACCTTGGTACCTCCTCATTCCCTTCCAAATTAAGTCTTCCAAGAGAAATATGCCCAGATTCCTCAGTCTTCCCTGGCCACCAATCTGTCCATGGCTCTCTTCAAAAATGATATCTAGAGGGACCACTCTGCTGGTCCAGGGCCTAAGACCCTGGGCTCCCAGTGTAGGAGGCCTAGGTTCGATCGCTAGTCAGGGAAATACATCACACATGCCACAACTAAGCCAAATAAATAATTTTAAAAATATGTATTTCAGGGCCATCCCTCTGTGCTCAGGACTCTGGACTACTGTCCCTGCTGTCTTCACAGTCCAGAGTCACTTTTACTTGGCTAAGGCCATATCACCCCTTTGGATCCCAGGAAGCCTGTGGCTTCCCAAGAGCCCTAGGTTGGTTTTCTGTGTTGTTATGTTATTTCAAATGAACATAAAACAGGATCTCTCTGATCCTGTTTATCAGCAGTTTAACTCAGGGACTTATGAATAGGTTTGAAACATTCCATGCATGATTATGTCCCACTGTTCCAGCCTATTGAGGGTATTCTGCATCTTAGAACTGTTCTCTTTCAGGACTTCCCTGGTGGTCCTGTGGTTAAGATGCCTCACTTCCACTGCAAGTTCAACCCCTGGTGGGGGAAACTAAGATTCCACATGCATGTGGGATCAGCCAAAAACATAGGTTAAAAAAAAAAAAGAACTGTTTTCTTTCATAGTCATCATTTCTCCCAGTTAGTGCCATCACGGTTGGACAATCTGATTTTCTTCTTTAACCTGAAGCATTGGTCAAAACGGTAAATAGAAGAATGATAATGATAGAGCTCATGCTCTATCCTACCCACACTGGGGGCCATCTGCCCTACCTAGCCTTGTGACCAAACCCACTGAAAACTCCTTCGATTTCCAAATTCTGCAGCCAGTGTTTCACCATCTTGCACTCCAAAATATTGTGAAAACCTTGTTAAAATTTTTGCTGAAATCCATTCAGAAAACGAAGATCATGGCATCCGGTCCCATCACTTCATGGGAAATAGATGGGAAACAGTGGAAAGTGTCAGACTTTATTTTTTTGGGCTCCAAAATCACTGCAGATGGTGACTGCAGCCATGAAATGAAAAGACGCTTACTCCTTGGAAGAAAAGTTATGACCAACCTAGATAGCATATTCAAAAGCAGAGACATTACTTTGCCAACAAAGGTCCATCTGGTCAAGGCTATGGTTTTTCCAGTGGTCATGTATGGATGTGAGAGTTGGACTCTGAAGAAAGCTGAGCGCTGAAGAATTGATGCTTTTGAACTGTGGTGTTGGAGAAGACTCTTGAGAGTCCCTTGGAATGCAAGGAGATCCAACCAGTCCATTCTGAAGGAGATCAGCCCTGGGATTTCTTTGGAAGGAATGATGCTAAAGCTGAAACTCCACTACTTTGGCCACCTAATGAGAAGAGTTCTCATTGGAAAAGACTCTGATGCTGAGGGGGATTGGGGGCAGGAGGAGAAGGGGACAACAGAGGATGAGATGGCTGGATGGCATCACTGCCTTGATGGACGTGAGTCTGAGTGAACTCCGGGAGTTGGTGATGGACAGGGAGGCCTGGCGTACTGCGATTCATGGGGTCGCAAAGAGTTGGACACGACTGAGCGACTGAACTGAACTGAACTGATGCATAAGGTCTCCTTATTTCTCTGACTTGCCAGATTAG
Organism: Ovis canadensis; assembly: GCF_042477335.2. NCBI lineage: Eukaryota > Metazoa > Chordata > Mammalia > Artiodactyla > Bovidae > Ovis > Ovis canadensis. The sequence continues at coordinate 49,585,282 of NC_091246.1, read as the reverse complement.
TAACTTTTCAAATACAAGTGATCATATATTTTGGCTTTATGGGCTTGTTTTTGGTGAGCGCACATCCACTCCTAGGGACCACCCCCTCTCCTCTGTGTGATCACACACCATTTGTATAATCAGTCCTTCTCAAACTCTTCTGAAGGTCAACACCCAAATCCCTTTTGCTGAGGTCACCCTTTTAGTCTCTCAGAATATCAAAACTCTGCTGTGTCCCCCACTGCCTAACCCCTAACTTCCTTTCATCCCCCAGAGATCCTTAGATGCTCTCTCTGATTCCCATCTACAGTTTCATGCCTGGCCCTCTCAGGCACTTCATCTGGACCTGGCTCATTGAAAGCATCTAGGTGCCCCCGAGAGTCTTTTCATCTATCCACTCTTAACCATGCTTGTCCTGATATTTCTGTTTGCTGGTCATTCACCAAAATGTCCAGTGTTTCCCTGTCACAAGCCTGGAGGTGAGAAAATTCTGTGTTCCCTTCATCATTCTCCCTTGCTTGCTCCAAGTGCACCCTGCAAAGCCCTTAGCGTGGCCCCTAGCAAAGCCTCAGCTCATTCTGAGATTGAGTGCCTGTGTGTTCCAGTAGGTTCTTCCTGTCTAGACCTCTACTTCCATGTTTTGTTCCATGGACCTAATTTGTGGGGGTGGGGGGCATGGCGGGGGGCAGGGCATTAATTGTATTGAAATACAACATACATATACAGTCAGCAAAAACAAGACCGGGAGCTGACTGTGGCTCACATCATGAACTCCTTATTGTCAAATTCAGACTTAAATTGAAGAAAGTAGGGAAAACTACTAGACCATTCAGGTCTGACCTAAAACGAATCCCTTATAATTATACAGTAGAAGCGAGAAATAGATTTAGGGGACTAGATCTGATAGACAGAGTGCCTGATGAACTAGGGATGGAGGTTCATGACGTTGTACAGGAGACAGGGAGCAAGACCATCCCCAAGAAAAAGAAATGCAAAAAAGCAAAATGGCTGTCTGAGGAGGCCTTACAAATAGCTGTGAAAAGAAGAGAAGTGAAAAGCAAAGGAGAAAAGGAAAGATATACCCATTTGAAAGCAGAGTTCCAAAGAATAGCAAGGAGAGATAAGAAAGCCTTCCTCAGTGATAAGTGCAAAGAAATAGAGGAAAACAATAGAATGGGAAAGACTAGAGATCTCTTCAAGAAAATTAGAGATAGCAACGGAACATTTCATGCAAAGATGGACTTGATAAAGGACAGAAATGGTATGGACCTAACAGAAGCAGAAGATATAAAGAAGAGGTAGCAAGAATACACAGAACTGTACAAAAAAGATCTTAACCCAGATAATCACTCACCTAGAGCCAGACATCCTGGAATGTGAAGTCAAGTGGGCCTTAGAAAGCATCACTAAGAACAAAGCTAATAGAGGTGATGGAATTACAGTTGAGCTATTTCAAATCCTAAAAGATGATGCTGTGAAAGTGCTGCACTCAATATGCCAGCAAATTTGGAAAACTCAGCAGTGGCCATAGGACTGGAAAAGGTCAGTTTTCATTTCAATCCTAAAGGAAGGCAATGCCAAAAAAATGCTCAAACTACTGCACAATTGCACTCATCTCACATGCTAGTAAAGTAATGCTCAAAATTCTCCAAGCCAGGCTTCAACAATATGTGAACTATGAACTACCAGATATTCAAGCTGGTTTTAGAAAAGGCAGAGGAACCAGAGATCAAATTGCCAACATCCACTGGATCATCGAAAAAGCAAGAGAGTTCCAGAAAAACATCTATTTCTGCTTTATTGACTATGCCAAAGCCTTTGACTGTGTGGATCAGAATAAACTGTGGAAAATTCTGAAAGAGATGAAAATGCCAGACCACCTGTCCTGCCTCTTGAGAAATCTGTATGCAGGTCAGGAAGCAACAGTTAGAACTGGACATGGAACAACAGGCTGGTTCCAAATAGGAAAAGGAGTACATCAAGGCTGTATACTGTTGCCCTGCTTACTTAACTTATATGCAGAGTACATCATGAGAAATGCTGGGCTGGAGGAAGCACAAGCTGGAATCAAGATTGCTGGGAGAAATATCAATAACCTCAGATATGCAGATGACACCACCATTATGGCTGAAAGTGAAGAAGAACTAGAGCCTCTTGATGAAAGTGAAAGAGGAGAGTGAAAAAGTTGGCTTAAAGCTCAACATTCAGAAAATGAAGATCATGGCATCTGGGCCCATCACTTCATGGCAAATAGATGGGAAACAGTGGCTGACTTTATATTTTGGAGCTCCAAAATCACTGCAGATGGTGATTGCATCAATGAAATTAAAATATGCTTACTCCTTGGAAGGAAAGTTATGACCAACCTAGACAGCATATTAAAAAGCAGAGACATCACTTTGCCAACAAAGGTCCATCTAGTCAAAACTATGGTTTTTCCAGTAATCATGTATGGATGTGAATGTTAGAATGTTAGAAAAGACCATGATGCTGGGAAAGATTGAAGGAGGGAGAAGGGGACAACAGAGCTGAGATGGTTGGATGGCATCACCAACTCAATGGACATGAGTTTGAGTAAACTGCAGGAGTTGGTAATGGACAGGGAGGCCTGGCGTGCTGCATTCCATGGTGTCACAAAAAGTCACACATGACTGAGTGACTGAAGTGAACAACATATGTATAGAAAAATGCATGAATCTTAAGTGCACAGCTCTATTAATTTTCATAAAGTGAACACACCCATATAAACAGCAGCAAGAACCAGAACATTACCAGCATCTAGAAGCCCCCGTTAGGTCCCCTGCCAGTCACTACCCTGCCTTGGGGTAGCCACAGTCCTGACCCTTAACATTATAGATTTTGTTGCTGTTGTTGTTGTCGAGTTGCTCAGTCACGTCTGACTCTTTGCAACCCTGTGGACTGAAACACACCAGGCTTCCCTGTCCTTCACCATCTCTCAGGGTTTGCTCAAGCTCACGTCCATTAAGTCAGTGATGCCATCCAGCCATTTCGTCCTCTGTCGTCCCCTTTTCCTCCTGGCTTCAATCTTTCCCAAAATCATGTTCTTTTCTAATGAGTCAGCTCTTCACATCAGGTGGCCAAAATATTGGAGCTTCAGCTTCAGCATCAGTCCTTCCAATGAATATTCAGGACTGATTTCCTTTAAGATTGACTGATTTGATCTCCTTGCTGTCCAAGAGACTCTTGAGAGTCTTCTCCAACACCAGAGTTCAAAAGCATCAAGTCTTTGGCACTCAGCTTTCCTTATGGTCCAGCTCTCACATCCATACGTGACTACTGGAAAAACCATAGCTTTGACTAGATGGACCTTTGTCAGCAAAGTCTCTGCTTTTTAATACGCTTTCTAGGTTTTTCATAGCTTTTCTTCCAAGGAGCAAGCATCCTTAAACTTCATGGCTACAGTCACCATCTGCAGTGATTTTGGAGCCCAAGAAAATAAAGTCTATCACTGTTTCCACTGTTTCACCATCTATTTCCCATGAAGTGATGGGACTGGATGCCATGATCTTCGTTTTTTGAATGCTGAGTTTTAAGTCAGTTTTTTCACTCTCCTCTTTCACCTTCATCAAGAGGCTCTTTAGTTCCTCTTCACTTTCTGCCACAAGGGTGGTGTCATCTGCAAATCTGAGGTTACTGATATTTGGATTTGCCCTTTTTTAATCTTCATATAAATAGAGTCACTGTTTGTCCTCCTTTGTGTCTGGCTTCCTTTCTTTGTGTCTGGCTCAGTGTTGCGTTTGTGACATTTTCCCACAATGTTGTGTTGGTTATGGATTTTTTATTCTCACAGCTGTATGGCTGCCTCAGTCTTTTACAATCTGATTTCCTCTCATGGGCCTATGTGCAGCCCCTCAGTTTTCTCTCCACCCAACCTGGTGGGTTGCAATAGTCTAACCTGTAGCCTTGACTTGATTCTTACTCTTCTCCAACCTAACATTCATCCACCCTGCCAGACTAGCCTTTCCAGAGCTTGGCTCTAATCAAGTCTCTCCCAGCTCAAAATAATCTATGGTTCTCTATCATCTATGAGTACAAATCCCCAGAACTGGGACAAGGGCTATTTACAATCTGGTTTCAGTGTTTCCCCCTTCAGTAACTAGCTCTCCCTCCCCACATCTTCTATGTTCTGTTGCTCAGAATAAATTAGTTGGTCCGTAAAAATGCCTGCCCTTTTCTGCCTCGATACCTTTGCCCATGTTATTCTTTCAACCCAGAATGTTTTCCCCTTCTTTCTCCCACTGGCAAAATCCTTCAAGGCCCAGATCAAATGTATCACATCCCTGTGAGAACTCCTCCAGTCATTCCAGCAGAAATAACTGCTACCTTCTCTCAGTTTCTGTAGCAAGGTTTGGCTCATGCTGAGAGATATCACTTATCACTTCTTTAAGAGTTAATTACCACACTTCACTCATTCGAAGACACACATTTTTATTCATCTCTGGAATAAGGATGCACCTTTCCACTGATGGCATTTTATAATTGGCAGTATTTTTTTTTTCTTTCTTTCTTTCTTGGTGATACCCAACATGATGCTGTCTTGGATTTGACAAAATACAGTATTTCACTTTTTACCTCAGCATATTCTAGAAGGACTCCGTGGTATCACGCTGTATTGTACAGTTAGTTTTCTACGTCCTTGTGTGAGACCATAAGCACACATCTATGTTTGTTGAAAGAATATGTGTGTTATTCACTATTACCTGGATGACTTCTGCACGTATTTTTTTACTGAGGAGAGGAGGTAGCATGGGGAAGCCCTTCCAGTGTGGCTTTTCATGAGTTTCCTTACAAAGAGGAGAGGATTATCCTTTTCTGTAGTGGTGCTGAGGGCCAGGTGATGGCCAGGGAGGGCTGGAGTCAGCCACAGAGGTCTTGTTTCCTGTGGCTGGCATAGCTTGGGAGTGGAAAAGTCACAAAGGACTAATTTAGTGACAAATCCTTGATCCGCAAAGAATAACACCCTTCCTGTTGGGTAAATATGCCTTGCTTTTCAAGGATCTGATTTACAGCCTGGTTATCAGGAGCACACTACGAGCAGAAGCAGAACATCCTACCCCGCCATCTTGTTCCAAGCCTCTTCTGTGAAGAACAACAGTGAGTCTTTCCATTTGCTTTTTCCTAATGAAATGTTATTCCCTCTGCTCTGCCAACCCAGCTCTATAATATATTAAATAGCAAAGGACAAAGAAAGGATGGCATCTAATTTAAATGATATTCTAGTTACTCTCTGCCTATTTCTTAATAGTCCAGCCACTCAAATTTCACAGATGATTTTAGTAAAATCCAGCATATACTTTTTCAAGTGCTTCTAAAATTTGGAACTGCATCATACATTGTCAAATGCTTTGGGATGATCCACTTTATGTGATTAATGATACTGTCTTTTTCTGATATTATACCACCTTGCACAAGTGTGTAAGCCTAAACAGTCCTTGACTTCAAATGGATCCATGTCTATGTTTAAAGGATGGGTTTGGAATAGTCTGCTTCTTTGTTCATCAGGTAACAGTTTTATAGGATTATTTTTCCAATTTTAGCTCAGTATGATAAAGAAGTCACTATATGTATGAGATGCTGCTTTCTGTTGGATGGTTTTCTTGGATATTTCAAGGGCATGGAGACAGCCAGGCTGATGAGCATGATAAAGTTCAATTGCATGGCCATCTGGACTTCCTTTGGGGAGTTTGATTGATATCTTTATTTTGTCAGGATCTTGGAAAGCACTTAATCCTTTTACACAAAGTTCATTCTCTTTTGGCAAATTAGATGCCTCTGGGAATTTTCTAAATTTCATCTTCTCCTTCAAAAGATGGACATATCACTTGTAATGTGAAAACAACAAATAAAAAGATTCTTATAGTCAAGAGTGGCAACCTCTAGCTACTGGACCAAGTGTTGTTTAGTTTCTCAGTCGTGTCCCACTCTTTGTGACACCATGTACGGCAACCCACCAGGCTCCTCTGTCCATAGGATTTTCCAGACAAGAATACTGGAGTGGGTTGCCATTTTCGTCTCCAAATAGGACCAGGAGTGAGAAATAACGGAGAGGTGAAAAGAAACCTATTTCTCACCTTACATCCTCTGTACTGATTTTTTTTTTCACCATGAGCATGTATTCCTTTTATTAAAAAAAACAAAAAACAAAAAACCTTTCTCAGATCACTTTGCTCTCTTTTGTTATTACTTTTAGTTCTGTTTTTCTCCGTTATACTTTAGAGAAATTCAGCCTGTAGATGACGCAGTTCATTAAAAAAGATACACCCAAACAACAAAATGATTTTTAAAAAACTACATTTGGATTCTATTGCTTACTATTGCCTTCCCTTTTCAATTTCCTTTTTATTTATGCTCTGATTTTTTTACCCAATATTAGATTTTATCTTATTATAGAAACAAAATAAAACCATTATGTCTCAAAAATAAACTTATTTGGGGAGAGTTAGTGACCCTTTTGGAGAAGGAAATAGCAACCCACTCCAGTATTCTTGCCTGGAGAATCCCATGGACAGAGGAACCTGCCAGGCTACAGTCCATGGGGTCACAAAGAGTCGGAGACGACTGAGTGACTAACAAAAATAGCAAGTGACCCTTTAGGAAATCTGGGGGAACTACAGACCCCCTCTGCAAGGGAAGGAATAGACATACAGCTTTGGGGTGCACCCCTGAATATCTATTCAATGTAACAGATGGTGCAATGCCTTTGCATATATTACCTTATTTAATTATCTCATTAACAATTCTTACAAGGTATTTTTTGGCCCATTTTACAGAAGAAAACACTGGAATGTTAGCGAGGTTGAATAATTTGCCCAAGCATAGGGAAAGAGACAAACTATGGGCTGCCATTCTGGACTTAAGACCAATTGGTCTGCTCCCTCATACCATAGCTTCAAGACTAAGTGGACTGTTGATTTCCTAGCTTCTCATATTGCTTTCCTTGCCATTTCTTTTGGCAAGTTCCCCTGTGGCTTGAATGTTTTTCTCTGGACATGATTTTCTGCTGGGTATGAGTCTCTAGGGTGGTCACTAGACTTTGTATCACTTTGGAGGTTCTCAAGGAACAACCCAGAAGAAGTCACAGAGTTCAACCTTTCTCACCTCAGCACCCCTGGCATGTAACAGCAGGTAAAGCAGGGAAGGGAAGTGGGGGTCACAAAGGAGAGACAGAGACATGGGAACTGCATTCTGTTGCCAGTATGCTGGCACTTGGAAAGCTCCTTGGCTCCAACTTTCTCTTCTTAAAACAGGGGAAATGATGATTATGAGCAATTTTAACAAGAAACGTCTTGGGCATTTACCACATCCCTTACCCTGTGCTCAGCAATTTAGAAAGGAGCAAAGCTAGGAATCTAATCTTGGTCTGAGAGCCTCTAGGGCAGGGGTCCCCAACCTCTGGGCTATGGACTGGTACTTCCTGTCAGATCAGCACAGACATTAGATTAGAAATAAAGTGCACAATAAATGTAATGTGCTTGAAGCATCCTGAAAGCACTGCCCTCACCACTGGTTTCTGGAAAAACTGTCTTCTACAAAATCTGTCCCTCGTGCCAAAAAGGTGTGGACCGCTGCTCCAGGGCTTTCTACACTATACCTTACCCACTGTACTATGATACCCCAACAGGACCACAGTTCCTAACTGATGGGCAGAAGATCAAAGGAACATGAAAAGAGATGCCACACTCTTCCAAATATCTCTTTTATCTCTTTTTGTGAAAAGTATTTCTTGCTACAGGTATGCACTTTAAGTGCTCATGGAAATGACAGCATGATCAATTAAAAATTAACATTCTGTGTCTATTCTTAGGTATTTATTTGTCTCCCAATCCCTGATGATAATGTGAACTATTGTGGGAGAAATTCTACGCATTGGGTTTCATTTTCTTCCTAACTCACATAACCAGAGTGTTTCTAGGGTCCGCTTTAATTTTAAAATACTTCTGCATACACATAAATTTGAGAAATTTACCCAAGACAGAAGGTAGGACTACCCTCTTCATTGTGATGATCTGACCTGCTTTCAAATTGGCCAATTCCATCTCCCTAATAGCCCAAACAGCCCAATTTTGTGCCTTGTGCACACAAAACTCTCCACCTGAAAAGTTTTTCCCTCCAACTCTAAACTGCATCCAGTTTTCAGGGTTCAAATTAAATCCCATCTTCTCTGTGAAGCCATGCCTGGTTTTTCCCCCAAGGAAGTGACCCTTCCATCTTCTGAACTTGCCCTTGACCCTTAACCTCCTGCAGGCACTAAGCATGTCTGACCTTGCACCATCACTGCCGATGCTCAAGGCTGTCTCTTCATAAGGCTGTGTCCATCCTTCTCTGACTCCTCTTCAATCCCTGCCCAGGGCCTGGCACATAGTGGTCCTCAGTAAGACATCTGTTGAAACACACTGGTGAAACCCCAAACTCATCATCTTCATTGTCTATCATTTCTCCTGAAATTGTCTCTCCTGATTCTCACTCCCTCTGACCCTCAACCTATGATAACCTTCTCAATTTTATTTCACACTTCACTTGATGCCATATGTTCTGGTAATCTATTGCTGGCATGACAAACTACTCCACAATTCTACTTAAAATAGCAGCCACTTTGTTTGCTTATGATTGTTCTCTGGGTTGGGCTCAGCTGGGCAGTTCTTCTGGTCCTGCCAGTGGTAACTCATATGGCTATGTTCAGTTGGCAGGTCAGCTAGGGAGTGTGGGCATTTGGGAGCCTCTGCATATGGTATCTTCATCAGGGAGGCTATACTTTTTATATGGCAGCTCAGGATTCTCAGAGGGCAAAATCCCCAAACTTCTTAAGTTTAAGGTCCAGAACTGGCACAATGTCGTTCTTCCATTATACTCTATTGGAAAGGAAGTCACAAACCCAGCCCAGATACCAGGCGGATAGTAGGGGTGACATAAAAACAGTATGGATACCAGAAGACATGGTTCACTGTGGCTACCAGCATCACAGACCAGCACACCACACATCATATAGGACGATATGACTCTGTGTCTGTCCATCTCCCATAAGTAGGCAGAAAATGTTTCCCCAGGACCAGCAGTGTCCCTCACAGAGCAAAGGACTTAGTGGAGAAGACAGAAGGGGGAATTCCCCAAATAGGAGTCTGGAAACCTGGGCTCTGGACCAGTTTTACTACAGTGTGACTTTGGGCCAGTCCCTGCCTCTCTCTGGACCTCAGTTTCCCCATCTGTACCATGAGTTTGGACAGATCTTTAAGATCATTTGGGTGTAACTGACATTCCATGATTCCACCAGCACAGTACTGATTACAGACCTATGTCTCAGCCATACCCTACTTCTGGCTGTTCCCCAGATGGATCATTTTTAGGCCTCTGCACTGTTTCATATGCTATTCTTTCTACCTGGACTACCACATTCTTATTTCACTCATCCTTTCAAGACATAATGTACATTTTAAAAATTTCATTTGCAGAGGGTGAGTTGACTGTCTCCTCACCTTGAGACACTCATCATGGATTCCATGCAACATTCTTCTCCCGTTTTGTCTTCCCTTTATCCCCAATCCCGCTTCCTCCCCCAACACCAACGTGGCCACTCCACCAATATGCCTGACACGGATCACACGTTATCTGTCCTCATAAAACATCTGTTCCTCTGGCAATGGGTGTCCATGCTACTTCCAATTCTCCATTTTTCCAAATACCACCCTGTAAATGTCCCTGTACATCTCTCCTTAGACACCTGCAGGAGAGTCACTCTTAAGTATATACCTGGGGTGGGGACTACTGGATCACAGGGGTGTGAACTCTCTGACCAAAGAAATAGGAACTGCTTGAGTACTTAAAGTACTCAATGCAGGGAATTGGTTACTGAGAGAATGAAAGAGGTGAGATGCTGCATGGGGAGAATGAGGCAGTTAGGAATGAGCAAGAGCAGGAAACTTTTGCCTTTCCTAGCTGGAGGGCCAGAGAGAGGAGGGGCTGCCTGGTAAAGCTGAAATCATCCTAACCCGATCTGACCCCAGAAGACCTGAGGCAGAGAGAGGGGAAGAGAGATACCCTGTCTTCTCCCTTCCTCCCACCCTCAGCTTCCTGCCAGTGCCTCTCTAGAAGTCAGCTGATGAGGAGCCTCAGAAACATAACCTGCAGGAACCAGACCCCCATGATACAGAGCAGAGCAGAAAGACAGGAACAGATCTCAGGGCACACAAACCTGGGGCTGGCACCTTCAGTATAGTTCAGTTCAGTCGCTCAGTCTTGTCCAACTCTTTGTGACCCCATGGACTATAGCACACCAGGCTTTCCTGTCCATCGCCAACTCCCGGAGCCTACTCAAACTCATGTCCATCACATCGGTGATGCCATCCAACCATCTCATCCTCTGTTGTCCCCTTCTCCTCCAGCCTTCAATCTTTCCCAGCATCAGGGTGTTTTCCAGTGAGTCGGTTCTTCACATCAGATGGCCAAAGTATTGGAGTTTCAGCTTCAGCATCAGTCCTTCCAATGAATATTCAGGACTGATTTGCTTTAGGATGGACTGGTTGGATCTCCTTGCAGTCCAAGGGACTCTCAAGAGTCTTCTCCAACACCACAGTACAAAAGCATCAATTCTTCGGTGCTCAGCTTTTTTTTATAGTCCAATTCTCACATCCATACATGACTACTGGAAAAACCATAGCCTTGACTAGACGGACCTTTGTTGGCAAAGTAATGTCTCTGCTTTATAATGTGCTCTCTAGGTTGGTCATAGCTTTTCTTCCAAGGAGCAAGTGTCTTTTAATTTCATGACTGCAGTCACCATCTGCAGTGATTTTGGAACCCCCAAAATAAGGTCTGCCACCGTTTCCCCATCTATTTGCCATGAAGTGATGGGACTAGATGCCATGATCCTAGTTTTCTGAATGTTGAGCTTTAAGCCAACTTTTTTACTCTCCTCTTTCACTTTCATCACGAGGCTCTTTAGTTCTTCTTTGTTTTCTGCCACAAGGGTGGTGTCATCTGCGCATCTGAGGTTATTGATATTTCTCTGAGCAATCTTGATTGCTTGTGCTTCATCCAGCCCAGCATTTCACATGATGTACTTTGCATATGTTAAATAAGCTACATACCCAGCATCTCTAAAACCGCTCAGAACACTGTCTTGATGGCTATGTCAGTTTAACACAGCCCACATGCTTGCCAACACTAAGCATTACTCACCTTTCTAATTTTTTTAATTGATGAGTATGAAATGGAATCTTGCTATTGTAATTTGCATTTCTCTCAATCTCTGGTGAGGCAGAGCATCTCTTCATACCTTTGTCAACCATTCAAGATTCTACCTCTCTGAAACTGCTTTTTCTTGGTTTACAAATATTTCTCATAAATCACTTGTCAGATTTAAATATGACAAATATCTTCTTCCTGTTAACTTTGTGGCCTTCATTTAAAAAGAAATTTTTCATGTAGTCAAATCCACTATTATTTTTTCGATCCCCCCTTTTTTTATTGAGGTATAGTTGATGCACAATGATATGTACATTTCAGGTGTAGAACATAGTGATTCACAATTTTTAAAGGTTATATTCCATTTATAGTTATTATAGAATATTGGCTATATTACCTGTGTTGTAGAATATATCCTTGTCGTTTATTTATTTTATACAAAGAAGTTTGTGCATCTTAATCCTCTATCCCTAGCTTGCCTCCCCTTCCTTCTCACCAGGTAACCACTACTTTGTTTTCTACATCTGTGAGTCTGTTTCATTTTTGTTATATTCACTAGTCTTTTTTTTCACTTTTTAGATTCCACATATAAGTGATATATATAATTGATATCATACAGCATTTTCTTTCTCTGGGTGACTTATTTCACTTATCATGATACCTTCCATGTCCACCCATGTTGTTGCAAATGGCAAAATTTCACTCTTTTTATGGCTGGGTAGTACTCCATTATACAGATGCATCACATCTTTATCAATTCATCTGTCGAGCATTTTTTAATGTTGCTTCCATGTCTTAGCTATTGTAAATAATGATGCTATGGACATTGGGGCACATATATATTTTTGAATTAGGGCTCTTTGCTTTTTGTATCATATTAAAAATTTCTCCCCACGTACCAGGTCTTTGACCCTGGGCAGGTGATGTCCCTTTGGTTTCCTATACTGCAATTCTATAAACCTATAACTGCAGAGAGAGAGAGGAAGAAAATTTGTCTTTTCTCCAGATTACCTGCATGGCCCAGTTTTGAGCTATTGCCTCAGGGAGAGTCTCTGCTCTGTTCCCAAGGCTGAGTGTTCACCACTAAAGAAGGCTTTGTTTTCTGGGGTGTTAACTTTCCAGAGAACATACTAGACATCATCTTCACGAACAACACCAAAGTCAGAAATAGCAAGGCAGAATATGAAGAAAGATGCATGTAACAGACTGGTTTCCAAATCAGGTCCCTCTCAGGAAATGGCAAGAAAAGGAAGTAAATCAAAGTTGAAAGTTTGCATTTCTCAGTTCTCACTTTCCTCAGGTGTCATGTCTCAACAAAATATACCTGTCCCAATTTTATTTTCATTTCCATAATTTCTTCAAAGGGTTTAGAAAGTGATATATTTCACGGTTGTGGGGAGACAAAAAGGGCTTTGGACTTAGATGTTCAATAGACCCCACTCTAACAAGCAGCTAATTTGTGATTTTTCACAAGTCATCATACTTCTTTGAGCTGCACTGGAAAATGAGATGTACTGTGTATCTCTTTCCTAAGAAGTGTCAATCAGAGAATAGAAGTGGAAGTGCTTTGCAACTTTTATAGTTTTTTAAAAAGCACCTAAACACTGGAGTTGCAACCCACTCCAGTACTCTTGCCTGGAAAATCCCATGCCTGGAGGAGCCTGGTAGGCTGCAGTCCATGGGGTCGCTAAGAGTCGGACATGACTGAGTGACTTCACTTTCACTTTTCACTTTCAAGCATTGGAGAAGGAAATGGCAACCCACTCCAGTGTTCTTGCCTGGAGAATCCCAGGGACGGGGGAGCCTGGTGGGCTGCCGTCTATGGGGTCGCACAGAGTCGGACACAACTGAAGCGACTTAGCAGCAGCAGCAGACACTGGAGTTACTTTTTCTTATTTAATTCTCACAATCACCACAGGAAATTTATTATTTTCATTTTACAGCTGGAAACACTGAGAGATTCAGAGTTTCATAGAGATTCAGTTCTCAAGGATCAAGCAGCTAGGATTGCTCTGCTCCTGTCCTTAGGTGGACTGGAAACATGGAGCTATTTGGTGTGAAGACTAGCTCTTCCATTAGATATTTCTCCAGTTCTTTCAGACTGAACCACTAACTCCTGGGAAATGTGAAGGAGCTACAGTTCCCATTCTCCTGCCTTGAGAACCAGGATGGAAACAAACTGCAGATGGTGCTGTCCAGATCTATCCTCTGTAGCTTGGGCACTCTAGCAGCCCCGGCAGCCCCAGGGAAACCCAAACCCAGCTGCCAAGGCTTGGGGGCTCCCTTGAGATAGCTATGAAGTGGCTCCCATGGCTCCAATTAAGTGGAAAAAAGATGGGAGGATTCACCTACCCCAAGGGGCAGAAAGCTAGTATGAACCCCAGGAGATGCAGCTTCCAGTGAACATAACAGAACCCAGAAATGGCCAGGGGTATCCCCCAGGAGTCAGGCTTCCCAAACTCCACTCCTAGGAGATGAAGCTGCCCACAACCTCATGGTGGGACACAGGATCAAGAAATCTGAGGGCAGAGTCTGGGTGGCTGAGGGTGTGATGGGGTGAGTTGGAGGTAAACGTAAGCATGGGCATGTGCTCTGGCATTGGTACCCTTGGTGTCACCTGCAAGCTTAGGCTACAGGTCCTGGAGCCTTGGTTGAGAGCAGCAGCCTTTTTCCCTTTAGACTGTACAGAGTGTTTCCCTCCAAAGCTTATTCACAGAAAATTCCCAGGACCTAGCCAGAAAGGAGCTGAAGTGCCAGTGCTGATGTCTCTCAACTCAGATAACCGGGCAGCTGATAAACAAGGCATCAGGGTGATAGAGCTTTAGGAATATTGGATCTCCTTTCCTTTCTTAGAAAATTGCTATCATGTCACAGAACGTCAGAGATGAAAAATCACATCAAACCTGCCTTATGGTACATATGGGAAAAACAGGCTCAGAGAGGGCAAGCCAACTGGCAGCAACCACCCTGGGCCTAGATTCCCAGTAGTGTTCTCTGCTCAAATGATTCCTAGCAGCCCCCATGAAAAAGTCCTCAACCACAGGAGATTTTTTTTTTCTTTCTGCTGGATGGGGGCTGCAATGAAACCAGGATATTCCTATAGATTTCAAAAATTCAAAGGCATAGCCCTCTTGTTTTTAAAATTTCATCTTGATTCATTTGGGTTCATGTGGTTTACAGAAACCTTGTTTCTTGCAAGAAAAATAACAAAGAAATGATGGCTCCCTGTGTCAAATCTCTGGGAGGTGTAGGACACAAGAAACATTCTGCTCCTCATCTCACAGAGTCTGTGGGGAACCAGAGAAATCCCAAGCCTAATGTTTCCCAGGGAGTAGCACTATGATGCTGGAACAAATATCAAAGGAAGATGCAACTGGCAAAGTGGAAGAACAGTGATTTAAGAATTGAGAGATTTAGGTGCAAGTTTCAGTTTTGTCACTGATGTTCTTTGCGACCTTGGGTAAACACCATCCCATTCCATGCCTGATTCATTACCAATAATTTAGAGGAATGAAAACAAGAGGTTCTCTAAACACCCTTCCAGCATCAGCTCTGACTGGAGTCCCAAGTCTCTTCCTGTTATCCCTGGACACCACCTCCAGCCTTCCCTCTGTGCTTGCAAAGCCTGGGCAGAGGTGAGAGGGTGTCTCCCAGCTATGTTGTATCTCCATTTAAAATCAGATTTATTCAGTGACTTGTCCACTTTTCTCAGGAAGTGATAGCTGATGCATAAGGAGTTCCTGAGGTGCCTTGTCCAGATCTAACCAGGGAAATCAGGGAAAAGACAATCACCAGATTGCTCTGGCTGACGCTGCTGCTATAAGATGATGTTAATTCTGCTGTTTACAGAAATAAGTCCAGTGTGAGTTGAGGCTTTTTGGTGTGTTTAAAGCCAGATGGTATTTCCTGCCTTGATCAGCCTCAGAGCTTTGGTTCCCATGACAACCTCCAAGTTCCACCTACTGCAACTTCTCCATTCTCTGAGCTTCTTCCTCTTCCACCATTGCGCCAGGGTCCCTGGAGAATAAAGCCACTAACTAGCAGCTTGTGCATGGGACTTTACAGTTTACAACGCACCCCAGCATTTATTACTCGATTTACTCCTCACCACAGCCTTGCCAGACAGCACTTGCTATTTCCTCCATTTCATAGATGGGAAAACCAAAGACTCAGAGATGAGGCAATCTGCCCTCTCAGCTGTCAGTGGTGTCATCAGGACTCAAACCCAGGTTTTATAACTTTGGACCTCATGTGGGGCCCACTGTGCCAGTGTGCCCCACCCATCAGACCACCTACTCACTTAGGATTCCTGTGGTCAATTCCATACATATAGGGATCTCGATCAAGGTGTGACATCCTTAGGAAAGTTATTTAACTTCTCTGTACCTCGCTTTCCTCATCTGTAAAATGGGTAGTAATAGTGGTCCTTCTAGATGGACGGGAAGATGGAATTAGCAAAACCATAGTAGGGCTTCCCAGGTGGCTCAGTGGTAAAGAACCTGCCTATCAATATGGGTTTGATCCCTGGGTCAGGAAGATCCCCTGGAGAAGGAAATGGCAACCCACTCCAGTACTCTTGCTTGGGAAGTCTCATGGACAGAGAAGTCTGGCAAGCTATAGTCCATGGGATTGCAAAGAGTTGGACAGAACTCAGCAACTAAACAGCAAAACCATAGTAAATGTTTGCTGAGAAGCCTGGGTGAGTCTCAGTTCTATTTTAACCATGTTGTGGCCTTGGGTGGGTCATTTTGCTTGCTGGTTCCTGTTTCCCCTTCTGTGTAAGAGGTGACAGCATCATGGTGCTGATATGGAATTCACATGTGATGAGATTAGTGCACAGAAGGTGCCTTGGAGGGACACTCTCTCAAACTGCAGCACATATATGGATCTTCTGGGGACCTTGTGAAGATGCAGCTTTGGCTCAGGAAGGCATTTCTTACAGGCACTCAGAGGATGCCAAAGCTCCTGGTCCATGGACCACTCTGAGAACCAAAGCCATAGTGAGAAAACCACCATACAAGTATTATTAACGATCAGTAATGCATAGTGCTCAGTGAAGCCATCTGGGCCTGGACTTTTGTTTACAGATTCAATTTTACTTTTAGTGATCACTCTGTTCAAATTATCTATTCCTTCTTGATTAAGTTTTGCTGGGCTGTATGTTTTTAGAAACTTGTCCATTCCTTCTAGGTTGCCCAATTTGTTGGCATATAATTATTTATAGTATTCTCTTAGGGATTTTTGTATTTCTGCAGTATTGATTGTGATTTCCCCTCTATCATTTCTTATTTTGTTTATTTGCATCTTCTCTCATTGTTTCTTGGTGAGCCTGGCCAAAGGTTTGTTGATTTTGTTTACTGTTTAAAAAAAAATAATAAAACAAGTCTTGGTTTTATTAAATTTTTAATCTCTATTTTGTTTATTTCCTCTCTGATCTTTATTATTTCCTTCCTTCACCTGACTTTAGGTTTCTTTTGTTCTTCTTTTTCCAATTCTTTTAGGTGGTACGTTAGGTTGTTTATTTGAAATTTTTCTTGTTTTCTGAGGAAGGCCTGTATCACTCTGAACTTCCCTCTTAGCACTGTTTTTGTTGCATCCCACAGATTTTGCAGGACTAAGGTTTTATTGTCATTTGTCTCAAGGTATTTTTAAATTTCCACTTTGACTTCACTGATTTTTTTAGTAGCATGTTGTTTAGTTTCCATGTAACCATTTATTTTTTTCTCTTTCTGTGGTTGATTTCTAGTTTCATGCTCTTGTGGTCAGAAAAGATCCCTGAAATAATTTCTATCCCCCTAAATTTGTTGAAGCTTGTTTTGTATCCTATAATGTGGCTTATCCTAGAGAATGTTCCATATGCATTTGAAAAGAATGTGTGCTCTGGTTTTTATGGACACAATGTCCTGAAAATATCAATTAAGTCTAACTGTTCTATTGCATCACCCAGAATCTGTTGTCTTACTGCTTTTCTGTCTGGAAGATTTGTCCTTTGATGCCAGTGATGTGTTTAAGTCTCTCACTATTATTGTATTCCCATCAATTTCTCCGTTTATGTCTGTTAGTATTTATGTATTAAGGAGCTCCTATATTGGGTATACATATGTTAATGACTGTAATATCCTCTTCTTATAGAGATCCTTTTATCCTTATATAGAGTCTTTATTTCTCTTCCTTTATGGCCTTTGTTTTAAAGTCTATTTTGTTATGTGAGTATTGCTACCTCATGCTTTCTTGTCATTTCCATTATTATGTTACTATCCAAAGCAATCTACAGATTTAATGGGATCTCTATCAAATTACCCATGACATTTCTTTACAGAACTAGAACAAATAATCCTAAATTTTATATGGAACCATAAAAGACCCAGAATTGCCAAAGCAATCTCGAGGAAAAGAACACAGTTAGAGATATAACACTCCCAAATTTCAGATAATACCACAGAGCTACAGTAATCAAAACAGTGCGGCACTGGCACAAAAGCAAACAAATGGATAAATGGAACAGAACAGAGAGCCCAGAAGTAAACCCACACACCTACAATCAATTAATCTTTGACAAAGAAGATAAGAATATACAATGGAAAAAAGACAAGTCTCTTTAGCAAGTGGTGGGGGAAAGCTGGACAGCCACATATAAACCAGTGAAGTCAGAATACTCCCTCATACCACAGACAAAAATAAACTCAAAATGGCTTAAAGATCTGAATATAAGATATGACACCATAAAACTCCTACTAGAGAACATAGGCAAAACATTCTTTGACATTAATCACAGCAATGTTTTCTTAGGTCCATCACCCAAGGCAATAGAAATAAAAGCAAAACTGAACAAATGGGACCTAATCAAATTTATATGCTTTTGCAGAGCAAAGGAAATCATAAACAAAATGAAAAGACAGTTTACAGACTGGGAGAAAATATTTGAAAATGATGTGACCAACAAAGGCTTAATTTCCAAAATACACAAACAGCTTATACAACTGATAAACAAAAAAACAACCCAATCAAAAAATGAGCAGAAGACCTAAACAGATATTTCTCCAAATAAGACATACAGATGGCCAATAGGCACATGAAAAGATGTTCAACATTGTGCAAATTATGCAAATCAAAACTACAATGACATATTACCTCACACTGATGATAATGGCCATCATTAAAAGTCTACAAATAACAAATGATGGAGAGGGTGTAGAAAAAAGGGAACCCTCCTACACTGTTGGTGGGAATGTAGTTTGGTATAGCCACTATGGAAAACAGCATGGAAGTTCCTTTAAAAATTAAAAATAGAGCTACTATATGACTGAGCAATCCCACTTCTGGGCACATATCCAGAAAAGATGAAAACTCAAATTCAAAATGATACATGCACCCCTATGTTCATGGCAGCACTATTTATAATAGCTAAGACATGAAAGCAATCTACATGTCCACCAACAGACGAATAGCTAAAGAAGATGTGGTATATACATATACAGTAGAATATTACTCAGTCATTAAAAAAGAATGAAATATGCCATTTGTAGCACCATGGATGGACCTAGAGATTATCATACCAAGTGAAGTAAATCAGACAGAGAAAGACTAATACCATGTGATATCACTTATATGTGGAATCTAAAATATTATACAAATGGATTTATTTACAAAACAAAAACAGACTCACAGACATAGAAACTTATGGTTATCAAAGAGGAAAGGGGGAAGGAGGGATAAATTAGGAGTTTAGGATTAGCAGATATAAACTATTATACATAAAATAGATAAACCACAAAGTCCTACTGTATATCCCAGGGAACTATATCCAATAAAAGAATATGAAAAAGAATAACTGAATCATTTGGCTGTATACCAGAAACTAACACAACATTGTAAACCAACTATACTTCAAATAAACAAACAAATAAAGCAGAGTGCCATGCCCATAGGCCTCCAGTTATAAACTTACTTGAAAATTCAAGAAACTTGGAAAGCCCACTGGAAGTGTCAGCAGGAGCCCATTTGGAGGGTTTTTCCAGGTGGGAAGTTTCAGGAGAAAGGCTCCTTAGGGGTCACAGCCCCAGGCTCTGTGCATCCTAGAACCCCCACAGGGCTCTTGGGAAAGATATATCTAATCTTGGGGCTCAACAGAGGATGTAAAAAGTCAGTGTGTTATATCAAGTACATCAAAATATACTCATTGCTAATGACTTGTGCAATTGTTTAAAAATAAAACTAAAACTTTTTAAGTAAAAAAAAAAATCACCTATGGCTGTTTCATGTTGCGGTTTGACAGGAAACAACAAAATTCTGTAAAGCAATTATCCTTCAATTAAAAAATAAATTAGAAAAAAATCAATGTGATCCAAGAATGCTAAGTGAAGTGGATCAAAGTAGAAAGAGATATTCCATGGGTCTAAAGAACAGAGGAGACATGCGTTTGATCCGTGGTCTGGGAAGATCCCGCATGCCAAGGAGCAACTAAACGTGCACGCCACAGCTATTGAACCTGTGCTGTAGAGCCTGTGCTCCGCAACAGCAGAAGCCAGCACACTGAGAAGCCCGTGTCCTGCAACTAGAGAGCAGCCCCTGCTCTGTGCAACTAGAGAAAAGCCCATGCAGCAACAAAGACCAAGCGCAGCCAATATATAAATAAATTAATTAAAAAAAATACAGTCTGTATCTTATGCTTTTTTCCTCCAATTATTTCTTCACTCTGAATTCTTTCTTTACGACTGTAGCTTGCAAACTGAATTATGTGGGTTAAATTTATTGCTATTCAATAATGGTGGTGGTGGTTTAGCCACCAAGCTGTGTCTTGCAACCCCATGGACTAGGGCCTGCCAGGCTCCTCTGCCCGTGGAATTTTCCAGGCAAGAATATTGGTGTGGGGTGCCATTTCCTACTCCAGGGGATCTTCCCCACCCTGGGATCCAAGCCATGTCTCTTGAGTCTCCTGCATTGGCCAGTGGATTCTTTACCACTAGTGCCACCTGGGAAGCCCTAAGAATCCTGGAGTAGGTGGCCGTTTTCTTCTCTAGGGAATCTTCCTGACCCAGGGATAGATCCCATGTCTCCTGCATTGCAGGAGGATTCTTTAACACCAAGCCACCAGGGAAGCCCCTTGCTATGCGATTAACAAATATTTTCCAATCGTTCTTTCAATTCATTTTGACGGTGCATCCCTGGCCCTGTTGCAGTTCCATAACCTAGCTTCTCTGGCTGCTCAGGGTTCCTTAACATGGCTGTGCTGAGTTGCGGTTCCAGCAGAGCACAAACATTCCCTGCACTGCAGCTAGTGAGGAAGAGCTCATGTGGCCCTGACCCTCCAGGAACAGCGAGAGGAAATGAGTGATTACAACAGCTGGTGACCCACAGACACTTATCCAGTGCCTAGCATAGTACTGAGCACTGGACTCGAAGTTAACCCTTGCCCTGCCTTATAAGCCAGGACTGTCACCACCCCAGTGGATCATAAGCTCTGCCAAGAAACTTTGATTTGCCCTCTGGACATCCCCAGTGCCTAGGACAGTGCTCCATCAGCGGATTTCCCCGACTGTCCAGTGGTTAAGACTCCCAGCTTTCACCGCGGTAGGGGTGTCAGGGTGTGGTTGGGGGTTGGGAGGGTGTGGTTAGGGAATCTAAGATCCCGCTTGCCGCGTCATGCAGCAAACAACAACGAAATCCCACAGATTTCGCTTACCTGAGGAAGCTGCCACCATGTATACAACATGCTGGCAAGTCTGCCGCCTCAGGTGGCCTGACAGACACTCCCCCAGAGGATTCCCTCCGACTCAGGCTTTCGGCCACTGTCCCTTATGAAGAGTTAGTAAAGTTAGTTTCCCCTGAAACCACCTCACCAATGAAGCGAACCTACAGAAGCTTCAGGAACTCTGGAGTATAGTCTCCAGTTCTAGGTTCTTCTTTAGAGCTTAACTTCCTCTCCTCACACGCGTAGCCTCACACTCATAATGCCCCAGCTCCCACGCCGGCCCCCGTAGGCGCAGACTCGGAGTACACACTGGCCTGCAGCGCCTAGTTTAGGCAATGGTCTGGGGGTGGACACCCGCGGCAGGGCAGGGAAAGTGGAACTGGGCAGACGGCGGCAGGGGCCTTGTCACCGGAAGCGCAGAGGCTGGTGGTGGAAGTGAGCATCAGAGGCACTGGGGCCCGTCGGTGGAGTGAGCGTCCAAGCCGGTGCTGAAGCTTTTCTGAAAACGCTCGTCTGTGACTCAGAGAGTGCTTCTTATTGTGAGGAAAGTGGAGACAATTATTCTGTTGAAGGAACTACAAACAAGTGAAGCAGAGAAGCCCCGAGGCCCTTGGAGATAGGAAATGAGGCCAAGAGAAGAGGCTGGAGGGCAAGGGAGCACGAAGTGCCTCAGGGAGCAGGCCCACCTTCCCCAGGGGCTCGCTTCCCCCAGACCCTAGACAAGGGCAGCCCCACCTCATTCTGCCTGTTTTCTGCACGGGGCTCTGGTTGGGACCTACAATCCATCTAGACACCTCTGATGAAGGGGACAGAAAGGTGTGTGTACATATGTGGAGGGGGGCAGGGGGCGGAGGGGAGGGCGCAAGACCCTCGGGTGGTTACCTATCCTTCACAATGAAGAGCAAGGGCGAGAAGGTGAACACTGACAGAAGGGTGGAAGGCCAGCCAGGTCATGAGCTCTCCTTTTCTTCCTTTTTAAAAAATTACAGCAAAAAATACGTAAAATTTTACTATTTTAACCAGTTTTTAAAGTGCACAGTTCAGTGGCACTAAGCACATCCACAATGTTGTATTGATACACCCATCACCATTATCTAGTTCCAGGGCTTTATCCTGACCCCAAAAGGAAATTGCCTACACATTAAGCAGTGCCCCCCCCCCCCACCATTTCCTCAGTCCCCAAATCTCAGCTTTCCATCCCTATGGATTGACCAATTCTGTACTTTTCATATAAATGGAAATCACATACTATTGTGGTCTTTCGTGTCTGGCTTCTTCTTTACTTGGCTTTTTTCAAATTTCGTCCATGTTGTAGTGTGGATCATTACTTCTATGGCTGAACAACACTGCATTGTGTGGTTAATCCCACTTTTGCCTATCCATTCATCTATTAATGGCCATTTGGGTTATTTCTACCTTGTGGCTATTGTGAATTGTGCTGCTATGAATATTTGCATACAGGTTTTTGCTCAACTATCTATTTTCAATTCTTTGGGATAGGAGTAGAGTTGCTGGGTCATATGGAAGTTTGATATTTATTGAGGAACCACTTCCCCTTCTTTTTACAGATTTTCACAGACTCAGGAGGCTGGGACTCAGAAATGAGCTGGAAAAATGTTTCTCAGATTTTGGATTTCACACACCTGTAAAACTAAAACTACCATTACCACCATCCCCACCCTTCAAAGTAATGGGGACTTGTGTCAGGAATAAGGCCAACCTCATAAAATGAGTATATTTCAAGTCACGTAAACTCTTTGCCTTGTACTTGTTTCCCTATCACCTCCACCATTGGGTCATTTGGCAAACACTTGCCTGGTCCAATCTGCATCCAAAGTCTGAGTTTCCCTCTCCAGCTGCCCTGGGCTTGAGCAGCCTCTGGGGGCCCATCTGGGGGGTGCTCTCCCTTCTAGGTGGCCCTGGTCCCTGGAATGTTCTTCCTCATGGAGAGTTGGTCCTACTCCCATGGTCTCCCCAGTCTTTGCTCCCCACTCTGGGGGTCTCACAGACATTGGCCTCATTTCACTTGTTTTGGGACTGGGACCTATGCAACTTTCTGTTTCCCAAATGCTCTATAGGGCTGAACACAGCCAACATGAGACACTTGAGAGCAGAGGAGGTGGACATGAGGGAGTCCCCCAATTTGTGAAGATTCTTAGCAGAAACAAAGAGAATCTCCAAGCTGTATGGGTGTGTGTGTGTGTGTGTATGTGTATACAGTATTATAGTATTTCATAAACACCTCTCCTTCTAGAAAAAGTTGTGAACAAGCTATAAAGACTAACAAAGTTTTGTTTTGTGGTTGGCTTGGCTTATCCCAGTTCAACATTTCTGTGTGGAAAGTCAGCAATATAGCATGGGGAAAATTCAGAGCTGAGGGCTGCATTCAAATCAAACTTCCCCCATTACAGGGTGACCTTGGTGAGGTTAATATGTGTGCCACACTCACCAGATTGGCGGAAAAGGGATTTTAAGGCAGACTCATGAGATTACCATGAAGGTGAGGCTACAGAAGTGCCCAGCACACCATAGGTACTTGCTCCATAACAGTTCTCACTGGAAGAAATTTGAGCAGCATGTTATAGCTTCTGTGAGCAAAATCAAAGTGAGAAGACATTATTTCATATACATTTGGTAAACAAAAATCCTTCAAAGAATCAAGTCCCTGTATGAAAAAACAATAACAGAAAGAAGTGTTTGATGGTAAGGAACATGGGAACACACAGCACGGCTGAAACGAAACAGTACTTTGGTCTCTTACCAGAGGATCCAGTGGCTCTGCTGAGGTCAAACCCTGTCCCCACCACCTGGACAGTGGGAACAAGGTCTCCCAAAAGATGGCCATGCCATGTGTCCGTGAGCCCCAGGGAGGCAGTTCCAAGGGGAACTGGGAGGGACCTTACACGGAAGGGAGTTGGCTCAACCCAATGGGCAGGAAGGACCCTGAGGAGGGGCCCTGGGAAGGAAGCTGAAAAGGGGACTTACCACCTACCTCCCCTAGGGAGGAGATTCAGTCCCTGGCTGGTCCTGCAGAATTTGGTATCGACTTCAACAGGGGCTTCCTCAGTGGCTGAGGGTAAAGCGCCTGCATGCAATGCAGGAGACCCGGGTTCAATCCCTGAGTTGGGAAGTTCCCCTGAAGGAAATGGCAACCCACTCCAGTATCCTTGCCTGGAGAACCCCATGGATGGAAGAGCCTGGTGGGCTAAAGTCCATGGGGTCACAAAGAGCTGGACACGACTGAGCGAGCTCACTTCACTTCAACAGGGAAAGAATCAGGTCTCTTGATATGCTGAATAGGATCTGTCATCTGATTATCTCGCCTGAAAAAAGTACAGGTGGTGCTTTACAACACCTCCAGTCTGGGCTACAGAATCTTCCTAGGAAGGGTCCCAAGCCCTTGAAATGTGCTTTCTTGGAAGGTCAGTGTAGATGTCCACAACTGTCTAGCGCGGGTCTGGCCTGCTTGGCAGTGTCCATAGGCAGCTCTGAGGCAAGAACAAACTGGAGGGGTTTCCTGCTTCCTTTTTGCCCTGGATCGGCTCCTGCAATCAGTCTGGAAGGCCTTCCTGCTGCTTTCTGTCCACCTTGGTGGGAACCCCAGTGACATAAATGCCAGTCGGCCACAGCTAGAGGGTGGGGATCCACCTCCAACCCTCACCGCTTCAGGGCTCCAATGCCAGCGAAGCCACCCAAGCTGCGGCTATCTGTGCCTGGATGCTGCTGCTTCTGGCCTCACCCACCTGGCCCGACTACACCAGGGCAAGCAGGAGTAGGCAGAGGGATTAACAGACAGAGGATTTCAAATAGGCAACCATCGTGGAGATTTCTCACATCTGGAGAGCTCCACATAGTGTGAAAAGGGTCTTCACCTTCATCTGACCCTCAGAACACTCCCCCCTGGGAACCAAAAGGGAAACCGAGGCCCAGGGAGGGGAAGAAACACAGCACCCATTAAGATGAGGCTGAGCCAGAACCCAGTGCCAGGACTGGCTGTAGATTCGGTGCTATGCGTTCAAAGAAAAGAATCAAAAATTGGAATGACAGGTATCAACCCTGGGATTTCTTTGGAAGGAATGATGCTGAAGCTGAAACTCCAGTACTTCGGCCACCTCGCGCAAAGAGTTGACTCATTGGAAAAGACTTTGATGCTGGGAGGGATTGGGGGCAGGAGAAGAGGACGACAGAGGATGAGATGGCTGGATGGTATCACTGACTCGATGGACGCGAGTCTGAGTGCTCTGGGAGTTGGTGATGGACAGAGAGGCCTGGCGTGCTGCGATTCATGGGGTTGCAGAGTCAGACACGACTGAGCAACTGAACTGAACATACCCGACAATGTTTAACCCATAAATGTCATACACTGCCTGCCTTCACACACACTGTCCCCCCAACTGGGGAGCACTTTCTCTTCCCCACCTGGCAGCTGTGCTGACTCACCCTTTTGGACCCAGTCTTTCGAACAGGGCGCATCCAAGCCAACCTGAGCTGTCACCCACAATGTCCTCACCTTTATGATGATTCCTCATAGGCAACTATGTGCTTATCTCCTCTAAGATACTGTGGATTCTTTGAGAGCAGAGGTGTTTTTCATCTCTGAATGCAAAGCACAAGCAGAGGATGGGCACAGGGTAAATGCTCAGTAAATGTATGGTTAATGAAAAAGTAAATGTCCTCTTGCAAAACTTGTGGCCTCCATGTAATGGTCTAGTGCTGAAGCAAGGAGGTGGGAGCCTTCTCCAGGCCACTGGGGACAGGGCTCAGACACGCAGCACTTGCCAGACAGCACACTGTACCAGCACTGGGAAATGATGCTCTGACCCTGCAGGAGACGCCCTGGATGCAGAACCCCCTGAGCAGGATCCTGCTCAGATCCTCTCCATCAGAGGATGCCCTCACCATGATGTCCCACTGCCAAGCAGAGAGCTGCTGGGATGAGGCAGTTTACCAAAGACCCTGGCCCAGCTGAGGGCCTTGAGTGCCCCCCTGGGCCCACCCCCAGCTGCTGTGAGGCCTCATGACTGCTGCTGCCAAGTCACAGCAGGGTCTCCCTGACAGTGTTCAAGGGACACTCTTGCAAGAGTGCTGTGAAGCAGCATTCTGTGATCAAACATGTGGGAAATGCTACCAGTCATATTGACTCAATGGACATGAGTTTGAGCAAACTCCAGGAGACAGTGAAGGACAGGGAAGCCTGGTGTGCTGCAGCCTGGGTGGCAAAGAGTTGGCCATGACTGAGCTACCGAACAATGATAGTATGACCCCCTTGAAGAGGGGGTCTCCCACGTGTGGCGTTCTAAGGATTCTGAGGTGTATATAGCAAATATTATGTGACTGGGTTCTGGCCCAGTATCTGCCTAACCTATTAAATACAGAGCCTCACCCCCACTGTCACATATACATTCCCTCTCCCTTTATTTTTTATAAAAAAAAAAACCAAACCTGTTAACATTCTACGGAAATAGGGTTTCAAGGAACATACTTTGAGAAATGCTGATGGGTCACGTCATAGGGCCACCAGGAAGTGGGTGACCATGGTCCAGAAAGGGTGCCAAGGATCTCTCGCCAACCAGTCCACAAACTTCCCGGGAGGAAAAGACTCAGAACCACCAGTCCAGTGAAAAAGATGAAGGAAGCAGCTGCTGTGAGCCTGTTTCCCATCTGCCAAATGAGAAGGAGCAGACTATGTGTCTGGGGTCACTAGATGAGACCTTGGAGGTGTGCATTTGTGGAAAGCTGACCCTCAGCACAGCTCCTGCGTGTCACACAGATTCCATCAAACTTACCCAAGTGACAGCTGTGCACAGGAGTGATGAAAAGGGCAGGAGAACAGCGAAGAACGGACACAAAGCTCACAGCACCTAACTCAGGGGTCCACGTGTATTTTAGGGACAAACAACCCTACACATACTGATAGGCTCTGATGATATGAATACATTAAAACCATGAGAATCCCTGGTGCCTCTAGCCCCAGGAGTCTATGAGAGTCGGCAAAAGCATGGGCCCAGAAGCCCACCAGACGCAGGTCTCAGCCAGCTCCGTTCCTTCCTGGCTGGGGAACTGGCCTGCAGCTCCACTCCTCTGTGTCTGTGTCCCCAGCATTCAGGATGAGGTTAAACCATGCCAGCCCCCAGGCTGGTGATGAGGAGAGATGACACTGGAGTCCAGCAGCTGCACAAAATAGGTGCTCAATGATTGTGTCTCCTTAGAGAAGGTTGGGATGCGAGGAACACTTATAAAGGCATCTGTCAGTGATGTCTAAAACAAAACTTCTTTCTCTAGTCATGTGGGAAGTTGGCTTCTACAGGTGGGAGGATGAGAGGATGAAGGAGGAATAGCACCTGCTGGATCAACGGACGGGAGGGAGAACACGATGAGACTCCAGGAAGCACGGTCATGACTGCCTCTAGCCAGCAGAGGGGGAAGGGGCGCTCATGGCCAGGAGAGGGAGAGATGAGAAGCTGTACCTCCTAAGGAGACCAGTATGCAGCCAAGCAGAGATCACAGTAAAGGTGACAGCTCTGCAAAGGTTCCCACCCACTGTGCATGTCCTACAGATCAGGTACTTGATGCACGCTGGCTCTAAGCACCAGCAGAGAAGCCAAGTTACCTGACCCTGGCCACACAGCTGGCCAGCCACAGGGCTGGACCAGAACCCTGAGCCTGAGTCCAGGGCACACACTCTTTCCACTTGTCCGTGCTCCCCCTCAGGACAGGACCATCCATTCACATCTTCTCTTACTGTCTGGGTCCTCAAGGGTGGGGACTGGATCTGACTCATCTCAGCACCCCCAGCACATGGCAGAAATGCAGCAAGTGTTGGTCGAATGAATTACATGCTTGACAACATTTCAGACATCTGTTGGACCTAAAAGTCAAAGTCCCTTTCCCAGAATATGACACAGTAGAAAACTACACTAGCTGATTCCCTCCTGAGGAATGTGGCTTGAGGAAAAATTCCAAATTCGCCTAGAAAATGTGAGCACCTAAGTCCTTCTACAATGTAATATAAGAGTCTTCTGCTCCCACTCAAAGTGGAAAAGCCCTACAGTGTTATGGGGTGAGCAGCGTGTAATATCAGAACATTGTCTTGCCTGACCACAGACAAGGAGACTGAAGGTCAGGAAGGAAAAGAGATTCCTCAAGGTGACACCTTGGGCCTCCCCTGTTTTCCTATATAAAAGGCTGCCTTTGAAAGAAAGAAAAATGCATTCAACATACACATCCTGAACAGCTGTTGTGTGTTGTCTGCAGCAGGTGCAGAGACGTGCTAAAGCAGAGTCATCACACAGAACAGTAAGGGCCCCCAGTGGCTGGAGGAGTGAGTTCTGTGTAAGGGAGCTGAGAAAGGCTTCATTTATTTGATAGGC
Source organism: Ovis canadensis (assembly GCF_042477335.2). Lineage (NCBI taxonomy): Eukaryota > Metazoa > Chordata > Mammalia > Artiodactyla > Bovidae > Ovis > Ovis canadensis. The sequence goes on along the minus strand of NC_091246.1, from coordinate 49,557,043 downwards.
GACATTAAGGACCATTAGGGATATGTTAGAAGGTCTAAGGGAAGATATGGAAGAGTGGCTAATCTTGCCCCCAAATATGTGTTCCCCCATCTAAGTACAGAGTTCTGTATTGTGAGGCCACTACCTGAACAGTGACTACACTTCCCAGTCTCCTCTGCATCCAGGTGGGGCCACGTGACTATGAGTGGCCGATGGGACATAAGATGGAGGAACCAATGGAACGTGAGCAGTTAAGAGCAAGACAGCTAAGAATTGGTTATATGCCTTCTTCACCATCCCCTTCCCCTCTGCCAGCCAGAAACAAAGACTCGGAAGCTCCCAGGAACGGCAGAGCCACAGATGAAAAGAGCAGGGTCCCTGAATCACCATGTGCTTCTGCCAAGCAGAAGCAGCCAGACTGGACTTCATGGGAGAAGAAGTCTCTACCGTGTCGGACTTTTGTTACAGCAACAAGCATCATCAACTACTACAGCAGGGAGGGGGAAATGGGTGTTTCGAGACTAAGGCACAGTGGTGTGTCAAGGCATAGTGTGTTTCAGGGAATGGGGAAAGTCTGATGATGGCGGGAGCATCGGCCATGTGAAGAGGATACTGAGATTCAGAAAGCTCACGCTGCTGACCACAAGGAGGAGGGTCACGTACAGGGATTGTTTCCAGGGGCCCTGGTGTTGCTGGCGCTACTCTCGAAGGAAGAGTGGAAATTGTGAATGGTTTCCTGTAAAATCTGTCTCTCGCGTCCCTGTGGAGGAAATTGAAAACAGACACAGAAAGTCTTGTTAAATCTTTTAACCATTAATTCAGTTGACACAGCCCTGTTAACATTTAACTCATACTTGAAAAACCCATGGGTGTCTTGGGGAAAACAAATCACCTAATTGAAAGAGCACTGGGTTTAATAAAAACATTCTGAGTTAGCACCCACAAACACAGCATGCCAGGGCTGGAGAGCCCCCCAAGATGCAGAGGTCCAATCTCCCAGAGAAGGATGGGCAGCAGAACCCAGAGAGCAGGCATGACTTATCCTGGGTCATTTGGCCCAGAAAGGACATCTCCTACCCTGCCCTGCTCTGTGCATATTTCCAGACATCATATTTCCAGGGAATTTTCCAGAAGCCGAACTTTCTGATACAGACTCAAGAGTCTGAACTGCCTTGACTCCCCCTTGTCCAAAAGATGACAGGTCTGTCTCCATAGTGATTCACTTCTCACCCCATCCTTGCAGATTCCCCTCCTAGTTGCCACCCTTTACACACACATTTTAAGATGGGAAAAGAGGGGGGATGCGGACATTTCTTTAAGTCCAAACAACATCTTCACTGAACACATAACTGAGAAGCAGTAATACACAGAGATTAATAACAGAGACTGGACAGCCTGGGTTCAAATCCCAACCCCTCCCATTTACAAGCTGGGTTACCTTGAGCTAGGTACTTCATCTCTCTGCAACTTAATTTCTATAAAATGAAGATGATAATCGTAACTCAAAGGGTGCTGCTGACACTGGGCTGTGGGTGGGTAGCAGGAGGTTGGCATGTCCTGACCTCAGAGGGCACCAGTGTAAATTAAAAAAATTTATTTTTAAACCAACAAATACATGTGGTCAAAATCTAAAGTAAAATAGACAGCCATTGGGAGTGTGCTGTATAACACAGGGAGCTCAACCCGGTGTTCTGTGAGAACCTAGAGGGGTGGGATGGGGTGGGAGATGGGAGGGAGGTTCAAGAGGGAGGGGACATATGCATGCCTGTGGCTGATTCATGATGACGTATGGCAGAAACCAGCACGATACTGTAAAGCAAGTATCCTTCAATACATTTTTTAAAAAATAAAGCAAATTAAAAGTGAATAATCTCTGGGAAACTATTCCCTGCCAAGAGTAGGGGGGGTAAAAAACCTGCCAAACATGACTAGACCTTAACCTCCCTCTTCTTTCATTTCATGGACTGCCACTTCCAGATCCCCAAGCAGGGACCTCTACTGCTGATGAGGCTCCTGGACACCCGGAAGGGCAAGAGGAGTCCCCCTTCACACGATCCATCCCAGACACCTGGAAAAGTGCCTTCAGGATTCCATCAACACACACCTAAAGGCTATGGGGCAAAAGTCAGAACATCAGAGGTGGGGTCAGAGGACCCCGAATCCCTACTCCACCACTCACTCTGTCCCAGGGGTGAGCCCATGCTGCTGAGTTTCTACATCTGTAATAGGGGGAAGGCATTGCATGCTGGTGCTGTGATGTGGCTCAACCTGAGATGAGTGGGTGTGACACTGTGCAAACTGCAGAGGGCTAAAAAATAAATAGAGGGGATGACAGCCATGTTATTATTAGACCACCTTAGCCTTAATTGCTTGAGAAATGAGGTCAGGGTGAGACAGGGTTCCAGCGCGCTCCTAACCTCAGGAGTGAGCCGTAGATGATGAAAACCATAATCGCTCCCCGCATCCACAGCTGATTGAAGCTGATAATGATAATTGCCCTTTAAAAACCCCTGGCTTCAAAGGACCATCCAGATAATTCTCAAAAGAAAAAAGCAAATGGCCATTAAAAGTAGAAAAAAAAAACCACGTTCAGTCTATCTAGTAGTTAAAGAAATGCAAATTAACACAAGGCATACTTCTTGGCCTATCAAATTAATAAAAATTAAAAAGCAAATGGATAGTACCCAGTGCTGGCAAGGGTGCCCCTGGAACTTATATCCACAGCTGGTGCAGATGTTTAGTAGCTCTTTCTGGAAGGTATTTCAGGATGAAGTACTATGTACCTCGATTTAGACTTTTTGACTCCATAATTTCACTTTTTTTTTTTTTAGATATCTATTCTGAGGAGATAATTAGAAAAGCTCATACACGAAGTTGCCCACTGCAGCACTATTTATAAAAGTTTGGAAGTCTACATAGCCAACAAGTAGGGATTAAAGAAAAATAATTTTAGTATATCCTAGCAAATTTATTTTATTATATTAAAAAAGAGTTCTTAATGACATGGGTAACTGCATATATTTAACATTAAATGCAGTAAGTAGAATATAAAATTATAGATTTAAATTTATCTCAGCCACTTTAAGAAAAATACTCAGCACAAAACACTGCAGAGTGATCTTCCCAAATACCAACAGTGTTGGCCTCTGGGTGGCTAGATTGTGATTCCTTTGTAAGTTCTTTTCCCCTTTCTGGTACTGCATAAATTTAGTACAACGAACATACACAGCTTTGATAATCACAAAAAAACAGGAATGGAAAGAAGCAACGGCTTAGGACCAATTAAAGGTGAAACTCCGGCTATCATTTCTGGTTAACCTTCTCCAATATACCACTTATTTGAAACTAACAAACTAATAAGCAGACTCAGCTTATTCGTAACTCGAATACTGAGGTGGGTTCATCAGGAAGTCAAATGGCTTACAGGTTGAGGGGCCACACTGCTTTGCTAATATTCATATGGCTGAGCCAGGTTTTGGGTGAATATTCATTAAGACAAAATTTTTTTTGGCTAAAATATTCAAACATTTTTGATTATGTAAGAAACACATTTTACATCACAACCCATGTAAATTGATGCAACTGAAACAAGCTTTAGTGTTCTTACCTGCAGAGAATGTTGATATTTTCTACTCTATTCTATTTCCCTTGTTAAAATGCTGCTCATGAACTACTAAAAAATTTATTCCACAAGCCCCCAGTGTGTTGTGGATTGCAGCTAGAAAGACATGGGGGCGAGGGGGCAAGGAGAGCTGGGCTTATCCTCTCCCACGTGTCCTGAGTTCTCAGATACGTACAGAGTATTTGAACCACAGTGGGTACTTTCTTGGCCAAGGTTGGGTTTCAGAAGTAAAAGGATGAACGTTAGGAGAAGCTCATGCCCTGGAGCAATCAAAGAGACAGGAGTCGGGGTCAGGCAGGTCCAGCCCAGAAGAGAAGCGGCCCCGGGCATACAAAGAGCTCTTAGAAGCCACACTCAGTCTGAGAAATACTTTGCTCTTTCTAAGAAGCAGCACAGACTTGCAATGGTGACCTAGAGTAGGGAAGATACACTTGCTTTTGTGACATTCAGCTTCTCCCAATCACATCTTTGCTCTCAGATACAGTTGATACACATGGTCCTCATTTCCACAGGATTCTGTCTGGCACAGCTGACCCTCCAATAACAGGGCTATTACAGCGATCGGTTCAGATCAGCCTCTTCCCTTTGCACCAATCTCCATGGGGAATCGCTTGACTTTGCAGGTTGGACACTGCCTGTGGGGAGGACATGGACGTCTTGGCATGTTGGAAGCATCTGGGATCTTTCAGCTGGGAGGTGGTCAGCTGAGGGCCCCAAGGAAGATCACTGTTATGGGTTAAATGTTTGTATCCTGTGTTGAAACCCTAACCCCTCAAGTGATGGAAGGTGATTAGGATTAGGTGAGGTCATAAGGGTGGGGCTCCCGTGATGCCATCTGTGTCCCTATGAGAAGAGATAAAGAGAGATTTTGCTTCTATTTTGGGCCACATGAGGAATTGAGAAGGTGGCCACGTGCAACTTGGAAGAGGAGCCTCACCAAACTCAACCACTCTGGCACCCTGATCTTGGACTCCCAGTCTCCATACTGTGAGAATTAAACTTCAATTTATAAGCCACCCTATCTAAGGTACTTTGCTTTGCAGCCTGAACTATGACAATCACCAACAGCTGTTACTCTGCTTCTCTTGATGGGGCCCTGTTTAGTAAACAAGGAGAAGGGGGAGGCCAATGGATTTGAGAGAAAACTATAAAAAATGTCCTAGTCTCTACAGACTTTAAGAAAAATATCCTCCTTTGGAGTGGGGCTCAAGACGTCGTATCATCCACTCTGAAGATGACTATTAAGTTGCCTAAGATTTGCAGACCAACCCTGTGTGTATTCTTTTTGTGATTCTGGACCAAAGAGGCCATGGCCACAGACGGCAGAGGGGAGGTTCCAGAAATGCTGGCAGTTATCACCTACCAAGACTCAGACCCTGCTCCAATGACACCCAGCTCCGGTCTTTCCACGCCCTCTAAGGTCCTTACTGGCCCTCCATATAGAACCTCTTTTGTCCTTCCTTTTCGACTGGTCTAGGCTTGGCTTTCCTCACCTCCATCCTCTCCTTGGCTCACACGTCTGGCCCTTGCAGGCCTGAAGAAGGAAGGGTCCTAACTCCTGAGCTAGAGCCTCCTCACTATCACCCACCTTGTCCTCTCACACAAGCCTCTGTGTACTTGACTGGGTTACCCCTGACCACGCTGGGAGCCCCAATCTGTCCCCTCTGGCCTCCTCTCACACCAGGTTCCTTGCGCTCCATGATTCAGCTACTTCTTTAGTTCTTTTCGTTAATTAATTTTTTTAAACTTTGGCCACACTGCACAGCATGTGGGATCTTAGTTCCCTGACTAGGGACTGAACCCGTGCCTCCTGTAGTGAAAGCCTGGAGTCGTAGGGACCACCAGGGAGGTCCCCTTTAGTTCTTTAAATATACCACACACGTCAGTGCAGGCCCTGTGCACATATGCTTCCCTCCGCCTGTACCCTTCTTCTACCCCTGGGCCAGGTGGTTCTTATCTTCCTTCAGATGGCGGCCCTCCTGCCCTTCTCCAGGGATGTCTGCCAGGCCCTTGCCTTACCAGGCCCCACCCTCTCACTGGGAGCTCTCACAGCACAGTTTGCCTCTCCTGTGCAGCTCTCCTGCCCTTCTCCGGGGATGTCTTCCAGGCCCTTGCCTTACCAGGCCCCACTCTCTCACCGGGAGCTCTCACAGCACAATTCGCCTCTCCTGTGCTTATGGATTACACCAAGACAGGACAGCACACAGGTCAGGACAGACACCGGGTTCTAATCCTGGCTCTGCCACTTACTGACTGGGTGATTATGGGCAAGTTCTCTGACCTCTCTGTGCCTCAGTTCCCACATCTGTAAACTGGAACCAACTTCAGAGGCCTTCTGTCAGGGTGACATTAATGACTAGACGTGATGTGCTCAGAGTGATTCTCCATGCTCAGCACTTACACATGGCAGAGAGTCAAAGGACAGTTTTTTCATGAATAAATCAATGGTCCAAAGACTTTAGTGCTGGCTTCGGGTGATCCACCCACAGTAAGCCACCCTAAGGTTTCTGTTCCTGGGATGAACCCTTCCCAGCAGCCAAGACCTGCCCACCTCCTGCCCTTCACGTCTAAAGGAAGAGCAGAAATGGTGCTGGTCTGGGAGTCAGGACTCACAGTCCCTCTCGGAGCCTCTGCTTCCCTCTCTGTAAAGTGAGGCAGTGAGTGTCCTGGACAGGTGACCAGAATCAAGGAAGAGACCTTACAGAGCAGAAAGAACACACAGCAAAGACCTGCAGGAAAACGCTCAGGCTCACAGACATGGGTAGCAATGCCAACCACAACATTTGGAAGGCCCACTTCACAGCCTTGATATTGTTGGTTAGTCTCTAAGTCGTGTCTGACTCTTTTGTGACGCCATGGACTGTAGCCAGCCAGGCTGCTCTGTCTGTGGGATTTCCCAGGCAAGAATACTGGCGTGGGTTGCCATTTCTTTCTCCAGGGGAATCTTCCTGACCCAAGGATTGAATCTGCATCTCCTGCATTGGCAGGCAGATTCTTTACCACTGAGCTAGCAGGGAAACCCACCCCACAGCCCACAGACAAGCAAAACAGCGATGACAACAACGGCAATAAAACCAGCCCCCAACCTGAGTGGGCCAGGGCAAGGTTGGGGAAGGGTGGCAGGGCTGGCTGGAGGAGGAGCTGCCTCCATACAGATCCGCCCTCCCCATCCCCAGCTCTGCTCCTGGGCTGAACAAGGGAAGTGTAAGGGTACTGGCCGCCCAAATTAACTACGGAAATGTATGTGAAGTGATCTGTGAATGACAAAATGCTACATGGATATTCCCTTGCTATTGTCACTACAGGTCTGATCAATATTTTTGTGCCTACCCGGCAACATATAGGCAGAACCATAAAAGTCACAATCTCTGACATAACCTCATGTTGTGGAACACAGCCTGAGGAACAAGACAACAGAAGAAAAAGCATAAAGGCAGAGAAGTCCACTCCGGTACTATTTATAATGGTAACATCCCATTATTGCCCAGTGAGTGAGGAGCAGTAAGGCAAAGTGTGAAGAAGCATCATGTAAGCAAGTATATTGGTTTGGCCAAAAACTTTGTTCGGGTTTTTCAGTAGGCTGCTATGGAATAAGAGACAAAAAATATCCAGCCCACAGTAGAAGAAAAGGCAGAAGGCAAAGGAATGTGAACAGCCCAAGAGCAACTGTACAGCTGCAGAGTGACCAGTACCTCGCTTCTGTGTTTTGCTTGCTTTTTGCGTATGTGCCTTTGGGTGGGGGCATTGCTAATCTTTAGCTTTAAAGCTGACGACAAAAGTGTAGGATGCCAACAATGGCAACAGCGACTGGCAGATCTCTGTGTGCCAGGTGCTCTGCTGAGCATCTCAGTCCTGGCAGTCAGCCCATCACCCCCACCCTCCAGAGCAGAAAGCTAGGCTCAGAGAGGGGTGCGACTTGCCCAGCGTCACTGAAAGTGGAGGAGCTGGGTCAGCCTGACTTGGGGGCCTGTCTTCATCAACTTCCACTGTGCTCCATAGGGCAAAACTCAGCCCTGTGGGTTGAGATGATTGGAGGGAATATTTAAGCAGGATCTAAAGAGAAACCATCTTATGAGAAGAGAGGCCTGGAAAAGGAACAGACATACTGGAGGATAGTGACCCACTGGCCTTGAGAAGTGTGTGAGCGGGCCAGCCTCCACCAGGCATGTGGGGGAGACAAAATCAGACCATGAAGGTCCTTGGAACACCAGCGCCAAGGATCCTAGTGAAGCTCTCAGCTGTTTGAAACAGAAAAAAAAAAAAGACTGGGAACAATACCTTGCCTGCATTCAGTTCAGAAATTGCTGCCAAAATCTGCTGCCTGGATCCATCTGTCTTAATACCCAGCTCCTTCAAGTCGCCGTCGGTGAGTGTGAGGAATGCTTCCATATCCACCTGGGGAGAGAGAGGGGGATTTGCTACCATCTGCTTGGTGCCACACCTCTTTTTTCCCGACCACAACCGGACTATCATGATTATGAGCTATTAGTGCTTATTAGTAGTGAATTAATGATGATTTACTACTTTCAATTCCCGGCTTTATGCTGAATGTTTATGTGAAAATATCATTAAAAACAAAACTCTCCTCAGCTCTTACCCTGGAATTTTTAGAAGTGCATTCTGGAAAGACTCTGAAAACAAAATAAGTAAGGGAAGTCTCTGAGACAGTAATCTGGGTGACCAGAGTGGTAGAAAGCCAAGTCCTGCTGATAGAAAGTTCATGGCAATGTTGCTGCACTTTGAACAGTATAGGATACTGTACAGAAAATATGAGTATATGGCGGTACTCACCGTGTTTACCCCTCAAGGACAAAAGAGATGTCTTGTGGAAAGACAGAGTGAGAAGAGAAACAAGCAGAAGCAATAAAGGCAAGAAAGACTGGAGAACCGAGGCAGAGACGGGCTCAGAAAATGGGCATCTCAAAGCTGTTCGACCCCTGGTTTTTACCGGAGAAATTCTAACATTTCTGGCATCCCTGCCGGGGCCTCAGCTCCAGGAGAAGTTTCTCCCCTTTCTTTCAATTTTCATTTTACTTTCCTGGATTAAAAAAAAAAAATCTTGAACCAAGTTTGAGTCAGTGGGGAAGGGTCTGCTCCCGCACCCAACACCATGCTCTCTCTGAGATGCAGAGAGGGCCCCTGTGATAACGATAAGCTCCCTGCATCTCTCTGGGCTTTACAGATCACAAGACACTGACAGGCTGAAGGAACAGGTGACGTGGTTTTGATGGAAAACACCTGCCCCCTGACCCTACTGGACACTCCCCTCCCCCCACCATCCCAGACCTGAGGCAGAGACCCCACCCCCAGCCTGCGTGTGGGTCCCCATGGCCAGCTCCTCAGAAAGCATGGAACACATGAAATATAAGCATGCAGCCATCTGCAAACAGTAAAGATTTTTTTGATGAGAAAAACTGCCACTGAAGTTTAAGGCATCGAGAAGGTAGGAAGGACAGATTGGATAGGGCAGAAAAGCAAAAAAAAAAGGAAGAAAGTCGTGGCACCCCTGACTTCTTCTTGAACCGAAACACATACTCCTTAACTGGGTCTCAAGCTTGCTGGAGACAAGGAGGGATTCTCATGCTACATTAACTGTGACCGTTGTCATGTACTAAACTGGGCACTAGAATGTTCTAAGCCAGTGACTGTACCCTGGTAGCTAATGGGCCCACTGACGAGTTTTATTTCGCTGACAGTAAAAATTTTAACATCTTATTGAGATGTAATTCATTTACCATACAATTCACCCATTTAAAGTGTAAAACTCAATGATTTTTTAGTACAGAGTTGTGTGATCGTCACCACACTTAATTTTAGAGCATTTTCATCACCCCAAAAAAGAAAACCCGTACTCATTAGCAATCACTCCCATTCTCTCCTCCCCACATTCCCTGGCAACCACTAATCTGCTTTCCGTCTCTACAGATCTGCCTATTCTGGACATTGCATATAAATGGAGTCATGCCATATGTGGCCTTTCGTGACTAACTTCTTTCTCTTAGCACAGTGTCTTCAAGGCTCATCTGTTTTGTAGAGTGTATCAGTACTTCTTTCTTTTTAATGGCCAAGCTACATTCCAAGGTAGAGTGATAACACATTTTATTTACTCATTCATCAATTGATGGGCATTTGGGCTATTTCTACCTTTTGGCTATTATGAACAGTGTTGCTGTGAACACTGTGCAAATGTATGCTTTCAATTATTGTGGGTATATACCTACCTAGGAGTGGCATTACTGGGTCATATGGTAATTCTCTTCAACATTTTGAGAAACTGCCAAACTGCAGAACAGTAATTTTTAAAAATGTGATTGTGAGTGCTTTTAGGATTTTGAATGAGAGCAAATAGGAACTCTCTTAGACTAATACAGACTCTTTATGTCCAGATACGTAACAGAGATTCATTAGAATTTGCTTTTTACCTACTTTAAACCTAAAAACTGGCTAGGTAATCCCCTTCAACTAAAGGAGAACAGAACAGACACAAACTTTACTACAGAGAGTAGAGCTCAAAATTACAAAATTTTATTATAACACAACAAGCCAGAAGGTCCCCAGGATTTCACTGTTATGAGTGAGCCAAACGTGCTGAACACAAATTCTATTTCTTCAGCCATCTCAATGAAAAAGATCAATCCAGGCTTAAAGAATAACAACCTACATATTTAGACAACTGTTTTATGCTAAGATTTAAATGGACACTCAAAAAGAATATTCTTACCTCTTGCTCCTCAAAAATGGGCTGATATTTCTCAAGTGATAATTTCTTAAGGATTCCAGTCAGTTCATCTTCAAGAGGGAAAGAATGTAAAATAAGATATTTTAGAATTTGGTAAAATTGCCTCAAGAGTGATCTTCAAACTTTCATAAAGTCGTGGTAATCTTATTTCAAATGAAATTCTACAAGAAGCCCCGACACAGAAAGCAGATCTGCACTGCACTCCTGGGGTGTGGCTGCAGGTGGGTCTCGAGCCACGTGTTGGTCATACCCCTCCCTCGGGGCAGGCTCCCAGCATTCCCCAAACCCCAGATCGGGCTGTGAAGACAGAGGTGGGGAGCTTCATGGCTAGGCTCACTCTCCAATGGCTGCAACCACCAAGTTCTTCGAGTTCTAGCTTCTGGGCCTAAAACCCTGCACTCTATCCCAGAACAATTTTAAATTATGATTTCTCAACTGCTGTTAGCTACACTCGGAATAAACACTAAGACTAGCACCCCTCAGCTAGACAGAGAAAGACCTGGAGAGAATAGGCAGGTGGGCCTCAGAGTCAAGGTTTGGTTTAAGCATTTGGAGACTGTGGGCTTCCTGAAGAAAAGGCGGGTCTGAGTGGAACAGGAGAGCCAGATGGACACAGACCAGGGGAAAGCAGAAGATCTAGGGTATCAAGTTATCAGAGCAGGGAGGGAGACAGGGAAGGAGACAAGACCAGCATCTGGGGGGCTTAGAGAAACATCCATTCACACGTTCAAAAGGAGTTTACCAGACTAGGCACTGGGACTCAACAGGGACCAAAACAGACCACAAGCAAGCTGACAGGTCGGTAAGGAAAAACAGAGCAGGGTGGGACAGGTTGACAGGGGATGTGAGAATGTTGTTTTATAGAGGGTGGTCAGGGAAGGTCTCTTAGGAGGTGACATTTTAGCAGTAAATGAAGGAGTGAGCTGTGCAGATACCAAGGCAAAGAGCACCAGCAGCATCCAGGCAGAGAGAACCGCAAGTGCAAAGGTCCTGGGGCAGTGGGTGCAGCTTACAGAAGAGTGGACTGGAGGTTAGGTGGTCAGAGGTCCACTCATTCATCATCCAGCAAGGGCTACTGTGCCTACTACTTGCTGGGAATGCAAGTACAGACAGGTCCCTGTGGTAAAGGAACTCAGTGTGACTGGGAAGATATACTGAAGGGGGTGACGGATGATGCCCCGTGCTCACCATCAGGCACCCTGTACTGGATACCCATTTGCTCTTAACAACCCCACGCGGCAGACCCTGTTACTGCTCCCACTACAATGAGGAAGTCACAGAAAGCTGGCACCATATCTTAGGTGAGATCACACCACTAGTCCACAGCACAGTGGGGATTCAAACCCAGTGGTTTAGCTACCAGGCCTGTGCCACACGCCACTCTGCCACCTCTCCCACAGGTGGTGAGCACATGGTGAAGGGCATGACTAAGGGGACAGAGAGGACAGCCGACCAGCCCAGGGGACCAGAAAAGCTTCACGGAAGAGCTGCTAATGAGCAATGGTGTTATGAGATTAAATGAGTCCCAGCCCACACATAATCCATTATAGATTCAGGACACCTATAATGCTGTTCCCTCCGTGAGTCTCTCTTCACATTTGCGTGCTGGCTTTCTGGGAGGGGGAATGTACACATATATGTAGACACGTAACCTTACAGCAGATTTTACTCATGTAAGGATGTATGTGCACAATTTATATATGATAATAAATTACATGATACTCTATATTATAAACTCCATACAGCCAATGCCTTCATTGGTTATCAGGCATTTCACTGAATGTCTTCACTGATTTTTGCATCATTCTTGTAGCCAGAGCGAATGAGTAGAGTTCCTACATGAAGGCTTGCTGATGCTTCTGTTTAGGTGAAAACGTGAGATGAAATGAAACAACGAAGACGAATGTTGGAACTTCATGTGAGCAACTGTGCTCAATCAGATAAAAGTTTTCAAATCCTGGAAGACTATTTAGACTATTTTCTCAATTTTCAGTGCTGGAACAGCTATAGACATGATACTTTGAGGTTTAGCCTGCATAATTAACATTGTCTAGATGATATCCAGATGATCAATAAAACATTAACTCAAGTCCTGGTGGGTATTTGCTGATTTCCATGGTGTAAATACATCACCATGGCTGATTTCAACCTGCCAATGTCATGTTCCTAGAAACGGAACTAGGAAAGACGCAGAGAAGTAACACATCAGTACACAGTATTCCCACCACGAAGGAAAAAGAGACATAAAGAACTTCAAGAGCACAGATATTAGAATGCAGTAAAAGATTAGAAAATAATATATTTTGATTTAAATGCCACATACCTTAACATGTAGCATAATCAGCTTAATTATAAGTTCATGTAATTTGACTTGTCTTTTTTAACACATATTTTTGTTGTTGTTGTAACTTGACTTTTAACAGCTGTGTTTAGTTGCCAGCTTATATGTTTCCTTGGAGAAGAAAATGGCAACCCACTCCAGTATTCTTGCCTAGAGAGTCCCGTGGACAGAGGAGCCTGGTGGGCTGCTGTCCATAGGGTCACACAGAGTCAGACACGACTGAAGCGACTTAGTATGCATGCATGCATTAGAGAAGGAAATGGCAATCCACTCCAGTATTCTTGCCTGGAGAATCCCAGGGACAGAGGAGCCTGGTGGGCTGCCGTCTATGGGGTTGCACAGAGCCGGACACAACTGAAGCGACTTAGTATGCATGCATGCATTAGAGAAGGAAGTGGCAATCCACTCCAGTATTCTTGCCTGGAGAATCCCAGGGACAGAGGAGCCTGGTGGGCTGCCGTCTATGGGGTTGCACAGAGCCGGACACAACTGAAGCGACTTAGCAGCAACAGCAGCAGCATATGTTTCCTATAAATTTAACAATCAGCTCTGGCCCAGCTGCACACTATCTGCTCAGTCCCTGCAGCCCCGCCCAAGTGCCGCTCTTCAGTGAAGCCCACAATGATGCTGCCTGCCTTGCTGGTAACACAGGTTTAATCCCACCTTGCGCTATAATCATTTGATGTTGTCATGCAGAATATATCTGAATCCCCAGCCTGATGAATGACCAGGACACCAGCACAGGTTACAGCTCCCAGGGCTGCCCCAGGCACCTTCACGGAGTGTGTGTGAAGCTTACATGACATTGTCGCCCCCTCACCATTTCCTTCAGGAGGAGTGAACAGAGGGACACAGCACGAGCAGGGCAAAGGCTCGCATGTGACCCTTCACCGAGGCTACAGGTTTTCCACAAAAATATCATCAAGGATGGCTCTTTAGTGATGGACTCCAGGCTCTGGTCTGTGATAATCTAATGCCCGCAGGACAAGGGTCTTGCTGCCTCGGGACCCAGGAACCCCAGGAAGCAAAAGTAGGCTTTCTAAGCCAGAGAAGGTAACCTTAAAAAAAAATATGCGCTCTCAAGTCCTCTGTTTTTTATCCCAACGAGGCTTTGCAAAGCTTTTTTCCAATAATGAATGAGAGGGGAGAAGAGTGGGCACAGACCAGTAATCAGATATCCACTGTCTTAACTCTTTGGGAGGAATATGTGGGGCACAAATCCCAAACTGAACCACTAGTTTAGATTCCTGAGGCCTTCCGAGGCAGGAGAGTTCATGGGCGGGGAACTTAAGATGCCACACAGAAATTCTCTGGTGGTCTAGTGGTTAGGACTCCACGCTTTCACTGCAGAGGACCCGGATTCAATCCTTGGTTGGGGAATTAAGATCCCACAAGCCACGTGGTGTGGCGAAAAAAAAAAAATCATTATATGTATATATATAAAGAAAACACAGGGAGGAATGGGGTTGCTAGCCAGCCTCTGAAGCTTTCATAAATGATCGCACTAGATAGTACAAAACAATGAAAGCAGTCCCAAATAAAGAGGATGCCAGTGGTAGTGTACATGTATCAACGCAGTACAGACCGTAGCCTGTGCAGTTGATTTCAACTTATCACTTGCTGGGCAGAATCTGCTCTGCACGCCCTCCCAGCAGCTGCAGTGAGACGCCTGCAAACCACACACACAGAATCTCCTCGCCTGTCAGACTCATACTGATTGCACCTGCCTGGCCCCTGCTGCTGCTCTCTCATCAAAGCTCTGCTCCCAGGAGCCACCAGAGGGCAGTTTTTAAAAGGATGAGCTTCTTCTCTCCTTTATCATTTACGTCTTCACACCTGGGATCTCACTACAGTGCCTCCAACTCCCTCCCTGCTGCCTGATCCATCTCCCTTTCCTCATCACCCCCACTCACGCAGGTTCCTGCTTTTACCTGCCCTCTATCCACTTCCATTTTCCTTTAAGGAGCTATTTCCCTCCCACTCCCAATGCACACAATCTGACCCTAACCGACCCTGGCTCCAAAGGCAGACACACTCTGCCCTTGGGGACACAGAGATAGTCAAGGATGGGCAAACAACCCGAGTCATTATCAATACAGCCAAGACAGGACAATGATCTTTACCCGTGGGGTTTTGCCGGAGCTGCTAAGAAAGTAGCACACTTTCTACTGGGGTGTCTCGGTTAGTAGGAAGAAGTATGAAGCTGCAGGGGGTATCCCTGCCACCGCTTGAAGAGAGCCTACCTGAAAGATGGGGGTGAAACATTCCAAGGCACATGGATTTAGACATGCTTGAAGCACACCCTACATATTTCCATTATGAGCCCACAGATGATCACTGTTTTAGTTTTGTTTGCTTAAATCAGTTTGAATGGAGATTTCACCCCTTGCAACTGATAGAATTCTGATTTGTACAAGGTTCAGGGAAAGGTACATAATGGGCGGTGGAAAAGCAGTTTTACAGGTGTATATCTGTGTATTTAAACAAAACCAACTACATTCAGAAACTACTGTATACCTTTTAGGTACATAAGCTCAGTGAAAACAAACATGCAAGGTATAATCAGGGAAGGGAAAGATATTTTTGACTGAAAAAACTAAAAAACACCTGACCCAGGACAGCTATAGCAATAAAGGGCACCTGCGAGGTTACCCTGGCAAGAGGGAAGGGTGGGGTCTCAGGACCTTTCAGGGGGACTCACCCTCATCAGTGATGGTGCCACTGCTGGAGCCCCCGCTGCTCTTGGACTGCCGGTGGGATGAGGAAGAGGACACGGAGGACTCGGCCGCCTGCCCCTTGGGAGAAGGAGAAGGTGTGAGGGTGGGGGAGGTGCTTTTGGAGGTAGTGGAGGTTCCAGATGGAGGCCTTTTGCTTGTCTCCAGTTTCTGCTGAAAAGAGTAAGACAAATACATAAGCCATCACCTGGAGGGCAGACATGATTCAAACAGACACCCACAATAGGGAACACGGGTGATATATGACTCAACAAGATGTCTAACCAGGACTATGAAATCTACTTCATAGAAAACATGCAAAGCAGAAACCATAATATCAAAACAGTCTCTGGAAAATCCTCCCCTGAGAAGAGACAGGGAAGGGGATGGAAAAAGTGGCACAAGAGGAGCCAGAAAAGCCCAGTCCTAGTCCTGTCCAGAGATGGCAATGGCACCCCACTCCATGGATGGAGGAGCCTGGTGGGCTGCAGTCCATGGGGTCCTGAAGAGTCGGGCACGACTGAGCGACTTCACTTTCACTTTTCACTTTCATGCATTGGAGAAGGAAATGGCAACCCACTCCAGTGTTCTTGCCTGGAGAATCCCAGGGACGGAGGACCCTAGTGGGCTGCTGTCTTGGGGTCGCACAGAGTCGGACACAACTGACGCGACTTAGCAGCAGCAGCAGCAGTCCTGTCCAGATAGCGGCCAGCGTCATGTCCTTGGCTGAGTCCCCTGGCCTCTCACTGCCGTGCCATGCTAAGTTGATTCAGTCATGTCTGACTCTGTGCAACCCGATGGACTGTAGCCCACCAGGCTCCTCTGTCCATGGGATTCTCCAGGCAAGAATACTCAAGTGGGGTGCCATTCCCTTCTCCAAGGCATCTACCCAACCCAGGGGTCAAACCCAGGTCTCCCACATTATAGGCAGATTCTCTACCATCTGAGCCACCAGGGCAAGTCCTTGAACCCGCATCTCTCTGGCATCTCCTGCATTGGCAGGTGGGTCTTTACCACTAGCGCCACCTGGGAAGCCTGATGACTGCTCACTGACCAGCTCTAAGTGAAAGTGTGGCTTATTAACACCCGTAGGCCCATTCTGCTCTGGCTGTTCCTTCCTCTAAACCAGTCACTTTCAACCACCCCCACAGAAGACTTACTATTTTTCCTTTTTACGTGTTGCACACAAAAATGGCCTTTTATTTTGAAATACTTTTGTTTATTTTATAGAAGTACAGTTGATTCACAATGTTGTGCCAGTTTTGGGTGTACAGCATTAGTGATTCAGGTGGGGTTTTTCTTGCAGCTTATATTCCATTATAGGTTATTACAAGATATTGAGTATCATTCCCTGTGCTTATATACAGGGATTTACTGCTTATACAGTAAATTCTTGTTATTTATCTATTTTATATGCAATAGTTCATATCTGTTAATCCCATACTAACTTGTCCCTCCCCACACCCTTTCATAACCTTAAGTTTGTTTTCTATGTTTGTGAGTACTTCTAGACTTACAATTATGGGAACTAAGAAATTAACTCTGGGATGATAACCATCAGCTAAACTGCTGATGGTACTCAAATATCTGTAGTTGTTTCACTGATTCTTTCTTTGGTCCAGGATTCATGCTCCATTGACCCATTTTGTCTTCTTATACTCCTCCAACCTGTGATAACTCCTTGGTCTTGCCTCGTCTTTTATGACCTCATTACTTTCGAAAAGTCCTGGTCAGGTATTTGTCAGATATTCGTGGTGGGTTTGTCCTGTTTCCTCATGATTAGATTTACTTATGGATTTTGAGGTTGACAACCACAGAGGTGATGGGCCATTCTCAGCACATCACACCAGCAGGTACAAAGCACCAATACCTTATCACTGATGATGATTTAGTTAAGGTGGGGTCTGTCAGATCTCTCCATTATGAAGTTACTATTTTTCCCTTTATAATCAGTAAATATCTGGGGAGACATTTTGAGCTAAACTTTTTTTTTTTTCCTGTTTGTCTGTTAACCTTAACATTCTCTGGTGCATCTTCTCTGGAGCAATTACTACCGTGATGTTCTAATGGTGATTTATTTCCTTTATTCTTTCCACATTTATTACTTAGAATTCTGTCCAGAAGAGTTGTTCCTTCTCCCCCATTTATTTATTCAGATCAGTATGGGCTTGTGGATATTTATTCTCTGGGCTATAATCCAATACTATTGTCATGCCCTGGTCCCTTTTACTGGAGGGTGGTATTTAGATACTAAAATCTGGATGGTAGATTGTTCATGGCTACTGGGATGTCACTCCTTCTAGGTCCTCTCAGCGAACAGAGCAAGGAAATCTATGAAGTCTACTAACCTATGCATATACATATAGCCACACTTGGTCCTCTATCAATCTGTGTATACATGTACACTTACAAGCATGCATTCATACTGATTCATACTGATAGCTCTGACGCCAATCCAATATCCACAGGGTTAGTTCCACCATTTCCCCTATGACTCAATCTCTGACAGTTAAAAAACTGAGCTCATTATTTGTTCAACCTTAGTATATGTGTAAAGTGTATATATACATACATATATATACACACACATGTAAAGCAGCTTCAGAATTGCTAGCCTATAGCACCTACAAGGAAAAAAAAAAACTCAACTATACAATGCTTATGTACAGTTCTTTTTGTCTTTACTCTTACAATCTCCACTGACATGTTTTCGCCCACCTCCTACAGTGTAGGTATGTCATTCACTTGTAACACAGCTAGATCTGTTGTCACAGTCTGCATACATCCTTAGTTCCTGGTTGATTTACAATCCACATGCAGTAAAAATAACTTCTGCGTACAATTCTTCAGGTATTGATAAATAAGTAGAGTTGTGTATCCACCAACAGAGTACCATATGGAACAGTTCCATCATCCCCCAAATTCCCTTGTGCTATACCTTTCTAATTAACTCTTCCCCCACTCCAATCCATGGAAATAACTGATCTGTTTTCCATTCCTATAATTCTGCATTTTGAAGAAACTGTCATACACATGGAATCAAATAATATGTACACTTTTCTGTCTGGCTCAGCATAACACTTCTAAGATCCATTTAAGTTACTGCATGTGTCAATAGTGTGTTCTTTTCCATTGCTGAGTAGTATTCCACTGTACGGGCTGCCCAGGTGATGCTAGTGGTACAGAACTTGCCCGCCAATGCAGGAGACGGAGGAGACATGGGTTCACTTCCTGGGTGGGGACGATTCCATGGAGGCAGGTATGGCAGCCCACTCTAGTATTCTTGCCTGGAGAATCCCATGGACAAAGGCGCCTGGTAGGCTACAGTCTATAGTGTTGCACAGAGTTGGACATGACTGAAGCAACTTAGCACGCATGCACATATTCCATTGCATGGGTATTACCACAGTTAGGTTACGTATTTACCTGTTATAAGACGTTTCTAGTTTAAAGTATTTATGAAAAACTGCTGTAAACATTCACAAACTGACTTTTGTATAAATATAATTTAAAAAAAATCTGTTTGGGTAAGTATCTAGGAGAGAGGCAGGTCACATGCTCAATGTATGTTTAGTTTTATAAGAAACTCAAACATTTTCAAGGTGGCTGTATCATTTCTGCATCCCCATCAGCAATGAATGAGAATTCCAATAGTTTCACATTCTCACAGCTCTTGTAACTTAATTTTTTTTTTAATTTTAGGCAGTCTAATAACAGGTGTAGAGTGCTATTTCACTGTGGCTTTAAGTAATATTTCCTAAATAATGATGTTGAACATTTTATCATATGTTTACATGCCATCTATTATGTCTTCTCTGATGAACAAACTGTTCAGATATTTTGTCCATTTTTAAATTTGTTGGTTGTTTACTTACTGTTGAGTTTTGAGAGTTCTTTATTCTGGATACAAAACCATTATCAGATACATGATTTACAAATATTTTGCCTAGTGGGTGGCTTGTCTTTTCATTCTCTTAATGCTGTCTCTTGCAGGGCAAAAGATCTGAATTTTTATGAAGTCCAATTTAACATTTTTTCTTTTATGGATCATGCTTTTGGTACTACATCTGAAACTCCATGCCAAATTCAAAATTACACAGATTTTCCCCGAGGAATTTTATAGTGTTTCATTTTATATTTCAGTCTATGATCTATTTTGAGTTAATCTCTGAATTCACTGTGAGATATATGTGGAGGTTCATTTTCTTGCATATTCAATCGTTCCAGCACTATTCGTTGAAAAGACTACCTGTTCTTTGTTGAACTGCCTTTGCACCATTGTGAAAAAAAATTTAGTTGACTATTCTTGTTAGGTCTATTTTTAGCCTCTCTCTTCTGTTCCAGTGACCTATGTCCTTCCCTAATACCATACTGTTTTACAGTAAGTCTTAAAACTAGGTATTGATAGTATGATTCTTTTTCAAATTCTTTTGCTTATACTTCTTTGCATCTTAAAATAAATTTCAGAATCACTCTCTAGATCTCTACAAAAAGAGCTAGCTGGGATTTTAATTTGGATTGTATTGAATCTATAGATCAAACTGCAAAAAAACCCGATACCCTAACAATATTGAGCCTTCTATCACTCCATTTATTGAAGCTTATTTATCAATGTCTTGTGGTTTTCAACCTATAGCTTCTGCACATACTTTATTAGATTTATACCTAAGGATTTCACTCTCATAATACATTTTCATATAATTTAATTTTTATATAATACATTTCTAATGTACTGTAAATAATACTCTCAGTTTCAAATTTTAAAAGCCTAATTATTCTAATTGTTCATTGCTACTGTATAAAAATACAACTGACTTGTGTATATTGACCTCGTATCCTCAGGTCCTGCTGAACTCACTTTTTAGTCCTAGGAGGGTTTGTGTAACTTTTCTGCACTTTCTGAGTAGACAAACATATCACCTAGAACTAGAGATAATTTTATTTCTTCCTTTCCAATCTGTGTGCCTTTAACCTGTTCCTTACCTTATCACACTAGCTATAGGATAGGTTTTGGTACAAAGTTGAGAGAGGCAACATCCTCGTTCCTGATCTTTGGTGAAAAGCACTCAGTCTCTTATCATCAAGTACAGTTCTAAGCACAGGTATTTCAAATGAGGCCCAGGAAGTTCTTTTCAACTCTTAGTTTGCCGAAAGTTCTGATCATGAATGGAGTCTGAATTTTGCCAGGTGCTTCTTCTGCATTTTATTCTTCAGTCTATTAACCTGGTGAATTATGCTAATGAAGTGCTCTTTTTCAGTATTTATCCTATTCAGTGTTCTCTGAACTTCCTGGACCCGTGGTTTGGCACCTGTAATTAATTGGGGGAGAAATTCTTGACCATTAAAAATATATATATTCCTTATGCCCCACCATTCTCTCTCTCTCTTCAGGGGTTCCAATTACCTGTATGAGAGCATTTGTTACTACCTCACAACTTTGGGGTGCTCGGCTTTTGTTTTTGCTTTGATTTTTTTTTACTTCATGTTTCAGTTTGGGTAATTTCTATTGCCCTATCTTCAGGTTCATTGATTTCTTTCTTGGCTGTGTCAAGAAAAGAATCTTTCTACTGAAGAGCCCATCAGAGGCATTCCTCATCTCTGTGTTTTTTATTTCTAGCATTTCCATTTGGCTCTTATAGTTTCCATTTCTCTGCTAAAATTGCTACTCATAGGAGTCTGCATGCTGTTCAGATTGTCCACTAGAGCCTTCAGCATACTAATTGTAGTTCTTTTAAAATTCCTGTTATATAATTCCAACACCTGTTTCACATCTACATCAGATTCTGATGACTGCCTTGTTTGTTGAGAGTCTGGTGTTTCTTGCCTTTTTACATGTCTTATAGTTTATGTTAAAAATTGGACATCTCATATAGGATAGTAGAGACCAAGATAAATAGTTTCCATGCCTAGGAATGGGTACACCTTTCCTTCTACTAAGACTTTAATGTTCCTTCTTGCTAATTACATCCCAGAGTGGATACAGAAGTCCCTTTCTTAGACTTTAAAAAACTTTGTCAATAAGCTGTCTATATTATTAATGGATTCTTCCTTCTGCTTTTTCTGTAAAGACAGCCATTCCAAAATAAAGCTTCTGATTAAGCAGGAGACAACTGGGATATCCCTAGAAAACAGATTCAATTTCAGTCAAGGGCAAAGAAACACAATACTCCAGGCCTGTAGGCAACATTATTGGGGAGGAGGCAGGTAAATATAAGATTTGGGGTGCTCTGAAATATTTGAACTATTCCTTTCATCTCCAATGTGGCAGGTTAATCATGTCGTGGCACCATCTCCACCCTTCCTGTACCTAATACTCTTTGCTACATAACTGTGTGGTCTCCTGCAGTAGGTGTGATGACTTGCTTAAACTTCATTGGTTTTCAACTAATGCCTTTGACTGTTGCCATGAGAACATGTCCAAACTTGTTGTGGACACACATGGACCCATTGTTCTGATCACCCTAGCCAACAGTCAAACATGTAAGAGATTCCCCTCAGTCCAGAAGCACTGCCTAGCTAAGTCCAGACCAGGCTGCCCAGCCACAGATGTGCAAGCCTAAGAAATGCATTGTTTTTAACCACTGTGCTTTTGGGTGGGAACAGAAAGCTGATATTCCCAGGGGGCCTTTGGGCTTTCTGAGATGTGGGAAGTGAAGCACACTCCAGCCCCACCCCAACTCCATTCTGTATCTGCTAAGGCACACTTCACGTCAGAAGTCATGCCTTACAAATATTCTACCACTGCAGTGTGCTTGGTTTAAGCAAAGTGCAAAACCCAGAATCATCAGGCTCATATTTTGAATACTAATTTCTAATTCTTCCTAAGGGAGTCTTTGAAAAGCACTTCATGTCTCCATTCTGCTGCTAGAGCCTTTGACAGAAAGCCCACTCCTGTGTCCTTTGATTTAGGGCAGTGATTTCTAAGAACTTGGGCTGGGCTGGCTGCAATACTCTCGGAAGAGAAAATCAGATTCCTCAGACCCTACCCTGAGAGTCTCATTTAGCTAAGCTGTGTGGAGTCCAGAAATCTGAGCTTTTAAGTAGCTCCCCAAGTTTACAGCATATTCGTATGCTAGGAATATCAGGTGATCATTGAACTGGATTATTTCTCCAGTTTTCTGTTTCCTGAATGCTTCTTCTGACACAATTTCCTTTCATCAGAACACACTTGTACATATCTTAAATATGACAGGTGCATCCAGGCGATGCAATGGTTAATATAATTTATAA
The DNA here is from genome assembly GCF_042477335.2 of Ovis canadensis. Taxonomy (NCBI): domain Eukaryota; kingdom Metazoa; phylum Chordata; class Mammalia; order Artiodactyla; family Bovidae; genus Ovis; species Ovis canadensis. The sequence goes on along the minus strand of NC_091246.1, from coordinate 49,534,418 downwards.
CTTAGATACCTTCCTATTTCCAACACCAATGAAAGGAAGCTAACAATATATAACACATCTAATAAGACCATCCAAATAGAAACAGAAAATTTTAGACAACAGAGAAGAGGAAAACTATATCAAAATTCTAGAGTAGCAGATTTACTGTAATGAGCAGCCAAGTTTCCTAGCAGCAAAGGCAAAAAGAGAAATATGCTAATTACAGAATTTTTACTATCGGATGAAATAAAACATATTGAAGTATCCATAGACATTTTGTACCTATCGCTGAATTCTAAAAGGAACTTAATTTCATAAATCCTAGCACACAAGTAATTTTGAACATAATAGAAAATATGCTACCATATACAGAGATTTTTTTTTTTTCTGGAGCTACACTGTAAAGAAACTAATTATACGGGATCAGTTGCATAAGGGACTTTGAATAACAAAGAAAGCTGTATAACTAACAATGGTTGGACAGAAAACAAAGACTATTTCTCGTACATCCATTACAATATTAACCACTGAAAGCACTTCTGGGCAAAGGTCCAGGGCTGAGGCCTTCAGATGATCTAACTTTTCCCAGGGGGAAAGCTTAAGACATCTAGAAAATAAAATGAAAAGTGGGGTTGTGCCTGGACTTGGGGTCCTCTCAGAAGAGGGAATGGGCTATGACACCCCTATGGAGAATCCAGGGAACCACCTGTTAAAGGAGCCAGTTCATGTTCATGACTAGGACCCACACTCTGGGGCTTACTCCATTAGTCAACTCAGGTGGAGGGACTAAGGATGTAGAGGGGGCAGATTCTGAAGACACTGGAAGACCTCCACTCCCTGAGGCATGTGGGGTTTCTCATCCATTGCAAACCCCACAGGTGCTAACAATGTGGTAACTACTCTGTGCTTGCATGCTAAGTTGCTTCGGCTGTGTCTGACTCTTTGCGACCCGATGGACTGTAGCCCGCCAGACTCCTCTGTCCATGGGATTCTCCAGGCAAGAAAACTGGAGTGGGTTGTCATGCCCTCCTCCAGGGGATCTTCCCAGGGATCGAACCCACTTCTCTTATGTCTTCTGCACTGGCAGGCAGGTTCTTTACCCCTAGGGCCACCTACGAAGCCCGGTAGCTGCTCTGGGGCTCATTAATGGAGTCCTCAGCTCTGTCCTGCTCACCATCCTTCCTATAGCTCCTTTCCTGTGCCACACACTCACCTCTGGAGCCCTGCATGTGCCATCACCTCACCCTGGGACAGTCTCACCCCATCCCACCCTTGACCCTTTCACCTTGCCCTTCAGATCTTGAGATGTCACTGGTGCCCTCCAGAATTGGCAAGGACACATGCCCCATAGCATCCTCCCTTCTCCATGAGACACACTGCTGTGTCTGTAGTGACACCAAGAGAACAGTCACCAACCCCTTCATTCACTGCTGGATCCTTACTGCTGGAAGTGAGCACAGAGCAGATACTCCGAAGATGTGGCTGGTGGAAGGATAAGGTAGGAGGGTGATTACTGCTACAGCTGTCAACAGTAACACCCGACACTTACACAGGTGTACCAGGTACCAGCCCCATTCTAAATGCTAAAATGGGAGGCTGAGATTAGAACCCAGGCAGTTGCTCCTGAAACCACTAGGAACCCTTTTGCTCTAAATCAATGAACAAAAACATGTGTTGTGTGAGACTGGGTGACCAGCACAGGGCTGTGAACCTGGTGCTCACCCCAGCAGCACCCCGTACCTCTGCAGCCGTCCCACCTGGAGGTGTCTTGGAGATCAGGTGGGAGATGAACACGAGTGCACACACCACCAAGGGCATGGGGTGTGACCTTGGAAACCACCCTTCTTGGAAAGCCCAAGGGCAGCTGGATGGAAGGTCTGGTCTGTCCCATGACAGCGGTCTTCCCCACACTCCCCAGGGTGTCAACGGTGCTAGGACAGGACCTACGAGCATCAGAGGAGGAGACGGAAACAGAACAAGCACCTTGCCACCAGGAACACTGCCGCCTGCCGGGGAGACCGGGAGTTCAGATGGGCTGGAGCTGGGCGCTGGCCCAACAGGACTTGACCGATGGCTGGGCTTCTGCTCAGATAATCCGGCTGCCTTTTTCCTCTGGGCAGCGATCTGGGACAGGACACTGTCTATGCTGCCACCTGAGGAAAGAGGAATAGGAATGACTGCCAAGGTCCAAAGCACTGCAGCGTGGGCAGTGGATGTCAGGGGCTGACCCAGCTGAGCCGAAACCACATTGCCCAGACCATCCCCCGGCTCTGGGTCAGGGCTGACCACAGGACCACGTATGACAACTGGCAGGTGGACAGGCCACCAAGGCTCCAGTCTGTCCTCGCGTTCCACCACACCATGGCCAACTGAGTCAGCCTTCAGCAGGCCAGACACCAGGCCAGCCCTGGGTTACCACAGCAGCCCCTCCCAGCGCCCTCTGACAGCTGCATACACTGCCCCACCGGGGCTCCTCCAGCACCATCCAACACCCTCCCCAGCTCCCCATTCTGAACCTTCACATCCCCAGCTGCTCCCACAGTTGTGTCAACAGCTTTCTCACTCCATAGCACTCAGGGGCTCAGCTTCCATGGAATCCTGATTGCCACGTTCCCCCTCCCTGTTTCTCCAGACCTATCAGCAACCTTGAATTGTGATGAAGGGAAAGGGGAAAATGATAATATCCAGGGCTAGGAAGGGCATCAGAGGGGAAACACTGATAACTACGATTTACAGGGCGCTGACCAGGTGTCAGGCACTGCTGGAAATATTTTACATGTATAAACAGGGCCGTTCTGGAAGGCAAAATGGAAAGCTTCAAAAACAGGCAAACACATTGACCCTGCCCCCTTGATTCAGAGGCACTTACATTAAGCAAATCACTAAGCAAGTGTGTAAGCCCAGTGCTCTGAAGCCATTACTTAGAGTGGGATCTACAGGAGCAAAAATCTGGAACAGCCTCAGTGTTCAACATGAGGGAACTGGTTAATTAAAACCGTGACACCTCACATGAGTGGAAGGCTGTTTGTTTATTTAAAAGATGCTGTCCACAGGGAACTCTGTTCAATGTTATGTGGCAGCCCGGATGGGAAGGGAGTTTGGGAGAGAATGGATATACGCATGTGTATGGCTGTCCACCTGAACATATCACAACATTGTTAACTGGCTATGTGCTAAGTCACTTCAGTCGTGTCCAACTCTTTGCAACCCTATGGACTGTAGCCCACTAGGCTCTTCTGTCCATGGGATTCTCCAGGAAAGATTACTGGAGTGGACTGTCATGCCCTCCTTCAGTGCTACTTCAATATAAAGTAAAAAGTTTAGAGAATGAAAGAATCTGTAGATACAGGTGCATTGGCATAAAAAAGTGGTTACAACACGGAAACAGGCACAAAGAGGGAAAAGGTTACAAAGCAGAGTATACTCAGAAGTCAGCCTGCCTGCAAGCGGGTCTGGCTCTGCTGTTTCGCTGCTGTGTGACTGGCTGAATTAATCTAACTCCCCCGAGCCCCAGTTCCCCCTTCTGGAGACTGGGCAGGATACCTCGCAGGTTGTTGGAGGACTGAAGGAGATAATACACGTAAAGGGCACTGTGCCTGGAACATACGAAGTGCTCAAAAACGTATTCTTCTTTCATAAAGAAGCGAAATGTACCTTGCAAGATATACATCAAAATGTTAACAATGATTCCTAGTGGGTGAGATTATACTTTTTTTGCCTTTTGCTTTAGCTGGTTTTCAAGCTTTCCCACAAGAAGCATGCATTACATTCCTATGTAATGGCATAAAGCATGGTGCCTTCCTGCAAAGCTCGCTTTAGTTAATCCTGGATGCCCTAGGAGAAAACTAGAAAGTATCCTGTAACCAGCCTCATTACCTTTTTCCATATTCTGTTTTGTCTTTTTTTACAGTATTTACTATTCTCAGATTAAAAAAAAAAAAAAATTGCCAGGCAAGAACACTGGAGCAGGATGCCATTTCTTTCTTCATGGGATCTTCCTGGATCAGGGACTGAACACACATCTCCTGCATCCTCTGCACTGGCAGGTGGGTTCTTTACCACTAGCATCACCTGGAAAGCCCCCACTTAAACATCTATTCAAAATTATCTGTTTGCACCAGAATACAACTTCCTACAAAACTGACTTTGAATTTTTTATTGCTACATGCTCTATCACCTAGACTTTGGCTTATATCTAATGAGTGGCCAGTAATATTTTCTGAAAGAATATGGTAAATAAATGTAATGACTGAAAATAAGTAAACTTAAAGAGAAGGAAAGTGTGCCATAACCCCAAAATAACGGTAGACAAACGGCTTTGAGTTTTAATTGTCACCTCCTTGCTGTGCACTCCTGGGCAAATCCATCAACCACTCTGAGCTTCAGTTCCTTCATTCAGGATGAGAAGATACCTAAGGTTTAACCTTCAGGGATTTTAAACACCACAAAAACACTATTCACTTCTCTTAGTTTCTTGCAAAATTTTCTAACAAAATAGACCATTACAGACTATCTCTTCCCTTACCACTCCCCACCACCTTGCCCTAAGAAATTGCATAAAACAAACTTAGAATTGTGAATTCACTGGAAAATCCTTTAGACACATCCAGGAGAAAGACGGTGTGCATGCAGTGGTCTCAAGGACTGTCTGCAGTTCACACCCCCAACCCTAAGTGATCTTCCTACCTTCCTGGAGTGGGCTGCCTGGGTACCCACCTGAGCGGTTATGCAGCTCCCCACCATGCCTGCTCATGCCTCCTCCCCCACTGGAGCCACCAGACGAATGAGGTGAGTGGTTGAAGTTTCCAGAATTGGCGGGGGAGGCTGGGCTTCTGGAGAGAGATGGAAATTTAACTGGCCTGACAAGAGTCTGCAAGAATAAGGCGGATATGGCAGTTAGAGTGTGCTATTCATTCCATCTGACACACAGGTCACGACGGGGAGGGCCCTGGAGTTCAGCTGGCCCATCCTAGCCGATCCTTGCTCAGCCTGCTAGGAGGCCCCCAAGGGATGGGAGTGCACATCTACCTGCTGACAACTTGACCGACCATTAGCTCAGGTTAAGCACCTGTGACACCACTTCCCACAGGTCACCCACCTCCTCCCATGTGGTGGACTAACATAAACCCACTCCGTCCATTTTAAACACTTCCAGGCACCAAGGCCTTGGTCTCCAACTAGTGATTTGGCATTACAACAGTCCAGGAAGGCAGCAGCAAGCACCAGGGGGTCAGACAGAGACGGGGGCTCTGAGCGGCTCCAGTCACTCAACACAAAGCAGCAGCCTCCCTGAACCTCCACCGTCTAGTCTGCTCGTGTGGGTATCAGATCCCACATTGAGAGGGACCGCCTCACTGCGTCACAGCAACACACTGAGGGCCACCAGGTCAGAAGGACAGAAGTCACACTCTGGTTGCAAGAAAACTCTAGGAGCACACAGAGCGGTCTCCAGTGTTTGAGTCTGGTCCTGAACTTGTGCAATAATGTAGTGTGGAGCCTGATTAGAGCCGAGAACCTGATTTTTGGTCCCAGCATCCTCAACCCCACTTGGCTCGGTGACCTTCAGCAACTACCTCCATTCTCTAGGCTGTTTCTTCATCTATTAAAGGCTATGTTGGGTTAGATCAGGTCTTCAACCTGTGTTCCTCAGAGCTCCAGGATTCCAGGGAGAGGGGCTTCCACTTTCGTTCACTCTAATCTGCTTACATATTTAATTCACTTGTAGGGTTTCATTAGACAAAGGAGTATTACTCACTTAAAAGAAAATAAAAAGCTACAGCCCCCCTAGATCAGAAGGGATCTGAGGTCCCTCTGCCTACAACCCATCATGAAATCAGAGAGTGGTAGATGAAACGTCAAAGTGTGTGAACTGGACAACTTACACTGTCCGTGCTCCCTCCACCTGCGGGGTGGCCTCTGCCGGCTCTCTGAGGCAGCACAGTCTTCATGGGGTCTGCCTTCCCGTCATGACATGTCCGGGACCGATCCGAGCTCCACAGCTCAAAGCTGGAAGGGGGCAAGAAAGGGGGGATGACTGCCTTCAGCTTGTCGCTCGGGAGTCTGGTGAAGGGGGCTCCATTTCGAAGCTGAAAAAGACAGGCTGTGGGTTAGGCAAGTCCCAGGAGGGCTCCTAGCTCTGGGAGGAAAACTCCAGGTCTCTCCTGCTTCTCAGAGAATGGCAGCACCCCCAAACCCCATCCCCCACCACAGCCAAGCCAGAAACCCACGTGATGTCCTCAGCTCTCCTCCCAGCAAGCAAGGGATACCCTCGTCTGCTCTGCTCCACCCCCTCAGGTTCTCTCCGGTCTGTGCACAGCAACAAGACTAGCACAGGGGGAGGGGCTGCAGGGAGCCACGGGGGAGCCTGTAAGTGCTGGGTGTGCTGTGCTGGGAGAGGGCCCTGCAGACCAAGGGAATGGAATGCAGGAAGGACTGGAGACAAGAGGAGCAAGACCAGTGTGCAGAACTGCAAGGAGGCTGGTGTGGCCAGAGCTGGGGTTCCAGGAGGCAGGGATGAGGCCACTGGCAGGCCCAGGCTGGCTCTCTGCAAGCAAAGCAGACACTCCCATCCCCCATCCCACCACCTCCTTCCTGCTCTAGCCACACCTCCCACTGCTGACATTTTTAACTGCAATTTTATTTTAAATTTTGAAAATGCGATTTGGGGTCAGTATAAAATCCACACCATGATGACTGGTGGATCGTCAAGGAAAAGCTTTCACACGGTCCACAGTAACTTTAATTAAGAAAAGACACTGAACTTGGTGCCAGATGGTGCTTTGCAGGGAAGGGCATCCCACAGCTAAACCCGCCTCGGGAGCCGGGCAGGCGGGCATCTCCGCGAGGATGGCTGCAAACGCCTACTCAGCAGAGCACCCTGGCCATCCTCCATCTGCCACGGGGCAGGTGGGCACACCGCCGCCCTCTACAGGGCAAAAGGAGGTGGGACAGGAGAGCAACAAGATGGGAAGTGGGGAGCCTCCTGGGTTCTCACCCAGGCACTGTCCTGCTTTTCTGAGAGTCTGTGAATAAGGGCCGACCCCTCTGGACCTCAACAACCTCATCGGCATAAGGATAATTCATCAGAGCTGTGAAAACAAAAACTAGGAACCCCAAAGTCCAGCAGATCAGTCTTGGATAAAGAGATGATGGAATGTTACATCATTTAGTCATTGGATGTGATGAGGCCAAAGAGCGTTTCTGACACAGAAAAGATTCATGACAAACTGTTAAAACAACAGGTTCAACACAGTGGGGGAAGATAACAGTGCATCACTGACTCAATGGACATGAACTCGGGCAAACTCCGGGAGATAGTGAAGAATAGGGAGGTCTGGCGTGTCGCAGTCCATGGGGTCACAGAGTCGGACATGACTTAGCAACTGAACAACAACAGAAGTGCCTGACCTGGCATGGTTTTTTGGGATATAAGTGAGTGAATATATGTAAACTGTAGCCAATACTTAATAAGCATTATATTTAGTGCTGTGCTAAGTATTTGTTTATTATATATAGCATGATATCATATTCATAGATACAAAAAAATGATTAGGAAAAATACTCAAATGATATATGCCACAAAATGTCAATCATGCTTATATCTGGATGTGTGACCAAGGGCGATTTTTTCTTTATACTTTACTGCATCTTCCAAAAATTCAATAAGAGCATTTCTGTCTACATACTGAAAGCAATTATTGCTATTCACTAACATTATCAAATGTTGTATGCCCCAGGGTCAGTGTGCAGACACCAATACCTATCTCACAGCAGGGCAGAGCAGACAGACTCCATCAGGGCCCCAAAGATCCTGGGGCAGCTTAGTTCTTTGGGGGCACCTCTGCTCCCTTCTTCTCTCCAACACTGCCCTCTCCTGGCCAGCCTCCAGATTAGGGCCTCACAGTTAAAGGGACTTGACTCCAACCAGGAGACTCTCCTTTCAGAGAAGAGAAATGAAACCCAGAGAAGTGAGGTAACACATCCAAGGTCACACAGCAGATAAATAATAGTTCACCCTGGGTCAGATGTTATGTTAAGATCTTCCTGGAGATGATACCTAAAAACCACAACCATGCGGAACAGCATCTCCTACGTAAGAGAAGGCTAGCTAGCTATTGCCTGATATCCATCCTCCATATCTCCTTCACAGACATGCCTGATAGAGGAGCACATGACCAACTTGGAACAAAGACTTTTACGCAGTGTGAATGGGCCATGTGACTAAATTCTGGCCCATTTAATGTCAGCAAAAAGTGATGTGTGAATTTCCAGGAAACTTCTTTACAGACTCCTGGCCTGTGCCCATGGTCACCTCTTCTCCAGTCATCTTTGCTGTCAGCTGGAATGAAGCAGTAATGGATGGAGCTCTGGCAGCCATCTTAGACCAAGAGGTAACCTTGGTAGTAGAAGCCATGCCAGGGAGACCAACAGGTAAAAGGAACCTAAGTCTCTAATTCTATGGGTCAGTGAACCAGTCTTGAACTTCACTTACTTGAGAGAAATATCCTGTCAAATTTATGCCAATCATTCGGGGATTTTGTTACTCACAGCTGAACCTAAAGCTGATACATCTCTAATTTACAGATGGAGACACTGAGGCCTCTCTCAAGCTGGAAACATGCTCTCTTCTTTGACTCCTCTCTCCTTGGCTCTCCATAACCAAAATGGTGAGTCCAATGTCACCATCAGTCCCTACACCAACACGGCCCCTGTACTCAGTGCTGCCTCCCTGATAACACGAGCAGGGCTTAGCCCTGGCTGCTAAGCACCAGCACAGCCTTACCCAGAATTTAGGACTGGCACCTATTCTGATTCCTTGGTGCCAGAGATATACCCATTGCTACACATTTTGACATCGACCCCATCTGTAACCACCACAAAGAAAGACAAATGTGCCCACATCCCTCCTTATAAGCCAATCCACTAACGATTGGAAGAGACCTGAAATGCTTTCAGAAAAGCCCCACACTCACCATGGTTGTCAATAACACATCTTCCTTTTCTCCTCTTGTGCTCCCAGTACCTGAGAAACAAATGGAAGTTTCCTGAAATGACCCCCTCCCCCAACCACCACGAATTCACAGCATGAGGACAGGTGACCAGGTCAGCCTTCATCCTGGAAAACCAACTCTCTTGAGTGATTAAATATTTAGTAATAATTGGTATTCAATATTTGAAGAGAAGCGAAGCATTTAAAAGCTATCTTAGAGTGTGTCTGCAACTTTTCTATAAACCATTGTCATGCTGGGTCAGACAGTGGTATGTCGAGCTCAATAGTCTGTCTCAAACAACGGTACCCAAGGAACTAGTCTGGGTGCGGAGAGTCGGACTGTTAGAACGGATCTGACCTAATCAGTTTTCCAGTGTGGGACTCTTCTTCAGTGCCCTGGCAAAGTCATCCAAGCTGTTGAATATTTCCAGTGGTGGGGCGCTCACTATCCCCACTCCAACCCCAGTAACTCACTCCACTTCAGAACACTGCTGGTGGGTGCAGACCAATCACACTTGGCAAGCAGGAAAACCGCCTATCGAAGGCAAGGGCGAGACAGTGACTGGCCAAAGGTTTCTCAACAGCGCATGCAGGACAGGAAGCTGGGACTTGCTGCCAGCCTCCCCATTCTACCCTTAGCAGTCAGTCCCTTAGATGAACTTCTGTCCCTTAAGCCTCCACCAAACCGGCCATTCTGCGCCAGTGTCACACCCCAACATCCTCTTCTCTCTGCCATCAATCAGCCCAGGAGCGGGGATGAAGGGCAGAGGAAGAGGGCAGCGAGGTTCAGGCTTTGGCCCTTCTGGAAGTCCTACCATACATGCAACTTTTCCTCACCATTGTCTTTGGTCACGGGGGCCACATCGGGGAGCCCAGAGCGGCTGGTCTTGTCCAGGGGTGCCGCCCTCATTGTGGAGTCCAGTGCTGGCTCTGGCTCATCACAGAAAGGCAATGGCTGGTTGCTGGACAGCCCACGTGGCAGTGTCTGCATCAGCTTAAGCTTCCGGAACCGATTGGACATTCGGTTCCACCAGGACTGCCAAGGGAATGCAGAGCAGAGGTCAAGCCCCAACCACACGGAGCCCAGGGAGAGCAACCACACTCCACACGTGCTCCCCCTCCCCTCTCCTGGGCCCACTGCAGGCATTACCCATCGACCACAGTACCCTTAGTTCTCTCTAAATCCTTCCTGACCCAGCCTGCAGGGGGCCTTTCCAATAGTCTGGAGGTGGCAGGGAACCCAACTTGCTAACGCTCTGCATCAGTCTCCGCATTGCACAGTCTGAGACACAGAGACCCAGCGATGTCAACTTGCTGGACGTCTTAGAGTCCAACAGGGATGGACAGATGGACACAGAGGCAACACCAAACACCTTAACATCTCAAACTGCATAACCTCCTTCCCCCTATTCCAGTAACAATGTGAGAGCTATCAGGTTGTCCACCCCAAGGCCTGGGCCATCTGCTCCTGTAGCTGATGCCTCTTCACCTAGAGAGAGGACAGGTGCCACCCCCAGGGCATCTACACAACCCCACGAGAGCTCAGAGGTTACTGGCATGGCACCAAAGGGAGGCTGCGAGGCCCTGGTCTACAGAGATGGCAGTGAGGCAAGCACAACGAAATCTATGCAAACAACACTGAGAGGAAGGATCCAGGGCCTTGGGTGAGCAACAGACATGAGAAGAATGCCAAGTCTGCAGATCTGAGGAAGTGTTGGAATCCCAGCCAGGAAAAGGGAAAAAATAATTTTGATTTTCAACAAGCAGAGCGGGGCTGGGAGGATAAAACATTCAAAGAGAAACATTCAACTTGCAGTTTAGAAATAAGCAGCTGGAGCTTGGTTCTGGGGCTTCCAGTAGCAGCTGATGGGGGCCTGTGGACCACAGAGAGGCCCTAGAATGTGCAGTCAGCAAATACTGTCCACACTGAAGCACAGGCCACAGACAGATGGCCAGGGAGGAGAGGTGTTTGAGGCTAGCCGGCTCAGCACTACATCATGCAAAAAATGTTAACCATTCTCTACATTTATAAACTGCGGCTCTGCATCAAAATCTGGGTTTTTAGTTTCTCCTGAAAACGATGGGAAGATGTAGTAACATGGACCCACACACTTGCAAGGAGCCACTACTGCCACTAAGTGGTTACGATCATCTGTTTTCCCTGGTCACCGCCGTTCCTCATTGCTCACCTCCAGCTTACTTCCTGCCCGTACTGTTAACCCTACTTGCTACCCTGTCCTAAAGCAGCTCCGGGTAATAAGGAAGTGGCAAGCATCTTCCTGCTTCGCCTGCTCGGGTGCGGCTCTCTGATGCTCTTTAAGACAGGAAAAGGCAAACCTTGAGCCCGCCTTTGTCATCAGGCAGCACCGGGACACTCCAGGGCTGTCGGACCTTCGAGTGGGGCAGCGGTGGCGGGTGGCTGGGCCGGCCTTTGTCTTTATTCACCTGCATGCAGACAGATGCCAGCAGTCGAACAAGTTCCGTGTCTATGGACACAAAAGGCAGCCTTTTACCTGCAAATATGTCTGTGGGGCCATGGGGGGAGGGGTCTCCAGATGACCCCCCCAGCAGCCTGAGAACTCAGTCCCGTAGCACCTGTGTTACTCCAGGATCAAGGTGCCCCTGCCTCTCCACTGGCTCTTCAGAAGGAGCAAACATGGCAGCAGGGTTTAACCCACTTAAGCGGAAATGAAAACCAGATGCCCTGTCCTACCAGGAGGACAGAGGGGTGGAGTGTTTAAAAAGTAGAGGCGCTACAGCCAGATGACTGAAGTTGGAATTCTGCCCCTGTTCTTCCCAGGCTGTGTAACTGCAGGTCAATGAAGGGGTGACAGTACCCACCACATAAAAGGTGTCTGAAGGATCTGAGGGAATTCCTAACATATGGTAAGTGCTTAAGAAAGATTAAGTAGTATTAGTTATTATTAACTCAACTAGGCTATTAAAAAAGCAACAAGCAGGATGGAGAAGAAAATACTACGAACTATGAATATGCTTTTCTCTTGACTGTTGCTTTTTTTTTTCTCTCCAGCATGTGTCTCTTTGAAAATTTCAGGCAAAAACTTCATTTGAAAACCCACTAGGAAAAAAAATCCACTGGGATAGGTTGTTCTATTGGGAAAGGCAGGGAGGATCAATGGGGGGAAGGAAGAGACACAGTGGAAGAGATAAAGCTGTTGGAGAAAAGCCTGTGTGCAATGCAGCCCAGGGTCCCTGAGACTGCACGCAAGGAGTGAGACCACACTGCATGCAAGGAGTGAGGCCATGGGACCTGGGTGGAGGGCCCCACCTCTCCAGCCAGGGTCAGTTACTCCTGGGCACATCCTCTCTGCGAGGATAAGATGGAACCAGCACGTATCTGTGACAAGGGGGTCCCACAGGAGGGGAGGGTGAGGGGGTGGCTGTGCTGGTGGTGAGGAAGGACACTTGGCCTGCTGCCCCCATACTGAGAGAGGCAGCGGCAGAATCCTCCCCTCCCCAAGTCAGCAGGGTAGGATCCAGCTCAGGACTCAGAGGCTGTGGGTCAGAAAAGCCTCCCAGCTTCTCCCTCTCTGGGCTAAAACTTGGGGGTCCCAAGAGAGATGACAGGTAGAGAGACCCCTTACCCCTTGAGTTAGCTAATGGAAAGTCACAGGTTCCAGAGGAAGGCCTGTCAAAGTAGCAGAGGGTCTGAGGTCCTAGCAGGTGCTAGCTAGGGGTTAATAATGTTGACAAGACCCTTGACCTGGAGCTTCCACCTACACAGTAAGCCAAGGCGGTCACTGCTTTGTCTATTCTCCTTGTCCACAGGGGCCTGTTTCCTCCTGAGTCACTCAGTTACTAGCTGAGAGGCACAGATACCATTCCAGGATTTGTGTGGATGGCCAAGGCCTTCCTGCCTGGAGACTCCTGGAAGGCTGGAGCCAGAAGAGGCCTCAGGGACTAGCTGGTCCCAGCTGCGCCCATTCTCCCCAATGGCCTTCACCTGGGAGAAGTGAAGACTTGCCTGAGGGTGTGTGGGGAGCTCTGGGGGCTTGAGAGTGGCTTCCGCCTTAAATAAACAAGTGCTTACACATAGGGGATGATCTGGATTCCCAGTCAGAAAACCCAGCAAGTTTAAAACGCTTTTCCTAAAACAACCCACCAGGATCGCTCAGCAGCATCACTAGGTCAAAGGCTGTGTACCCATTTTTCGCACGAAGAGTAACATCAGCTCCTTGGTTTAGCAGATATTTGACAATCTCTTTGTTCCTGTGGAAGAAACAAAAAGCCAGAGTGAGACCAGCTGAAAGGGAAAGTGTGGCCTTGCTCCTGGGCAACAAGAGCGGTGCCTTAACTCCAGCAGCATCTGTGCACGTGAAAGAGGGCTCAGAAAGCTGTCCCCCAGCCCTTGTTCCCTGCCCTGCGGGCAGTCACGACAGAAATCAAAGCCTGAGTGCTCCTTCCACGAATAAAATGAAAACACAAGGCTCTGCCCCAAAACCACTGGCTCCCAGGACCACACACAGACCCCACCCCTTCTGCCCCTCACTGGGACCTGACTGAAGTCCTCCGGCAGGCCAGAGTCTTTGATGTGGAAGTCAGAGGATCAAATGAGGAAGAAAGCCACTTTCAGAGGACACAGGAGAGTGCTCTCATCACCTGAAGCGGGGCAAGGACGGAGCCCCTAATTTGGAATCAGATCACCACCGAGCAGGTGCAAGGCTATATGCAGATCCCTGCCCCTTGGTCAGCCTGCCCCAAGGAGGAGGCGTCCAGGAAGGGAGAGGGGTGACTGGACGAGACGGGATGCGGAAGCACCAGGTAACACTGCCGAGGCAATAGGAAATCTGGACACAAAGGGTAGGAACACAGGACAGACCAAGCCTGCATCGTTTTGAGTGTCTCAGCATCTTCACAATGTGTGGGGCGCTTATCTGTAGCGTCTCAGGACCAGCAACCCATTAGGCACCCTATTTCAGCCCGGGGCATCCTCTTAGGCTCCCTGCTGAGGGGGTGGGGCTGGTGCTGACCCGTGGTAGGTAGCCTGCATGAGGGCTGTCCAGCCGTGGGCACTGTCCTGCTTGTCCACGTCGGCATGCCTCTCCACCAGCAGCTGCACCAGAGGCAGCTGTCCCATGACAGCTGCCAGCATCAGTGGGGTGGCCCCATCCCCGTTAACCAGGTTCACGTGGTTGGGGTCTTCATCAGCAATCTCTTTGACCAGCTGGAAGTTTCCTGCCAAAGAAGCAGAAGTCCTGGTGATCCACGGGCCTGGCACTGCAGGATGATTTACCCAGTGGCTTCCCAGAACAAATGTGCTGAGCTGGCCTCTGTACTGGATGGCTGCGCCTCGCAGGGGCTACAAAGATGAGTCAGAGGTAGCCCCCATTCTCCAATCCTTCAGTCTATGAGGGATGGAGGCGAGCACGCAAATAGCTTTACTGAAAGAGAGACGTGTTATTGCTGTCTTAAAAGAAGAGTGATGATGAGGGGCAATGCACATGCAGAAAGAGAGCCCAGGTCTCCCTAAGAGGTGAGGATCAGGGTGGGCTTCCTGGAGGTGGAGGTCTGTTTCAGGAGAGGCAATACTAGACTAAATAGCTCTTCATTACAAAGAGAGTGGAGTAGGGAGGTGGGCAGCCAGGCATTTCAGAGGTAAGTAAAAGTTAGGACATAGCCACAGGGTCTAGCAGGAGAGGCAGAGGGGGCCTGAGAAAATAATCTGGAAGTTGTATGCAAAGCACCATAACTACCAGCCTCCAGGGTCTGAACCTCCCTGGGTGAAACCAGAGTCAGGAAACAACAAAACACCTGTTTCTTTCCCAAATACTCTGGGTGGCCTTGAAAAGGACTATCAATATTAGTTTGGGAGAAACAGTACTATATTCTTAAATATCCAAAGATTTTCTAAAGTGCTTACCCATTTTTAATGCATGGAAAATATCAGGTCGCCTTTTCTCCTCATCTGGGTAAACAAAGATTTTTAAAAGTTAACCACGGAAAAGTGCAAAATAACAGAAAAGTTACAAGGGTGTAACGACCCAGCCTACTTTTAAAAATGATTTACTTTTCACAAGCAATCTAATCAGAGACCTAGGTAATGGACTAACTCCAGCAGCCCTTCTGGAAGGGTTATCATCAGACTGTCTGAAAACGCTTCAGAGACAGACTGTGGGAGGTCATCTGGCCAGGAAAACATGAATGAGCAGACCATTTCCGGATCCCGCAACTCATAAAGCAGTCTTTTTTAGGCATTCCAAATTTTGGAATGTCCTTTCTCAGATATAATGGAAAAGTATAGTCTTGGAAAAATCTGTATTCCTATGAAGATTTTAAGAAGAAACAATGATTTTTTTATTCTAAAAAGTAAATGTACAACCATGAAGTAATTCCAGAGCAGGTTTTCATTCTAATACCTAAGACACTGGGCAGCTAAACCCAGAGGAGGTCATGGTTGCCAATGCTAATATTTGCTTTCTTTCCCAAATAAGCAGCCATCTGAGTGATTCTGAAGGCCACCCATGACCCAGACCTGCAGATGCTTCCTTCTGATGTCTTCATGCTGGGCCTCGCTGCACCCACCCAATGCCAGCCCCTTACTTATCTGTTCTACATCACCCTCCTTGAAGCTAGAGCTAGTGGGTAACCTGCTCCCTCCTGTTCAGAAAGTAGCCACCCTCACGACTAGTCTTTTCGCTTGTTAAGAGTGAATGCAGGACTTCCTTTGACTAATACCAGACAATAGAGCAGCTGCAGGAGAAAACCTGGGACTCTGGACCACATCCCTGGTCTCGATCAGCCTCTGCCAGCAGCTGGAAGAAGGTGCAGAGTGGCACAAGGAGTCTGGAGCCAGGATATCCGGATCCACCTATTTCCAGAGATGTGTCTCCTCATCACTGATAATGCAGACAACATGGAGAGCAGGTGGTGGTTGCAGGGGTGGATAATATAGATGGGAAAACGCTCCAGAAATTTTTAAGCTCTATACAAACAGCTTCCCTCATAGCTCAGTTGGTAAATCATCTGCCTGCAATGCAGGAGACCCAGGTTTGATGCCTGGGTCGGGAAGATCCCCTGGAGAAGGAAATGGCAACCCACTCCAATATTCTTGCCTGGAGAATCCCATGGACAGAGGAGCCTGACAGGCTACAGTCCACGGGACTACAAGAATCAGACATGACTTAGCGACTAAATCACCACCACCACACAAGCAACAATTTTTGTTATCTTTCCTAGTGACCAGCACCCACCCCAGAAAGGGTACTAGTTAACTCCAGGGCACTTATAGGAAACTATAGACAGGGCCATGGAACCAAGTGCCTAATTCTGCCTTTGAGATACTATAAAAAAATTATTATGAAACTTCATTTTAAAAAATATGTCTCATTCCTTTTAAGTGTTTAAGAGCCTAATTTGCTATAGCCCACAGCCTCCTTCATGCCAAGACTCTTCGACAGAAAAGAATGTGTCAACTGGGCCTAGTGTTTGTTGCTAGGCAACCATCTGGTACAAACGAATCACTGACAGTCTAGCCTGACCTCAGGAGGCTGGAGCAGCTATGCTCGATGCCCACTGACCCTGGGCTGGTCCCTTCCTCACTCTGGGCTCCAATTATTGCATCAATATCAGAGCAACTCCAGGGACCCCTCCACAGCCCAGGGAATGACCACAGTGGGGGTGAGGAGGGTGTCACAGTGACGATTACAGCCTCAAGGGTACCCTGTCTTGCAGCTAATGTGAGGGAGAGAGCTGAGAGTCTCCAAGGCCCTGATGAGGGCAGGGGGTGGGTTTCCTAGCACCTCACAAAAAGAGCTGGGGCCAAATACTATTTGTTTAATAATCTGGCACTATTAGTAACATGGCTCTTCTGAAGGCTCTTCTCTGAGAGCCTGAAAATGGAGCACTCTCTCAGCTCCTGCAACGCAGCTGAACTCCCAGCTCCTCTCGGGGGCCACCCAATGACCCTGCTTCATATGGTGGCCTGCACCACTCAGTACCTCCACTGCTCCCAAATCCTCCACCTCGCCCCTGTTTTCTTTCTCACCACAGTACTTACCACCTACCATACTATGTAACATATTTAACATGCTGATTTCCTATTTTTTGCCGTCTCTCCTCCAGAAGCCAAGATCCTCAAGGGCAGAAGTTGGATCTGGTTTGTTCACTGGTGCCTAGAATGGTACCTGGAACATTGGCAGTCAACAAATACTTGCAGAATACTGGAGTGAATGAATGGTGAATACAAATCCATTTTGGTGGCTTCCGCTCACTGCTCTCTCTGTGCCAGGCTCTGGGGTACTCCAGGGTAGTACCAGCATTATCTTCCTACTGCTCATGGGACCTCACAAGGCAAGTGCATTCATTACAGCTGTTTTATGAAAGAGGACACTGGAGTCCTAGAGGGACAGAGCTGAGCCTCAAACCTGTGTCTGCTCGACAGGGAAGTCTGCTCATAACCGTGACCTGGTCCTGTCAATTACGAAGCGACAGTAACGGGTGACGGCAGCTGCCGGCATCTTCTCATGTGCTGTCATGACCTCATCTGATCCTCACAGTGGTCCTGTGAGGCAGGGGTACTCCTGCCCCTCACTTATGGTAGACAGAATGGAAGCTTGGAGGATGGAGGCAACTGGTCCAAGGTCCCCCAGCCAGCACGGTCAAGGCCAGGTGGAGCCAGGTAGAGGGTGACCTTGGCTACACCCACCACTGTGTCTGCACCTCCACATTCTGAAGAGAGTAGGGCATTGCTTCCCCAGAGTGCCAGGGCAGTCCATAAGGAGGCTCGTGGGGAGCCAAGACCCCAGAAACCCAGCTGGAGGAATCTGAGGAAGGAGGAATCAGCTGCACAAGAGGTACAGCTCAGCACCCATAGGTGGGGCACACGTCCCCAACCATCCACTCCCAGGGCAGAGGCCTTGAGCAAGTCGCCTGACCTCCCTCACCTGCAACATGGATGAACGCCCCCAAGGCAGAGGTAAGAGCCTGCCCGTCAGGCGTGGAGGCACAGCAGGGACGGGAGGAGGCAGTTCCCTTTCCCATCTCGGCTATAATCACACCACCCAAAGCCTTTAAACGAGGGCAGTGGCCTTGAGTCAAGAAAAACACCCTGGGTGAGACCGGAGCCCTAACTCCTAACTGCAGCTCTGCCCAGGACCTGATGCTGAACTGCCACGTTCTGGCCAGAGGGCTCGCATACCAGAGGCCAGCTTGTTTTCTGCTCATGACCTCCTGGTAGTTGCCACTGACTCCATTCTACACAAGAGACACAGGGAGGCTAAGAGAGAGTTCCAAGCGTGTCCAGATCCCAGAGGCCCCACAAAGGCTGGAGCTGGGTGGGGTCACATCCCTGTGCTTTCCCACGGAACACCCCCCCCCCACCCTTTAAGTGTCACACAGCTTTTAACAGGTGAGTGACCTGTGACCAGCCTCCACTCCTCTCTGGCCCTCACTGTCCCCATCCGTGCAAAGGAAAGAGGTCTCCTGGCTTCAGGCAGGTTTTCTTAGACTTTACTTCTTTTTCCCTTCTGTTTTGGTGTCCTCTTCATTTTTGCCATCTCTCTGTTGTTACGTGGTTTTACAACATGTTTATTTCAGAGTTTTCTGACTGGACAGTGTATTTCTAATAAGCATTTCTCAAATTTGCAACATCTTTTGATTGATGGGTTTTCTTTTTTTTTTTAATGGGCCACTTGAATTTTTTTTAAGTTGAAGTGCAGTTGATTCACAATTTCATTGACGGGACTATTTGCGTATTCTCTGGATGGCATCAAACTCTGCAACACTTTCAAGTCTTTTTAGCCAGTTTGTCTGAAGACCTTTTCTTCCAATTTTTACCTTTCAGCCTTAAATGCTCACATGCTGCAGCCTGGCCTTACAGCTCGGGCTGTCTCAGGAGTGATGCAGAAATCAGACCCATTACTGACAGAGGGCACTGCGGCTGTGCAACTCTGCATTACATGCTGTGTTACACATGATGAATTAGGGGTTTTAAAACATGGTATGTTCTGTGGCAGATTGCTAAGGAGTGCTTAGACAGCTCTTTATATGCCAGAAAGATGGCAAAAAGAAAAAAGAAACAGGACACACTAATAGATGCTGAAAAAACACAACTTAAAAGTAGGCTGAATTTTCTGTGAATTAGTCTTTGGGGACTGGTCATTGGCAGCTGAGGTTAGGCACAGTGCCCTAAGAGCTGAGGTTGCCAAACCTGCCCCTACGCCTGTTTTTAGAATTAGAGTTTTCCTGGAACACGGCCCCACCCACCCTTGACATATCACGTAGGCTGCTTCTACTCTAGCAAAACTGAGGAGTTGCAACAGACTGTACAGCCCACAAAGCCTACAATATTTGTTTCTCTGGTCCTTCTCAGAAAAGTTTGCTGACCACTTTCTAGAAGGGTCCCAGAACCTCCTACACCAGAATCATCTGGTTAGGAGGGAGAGGTCTTGCTGTGCAGGAGTCCAGGCTCTTCCGAGAGCTACAGATCACTCTCTGGAGGGTGGGCCAGGCACCTGCATGCCACGTTTTAAGTTCCCCTGCCCCGCGGGCTGGACTATGATTTTTGCAGGCCCTTTCGTTTGGGCAACCCTTGGCTTTTACTGTTTAAACACAAATTGGGGTCCTCTGGGAAGCCACGGTGGGATGAGTGGGTAGGTTGGTGGTAGCACAGCCTGACCTGTCTTGGGCCTGACGGTGGTCAGCGGGTCCAGGTAGTCGGCCACGTCCCTGTGTTTGCGGTCAAGTGCCACCTCGAAGGCAGTCTTCTCTAGCACGCTGAGGTGGTCGGGGTTGGCCCCCTTCTCCACTAGCTGCTGAGCCATGCCAAGCTTCCCGATGAGCGCTGACAGCATCAGCGGGCTCCAGCCCACAGTCCGGGCCTCATGGTTGGGGTCTGCGCCCCACTCCATCAGCAGACGCACCACGGCCTCATGTCCATGCTGGATGGCAGCCATCAGGGCCGTGATGTCCAGCAGCTCATCCCCGCTGTCTCCCTCGCCTGAGGGTTTGTGATGGTCCACGAAGGCACCAGCTTCCAGGAGCAGCTTTACCACGCCCAGGTGTCCACCCCGAGAGGCCACGGTGAGCACACTGGCCCCCAGGCGGTTCTGGGCATTGACATCAGCCCCATGATCCAAAAGAAGATGTGCCACGCTCGCGTGCCCAAATCTGCCGGGAGACGGACAATTAGTGACGCAAGTCACCCGATGAGGAGAAAGCTCATGCAATCACTTACTTATAAATTAAGCTCATGCAATCACTTACTTATAAACTGTTCAGGGATTCCCTGGTAGCTCAGTCAATAAAGAATACTCCTGCAACGCAGGAGACCTGGGTTCTATCCCTGGACTGGAAAGATCCCCTGCAGGAGGGCATGGCAACCCACTCTAGTATTCTTGCCTGGAGAATCCCCATGGACAGAGAAGCCTGGCAGGCTGTAATACATGGGGTCGCAAAGAGTTGGACATGACTGAGTGACTGAGCATCCATTATTAAATTATTAATTATTGAATCATTAATTTTTAACGTTGTAATAGCTGCTTATAGTGAAAGGCCTTCCTCTGGTGCTAGGCACTGTGCTGGCCCTGTGTCTACACCAACACAAAGGCGAGACACTGCCCTGTCTAGTTTCGAATCCAGCTCTGCCATCCACTGCATATCCTGGACAAAGAACTTTAACTTCTTTGTGCCTTCACTTCCTCATCTCTAAAGTGGGGATATGACTGTGTCTACTAAAAGAGCTGTGGAGGATTAAATGAGTTAATATATATAAATATATAATATACATAAAGCACCTAGAACAGTGCTTGTCCAAAGGAAGCACTACATAAATGTCAGCTATTAGAATGGCAATCAGTTAAACATTTTTACATTACACAATGTGCCAAGGTCACCCAGCTGGTGAGCGACATCCACAGGGTCAGAAACCCAGTCTGTCTGAATCCTGCTGCCCCACACCTCGCTGCTTCCCACATGGCAGAGAGTTCATGTGATTCTGCTTCAGAGCTGGGTAAGCTGCCTCTCTGGCTGTGCTCTCACTCCCCAGGGGCAGGGCCCACGTCTGACTCACATCTACCCTCCCCAGCCCCAAACACACATGCACAGAAAGTCCACAGACCCCATGCCAAGAGGTGTGGCATAGCTGTGGTCAGCAGAGGCGGCCTGGGGCACCTCTCCCCAGAGGCCTGATGCCCTCTGCTGGCTGGAATGTCCCTTGCTGGCGGCTGAGAATCTGGTCTGGGCCAGACCCTCTCCAGGGAAACTTGAGCAACCTCCCCTACTGGGGAGACAGACAATGTACCCACCAACTCTGATACCAGGAAGAGGAAAACAGACAACTCCCAGTAAAATCTCTTCCTTCTTCTGCCACCAGAGGGCAGAAGAATTCTGTTTTGCAGCATTTGCAAACGCAAATACACTCTTTCTAGTGCGCTCTTTCTGGGCTCAGAGCTGGAAGGGCCCCCTACCCCTACCCACCCCCCCCACCAGGTTTTACAAGACGGTAATGTCAGCAAGAGGCCAGCATCTGTGCAGCAGCGTTTGAATGAATCCCTTGTGGCGCTTCCTCCTTTCCGGAAGCGGTTTTGTCTCTCATCTAAACCCAGGTTCCTCCCTCCTCCCTGTGGAGGCAGAGCCAAGGCTGAACAATGTTCTGAACTTACAAATACCTTCTGGGCCATGAACCTTAACAGCACTGGGTCACCCCACCTGCAGAGTGTGGAGGGAGCACTTGGTGAACTGGCTTCCCCAGCTGCAGAGGGGCCAGGCCCGTCCTTCCCCTTTTCCAAGAGTGGACAGAATCTGACAAAAAGGCAGAGAGCTATAACTGCAGCCTGTCTCCCTGCCCGTCCTTCATGATGATATTCTCCAAACCTAAATCTCATGGCTACTGCCCCACATTCCATTGCCCGGAAAGGACTGCCAACTTTGTCAACTTCATTTCTTCCCAAATCCCACGCTGTACTCCAGCTGTGCTCACCTACACTCGGCAATTATTCTCTGTCACGCCTCTGCCATCCTGCCTTTCTGACCCTCCTGTCCTTATTGACTAAGCACATCCTTTATCCTGCTGCAGGACTCAGTTCAGATCCCACGTCCTCTGAGTGGCTTCCCCCACATCAGCTCAGGTGTAACTCACCTGAAAACCCACCATCCCCTGTCTTTACCCTTACTGATGTGCCTGGGCCCTCCTTCTATAATTATGTCTTCCCATTAGACTGCACTCCAGCAGAGCTCAGGCAATTCTGTCAAATGAATGAGTGAATGAACACTTGGCATAACCAAAGAGGATGGTCAAAACAGGCAACAGAAATAGCTGAAGAATTGGTTAGATAACTATAAAAGATTACACTATTTAGTCATCAAGCATGAGATAAAAATCTAGCAGCAGATAACAAGATACTATCCTGTTTTTATCTATTGGATCTTAGTAAGCCCTGAGATAAACTGCTAATAATGTATTTCACAGATGAGGAATCTGAAGATTACAATGGAAAGCAATAATCCAGAATCTCTCAATTTGGAAGCGATTGAGTCAAAACTTGAACCTAGACCCTAAGATCTGAAACTCCAGTTCTTCTGGTATAACAAACTCACAGAGGAAGGAAAGGCCTAAATCTGAGCAGGATGCCTACACTCGGAATGCTTTCTGAATTCAGGAGTAGCCCAAGAGGCCACTGAGAATTAGGCTGAAAATATAAAAAATGATTCAATGAAGACTGAGATAATTTGAGGGATGCTAACTTTCTAACAGGTAATTACTGAAGATAGGGAAGCTTGGGGCTTTCTGAGTAGCTGTTACGATTATCAATTAATTTCAGCAATTAACACCTGTGTTGAAAGACCTGGCATATACTCCCACTCTCAGAGAGCCCTGGGTGGAGAGGCCAGCTCTGCCACGCTGGCAGGCAGAGAAGTGAAGGGCAGGAGAAGGAAAGTAAGGAAGTCGAGGGTAAAATTGGAGCCAAAATAAACACCACACAACCTGTCCCTTTAGTGTTAAGCAAATTTGGTGAGTGGCTTCCTTGTTGCCAATACCAAGAGGAAAACAGTGAGTTAAGGGACTCATAGCTGGGAGCACAGGCTCTGGAGCACCTGCCTAGGTGTGAATCTGACTCTATCCCTTCACAGCTGTGTGGTCTTGGACAAGTGAACTAACTTCTCTGAGCCTCAATTCTTTATCTGTAAAATGGGGAAGACAGCAGTAGTATTTCCTCAGATTTTGCATAGACTGAATGAACTAACTAATTTGCAGCACTTAGCACAGAGCTTGACACAAAATAAGTACTCAATAAAGGTTGTTTTAAGAACAGGAAAAAAAAAAAACAACAAGAATGACACCATCTCTGATGCTGAAACATTCAGAAGAGACCCAACTGCAGTCCAGGCACAGGGTCTCTGGTGGTCCTGATCCAGTGATGAGCTCTGGAACACAGAGAGCTGTGACAATAAATAGATGCTCACTTCGTTGAAAGTGGTGGCTGCCGGAAGCACCATTGCTGAGGCACATCTGCTGTCACGGAGGCAAAACACAAGACTGGAATGTGTCAGCACGCAGCCATGTGCTTGGCCATCCCGATCAAGGGAGCCACTGCAGGACACACACAACCAGACAGTCATTTCAGAAAGATCTGGAAGCTCTACAGAGGAGGGATTACAGCAGGCACACTTGGAAGAAGAGACAGCAGTAGGAAGCCACTTATAAATGTGTGCCCTGGACTAAGACAGAGGGGAAAGGGAGACAGGATGGCACAGACAGGTACTGGAATGAGGACTTACCTGGAGTTTTAAAGCCTGGAAGAGTGGATGGGGCCACGAAAAGAGACAGGGAACCTCAGAAGTAAGGTCCATAGCCCAAAAGACATTATGGGCACCCCCAGAGAGTGCTGGGCAAGAAATCAGGTGTCTTAAGACAAAGGGTCCCTGACTGATAGATGCATAACACACTGCATTACCCATGCGAATGGGCAGCCGAGTGTTACGGCTGGGAGGCGCTCCCTAGGTGATTACAGACTGAAATAAATGCCTGAGGGCTAAGGTATGGTTAAGCAAAGCACAGTACTGCCCGTGGATGATATATCACAAAGCAGTTGAAAATGACATATTTGAAAATAATGCACAATAAAAATTTTCCTGCAATACAAATTAGATTGGAACAACCGTGTGACACTTGGAAATGAACTCAGAAATAAAATATAACTGGGTCATAATGAGAAGATTATGGGTAAGAATGTTGTGATTTCAATGCCTTTGAGAAAATCAAATGGCTCATACATATGGAAAGATGTTTTACTTCACTCAGTTTAACAAGTACAAATCACAGCCACACTGAAATATTTTTCATTCATCAGACGCAAAAATCCAAAAGTTTAATAATATACTCTGTTGGAGAGATTGTAGAAAAACAGGCACTCATAGACACTGTTTCAGGGAGGGTAAACTGGTACCACTACTGTGTCAGCAGAGTAATGGGCTCCCCAAAGTTGTCCAGATCCTAATTCCCAGAACCTGTTAAATTCTCTGGGAAAGGGGAAATTAATCAGCTGACCTTGAGATGGGGAGATTATTATCCAGATGAGCTCAATGGAATCACAAGTGATCTTTAAAAGCAGAAGAGGGAGATAGAGGAGTTAGAAAATGTGATGACGAAGCAGGAGTCAGAGTGATGTGGTTGCTGCTAGCTTTGTAATAAGTTCCTACAGCAGCCATTGGAAAGTTAATACACCTGCATGGACAGCAATCTGGCAATATCCATCAAAATTACCTAATAGCTCAGCTGGTAAAGAATCAACCTGCAATGCAGGAGACCCCGGTTCGATTCCTGGGTCAGGAAGATCCTCTGGAGAAGGGATAGGCTACCCATTCCAGTATTCCTGTGCTTCCCTGGTGGCTCATCCAGTAAAGAATCTGCCTGCAATGCGGGAGACCTGGTTCGATCCCTAGGTTTGGAAGATTCCCTGAAGAAAAGAATGGCTACCCACTCCAGTATTCCGGTCTAGAGAATTCCACAGACTGTGTAGTCCATGGGGTCGCAAAGAGTCAGACAGGACTGAGCGACATTCACTTTCACTTTCATCAAACTTACAAATGACCTCTGTTCCTTCCTTGGGAAATTTCTCCAAGAAACTGGGTAGGATCTAAGTAGATGGCTGATAGGAGTGAGACCTCACAGTATATCTGAGATTCTTCTTTAAAAAAAAAATTATTTATTTATTTGGCTGCACGGGGCCTTAGTTGCGGCACGCAGGATCTTTAGTTGTGGCATGTGGGAAGTGTCTCACTGACCAAGGATTGAACCTGGGCCTCCCACTGGCCCACCAGGGAAGTCCCCCCAGAGTTTCTTTATACCAGAATTTCAAGTCTGGTTCATCCTATTTCCTGAATACATCTCAAACTCATTTCTTTGATCTCCCAGGTCCATCTCTGCTCTGGTCCAGGCCACCATCACCTCTTTCTGTGTTGCTGCAATCCCTTCCTAACCAGACGTTCTGATTCTAGCTCACTCCTCCAAGCCATCCTCAAACTGCAGTAAAAGTGATCTTTCCAAACATAAATCTCATTCTGTCACTTGCTCTGCCTAGAACACTCCATTACTCCCCAGTGCCCTTACGAACTGTCACTTTTCCCAGCCTTGCCACCAGGCATCTGCCTCTTTCTCTCCAGAGAAGACTCATCTCCCACTACTCCCAACCCCTTCCAGCCACAACACTGTTCTAGCAGTCCTACGAATGCATTTCACTTTAGCTTCCAAACCTTTGCACCTATCACCCATCTTTCACTCCCTCTATCCAGGTCAACACTTAGGTATCCTTAGGTCTCGACAATATACACCTCATCCTTACCTGAAACCTTCCCTCACTTCCTGAAACTAAGTCGGCTCTCCAAGAGCTCCCTCAGATTGTCCCCCGTGAAGTCTGTTCCTTGGCCTGGCCCGCCCACTGGCATACTGCTTCCGTGGGGACTTTATCTGAGTACCGCAGCATCCCCAACACCAAGCCAGAGTGGGTAGGTAGGTTCTTTGGGAAACCCTTGCTGCAATGAACATCACTGAGCTTCTAAGTCGCTAAGATTCTATTTGCTGTCTCCAGATTCTGTGTTTGAAAGGCCGATGCTTTTCGGATTCTAATTTTACGTTATTAAAAAGCGCGTCCGCTTCTAGCTCGTATCCCTAGCTGCTCAAAGTTTCAACTCTCTCGAACCAGTACTTCACTCTTAACCTCCCGGAGCGTCTGCTGGAGGCCGCCGGGCAGGTTCGACCGCCTGAGCCCACCCGCGCCCAGGGGGTCATTAGACACCACCCAGGCTCCATGGCACCCCCGACCCCCTCACCTGGCCGCCTGCATGAGTGCGCTCCAGCCGTAGTGGTTGCGGCTGTTGACCGAGGCGCCGCGTCGCAGCAGGAAGCGCACCAGCGGCTCGTGGCCCCCGGCCGCCGCGAACTGCAGCGCCGTGTTGCCCGCCTCGTCCGAGCAGTCCACGGGCACCGGCGCTCCGGCCGCCGCCCCGGGCCCGGCCGCCTCGGGCCCCGCCGGCTCCGCGCCCGCCTCGGGCTCCAAGCCGCGCTCCGCGGGTTCCGCAGCCCCCGGCTCCAGCAGCCGCCGCGCAGTCTCCGTGTCGCCCTGATCACAGGCGCGCAGCAGCAGCTGGAAGGCCGGGGGCAACCCGCCCTCACCCATCGCGGCCCGCGGCCCGGGTCTGTCTGCCGGGCGAGCCGCGCCAGCTCCGCCCCCGGATACCGCACGCCGGCGCCCACTTCCGCCGGCCCGCGCGCCTACTGTGTGCCGACCGTGCGCGGAGCGCCGGGGCGCGCGCCTACTGTGTGCCCGGCGCGCGCCCGGGGCGAGAGCGCGCCTCAATAGCCAGCACCGGGGGCGGGGAACCGGGCGGGGGTGGACCGCGGGTTCCGGGAAGCTCCAGGCAGCGTCCGCCGCCGAGCTTGCGAGTTCGGCTTTGAGTTTTCGGCGCCCGCTTGGGGTCCTCCTCGCAGCTCCAGAGACTTCCTGCCCCGTACGGAGGTCGGAGCGGCCTCTCCAGCCCTCCTCACGCTGCGAGCTCCCGACCATTGGGCCGAGGTCTGAGACCACAGCCTCATAGGCCTGTGGCACGCGCCGCTGACCCTCGGCACCCGGCACTAACGCGGCGCCTCCTAAATGGTCGTTGACTGAGTTAAGGTACAGTTGGGTCCACTCTGTCTTCCCACAATGTCCTGCCCGGCCATCAGTGCCGTTCTTGTCTGGGACAGGCGTTAGCGTTACAAGCACCTCCTATACCTTCGTGTCTCTTCATCAGTGGTTCTTGAAGCACCACCATCTGCGACATTTTACAAATGCAAGTTTTCTCATCTTACCCAGACCTACTGAATCGGAAACCGAATATGGAGTCCTGTCACTTGTATCTTAAGCCCTCTAGGTGATTCTAAAGCACGTTAAAGTTTGAGACTCACTGTTTGATCCTCAACAGCAATGCTGTCGGCCACGGGGAAGGGCCCAGACTATCACCTCCAATTTACGGCGTAACTAAGGCTGATATGAACAGCCCACTCATTGGAAAAGACCCTGATGCTGGGAAAGATTGAAGACAGAAGGAGAAGAGGGCAACAGAGGATGAGATGGTTGGATGGCATCAAGGACTCAATGGACATGAACTTGGACAAACTCTGGAGATAGTAAGGGACATGGAGGACTGGCCTGGTATAGTCCTTGGGGTCACAAAGAGTTGGACACAACTTAGCAACTGTACAACAACTAAGGCTTGAAGACATTTTGTCTGGCTAAAGGCCACACAACTGTCATGCTGGAAAGCTGTGACTGGGACCCAGGTTTTCTGACATCTAGTCCAGTTCTCTATCTCAAGAAGTATTTATTGAGTGCCTACTATGTGCCAGGCACTGTTTTAGGTGCTGGAGAAACTGCAGGGAATGGAAAATAAAATTCCCTGCCATTCTGGGCCTGACAGTGGAAAGAGACAGGCACAAGCAAGTAAGTAACTTGTATGTTAAATTATTATGTGTTTTTAAACAAGAAACAGAACATAACAAAATCCAAGTAAATGGACTAAAGGCTGGGATGTCGTTTTATAATAGATTGGGTAGAAAAGAAATCACTGAAAAGGTGACATTTTCACAGAGACCTGAAGGAACTGAGTGATCAAGTAACGCTGATATGTGGAGAGAGTGCAATCCAGGCAGAGGGAAAGACAAAGTTTCTAATAAGAGCAGCCCGGCCAGCAAATTGCTTTACGCTACGTTCCCATTCATCACAATAACAGAGGTTAACATTCTGATCTGGGGTAATTGGTTTCCATAAACTGTGAGATGTGGCCCCAAAGTCTAGCAAAAAGCTAGATGTTGAGTAGGTGTTTAGTACATTATTGTTAAAAGGACTATGTTGTGTATGTAGAATTATAATACAGAACAAAACTGGATGAGGGCGTGAGGAAGGAATAAGGGTCGTGGCTTTGGCAGATCAAAAGAAGGTGGTAATGCCCTTAGGGTCTGGGCCTGTGGGCTGGAAGAGAGTCTTTTAGGTGAAGAGTAAAATGAGGGGACGTCTTGAAAGTACACGGGGCTCGGGTTACAAAATGCTTCAGTACCAGGGATTTATTCTGTGAGTAATGGATAATCATGGAACATGTTTGAGCAGGTGAGTTAACAGGGGCAGAGCCAATCACTTTGGCAGTTTTGGAGGTGGTACAGTGATATCTCAGAGATAATGTGGGTTTAGTGCCAAGCTGTTGCAGAAAGGTGGGTTGTGTGACTTTTGGTTTCCCAGTGCATATCAAAGTTATGTTTACACTGTACTGTAGTAAGTGTGCCATAGTCTGAAAACACAATGTAAATACCTTAATTTAAAAATATTTTATTGCGAAAAGTACTAAGCATCATCTATGCCCTCAGTGAGTTGTAATCTTTTTGCAATAGTTAACATCAAAAATCACTGATCACAGATGACCATAACAGATGAAATCATAATGAAAAAGTTGGAAATACTGCAAGAATTACCAAAATGTGACAGTGATACAAAGTAGGCAAATACTGGTGGGAAAATGGTGCTCATAGACTTGCTCCATGCTGGGTTGCCACAAACCTTCACTCTATAAAAGATGCCACATCTGGGAAGCACGATAAAGGAAAGCAAAATAAAACAAGGTGTGAGTGTACACAGTCACTCATTTCCAGATTTGGCTTCATTCACCAATACAGATGAGAACAACTTCCTTCTCAATGTCTAATGAAGACTTGGTTCCTTGAAAATCCCGAGCAACTGCTTCCTTGTATTATTCTATTTATTAAGGTGTCTTTTCTTATACTTTACTAACTAGTTGTTTATAGAAGTAAGATACATGGTACAAAAAAGAAAATTCCAACAGTACAAAAGCGAAAGCAAAAGCTTCTTTCCCTTTTCCACTTTCCCAGTCCTACTTCCTGCAGGTAACCAATATTCACATTTATTTTATCTTTACAAAGACATTTCGTATGTATTCTAACATGCACACCTATTTATAGGCATTAATCAAGCTTCTTGATTGCAAGTAGCAGAAATTAACTCTCTGGATAATTTAAGAAGAAAGGGGATTTAATATGAGGTTTTGTTCATAGTTCACAGGTCCCACAAGGGGCAGAGAACCAGCCCAAAGGCTCCACAACCAAGAACAGTGCCCCAAATCATGTCAAGCTGCATCTTACACCAGGATGGAGTCTGCACAGGCCCTTTTTGGTGTCACTGTCTTCAGAGTCCGAGCCAGAGATGGGAGCATCTGAGTGGCCTGACCAGGTTGTGTGTTTTGCCTTGCAGAACGGGAGCTGGGAAAGTGCATTTCTGGCATTTTCAGCATGCATAATGGGAGGTAGGCTCCACTGTGGGTGCCCCAGAAGGTAGGGTACCTGGATAGGAAAGGGTTTTGATGCTGGGCAGCCAAGAAGGATAACAAAGGTCTACTACAAATATTCCCTCTAGGGTAGATCTCTGTTGTTTATACCTGTCTTGCCTCTCCTACTCAGGAAAGAGACACCTTCTTTTTGGGGGGAGCTTCCTTCCTCCACTCTCAGTCTGAGTAGTTTAGTGATTACTGTATGTCCAAGCCCATTCCAATTCCTTCAGCCCAGGATTTCTTGTCAAAGCAGATGGGAAGAAGACCCTCTCTGCCGAGGTCCTCAGCTGTCATAAGTAGGCTGGGGCTTGCTCTGTCCCCAATTAAAGATGTCTTGCCTGAGAGTGAAGCCACTATACAGAAAAGCAGAGACAAGTGATAGAAAAAGATGGAGCCAGAACTGCTCCCCATCTCCCAATTCTTTTCAGTTAGGTTTGTCTTGAGCAGGGTGGTGGTTACTTGCAATCCAAGCCTTAACAAATGAATTTTTTTTAACTTTTTAAAGCAATGGGTTCCTACTATGCATGCTATTTTGAACATCCCCCCCACCCTTTTTTTCACTGAACTAGTGGCTTAGGCATCTTTTCGTGTGAATATAGATCTGTTGCATCCTTTTTAACGGTTACATATAACACCATTAAGCAGATGTACCATAATTTATTTAATCATTTTTTAATGATGCACAATTAGGTTGTTTCCAGTTTTCTGCTGTTATTAAAAAAAAAATCTGCATTGAATGGCACTCGTAGCAGTCAGGGTCCCAGCAGGTGACAGATGGGACATTTGGCTGGGGAAATGAGGACCATTTACTAACGGACTTATTACAGATATGTGGGCAGATACGAAGAGCCACAAGGGATGATGCAGTACTCAGAGGCTGATGACAGTAGGGAGCCATTACCAATCCAGGCCTACCGGGGGAAGGGAGAGAGCAATTACTGGAGTTCTGCAGGAGAGAAAACTGGAGAAGTGTACCTGATGAGAGTTGTGGTCTCTGATAGAGGGGCGCAGCCATCCTATGGCAACCCAGCAGAAGCAATCCCCAGAGGAGTAAAACCTCTGGCCTCATCCTCCTCCTGCCCCCTGATCTCTTGCCAGTGCTCCTCATTGGCCAAACCTACCTGTTAGCCAGAGGTTCAGAGCCTACTGACGTGGTCCTCACAGTCAGCCCCTCCCAGGGAGGAGAGACTGAGGGGGCAAATAAAGAATCCAGTCCCTTGCTGCTCACACTGGTCCCTGGACCAACAGCATCAGTACCTCCTAGGAGCTTCTTAGAAATACAGCTCTTGGGTCCACCAGACACCTATTGAACCAGAATCCATTTCAACACCATTCTCAGGTGATTTGTGTGCACAGAGATTTTGAAGAGTGGATCCAGCACATCTTGGTACATAAATCTCTTCTGCAAGTATATCTACAGTCTTATTATTTATGAACTCTCTTCTAGGATTTTTTCACTGACCCTTATCTTGATCTGGGTCCTCTGAGAATCAAATGCCATAATGGTTTTTGCCTGGGAGAAATGCTTGTATAGGATAAAGGTGGAAAGAATCGGGAAAGAGAAGGAGTGCCTTCAAACCAAGATGCAGGTATAACGGGGAAAAGAGAGTGGGAGGGAAGGAGGCTTGGGTAGAAAGAGCTTCAGATTGCCCTGCGATTTTGGGGATGACTCAAACAGGCTAATGGGGAGTGCCCAGGCAAAGGGAGTCTGCTAAGGCTTCGTGCATCAGACAGAAATGGCTGGGTTCTGGTGTCCCCACCATGCTTGGTCACTGGGAAAAGCCAAAGGAAGCGTAGCCTCAGGAAGAATGTCACAGCTAGAGGTTCTCAGTCAGCTGTCCTCCCAGAAGCAGGTTCTCTTGAAGGGCCAGCTGAGTGGTGCACCTGCATCACAGGCACAATCCCTGTTCAGCCCACTTTGAGTGCCTCCTTTGTGCCAGACATTATGTGTGTTAAGATGGTCCCCAGGGAATCCCACATGATTGTGGAACAGGGCAGACTGTAATCTTTCGTCATCAATTCAGAGTAAAGTGTCAGAGTTCAGAGGTGTCACTGACAGCTTCATGGGAGAGCTTGACCACAAGTTGGGCAGAAAGACTGGATAAGATCTGGGTAGTTGTAAAAAAAGGGAGGAAATAACGTTGGAAAGAGAGAACAGGGGTCCAGAGATTGGTGCAGTGGATTAGCAGGGAGGTAAGAAGTGTGGAAATAATCTCTAAAGAATATTGATTTACCTTAAAATATCTTTTTTTCCTGATAAGATGATAATATTTGTTGTAAGAATTCCAGTGTTGTAGAAATATAGAATATTGGCTTCTTTAGCTCCATGACTTTGGGTATTTACCGTCATATCCCTTGAATCTAGTACATTGGCTGTCAAGTAGTAGGTGATCAATAAATATTTGTTGAAAAAATAGTAAATGGAATGAAAATGAAAGGGCCAAAGAATCTCACTGATCAGAAATTAGTATGACATGATTAATGATTTGGTGAATATTTCTTTAGAGTTTTTCCTTTGTTCATATCAACATACTTTACCCAAATAGGATCATACTATTCATTCAGCTCTACAACTTGCTTTTTTTCACTTGACAATGCAGCTGAAGCTCATTTGTATGTTAAATACCTAGAATTAATGTCATTCTTGTTAATGACACTGTATGGATGTGCAGGACTTTATTTTATAATCTCCTTCTAGTGGATATCTGGGTTGTTTCCAGCTTTTTGATTTTACATACAGTACTCCAATAAGCTTCCTGTAAGCTTATCTCTTGAGCACTTATGAATCTATTTCTGTTGAATAAATTGGTAGATGTGAAATTGCAGAATCAACAGGATATAAATACTAACACTGCAAATAAATCTTGCCTAATTGCTTTCCAAAAGGTTATACCAGTTTGCATTCCTACCAACTGGATAAGAGTGCCTGTTTATTCACATCCTTGACAACACTGGAATTAATTACCTGTTTTATCTTTTCCAATCTGATAGGTGAAAAAGTATTTTGGAGTAAGTTTAGTTTGCATGCTTTTTAAGTAGAGAAGTTGAAGATATTTTGATGCATTTATAGACTTTTTAGATCTCTTTTTTGTGGGAGCTATCTATTCAAATCCTTTGGTCATTTTTATTTCTATTTTTTCTTTTTATTTCTCTGTTAATTTATATATTGAGTAAATGTCATCTGCAAATATGCCTATCTGACTTGTCTTTTCTCTTGAGCTTATATTATTTTGGACCTTACAGAATTTAAAAATTTTTAGTAGTCAAATTTACAAATCTTTTCTGTAATGATCTCTGGGTTTTTTCATCCAATACTTTCATCATTGGATTTTATTTTTTTGTTTACCTTGACATTCTTAGATCATTTGAAATTTGCTTTGGTGTAAAGTGTGGGGTTGGGGCTTCCCAGGTGGCACTAGTATTAAAGAACCCACCTACCAATGCAGGAGACAAAAGAGACGCATGTTCGATCCCTGGGTCAGAAGATCCCACTGAGGAGGGCAGAGCAGTCCACTCCAGTATTCTTGCCTGGAGAATCCCCATGCACAGAAGCCTGGCAGGCTATAGTCCATAGGTTCACACAGAGTCGGACATGACTGAAGAGACTTAGCTTGCATGCAAGGTGTGAGACAGGCATTTAACTTTATTTTTCCAAATGTTTATCAAGTTGCCCTGATCACTGATTGTATCAGCTGTCTTTTCCTACTAATGTTTGAATTACCATTACCATATATCTTACTAGACACTAAAAGAAATATAATGACCCTCTGTGAAGGGAATTAATATGACAAATCAAAAGTGCCTTCTACAGAAATCTGTTGTTTGAGCAGCAAATAAGATGGTGTAATCAAAGAACGAATAAGCTCCTCAAACTAACAAGAAACCCAAGGAGAGGGTAAGCTACTCAGTTGGGAGGAGGTATGAGAAGAATTAAGGTCCTCACTGAAATTGCCCTCTATGGGTGCCAACTTATCAGCATTAGTAATATTTACATAATACTCTGGGTAAGCAGAGTAACTTGTTACTTTACCTCTATTAACACACTATTTTAGTTCTAATAGTTCCCAGGTGGTACCAGTGCTGCTGATCTAAGGACCACACTTTGAGTAGCAAAACACTAGGCATTTTCCATTTGCTCTTGCAAAAGCTCTTTCCACCTTTCCAAACACTTTACTCAGGTACTATTATTATCACCAGCATTTTAAAGGTCAGCACTTTGAGTTGAAAGAGGTTAAGTAACTTTCCTAAGGCCTCACAGCAGTCTGTAATAGGGCTGGGGTTTGAGCTCAAGCAAGTGGGCCCCAAGGAGGTGCCCCTGCCCACGAGGCTAAGTTGCCTGTGGTCTCACAGCTGCCTGCCATTGAGGTGTGTGGCAGAAAATCCTGAACTAGGTCCTTGACCTGGATTCAGATCCTTGTTCTGCCACTTGTGTATTGTGTGACCATGGATAAACTACCTCACTTCTCTGAACCCGAGTTTTCTCATCTGACTACCTTGCAAGGTTGTCAGGGGGTAAAGTGAGATTATACATGAAAAATAAAGTCTAGCAGTCCATTTATTTATATATATATGCAGATATAGATAAGGTCTAGCAGTTTATATTGGAGAAGGCAATGGCACCCCACTCCAGTACTCTGGCCTGGAAAATCCCATGGACGGAGGAGCCTGGTAGGCTGCAGTCCATGGGGTCGCTAAGAGTTGGACACGACTGAGCAGCTTCACTTTCACTTTTCACTTTCATGCATTGGAGAAGGAAATGGCAACCCACTCCAGTATTCTTGCCTGGAAAATCCCAGGGACAGAGGAGCCTAGTGGGCTGCCGTCTATGGGGTCGCACAGAGTCGGACACGATTGAAGTGACTTAGCAGCAGCAGCAGTTTATATAAAGTTTAACAATTTATATATATACATATATATGCATAGACTTTATAATATGATACATATAAATAAAAAGCAGCAGTTTGTTTATATATATGCATATTATAAAGTCTATGCATATATATGTATATATAGATAAATTGCTAGGCTTTATATATATAAACATGCCTGCCTAAGTCCCTTCTATCACGGCCAACACTTTTCGACCCTATAGACTATAGCCCGCCAGGCTTGTCTGCCCATGGGATTCTCTAGGCAAGAATACTAGAGTGGGTTGCCATGCCCTCCTCCAGGGCATCTTCCCAACCCACGGATCAAACCCATATCTCTTATCTACATCAGCAGACGGGTTCTTTACCACTAGCGCAACCTGGGAATATATATATACATATATATATAATCTATATAGGTGCTCAATATTATATATATATATATATATATATATATATATATGCTCAATAAGTGACAACTTGTATGCATTACCTGGGACTTGAACCCAATTCCATCACTCTTTTCTCTGCAACTGAACCTCTGTTGGGAAGTATTCCAATCTGGTAAACGAATCCAAGTTGTAACCCTTGTCTGTTTTCTAATCTGACCACAGATCTTAACTGTGTTGAGTGTTTGGACAGAGGCCAAAAGACACAGCTCCAAGCCTTTCCTATCACACCTGCCTTCCAACCAGCAGACTCTATTGTGGGTGGAGTCACCTCCCACTAGTCTGATATCAGCAGCAGTTCTGGGTCGGAGCTGCAGTCCCTGGCTCACTCCAAACCCCATTCCCCGCTGGAGCCCTGGGGGAGATGCTCATGGAAGAGCCATATTCTCTAGGGAGCCCAGTTACTAGAGACTGTAAATCGAAGCAGATGGCAAGTTAGATCCTACTCTGCCTGAGCCATCAACTTGTTGGACACCATCTCGCCACTCTGTGTCTCAGGCTCCCCATGTGTAAAATGAGAGAATCAGACCAGACTTCTGCTTCCTAACTTTTTGGCTGTGACCCCTTTGAAAATAGAGAATATCTGATAAAAAGCTTTGGACTAGTTTACCAATTTACACACTCTAACTTTCTGTAGGAGATATAAGACTATCAATTTCCCTGAGTTGGGCACCAGCAGAAGGAGTTCCAGATTAACCAATATATGATTTAAAATCTCTGATATCACTTTAACACTCAGGTATCCATATAAACATAACTTCTTCATAGCTGCTGCTGCTGCTAAGTCACTTCAGTCGTGTCCGACTCTGTGCGATGCCATAGACGGCAGCCCACCAGGCCCCCCCATCCCTGAAGCCTTCCTAAACCCCTAAACCAGATTCTACTAGTATAAGTCCTTTTAGCACCCTGTAATTTTTCTTCAAATTACTTATCAAAACCCTAGTAAGTTATCTTTTTATTATCTATCCATTCCAACACACTCTCAACACCATGATGTCAAAAGTATCTGTCTTATGACAAAGATTCTCTCCATGACTAAACTCTAGACAGGTTCCTCCAAACCCTCTTCTTGACTAGGGCTCAATCATGGGCTGTGAAAGCAATAGACTCAACACAAATGATTTTATCCACCCATTTCCCCTCACATTAAAAAGACTTAAACACTAACATAGTTTCAAAGACTATGACCCTGGGACTTCCCTGGCAGTTCAGTGGTTAAGATTCCAGGTTCCCACTGCAGGGTGAGCAGGTTTGATTCCCTAAGAAGAAAACTAAGATCCTGCATGCCATATAGATCAGGCGAAAAAAAAAAAAAAAAAGACTATGATCCCTTAAGTGCCTGCCTGAGAAATCTCAAGGCTATCCAAAGAATTTGCTGTTTGTTCTGTCCAACACCTAAGCAGAGGGCCCTGACCACCTTTTCTTACAGCATTTACTAAAAGGGGCCTACAGTTGTAAATCTTTCTCTGTCCCTTAAGATGTGTATATATCTCCTAAAATTCAGGAGTATCTTTCTCAAAGACCTGAAAGCCATTCTTTTAAAATGCAATCGTCAGAAAGAACAGGGCCTCCGTTTCCCAGCCACAGCGGGAGCATAGAATCTGACTTTGATGACTGCCAGCCAACAGACATGTCTGGGCTAATCATTTACACTGACCAATCCTTTGTAATTTTTTACTTCTTCGACTTTACTTAAAACTCCCAGCCTCTTGATGAAAGTGAAAGAGGAGAGCGAAAAAGTTGGCTTAAAGCTCAACATTCAGAAAATGAAGATCATGGCATCTGGTCCCATCACTTCATGGGAAATAGATGGGGAAATAGTAGAAACAGTGTCAGACTTTATTTTTGGGGGCTCCCAAATCACTGCAGATGGTGACTGCAGCCATGAAATTAAAAGACGCTTACTCCTTGGAAGAAAAGTTATGACTAACCTAGATAATATATTCAAAAGCAGAGACATTACTTTGCCGACTAAGGTCCGTCTAGTCAAGGCTATGGTTTTTCCAGTGGTCATATATGGATGTGAGAGTTGGACTGTGAAAAAGGCTGAGCGCCAAAGAATTGATGCTTTTGAACTGTGGTGTTGGAGAAGACTCTTGAGAGTCCCTTGGACTGCAATGAGATCCAACCAGTCCATTCTGAAGGAGATCAGCCCTGGGATTTCTTTGGAAGGAATGATGCTAAAGCTGAAGCTCCAGTACTTTGGCCACCTCATGCGAAGAGTTGACTCATTGGAAAAGACTCTGATGCTGGGAGGGACTGGGGGCAGGAGAAGAAGGGGACGACCGAGGATGAGATGGCTGGATAGCATCACTGACTCAATGGACGTGAGTCTGAGTGAACTCCAGGAGATGGTGATGGACAGAGAGGCCTGAAGTGCTGCGATTCATGGGGTCGCAAAGAGTCAGACACGACTGAGCGACTGAACCGAACTGAACTGAACCTCTGTGCAAATCAAAGTTGAATGAGTTCATACTGGACCCTCTTTCCTAGTGCAATAGTGTGTTACTGATTCAAATCTGTTCTTCCCACTTTAACAAGTGTCCAGCTTTGTTTATCATTGACATGTGCTCATTATAGGGTGCCTATACCCTGGCATGGTACCTGGCATATCACAGATGCTCAACAATATTTCCTGTTGAAATATGTTGATTAAAATCACCCATTTGTTCCAGTTATCTATCGTTGTGTTACAAACCATCCCAAAACTTCATGGTGTAAGACAATATTATGTTCATGGATTCTGTGGGTCAGGGGTTTGAAGACAGCACTTCTCTGGTCTGATGTCTGGGGACACAGCTGAGATGATGTGAAATGACTGAGGAGGATCCACTTCCAAGATGGCTTCTTCACTCACCTGTCTGATGCCTGGGCTGGCTGGGGTGGCTGAAGGTTGGGTTCAGCTGACACTGTTGACTGGGTGTCTGCCTATGGCCTCTCTATCATGATGGCATCAGGATAGTCATACTTCTTTCCTGGCAGCTCAAGACTCCAACAACAGTGGGCCCATGAAGTTTCCCAAGGTGGAAACTTCATAGCCTTTTATCCCTAACCTAAGAAGTTAAACCTAACTTCTTTGCTAACTTCTTTTCTAGTATAAACCTAACCTCTTTGCTACCATATTCTATTGGTTGAAGCACTTATAAGTCTGCCTTGATTCAAGGGGAGGGAGTTTCAAAGAATTTGCAGCCTTGGTTTGTTTATTTTTATTTATTTATTGGCTGTACTGGGTCTTGTTTCTGCGTGTGGACATTCTCTAGGTGTGGTGACCAGGGGCTAGTCTTGTGGTGCACCGTCTTCTTATTGCGGTGGCTTCTCTTGTTGTAGAGCATGGGACTTGGCCCAGAGCATGCTCTGGGCTCCAGAGTATGTGGACTTCTTTTGCTATGGCTTGAGGCCTCGAGAGTGCAGGTTCAGTGGTTTGTGGCGCATAGGCTCAGTTGCCCTGCGGCATGTGGAATCCTCCCAGACTAGGTATCAAACCCAAGTCTCCTGCATTGACAGGCAGATTCTCCACCACTGGAGCACCAGGGAAGTTCTGCAACCTGGTTTTAAAATCATCATAGTATCAGAGTCAGATTTGGGAAGAATTCTCTTGCAACTAATCCTCTGTTAGACTTGACTGCCTAGGACAGAAAATCCATAGAAACAGTGGCTTCAGTACTATAGAAGTTTCTTTCTCTCTCACATAAACAAAGCCTGGAAGGAGGCCATCTCGACTGGTTCAGTGTCCGCAATGTTAAGGAACTGGACTCCTGCCATGGTGTTTCACCATTTTCACTGGATGACCCAAGGAGGTTGGTTGAGCTCCAGTCCTCATAGCCACAATCCAACCAGCAAGAAGAAAAGGTAAGGAAGTTTCCTTTGAGGACATGACTCAGAAGCCCCATCTGACACCACCATTTATGGCCCATCAGTGGCACACTTAAGTCACTTGGCCATGCCTAGCTGCAAGGAAGGCTGGGAAATCTAGTCTTTATTTTGGAAGATC
Source organism: Ovis canadensis (assembly GCF_042477335.2). Classification (NCBI taxonomy): domain Eukaryota; kingdom Metazoa; phylum Chordata; class Mammalia; order Artiodactyla; family Bovidae; genus Ovis; species Ovis canadensis. The sequence continues at coordinate 49,495,316 of NC_091246.1, read as the reverse complement.
ATAGGTCCAGAAAAATAAGCAATTAAAAAAAAAAAGGATCCTACTGTTAAGTAGAATGAGAAGATTGGATGTTGGCAGATATTTAGCAGTCTCTGCCACACCTTTTTATCCTGTTCTATTTCCTGTTCTGCTACTGATCAGCAGTGGGCCTGAACAAGATGCTTCCTCTGGCCTGGTTACCAAGTTCTCCGGTAATTAAGAAGGAGGATGCTGCAATCTAATAAAGAAGTTGAAAAGATTAAACAAATAAAGTGCCAAGGCTCTGATCTCAGGGAGAAGAACTGGAGCACCACCCAGTCAGCCTCCTTTCTACTTTTCTGTGTGGTTTTCCCCTGGGATTTCTGGGAACAGATTTTGAAAACTCCCAAACAGATTTGCTAAGTTCTTTCCAGCAAGAAGACCTAAAGAATTCATGTCTGTTACATTTTGGGAGTAACTTCTCTCTACACTTAACCAGACTGAGCCCTCCATCAAGTATTAATACTTTCCCACTAAATTCAAATAGGTGCCTGCAGAAGTGAGTGTGAGACACAAAGTCAGCCATGAATTGAGCACTTATTATGTGTCTGACACTGAACCAAGTTCTGGGATCATAAAGTTACCTCAGCCTTAATGAAAGGTGAAAGTGAAGTCGCTCAGTCGTATCTGACTCTTTGGGACCCCATGGACTGTAGCCTACCATGCTCCTCCCTCCATGGGATTTTCCAGGCAAGAGTACTGGAGTGGTTGCCATTCCCTTCTCCAGAGGATCTTCCTGACCCAGTGATCGAACCTGGGTCTCCTGCGTTGTAGGCAGACACTTTACCATCTGAGCCACCAGGGAAGTCTCAGCCTTAGTCCTTTACATTCTTTTTGTTACAAGGTCAGGTTGTGAATTAAGTACAAACCATTCCCAGGTGGCACTAGTGGTAAAGAGACATAAGAAATGTGAGTTCCATCCCCTGGAGAAGGGCATGGCAACCCATTCCAGTATTCAGGCTACAGTCTGTAGGGTCGTAAAGATCCATAGGGTCGTAAAAAGTCAGACACAACTGAAGTGACTTAGCGCACAGTGTAGCAAGAGCATTGAATTGTGTCCCTCCCCACTAAAGATCTTTACAGATGTAATCAAGTTAAGATTATACTACAGTCAAGACAGAGGATCAGGGCTGGCATTAGGGTGAGATGAATGAGGTGAGCTGTGTAAGCACAAGGTCAGATTCTGCCTTTGTTACAGTGGGCCACATCCAATGACCAGTGCCCTTAGAAGATAAGTAGAGAGGACAAAGAGGCAAAATCAGAAGAGTGTCATATGAGTATGGAGGCAGAGATTGGAGTAAGGCAGTCAAGGAATGCCAAGGATGGCTGACAAGGGTGGAAGAGATTCTCCCCTGGAGTCTTCAGGGAGATTGTGGCCCTGCTAATAAGACTGATTACAGACCTCTAGCCTCCAGAACTGAGGGAATTAATCTGTGTTGTTTTTAACCACCTAGTTTGTGGTACTTTGATATGGCAGTTCTTGGAAACTAATAGACATGGCCGGTTTGACATGTCACCTTGGCTAGGCTTTAATCCTCAGTTATTCAGTCAAACAATAATCTAGATGTTGTCTTGAAGGCATTTTGTAGATATGATTAACATTTATGATCAGTTGACTTTAAGGAAGGAGGTTGTTTAGGTGAGCATGGTTTCATCAGTTAAAGCCCTGATGAGCAGAATTGAGATTGCCCTAGAAAATAAATTCTGCTTGTGGACTGTCACAGAGTTTCAACCTGTCCTTCCTGATGGCCTGCCCTACAGATTTTGAACTTGCTTGACCAGTCTCCACAACCGCATAAGCCAGTTTCTTGCAATAAATGTCAATATATCTCTTACTGCTTTGTTTCTTGTGTGGAACTCTGAATTATATACAAAAGGATGATGTGAACTTCAAATACGTTTACCTAAAAAGCTATGGAATTGCTGAAGGTTTCATGGAGGAGGTGGCTTTTGGCAGGGCCTTGAAGGATGGGTAGGAGTTTGTTAGGTGGGGAAAAGCTTTTCCAACAGAGAAAACAGCCTGTGCAAAGGCCTGGAAACCATGCCTCCTCTACCCTCAGTGATAGGCTTACAGAATTTGGAGTCACATTCTGGTGGCCTCTCCTGTCAAGCTGAGGACTTCAGCACTTGTCCTGGAGGCTAGGGAGTCTCCTTTATTTTTTGTTCATGTATCTCTTTATTTTTTTCTTTTTAAACACCAAGATATAACTTTCATAGGTCTAGTGCACAGGTTTTAAAGAAGAACTTGGTGAATTTTTACAAATGTATATATCCATGTAATCCCCACAATAATCAAGATATAGAATCTGGGCTGGGATTAGGATGAGGTGAGTGAGGTGAGCCGTGTAAGCACAGGGTCAGATTTTGCTTTTAAGATTTTGATATTTTGTTCATCATGGACTTTTGGCATTCATTTTGATTTTGAAAACTATTGTTTATTTTGATTACTTAGGTTTATTTGGCCCACATTTGAATTTTCCACCTTGGAGAGAGCTTCATGCCTCACTATAGTTTCAGTTCAGTCGCTTAGTCGGGTCTGACTCTTTGCGACCCCATGAATCGCAGCACGCCAGGCTGTCCATCACCAACTCCCGGAGTTCTCTCAGACTCACGTCCATCGAGTCAGTGATGCCATCAAGCCATCTCATCCTCGGTCGTCCCCTTCTCCTCCTGCCCCCAATCCCTCCCAGCATCAGAGTCTTTTCCAATGAGTCAACTCTTTGCATGAGGTGGCCAAGACCCTATTAAATATTTCCAGCAAGACTCCCTAGGGAAAACCTGGAGCCAAGGCCCAGGGTACTTAACATGAAGGCCTGGGGATATGTGCAATCGTGTTATGGGTGCCTGTGCATGTTTTTCTAAGGGATAGTTCATTCCTTTGATCAATTTCTTGGAGGCATCTGTAAAGTGAGGAATAAGAAACAGAGTAGGCATTGAGTAACAGGGAGCCAGTGGAGGGTTTGTTATGCAAGGTATGGAAGCAATATGTCCTAGGTCGGTATACCTGCAGGCCTCAATGAAATAGCCTGGAGTCAATTAGCCTCACTGTGCCTGGGTCTCCTCATCTGTAAAACGGAGTAGTGCAATCCTCTCTTATTGGACCTATGTTCAATCTCGGTTGGGAAGATCTCCTGGAGGAGGGCGTGGCAACCCATTCCAGTATTGTTACCTGGAGAATCCCCATGGATGGAGGAGCCTGGTAGGCTACAGTCCATGGGCTCGCAAAGAGTCGGACACGATGGGCGACTAAGCACAGAACAGCACGAAGGTCAGAGGAGATAATGGCAGTGAAATTTGTAGCGCCCTGCACAGCGCATCGGAGAAGGCAATGGCAACCCACTCCAGTACTCTGGCCTGGAATATCGCATGGACGGAGGAGCCTGGTAGGCTGCAGTCCATGGGGTCACTAAGAGTTGGACACGACTGAGCAGCTTCACTTTCACTTTTCACTTTAATGCATTGAAGGAAATGGCAACCCATTCCAGTATTCTTGCCTGGAAAATCCCAGGGACAGAGGAGCCTAGTCGGCTGCCATCTATGGGGTCGCACAGAGTCGGACACGACTGAAGCTACTCGGCAGCAGCAGCAGCACTGCGCATTCGGCCAACACTTACGGAGTACTTGCGACGTGCCAGGAGCTGAACTGAGTCTATACCTTTTTAATAAAGCCCACAGTTCGGTGAGGAAGGTCCGCGTCTCAGCTAGACGGCGTGCTGCGGCTGCTGCTAAGTCGCGTCAGTAGTGTCCAACTCTGTGCGACCCCATAGACGGCAGCCCACCAGGCTCCTCCGTGCCTGGGATTCTCCAGGCAAGAATACTGGAGTGGGTTGCCATTTCCTTCTCCAATGCATGAAAGTGAAAAGTGCAAGTGAAGTCACTCAGTCGTGTCCGACTCTTCGCGACCCCGTGGACTGTAGCCCACCAAGCTCCTCGGTCCGTACCCTGCAAATATTCGCCCCCTCTGCAGGCGGGCAGGGCGGGAAGGGGGCGGGGCGCAGGTGGGGCGGGGAGGGGGCGGGGCGGCGCGGCGGTTCCGGAATCCGGGTCTCGGGCTGCGCCGCCGCCTGGGGCGCGCCAGGCGCTGGCAGGAGCTGGCGGGCGTATGTTGGGGCGTGCAGCGCGGAGACGCTGCCCGCGAGGGCTGCGGCGCGGCCGGGAGGCGCTGCTGGCACTGTTGGTGTTGCTAGCACTCGCCGGACTGGGCTCGGTGCTGCGGGCGCGGCGCGGGGCCCGGGCGGCCGAGCCTGGACTCCGACGCACCCAGCGCTCCGGGCGGCGCGACCCGGTCCTGCCGCGGCCGCCGGTGCCCGAGGACGCTCTGGGCGCCCGCGGCGAGGCAGTGCGGCTGCAGTTGCAGGGCGAGGAACTGCGGCTGCAGGAGGAGAGCGTGCGGCTACACCAGATCAACATCTACCTCAGCGACCGCATCTCGTTGCACCGCCGCCTGCCTGAGCGCTGGAACCCTCTGTGAGTCCGCAGGTGGCGGGAGGAGCATCGCCCTCTGAGTCTCCGCGTCTCAGTTTCCGCGGTGGGGAAGTGGCGGGGTGGGACCCGGCTCTCCAAAGACCTGGGGAGCTCGTGTCTTGTTGAGTCACTCGCAAGTGGGCTGTGAAAGTTCATAGGGGTGTGGGAGTGAAGAAAGTTTTAAAAGTATTAGTCGTTCAGCGTACCCGACTCTTTTCGACCCCATGGACCGCAGCCCACCGGGCTCCTCTGTCTATGGGATTTTCCAGGCAAGGATACTGGAGTGGTTTGCCATTTCCTTTTCCAGGGGATCTTCCCGACCCAGGGATCGAACCCGGGTCTTCTGCACTGCAGAGAGATTCTATACCGAGTGAGTACCAGGAAAGTTTTAAAAAGTGACCCCCCCCCCCCAAAAAAAAAAATCTCGGAAACCGACAAATCTGCAGACAGGTTTAATATGAGACCCTTAGGGCGCCCTTCTTGGGTTGTAAGGGACCCCCAACCCCCAGTCTAATTCCTCCTGAAACCTTCTGCTCTGGCTAAGCTAAGGACCCGTCGGCTTCAGACAGGCTTCACTCACTTACCTGTGTGCACCTGTGTGCGCCGGCGCCCATAAATGAACCAGGAGTGAAGGGAACCACGGGCAGGTGAGGTGAAAGGTCAGGGCAGCAAGAAGGGCAGGTCAGAAGCAGCAAGCCTCCTTCCCCCTCTCTGGGAGCTGGATTCCTCAGCTTTACCATAGGAAGACAGGGAGGAGCAGCTGGTGGGAAGGGCTCCTTCTGGCACTGGTTCAGCCTAGCTTGCTCCTGTGGGTGACACAGCTGTGGGACCTGTGTGGTCAGAGGTCTCATTCCTGTTGGAGCTGTTGGCTGGAGGGGTTGTGCCCAGCGCAAAGGGAACAGGCTGGCAGGTGGAGCCTGGCCTATCGCCTTTCCTCTTTTGGCAGGGGTCTTTCAGGTCCCTGCTGGAGTCCCCTCCTGAAAGACTTGGTGGAAAAGAGGGGTCAGAGAGGAGATTCTGGGAGTGGGACAGCTTCCAGTGTACACCAGGCACCACCCTTCCCTACTCCTTGTCCTTCCTGCTTACAGGTGTGGAAATAGGCTTAGGTCAGATGACTCACTCAAGGGCCCAGAGCTGGAAAGTGACTAACTGGGCTTGAGGGACATGGCCCTCCTGGCCCCTTGGGCACTGTGCTGATTTCAGGATTTTTAGGGAACTGCCCTCTGGATTCTTGGCCAGAGAGAGCATGCATGTCTGCAGGGAGAGACCCAGCTCTGCAGCCATCGGCAAAGTGTGGATGGTTGGCACCTCACTGTCTCTGCTGCTTTTCAGGATCTACTTGTGTCTGCTGCTGCTGCTAAGTCGCTTCAGTCGTGTCCGACTCTGTGTGACCCCATAGACGGCAGCCCATCAGACTCCCCCGTCCCTGGGATTCTCCAGGCAAGAACCCTGGAATGGGCTGCCATTTCCTTCTCCAATGCATGAAAGTGAAAAGTGAAAGTGAAGTCACTCAGTCGTGTCCGACTCTTAGCGACCCCATGGACTGCAGCCTACCAGGCTCCTCTGTCCATGGGATTTTCCAGGCAAGAGTACTGGAGTGGGGTGCCATAGCCTATGCTTTTACCTTAGGCATCTTCAGTGTTTATCTTTTTGAGTAGAGCTTTGTTTGTTAGGGTTGGTAGCAGTTCCTCCCCTTCAACCAAATGGTTAAACACATGTTTATCTCCTTGAAACTCCAAGGGTGCTCACTGAGGCAAGGTCTAGGGGAAGCTTTCAGGTCAGACTCAGGGTTCAGACCCAGTTCCTATGAGATAAAACCGTGGCTCTGTCGTTCATCAGCTCTGTGATGTTGAGCAAGTTATCTGGCCTCTCTTGAGCCTCAGCTTCCCAGTCTACAAAATAAGGGATGAGTAGGAATAACACAAGCTAGGAGTTGATGAAACACCTGATACCTGGGAGCACACTATGTACTCAGTTCTTGTTTTATTGCCAACAGTACCCTCAGGAGGTTGCTTTTAAGAGTCATCCAGGGATTGGTCATAAAGTTTTTCTTTTCCAGGTTCCGACTTCCTTTATCTTCGAGGTTGTGAAATCCCTTTGAAACATTGTGGGGTTTATGGTATCCCGTCTCCATGGTGACACAGCTGCCCTGTGTCCTGTCAGGATTTTCTTATAGATCCTGCTGTTGCTTTGACCCTGGGAAGTTAATCCAAACCCAGCGTGATAAGGAATGTGAAGGCCTCTGGCCTTTTAATTCCTGCAACAGGGCCTGTTGGGTCATTCTTGCCTAGCTGGAGAGAAAGGTGAGCTCCATCTGTGTTAGTCTCAGCCCAGCCAGGCCTTCTGATATAACTGAGGTGTAGCCAGTAGTGTCAGGGCCTTTCATGAAGATTCACTTGTTTATTCCATACAGGCATGGAGGACCTGATAAGGTCTTGAGATTTTAGCCTGAGAAACTGGAGTAGCAGCTTAGGAGTTCCGTCAGGGTCATGGTAGGGAGAGGGTTGGAACTATAATTAGTAACAAGCAGAGGTGTGGTTAGGATCCTTGAATGTCATAGCAGAAATGGCCCTGAGGGAGCATCCAGTCTTACTAGAGAGGATAATTTGTGCCCCCAAAGTAACATAGATCTGGAGCAGAGTCAGAATCTTTTATTCCCTCCTCCCTTTCAAGATGGAGGCAGTTATTTATCTATTAATTTTAATTACCCAAACAATACATGTTCACTCTAGAAAATTTTTCATATACAAGGAAGCAAAAATAAAAAATCATCCATTAACGTACCACCCTGAGGAGAACCACTGTTAACATTTTGCTGTGTATCCTTCTAGACTTTCAGGTATACAAAATAGATTTTGAAAAAGACATATATGGGTGTGTGAGTGAGAACATACTCAGACATGAGTATATACAAGGCCCACACACATTTTTAACCAACAGGGGATAAACCTGTTATCATAGGCAAAGAGTTAGGAGCTACTATGGGACTGTTTGGCTTGGTTCTTCTGGTGTCTGCAAGCCTTGATAGCTGCTAGAGAAACTTTGAAGTATTGACTCTAAGTCCTCGAGATTTGACGTAGACCCCCGCCCTTCTGCAAGGCTCATTATTCGCACGCCAGTGGATTAGCTCACACTTTTATTTACTTATTTATTTTTAGTTATGGCACTGAATCAAGGAGGAGGAGGAGGATGACAGGACGTCCTTGCATGGTAGTTTAGAAAGTATAGCACAAATACTGTTTTATTTGAGCCTGGCAAAGAGAGGGAATTTTCACTCTGAGATGGTGACAGGCCAAAGTGGGGAATCAGGTAGCTAGGTCTGTGGCCTTGGGAAACTTTGAACAGTTATGTAAGGGACCGTCCCCAGAAAAATTAGGAAGAGTTTTGAGTTGGGCCGAGGCTGGGGCTGATGTGTAACTAGGGTTGAAAGCTTAGAGCCTGTGAATTTCTCACTCTGAAGAGGAAGGATGGGTGTTTTTGAGGGTGTGGGAGAATACCAGAATTAGATAAAATGGGGATTGATAACAAGTTAGATGCAGTTGAAACTAGTGGTGAAATCATATCCAGTTTACAAAGTAGATGGCGGCCAATAAGGTACCAATACTTGGAGAAAGTTTTCGTTTTCATTGATCAGTTCTTGAGATAATCATCTTCTGTCATTCTCATTTGCATTCTGACCTGTTATTTTAGCAGGATAGAAAGTTGGAGTGACTGCACCCTTGGGGCTGTGCAGTTCCACCACACACGTATGGAGATGCCACACGTGTGAATATCAGCTGTTTTCTGCCATCGCTAATGAGTTGTGAACCACTGGTTAGAAAAGTGTATAAATAATACACAGGTTTTTGCATTTCTCAAATGTTTTGCCCTGGTTTTAGCCTCATTAATGCTATAGTTGCAGGTGTGTGTCTGAGTTTAAGGACTAGGACTTGGGTGCTAGGATGGTGAAGAGTTTCAACATAGCTCCAAGGAGATAATTCAGCAAAAGTAAAGTTTGTGTCTTGCAGGGAGTCAGTTGCGATTTCTCTTTTTGCGAGAGATAGCCTGCTTGTCTGTTCTCTTAACAACAATACCTTTGGAAAAACACATCACACATGGGGTGGAGCTTATTAGACTGTTGTTTCTCTGCTTCCCCAGTAAAGTTATAAACTGAGACTGTTTTACTGGGTCTTATTAGACCCATCTTGTGGTTGTCAGTATGGTTCCATTCTTTGAATCAGTACTTTAAGCCTATAGAACAGGTTCTTTTTAGTTAGAAGTTTCATGATGCTTTCTCCTATCCTTTCACTCCTGTGACCTTAGATTTTAGGCATGTCTCTAATCAACATGTTGCTGGATTTTGTGTTGTCACTGAAAAAAAAAATCCAGACTGACAATCTTTAACTAAATATTTATGTCCATTTATACTTACTGTGCTTACTGAAACTTTAGTGTTTGATTATGCCATCTTATTTATGCTTTCTGCTTATTATACTTTTTCTATGTTTTTTTTCCTTTTTTATACTGCTTTTTTTAATTGATAGAGGTTTTCCTCCCCTTCTGCTTCCATTTTTCTCACTCTACTGATTTGAAAATTATCTATTTCCAATCTTTAGTGGTAAATTTGAAAGTTCAACATCCATTTATAATAAAAACCCTCCAGAAAGCAGGTGTAGAAGGAACATACCTCAACATAATAAAAGCCATATATGATAAACCCACAGCAAACATTATCCTCAATGGTGAAAAATTGAAAGCATTTCCCCTAAAGTCAGGACCAAGACAAGGATGCCCACTCTCACCACTACTATTCAACATAGGTTTGAAAGTTTTGGCCACAGCAATCAGCAGAAAAAGAAAAAAGGAATCCAGATTGGAAAAGAAGAAGTAAAACTCTCACTGTTTGCATATAACATGATTCTCTACATAGAAAACCCTAAATATGCCACCAGAAAATTACTAGAGCTAATTAATGAATACAATAAAGTTTCAGGATATAAAATTAACACACAGAAATCTCTTGCATTCCTATACACTAACAATGAGAAGACAGAGAAATTAAGGAAACAATTCTATTCACCATTGCAATGAAAAGAATAAAATACTTAGGAATAAATCTACCTAAAGAAACAAAAGATATATATAAAACTATAAAACACTGATGAAGGAAATCAAAGATGACACAAATAGATGGGAAAATATACCATGTTTATGGATTGGAAGAATCAGTATAGTGAAAATGAGTATACTACCCAAAACAATCTATAAATTCAGTGCAATCCCTATCAAGCTACCAACAGTATTTTTCAGAGAATTAGAACAAATAATTTCACAATTTGTATGGAATTACAAAAAACCTCAAATAGCCTAAGCAACCTTGGGAAAGAATAATGGAACTGGAGGAATCAAGCTGCCTGACTTCAGGCTCTACTACAAAGCCACAGTCATCAAGACAGTATGGTACTGGCACAAAGACAGAAACATAGATCAATGGAACAAAATAGAAAGCCCAGAGATAAATCCACACACCTATGGACACCTTATCTTTGACAAAGGAGGCAAGAATATACAATGGGGAAAAGACAATCTCTTTAACAAGTGGTGCTGGGAAAACTGGTCAACCACTTGTAAAAGAAGGAAACTAGAACACTTTCTAATACCATACACAAAAAATAAACTCAAAATGGATTAAAGATCTAAACATAAGACCAGAAACTATACAACTCCTAGAGGAGAACATAAACAAAACACTCTTCAGCATACATCACAGCAGGATCCTCTATGACCCACCTCCCAGAATATTGGAAATAAGAGCAAAAATAAACAAATGGGACCTAATTAAACTTAAAAGCTTTTGCACAATGAAGGAAACTATAAGCAAGGTGAAAAGAGAGCCGTCAGAATGGGAGAAAATAATAGCAAACGAAACAACTGACAATTAACCTCAAAAATATACAAGTAACTCCTGCAGCTCAATTCCAGAAAAATAAGGGACCCAATCAAAAACTGGGCCAAAGAACTAGACAGACATTTCTCCAAAGAAGACATACAGATGGCTAACAAACACATAAAAAGGTGCTCAACATTACTTATTATCAGAGAAATGCAAATCAAAACCACGTGAGGTACCATCTCATGCCATCAGAATGGCTGCTATCAAAAAGTCTACAAACAATAAATGCTGGAGAGAGTGCAGAGAAAAAGGAACCCTTTTACACTGTTGGTGGGAATGCAAACTAGTACAGCCACTATGGAGAACAGGGTGGAGATTCCTTAAAAAGCTGGAAATAGAACTGCCGTATGACCCAGCAATCCCATTGCTGGGTATACACATCGAGGAAACCAGAATTGGAAGAGACATGTGTACCCCAGTGTTCATCGCAGCACTGTTTACAAAAGCCAGGACACAGAAGTAACCTAGATGTCCGTCGGCAGACAAATGGATAAGAAAGCTGTGGTACATATACACGATGGAGTATTACTCAGCTATTAAAAAGAATGCATTTGAATCAGTTCTCATGAGGTGGATGATACTGGAGCCTATTATACAGAGTGAAGTAAGTCAGAAAGAAAAACACCAATACAATATATTAATGCATATATATGGAATTGAGAAAGATGGTAACGATGACTATATGCAAGACAGTAAAAGAGATACAGATATAAAGAACAGATTGGACTCTGTGGGAGAAGGTGAGGGTGGGGTGATTTGAGAGAATAGTATTGAAACATGTATATTACCATATGCGAAATAGATCACCATTCCAGGTTCGATGCATGAGGCAGGGTGCTCAGGGCTGGTGCACTGGGATGACCCTGAGGGATGGGATGGGGAGGGAGGTGGGAGGGAGGGTCAGGATGGGGAACACATGTACACCCATGGCTGATTCATGTGAAGTATGGCAAAACCGCCACAATATTGTAAAGTAATTAGCCTCCAATTAAAATTTTAAAAAATTAAAAAACAACAAAAAGAAAGTATATAATTATATATTCAACTCAAAAGATCTAAATTAATCAGCAGATCTTGGAATGCTTTAACACTGATCACTTTCTTTCCCAGTTTGTATGTCATTTTATTCCAGTATTTTAATTCTGTCTTGCTTTTTAAATCAACACATTAAACATTGTTTTAATGCAATATTTGTTTGCATTTATCCACAAGCTTATTTTTTCTTCCCATCATTCTTTCCTGAATGGTGGTCTTTGTATCTTGGAGATCTTTCTGGAATTCTTTTCTTCTTCCTGAAATATATCATGTATTTCTTGCTATAGACAAAGTTATTGTTGTAAACAATCAGTTTTACTTATCTGAAAATGTTTTCTTGTTTTGTTCTTGTTCTTGAAAAATAGTTAGGTTGGGTATTTAATTCCAGGTTGACAGTTTGGCATTTGATGATAGTATTCCACTGTCCGCTGGCTTGCTCCATCACTGTGAGATGTCTATACTGAGTTAAATTTTCCTGTCATTTTTGTTTCTTTGTCCTTCGTTTGAGGTTCTCTTATTTATTTAATCATAAGAAGCATACTTATTCATGTTCTGTGTCTGCTACTTCTAATATCCAGGTATATATATTTTCTTGTTGTTCCTGGACTCTGAGGGCTTTTTTTGTTTTCTGTAAGCTGATCCATACATTTAAAAGTTTTTTTAAAGTATTAAGAATTTTTTAAGTGTCCTTTACTACGTGTGGAAGTGTTAGTCACTCAGTCGTGTCTGACTGGTTTTCGACCCCATGGACTGTATCCCACCAGGCTCCTCTGTTCATGGAATTCTCCAGGCGGGAATACTGGAGTGGGTAGCCATTTCCTTCTCCAGGGGATTTTCTTGCCCCAGCGATCAAATCCGGGCAGAGGCACCATCTGAGCCACCAGGAAAGCCTAATCTTCCATACTGCCATGAGTGGAAGTCCTAAAGAAAGTGAAAGAATGAAAGTGAAGTCACTCAGTCATGTCCGACTCTTTGCAACCCTATGGACTGTAGCCTGCCAGGCTCCTCTGTCTATGAGGATTCTCCAGGCAAGAAACTGGAGTGGGTTGCCATTCCCTTCTCCAGGAGAATCTTCTCAACCCAGGATTCAAACCCACATCTCACGTGTTGCAGGCAGATTCTTTACCATCTGAGCTACCAGGGAAGCTCATGGAAGTCCTATATTCACTTAAAAAAAAAAAAAGTTCTCTTTTAGATAGGGGTTCTTTTGATTAAACTGACTAATTTAAGTCAGTTCAGACTGACTTACATATAGAAAATATATTGACTTCTATGACAGAAAGGTCTAGGATTTGAACTGGATTCAGATTATTCTGGGCTCTGGATATAGGGACTCAACTTATGTCATCTGGAAAATGTTGATTGGCCGGGCCTGGGACATGTAACCTTCCCAAAGGGATGTGTATATTTGTGTATGTATCCATATGTGTGTATATGTGCAGCCCTGCACAAAACATACAGCTTGAGAGTCCAGGAGGCATGGTTCCTGAAAGGGAAATCAAAGTACAGTAAGGTGAAGAAAGGAGAAAGCATTCTGGGCCAATAAAACACACCTGTGCCCACTGGGACCTTCTTGGCCTGTTCTCCAAAGGATGCAAATTTTCATTGTTTTAAAGATGTTTATGTGATAACCTAAATATAAACATAAAAGATCAGGAGGTATTTGCCACACCCATTTATTCATAACCATAAAATACTGTACTCGTGCAGATTATGGTATCCTCATCCAGAAGGGTTTTTATGAAGACTTTTAAAGAAGATTTTAAGGAATAATGCTTGTGGAACGTTTAGCACACTGCCTATCATATAGTAAACACTCAATAAATGTTACTATTATTACTAGATACAGTGCAAAGCATGCAGAAAATACAGAGGAAAGCACAACTCTACCCCTGCCTTCACAAAGCATATGGATTATACCAGAAAGTTAAGGAAAAGATGGCTTACTATGATTTAGTAGTAAATTTGCTTCTGAGCTCTCTTTGTCTTTCCAGAAGTGAAACCCTGAGTAATACATGTCTGCCTTTGTCTAATTGAAGAATACACAGCTTTTTATGGCCTAGAAAAAGAGGGAAATGGTTTTCCTGGATGCAAATTTAGAGATATTCAGGAGGGTATATTGAAATTCATGAAGGAGAATGCACTTAAAGGATGTTTTATCTTTTCTTTTTAATTGGAGTATAGTTGATTTACAGTGTTGTATTAATTTCTGGTGTACATCAAAATAATTTCGTTATTCTTCTCCATTTTGGTTTATTACAGGATATTGGATACAGTTCCCTGTGCTATATACTAGGACCTTGTTGTTTATCTACTTTATTTATAGTAGTTTGTATCTGCTAATCCCAAACTCCTAATTCATTCCTCCCTCTCCCGCTTTCCCCTTTGGCAGCCATAAGTTTGTTTTCTATGTCTGTGAGTCTGTTTGTGTTTTGTAAATAAGTTCATTTGTGTCATATTTTAGATTCCACATATAAGTGATATTTGTGTTTCTCTGGTAATAGTACCTACCTCCTGAGACTGTGGAGGCCATTAAATGATTTAATACACAGCTAGTGCTTAATTATGTCTGGATTTAGCATACCTCTGAGTACTAGACAGGTTGCATAGAAAAGCTGCCATAGCTCACTAGAAGCATCAGAAAGAACTAATTGCTTGTACTACATGAAAAAAAATGTATTTTTCTGAAACCTAAAGTTAAAGACTTTTCTTAATCTTTAAAACAAAGAAAAGCTAACATTTAGTTCCACAGATCCAAAGAGAAATGGTGGAAATAATGACAGTGAGGTTTTCAAAATGAAATTTATTCAATTTAAAGAAAGGGTGAACATATTCAGCAAAGACTTTAGAAATGGTCCACATCAAACAAAGTCTTTAAAAAACAGAAAGAAAGGATGCGGTCTGAGCAGAGGCCCAGCAGTGGGGCTGGAAGGGCGTGGACAGATGGGAGAGGTAGGCGTGAGGTGGGGAGAGCTGACACTACCCCCTCCTTTCTCAGTCTGCTGAGTTTGAATGTTGCAGAAATCTGAAAATCGCTTTAAAGTTAGAAACAGCATCCTGCAGGTCAAGCTCAGTAGGTATCATTTTAGAATCTTTTAAAGAATCTGCTGGAATTCCTACTAGATCATGGGTGACTCTGGAAGATCCCAGCAGGTTATTTACCATTTCTCAGAGGGAGGCCCTGAGACCATGACCTGTGTTCCATTCACTCCAAACCCAGCACCAGCCTGGGCCTGGTATACAAGTCACCAATAGGGTCTTAATTCCTGAAATTGTGTTGTATTTGCAGGTGCAAAGAGAAGAAATACAATTATGATCAATTGCCCACGACATCGGTCGTCATAGCGTTTTATAATGAAGCCTGGTCAACTCTCCTTCGGACAGTTTACAGTGTCCTCGAGACATCCCCAGACACCCTGCTAGAAGAAGTTATCCTTGTAGATGACTACAGTGATCGAGGTGAGCCCCTGACTTGGGCTCTTGGAGGAGCCTGCCCTTTGGTGACTGTGCCTGTGAGGCGGGTGTGACATGGGTGCATAGAACAGGCCGGGAAGGATGGGCTTCCTGCGTCTCCCTGGCCTGGCCCCTGCCCTCAGGGAGCTCGGAGCTGGGTAGGGGGATGCAGACGTGATGGCAGAGTGCTCTACCGCTCGGTGCTATAGGAGGCAGAGAGGGGACCCTCACCCACCCGGGCGCTCAGGAGCAGGTGGTTGACCATAGTCTTGAAGGCTGGGTAGTTTGTGGACTGCAAATGAGGAGGGAGGGTGTTTCAAGTGGAGGGCACAGGGTATGGAAAGGAGTTGCAGTGCTGTGTGGACTGCGTAGGATCTGCAAGTAGTTCAGGAAGGACGGAGAGCTGGCTGCTGCAGGGAGGAACAGGAAAGGAGCAGGAAGAGGGTGCAGGACTTAGACGCAAGGCTGAGGAGTTGGGGCTTTGTCCTGAGGGAGAAACCAAGGCAGAATTTCAAGCAAGAGCCGTCTGCTCTTTGGGGAAACCCTGTGGACTGGAGTGTGGAGAATGGGGTACTGGGAAGCTCTGCAGGGAGATGAGGGAGCTGTGGAGGTGACCCAGGTTGGAGGGGCGGGGAGGGCAGGCAGGTGGGAGGAGGGTGTTCAGGAGGCAGCGTCTGCAGGCCTGGAGACTGGCTAAGCTGCGAGGAGGACGCTCGGGCTTCCGGCCTGGGTCTCCGGGTAAGTGGTGGTGCCCTCCTTGAACTGAAAAAAACCTCAGGGCTTTGGCCTAAGATACTGACTTTGAGATGAAATAGAAAAGGGGCAGTCCAGACAGAAGAAGAACTGAAGCCAGGGTGAGACATTCCATTGAAAGGATGGTCGGTGTTCCTACAGGCCTGACCAGTGACCTGGGATCCAGCAATTCACGTGCAGGCTGAGGCTGGCCCTTTATTATTCAGGAAGCTTTTTTTGAGCATGTGCTGGGTGCTGGGGGTTCTATGGGAAACAAGATAAATCTGTGCCCTTGTAAAACTCACATTCTAGAGCTGTGGGTTGAGATGGTCAATAAACACGCGAAGAACATAACACATGCATCACATAATACAACACTATATATATATATCACACATATATCACGTAATACAATATACAGCTTACATAATAGAACCTGATACTATACTACAGCATGAGTAGAAAGTGCCCTGAAAGAATAATGGGAATAGGAGAATGCCTAGAGCTTGGGGACCAGGACTACTCTAGCTGATGGAGATCAGGGAGGCCTCTTTAAAGCCAAAAGCTGTAAACTCCAGGGACAGTGAAGGACAGGGAAGCCTGGTGTGCTGCAGTTCATGAGGTTGCAAAGAGTCGAACAACAACAGTATGAAGAAGGAGGCAGCCCAGTGAAGGTCTGGGCAGGGGGCCCGGGCTGGGAGCAGCAGGTGCAGAAGCTGAAACAAGCAGCCATTCTCAGGGTCAGACCACCAGCCAGTGGAGGGTGACCTGGGGATGGGATTTCGGGGTGGATGAGGCCAGATCAGGTGGGGCCTTGGTGGACAATAGAAGGAATTTAGCTTAAGTAGGAGCCTGTAGGGAGCTGCCTGAGGGCTGTTGGGAGAGCTGTGAGGTTGCTAGGTCTTGGGGACTCTCTGTGCTGCCCTGTTGAGACAGGCTGACTGATGCTGGGGGTTGGGGAGCGGGGATGGGGGGTGAGGATGGAAAGAGGATGTGCGAGGGGCTGCTGTGGCCTTGCCTGGCTGGGGTTAGTGGTGTCAGTGAAGCAGTAGTCAGATAAGCTTGAGAGGGGAAATGTCAAGGCCTTACCACAGGGAAAGCTGTGGGTGTGGTGCTGAGCCTGTTTCCGACCCAGTCACCAACCTCTGGGCACCCCCTTCGGCGTAGAGCCGCTGCTTATCTGCTGCTTCAGGCCCTGAGGCTGGTCTGTCTGACCTCAGAGCCTGTGTATCTGTCCTAACTGGTAGGTGTGCTGTTCTCACAGAAACACAAAATAACAGTGATTTACATTTACATGAGATAAAAGTTGATTTCTCTCTCCTGTTGCAAATCTGGGATAATAGACTAGGGCAAGTATGGCAGCTCCATGGTGTTAGGGCCCGGCTCCTCCTGCCCTGAGTTTCCCCTTTCTCAAGGATGGCATAGCCCAGGCTGGCTCTTCACCTCCTGTTTACTCCTGTCAGTGGAAGGGTTTCCAGGGGACTAGGAGTCCACTTGGAAGTCACCTTCACATCCCATTGAGTAGAACAGGGTCACTTGGCGACAGCTACTTGTGAGGGAGACTGGGAACATCATCTCTATGGTGGGTGGCCATGTGCTCAGCTGAAAAGCATGGGGAGAGTGAGTCGGGACAGCTGGCATTCCCCCTGGCAGCACGCAAGCAGGGCTGGAGGCCGAGGCCTACTGTAGTCTACAAGGCACTGAGGTACGGGGTCTGCGGCTGTAGGTGAGCTTTACCATAACCTGTCACGGCACCTCAGGCAAGTCACTTGTCTTCTGATTCTTGGTTTCTCATCTGTAAATGGGTTTATCTACACTTAAATCAGGGCTTCCTGGAGGGCACTAGTGGTAAAGAACCTGCCTGCCAGTACAGGAGACGTAAGAGGCTTAGGTTCAATTCCTGGGTCCAAAAGATTCCCTGGAGTAGGGTATGGCAACCCACTCCAGTACTCTTGCCCGGAGAATCCCATTGACAGAGGAGCCTGGTGGGCTACAGTCCACAGAGTCGCAAAGAGTTGGACACAACTCAGAGAAGGCAGTGGCACCCCACTCCAGTACTCTTGCCTGGAAAATCCCATGGACGGAGGAGCCTGGTGGGCTGCAGTCCACAGGGTCACAAAGAATCGGACATGACTGAGTGACTTTATTTTCACTTTTCACTTTCATGCATTGGAAAAGGAAATGGCAACCCACTCCAGTGTTCTTGCCTGGAGAATCCCAGGGACGGGGGAGCCTGGTGGGCTGCTGTCTGTGGGGTCTCACAGAGTTGGATACGACTGAAGTGACTTAGCAGCAACAGTGACTTAGCACAGCACATTTAAATCTGAGATTTGTGGTGAGGAATGAATGAGATCACGTGTAGCACAGAATCTCACGTAGCAGCCAGCATATTAGTAGGATGTGTCTCCATTTTCTTTCCTCCCAGGGTTGTTTTAAATATGTCTATGTAGACACTGGTTCTGAGTCACACCGCATAGACTAGAATCCCAGCTCCAACATTTTGCAGCCGTATAGCCTTGAGCATGGAGCTTAACCAGTTTCAACCTTGGCTTCCAGTCCTGTAAAAGGGTATAATAGTAGTTCTTACTTTCCAGGGTCATTGTGAGGATTAAATGAGGTGGTAGCTTGTTAGGACCTGGCACATTGCTGGCACTTGTTCAATGATAACTTCTGTTTTTAGGAAATATTTTAAAAACTGTAAAGTGCATGAAACTTTCAGAAATGTATTCATTCAGAAGTAGACATCAATTATTTCTTTTTATGGGACGAAGCCACTGCTCAGCAGGCAGGAATATGGTACGAACCCCTTCAGCACAATTCAGTTCTCCTGTAAATACAAGGTTCTGTGGGGCCAAGGTTTTCCATCCTCATGGTGATGATGTATAAACCAGGATTCTCCCCTCAGCCTGTACTGGAGGAAGAAGACCTGCCCTGTGCTCTCCTCCCACCCTTCCTGCACCCTCCTCACACCCTTCCTGCAGTGTCAGCCTGAGCCAATGAGAGTTGTCAGCACCTTCCAGGATGGGATAAGACAGTTCAGGCAGACAGAAGATTGATGCCGACCAAACCCATAATGAGTAGTGGAGAGCTGCACCAGCATTTTCCTGTATGTTCACTGGGCCCTGCTACTAATTAGCTTTGCTTGGGAAGTCTCCTCCCTTATTCCTGCTATCCACTTGTACGCAATTATATTTAGGGTTGAAAAATCAATCAATGAATGTTTGTTTTTGTTTTTTGTTTGAGTATCAAGAATATTTAGAGAAACATTTCACCAACAACAAAGCAACTTAGGACATTTAACAAGGTTTTCCCCTTCACTGATGACTGAGGATAACTTTGAGACAAAGCCCATGTATCAATCAATGTGGGGAGATGCTGTCCTTTTTATTTTGCTGAGTGGTTCCCACCTGACCCACTGAGGGGTGTGAATTGGCGCCTTTAGTTCCAGGGCCTGTGTGTGGAGTCAGGAGTCCAGGGGCCAGTTCTAGCTGTGTGCCTGTCCTTTCAGCTCATAAGGACTTGTTTCCTCTTCTGCAAAATGGGGTAAGCATGTCCTCCTGACAAATTTTGGATTTGTTTAATAAGGATGAGAAACTGTAGGAGAGAGCTCTGGAGGCAGTGTTAAGGCTGTGGACTCGAGCCTGAGTCCTTGGGTTCAAATCACAGCCCCTCCGCTCTCTTGTCTGGGACCCCAGCTCATCACTTAGCCTCTCTAGCCTCAGTGTTCTCATCCATAAAATGGGTACAGTAGTAGTACTGTAGTAGTAGGGGCTTCCCAGGTGACTCAGTGGTAAAGAATCCACCTGCAGTGCAGGAGACACAGGAGACTCAGGTTTGATCCCTGGGTCAGGAAGATCCCCTGGAGGAGGAAATAGCCACCTACTCCAGCATTCTTGCCTGGAAAATCCCATGGACAGAGGAGCCTGGCAGGCTCTAGTCCTTAGGGTCGCAAAGTGTGGGATGTGGCTGAGTGACTGAACACACACACACAGTAGTACTTACTTCATATGGTGAGTTATGTGGATCACTTGGACAGTAGTAATTAGCACACTAAGCCTTCTAATGTTGGCTTAGTGTTATTATTATTACCATTATTATTATTACTGTGTCAACGGAATTGTGCTTCTGAGAAAATTTGGATTAATGTAATTATAAATAAAATCTATGTTAACATAGTTCCATGTATATTAAAATTTTATGATGTATTACATATTAACATAACATTTATATAAGAATTTTTTGGAAAAATTGTGAATGGATGGCTCTTGTGCTTTTATTTAAATGTTCACAAGTCAAGGTCCTTTTGGTGGCGGGGGATAGCTTTATTGAGACAGATCCACATGCCACATTCACCCCTTGCAAGAGCACAGATCTACCTACCTGTGTTTTGAGAGGGAGCCCTTCTTCAATGGTTCTAGAATCCTCCATCCCTGCCTCCCAGCCTTCCGGGGGCTTCCAGGCTTGATTCCCGGTGCAGTGAGGATATCCCTGGTGCAGAACAAAGGAGGCGCGTGCCTATTTAGTTTCTTTTCAGGACAGGGAGGTCCTGGGAGGACACGGCTGGGGATGTGTGGTGTGACCCTCGTTGTCCTGCTTGCCTCTGCAGAGCACCTGAAGGAGCGCCTGGCCACCGAGCTGGCGGGGTTGCCCAAGGTCCGCCTGATCCGCGCCAACAAGAGGGAGGGCCTGGTGCGAGCACGGCTGCTAGGGGCCTCCGTGGCCAAGGGTGACGTGTTGACTTTTCTGGACTGCCACTGCGAGTGCCATGAGGGGTGGCTGGAGCCGCTGCTGCAGAGGTGCGTCTGTGGGTGGTGGGGTCCCCGACAAACTGGCATGGGAGGTAGGGGTGCTGGGCTCAGATGCTCCTTGGCCAAAGCCTCTGTCCCGTGGCGTGGAGGGGATGTGTCCTCCCATGTGGAGGGGATGTGTCCTCCCATGTGGAGGGGATATCCTGGAGCTGTAGAGGCGGTTAAGTTAGTTAATATATAGCCAGCACTTAGAACATACCAGTAGATAAGAGGCCCCAGATGAGTGTTTGCTTTTATTACTGCTTATTTTACACATTTATTGTAGAAAACTTAGTATGATCAACCAAGAAAAAAAGTCACATAGAATTGTATTCCTAGAGAATATGTTTTGATGTATTTCCTTCAAGCCAGCTGTCTTATCCATTACACCCAGTACCAACAATGCCTAGGGCCCACCTGTGAAACTTTAAGGGACCCCCCAAAAAATTGTGATAATTTCTTTTAAAATCAGAATGGAAAGTGAATATCACAATAATGAATATAGCCTGGTTTGTCTTTATACCTATAATATAGTCATAAAATATGGGCATCCCTTGTAGCTCAGTTGGTAAAGAATCTACCTGCAATGCAGGAGACCTGGGTTTGATTGCTGGGTTGGGAAGATCCCCTGGAGAAGGAAATGGCAACCCACTCCAGTATTCTTGGCTGGAGAATCCCATGGACAGAGGAGCTTGGCAGGGTATAGTCCATGGGGTCGCAAGAGTCGGACACGACTTAGCGGCTAAACCACCACCACCACCATAGTCATAAAATATTATTTTTAATATCTTTTTATGGAGTCATGAAAGCATAAATACAACCACAGCTTCAACGCCATTTCTCCTGCTGTCCCACAGCCTCTTACAGCTCACCCTCGGCTGACTTTTGTTCTCTTCTCTTCCCTGTTTCCCTCCCTATTCTACTGATTCTGCATCAGGAGCTGAGCTGGCAAGCTCTGAGCTCCTCCAGGTACAAGAGGAATGTCTAGGGAGGGGCAGGTTCTCTGCTTGGTCCCCACTGTGGGGAGTGGGTAGAGGGCTGGAAGATCAGAGTTTGTGCATTTGGAAAACTACTTTCCCCTGGCCCCCAGTGCTTGGTTGCCAAGATCTATCTGGAAGAGCTGGGGACCCCCTCGCCTTCCTTCCTGCATGAGACCAGGCTCTGCTGTGACACTTCTGCCATCCTGGACCTTTGATGCCTCATTCTCCTCGCTCAGCTCTAGTGGGCTTCAGCAGCAGCAAGGACTCAGGGTTCCTCAGGCTAGTGCTAGAATCTTGAGATCACTTAAAACATAGTGACAGCTGGGTGCTCCCTCTGGAATCTGGCCTAATGGGTTCACCCTTCCCTCCTGCCTGTACGTTGCCTGCAGAGGGCCACCTCTAGTCCTACCTAAAATCATAGGCGGGGTGTACGCTTTTCCCCTTCAGCTGATGCATAAATGCCATCTGGAATTCCATTCCACTCCAGTCTACCCTTTGGAGAGAGTGAGGTGGCATTCCACATAATCACATCTTTGTTCCATACCTGGAGTCAGGGGGATTCTCCCCTGGTTACCCATTAGAAATAGCTGGGGAACTTTAAAAAGTCCTGGTCCTGTAGCAGACTATTTGGATCTGAATTTCTGGGGTGGTTCCTGGCCTTCTGGATGTTTCAAAAGCTCCCAGGGAATTGGGTATGCCTCAGAGTTGAGACACTGGACTGTAGACTGTCCCTGTGTAGTCTCAGCCAGACACAGTAATCCCTTCCCTTTAGGGGCTTTTGAAAGTGGAAGATGTTCTTGGTTGTCACATTAATGAGGTTGTGCTCCTGGCATCTTATGAGCTGCTGTTGGTATCTGGGGCAGAAGCATTCTTTGCTGTGTAGGACTGGACTGTGGGATGTTTGGTATCCCTGGTCCTTGGCTCCCAAGATGCCAGGAAGCAGTTAAGCAGTAATTGCTACAACTGGGCCAGCACATTCTCTAACCGTGATTTAGAATCCTTTATTCCAATACTGGCTCCCCCTAGTTTTCCCTTTCTTGTAGAAATTAGACTACCCCTGGTTCCAACCCGCTGGGTGCAAGTCACAGGTTTATGGTTTATAGGTGTTAGATTCTAGAGAACTGCCCCCAAAATATGATCCAGAGAAATCTAATGTTCACATGTGGTCCAGTTCATGCTTCCTGGTGTGCTGTCAGATGCAAAGAAACACAGTCTGGAAGCCTGCTGAAAGATGGCTGGGCTTGTAAGAGTGATTGTAGAGAGAATCACTGAAGCCTATGCACAGGCTGATGGCTGCAACAAGAAATATCACATTTTCCGCTATATGTAACATTTAGTCCCAAAGAAGACTAAAAGAAAAGTTTAGCTGTAGTTCCAGGTTCTCTGCCAGCCTCTTACAAATGTTCTGTTAGGGAGTCCACGTTAACCCTCCAAGTATGTATTATTGTTTCAGAGGCAACAGGCTCTGAGTGGTTAGGTGACAACACTAATGTCACACAGCAAATAAGGGGCAGGATTAAAATTTATTTGCTAGTTCCAAAGCAGACCCTTTGGTCTGGGTGCATCTCTGTTCATAAGGAAATAATTATTTCTTGACTTTAAGATGTTTCATTGTGATTACAGGAAGAAATCGCTTACAGTCTTGAGAAACTGAAAGTCTGCTTTCTGTTTTAAAAGTTAGCTTGGATTTTGACATTGTGACTTTCATAGAAGGATTCAAGTTTAACCAGAATATCTTTAGACGGAATCAGACTATTAAAGCTATAGCACTTTACATATCAGGGATAGAATCCTTGTGCCTGCCCCGCATCTGCCCAGCACCCCCATGATGTTCACCTGCCGGGGCCGACCTGGCTGTAGACACCTGGAATAAGGGAAGCAAGCCTTTCTCACACAGGTGTTCCTCCTTTCGGTGGAAGGCTGAGGAGACTCAATTCTCAGGCTTCCTGGTGGTCCTCCTGCTGCCCGTACATGGTAGAATGTCAGAGTGTTCTGGTTGTTTCCAGGATCCATGAAAAGGAGTCGGCAGTGGTGTGCCCTGTGATTGATGTCATTGACTGGAACACCTTCGAGTACCTGGGGAATGCTGGGGAGCCCCAGATCGGCGGTTTTGACTGGCGGCTGGTGTTCACGTGGCACATGGTTCCTGAAAAGGAGAGGATCCGCATGCGTTCCCCCATCGATGTCATCAGGTCGGGGGCTACTTCTTTGAGTGCCTCACTGCATCTGGCTAACTTGTCAGTGAAGGCCCTCGGGAGGGATAGTTAGCTGTTGCCTCTCTTTTCATTTTCCAGAGTATTTGTTTATTTTTGATAAAAATCTTTGCTATACATGTGGATTTATATTGTTATAGTTTAATCATTTTGGTAAGTATGCATAACATAAAATTTACCTTTTAACCATTTTTAAATGCACAATTCACTAGCATCACACACATTCACAGTATTGTACAACCATCACCTCTATATATTTCCAGAACTTTTCCATCACCCAATGTTGTTGTTGTTTAGTTGCTAAGTCATGTCTGACACTTTGTGACCCATAGACTGTAGCCTGCCAGGCTCCTTTGTCCATGGGATTTCCCAGGAAAGAATACTGGAGTGGATTACCATTTCCTTCTCTGGGGGAATCTTCCCAACCCAGGGATTGAACCTGGGTCTCCTGCTTGGCAGGTGGGTTCTTTACCACTGCCCCGCCTGGGAAGTCCTGTTTAGAAACTCTGAACTCATGAAGCAATACCTCACTTTCCTCCCCTCCTCCAACCCCTGTTAACTCACCATCTCTGGATTTCCCTATTTTATGCACCTCATATGAGTAGAATCACACAATAT
Organism: Ovis canadensis; assembly: GCF_042477335.2. Lineage (NCBI taxonomy): Eukaryota > Metazoa > Chordata > Mammalia > Artiodactyla > Bovidae > Ovis > Ovis canadensis. The sequence continues at coordinate 49,471,084 of NC_091246.1, read as the reverse complement.
TCATCCTTTGGTGTCCTGTTTCTTTTCCTTAAGGAGTTTTCTGGGCAGTGCCACCCAGCCTGGCTCCTGCCGTCCTCTCAGACCTTGCTCTCTCACTGCTTATCTCTCTCTGTTGTCTGTGCTCCTAGAAGTTCAAGGGTTTCTCTCACCCTTAGGCCTGTGGTCATGCTCCTGTCTTGTCGGAAAATCAGTCATTCCTCTTCTGGGCTAACTCCCCTTTGTTCTGCAGACCGTGCCTCCTCCGAGAAACTCAGCCCTGCCTACCTCCCTCCCCATCTCATGGCTTCTGTATTTCCACAGGGTCCCGGGTTGACCTTAGTCACCCGCAGAGTTCTGTGTTGCCTAGTGAGATGTCCATGAGCTTCCCCAGGGCAGGGGCTATGGGGCAGGGGCTGTGGGGGACATCCAGCTGCTGGCCCATCTTAGCTCCAGGCAGAGAGCGTGAACTCGGGGTGTGCTTATGTGAGTGAATGGACTTAAGGTTTGTGGTAGAAACCAGCTGTGATGATTTCCTGCTGCTCACCTCGAATTATGGTTCACATGCTTCTAGATCTCCAACGATGGCTGGTGGGCTGTTTGCTGTGAGTAAGAAATACTTTGAATACCTGGGGTCTTATGATATAGGAATGGAAGTTTGGGGTGGAGAAAACCTCGAATTCTCCTTTAGGGTAAGTACTCCAGCCTTCTGTTCCTACTTGTTCTTAACCTGTTTTTTTTTTTTTTTTTGTCCCTCTCTGGGAATGATGGCTTTGGTAGGAGAGCCTGGTGGACTTTTCCTCTATATTGGCAGTTTATCCAATAATCCTGGAAGAATACAATGGCACACTCATCCTGTAAATACTCTTGAAATACACATTTGATAGATTTGGGGCTGCTAAAGTTCTTGGAAGTCACCTAGTTCTTTTACTCTACTGAGGGGAGGGATGGCAGGTGGAGGGGGAAGTGACTGGCCCAAGATCACTCAAAGAGCGCGTGACAGACACTGCGCTTAAACACAGGCGCCTGCCTCCTGAGCCCATGTTTTGGAGCCTTGATTTGCTTGGCTGCTTGATAAAGTAGCCTCTTTATTTGGCACATGCTTGCTAAATCACTTCAGTTGTGTCCGACTCTTTGCGACCCCATGAACTGTAGCCCACCAGGCTCCTCTGTCCATGGGATTCTCCCAGCAAGAATACTGGAGTGGGTTGCCATTTTCTTCGCCATTTATTGGGCACAGTGACTTTCAAACTTTGACATCTATAAGATTTGTTAGGGAAACTTGTTAAAAAGGCAGATTCATAGGCATGGTCTCTGGAAAGTCAGATTTGATAGACTTACGGTAGGGACTGGATGTCTGCATTTTGTAACAAGCCCATACATTGATTCTGCTGTGTGTGATACACAGATGCCCCTTTGGGAAAGCTTTAGCATTCTGGTAGATTTCCTAGTTAACTGAATCTTGCATTTTAAGTATCAAAACCTTATGTCGATGTTTGTGCTTTTAAACGGAAAATTTTCAAATTGAAGAATATCTTATATGGTCTGCTGCTTTAAAAGAATTAATAAATAACACTTTGGCCCTCCACTGAAGACTCAAACCTGCCCCCCATTATAAGCATCAGATGGCAACCCACTCCAGTACTCTTGCCTGGAAAATCCCATGGACAGAGGAGCCTGATAGGCTACAGTCCATGGGGTCGCGAAGAGTCGGACACGACTGAGTGACTTCACTTAGACTTTTCACTTTAATGCATTGGAGAAGGAAATGGCAACCCACTCCAGTGTTCTTGCCTGAAGAATCCCAGGGACAGAGGAACCTGGTGGGCTGCCGTCTATGGGGTCGCACATAGTCGGACACAACTGACGTGACTTAGCAGCAGCAGCAGCTATCTTTGGTCATATGTCCATGAAAGGGCTCCAGAGGGCTGTGTGCTGAGTTTTGGGGTGTGCTTTTAACAGTCTTTCTGCCTCTTCCCTAGGTGTCAGGCTGCTCTGCCTGCCTCTAGAAGCCCTTCCTTTCCCCCTTCCAAACCTCTCTTCTTACTTGCTGCTTTCCTATCTTCTGTGGCTAGGAGACCAGGTAATCAGCATGTGCTTTACCTAATAAATAAGTGAGTTCCCAGTGAGGCCTACTGTGGGTGCTCCTAGGCGTCAAGTGCATGAGCCTTCGTGCATGAGCCTTCGTGCATGGATTCTGGGGTCTGGGTTCCGATGGCTTATTTGTCTTTGGGGCTCCTTTCTTGCTCTTTGACTGCATCCTGGGTCCTGACTATTCTGGGGAAGTGGCCACCTGCCTCATGGAGGGTGAGGTCTTGGCAGTGTTCACCATGGCCTCTATGTGCCCAGCCTCCTTACTGTAGGCATTGTGGACCAGCAGCTCACTCCCTGCTCAGCCCCATCACCCCACCTCCTCCCCACTCTGTGCACAGATCTGGCAGTGCGGGGGGACCCTGGAGATACACCCGTGTTCGCACGTTGGCCACGTTTTCCCCAGGCAAGCTCCCTACTCCCGCAACAAGGCCCTGGCCAACAGTGTCCGTGCAGCTGAAGTGTGGATGGATGAATTTAAAGAGCTCTACTACCATCGCAATCCCCAGGCCCGCCTGGTGAGTCCCCCCTGTACACCCACACTCCTTCTGGCCGTATCCAAACAAAAGCAGCTGATTCTGGCCTCCTACTGTGGTAGATCTGGTTCCAGAAATAGAGACGAAATTGGGTGCTCACAACCCAAGAGGAAAACTGTATTCTTTCACTTATAAGAAACAACAGACAGTTAATTCTCACTCCTTACCATAATTAACGCTCCATATAGTCACTGAACCACAATCACTGAATTTGGGACTCACTACTTAGCCATTGATCATGAGGGAAATACAGGATTAGGTTACTGTAGACCTCTTGCAGGTACACATCAACTGATCAACACATAACTTGGTTTTATGTGTGCTTCTGTTTAAACAGTCTGTTTAATGTATACTGTTGATTGGTTGCATTGAGCTCACACCCAGGTGAATCTCATTCAACACACCTCTTTTCTCCCTCCAACACATCACAGCCTTCTTGTACTAGGCACACTGGATAGCACTAACTACTCTTGGGGGCCATTTTAAACAGTGAAATCACCAACACAGTAAGGAACAGGCTGAAAACCATGGTGCTAAGTAGTAAACAGGACACTTGCTTTCAGGACGAGAGCTGAGATATAACCTCAACTGGGAATGTGCACGCTGGGGGACCCTCATGTCTGAGAATGACCATAAAAGTGTGAAGACACCACAAGTATTGATTTTAGTGTTAAAAATAACATTTTATCAGAGAGCCCCACTGCCACTAACGGGCCGCCCTCTGCACATGCCAGGACGGGGCTCCCACTGACCTGTCTTCATGTAACTAAGGGGCCACGTGGCAAGATAAAAAAGTTGGCTCCAAGGCCTTTTTCCTGGCCACTTGATGTACATTTCTTCTTGTGCATCTTTACAGCAGTCCTTCCGAGTAACTTGGAGATTTTCATTTTGTAGATGAGAAAACTGGAGTTCAGAGAGAGGGTGATTTAAGGAACTTGCCCAGGGGCTTGTAGCAGATGTGGGAAGAACTGGGTCCACCCCAGCGGCACTCTCTCTGCTCTGCGGAGCCCTGTGGACACTCGCTTTGACCTCCACTGTGGCCTTTCTCTGCCTCTGGGCTACACGGTCACTGCTTCCTCTGTCTTGCCCAAGGCTGCGGGGTAGAAATATCCGCTCTTCCCTGTCACCCATTCTAAAACCCACAGATCAATCCCTCTTTCTGAGGGTTCCCAAAGAATAATATGTTAGAAGGAGGGGCACTCAGGCACCTTTTGTCTGAATGCCCAGTGGCAGAGTTGAAGTGGATATTTGGTTGAAGATGAGGTCACAGTGACTCTCATTGAAAAATGAACTTCTGGAAAACAAGGAGAAACGTGAAATTTTATTCAGACTTTTTCCTTATTGTTACCATTTTATTAAATATTTTAACTTGTCAAATTTTAATCATTTAACAGCGTAACACAGCGACAGTCCTATCTCTGCACTCAGCATTGCTCTCATGGTTGTACATTTGCTGTGCTAAATAGATGCTTGCTTTATTTGATTATTCAAAAATTCGTAATCATTGGTTTTATTCATAAAACAAGTATTTATCATTGTAGCATTTTGCTCTTACTATTGGAAGAATATATTTAGACTTGAATAGATTGGGCACATAAGAAAGTTTTCATTCATAATTACCTCTAGAATACTTAGCTTTGTTTAGAAGTGAGTGTCCAGGTATTGGTGGTAAAACTATCAGAACACCATGACATACGTGTGCTACTGACATGCTGCTGGTCTGTGACCGCAGGGGGCCAGGAGTGCCGGTGCAGCCCCTGGATTCAGCTCCTGACCCATCAGCAGGGGCTTTGTGTCCTTCCTTCCTGCACCTGGCCACTGCTCCCTGCAGCAAGAGCACCCGGGGATGTCGTCGTTTGAGCAACAGTATCTCCTGCTGGGGTGCTGCCACTATGTCTGTTTCTTATCCTCTCTGTCCTGTGCAGGCTCTGCACACAATAGGTGCTCAATAAAGGCTTACTGGGTGAATGAAAGGCTTTAATGTGGCTTTCAGGGGCTCACCATTTTGTCCTTTTCTCAGGAGCCCTTTGGGGACGTGACAGAGAGGAGACAGCTCCGTGCAAGACTTGGGTGTAAGGACTTCAAGTGGTTCTTGAATACCGTGTATCCAGAGCTGCACGTGCCCGAGGACAGGCCTGGCTTCTTTGGGATGGTGAGCGAGGTGGGCCTGTGCTGGGCAATGTGCTTCTGGCCTCCAGGAGTGACCTGGCCTCCTGAGTGACCAACCCTGGAAAAAAAGACCCCTTTGTGGGGACCGCCGACTTCTCTCATATGCGTCCCCCTTCTCATCCAGTGTCCTTCTTTCTCCCCTTGAGTGTCTGGGCCTCAGGTCCAGAATGTCAGCACTGGAAGCATCTCACAGTTGGTGAGTACAGCCTTCTGTTTTACAGATGGAAACTGAGGATCAGTTGGTGTTTCCAAGTCTTTTTTTTAACTAACTCCTTATCACATGACTTCAAATCTCAGTAACTGGACCAGTTACTAATTCCCAACTCAGGGATCCACAAAAGCCATAGAAAGGAAGAGGAGTCACTTCTGTTATTTCAAAAAACCTAGAAGAAATATTGGTGGGATGAGGTCAACTCAAGTGTCCAGCACCTTTGGCTTTTGCTTGGAACTCCACCAACTTAGGGAGCCCTCCTGTGCTCTGTGGTGTTCATCAGAAGAGCTAGTGTTCCATTCTGCAAGTTTTGATATCTGCAAAGCAGGGAATTTTCAGTTTTCATTATAAAAATGTTCAAACATGCAGAAACGCAGAGAGAGAGAGTGATATAGTGAACTCTGTCCCTGAGATTCTGCATTTACTGAGATGTTGCCTCTTCCCTTTCCTCTGCTCTGCCCTCCCACTGACAGTGTGACCCTGAATAAAGGTAAAGATTCCTTTGCAGCTCTATTTATAGAATATATTTCACTAAGGAGGTGTAGGCAAACACACTATGCTCTAAAGTCATTCAAAATCATTCTTTAAGTCTATCACCAACTTGATAGAGTTAGCTTAATTAATCTAAGTTTTAATCTTTAGGGGTTTCTCCCTTTTCTTCTTAGTTTTGTTTGTTTTTTTTTTTCTTTCTTTCTTTCTTTCCAGACTCTTTTGAGTGTAGGGAACTCATCTGAGGTTGAGGTCCTTTGGAGGTCAAGAGTGCCAACTTGGCTTCATAACATTTGAGTTCTTCTAAACCTAAGATGCCCTGATTATTCACCTATCCTGTTCCCAGGTTCCTTCACAAAGTTAAGGGACCTCAAGAACATGGAGGTCTCTGTTTTATGAGCCAGTGGATTATGGATTCCTTCTTTCTATATGGCTGAGTCTTAGTCCCAGAACCAAGCTAGACAAAGGTGGACAAGGGCCAGGGCCAGAGTGGAGTTCAGAAGCCAGTGAAGGTTCTTTGAAAGTGAAAGTGTTAGTCAGTCAATCGTGTCCACTCCTTGCAACCTCATGGACTGTGTAGCCCACTAGGCTCCTCTGTCCATGGGATTCTACAGGCAAGACTACTGGAGTGGGTTGCCATTTCCCTCTCCAGGGGATCTTCCTGACCCAGTGATGGAACCTGGGTCTCCTGCATTGCAGGCAGATTCTTTACCAACTGAGCCACCAGGGAAGGTTCCTTAAACCCTGCAGAAAGGGCTTTGGAAGGTACTTGATGCTAGGAACAATTTAAGGTGGAAGGAGAAGGGGACGACAGAGGACGAAATGTTTGGATGGCATCACCGACTTAATGGACATGAGTTTGAGTAAACTCCAGGAGCTGGTGATGGACAGGGAGGCCTGGCATGCTGCAGTCCATGGGGTTGCAAAGAGTCAGACATGACTGAGAGACTGAACTGAACTGAGTCTCTTTCTGGAGGCTCCTGGAAGGGAGGTTGGAGCATGGAACCTTCCAAGGCTTTTTGCTCTTAGAATAAATTAAAGGGATTTAGATCCAAAAGTACCTTAGAGATGACCTTAGATTAGAGAATATTGAGTGATAGAGCACTGGACTTGAGTCTGAGGTCCTGGATTCAAGGCTCAGGTGTCTCCACTTATGTGTTGTATGACCTGTGTGCAAACCATTGGCTCTGTATTATACTGTCCTTGTACTCTACAGTGGTGGACTTCTGATCTGAGAAGTGCCAGGTCTTTTAACTGGGGTATCCTTTGAAGATAATGTAATATCAGGAACTCCTTGGTACACAGGGCTTCCCAGGTGGTTTTAGTGGTAAAGAACCCACCTGCCAGTGCAGGAGACCCAAGAAATGCAGTTCGAGCCCTGGGTCGGGAAGTAGTGAATGGCAACCCACTCCCGTATTCTTGCCTGTAAAATTCCATGGGCAGAGGAGACTGGTGGGCCTAGTCCTTAGGGTCGCAAGAGTCGGACAGGACTGAGCACACACTTGGTGCATATGTGAGGTGACAACCCAGCTATGTTGGACTAGTAAAGCAATAAGGCTGCGCTAATGAGACATGAAGCAGTGTGAGCTCTCAGGCCATAAAGAGTTCATCTCTGCTCCTCAAATATATCTTCCTAAAATGTGTGTGAATCATATGATATCACTTATATATGGAATCTAAAAAAAATTATATAAATGAACCTATTTACAAAACAGAAATAGAGTCACAGATGTAGAAAACAAACTTGTGGTTACAAGTAGGAAGAGCAGGGTAGAGGATAAATTGGGAGATTGGGATTGACATATACATACTATTATATATACATAAATAGATAACTAATAAGAACCTACTATATAGCACAGGGAACTCTGCTCAGTACTCTGTAATGACCTATGAGGGACTAGAAACTAAGAAAGATTGACTAGATGCATATGTGTGACTGATTCACTTTGCTGTGCAGCAGAAGCTAACACAGCAGTGTAAATTAACTATACTCCAGGAAAGGTTAATTTTAAAACATGGGGGTTATGATTCCTGCCTATGGTATAGAACGGGAAAGACGTTTAAAACTAGAAATGGAAGGGGCTTTTAGCTCTGAGACTGGTTCTTCAGGCAGCCACTGCTCTCACTCCATTTACCTGCCTTCACAGCCCTGGGTGGAATCTGTTGTGTATAAACCTGGACCAAATGCCACCTTTATGTTTTGCTTAGCTCCAGAACAAAGGACTGAAAGATTACTGCTTTGACTATAACCCTCCCAACGAGCACGAGATCACAGGACACCAGGTCATTCTGTACCGCTGTCATGGGATGGGTCAGAACCAGGTAGGGGCTGCTGCTTTAACGGCTTGACCTTCTCAGGCTGAAGGACAATGGACAGCGGGAGGCCCTGTGCTCAAGGGACCATCGGTGTGGGCCTTTAAAGAGGGAGATGAGGGGAAATCTGTGTGGTTTTAAAACATTTATATGTGATTTCTTGTTATAAAGGTAATATGTACTCATCATAGAACATTTAGGAAATATAAAAAGTAGAAGCAAGTAGTAAATGACAAGACCCAGAATGACCACCATTATAATTAAGATATATTTACTTCCCATCTTTTTTAATGCATGACCTTGGGATTATGTATTTTAAATGGTTGTTGTAATATCTGCATGTTTTATAGTCTATCGTGTCCATTACTTAATCATACTTTTCATGTGTCGTTAAGACATCCTTTGAGAACATCATCCATAACAGCCTCTTGCTAGTCCTTTGTGTGACTGTATTAATTACTGTTGAGGTAATCAATTCCTTCCTCCCTGTTTTTGTAATTATAAATAACCCTGCTGCTAACATCTTTGGTCACAAAGAAAAAACGAAGGAAAGCAGATCTGCATTTCAGATGACTTATTCAGAATTAAATCTTACATGGAATTATAGGATTTGATATCTACTGCCACACTGCAAAACCATTTTTGGGGCAGTTTCCTCAGTCAGGGCCCAGGTGGATATGTCTGGATTAAGTGCTGAACTGCAGGCTGGGCAGGGGAGCAAGACCTGGAAGGTCTGAGAACCGGAGCAGGACCATGGCCTGGCAGGCACACTGCCAGGGCGGGTCCAGGGAGGATGCAGGAGAGAGCAAAGCGTTGGCTCTAGACATTCACAGCCTGCTGTCCCAAGTAAAATGTGAGATACTGGAGACGAAGGATGGGCATTCAGATTTTGCTCTAACCTGGAGTCACTCCAATTCCGTTTGAATATTAGGCCCCATTATGGTTAACAGTAAACTTTCATAATTCAGACCCCTACAGCCTTAAATTTTTCAGGTTCTTCAACCCCTTTTAGAACAGTACTCTTCAAAGGTGGTACGATCAGCATCACCTGAGAGCTTAGAAATCCAGATTCCCAGACCCACCCCATCTCTCCCCAGCCCTCCTCTAGTCTTGACTGGTTTTCAAGGGAGATTCGTTTGAGAAGCACTACTCCGTGTGCCCTGGGAACCTGTCACCTGTGTCAGAATCTCCTGGAAGCAAGGGGGTGGAGCGGGGCCGATGGGCAGCCGCGTGTCTTGTTAGAAGTGTGAAAGTGCAGCTTCTTCAGCCCCATCTCAGACAGAGGGAACCCTCGTTTCCTCTTTGGGACCAGGACCCTGAATCAGCATTTTCCCTAGGCACCTAGGGTAAGAAAACCATTGCTCTGAAGAGCAAGTCCTCCCATTAGCCGTCCTTCGTCTGCTGTGTATAGCACTTTGTGGTCTCCGAGGCATGGTTGCATCCATTTTATTTCGGGGGAAGGAGGAGGAAAGGACTGAAGAAAAGGAGGGGAAGTGGCTGGTCAAGGGCACAGAGCGCCCTCAAGGGCTGGAACCAGTCTATATTCTTTCCTGCCATTCTGCACCAGCCCGGGGTTAGGCACAGCAGGTGCAGGTTGACCCGGGCCATCCCCCACCTCATGCTCTTGCAAACGAGAAGGGCCCCTCCATTCACACTGGCTACACGCCTCTCCAGAGGTGTACGGGGTGCTCCGGGGATGCAGGCTGGTGTGAGGACCCCGGCACTCATGTCCCAGTAACCCCAGGTTCTCCTTCCTCTCTCTAAAGATTGCCCTCTTTGCACGTCAGAGGCTAACTGGTGCATGTTGGCTACTCCATTTCTAGTTTTTCGAATACACATCCCAGAATGAAATACGCTACAACACCCACCAGCCAGAAGGCTGCGTGGCAGTGGTGGAAGGAACAGACGTCCTCATCATGCATCTGTGTGAGAACAGCACCCCAGAGGACCAGAAGTTCATCCTTCAGGAGGTAGGCGACCCATCTCACGCCTTCCTTCTGTGGCTCGCCATCCCGTGGACTGCAGAGGGGGTTGTGGAGGTGAAGTGAGTCCCTAGTGCGTCTCAGGGATGCGGCCCCTACAGGAGACCAGGCACTTCCCAGTGAACCTGAGGCGTCCCACGGCATCCAGCACCGGTACCACTTCCCTTCTTTCCTCCCTGTCCACTCCCTGCCAGTTTTCCTGTCCCTGTTACACCTTGAGCTGGGGCTGACTGGAATAGGAAGAGGCGCTGTCCCCAGTGCATTTGGAGATTACTTGGGGTTCAGATGAATGAAACAAACCACCAAGTGTAAGGACATGAGATTAGGCCCACGTTTAAGCCACTCCTGTTGTCTAAGGCTCATCTTTCCCAGCTCTAAGTGGGGATAATAATCGAAGCCTTATCCACCTCTGGTGAATAGATGTGCAGCCAGAAAGAGTCTTTGGAGGCTGTAAAGCTCTACATTGTTAACTTGTGGTGCAATAACCAAGGAAACCTCTCTGATGGAGTTGGTTCTCCATCAGAAGAGTCACTGCCGGTTTGGAACTGGGTGTTATTTCAGGTCTGAGAGGCACTACCTCTTACACATTTGTAAGAAACTCACAGTGGGACTCATCCATCAGTCATATCTGGTGACTCACTAAAAAGCACTCGAGGACATAAATCCGAAGAAAATAATTCAAAAGAAAGAATTAGTTCACTTTTATCTCCACGAAGAGCTTTCATTCCCAGCCTGGCCCCAGGGATGGAAAGATCCATCTGTACTACTTATAAATGAATTAATTCTAAGTATAATTAGAAGTTAGAATATGTTTTGTTGTAGAAGGTGTTACGATCAGCAATGAAATTCTCAGGTTTCCTGGAAAAGCCAGGCATTATAGTGCTATATGATACAAAAAATAATAGGGAAAATATTTCTGTAAACCCCCAAAGTTTTGCTTTTCCCTTCTTTCTTCCAATAGGAAGCCATTGTAAGACCTCAAAAAAGAGTAATGCAAGGTAGAAATCATGAAATTGGTTTGAAATGCCATTAAAATTTTATCTTAAAAATCTTAAATTTCAGTGAAAGTTAAAGTTTCTTTAGAGAGGTGTGAAGAAGGATGCCTTATTTGTTTACTTTCACATCATTCTGAAGGCAACCTGTGAACACTTTTAAGGGCTTTCCAGATTAATATTATTGAGCTTACAACAGAGAGAGATAGAGGGAAAGATAAACTCCAGAAACTGGGGAGAGACTTGGAAAGTTAGCTCAGCAACAGTTGGGGAAAAAGAGAGATGGAGAGGACTTAGAGAGGGTCATTGTCCTTTGGGGTTTGGAAATTGGCATAGTTTGCAGGCCCTACTTCCTCTCTGGCGACCTGTCTCCTCACCCAGCTGGTCTGTGGCTGAGCTGGGACTAAAGCCAAGTTCCCTCATTCTCCACTTAAATACAGGAGAAAGAGGCCTCCAGAGACCTAAGAGAAGCAGAAGAGATTAATAAAGGACCTTTGGACCTGATCACTCTGAAGGAAAAGAACATCAGTAGGGGTGAGATAGGGTCCTGATCCAGGTGGTGCAGCGATAAAGAATCCGCCTGTCAGTTCAGGAGATGCAAGAGGCACGGATTCAGTCTCTGGGTTGAGAAGATCCCCTGGAGCAGGAGATGGCAACCCACTCCAGTATTTTGGCCTGGGAAATCCCGTCGACAGAGGAGCCTGATGGGCTACAGTCCACAGGGTTGCAAAGAGTAAGAGGGAGGAGATATAAGGTCTGACTGATCCCAGAACAGCCAGCAGGTGGCACCATCGGCCCTGATGGTAGAGTCGAGGACCCCCTGAAGAGCTCCCGGCACTGGCAAGCGTGACACACGCCTCCACACGCCTCTTCAGTGTGCACAGACGGTCGTGGGCTGCCTTCATACCTGCAGACACTTACTGCTCAATAAGTGTTTCTGCAATGATAAAAATCACCCTGAGCACTTAACACATTTCAAGGAAACGGTGCTTTCTCAGGAATTGCTTGTAATTCTCTTGAACGCGCAATGTGTATTATCTTTTGTAGGATGGTTCTCTGTTTCATGTACAGTCCAAGAAATGCATTCAGGCTGAGAGGAAGGACTTGAGTGACAGTTTTGTACCACTCTTACGAGACTGTACCAACTCGGATCATCAGAAATGGTTCTTCAGGGAACAAATTGTGTGAAGTGTCACCGAACGATGGAGCCCGTCAGAGTAGATGGGGAACCCTGGACTGTATTTAACAGACACTTAGCTGAGCACAGAGACAGACCCACCGAACACTTGGCTGCTCTTCTTTTTATAAGGAAATCATTTTGTGATTTGTGAAAGGAATGTTGGTTTTAGTAAAAATGTGAATAACAATTCGTATTGATTTTGAAAACAAAATTGTTCCCAAATACCCTGTTTTCAAAGGGTAGTCACAAAATGTTAACTCTTGGTATTTAAAGAATTAAAAACTTTAACTATTTTTCTATCAGGATGTATTTTCTACTGTCATGTCTTTTTATTCCCCATAGCAAAAAGGTAAATATTTTATTTTCATATTTGAAAGGATCCCCAGATATGAATGTCTGCTTGGAGAATAGACTCATGTAATGTACTTTGCATAAACTGACAATACCTTTAACTTTGGGTTAGATTTTTCTCAGTATAAGTGTGTGGACACTGGGAACATATTGATTCCTTCAGGTCCTTGAGATAATCTACATTTATTTAAGAATGCTCCTTGGTTATGTGTTGCTGCCATAGTCAAAACTGCTGTTAAAGTTTATGTTAGCCAAAGAGAACTAACCAAAGCTGAAATTTCAAGGGAACAGTTTGACATAGTGGGCTAATATGAACTTCTACCACACAGAGTGGGCTTCTGGCAATGCCTAACCGCGGTATGGATGGCTACTTTTAGCAGCCACCAGGATGACTTTAAAACATGTTTATATCATTTTTAATTTTTATCACCCATTAGTGTCAGGGAGAAATTTAATGCTGTTTGTGAAATTCAGTTTTCAAATTTGTTCATTAATAATAATTGGTCATTGAAATCCATATTGGATTTTGCGCTGCAGCAACTGCTACAGTTTCTCTTCATAATTATGATTTGTGAGCAATTTCAGATCTCTTGATATTCTGAGATCTTGTCATCCTGATGAAGTCAAGAGGAGTGATTTTTTTTAAAAAAAAAAAGCAAGAGCATTGCTAATCTTTGTTTTTGCAATCAGGCAGATGTGAGAGATGAAGACACATGTCTTCAACTGATGAAAAAGCATCAACTTTCAACTTTTGTCTCAGGCTCTTTCTCACATGTTTCCCTCTGAGAGATCCAGTTTACCAGTTAACCAGGAACAAATCCAGCTGACCTGGCTTGGATCAATCTGATGCATCTTAAACCACTCTGAACTTCACTTCATCTGTGAAATGAGAATAATGAAAGCAAGCTTGTGCAGTAGTTGCAAGGACTAAATAACATAGAACAGGTTACGACTTAGCTTAGTCCCTGGCGTACAGTACGAGTTCATTAAGTTTCCATTTTCACAAATGCACTTTATAAAATGTGAAGCACAATAAATATCAGTAGGAGTTTATTAAAAAATAAGTATTAAATAATTTAGTTATTTTATCTTTACAGGATTAAATAGCTCCTCAGCAGGCAGGAATACAGGATGAGCTCCTCCCAGCACAGCTCAGTTCTCCTGTAAATGTAATAATGCCGTGGAGCCAAAGCTTCCTTCCTCCACTGGGGTAACTTATAAAACAGGGGAGATGCCCTCTCAGCCTGTAATGGAGGTGAGAAGTCTTGCCCTGCACCCTCTCCCCCGCTTCCTGCAGTGTCAGTCCGAGCTCCACTGAAGGGGAGTCAACCCCTCCCAAGGTGTAGGAAGACAGTTCAGGCAGACAGAAAATGAATGCCAGTCAAACTCATCATGAGTGCTGGGAGGCTACACAAGTGTTTGTGTGTGTGTTCACTGGGCACTGATGGTAATTAGCTTTGCTTGAAAAGTCATCCCTCTTACTCTTGCCAGCAGCTCCTACTTGGTAATTTTTAGGGTGGAAGAACTAATGAAAATATTCAGGGTGTCAAGAAAACTATTTTCACAGACTGGAAAACAGTTTTCAGTATTTTTAGGATAGTTGCCTTGTCTAATGGATGAGGAGTCTCAGCCTGGGTAGGTCTCCGCCTGCCCCGCTGGAAGGTGTGAATTGGCCTCTAGTCCTGGTTGTGGAGTCAGGATTCTGGGGGCCAGCCCCAGTGGGGGTAGGTTGTTTCACCTGCTAGCACTCGTTTCCTCATTTGCATAATAGGGAGAACAATGTCCTCTGTTAAGTTCTCAGTTATATTTTTAAGTTACATTTTTAGTGCTTGCCCTAAGGGATTACATTATGCTTCCTGGATTTATTGCGTCTTCTTCACTCTTAATATTATGTTAATTCCCATAAAATTTGGCAAATTTGTAGCAGTATTGCTCCTATCTCCTCCCTTGTGCTATTATGGAGCTTATGCTATTATAAACTCATTAACAGAGTGGTTTGCCTATTGTTTTAGTAAGACCAAAGAAAAGAAAAAATATATATGTACAAAATACACACAGTCTTTAATGTTTACCCACATAATGTGCCATACTCCATGTTCTTCATTTCTTCCTATAAATCTGAGTAACCTTCTGGTACAATTTTCTTTCAGTATAAGGCCTCTCTTTGGTATTTCATCTAGGATAGATATGTTAGCAATAAATTCTCTGTTTTTGTTTATTTGGGAATGATTTTATTCTGATTTCAATTTTTGAAAGATAGTTTACCTGGATATAGAATGCTAGCCGACAGATTTTTTTCTTTCAGCGCTATGAATTTGGGATGTCACCACTGTTTTGGATGAGAGATCATCCATTAATCATTTTGCTATCTGTATGTGATGAGTCATTTTTCTCTTGCTGCTTTTAAGATTTTCTCCTTGTCTTTCAGCAGTTTAAGATATGTCTAAATGTGGTTTGTATTTATTGTACTTAGAATTCATTGAGCTTGGAAAGTAATGTTTTAAAAAATAAATTTGGGAAGTTTTTAGCCATTATTTCTTCAAACATTTTTTCTGCCCGTCTGTTCTTCAAATTGGGTAATTTCTGTCTTTAAATTCATTGATTTCTTCTGCCAACTCAAAAGTGCTCTTGAGCTTATGTAGTTATTTTATTTCAATTATTTTTCAAATCTGAATATCCATTTGGTTCTTTTTGGTAGTGTCTGTTACTGTGTTGAGATTTCCTAAATATTGACTTATTGTTAGCATGTTTTCCTTTAGTTCTTTAATTTTAGTTTTTTTAATTATTTGAATATACTTTTAATAGTTGCTTTGACACCTTTGTAACTTAGCAACTTAAAACATTAAATGTGTTACTTTACAGTTTTAGCAGTTCACATTGTCCCCAATAATTCACATCCTTTCTACATGAAAAATACATTCATTCCCTCCCAAGGTTTCCAGGAGTCTCATCTTATTACAGTATGACTTCAAAGTCCGTATTTCTATCATCTAAATCTAAATCTCATCAGAAAAAAGTCTAAAGTCTAAATCAGGTTCAGGTCCTGGTGTGGCTCCTGGGACACAATTGCAGCTACTGGGACACAATTGCTCTCCATCTATGGACTTGTTATACTGAAGAGGCCATTTATCCACCCCAACACTCCTGACATACAGTGATGGGAAGGAATAGGATAATGTTTATAGATATTCTGACTCAAAAAAAGGAAATGAAAGTCAAAAGGAAACATAGGTCCATAATGGTTTTGAAATCAGGTACGTGTTTGACTTTTCTTGATTCAGTTTCAAGACCTGGGAATAATCCTTGGGGGCTCTTGGCTCTTTCTTCTGGGGATGTGGTTCCACCTTCTTGTCATCCTTCCTATTTTATGACAAGTAACACATCTGCAGTGGAGTAGTTTTCTGAGCCTGTTTCTTGCCAGTAGAATTTTGGGTGTCCAGCCGTCTCTTTCTATTTTCTTTTCCTCTCTTCCGTTTGGTCCAAGCTGGCAGTATTTCTGCTGAGATAATCCCCAAGAACTTGGTGAGTCTTGCGTGGATTCACTGCTTTTCACTCCACGTGACAGAAGCCACATCCACAGATCGTTTCAAATAAATCCCCTTTTTCTCTTGGCCTCCTATTTAGCTGGCTGAGCGATAATGACGTTAAGCTTCCTGGATGCCCCCAGTTTAGTCGAGAAGACCCATGACGTGCACACACTCTTAATCTCTTAAAAAGGTCCTTTGTCTGACTGTGACCTTTTGATGTGTCTGAGGTCTTAACGAAAGATTATACAGTCACATACTCTGCCTTTTCTCTGTGCCACATTTTCAGCAGCCATTCTGACTTTTAGCATCTTTTGCCAACTGGAGAGGCTGAAAATTTTCCTAAATAATTCAGTCCTGCTTAATTTTTGTGTTATGACTTCCCGTCTCTCTCTCTCCTCTTGCACTTTACCATAAGCAGCAGGAAGAAACCAGGCAGCATCTTCAGCGCTTCTTGGAGATCTCCTTAGCTACAGAACTAGGTTCCCTTAGCCATCTAATCAGGTTCATCTCAAAAATCCTTCATAACTGCCAGAGACAATCTGCTAAACTTTCTGCCACTGTATAATAAGGCTCTTTCCCCACTTTCTAGTAACTGTTTCTCACTTCCTTCATAACCTTCAGCAGCAATGTCCTCAACATTTATATTTCTACTAACAGTCTCTTCAAGGAAATTTAAGCTTTCTGTGGCTCAGAGGTTAAAGCGTCTGCCTGGAATACGGGAGGCCCGGGTTCGATCCCTGGGTCGGGAAGATCCCCTGGAGAAGGAAATGGCAACCCACTCCAGTACTCTTGCCTGGAGAATCCCATGGAGGGAGATGCCTGGTAGGCTACAGTCCATGGGGTCGCAAAGAGTCGGACACGACTGAGCGACTTTACTTACTTATTACTTATCCTGTCCTGCAGAATTCCTCCAGCTTCCTCCTACTGCCCTGTTCTAAAGCTGCTCCTACATTTTAGGTGTTTATTATAATACATCTCACTTCCAGGTGCCAAAATCTGTGTTAGTTTTCTATTGCTATGTAATGGATTGCCACAAGCAGAGTGGCTTAAAACAGCATAATTTATTGTCTCCCTGTTCCTGTAGGTTATAGTCTGGGCATGGCTTAGCTGAGTTCTCTGCTCTGGGTCTCACTGGATGAAATCAAAAGTGTTGACCAGGGCTGCTGTCTCAGCCAGGACTGGGGCTCTTCTTCCAAACACAGTTTGTTGGCAGAATTCAAGTCCTCGAGGTTGTAGGACTGAGAACCTCAGCTTCTAGAGGTCACCTGCCGAGAGATTGTCCTGCTGGCTTTGAAGAAATCAGCTGTCATGTCATGATCTGCCATGTGGTTAGGACCTGAGATGGCCTCTGGGAGCTCAGAATGGTTGAGTTTTGAATTTTGAATTTCTGGAAGCAGAGACTCATCAGTATGGTTATTCCATTAATAACAATGTAGACAGTGCAAGTGCATTTGAAACTCTGGTTCAGGGATGCCCATATCAGGTGCCTACTTACCATTCCAGAAGGTTTGTTTTTGAAAACTTGTAAAAATTCCCAAGAACCTAAACCTTCATTGCATGATAGTCTTCTTAAGTGTCAGTTGGGAAGGATCTGTTTTATTTATATGGGTCAATTCTGAATGTATATTAAAGTCAAATTTCCTGTCCTGACTAGCTTCCCTTTTCTCCTCCTATTAAAGCAGTGCTTTTCAAAATTTCATGTTCTGGGAATCCCTTGGCATCTTGTCAAAAGGTAGATTCAGATTCAGTAGGTCTGGGATGGACTTTGAGATTCTGCATTTCTCACAAGCACCCAGATGATGCCAGTGCTGTTGGTCTGTGGATCAAATTTTAAGTAGCAAGTTATTCAGGAGAGAATAAGAAGGTCCTGGTTGGCTGGTCACTGGTGTCTATTCTCACGCGCACACTAGGTGGGGGTGTCAGCTCAGGAAATACAATGCCTTAGTTGTGGACATGTCTGTTGGTCTAAAAAAAATCCTCCTATCTTGGGTCCATGGGATGCAGACCTGGATGGCACCCAGAGATCATTCTGTGCCCAGTGTACCTGGTGGAGTAGGGAACGAGGCCCATGAGGGAAGGGCTTTGCATGAGATCACATAGCAAGTTAGGGACAGCATTTTCTTTGTCAGTACTTTTCATTCTATATAGTAATCAGTGTTCTAAATTTGGCCTGGGTGTGTTTTTCTTAAAGTGTAAAATTGGTACTCTTAAACCTTGTATCTTCAAATATTGGCTTTGCTAAATTAAATTTTAAAGGAAAGTTAGTTTCCTATCTTGATAAAAACTTCTACAGACTTTGCTGCATGGTTTCTTGTATCATAGCCACAATGTTTATTTAGCAAGTAGAGTTGGAAATATTAGCCTTTTACAGTCTCCTAATATTTGTGAGAGTCAATGCACCACACATCAAATTTCTCACTTACATATAACTTCAGAGTTTCGTTTTCAAGAGCTTTATTTTGTTCATTCCTGTAAAGTCAACCGAATGAGGATTGCTGTCTCCTTTTCATCAGCAGTAGCTGCTGCTGAAAATAGTACCACCATGAGTTGGGCACTCTTCTAAGCACTTCATGAAATGAGCTAATTTAATGCTGAAAACACCCAGGGAGGTAGGTATTGGTCCTCCCCTTCACTCTTCCCGGCACCCCACCACCCTCAATTTAAAAGTGAGGACACAGGCTCAGGGAGTGTGGGAAACTTGTCTACGGTCACACAGCTAATCAGTGGCAGCGCTAGAATTGACCCAGGAGAAGGAAACGGCAACCCACTCCAGTGTTCTTGCCTGGAGAATCCCAGGGATGGGGGAGCCTGGTGGGCTGCTGGCTATGGGGTTGCACAGAGTCGGACACGACTGAAGTGACTTAGCAGCAGCAGCAGCAGCAGCAGTCTTACTCCAAAAGCTCAGTTGTAACTGCTGTGACCCAGTGCCTCCTGAAAGGGAGGGGAGGTGACTTGCCCAAGCCAGGCGGCTCGTACGCCCTGGCCACAGCCCTCCCCTCACTCTTAGTCCAGTTACACCACACTGCCAGTCATGGCACGAAAATGAATGAAAGTCTGTGCTGCTTGGAAAGTACAGAGGTCACAGAAGAGCCGTGTCTCTGGGTAAGTGCCAAGTTGGGGACAGAACCAGGGACAGAGCCCCAGGCCCGGACTGGTTCCTCCAGGGGCCACTGTCCAGGGGGAGCTCCATTTTGCCCACACTCACACTCTGCCCAGTTTCTCTTTAAAACAAGGCAAAAATGGGAAGGCGGGACTTGCGGAGGTGCGGGGGCGGGGGGGGGGGCAGGAGGCTGGGAGCATTTCTTCAAGTTTCCCCTTTGAGATTCTTGCTGCAGAGCCAGGAGGCCCAAAGTACATGGCCAGATCCACAAGTTGCCCCATCCAGCACTTTGCTGTCTTTGGAGGATTTAAAGCCCATGGGACTGAGAGTTATGTCCCGTCTGCCATGTCATGATTGCTCTGTGAATCATCTCGAACCTTCTTTTACAAGGCAAAAGTCAGTGGAGCTGATTGCTCATCAGACTGTTAAGATGGTTATTTCAGTGTCCTAAAAAGAAATTGCAGATGGGTGTGACTATTGGGCAGCTCTGGCTATTAACTCAAGAGTGATTGCAGAGCGCCACTGGATTCTGATTGCAAGCTGTTACAGAAGGAAGCAAGTTACTGGGTTATAGAATTTGCAGGGACTTTAAAAGTCATGTATTCAACTCCCTCCTAGGCAGGATTTCCTTTTCTTCTCCAGCCAGCCCTAGCTTGTCCACTGCCAGTGAGGGGATGTGTCCCCCCCTTCACAGGCCATCCGTTGTGTTCTTGGATGACTCCTTATGAAGCTGAAATCTGCCTCTCTGTAGCTTCCTTATTACTCTGGACCCCTCCTTGGAGGCCACCCAGTGTGTGTGCTCTCCCTGTCCCTCAGAGTCTCCAGGAGAGAGGTTATGTGTCTAAGTCTTCTCTGCTCCAGGCTGTCTGCCCTCCCTTCCTCAAACCATCGTTATGGGATGTGGTTTATACTGGAGTTCTGGGAGGGAGTGAAGATAGACGCTTGCCTTAAACCTGCTGCATTTAACTGAAGGTCAAGGCTCCATTCCCTGGACTTCCCTGGTGGTCCAGTGGTTAAGAATCTGCCTGGCAGTGCAGGGGTAGGTGCCATCCCTGGCCGTGTAACTAAGACCCCACATGGTACAGAGAAACTAAGGCCATGCACAACTAGCGGGTCCGGGCACTGCAATGAGCGGTCCCACGTGACACAGTGAAGCCCTGATACGGGTCTAAGACCTGGTATGGCCAAATAAATTAATAAAAATTTTAAAAAATAAAGCACTGCATCCCCCATCCCTTCAGAGAGGTCTAGTCTAGCTCAGGCTCCCCCACATCCTCTGAGGACAGTGAAATGAAACTAGTGGGACAGCAAGTGGGAGAGAAATGGTATAAGAGAAGCTCCATTTTCCATAATAGGAAGTCGGTAATAATGGTCTGAAAAATCATGAGAAAACAGAGCTAACGTGTTATTTGAAATTCAGAGGCAAATACTGGAAGAAATTGCTGGAAATGTTGAGAGGAGGGACTGTCTTGAGAACCAGGTCTGTGTGGGGTTGGGGAGGAGCAAAATTGGGGACTACTGATTTGATTATAAACCTTGAGTACAATTAGGCTTTTTAAGCTAAGTACATGTACTTTTAGCTAAGTATATTTATTGAAAATGATCTTTAAAAATTCTCCCAAATGGAGTCTGAGCCCAAAGTCTATGTTAGTAGGAAAACAATTGGGGACCTAGGTTTGTCTTTATTTAGCAGCATCTGTGTGTGTGTGTGTCCACAAAAGAGGTCAGGATATGTAGAAACATAGACCTGAATATAAATTCAGTCTGGTGAACTTGCCAGCTTTGTGACAAGTTACTTAACCTCTCTGAACCACAGTTCCTCATCTGTAAATAGAAGCAGTGCTAGGACCTAACTCTAGGGGGGCATGAGGATTAAATGAGATGAGGCAGGCGTAGGGCACTCTGAAGAATAGGGGCTCAGGGACCATTTCCTGGCCAAAGGTTTTTTGTTGCTCAAGCCCAGGGATATCCCTAGGACCAGAGAAGCTGTCAGAAAAAGTACGTATCTCAGCTCCCACCGGCAGAATGTTTGTTCTTCATGAAAGTCCTGGATTCAGGGCCTTGTGGCAGAACAAACAGGAGCCCTTGGTGGTCCCCAGACCTCCTTCCCTCTCCATCCTCAAGGATTTTAACTTTTTAACCCTTCTGTTGTAACAAGTTTATCTCCAGGAAAACTTTGAATCCAAAGCAGCAGGGGGTTGGGGATCACTTTAGTCTGATCTTTTTGCCATGGGGTGGGGGCAGTGGTCCTCAAGAGGGGCCAGGAAGGGGCCCCCAGGCCAGTTCCTCCTCTGTACCTGCGAGTAGGGGACAGAAGCATGAGCCTTGGCTGCTCTGCAAAACCCTAGCAGGCCATGGGCTTCAGAAGGCTCGAGAGCTTGTCCCGAGATGGACTGGGCTCAGCTCACTCCTTTTGGAACCAGAAACTGAAGCGAAATAAAACTGCCTTTTTCTGGGTAGGATTCTGGACAGTTCTGGGAACTGGTCTGCAGAACAAATTGATTTATGGGGATCCAGCTGTGAGGAGCTGTACAAAACAGGGATCAGAGGAGATACACTCCAGATGTGGCTTCATTAAGGGCAAGGGTGGAACAGTGGGGTTGAAAGACTTCTGAGGTCCACTGGGCCATGGAGACTTCAAGAAAGTATGGCCAAGGGCCCGTGGCTTCCAGCTGCTGATTTCAAGCTGAAAAACAGCCTACAACTCGTTCTGTTCAACCTCTCGAAACTACAAATGGGGACCCCAGGGCCCAGAGAGGGAAGGGGCTCGCCCAGCATCACACAGTAAGGAGAGACAAGGCTAGAACCAGATCCCACATCTGCTGCTGCCGGTTCCAACATCTGTCTCATCACCAGCCCCTTCCTTTTAGAATCCGGCCCAAGGTTGCTTTCTTAGTCAGAAGTTGAGGGAAGGCTTAATTCTGCCACACTCTGATGGTGAGTTGCCCAGAGAGGAGACCAGGCTGACACCAATGCTGGCGGGGAGGAAGCTCCCTCCCCACCTCACTGGCTGCTGAGACCCTGGGCAACACCTTCCGTTGAAGCAGTTGGTCCCTGGGCTCCTGGAGCTGGCCTCGGTGGTACGTTGTCAGGTTCCTTGAGGGTGAGGACGGGATCCCTTCCTGCTGCTTTGTCTAGGAATGGATTTCAGTTTTTTTGAAACTTGGAAATGAGATTCACATTTTCAGAGTCTCAGATCAGCCTGATCTCTTGTCCTACGTCATTCCTGACGTATCTCTTCTTTTTTTATGAAACACTTTATTTTTTCCAGATTCAGTTCAGTTCAGTCGCTCAGTCGTGTCCAACTCTTTGTGACCTCATGAACTGCAGCACGCCAGGCCTCCCTGTCCATCACCAACTCCCGGGGTTCACCCAAACCCACGTCCATTGAGTCGGTGATGCCATCCAACCATCTCATCCTCTGTCGTCCCCTTCTCCTCCTGCCCCCAATCCCTCCCAGCATCAGAGTCTTTTCCAGTGAGTCAACTCTTCACATCAGGTAGCCAAAGTATTGGAGTTTCAGCTTCAACATCAGTCCCTCCAATGAACACCCAGGACTGATCTCCTTGTAGTCCAAGGGACTCTCAAGAGTCTTCTCCAACACCACAGTTCAAAAGCATCAATTCTTCATCGCTCAGCCTTCTTCACAGTCCAACTCTCACATCCATAGTTGACTACTGGAAAAACCATAGCCTTGACTAGATGGACCTTTTCTGGCAAAGTAATGTCTCTGCTTTTTAATATGCTGTCTAGGTTGGTCATAACTTTCCTACCAAGGAGTAAGCGTCTTTTAACTTCATGGCTGCAATCACCATCTGCAGTGATTTTGGAGCCCAGAAAAATGAAGTCAGCCACTGCTTCCATTGTTTCCCTATTTGCCATGAAGTGATGGGACCAGATACCATGATCTTAGTTTTCCAAATATTGAGCTTTAAGCCAACTTTTTCACTCTCTTTCACTTTCATCAAGAGGCTCTTTAGTTCCTCTTCATTTTCTGTCATAAGGGTGGTGTCATCTCCATATCTAAGGTTATTGATATTTCTCCTAGCAATCTTGATTCCAGCTTGTGCTTCATCCAGCCCAGTGTTTCTCATGATGTACTCTGCATATAAGTTAAGTAAGTAGGATGACAATATACAAGCTTGACGTACTCCTTTTCCTATTTATCAAAATATATATGCTCAGCAGAAAATTTGGAAACTGCACAGAATATAAAGTCATCTAAGTTCTCACAACCTGAAAACAGGACCATTTGGAAGTGTTTCCTTCTAGTCTTTTTTCATTATTGCAATTCCTTTGATTTGGCTGAAATTGGCTCAGTATCAGCTTTTGCCAAATGAATGCAGTTCTGTCCTTTGGGAAAATACAGAATTAGTCTCCTTCCTCTGCCTATAACAGGAGGGCAGATAGGTGATGACAATACACATCCCTAGATTCTTCCCTCCTCTAGGAGAAAACCACTCCATTTTAAATACCAAGGTTTTTAACAGTATGATCCTTGCCATTTATTAAGAGCACACTACTTAAAAGGCACTATAGTGACTGATTTTCATACATTGTTTAATCTTCACAACATTACAAAAGGTATTTTCTAGCTCCAATTTGAGGGGGAAGGAACTGAAGTTCAGAGAGAATGGGTCCCCTCTGAACTAAGGGGAATCAAGTTCAGAGAGA
Source organism: Ovis canadensis (assembly GCF_042477335.2). Lineage (NCBI taxonomy): Eukaryota > Metazoa > Chordata > Mammalia > Artiodactyla > Bovidae > Ovis > Ovis canadensis. Next base: position 49,447,490 of record NC_091246.1, on the reverse strand, counting down.
TTATTACCTCCCTTAATCTGGTCTTTTTATCTTTATTAATATGATCTTACTAAAACTGCCTGTCTTGAATGCCAGACATGCAAAGCAAGCCTTTACATTTGTTTCTGATAAATTTAGCTCCTTCATTCTGGCCCACAAAGATCTTTTTTTTTCTTCCCCTCGTGACAGTTTCTCTGACGCAACATGACTCATGTAAAATTCCTAGCAATAATTTAAAAAAGAAATGAAAACCCTCCTAGCACAGTGCCTAGCACAGAGCTTCACCCAGTAAGTACCTGGTTGCTATTATTATTATATAGGGTGGGTGACACTGTTTGTTTGGTTCCCTGGGTTTCCCTCTGTTGCCCACAAAACATAGAACAATGTGCTAAAAGTAGCATCGTGCTAAGGAGGGGCCCATCCACCGTGGTTGGTCTCTGAGGTGGCTTCCAGAAGCCAGAAGCATCCTTCCTTTCCAGCTGTTGGCAGAAACAAGAAGCCCAGAAGATGTTCCCTTGAATGTGGGCCCCTCCACCCCACACCTGACCCCACCCTTCCCACCCGTCAGTTGGTGCGGTAGGTCTATCCTTGGTGAGAAGATCTCCCTGCCACCAGCCCCCCAGTTCAGACATGGCAGCCTGCCTTGCTGCTACTCCTGCTGGTCCCTCGGAAGAGACATTCCTTTCAGCAGGGTGGAGCTGTCAAAATGGATTTTAAAATATGGGTTGTATTTTAATTTTTGGTTGTTTTCTAAATTTGGTCACAATCATGTCGTCTTGCTCTAAAAAGAGAGAAAGGAAGCAGCTGCCCTCTGGAAATGCTCCAGAGAGAAGGGAAGAAAGTCCTCATGCTGCCTGCTGATTGTTCAGCTTCCTTCCTGAGCTCTTGAAAGCCCACTCTGGGGGAGTAGAAGGGACAGGAGTGGTCTCTGACCTGAGAACTTCGTGGAGGGCAGACCGTCTGTCACCTGCCCTTGACGACACTAAGGCAAGTGGCCCCCTTCACGTGCCAGACTGCACAGACCCTGCTCCCACCTGGACCCAGGCAATATGATTCAAGGTAGACACAGAGAGATGGGAGGAGCCTGGGGATAGAGTGGCCTGGTCTTTCTCGGAGAGCACTGGCAGCTGGGCCATCTTGAAAGGCTGAGCAGGCAGGGGGCTAGGCAGGGGGATGACGGTCCAAGGGGAAGGCAGCCCGGCCAGGAACGGTGGGTGGTGGTGTTGCCTGGATGTGAAGAGCATCCATCCCGAGAGCTGCAGATTCTATCACCCTCTGTGGTTTGGCTTCTCCCCACAACCCTGCATGAACCTCCCCTGCCAAGGTCCCGGACCTCTCACTTGCTAAATCCATTGATGAGTTTTCTTCCTCACGTTCCTGCATCTCACTGCTGCACCGGCCTGGCCCACGCCTGTCTCCTGGCCTTCTCTCCTCTGGTGCCACCACATCTTCAGTTCTCCACTCACCCCAGACCTCTGTGGGCTTCCTCTACAACATCCTTGAGCCACATTCCCCAGGATTCCAAGGGACCCTTTATGTTCTCTCTCTGCCCACGATCTCTAACACAAGTGTGGCTTCAATGCCAATGATTACCATCAGTTAGGAACTATAATCAGCTGCAAGTAGCAGAAACCTGAAAAGCAGCAGCAACATCAACTTCAAGGGGATTCCCAAGTGACTCAGTGATAAAGTATCTGCCTACCAATTCAGGAGATGCGTGTTTGATCCCTGGGCTGGAAAGAGCCCCTGGAGACGGAAATGGCAACCCATTCCAGTGTTCTTGCCTGGAGACTTCCACGGGCAGAGGAGCCTGGCAGGCTACAGTCCATGGGGTTGCAAAGAGTCAGACACGACTTAGCAACTCAGCAACAGCAACAATCAGCTTCAAGGCTTCCTTTTTCTTACATGAGAGGATGTCCAGAGTTGGACATGTCAGGGCTGATTTGGTGGCTTACGGTGCTACTAGAGATGGTGCTCATTCTATCTTCCCAATCAGCCATGCTTAGCTTGTGTCTATCCCCCTGTAATTATAACATGTCTGCCCCTGATCCCACTCTCGCCAAACATCTAGTTTGTCTTCATTCAAGGAGAAGGGTAAAGAGCAAAAGGCCTGCTAACTAAGTCTGTCACCCATTAAAGAGTTTTCCCAGAAGACTTTTCCCATTTCTATACTAGTCAGTTATGGCCACAATACTGATCTGTAACAACCACTCCCAAACTCAGTGTAACAAGTTGATTCTGGCCAGGCTCAGCTGGGGAGCACTCCAGACTTGCACCAGCTGGTCTTGATCTAGGTTAGCTCCTTGATCCTAGGCTAAACAAGCAGAGATGACCCAGGGCAAACTCTTCTCATGGAGAGTAACCAGAACAAAAAGCAAGCCAAACTGTGCAAGCAGATTTAAGATCTCTGCTTATTCCTTCTGCTAATGTTTCAAAGGAAGTCATGGAACTAACGCCATCAACAGCCGGTGAGTACTCAACCTCCGTACACAGGGCAGAGGAGAACGCATGTTTGTGGAATAATATCCACGTGCACACAGTCTCTGTCCAGTCTTGTGTCCTGTCATCCCTTCTCCGAACAGGAGGCTGATAAGTGTGGTGTTTCTGGCTGGTGTTTTGCCATCCTAAACAAACTCAAGCTTTCGATGACGAGGAAGTAGGGAAGAGCAGAAATCCAGCAGGCACAATTGGGCAGGACTTTTTTCAATAGTTATAATCCAGGCACTTCCAGGGAAAGGTAATGAAGTCAGAGGCCACGCTGACTGGCAGTGACACTGGTGGCTAGACTTCACGTGCTGTTCCTGAGCCAGGGAGCCCAGCATGGCTTCCAAAGCCCAAGGCATCACTTGCCCTCCTAAGCTTCTCTCTCACCACATACACAGCGGCGACTCCCGGATCTGCCCCCAGCCTGGGTCTCTCCCAACCTGTTGCCTGCTTTCTCTGGTTGTCCCATCCACCCTGCAAACACAGCATATTCCAACCTGGACTCATCATCATTTCTTTCCCTAACCTGCTATTCCTCTGCCCTTGCTGTTCACAGAGCTGGACAGATGTGGTTTATCTCCCTGACCTCCACTTCCCTCTGCTCTGGCAGGAGCCCCAGTGTTTCTTCAGGATCCATCCTTTCCCCTCTTAGTTCTCTGTGGTCTGTATGACTCCAGCAAAACTCATGGATCAGGTCTAAGTCAATTATCATAATCGTTACTGGTTTGGAGGTGAGCATGTGACCTAAGCTTATGAATCTCAGAACATTCATGCAAATGCTAGGACACAAGCTCTTTGTTTCTGTTGGAATTAAACTTGGAGGATATAGCTCTGAGTGAGGCAGATGAAGCTAGAGCCTGTTACACAGAGTGAAGTAAGTCAGAAAGAGAAAAACAAATATTGTATGTTAATGCATCTATGTGGAATATAGAAAAATGGTGTTGACAAACCTATCTGCAGGGCAGGAATAGAGAGGCAGACATAGAGAACAGACTTGTTGACACCGCGGGGGAAGGAGAGAGTAGGATGAAACATATACATTAGCATATGTAAAACAGACAGCTAGTGGGAAGTTGCTATATAACAGGGCGCTCTGTGACAACCTGGAGGGGTGGGATGGGGGTGGGTGGTGAGGGAGGGGACATATGTACACTTATGGCTGATTCATGTTGCTGTATGGCAGAAACCAACACAACATTGTAAAGCAATTATCCTCCAGAAATGGTTTTGAAAATCACCTTGGAAAAATCAGAGTATATTAGTTTCTAGGGCTGCTATATAAAGTATCACAGACGGAGTGGCTTAAACAGCAGAAAATTTCTCACAGGTCTGGAGGCTGAAAGTCTGAGATCATTCTGTAGTAGGGTTGATTTCTTCTGATGCTTCTCTCCTTGTCTTGTAAGTGGTGGTCTTCTATTTCATATGGTCTTCTCTCTGTGCTTCTCGGCCTCATCTCTCTTTCCCCCCCAGTTTTATGGAGAGGTATTTTACATATAAGCTGATGAGGATGTGGAAAACAGGAATCCTTATACACTATGGGAATGTCCATTGGTGCAGCTATTATGAAAAACAATATGGAAGTTCCTCAGAAATTTAATGATAAAATTATCATATGTTCCCAGAATTCTGCTTCTGGGTATTTATCCAAAGGGAATTAATTCACTATCTTGGAGAGAGAATTCTACCGTCATGCTCATTGCATCATTATTTACAACAGGCAAGACATAGAAACAACGTTAAGTGTCCATGGACAGCTGAATGGATAAAGGAAGCGTGGCATGTATATAGGATAGAATGTTGTCCTCATCTCTTTTTATAAAGACACCAGTTATACTGGATTAGGACCCACCCCGAAAAACTCAGTTAACATTAATTATCTGCTGAAGACCTTATCTCCAAATACAGTCACGTTCCAAGGTACTGGGGCTTAGAACTTCCACATATAAATTCCCCATAATTTGAGCCCATAAGACAGGGTGTACACAGGAGGGACAGGGAGCAGGAGCCATCAGCACCTTCTCTATGCCAGACTTGGAGCAAAGTACTCTGGGCCTGTTTTCTCACCAAATCCCCAAGTAGCCCTGAGAGGTACAACAATCACTGTCGAGATCCTTCCTCGCAGTAACCTTGGGCCAGGCATGTTTTTAAGCGATCCCACTGAGTCCCTACAGACACTTCTTCTCACCGTCACAGATGTGGAAACTGAGACCCAGAAAGGAGAGGGGACATGCTCAAGGTCATTCAGGGCATTGGGGCTGGAGCTGGGTTCAAGACTCGAGACTGTTCTCCCTGCTCTCTCCTTCCTCTCCACATCCCTGCTCTGCTCCTCAGGACGCCACATTAGAAGTCCCTTTACACTGACATATAAATGCTGGGAGGGTCTATCACTGTGAAGGACAAAAGACAGTGATACACAGGGACTTTCCAGGTGGCCCAGCAGTTGAGACTCTGCACTCTCAATGTAGGGAGCCCAGGTTCGATCCCTGATTAGGGAAACGGATCCTCCCCGCCGCAGCTAAGACCCAGTATGGCCAAATAAATTAATTAATTAAAAAATATTTATGGTATTAATGTTCTGCCTTGTGCCTAAACTGATTCAGTACAGCTTAAAATAAAACAAAATAGCAGCTAGTATAACTTACAGAGCTACATTGATTTAAAAGGTATATTCTATAGCCATAAAGAGCTGGACTGGATGCAGGAATAGAATATGAACTCCAGGAGTGTGCCCAAATAACTACAATAATTTCATACATAAAAAATGTAAAATTAAGAGCCTGCATGCTGCAACTAAAGATCCCACATGCCACAACTATAATCCAGGGCAGCCAAAAAAAAGAAAAGGTAATAGTAATATTTTTAAAAAAGAAGAAGTGACCCATAAAGAGAAATCTGCTGGCAATATCCCAAGTGCTGGGTCTGGTGTGTGACAAATGTGGGATGCCAGGACCCTTTGCAGGTGAGGGCTGGGTTAGTCCAGCCTCAGGAAGGAGGCACCGACTCTGCCAAGTGGGAGGTTTGTGTAGCTGGGCTTTGCAGCATACCCTGGCTGGGGGCACTCACGGTGCCTTCCTCAGTCCTGAGAGCCCCTGTTTCCTTCTGCCACTGGATTCTCCTTCTGTATCCCTCATCCCTGGGGATGTTTGTGCATCTACACTGGGGCAGTGGGACCTTAGTGTGGGCAGAGGTGCCCTGGAGGTGTCAGTGACCAGCCCACTGAATCTTGCGTGGATCACAGACAACTTTAAGAATCTCAAGGAAGCTATGGGCTCCATCTCTAGGAGAACATGTATGGGTGTGTGTGTGGCCGCCTGGAACACAATCACCGCTGACGGCACACACCCACAGGAGCCTCCAGGGAAAAACTTCTGCCTTAGGAGAATCCTTCTTTCAGCATCTCCAGCCTTGTTGAGAGCCCTCCAGACTCTCACCACCTGCCACACCTGCATTCCACTTTGTTGCTGCCTTTTCTTGGAACTGGTTATGCTTCCCAGTGACTTCTTCCCACTGGTCCTTGTCTTGCTCCTCAAGGTCACCTAGATGAGGTCACTTAGTCCTCCCATGACAGAGATGAGAAGATAAGGAATTACATCTCCTAGAATCTGCCCTTCTCCATGACGTTTGGCTGCTGCTCTTTCCCCACCGGATGGGACATCCAGACCCTTCTCTCCCCATCTTGGCCCCAGTCACCCTCTGTTTCTCAGTGTTCCCATTAAAGGCTGGTCCCAGAACACAGCATTCTAGGTGCAGCCTACCCATTCTGGGGAAAGCTGACCACTCACCCATTTGTTCTGAACAGTAGCTCTGGGGACAGATAGACAACAGCAGATACACTGAGCTAGAGTTCAACTCAGACCCCTGTAGATTTTCTCCCGTAAACAGCTGTTTGGTCACAACTTACTTTTGTTGTAGGATAAAATGGGGCACAAGAGGAGGGTCATGTCCCAGGTCTCGAGTGAGTCCCTGGGGTGGGCTGCCAAGTGAGGGTCCTTGGCTTCCAGCAGAAAGAATTCAAGAGCAAGTGATAGCATTGTGAAAGCAGGTTTATTCGGGGAAATATACACTCCACTGATGGAGTGCACCATCTCAGAAGGTGAGAGCTGCACTGGGAGATACACATTCCATAGACAGAGTGCCATGTGTCTCAAAAAGTGAGAGTAGAACTGAGGTGTGTGGGTGGTTAGTTTTTATGGGCTGGGTACTTTCATTGGCTAAGGAGTGGGAGGAATATTCTAACTATCTTGGAGAAGGTTCAGGGATTTCCAGAAGTTGGGCATCACCAACTTTCAGACCTCTTATGGCCAGCAATCTGCCTGCCTGTGCAAGAGATGCAGGAGACATGGATTCGATCCTTGTGTTATAGCCACGCGTTCCGGGAAACAAACTCACTCAGAAGGACAATGCAGATAGTGGAGTGCAGTGTATTACACCGGCGGGCCCAAGGTAGAGTCTCCTCTTAGCCAAGGACCCCGACAAGTTTTTGTGAAAACCTTATATACCCTGAGCATACATGCCCAAACCCACCTCCCCAAATTCCCTGAAACTAGTCTGAACAAAGGAAAATAAAGATACAATCAAAGTTAACCTGTAATTCATATGCCTTAAACCTAGGTAGTTCTTGTGGTCATACCCTAATAAGCGCAATAGAATGTATGATTCTATTTGGTTACACAGATAATTAGGGTATTCTTTTAGGCGATGGAGAGCCCTGGGGCTCTTCCTTCTGGGGGCCTGATTTTCCAGTTGGTATGTCATTTTCATAGATACTGGGCATATAGCTCGAAGTCCACAGTCCGGCCCAAGATGGAGTCCTGCTTTCAAGATAGAGCCTGTTCTGTTTCCTCCTTCACTTGGGCTAGGAAGATCCCCTGGAGGAGGAACTGGCAAACCACGCCAGCATTCTTGTTTGGAGAATTCCAGGGACAGAGGAGTCCGACAGGCTACAGTCCATGGGGTTGTGAAAAGTCAGAGAGGCCTGAGCATGCACACATGCATACAAAGGAGGTGTCAAGGTGCCTGTGGGCGTGCCACTTAGCATATGCTGCTGTATTACAATGAGCACAGAATGAGGCTCAAGGTCTGCTGGGAGCTGAAGTTTCTGCCATCGTGGGACTAGTAGGTTCTAACTGGTTTCTGTGGTATTCTATTCTTCCTGATGGTTGTGGCATTCTTTTAACAGGTGTTCCCTGCCCTCTTCTTTCCTGCCTCATTTTCCCTTTTTCTAGGATTTGGGAGATTCTAAACTGAAATCTCGTGTTAGACCACACATTCAGGTTTCTGTCCCGTTTGCTAACTTTCCCTAGTGTCCTCACCCAAAGACATTTCCATCCCTTCCCCACCCAGCCTCCATTTCCTCACAGGTTTCTGGGCTGGTCAAATATATAATGAAAATACTGGGGCTTTGAAATATGTTTAAAATTTTTTCTGTTACTTGTTATTTTGGAAAAGATTTCTGGTCACTTTTGTTGACTGAAAAAAACCACAAACAACATTAAAGCTGAGAGTTAGGTTTTATTCAGTGGGAACGTTAGGACTTGAGTCTGGGAGACAGTATCTCAGGCGACCAGGAGAGGACTGACTCCAAGGAGACAGGGGAGGAGCCAGGTTATATACAAGTTTGCAGCAAGGAGCAGGTAATCTGAATATTAAAAGATTACTGTTAATTAAGAGAAAACTAAATCTCTCACATGAAGAGATTTAGTGATCTTCTATGTTTGGGAAGATGCAAGCATCTGGGCTTGCTGAAATAATTTCTTTCATATGCATCTAGCTATTTGGGGCCAATCCTGCTTTCGGAGGGCCGCCTCTCACATCCTTGCAGCTCCTCAGAGTTTACCAGAGAGGAAGTAGCTGATGGCTTCCAAATAACTGGCTTTGTTTCACCTGAGCTCAGAACTTTGCATTTGGAAAGGCATGTTTACTGGTAGAGTGTAGAGCACAAAATGCTTCATTTCACATTTCCAAAATCCATTTCCCCTCTTTTTCATAAGAATAGAAATTTAGCACACAGATGCTCAGCTTAAAATCATAAATCCTAGCCTGCCTTGTGTTAAGTGTGGCCCTGGGAAGTGAGAGGAGTGAAGTGAAAGTTGCTCAGTTGTGTCCGACTCTTTGCGACCCCATGGATATACAGTGGACCGGGTGGTGTGCCATTCTGAACCGCAAGTATGAGTACAACACCCCTGGAATGACAGAGCAACAGGACAAGGAGCAAGGAAGGTTTCTGCATCTGTGATGACGTCAAAGACCAGCCTCCTCATACTCGGGACAACTTTTATGTGAGAAAGAACTCCTATCTCCTTTAAGCCACTATTATTAGTGATGCTCTGTGTGTGTGCTCCGCTCAGTTGCTTTGGTTATGTCCAACTCTTTGCGATTCCATGGACTGTAGCCCACCAGGCTTCTCTATCCCTGGGATTTTCCAGGCAAGAATACTGGAGTGGGTTGTCATTTCCTTCTCCAGGGGCTCTTCCTGACCCAGGGATGGAACCTGCGTCTCCTTCGTCTCCTGCATTGGCAGGCAGGTTCCTTACCGCTAGCGCCACCCTACTGTTAGGGGAAGCACACTGATTGAAACCGCCACCCTGGCCAGGCACCATAGTAACTACTTGCATGAGCTGTTTTACGACAGGAGGTCCTGGTAAGGAACAGGGAACTAATAAGCCTCCACCAACCAGAAGAGTTCGGGAAAGGTCGAAAGGAGACACCACCTGTCTGACCACCTCCCAGAATCCTTCTCTCTGGCATCCATCTTGGCTGAACAAGGCATGCACCACCAGGAAGGACTGTGAGTCAGAATGATTGGCTAAGGACAACCAGGAAACTAATCCTATCACCATAAAACCCGAGACTGCGAGCCACGTGGCAGAGCAGTTCTCCTGGGTTCCCTTACCCTACTGCTCTCCACCCGGGTGCGCTTTCCCAATAAAATCTCTTGCTTTGTCAGCAGATGTGTCTCCTCAGACAATTCATTTCCAAGTGTTAGACAAGAGCCCAGTTTTAGCCCCTGGAAGGGGTCCCTTTTCCTGCAACACTATCTCCTTTAAGCCACTATTATTTGTGCTGCTCAGCTCAGTTTTATCCCAGCCTGATGATTGGATTTTCTTGAGGCATGTTAATTTTAAAAGGGAAGTGTTGGTTTAAATTAATAGGGAAGAGTTACTGCTACCACTAAGTCACTTCAGCCGTGTCCGACTCTGTGTGACCCCATAGATAGCAGCCCACCAGGCTCCCCTGTCCCTGGGATTCTCCAGGCAAGAACACTGGAGCGGGTTGCCATTTCCTTCTCCAATGCATGAAAGTGAAAAGTGAAAGTGAAGTCGCTCAGTCGTGTCCGACTCTCACTGACCTTAGGGACTGCAGCCCACCAGGCTCCTCCGTCCATGGGATTTTCCAGACAAGAGTACTGAGTGAGTTGCCATGGCCTTCTCCGAGGGAAGAGTTAGGGACCTGCAAATACCCTGAAGAAACCTGTTTCCCTCTTTCTTTCTTCCATTTCTCTCTCCTCCATCCAGTTCACCAGAATTTATTGGGTTCTTCTTCTGTATCAGGCCCTCTTCTTGGCACTGTGGATGTGAGATGATTAAGGCACAGTGCCTGCCAAAGGCTAGCAGAGGAGACAGATATAATGACTGACTGTCTTCAAGTCACAAGATCACTGTGGAGGTGTGTACAGGATGATGGGTGAACCCAGCCACAACTTTGGCTTGGGCAGGTGGGAAGCAGGGACCTGAGTTGGTCCATGAGAGTTGAGTCAACGCTCTCTAGAAGAAGGACTTGCTTTGCTGTGATTGCTTTGTGAGAGATCAACTTCTTTCTGACAGGCCCTGAGCAAGGAAGAGACAACTGCTTTGCAAACAAACACCTCATGTATTATTTCCTCCATTCTCCTCACATATCTCATCTCCTCCCCTGAATAATATGCCTCCCTGTGTCACTTAATTTCCACAGGAAGCTGGAAAGAGCAACATCTGTCTAAATTTCCCCTAACTCACTCCAGATTTCCAGGGTCAGAATGTGGACCCTGGGAGATGGAGACACAGTCTCCGTGGGATCAGAGGTGACAGCCCAGGACTGGTGGGCTCCCACAGAGCCCTTGTGGCAGCTGGGCCACCTTGGCGCCAGTTCTCTGCTCAATACAGATGTTCTACTCAACAAGACTTTCGCTGGGAGCATAATCAGCGGCTGAGGCAGCCCCTGGAGAGGCGAGTGCAGGCCTCGTTCCCACGGGCTCCTGCCCAACATGGTTCCTGAGTCTGCTGTTCCTAGGAGAGGGGGTGGCCAGCAAAAGTTCCAGCTCCCACACCAGCTGCTCCAGGAAAGCAACTTCCTCATGTGGCCTGGGGCCACTCCCAGCCCTGGGGACATTGTTTCATTCACAGCCCAGTGCTAATGGCATTTATTTAGGGGACACTTTCCCTTCTGCTACACATAAGAAAGCAGCTTGGAGCAAAGTAAGGAGAGAGCCGCCTTTAGGGATTGGGTTCTAGCCCTTGGAAAGCTGCCTTCTCTCCCTGAGTCTCAGTCTCCTCACCTGTGCTGATTCACAGTCCTACCTCGGAGGCCCTGCACCTCACCAACCATGGTTTCCTCATCTGTGAATTGAGGGAGGTGGGACCCAGTCACCCACAAGGTCCCTGAGGGCTTTGTAATGATGGGAGCGTCTGCCTTCCATAAAGCAACTGAGGAAAAGCATTTTATTCTCTCCTCATGGTAAATCTTTCTAATTCTGTGCCTGATGAAAGAACTGGCCTCCACCAGTTACTTCTGCCTTCTGCCCCACACAGCTGAGTCTCTGTAGATCAAAACACCATTTTTCTAAAGCAAGAATCTTATGACTCCTTAGGGCATCTTCCCAGGTCCTGTAGGACCCAGCCCCTCCTGATACCCTGAACACTTCTCTGCTCTTTCACTTGCCCTGGCCCATTTCAGGCCCCTAAATGGTCTATGATAGACCCCTCAGTGACGGTGCCAAGGGGTGGCTGTGGGTGGGGGCAGTGGATTAGCTCTTCCACGTAGAAGTGGACCTGTGAAGCTCAAACCCATGTTACGCAGGGGTCAACTGTATTCCCATTGCCTAGTATGTATGTATGTGTTAGTCGCTCAGTCGTGGCCAACTCTTTGCGACCCCATGGACTGCAGCCTGCCAGGCTTCTCTGTCCATGAGATTTCCCAGACAAGGATACTGGAGTGGGTTGCCATTTCCTTCTCCAGGGGATCTTCCCTACCCAGGGATTGAATCCGGGTCTCCTGCACTGCAGGCAGATTCTTTACCAACTGAGCTACAAGGGAAACCTAATGTAACATAGATGACTCTCAATAAACAATGAATGAGTGAATGAATGCACAACTCGCCCAGAGAATCTGGAATTTGGTGGCAGAATGATGACAATGGAAAGAGTCTTCATCTGCTCCTCCAAAGCCCCTCCCAAATCCTTGATCCCAGTAAAAGCAGGGTGCTGTTGGTACAGGACAATGCAGAGTTCCCCAGATAGCCCTTTCAAAACGCTGCCCACCCCCTACCCCCCTACCCCACCCCACCCCTACCCCACCCCCCACCCCACCCCTACCCCACCCCACCCCACCCTCCCCGAACCAGGCCCCACAATGGCATTTCCTCTGCCTGGATCACTCCTCCCCCACTTTCAGGTCTTCCTGCCACCATCCTTCTTCCAAATGGCATTTTCACACATCCTGCCAGTCCCCCTGTGCTCTCTCCTCTCACAGCATCTGGTCCTTTTCTTCAGCAAACTCATCACATTTGTAATTACACCTGTATCTTGTACTTACTTCCTTAATGCCCGACTCCTGTCTTGCTATACAGTTGATCCTTGAACATGAGGTCGGGGGCCGTTAGGGGAGCCCATTCCCTCTGGGGTCGAACATCAGTGTATAACTTTACTGTCAGCTCTCAAGTTCCATATCCTCAGATTCAACTGACCATTGATTGCGTAGTTGTGTAGTATTTATAGAAAAAAACTCACGTAAAAGTGGGCCTGTGAAGCTCAAACCCATGGTATGCAGGGGTAAACTGTATTCCCGTTGCCTAGTATAGTGCCAGTAAATAGCTGACTCTTGATAAACAATTGATGAAGGAGTGAATGAATGAATGACTTGCCCAGGGATTCTAGCGTTTAGTAGTAAAATGATGACAATGGGAAGGCAAATGCCTGCAGACATTGCTGTGGCACTAGGCTTCGGCACCAACACTGTGGGTACAAATCCTGCCCTTGAAACATGGGTCTCTGGGAGGGCAAAGTCATTTTTCCTCTGAGCCCCAGGAGAAGAGTATCTCAAGAAAATAGGAAAGTCCCCTGTGTTGAAATGTTTCTGAGAGGTGCAGGGAGGAAGTAAAGGTCTGAGACGTGTCTGTTGATTTGGCCAGGGGAGGTCATGGTGACCTCAAGAACAGTTTCAAAGGATTAAGGAGCTGGGAACTAGACTGCAGGGGAGTTATCGGGATGTGCGGAAATGGAGGCTGTGACTTAATGACTGTTTCTAGACACTAGAACAGGATTAGCTACTAGCTATTAGCATTTCTTGCCATACAGGATCACATCAAAAAAAATTCTGAGTAACAAAAATGATTCATTTACTGGATGGCTAGCAAAATAGGATACCTCAACTCTTTTCTCTCAGAAAGAGTCGAAGGGATCTCAATGGCCAGAGGTTCCAACACAACCCTCTCATTTGGTAGACGAAGTGTCTGAGACCTAGAGCGGGGTGGGCACTTGCTCAGAGTCACACAGCAGACCAGAAGCCCAGCCAGATTTCAAACCCAGGCTTCTGTAGGCCCAGCTTGAGGTTCTTTTTCATATTTCATGTCTTTCTTTCCTCTGTCCTTTCCAAACGAGCTTTATTGGCTCCCGGAAATAGGGAAGGTAGTTATTTTTAGTTTATTCAAAATGAATAAAATGGGTAATTTTTTTTTCCCATATATCAGATCCAAAGTATGTCTTATGTAAGAGCTAAATGGGATGAGAAATGGTTTCACAGCAAGAACAAAGATTCCTTTGAATATTAAAAGTTCCAGAGTGAACTCCAAATGGGCCCAAATGACTGGGACCAGCTTCCCTAGCCTAGCTGACTGCAGAAAGCTGTGTGTGTGTGTGTGTGTGTGTGTGTGTGGGTGGGTGGGTGGGTGGGTGGGTGAGGGGAGCAGGTAACAGGCTCCATCTGTCGTGTGTGATTGCTTGAGCACCAGGACAAGCACCATGTAACCTCCTCAATACTTCTTTATTATGATAATTATTTAAAAATATTTTTAGAGCAATTTTAGATTCACAGCATAGTTGAGAGGCAGGTGCAGATATTTGCCATATACTCCCGCCCCTACACACGCACAGCCTTTCTCACTGTCAGCACCCAGCACCAGAGTTGGCCCTTGAACAACATAGGTTTGAACTACATGGGTCCACTTATGTGTGGATATTTTTCAATAGTAAATACTATAGTACTATAGGATTGCCAAATGTAGAGGCACCATAACAGAGGAATCTCGGATCTGGAGAGCTGACCATAAGTTATACTCTGATTTTCAACTGTGCAGAGATCAGTGCCCTTAGACCTGGTGTTGTTCAAGGGTCATCTGTATATTTGTTGTAATGGAAGAACCTTCCCTGACACATCACTATCACCCAGAGTCCATAGGTTACATCAGGGTTCATGGTATTGCACATTCTAAGGGTTTTGACGAATGTGTAGTGATGTGACCCTGAATCTCCTCAATGCTTCTTTATTATTATTATGGTAAAATACACATAAAATTTGCCATCCTGACTAACCATTTTTAAGCATTATTCACACTGTTGTACAAACATCACTACCATTCATCTCCAAAACTCTTTTCGTTTTGCAGAACTGAAACTCTGTACCCATCAAATGCTTGCCCTCCATCACCCCCAGCCCCTGGCAACCCCTTCTGCTTTCTGTCTCTGTGACTTCCACACTCAATCTCCATCACAGAAGTGGAATCCTGCAGTATTTGGCCCTTTGTGACTGGCTTCTCTCACTTTCAGTCCCTCTCTGCGTGTGCCCCAATTCCACCACTAGGAAGCCCCACTTCTGGCGGAGGATTTGATTCTCTGCTGAGCAGGGGCACATGCCCTGAGAATAAAACACTGCAGGTATTACTGGCAATTTTTCTTTAATGCCCTTCAGTGGATGATTTCTTGAGAGCAGAGTTTGAAGGGGGTGGGGTGACCCTGGTTGAAAGCACTGGGTGAGTAAGAGAGAGAGGGAGAGACATTAACGACAGGAAAAAAATTCCTGTCTGAAAAAGCATGTTGTTGGAATGATAATAAGTGAAGTTGTGTAATTGGTTTTATATCGTAGCCACCACCCCCAAATTTATGTCTCTGGGTCTATAGACCTTCTGTCCTTTTCTGACTTAATTCCTTGGGGCATCATGGCTGAGGCACCCCTAATGACTGCTAGTGATAATCACAATAATAGCTTTGTGTTTGCCTTGCAGTCTACAATTTAATTTAGTGCCTGTTTTTAAATTACAGTTGATTTACAATGCTGTATTTGTTTCAGGTGTACAGTAAAGTGATTCAGATATATATAGAGAGAGATATATAGATATATTCTTTTTCAGATTCTTTTCCACTGTTAGTTATTACAAATATTGAATATATTTCCCTGTGCCCTACAGTGCATGCATATGTGCATGCTCAGTTGCTTCAGTCATATCCGACTTTTTGCAACCCTCTGGACTAAAGCCTGCCAGGCCCCTCTGTCCATAGGATTCTCCAGGGAAGAATACTAGAGTGAGTTGCCATGCCCTCCTCCAGGGGATCTTTCCAATCCAGGGAGCAAACCTGCATTTCCTGCATCTCCTGCATTGCAGGTAGAGTTCTTTACTACTGAGCCCCCTGGGAAGCCTGTGCTATACAGCAGGTCCTTGCTGTTTATCTATTTTTTAACTTCTATCCATTTAGTTGATCAGAATGACAACAGTGTGAAGCATTTAGAATAGGACTTATTCTCTTTATTTTTTCAGGGCTGTTTTGACCTTCTCTATTTGTTAGTAGAACTGGATCAAGAACCCAAGTCTTTAGTCCAGGGCTCTTCTCAGGGCTCCAAATTTCACTGGCATTTATTAACTTAAAATATCTAAGGATAACATTTATTTGCAAATGTATGATCCTTTCCTCACCCCTCATACTCAGCCTTCCGCTTGATCTCAGACCCAGTCCTTCTCCAAGAATGACGCATTACCATCCAGATGCTCAGATTAGAAATCCAGGAGTTGTCCTTGACATTTCCCTCCCTCTTGCTCTGTAATCAATCTTCAATTAAGTCCTGTGGTTTTCAGTTCCTAAATATATTTTCAGTATACCTATTTCTCTGACTGTGTCTAGGCCTCTGTCTCTCACTTGGGAGTTGACACTTTGTATGGTTAGGCTGTTCTTTCTACTCATCTATTCCTCTGTGATTTCTTGAGAAATGTGGATTTGAACAATGTTAATCAGGTTTCTGTGTTACAGGATTTCTCTTCGGTGTGCTAATCACGGTCACAGCAACTCTTCAAGATGAGGGATCAAGTATTTCGCAAGCCCCAAAACTAGTCATTCTGGACTCTTGCAGTCCATTCTCCAAACTAAAGCCAAAGTGATCTCTAACTGACAACATGAGCACGTCTCCTGCCCTCCCCACACCTCTCCTGGCCTTTCTGCTTCTCTGCCATGGGTAGGACACAAAACTGTGCCCCACGATGACGCCTTCTCCAGGCTCCTGCCTCCAGCTCCAGCTCCAGCAGCCCTTACTGCTGACAACCACAGCTGCCTCTTCTGGGAAGCCACTTACCAAGGAGGCCACATACCCCCACCCTCCACAAGCATCTTCTAGCCATGATCTGACTGGGTGAATGGGTCCACAAAAGGCCGCCCACTCTCACCTCAAGGAAAGAAGCTCTGCTGTGCAATTTATGGTCCCAAGCCAGCCATGGATCAAGAGCCAGTTAGACTTTACCCAACATTACCTCCGCACTCTTGTTATGCTTCCCTCACTCTCAGGTTTTTCTTGACAATTACTCCCTGGATACTTCCTTTTGTTAGCCTCCATCCCTGAGAAGCTCTCTCTAAGACACCTGCCACCTCTCAGCTACCAGACAGGTCCTCGCACTGTATACTTCACTCTCTTGCCTCATTCTCTCATAAAGCAGGTCTGTCTCTCCCATGGTGCTGCCAATTTCATCAGAGACCACGTGTGTTTCTGTCCACAACTCCATCCCTGATGCCTGGGGTGGTCTCAGGATTTGCTAGATGAAGTTAGAAAGTACCATAGATACCCAGAATGCAAATGAAAAATATTCATAAAATATGGCAGGCAGCAAAGTAACATCTAGAGCATATTAAAAGCTTTTGCCAACAAGAAGAGGCAAATGTCTTAATACAAAAAGAACATGACCAAGCAATTCATGCACACAAATGGAGATGATTGTTACATCTATGGGAAAGTACCTTAATCAGAAAATAGCAAATTAAAACAATGGTTGACAGAACAATTTTTTGACTATTGGGTTACCCAAGGTTGATTCTTAAAAGAGTATCATGCTGGAGGGGAGGAGAAGCCAGGCATTCTCATATATGCTGGTGGGAAGATAAGCTGGTACCATGTTAGAGCATAGGGCAGAAAGTTTGTCTTATTCTCTGTTGTATTTCCAGGGCCCAGAACCATGCTTGGCATTGGGCACCAAATTAATATTTGTTAAACAAACAGAGGCAATTTAGCAGTATCTATCAAGAATCTTAAGTTTTTCATATCCCTTGCTTTATTAATTTTACTTTAAAAAAAGACCTTTGAAGAGTAGGACAAAGATAGAGTAAGTCCCCTACATACAAACAAGTTCCATTCTGAGAGTGTGTTTTTAAGTCCAATTTGTTCAAAAGTTAACCTAGGTACTCGATTAACACAGTCAGTTATATGGTACTATACTGTACTCTAGTAGGTTTATAATACTTTTCACACAATACAAAACAAAAAACCAAACACAAAAAATAAAGAAAACATTTAAATCTTATCATACAGTACCTTGAGATACTGTACAGTATCCCAGTACAACAACTGGGCATAGTTGCAACTTGGAAAATTTGCAGTTTGAACTCTCCTATGTAAGGGACTGGCTTCCTAGGTGGCACTCGTGGTAAGGAATCCGTCTGCCTCTGCAGGAGATGCCAGAGCTGTGGGTTTGATCCCTGGATCAGAAAGATCTCCTGGAATAGGAAATAGCAACCCACTCCAGTATTCTTGCCTGGAAAATCCCATGGACAGAGGAGCCTGGTGGGCTATAGTCCATGGGGTTGCAAAGAGTCAGAATGACTGAGCTTGCACCCACAAGTAAGGGACTTACTGTATTTGTATCAGGACACTTTGCACACTCATTTATAGAATTAGAAGACTGGAAACAGCCTGATTGTCCACAGACAGATGACTAGTTAAATTAATTATGGCACATTCACACTGACCGATCTGGTACAAATGATAAAAATGACATATTTGAAGGATATTGTGTGTATAGGATCAAGCTACTGATAAATGCTAAGTGAAAAAACAAAATAAAATTCATACAGTGTAGCTTCAATTTTTGTAAGAAGAAAAACTGAGTTATTTATGGTGAGTTACAGTGATTTTTATTTCTTTGTTTTTCTCCTTATTTTCCGAAATTTTAACAATGAATATGTACAGCTTTTATAGTCAGGAAAAAAAAAAAAGAACTTTGAAAAAGAAAGTGTGGTTAATAACAAAATTCTGGGCAGCCAGGAAAAGTAGGAGTCACTGGTAATCTTATTTTTTCCCATTAATACTTCATAATGATCATTTTATGGTGGGTTAGGGAACATAGTCCCTGATTGAATTAGTTTGGTTTTATTTAGACAACAATGAGAAGTAAATTATGTGCTGTTGGAGTCACTTGGTATTGTTTTCATGTTCTTAGTGTATATTTTTCCATGACCTAGAGAATCTTAAAATATTGGCTCTCCTTTTTAAAAGAATTTCACAACTCATTTGACTGGAATTGATTTCTCCTGTGGCTCCTGGGCTCTGTAAAAGGCATCAGGATGCGACATGTCATTGACCTTTATTCTTTGCCTTGGCCAGAGAATTTCCCTATGGCTGGCTCAAGGTTTTCAAGAGGAAGGCAATTAAATGACCTAGCACAATTGCCTGGATTCTCGACCCAGACCTTATCTTGATTAGGAGGAAGTGGATAGCTAGTTGTTCCAAATTTAGAGCACAGAAAAGAGCCAGATGTTTGAGACTATCACATGGAGGAAGAATTAACCCTTTAGGGCATTGTCCCACTCACCACTTCTCAGATTATCTGCTAGCGCCCATCTTGACACAAAGCAAAGGAGTTTTAACTTTCATTTTCCCTTTCCCAGGAAATCTTTCCTGGATTCTAGGTTCATGGCGCAGCTTGTGGGATCTTAGTTTCTTGATCAGGGATTGAGCCTGGGCTTTCACAATGAAAGGGCTTTCCTAGTGGCTCAGAAAAATCTGCCTGCCAATGCAGGAGATGTGGGTTTGGTACCTGGGTCAAGAAGATCCCTTGGAGAAGGAATTGGCAACACACTCTAGTATTCTTGTCTGGGAAATCCCATGGAGAGAGTAGCCTAGTGGGCTACTGTCCATGGAGTCGCAGAGGCGAACACGACTTAGCAACTAAATAACATCAAAGCACAGAGTCCAAACACTGGGCTGCCAGGGAATTCCCCTGTTGGCTTATGTTAAATCTTCATCAAGTCCTGAATTCAGAGCCTGGTAGTCAAGGTTCTTTACTACCTGGCTCCTGCCTCCATCTCCTACCATTCATCCTCACTACAGTGAGAGCGCAGCATTTAAGAGAACAGACTTCAGGGACTAGACACAGATTTGGCCCCTAGGGTAGTAGGGAGACAGACATGAAGCAGAGAGTACATTCTTCTGACAGAGGATCTAGGTTTGAAGACCAGCTATACCTCTTACTAGCTGTGTGATCTTGGGCAAGTTATTTTACCCCTCTTTGCCTTAGTCATTTCCTCTGTTAAAGGGGAATAACAATAATAGTAGTAATAGTAATAATTATCATACTTCGTGCCTTTGCTCACTTGTTCCTTTTGTCAATAAAGCTTCCCGCCATTCTCTGCCATTTGAAGCCTTTCAAGATGCATCTTAAATGGCATCAACATTGTAAAGCCTTCCTGACCCCCAAATTATGACCTCACCGTTGTCTCTAGTGCTCTGCACAAGCTCTCTGACTCTAGCCTTTCCACTTCCATCAGCGCTGATCAGACAGAAACGTCTCCCAGTGGACTGCAAGCCCCTTGAAGGCAAGTATATGCTTGACCCATCTCCATGTCTCTGTGACAGCACAGGGCCAGGTACACTGTAGATGTTTAAGAAGTGTTTGTGGTTGAATGAGTGAATGAGTGAATGAATGAAAGGGCACCTGACATCATAGGAGAAACTGGTGCATTGACAGGGAGACGAAGAAGAAGGATGCTTCCTTCCTGTAACAGTATTTTATGTGCTCTGCAGATAGTTGGATCCCTCCTACTGATTCATTTATGGACAAGGATAAGCTTGTATAATCATTGGGAACCTGGAGAAAGTGCATGTTCACAGCAGTATCTGCCTGAGAAGGCTCTCCTGAGTGTGGCTTTCAAGTTGCTAACATTATCAGGAGCATCCTGAAAGGGTTAAGACCCTTGTCCTGGTGCTGGTCTTGTGCTGTTCCATTCTCTTTTCACTTTGTGAGAGACTATTTAAATGGAAGTGGAGTTGCTCCGGCTGATATTGCAACAGAAATGATTGGGTATACAACCACATGTGCTTTGGGGACTGGGATACAGAAACTTAATTATTTGATTCTAGTTTCCTCACTGATTTGTTGGGTGACCTAGGGATGACTTTTTCTCCTTTCTGGACCTAGTAGTGATTGTAGGAGGCAAGAGTTAGGGTGGTGAGACAGATTACTCTCTAAGGTTTCTTCCCCAGGGGAAGCCATATCTGTAACTTACATGATATCAAGTTGACCAAAAGCCCATGACACTGAGTTGCTGGAAAGTGATGGGGAGTTCTGGAGAGAATCCCAGTCCTTGTGAGCTCATGGCCATGGTTTAGGAACCAAAAGCTCGGAAATGCTCTGAAAACCACAGATGGCCAAACCCACCCACTGGAAGCTAAGCAGACTCACTCAAATATGTAAACTAAATGCAGAATTTCTTGAGTTGCTGGGAAGATGCTTGGCTAGATATAACCTGATAGTGGATGTTTGGGTTGACTCATCATAATGAAGGAGAGCTTCTCTGGAGCCAGCATTGTAAAGTGAGGAAGCATATCCCTGGTGAATCCACCCTGGCCATCAGAATGTAAAAATCCCTTTAGGGAGTCTTATTCAGGCACCAGGTATTATGACACCCTAAAGTAGTTCTTTTTTAAAAAAAGTTTTTTTTCAAGATATTTACTTTACAATATTGTGTTGGTTTCTGCCGTACAGCTTTAAAAAAGAATTCATTTGAGTCAGTCCTAGTGAGGTAGATGAACTTAGAGCCTGTTGTACAGAGTAAAGTTAAGTCAGAAATAGAAAGACAAATATTGTATATCAATGCATGTGTATGGAATCTAGAGGGCTTCCCAGGTGGTGCCAGTGGTAAAGAATCTACCTGGCAATGCAGGAAACAGAAAGAGACTTGGGTTTGATCCCTGGGTTGGGAAGATTCTCTGGAGAAAGGAATGGCAACCCATTCCAGTGTTCTTGCCTGGAGAAGCCTATGGACAGAGGAACCTGGCAGGTTACAGTCTGTGAGATTGCAAAGAGCCGGACATGCCTGAGGTGACTTAGCATGAGCACGAGCACATGGGATCTAGAAAGATGGTACTAATAAACCTATCTGCAGGGCAGCAATGGAGATGCAGACACAGAGAACAGACTTACAGTGTGGGAGGGAAGGTGAGGCAAACTGAGAGAGTAGCTTGGAAACATACATTACCATATGCAAAATAGCCAGTGGCAACTTGCTATGTGACAAAGTTCTTTTAACTCAACAGGGTCAGCTGAGAACTGAGCCCACTCTCAGTAGTGAATTGCAATATTTACTTTTTAAGCACATGAGATATAGTTCACATACCATAAAATTCGCCCTTCAAAGTGTACAGTTCAATGGTTTTTAGTATATTCACAAAGTTATGCAACCATCAGCACTAATTCCAGAACATTTCATCACCCCAAAGAATACATTAGGAGTCACACCCCATTCATCTCTCACCTTAGTCCCCAGCTACCACTAACCTGCTTTCAGTCTATGGATTTACTTATTCTGGACTTTTCATTAACAAAGAATCTTACAACATGTGGCCTCTCAGGTCTGACTCCTTTCATTTTAGCATAATGTTTTTAAGGTTCATCCACGTTGACTGTATACTTTTTGAATAAGTAAAATTTACATATGCATATCAACTTCTAGCTAGCACAGAGGCAAAACTAGTGTGAGTTTGGTGAGATCACCAGCTCATCTTTGCAGACCTAATGAAGAACAAGGCTAGCTAGGTCCTCCTTACTTCATTATTCCAGTTCCATGTTTTGCCTTTTTAAAAGATTTATATGTATCTTTAAAATTAAGTCAAGTTAATGAATTTTTTGTTTCATCTTTGTTGGCAGGTTTAATTTTTTTTCCCAACCCAAGATTATTTAAATGTACCTGTGTTTTCTTGTCATAGTTTTATGGCTTTATTTTTCCATTTATAACTTTAATTTATCTGGAATTTGTGAATGATGTGAAGTAGGCACCTAATTTTAAGTGTTCCTGTGTGGTTAGCAAGTTGCACCACCAGACATCTTTTTCTCATTGATTTAGAAACAATAGCATTAGCATTGTATACTACTTTTTATATACAGTTGAGATTATTTCAGAACTTTATTTTCTGCACTAATCTGTCTTTTCTTAAGCTGCTAGCATACTGTTAAATCTTTTGCCCTTTTATGATACAATTTAACAATTGTTTGGATGCGTTTATATTATCACTCATTTTAAAACATTCCTTGTTATTATCATACGTTTATTTTTCTAATTTAGCCTTATTTGTTAAAATGACATACTTATTTTGTACGATGTGATTACTATGCTATTAAAAATTTTAGTCTCTGACTCAGAGAACAATAGAAACAAGCAGCAGTGTGACATATTACAGATAAAGTTAGTAGAGCATGTACAGGCCTTACGTTGATGGGAAGGACCGAAGGACCAAGGAAGCACTAAATATTCATGAGGTCCGAGACATCAAATATGTGTGACAGCTATAATAGAGCTACAGTATGAGAGCCACCTCGGTGAGGACTGAGCAGAGACCTGGAAGGTCTGGGTCTCTGGAGTCCTAGAATTGCTGCTACGCCAGCCGGGTCTGCTCCCTCCAACTTAGGCGAGTGTGAAAGACATTGCTATTTTGTTTAAGCCAATGATTACATAAAATTGAACATAACCCTCATTAATATC
The DNA here is from genome assembly GCF_042477335.2 of Ovis canadensis. NCBI lineage: Eukaryota > Metazoa > Chordata > Mammalia > Artiodactyla > Bovidae > Ovis > Ovis canadensis. The sequence goes on along the minus strand of NC_091246.1, from coordinate 49,424,550 downwards.
ACCTCTAATTTCATTTTTGTATTTGGTTGGCTGGATTAGGATTTGCAGAACAGTGTTAATAACACTTCTGGTTACTTATGTGAATGGAATGGATCATTAAGAATCCCAATGACTTTGATTTTATAAAATACATTTGTCACCTTAAGAAAATATTTTGCTTCTTGAGATAACGATGATTGATGATGATGGAATATTGAATTTTTTCAAGTGATGTTTGTCACCTATCAAAAATTTTTGTGATATTTCTGCTTTGCCTTACTGGTATGATGAATTATACTAATATGTTTTCCTAAAGTTGACACATTTATGCAATTTCAATTTTTTTCTTTATCTCCCCTGTTCTCATCTATATGCAGAAACTCCATTGCAGCTATTGGTTCTCCAATTTTTCTTTCACCATTTTTTATCTCTGTAACTATTTCTTTTGCATTCTGGGAGAATTGTCCATGTTTGTCTTCTGATTTCTTACTCCTTAAAGTCTGGTCTAGGGATCAGCAGTATCAGCATCACTTGAGATTTCTTAGAAACGCAAATTCTTGAGTCCCATCCCAGACCTACTGAATCAGAATCTGCATTTTAATAAGACTCCTAGGTGATTTGTGTGGTGCCATAAAATCGCTCTTGCCAAGTTTCAGACTTTCCCCATTATTACAGTAGTTTGTTATTACAGTAGTGTAAATTTGGAAGGAAAAGTTCAATGCAAGGCTAAAGCCACCTTTTGGGACTAGAACCTACAGGCTCTTTGCGGCGGGATATGGGGAAGGGTGGGCTTCCCAGGTGTCTCAGTAGTAAAGAATCCATCCGCAATGCAGGAGACAAAGGCTTGATCCTTGGGTTGGGAAGAGCCCCTGGAGAAGGGAATGGCAGCCCACTCCGGTATTCTTGCTTGGAGAATTCCATGGATAGAGGAGCTACAATCCATGTGCTTGCAAAGAGTCAGATACTACTGAGAGACTAACACACACACACACACAGATGCACACATGAGAAAGGGCAGTCAGCTACTGTGTGTGATGACATGAAATAAAGACATCTCAAAGGTCATCAAAATCAGGCATCATTAGCCCAACAAGAAAGGATCCTTGTGTTGCATTTCTGAAGAGCAGTGTGTATCCTCCAGAGGGCTTTGCCCACACAGTTCTTCAACAAATTCATAAGTGCCAACTGGTATCCACATGAAAACCTCTTGTCCTGAGCTGACACAAGGGGGAAGGGTTTCTAAGAGACAGGTTTTGTGTCAGGCATGAATTTCCCTCTTTCCTTGGTGAGTAGAAGAGACTTTGTATGATCACTGATGTTCTCTGAGGCTCCAGTATTACGCCTGAGGGCTGCCTCGGAGGAGGCAGGGAAATCACAGACCTAAATTGTATGAGTAGTAGCATGTGGAAAAGATTTTCCTTAATTTTTTTAAGGAAAAAGTTAATTGAATAATACTCAGTTCTCCTGAGTCATGGCTGAATTGGCAGGGAAAGCCTTGGTAAGGCACAAACACTATTGAAATGATTCTAAAGAGAACAAGAATCTTTAGGACAAGTTGGCTTATTCTTTGCTGCTATCAAACCCTTTATTCCCTGGAGATTGTTGAAACAATACAAGTGCATAACTCTTATTGTGGAATTAACAAACATCCTACTTTTCTTAATGGTTTAGTGAAGTTGTTGTCTCAACAGGAAATTCTGGGCATTGTCACACATTCTTCTTGTTTATTATTAGTAATAATAACTTTGCATCATAAGTGGGCTCTAACCTTATAAGGCTTTCCCACACAATGTAGGTCATTTGGTCTTTCCTGAGAGTCTGTGGAAACAGGAGGATCAGCAGGCATTAATATACCCATTTCTTTAGTAGAAAAAGGAACGAAGTTGTCCAAGAAATTAAAGGATTTTCTTAAGGGCATGATGTACAGTAAATGGCAACCTTAGGCCTCAGACTTCTGTTTCCTGGCTTCAAGGAAGATCTCTAAATCATATATGGCCAAGTGTCTTTGATCCATAAGCTTCCCTGTCTATTCAGTGATTTCTGCTTTTTTGCAGTGCCATACATATACAAAACATTGAGAATAATCTCTGTCCATGTATAAAGTTCACTCTCTGCAACTTTATGCTGAAATGCCACGTGTAACTTTAGTGAATTTCCAATCTTCAGATTAGATTTGCACGGTTAGACATCTCCAGTTCTCTGTACACTGTTTAGATTTCCCTGCTTATGACAGACCTTTATTAAACTTCTGCTAAAGATCTACTCCAACCCAAAGAAGGTGAGATTCATTACAAACCAACAGGAACTGTTTATAAGTTATTTTTTAAGTTTCCTAAATTTGATTCATCTCAACTGATGGGAAGAGTGAAGTCATCTTATTTCTGCTTTTTTATCAACTAAACTTCTGTTTCTCATTGTTCCATTAAAGA